>NC_081849.1:30485024-31685024 GCF_963259705.1 Myotis daubentonii | reverse complement strand
CTGGGACAGCCTGCAGCAAAGTGTCCGGCACGTAGTAGGTGTCTGATAAATGTTTAGCTCATGGCAAAAAAGGAGCACAGGTCCCCTGAGTGTTCAACTTGGTCAAGTCAAGAAGTCTCCAGTTTTTTTCCAGATGTGCTTGTCTAAGCAGAAGCTACAAAACCCTTGGACCCCAGAAGTGGCAGACCCCTCACCCATCACAGGTGCGGCCAGTGTCCACGGACTGGGCCCATTACATGGACTACAATTTGGGGTGGGGAGTGGACTCAAGGTTAGCCGACCAGCAGTCAAAGGATTTCAACTGAGCTCCCCTTTGGGAGCCCTAAGAGGCAGAAATTATCATCTAGCTTGGCAGATGAGGAAATTGAGGCTCACACAAGTTCAAAAACCTGATAACCCGGGGTTTGGGTTAACCTGACTCCAGACCCATCAGGCTGCCTCAGCCCCAGTCCTGTGACTGTTCAAGGGCAGGGGTGTTCCCAGTGCCCAGCGCTGTGTCTGGACTCTGTGGCCACCCCATCAATGTTTGTGCAAGGAGCGGGCAAGGGCACAGCTGCGGGAGAGCAGTGCACTAGAGGCTGGCCCTGGGCCCACACGGCAGCACCCTGGAGAGCCCCCAGCCTGGTCCCCAAGCTCCCCTCTTCTGACAGGAGATGGGGCACCCGGGGAGCACCCAGGAGACCCTCAGAGGACTGGCGAGGGGGAGGCCCCTCACAGGGTCTCAGACTGCGGACCCTAAAACACCTGTGGGAAAGTCCATAGGCCCCAGATGCTGAGCCCCCAGGGACCACAGGCATCAAGGGTGGGGCTGATGCTGGGGGAGCCGCTGGAGGAGGCAGTGCCAGAGGGAGCATGAGACACAGAGACAGGCCAGGGAGGGAGCCAGACCAGGACACGGAGACAAGGCTGGGCAGAGGGTAAGGCACTAAGCAGGGAGTGGGCTCCCCAGGGGCTGGAAGACCCAGTGTCTCAAGAGAGATGCTGGGCTATTTCCTGCCTCACTTACAGGTGGTTGGCCCAGCCACAGCTGGGAGTCGGAAGCAGAGGTAAGCCCCAAGCATTGAAGGAGACCGCGCCACCCTGAAATGACCCTAACCATTGGGGTTAGAGTTAGCTTGGGACAGACCCTGCAGAAATCTTACAAATGAATGAATGAAGAAATACAGGCAAGAGGAGTGAACAACTACAGGAAATACGGTAGGCAGGAGGGAAGCGGAGAGGGGAGGGTCATGGGCAAATCCAGCAATGCTACCACCTGGAGACTATTTCAGAGAGAGGGGTTTGCCCGCAGCTATCCCACTCAGCTCTCCTCAGCCTGCAGCTCCGCAGCTGCAGCTCGCTGCTCCAAGAGCCAACATCTTTGCCTCCTTTGTCCCAAATCACCACCCAGGCACCGGCCTTCCCCTCCAGAGTCTGCACCCCTGTTCACCAGCCTTCGGGCTAAACACTGACATGTAGATCCCCACCTCCCCCTCCTCCACAAGGCACTTGCCCTGCCAGGTGCTGGTTATGGTCTGCGAGCCCCACCCCCCCACCACCACCACCACTGCCCACTTTCCTCACTGACCTGGCTGAGGTCTAACCCCGCTTCGACACCACTGCTTTTCCAAGAACAAACCCACTCTGTGCTTTAAATCTCTCTATGGCTCCTTCAGACAAAGTTCAAACTCTTTGGCTCCGTCCTCCAGGCTCATCCCTCCCCGACCCCTCCCCATTCCTGGTGTTCATGAGTTCAGTTCCCCACAAGGGACAGGCTGGCTCTGGCCACCTGGCCCCTGACCATGTCAATCCTTGCGCCTGGCAGCCCTCCTCCTCCTCCCCAGTCTCCTGAGAGGCCCCATACCCCAGGAAGCTCTCCTTTCTGACTGGCTCTCCCTAAGGGCTGGGTGAGCCGGAGTCTGGGCTTCCCCGGGTACCGCTGCCCAGGCCTCGCCCTGGAACTGGAGTGTGAGAAGCCTCCTGAAGACAGGTCCTCCGTCCTGCCAACTCCGGCGTCTCCACGGCACACGGCACCAGTGGCCAACACAAGTTTTCTAGAACTCATGAGCATGGAATCTGTTTTCCACCTGGCTCACCGGCCCTGGGCCAGCCAGGGTCCTCCACCACCTCTCCCTCCCGAGTGGCCGGTCCCCACCAGGTGCCCCCTGACACTGGCAACACCTCTGGGGTCTACAGCTTCCCTCGCTTTGCCCAAAGCATTTCCACTGCCACCGACAGTCAAGCACCCCTCCTGCCCCCAGGCGAGGACCAGACACTCAGGAGGAAGCTGAGGCTCGGAGTGTGGAGCCTGCTCCCAAGGTCAGAGTGAGTGAGCGGCAGAGACAGGGTCCAGGCTGTACCTATGGGTGGTCCCCAGTTACCCCCTCTCCCCCGAGGGTGTCATCTAATTGCCCCCAAGCCAACCCCCCGTTTTCCTTTCCAGAGTCCCGCTCGCCGCCCCACCCCCACTGGGAGACCAGCCAAGGTGACTCTCTCCGCCTTCCCGGTCCCCGGTCCCCGGTCCCGGGTCAGGGCACGGAGGCCGCTGCACCTTACCCTCCAAGGCCGCCTTCCAGCTGGTGCTGCCCTCGTAGCCGGAGCCCGATCGCCGCAGCAGCCCCTCGGGGCCGCGGGCCTCCGCCTCCGCCGGCGAGCGCGGCCTGGGCGCGGTGGGGGCGGGCGCGGGGCGGGCGGCGGGGGGCGGCGGCGGCCGGGCCCGCGCGGGGGGCTCTCGGGCCGGCTCCATGCCCGGCGCTCCGCCCCGCCGCGCCCGCGCTCCTGCGCCCGGGTGCGGGGCCCAGCCCCACGCGCACTCGGCGCTCCGCGTGCCCTGCGGGCCCCCCAGGCCGACCCCGGTTGGCGAGGCCGCGGCTCGCAGGCAGGGGCTCGGCCGGCTCCCCGCGCGGCCCGCTGCGCCCGGTGGCCGCTGCCCGGCACTCGCCTGCCCTGCGCGCCGCAGCCTCCGCGCACCGCGGGCGGGAGGGCGGGGAGGAGCCGGGAGGGCGCGCCGGGGGGTGGGGAGGAGCAGGGACACCCCGCCCGCAGCCTGGCCGCGGCCGGAGACCAGGTGCTGCCGACGGGGAGCGAGGATCCTAACCCGGGACACCTGGCTTCGCAGCCAGCCCCGCCCCAGCCTCCTTCCCGTTCGGCTCCATCAAAACGGACAAGAAGTTTCGGGGCCGGAGCGGCTCTAACGTGAGGGGCTTTCCTCCGGGCTGACCCGGCGCCTGAGCAGAGGGCGCGGCTGGGACTTGGCCCCGACCCTTGACAGAGGAAAGGACAGAATCGGGGAGCACCGGGAGTGCGGGGGTTGGAGGGGACCCTGGGAGCAACACTTCAGATTCGGTAACATTGCGCTAAGAGCCAGGAACTTTTATGAATTCGCTGACGCGCCTCGCCGGTTTGGCGCAGTGGATAGAGCGTCGGCCTGTGGACTGAAGGGTCCCAGGTTCGAATCATGTCAAGGACACTTGCCCGGGTTTCGGGTTTCCAGCGATCCCCAGTGCGCGGCGTGCAGGAGGCAGCTGATCAATGGTTCTCTCTCATCATTGATGTTTCTCTCTCTCCCCCTCTCCCTTCCTCTCTAGAATTAATAAAAACACATATTTTTTAAAATAATAAAAATAAATAAATTAGCTGACGACAGCCCCGGTTTAGGTTGAGAACTGGAATTAAAGAGGCCAAGGGCAATTCTGAAGGCGGCACCATCAAGTGTGGGGGTGGCCGCTCTCATGCGCCCAGGCCCGGGCTCCTTCCCCACCCCCCACTCCTTCCCGGCTCAGCCTCGCCTCCAGCTGCAGGCCTCCAGCCCTGAACTTCTCACCTGTTTCCTATCTCTTCTGTGACTCCTGGTTCTCAGCTCCTCCTGCTCTCTCCCGCACATCCAACCACCCATCAACAACGAGGAATTCTCCCTTTTAACGTCTGGTCGGCCCATTTCTTTCTGTTCCTACAGCCACTGGCCCAGTGCAAACCAATTCCATCTCTTGTCTGACCACAGCAGCAGCCTCATAAGGTGTCGTCAACTCTTCCTCCCTCAAATCCAGCCCCTCTGTCTGGGCACCAAGGGATCTTCCTAAAGTGAAAACCTCACCAGTCGTCTGGGCTGCCTCTGCCTGTGGGTTACCAGGCTGCAAAGTCCCTCAGGGTCCTAGTCCTGCTGGCATTTCAGGCTCCATCTCCTCTACCCCTTCTCTGCTGGCCCCGGACACACCCCACTGTTCCGTCTTTCCTCCGGCCTTTGAACACTCTCCCTTCTGCCCCAAGCACGTTTCCGCCTGGGCCTTCTCAACCCCCTGCAGCCCCTGGAATCCCCGTTTGCCTCCCTTAACTTATGCTAATGCTGCAGATTGCACACCCTAGGACACTGCGTTCATTCAATTAGGTTCAGCAGACAATAAGAGAAAACCCCAGTAACAGCGGCTAAAGTAGGAAAAAGTTGACTTTTTCTCTCATAAAAGCAGTCTGGCCCTGGTTGGTTTGGCTCAGTGGATGGAATATCGGCCTGCGGACTGAAGGGTCCTGGGTTTAATTCCTGTCAAGGGCACGTGCCTGGGTTGCGGGCTCAATCCCCAGTGAGGGGCATGGAGGAGGCAGCTGACCAATGATTCTCTCTCATCACTGACCTTTCTATCTTTCTCTCCCTCTCCCTTCCTCTCTGAAATATATATATATATATATATATATATATATATATATATATATATATATATATATATATATATATTTTTTTTTTTTTTTTTTTTTTTTTTAAAGTCTGGAGGTGGTCAGTTCAGGACTGAGTTGAGAGCTCAGAGGTCTTCAGAGACCCAGGCTCCTCTCTTCCTGCTCATCATCCCTAGCATGTACATCCATCTTCAAGATTCCCTCATAGTCACAATATGGCCACTGTAGTTCCAGCCATCTCACCTGGTCCCAAATTGCAGGAAGTAGGAAGGACGAAAGGGCTCCTTTAGAGAGCTTTTCTGGAAACCCTGTGACTTCCTCTTATTGCTCACTGACTGCTTCTATCAGCCAGGAAGTCTGGGGAGTGTGGGTGTTTAGGGAGAGACATTGCCACTCCCCCAAATGCAGAGATCTGTTAGGCAAGGAGGGGAGAAGGGATCGATCCCATGCTCAACCAACAGTTTCTACATCAAAAGCTTCTGTGACTCAAGATTGTGTCTGGCACCTGTCCTTTGGGTTCCTAGGACACCCTCTCCCTTTCCAACCATAGCCCAGACCACACCCTGTTGTCACTGCTCGTCTCCCCAGCCAGATGGTCAGCTGCGTGGGGGCAGGCACTGCGATATCCCCTGCCTCTACCCACTGCCTGGTTGGAACACAAGACCTAAAGCTCCAGATGTGCTCACATCGACATACGGAAGCATCAAAGGCATTGGAGCAGGCATGTCCTGATCGCCACATGCTTCAGAAACAGCAACTGTGGTATCAGGTGCAAGGCTGGGGGTGGCAGGACAGGGAGGAGGCTCCTGCAGTAACCAGTGGGGCTAAGCAGTAACAACAGTAGTACCAATGCCCTGGCGGTGGCCCTGACCTTAGCAGCATCCCAGGGGCCGATCCGCAGCCCTGAGGACCTGATCAGCGGTAAGGACTCAGCTCCCAGAGTCCTCACATGCCCTTATGGGCTTCCCTGCTCCCACCAAAGCTTCCTGGGATCACTTCCCAGACAAACTGCTCGCACTCAATCCCCAGGCCAGGGTCTGCTCTGGTGAAACCCCAGCTAAGACAATGGCAATCGGGGCTGTCTACTAGTAAATCGAAGGGGCTGCTGCAGGCACCAAGAGAGGCTAGGGGATAACCCTCCCAGGCACCCTGCCCTGCCTCTGAGAGAGCACAGAGTTTTTGAGCTGGCCCTCCTCGGGCATGTGGGTGGCAAGGCTGTGGCCGCTGTGCCCTAGGAGCAAGCAGGGTGTGCTACCCACCATGTGGGCACTCAGTTTCGTCTGACAAGGGTGGAGCAGGATCCAAATCCTCTGCTATCAGATCCCTTTGGTTCTTCCATGAGACACCAAAATCCCCCAGGGAACCCCAGATCACATAACTGGTAAGGAGGCCTAACAGATACTTGATCAGAATTGGGGTACGCTCTCCCAGCTTAAGAAGCAGAGGTCTGGGAACACCTCACACTTTCCCTGGCCAGCACCACCCTTCCCTTTGTCCGCTGGGCATGGTTTTTCACCACTTTCCGACGCACTGCATGTCCCTTTCTCTAGATGACTCCATCCCAGGTAAACCCGTGTGACCCTGTCTCAGGATATTGACTCAGTCTCCTTTTCTTAGAGTTGGGTAATAAGAATTCATTCATTCAAAGGAAAAACACCAACATTCCTTTTTCTACTCTTTCCCCCCCTCTTTTTTATTAATATCCTCACCCAAGGATATTTTTCCATTGATTTTTACAAAGAGTGGAAGGGAGAGAGAAACACTGATGTGAAAGAGACACATCAATTGGTTGCCTCCCACACCTCCCCGACACCCCATACCCCATACCTCCCCCGACTGGGGCCAGGGATGGAACCTGCAACCAAGGTACGTGCCCTTGACTGGAATCAAACCCATGACCCTTTAGTCCGCGAAGCCAAGCCAGCTAGGGCACCTTTTCTTCTTTTAAATCAACTTAATTTTAACTTTAGGTCACCATCCCATTTGGTGAGAGAAAATCCCATCTCAGATTTTTAAAAATGTTTTGATTGTGGTAAAATTTATATAACAAAATGCACCACTTTAACTATTTTGAAGTCGCATTGCAGTGTCTTCTAATGTGGCTCACCATGTCGTGCAGCCATCACCACTAAGTCCAGAATGTTTCCATCACCCTAAAAGAAACCCGGCGCCCACCAGGCAGTCCCTCCCCATCCCCTCTCCTCCAGCCCCTGGCAACCACGAGTCTGCTTCCTGTCTCTGTGGCTTTGCTTATGCTGGACAGTCCATAAAGTGGGATCAGTATGTGGTCTTTTGTGACTGGCTTCTTCACTTGGCATCTTCTCCGGGGTCATCCTTGCTGTAGCCTGTGTCAGTCCTCCATTCCTTTCACCTCAGTCCATTTTGAGGGCCCCTGCCCTTCCCAGGTTGCATGAGAACCCCCAAGCCTTAAGAGGGAAGTCCCGGATGACACCTATTGTCAAATCAGCATGTCCCTCGGAGCCCACGGGTCCTGCTTCCTGCCTTTCATGGGATATGGTGTCTTGGATGGTGCTGAGATTCTGGGGCCAGAGTCCTGCCCTCCTGGCCACGCTGTCCTGTGGCCACCTCCAGGGGCTACCATGGATTGGTGGGGGGCCCTACTACCCGGAGGAGCCCCAGCCTCTCAGGCCTTCCCAGGCAGGGGCTCCCCCTCTCACGTCCCCACTTCCCCAAGCCCCCCTCCCACCCCCCTCCCTCTGCAGGACGCCCTGTCATCTCTTCAGGGGGCCTAGATCAGCTTCAATTTCAGGCTGCTTTGCTCTCTGTGTCCCCCCTCCTCTCCACCCCCTCCCAAGTCCTTTAGGCAAAGGGATACAAAGCCTGGTGATTTGCTTACAATTAGGAAATATGTAGAGAGACAAACACACATTTTATTACAATACATTCTCCTGCCGCCTGCCAAGTTTGGTGGGTAGACCCAAGCTCTTCATCATTTCCCTATGGCCCTGAGCAGTTTGGGAAGGTTGTTACTGTCAACTGAACTTGGAGGGCACAGAGTTGTAAACTCCAATCTCCAGGGACCGGGAGGTCGCAGGAAGGAGTAGAGCCCATGGGTGGGGCTGAGGAGGCCCCTCGCTGAGGCCGGCGGTCACTGCCAAGCGGGAATGCTGCTCCACTTTAGCAGCACTGCCTCGTTTTCCAAAGGAGTTGGAAATCTGCATTACGTGAAACTCTGTAATTTTTAATGCTGGCAAATAATTCACATTTTTAATAGAAAACACTGTGTAACACCAAAAGGCAGGCAACCACAATATAGACACCTGCAGGATGCCGTCCATCTCTGAGCTACCGCTGACAATGCATCTGAGTCATAGTGTCAGGGACCCAGTTGAGCACAAGATGTCACAGCCCTTGGGGAAAACGGTCACTGGATGAGAACCTCAAAGTCAAGCACCCCCATATAGCCAGGCCTTCATTAGCTGGCCTGCTTCCCCCACCAGGAAGGGAACATGCTCACTGCTCCTTAGGTGAGGGAGGGAGTGGGTTGTTATGGGGATGAGCAGGCGCTGAGCTGGGAGGGTGTCGGGAAAGTATCTCCATGTGGATGAGGCCTTCACCTACATACAGGTGATGGGCTCCTCAGCTCATCCCTCTGGGCTGGGTGTACAAGGTGGCATTGCCACCCCCTCCCCCCAGACTGGCACACCCCGGGAGTCAATGAACTCACCTGAAACCTGCAACCAAACTGCACGTGACCGTGGGCACCAGGAGGTCTCAGCTCTTGGCAGAAGAGGGCTAGAAAGAGACGATTTGTAATAACAATGATAAATCACTTTACTGCCCATAAGTGAATAAAGTGGGAAAATTATGAAACCAAGACAAGGAGAAGAAAACCGAAGTGCTGGTAGTAGAATATATTTTATTAGGGCGGTTGTAGTTCGGCATAGTCTCCTTCACAGAGCCTGTTCTTGGCTGTCAACAGCCACGTTCTCATTGCCAAGTGCGCGTGAGTATCACAGTATGACTCACTACTCCGCCGGGAGCCACGGGGCCTGCAAGGTCCTTCTTCCCGGGCCTCGAGAAGACTCTGTCCTTTTTGTGGAACGGGGAGGGGTCCACCTATTGAAGAAATGCCTCTCCACTGGGGCGAAGCCGTCCTCTGTCAAGTTCACCTGTGCTTCTCTCTGGACCGGGGCTCGTCTTGCTAGACTATGTCTCCCCAGCAGGGAAGGACCACTCCTCTGTCCCGTCCTTTTTGCCACACGTTCCTGGGGATGTGATTCGTCCTCTGCTGGCTCCCACCAGCCCCTCCTCAGGCCAGGTGACGCCGCCGAATCTCTCTCATGCGCAGCCCAATCTTCATACTCAGCCCGTATTTGGGACCCCAAGTAGTGCGCAGAAACAGATTGTCCGAAGCAGAAATAAGGAGTGTCATCAAAACACGTTGGCCAAGAGATGTCCCAGTCTCGGAGCCAACTGGGAGACACGTCGCCAGTGCCACTGTGGCCCAGGGAATGAGCGTGGGCTTGTCAGTTCCTGGACTTACGCACATTGAAGAGGACTGTGGTGAACAGTCTTGGAAGCGCAAATCACTTTGCATAGACAGTGTTTCCCCCAGCTGCTCCCAGATTGTCCTCAGGAAGGGAGTCCATGGGAGTTAAAGGCTGAGAGTGAAGAGACGGGGTGGGCAAGCGTGACAGCTTTTCAATCCCACGTCCACTTTTCTGCACGCGGCTGAGGCACAGCTGCTGCTGGGAGGGGGGGGGGGGGGCGCGGGGGGGCGGGAAGGGGGCAGCAGGAGCTGCAGGAAGCCAACACCAGCCTTTGGAGCCAGAGCCCAGGCCTCTAACTGTGCAGTTCCCTTAGGATGTCAGGCCTTTTGCTCCCCAATGCAGTGGTGTAGTAACAGAGCCACTGACTGCCCCCGTCACAGTCCTGGCTCTGCCCCTTCGTTTATTTAACTTCCTCAGGCCTTTCTTTGCCTCATCTGTAAACCAGCACCTTCCTCAGAAGGTTAAGAGTGGCAAATTCATATATGTACAGTTCATACATGGATAATGTCATTATTCTCCTGATCCCACCTCCTCTCTTCCTGGTTTCTGCCCCTCAGCCTTTGCTCTCCGTAACTCCAGCTCATTGAAGAAAATTCAGCTTCTCCACTGTGGCTTGACCAGACTCAGCCATGTTGGGCCGCAGGCCACGGCAGAAAGAAGGGACATCTCTGAAAAAAAAAACCTGTATTTTCTTCCTTCTGCGTATGTGCTTTTTAACTTGTAGGAAATTATACATAACATAAAATGTACCACCTTCACCATCTTTAAGTATACGGTGTTGTACAGCCATCACCACCATCCATCTCCTGAGCTGTCATCTTGCAAAACGGGGGCTCTAGACCCATTAAACAACGGCTCCGTATTCCCCTCTCCCCCCCCCCCCGCCCCTGGCAGTCTCTGCCCTACTTTCTCTCCCTGTAAATTCGACTAGTCTAGATAAGGCTTATAAGTAGAATAATCCAGTGTTTTTCTTCTTGTGACTGACATTTAGCTTAGCATAATGTCTTCAAGTTGCATCCATGTTGTACTATCCACGTCATAATCTCCTGTTCATTTCCTTCATGTATGATCTTACTGAAAATAGCAGACAAGCTCATCAACTGTTACTTAGCCTCCTAACTCCCAGCGCTGAAAAACACTTAGTCTGAGGAACAACAATGTAATTCGTTGCTTCAAGACTGCATAACAAGGATGGCCAATTTTTAGCCAAGAGGAGATGGGTCTCCACCTTGAGTTGGCTCAGTCAATTCTCTTATTTTCTATTTTTTATTTACTGATTGAGAGAGAGAGAGAGAGAGAGATAGCATTCCCTTGTTCCACCTATTAATGTATTCATGGGTTGATTCTGGTATATGCCCTGACTGGGGATTGAACCCTCAACCTTGGTATATCAGAACATGCTCTTCAGTCAATTCTGTATTCCATGGTCACTAGCAAGCCCCCATTCTTGATGCCAGTTTCTGTACCAGGACTCTGGCATCAAGAGTACCCACAGGGTACTCACAGAAAGCCCTGCCCACAATGGCTCATGTAACTGAAAATTCAGGGTGGAGAGGGAAGGCTCCAGGTATAAGCTGAACCAGACTCTTAAACTATGTCATCAAGACAGGCACTGGCTCTCTCATAATTTGTCTCTGCTCTTCTCCACTTTGCCTTCATTCTCAGACTCCATTTAATGGAAAATGCCCAGGACTGCCCCTTCCCAGGTGCAGAGCCTGCAGAAGAGAGCTCCTATTCCCTTCATAGGTCAGTCCTGGCCCTGACTGCATTGTCCCCACCCTGTCCCTGTGTCCATCCCTGAACCAATGACTGTGGTAAAGGTCTGAGTCGTAGGTCCATGCCTGGAGTTGGCTCAGGGTCACCCCCTCCCAAAACATGGGACTGAGAGTGGAGAAATACAGGCTCCTGCTGCCGGAAGTAAGGGGACCGGCTGCTGGTCAAGAAAGAACAGCAAATGTTCGCCATATATACCTGGGAAGAGTGAAAGCAGCCCTTTAAAAAGAACAGAGTGCATCTGCCTCTGCTGATCTGAAACATCTCCAAGATAAAGGGGCAGACGTGCGTGCAGAATGGGTGTCTGTGTGCGTCTACCGAGAGGTGTGGATGGGAGCCCAGCCTCTTGGTTCCTGGGTGAGAGACCACCAGGCCCCACTCATCACAAAGGCAAGTGCCTGGGTACCGGCTCTGAGAGTAAAAGGACAAACCTGTTTAGGACTTCCTGACGGAACCACAATCTGCAGTCAAGAAAAGCCAGCCCTGGCCCTGGCTGGTGTGGCTCAGTGGATAGAGCGCCGGCCTTCGGACTGCAGGGTCCCAGGTTTGATTCTGGTCAAGGGCACATGCCCAGGTTGTGGGCTCCATCACCAGTAGGTGGTGTGGAGGAGGCAGCCAATCAATGATTCCCTCTCATCATTGATGTTTCTATCTCTCTCTCCCTCTCCCTTCCTCTCTGAAATCAATAAAAAAATATTTTTAAAGAAAAGAAAAGCCAGTCCTGGCCCAGAGACTGACTTCTGGAGGAGAATGACATCTCAGTAACAACCCTGCCCTAACCGCTGTGTCTGCATTCGCCCTCTCCCTAAGGGTAGCAGGACCTGCAAGGGACAAGGGACGGAAAACAGCTCCAGCTGAAGGAAAAACCCCAAATCGACAAAAATAAACACAGATGCTCTAATTACGAAACGAATACATAGGCTGTTTTCATGCAAACAATATATACATTTTTAAAACAACTTTTCTTTAAGTTTGGTATATTATACTAGTATGTGCTTCTAAGCACTTTTTGAGTATACTTAAATACTTGTTTTTTAAACAAAACTGGAGTTAATACAGTGAGTGTTGTAAGAATAAGCAGTTTCCTGTAGAACTAAAACTATTTCCACTTTAAATGGAATAAAAATACAGCTTTTTTTTTTTTTTTTTAACATCCCTACATCCGTTGGTTTGGCTTTGGAACCCACGAGGGGAGCAAGTGTCTCTGAAGCCCCGCCCACCCTCATTCTTTCTCTGTCGATGACCCACAGGCGGCACCGACGGCCCGGGAGCGCCCCCACCTGGCGCCCTGGGCAGAGGGTCCGGCCCCTGGGCCCGCATATTCGCGGGGCAGAGTGCACTGACGTCAGCTGAGGGCTAATCGTGTTGCAGAAATGTCGCTGACCATGCCCTGTTCGCGCCTCGTTACACTCATCCGCACGCAGAACCTTGGCTTTGGGGCTGTGGCCTGCGCAGCAGTTCCACGAGCTGCCAAGCGCATTTCGAGACGCCGAATTAATTGCCTTCGGATCCTGCGCCTCGCGCGCTGCTCCCTGCGCACCGGCGCCCCCTTGGCCGTGGCCTTGAGCCCGGGGGCTGTGCCTCCGAGGCCCCTGGCCCTCCGGCGGGTGTTCTCTTCCCCTCCCTCAAGGCTCAAGTCCTTGTCCCAACAGGTGCCCCATCCCGCGGCGAAGTGCCACTTGCTTCTGCGCACAGCCTGAGCTGCGGGGAGGGGGTCGGGGTCGGGTCCCCTGCCCTGGGCCAGGGGAGGAAGCGCCCTCCGGAACCGCCCCCCGCCCCGATCCCTGGGCTGGCGGACAGGAAAGCAGCGCCCCTTTATTCAGCCTCGCTAGTCCTGATCCCTCGAGGCACCCCGCCTGGGCGAAGGTCCGCGGTCCGCGGCTCCCGGGGCCTTAGGCGGCCCGGCGTGGCGGCGCCTGTGCCCGTGGCTTTGCCTTTACAGGGTCGCCATCTAGTGGCAGCGAGTCAGACGGCTACCTTCTGACCGAAGGCGTCTAGCGGGCAGCTTTGGAAGGCTCTGGTCTGGGGGGACAAGGAGGGGCAGCCCTCTGGTGGGGAGCGGGCCCAATTCCAGACCCTGTTGGGGGGAGGACTGGTGACCCCCTCCACAGAGGAAGGGCGTTCTGGCCCAGACATCGCCAGGGGCCTCCTGTTGGCAGTACTCTCCTCCTTTCAAAGCGGGAAGCCTGTGACCCCCCTGACCTTGGCTCTGGGAGCCCCCATTAGGCGTAAGACCTGTCTGTAAGGCTGCTGGCTTAGGAAACCCCGCTATTTGTTGGGGGTCAGTAAGGTGTTCTGGGAGACAGTGCACCTGTTATCGACCCTGGAGAGAGGGAGGGGAGGGCAGGCTCCCAGCTTCCTGGGACCGTCTCCCCAAGAGCTACCCCCCATCCCAACCGCTCCAGGCACAGACCCAAGGAGCAGGTATGTTCCGCAGCTCAGCAAACATGCAGGCCAGGTGAGTCGCCTCTCCCCCTTCAGACACCCCTAATCTTCACGAGGGGTTTTCCTGCGGCCCCCACATTGGCCTCACGGAGGGGAAGCATCACCCCTCCTACGGGGATAACGCCTCTCCACAAGCACTCGGCTCCCAAAGGGGATGACCTCCTCCCTCCCGTGGTCTGACACTGAGGTGAGCGGAGGGGAAGAAGGTTCTCAATAGGCACCGCCCATAGCCCGGCAGCTGGCTCGCCTGCATGCTGGGGTTCCGGGCTCCTGGCTCCGCCTGCATGCTGGGGTTCCAGGCAGCTGGCTCCGCCTGCATGCTGGGGTTCCGGGCAGCTGGCTCCGCCTGCATGCTGGGGTTCCCGGCACCGAGAATAGAAGTCGGGGCACTCAGCACCTTACCCATCGCTCTGGGCTTTTGCTGCCACTCGTGGGCGACCGGCCAAATCCCCCCCATGTGGGACAAGAGTGTGGCTAGAAAGAGAAGCAGATGGACCTGAGGAGAGATCGAAGTGAGGACCTGGGCTGGGGCTCCGGGCAGGAGCCTTTTCTCCAACGAGGGTCTGGGAACTCTCACAGGCAGCAACTGGCCCCGTCTGTGCCTTTGTGAGAATTAGCAACACCAGCGAGGCACAGCCGGAAGGACTCAGGACTCTGCTCATAGAGAGCAGGTGAATCGAGCAATCAGCTGCCCTGTATGTTTATGTAAGTCACACGGGGAGCCTGCCCTGGGGCACCACTGGGAGCTGGAATTCTACCCTTATCTGGTCACAAAGCCACTGCCACCTGGCAGGGGGCTGTGTGCTGGAGGAAGGGGTGCACCTTTCAGATTCACCTGCTCTCTGCGAGCAGGGCCTGAGTCCTTCAGGCTATGTGTCGCTGTGTTGCTAATTCTCACAAAGGCACAGACGGGGCCGTTGCTGCCTGCAGGGAGTGCCCAGACCCTCCTTGGAGAAAAGGCTCCTGCCCGGAGCCCCAGCCCAGGTCTCCTCGCTTCCGTGGGCCCCGGCTCACTTCTGTATTCATTTGCTGGGGTGGCTGTAACAAAGTACCACAGACTAGGTGGCTTGAACAACAGAGCGTATGGTCTCACAGTTCTGGAGTCTGAGTCCAAGATCAAGGTCTCAGCAGAATTGGTTCCTGCCAAGGGCTGTGAGGGAGGATCTGCTCCATGCCTCTCCCTGAGCTTCTGCTGGTTTGGGGGCCATTCTTCGGTTTGTAGACACATCGCCCCAATCTGCCATCCTTCACAGGAAGCTCTCCCTGTGTGTGTGTGTCCAAATTTCCCCTTTTTCTAAGGACCCAGTATTTTGGGTTAGGGTCCACCCTAATGACCTCCCCTTAACTAATCACATCTGCAGTGATTCTATCTCCAAGTGAGGTCACATTAGGGGGAGTCAGGGGTTAGGACTCCAATATATGTATGGAGAGGGGGGTATACAAATCAACCCTCAGGAAGATCCCCAAAGAAGATAGCACTACAACCCTCATCTTCTACCCATTGCCATGGTGACAGGAGAGATGCTGGAGGGACAGGGGAAGTTTAGCTGATAAATGCTATTAGCTTTTTTTCTTTCTCTGTGCAGTTTTGTCTCAAGATTGTGTCTGATCTCCAGGTAACCAATAAAATCTCTAAGAGACAAACAAGTTAAACAGTCTCTAATTTATGTGTCGTCCCAGACCACAAAGGAGAGGGGAGTTTCAAACAGGCCAGAGAAACACGGGTCTGTGGAAGGCCTGGCTGACCCAGTCAGTGTGAGCTGTCATAGACCTTGCAGGAGGTTGCCCCTTCAGGCTTGAAAGTATAAGCTTTCTTAATCATCACGATGAAGGCTTCCCTGAAGTTAACAATAGCGTAAATGCCTGTTCTAGTTTACATATTTTGCTTGCAGGACTGTTACAGTTCTGGCTGGAACTCAGTGCTTCATTCTTGAGCAACATGGCCAAATTGGCTCCCAGGCTACCTGAGCCATGGTTTTCAAGTCTGTTGCGTATAAAAGTCATCCAGAATCCCAGTTTGGGAACCCGGTGAGACAGGTAAAACTGCTCTCGAATGGCCTATGAAAGCCCCATGGGCAAAAACACAGAGCAATCAGTGAGCCAGCTGGTCAGAGCTTCACCGCAGAACAGGAGCTCTTCCATCACTGCTCATGGGTGAGCTTCAGGGGATCTGTGACCCTGAAAACTGAAAACCGCAAAATGTATACTTAGATTTTACTAGGGAGAGGGCTCCCAGCTTTCGTTAGAGTCACAAAGGGATCCATACAAAAACGATTAGGAGTTACTACCCCGAAAACTCCCATTCACTAACAGGTCTTTATGGTAAAACAGTAAGTTCAATTTTCTTCCCAAGTGTAGAAGTTCATCATGAAATTTAGAATTGTTAGCAATGGGAGCAAGACCTTCCCACTTGATAATGGTTAATCCCCCAATCTGGACCGTGGCACGCCTGTCCAGGTTATGTATGGAGATTTACAATTGAGAATGTGCAGGCTAGGTTCTTACGGTCACAAAACGGCATGTGATGTGGTCCCTGGTGGCCTGGGGTCTCGGGTGGGCCCCCAGGAATAGAAGTGTCTATTTCTTTAGGGAGAAGGGTGGACCTTGATGGAGTCCATGAACTTGGTCCAAGATTGTGAGAGAGGTAAGACACTTCCTCCAGCAGTTTGCCGTTATGGAAGGCTTTCGTTTATGTCAGCCAGAGCTGAATGGCAGACAACTTCTGCTTGGCCACAGGATACACAATGTGTATAATCAGGACAAAAACTGGTCCAACTCACTTCTCTCTCTCTCTCTCTCTCTCTCTCTCACTCTCTCTCTCTCTCTCTCTCATTTTCCCACTGGTTTGATCCTCATCCACCAGGGTCCAGCAGAGGTTCTCTTGACCAGGGTGTGCGTTCAAGTGCAGGCTGTGAACTCCTAAGCCCAAGGCGTGCCACACACCTAGACTCTGAGGGCTGAGCATCCCTGAGGGGAGCACCTCACCGGCCCTCTCCTGACAGCAGTAAAGTAACAAACCTGATGAGTAGGATTAGTCTGATTTAAAGTCAGCCATCTTTCCAGCATGATACTATATACAGAGAACCCTAAAGATTGCACCAGAAACTACTAGAACTGGTCAATGAATTCAGTCAAGTACCAGGATACAAAATTAATATTAACAAACTGGTTTCATTTTATACACCAACAATGAACTGTCAGAAAGAGGAATTAAGAAAGCAATCCCGCCGAAACCGGTTTGGCTCAGTGGATAGAGCGTCGGCCTGCGGACTGAAGGGTCCCAGGTTCGATTCTGGTCAAGGGCATGTACCTGGGTTGCGGGCACATCCCCAGTGGGGGATGTGCAGGAGGCAGCTGATTGATGTTTCTCTCTCATCGATGTTTCTAGCTCTCTATCTCTCTCCCTTCCTCTCTGTAAAAAATCAATAAAATATATTTTAAAAAAAGAAAGTAATCCCATTAACAATTGCATCAAAAAAATAAAATACCTAGGAATAAATTTAACCAAGGAGGTAAAAGACCTGCACTCAGAAATTATAAAATCTTGAAAAAAGAAATTGAAGAAGTTACAAATGAATAGAAGCATATACTGTGTTCATGGATAGGAAGACCTGACATCGTTAAAATGTCCGTACTACCCAAAGCAATCCATAGATCCAATGCAATCCCCATCACGATACCAATGTCATTTATCACAGAACTAGAACAAATAATTCTAAAGTTAATATGGAACCACAAAAGACCCCAAATAGCCACAGCAATATTGAGAAAGAGGAGCAAAGATGGAGGGATCACAATATATGATATCACTATAGTACAAGGCTGTAGTAGTTAAAACAGCATGACACTGGCATAAAAACTGACATATAGACCAATGGAACAGAAGAGAAAGCCCAGAAATAATCGTAAACCTACATGGTCAATTAATCTATGACAAAGGAAGCAAGACTATTCAATAGGGTAAAGACAGTCTATTCAATAAATGGCATTGGGAAAACTGGATACATGCAAAAATAATTTAAACTAGGCCACCTTCTTACATCATATACAATAAACTAAAATGTATTAAAGACTTAAATGTAAGACCTGAAACCATAAAACTCCTAGAAGAAAACATAGACAGTAAACTCTGACATTTCTTTTAATAAAAACGTTTCTGATATATATCCTCCGGCTAGGGAAACAAAAGCAAAAAACAACAAATGGGACCACATCAAACTAAAGAGTTTTTGCACAGCAAAGGAAACCATCAACAAAATGAAAAGACAGCCTATGGAATGGGAGAAGATATTCACTAATAATAAAGGGTTAATATCCAAAACTTTCAAAGAACACATACAACTCAATACCAAAAACCCCCACAACAATCCAATTAAAAAATGAAAAGATGTTCAACATCACTAATCATCAGAGAAATTCGAATTAAAACTGCAATGAGGTACCACCTCACACCTGTCAGAATGGTTATCATCAATAAATCAACAGACAGCAAGTGTTGGAGAGGGTGTAGAGAAATGGGAACCCTCGTGCACTGTTGGTGGGGTTGCAAATTGGTGCGACCACTATGGAAAACAGTATGGAGGTTCCTCGAAAAATTAAAAATAAAACTCCCTTATGACTCAGCAATTCCACTTTTGGGTATATATCTGAAGAAATCCAGAACACTAATTCAAAAGTATACATGCACCTCTATGTTCATTGCAGTGTTATTTACAATAGCCAAGATATGGAAGCAATCAATTGACCAGACAAGCCATCAATAGACAATTGGATAAAGAAGATGTGGTTCATATATACAATGGAATATTACTCAGCCATAAAAAGAATGAAATCTTACCATTTGTGACAACATGGATGGACTTAAAGGGTATTATGTTAAGTAAAATAAGTCATACAGGGAAAGACAACTACTATATGATTTCACTTATATGTAGAATCTAAAAAACAAAATAAACAAAACAAAAACAGAATCACAGATACAGAGAACAAATTGAGGGTTGCCAGAGGGGAGGGGGGTTAGGGGACTTGGTGAAAAACACGAAGGGATTAAGTACAAATTGGTAGTTAAAAAATAGTATTCAGCAAAGTCTCTGAAATGAATAAAAATATATTTAAAGAAAATAGTACAGCATAGAGAATATAATCAATAATCCTATATAATAAAAGCCTAATATGCTAAGTGTCCAACCGTCCATTCAACTGTTCAATCAGTCACTATGATGTGCACTAACCATGAGGGGCAGACGCTCCAACCAGTAGGTTAGCTTGCTGCTGGGGTCTGGCCGATCAGACACCAGGCTGTCTGCTCACACACGTTAGCTATACTCACAATCCTAGCGCACTGCAGTCTACAGGAATGAATTCTAGGGGTGGAGCTTCCAGCAAGTCTGTGTTTTGACTTGCAGAGAGCAGCAGCTGATGACTCAGGGAGATGTTTTTCTGCCTGTTAGGGCTCTTAAGTCTCCTTGGGTGAGCATGCAGGTACCCAGGTGGAATGTTTTCTCAATCCCTGTTGCAGTGGGGTGTGGCTGGAGGGACTTGAAAGTGAAGCCTAGTTGGCTAGGTAATGGGGTTGGCGCCTCCACCGTGGCCCCAGCCATGACTTGCATGGACCAGACACACCAGGATCTGGAAATGCAACCTCTAGGGAACCCAGATATAGGGGAGCGAGATGCAGGAAAGAGGGAGAAGAGACATGTTTGGGAGGCAGAGACACATGAAGGCAGCTTGACTTTCCCATCTTAGAGCCACGTGGTCTGGCAGGTTACTCCACCTCCTGACTCTCACTTTCCTCACCTGTAAAGTAGGCATTTTCATGCCTTCCTCACAGTTAATGGGAAGAGCAAATAGACATAACAGTCAAATGCAATGTATGAGACTTGATTAGATCCTGGTTTGAAAAAATTGGAGAAATTTAAATATGACTTGTATATATCATTCAGCATGGACTAATTGCTCATTCCTTGGTGTAAGAATGACACTGTACTTAGGTAGAAACATGTGTTCATAGAACATACATGCTGAGTATTTAAGGGTGAAATTTCCCCAGGTCTGCAGTCCATGCAAATGTTTCATGGAAATAACCACAAAAGTATGTTTGCATGAAGATAAAGACAAAGCAAATATGGTGAAATGCTAACTGCTGAGTCTAGGTGGAGGGTATTCAAGTGTTTTTATTCTTTTAATTTTTCTTTCTTCCATTGATTTTTAGAGAGAGTGGAAGGGAAGGGGAGAGACAGAGAGAGAGAAACACTGATGTGAGAGAGACACATCGATTGGTTGTCTCTCGCATGCACCCAGACCAGGGCCAGGGATCAAGCCTGCAATCGAGGTACGGCCCTGGACCAGAATCAAACCCAGGACCCTTCAGTCCAAGGGCCAGTGCTCTATCCATTGAGCCAAACTGGCTAGGGCTCCTTTCATTTTTCTTAATGCTTAATATCTGTCAAATAAAAATTGAGGGAGAGAAATAATAAAGACAAGGTATGTCAAGCACCTGTTCAGCAGTTTTTATTTCACAAATATTCACTGAGCCACGGGGGTGACCAGCCAAGAACCAAGGATGGGCATACCAGATACCATTCTGTTCTGGGGCTACAGTAATGCTTTCTAGCATTTAATGCCAGCGACAGACATTAAATAACAAGACGCATATGCGCACAGGTGGCTGAAAACAGTGCTGAGCGCTATGAAGACAGTCCCCAGGTGAGGGACGAGGAGCTGGGGGTGAGAGTGCCATCCTGGCTTGGGTGCCCCTGAGTCTCTGAGCAGATGGAATGTGAGGATGGACTGACCGTACCCGGGGGCTGGCCATGCAGAAACCCCCATCCTCCTCGTTATCTGTGTCCAGGTGCCCTAGAAGATTCCAAATGCCAGGGGTGGGCATGTTTGTTTCCTCTTTGGAGCAGCCAGCCATGGTTTAGTTTATGCTCTTAGAATGCTTTGGTCTGTTTAGACAGGCCAGATACCATCACCTCCCTGGACCAGTGAACCCTGGTTCCTACTGAATCACTTCCTGGAACCAGCTGGTGACCTGGAGGACGCCCAGTGGCCCTCCACACAGCCCTGAGGCTGGCAAAGACCCTTCTCATAACACAGTTAACAAATGAAAAGAACTTCAACCTCATTTATAATTAAAAAATGCAAGTTGAGCCATAACCGGTTTGGCTCAGTGGATAGAGCGTCGGCCTGCGGACTGAAGGGTCCCAGGTTCGATTCCGGTCAAGGGCATATACCTTGTTGCGGGCACATCCTCAGTAGGAGCTGTGCAGGAGGCAGCTGATCGATGTTTCTCTCTCATCGATGTTTCTAACTCTCTATCCCTGCACATCCTCAGTAGGAGCTGTGCAGGAGGCAGCTGATCGATGTTTCTCTCTCATCGATGTTTCTAACTCTCTATCCCTCTCCCTTCCTCTCTGTAAAAAATCAATAAAATATATTTTTTTAAAAATGCAAGTTGAAATTTCATATTTTCACCCACCAGATTGGGAAAGACTAAGAGACTGAAAATTTCAAGTGCTGGTGAGGCTGTGGGGAGCCACCCGCTCTCTTGTGAGTAATTGGGTCATTGTGGCATTGTCCGTCGGAGCACCCTTTGGCTGAGCCGTTCCATTTTAATTAATCTCTTCTGAAAATAGCTTCAGAGATGTGATTTTTTTTTAAAATGTGCAAGGATGGTCACTGAATTATAACTGTGGCATTTGCAGCATTGCAGCAATTATGTCACCAATGGAAACAGCTCGAATGTGCACCGGAGGGAGACGGCTTAAATAAACTAGGTCTAGGTTACATGTCATCGTGAGGGAAGTTTTGGAAATAAAAAATATCTACATATCATCACAATAGAGGTCAGGGTGTGCATAGAGAAAGAACCAGGAGAGTGTACACCCAAACATTCGTAATGGAGGTCTCTGGGGCATGAAGTACTGGGGACCTTCACTTTGCACAGTGTGCATTTCTGTAATATTTAACTTCTGAATCACGGGCATGTATTGCTGGTGTGTAGAAAGGGGGTTTTAAAGTGAGAGGGAAGGATGGAGGAAAGGACTGCAGTACTTACTTGTTCTTTTTGGCTAGCCAGGGTCCGGACCCCCTGGACACATTTGGGCGATTCACCTGCGTTAGGGTTCACCACCATGGAAGTTGTAAATGGCCCTGGAAGTTGTGATGCCAGGGCCCCTGTGACTCTGCCATGGAAGGCACGACGGAGACTGCTCTGAAGCCTGATGCTCATCCCGAGAGAGCCCCGTGGGGCCCAAGGCAGTGGTGGTTGGCCTTGGGGTTTTTCCACTGGCAATCAGAGTGGTGAACTTTACGCTAACTTCAAGCAGAAAAGCCCTGCCCGGGTAGCTCAGTTGGTTAGAGCATCATCCCAATATGCCAAGGTTGCAGGATAGATCTCCCGTCAGGACACATACAGAATCAACCAATGAATGCATAAATAAGTGAAAAAGGAAATCAGTGTCTCTCTGTCTCTCTCTCCCTTCCTCTCTCTCTCAACTCAATAAATAAAGAAGCCCTGGCCAGTGTTGCTAAATGGTTAGAGCATCCGCCCACACATGGAGGGTTGAAGGCCTGATTCTTGGTCAAGGGCTCATATCTGGGCTGCAGGTTTGATCCCCTGCATGTAGGAGTCAACCCATCAATGTTTCTCCTTCTCTCTTAATCTGTCCCTCCCTTCCTTCCACTCTCTAAAAATCAGTGGAAAAAATATCTTCCAGTCAGTATTAATCAAAAACTAACAAACAAATAAGGTAAAGAGGGTAGGGTCCTAGAAATCCAGAGTTGAACAAGCAATCTTTTTTTTTTTTTTAGACCGGGAGGAGAGGGAAAGAGAGAGAGAGAAACATTACTGTGACGGCTGCCTCCTGCAGGCCCTCTAACTCAGGCATGTGCCCTGACCAGGAATGGAACCCACGACTTCTTGATGCACCAGAGGATGCCCATCTAACTGAGCTGCGCCGAAAAGGGCTAAACAAGCAATCTTTCAGAAGGGCTGAAATGAGAGACCCCAGTGACCTGGGGGCACTTTGTGGGCCTCCCCTCCAGAGAGCTATCCTACTGAGACTTGGGACAACGTCACCTTTGGGTGCCTCACTCAGAGCAAGTGCCGACTTCTCATGAGGGAGAATCTGAATGGCACAGCTGAGCCAGCGATGGTGAAGGGTGGGGGTGCGGAGACCACCTGAGTCGGGAGCGTGGTCCCGGGGCAGGCAGCCATCTGGACAGGTGACTCCTAGGGCTCCCATAACAAACGGAATGACTGAAAAGACAGAAATGTACAGTTCTGGAGGCTGGAGGCCCAAGATCAAGGTGTCAGCAGGACTGGTTCTTTCTGAGGGCTCCAAGGGGGAATCTGACTCATGCCTCCCCAGAGGTCCCTGGGATAGGGTGGCCAGACTTAGCAAATAAGAATATAGGAGGCAGGTTAAATTCTAGACAACAATTTTAAAATATAAGTGTATCCCACACAACACCTAGGACATACTTATAAACACACACACACACAAAAACCTCTAGTTTATCTGAAATTCAGATTTAACAGATTGGCTTGTACTTTATCTGCCAATCCTACCCTGGGGCACTTGATAAAAATACCACTGACCTCATCCCCTTGTGAGATTCAGTAGGACTGGGTGGAGCCCAGCCAGGAATTTGTTATTATTTTTTTTAATGGCGTTCAGCTCACTGGCAGGGTTGGGAAACCTGTATTCCAGCACACCAGCGAAGCAGGAATTTTAGGGGAATATAGGCAGGCGAAGGGAATTTTTAGAATTGGGGGCCATGGAAAAACACAGGGCTACAGATTGGGAGAAAGTACATCTCCATAACACAAGGAAGCCAGGTGCAGGGAGCAGCAACAGTTGTGTTTACATAAGACAAGGGAGCTGGAAGTAGCCCAAAAGGTCTATAATATTTACAAAATAAAGAAGGAAGAAAGCCAGAAAGAAAAGAACAATGAGGAAGGAGGGCATCACATGTCCCTTGTGGTGTTTGACCTTAGAGTTCAGGAGTTACTACAGTAACCAGTCTACGGAAACAGTGACCAAACAGTGACCAAGGCACCAGGATCTGCAGCCTTTATAAGCCATAGGGAAAGGGAACTCAGTGGGACCCTTTCCCCCTCCCCATGTGGGAGTCTGTACTTGTTCTTCAATAAATCTCCACCTTTGCTATACTACTCTCTGTCCGTGGGTTCATTCTTCGACTCTGGCGGACAAAGAATCTGGGTTCCAGTCCAAGAATTCCGTTTCACCAGGCTGGCAGGGGACCAGCTCCTGCCACCATGAAAAGACACATTTTGCCCTGACCGGTTTGGCTAAGTGGATAGAGCGTCGTCCTGGGACTCAAGGGTCCCAGGTTCTATTCCGGTCAAGGGCATGTACCTTGGTTGCGGGCACATCCCCAGTAGGGGGTGTGCAGGAGGCAGCTGATTGATGTTTCTCTCTCATCAATGTTTCTAACGCTCTATCCCTCTCCCTTCCTCTCTTTAAAAAAAATCAAATATATATATATATATATATATATATATATATATATATATATATGAAGAAAAGACACATTTTCATTCCTCAGTCTTTAAGGGGCGAGCTAGCAGGAGTCAGGCCCCCAGAGTCGCTGTCCCTGGAACTGT
Source organism: Myotis daubentonii (assembly GCF_963259705.1). NCBI lineage: Eukaryota > Metazoa > Chordata > Mammalia > Chiroptera > Vespertilionidae > Myotis > Myotis daubentonii. Next base: position 31,661,015 of record NC_081849.1, on the reverse strand, counting down.
GCGGGAAGGGGTCGGGGATCCTCTCAGGTGTGGCGCCCCTCCTCTCACTACTGTTAACGTAAAAAAAACCATTGAAACCTGTAAAGAATTTTTGTGAGTTTATTTGAGCCAAACTGTCGACATATGCCGGGAAGCAGAACCTCAGCGAATTGAGATAGTGCTCCGAAGAATGGCAGGGTTACAATTGTATTTATACATTGCAATCAAAGGAGGGACATAGGTGGGTTACATGAAATTCATTGGTGACAGATTTAAGGAGGTGGGATTAAGCGAAGCGGGGAAACCTCTAGGATAGGATAAAAAGTAAAATGATGGACACATACTTAGGTGGGTGCAGGATCAATTAACAAGATAATGAAGGAATTTGTAGTATCTGTCCTGGTGCCCAGAACATTTGGTTGTGCCCCAGGGGCTCTAGAAAAAGGGAAGTTACAAGTTACGCAGACATTTCAAGGGTATGTTATCTTAGAGGCAAAAAGGCAAATGGGCTCATAAGGATCAAAGTTGATCTTGTCAGTGAAGATACTGGCCTAGGACATAACTGCCCACCATAACTGCTTTTAGTCAAAGTTTAATTTCAGACCATCCTTTGTGGTTATTTTAGGTCTCTGAGTCTGCTAGGCTGCCACGCAGGCCTTCCCTGAGCTTGTCAGGTCAGCGTGTGGCCCCTTTCGTCCACACTACATTGTCGGGACAACCCGCTCGGCTGCTTTTCCGCAGGCCGCCCCATTTCTTTCTTTTTCTTTATTCTTGTTCTTTCGCCCCATTTCTTTTGGAGCCCCTGGTTTTTCTGAGGTCTGAGGATCTCTGCAAGACTTGACCAACCCGCCCCGCCCAAGTTGTAACTTTCCAAATGCGCCGGAGCCTGAGGGCTGGGGTGAGAGAGGAAGTGCGTGGGACTCAGCACAAAGAAGAGCGAAGAGGCAGGCGGGGCTCCGGGTTCTCGCTGAAAGCTGCTCCCAGACCTTCCCCGGAAAACCGCACACCCAGGCCCTTCCGCCCCGCACTCCCCGCTGCCTGGCGAAGGAAGGGCCGGGGCCTGGGGGCGTGGCCAACCCAACTGCAGACAATCCCCGAGGGGAGCTGGTTGGAGGGTGGGGCACCCCGGGGAGGGGCGTGGTTCGACAACTTCAGCCGCTCAGCTGGACCAATCCCGACCCGGGAGGCGAAACGGACCCCTACCTGGGCCCAGGTGAGCTGAACCGTGCGTCTCTCGGCGGCTCGGCTCCCGGGATGGAGGGAGCCCGGGCGGCATCCAGAGAAGACCGAGCCGGAGCCGAGTTGCCAATGGAGCCCTTGGAAAGCCTGGAGCCGGGGCTGGGGCAGCCGCAGGCCCCCGAGGAGGAGCGACGGCCAGAAAGTCCCGAGAGCAGCCCGGCCGCGGCCGTGCAGGAGGCGACCGGCGCGGGCCAGGACCCCTCGGGCGGGAAGAAGCTGCCCTCGCCTCGCCCCGCGCGCCCGCGGGTGCTGCCCGCCAGCCTGGGCTACGGCGCCTTCCGCCGCCAGTTGTCCGCTGGCCCCGAGCCGCCGTCGCCGAGGCCCGCTGCGGCCGAGCAGCCCCGGGACGGCGAGGCGGCGGGAGCCGAGCTGGTGCCCTGGGCCGCGCCGGGGGAGCCGGCGCCCGGCAACTGGGCGCCCGTGGAGCTGCAGGTGGACGTGCGCGTGAAGCCCGTGGGCGCGGCCGGCGGCAGCTGCACGCCCTCGCCGGCGCCCTCCCGGCGCTTCATCACGGTCCCGGTGCCCGAGTCCCCCGCCTTCTCCCGCCACGCCGCCCCGGGGTACCCGTTCCTGCCGCGGACCGCGTCCTTGGGCAGCACGTGGAGCCGCGGCTCGCCACTGGCTGCCGCCCGGGCGGAGCACGGCCTCGACGCGGAGGGCCAGAGCAGCCCCACGGAAGGGGGCGCGGAGTCCCCGGGCTGCCCCACGTGCCGCTGCCGCTGCCAGGAGCTGGGGAAGGAGGACGCCGCGCTGCTGCCGCGCGCCGAGGCGGACGGCGACCTGAAGCTGCACCCGGCTATCAAGCTCATAGGTACGCGCGCCGCCGGGTCAGCCTCGCAGCCCGAGGTCCCCCACCAGCCACCAGCCCTGGGCCCTGCTCTGGAGGGACTAGGGGACCCGGGCGACCTTCCTAGTGTCCGACCCCACCTGTGCCCTCTCTCTGGCTTGGAACTAGCAGCATTCTGGTCTACGTAATTATAATTCAAATGGTTTTCGATGAAAGTATAAAACCACTGTTCTTCCCCCTTACGTTCTCCCGACAACTTCCACAGCCCCGGTCTTTGCGCAACATCTTTGAGCAGCCCCGGGGGGAGGGTTCCCGGGGAGGGAGCGCAGTCCGCGGCTCCCGGCTCCGGGCCGCCCGTTCGCAGGCTCAGGCTCTCTCTCCGTCCACTGGGCACCGAGGAACACTTGTCTCACCCCCCGCCACCCCCACTCATCCCTGCAGCCACTTCTGCTGAGACAGTTAGGGTGTGTGTGCGTTTCTTTGCGGGGTGGGGCAGGGAGGCGATCGGGAGGGAATAAGAAAGAGCCTGGAAAAGATAGAAACAAATAAGCAATCCTGGACCGGGAGCCCCGAGGGAGTGGCTGGGAAAGCTTCCTGGAGCTAAGCCTTGGACGGTAAGTAGGAGGGTTGGTTGGTTGGTTGGTTGGTTGGTTGGTTGGTTTTGAGGGGAAGGGTAGTGGTTTCATCTGTATTTTCTTTCTTAAATTTTTTTTTATTGATTTTTAGAGAGGGGTAGAGAAATAGAAACTTCGGTGAAGGAGAAACATCGTTGATGGGCTGCCTCCTGGGAATGGAGCGGGAAACCCAGGCGTGTGCCCTGACCGGAATCAACCAGTGACCTAGTTCATGGGTCAATGCTCAACCACTGAGCCACACCAGCCAGGCTGTATTTTCATTTTTTTTTTTTTTACGAGGAGAATGTATTTGTTACTTGTGTGATTAAAAATTGCGTTCTAGCTCGGCTGGTGTAGCTCAGCTCAGGGTTTGAGCATCGACCCAGGAACCAAGAGATCATTGCCCATATTCCTGGTCAGGGTACGGGTTCGATCCCCACCCAGTAGGGGGCGTGTAGGAGGCAGCCGATGGATGATGTTTCTATCCCTATCCCTCTCCCTTCCTCTCTGAAAATCAATAGAAACTTAAAAAAAAAAAATTGCTTTCTAAAGGGAGTGTGTAGGACTTTTTCTTTGCCTGGAGGTTTTGAAGACAAATTGCTGCGGGGGGCCAACTCCCAGGGCTGCATTGCAGCTGAGTGTGGAAGGTGTCTGCGACTTTAGTAACTTGCTGTATTTTTTACTGCTCTGTTTTCTGAAAGGTTGGAGCTGAATTTACTGTTCCATCACAATATGTATATTTACTGAGGTGGTTGGCAGGGTTATTTTCCTTTGCTTCTCCAGACTTTTTTAGTTCTGCTTTTGTTATTTTAAGACTCTCAATTTATGTATCTTTTATTCCACGCATTTTCAAATCGCTTATTTGGGTAACACCTCACTGAGCTATGACTTACTTAACACAATTCACCCATTTAAAGCATACAATTCAATGGTTTTTAGTATATGCAGAGTTGTGTGACCATCACCAGTCCATTTTATAATACTTTCATCACTCCGAAAAGTGCTGTATCTTCTAGCTATCATCCCCCAGCCCAGGCAGCCACTAGTCTACTGTCTGTCTCGATGGGTTTGCATATAACACATGTCCTTTTGTGTCTGGCTTCTTTCACTTAGCACATAGTGTTTTTAAGGTCATCCATGATGTGGTTAGGTCCCGTGTCTCCCCCCCCCCCACCCCCTCCCATCTCCGGAGTTTCTTTCCTCTCTGCAACCTCATGCCAGCCATCTGGTCCCCTGGGGCTTTGGGCTGCTGACAACTCACACTTGCCTAGTGCTCTGCAGCCTGCGAAGTGCTCTCTGGACCTATGAGGCTTCCTTGGTGGCCTCCAGACCTGGACAGACAAAAGAGGCAGGTGTGATTTCAGTGTTAAAACTGAAAACACCAAGAACTCTTGAGTCAGAACTTGAACCCAGGTCTGTCAAACTCCAAATCTAGCCCTCGTTCCTCTCTCATTTGTAATTTTATCTCCGGGTACCTTTGCCCAGCCTATTAGCTGCTTGAGTGCAGGGGCCTTGCCCTGTTCTTGGTGAATTTATACCGTGTCTAGGGCACATTAGCTGCACAGTAAATGCTTGTTAGCCAGTTATTTGTCCTCTTTTTAAAAACTTTTATTTATTGATTTTAGAGAGCTAGGAAGGGAGAGAGCAAGAAACATCAAATTGTTGTTCCACTTATTTCTGCATTTATTGGTTGACTCCTGTATGCACCCTGACCAGGGGTTGAACTTGGCCTTAGCCTATCAGGACAACGCTCTAACCAACGGAGCCACCTGGCCAGGGCCTGTTCTCTTTTTGAATAGAATCTTATTTAAGAAGTAAACATCTAGCATTTTTCTCCCAGATAGGCTGTTCTCACCTAAATCAAGTGGCTTATCCTGGTGTCTGGGCCAAGGGAGGGGGTGCTCCTGTGGGCGTGATGCTGGGGTGTAAGTCAGTGGTTCTAACCTGTCTCTCCTGGTTGTCCCTTCCCCTCCCCAGGGCTGCCCATGTACATGAAGTCCCTGCGCTGGGCCCTGGCGGTCATGGCCGTGCTCCTGGCGGTGTCCACGGTTGCCATTGTGGCCCTGGCCTCTAGAACAGGTATGGTGCCTCCTCCCAGCTGTGCTTTGACAGGCAATCGGGGGTCAGCCCCTGCCTGGGGGTCTTTGGGCCCCACACAAACTGTACAGCCTTCTGCGGTCCCTGCCCACCTGCTTGCCCCTCAGTCAAGGTGGTGGCCAGGTTTTAATTTTTTTAAGGAGCACGCACTCAGCTCATTAGTTTACCCTGCAGCTCACCTGTGGTCTCTGCTTTCAGGGGCCGTGTGCCGGCCGTGTCCCCATGGCTGGCTGTGGTCTGGGGAGCACTGTTACTACCTCTCTACTGAAGCTCAAGCCTGGGAGGCCAGCCAGGCTTTCTGCTCCGCCCACCATGCTACCCTCCCCCTGCTGAGCCACATCCAGGTAAGGAGGGAGGGAGGGAGGGTGGGCAGTGGAGGGGTGTGCGTATCATTACAGTGTACAGGTTGCTAGCCCTGGAAGGAATCGCAAGGATCTAGTCCAACTCCATATTTCAGAAAAAGTCACCAGGCTTGGAGAAAGACAGTGGCACACAGGGGCACTAGACTTCCGATCGCCGAGGTCTTCAATTTCCTCTTCATTCTAAGTTGTGGAGGTGGAGGTGGACCTGGAGGACCAGAGCAGGGCTGCCCTTGTCCCGTGTGGTGGCCATGTAGCCAAGGGAGCTCAGGAACCAGTCTGCGCTGGCAGATCTGAGGGGAGACACATGCATACTCTTGGGAGGTTATATGGAAAATAAATTACATTTAGTGGGTATGCTATTCAGGTCTTGCTATAATAACGCAGGGTGACAAATCACCGCTAATGTCGGTGACTTTAGACCACAAGCATGTCTTGATCTGTGGGAGGGCTGTCGGGCTGGTCTTGGTTTGTCAGACAGCTCAGCTTCAGGTGCAGATTGCGGGGCTGGCCGTGAGCCCAGGGGGGGTTGCTCCGTGACTCTCTGGTCCTTCCACCCGAGGGAAAGTCTTCGTAAGAAAAATGGCAGAAGGGCAAGAATCAAGCACCGGTTAAGGCTTCTGCTGATGTTGTATCGGCTAACATCCCATTAGCCAAAGCAAATAGCAAGGCCAAGCCCAACATCACGGGGACAGACAGCATGGGATCTGCATCCCCTGGGGAGGGGGGAGAAGAGTGACTATTTGCTGGATAATAATCCAACCGGTGGGTTTGAGAGTGGCTATAAAAGAGGACCTTGACTTCATTTTATCTAATTTAGGTGCCAAGAATCTATGTTAGCTGTTCTCTTATCTAGGAAAATGCAGCATCAATAAATCTTTATTGAGCACTTTCTCTATATTGTTTTGGGGGGAGGGTGGAATTCAGTGATGAGCCTGAACAGCACAGCCTCCATCTTTGATGGCTAAGCGAGCAATGAGTGAAGCAGACATTAATCAATAATTTTAGATCTTTGTACGCATACAATTTTATTTTCTTAGATTGCTCCTGCTCAGTCCTGCAATAAACGATTCCTGCCCCATACCACAGGGAGCGCAACTTCTGTCTTTTTCTTTTCTCTGGAAGAACTCCTGGAAGTAGACATAAAAATCTGGAGAAAATGTTTTACAGTGAACATAGATTATTATAGTAGTAGAAATAACATATCTCAAAAAACATGGGGAAATGAAGAAGGTGCAGAGTAGACTGAAAAAATTTCCCACTATGGTAAATATAGATGTGAAGAGTAAACATGCTAATATTTTAATGGTAGTTGGCATGTAGAGGAAGCAAGATTTCGAGTGATATTTGATTTTTTCTAGTCCATGGAGGTAAGAGATGGGTATAAAACAGTTTCCGCCCAGGGCCTGGACTGGACCTTGAGTTCTTATCATTGTGAGAGATGAGACCAGGCTGGGCAGAGAAACCTATCCAGGCCCCTGCATCAAAGGAGCCAGTCTGATCACACCTGCAAGTTAAAAACCAGTGGGAACATGGGCAGGTCCCTAGACGGCTTGAAGCTGGGGTGGGAGCCTAGCAGGGCAGGGACTTGGCAGCCCTGCATCATTTTTCCATTTCCTGAGACAGAGTCACTGGGCACAGCAAGTGTCATCAGAAAGCCAGTGCCCTTCAGGCCTTCATCAGTCATGGTCAATCCAGAATGACCTTGGACCTCAGCGGAGCAATGGCCTCCTGGCTAGTGGGTCCTCAAAAGGGGAGCCGGGTTTAACAGATTAAAAAAAACAAAAACACACAGGATCAATCGATTGAAACATAAGTAAATATTCAGAAAATATGTTACAGGGCCTGGATAAGCTCCTTCCAAAAAAGAACTTCTAAAAAGCCCCTTGCAGAGAGACCCACACTAAGATTTGGGTCCAGGCAGTTAAAATCCGGCGTGTGATGACTGAGCTCTGGAATCCTCCCCAGGTTTGGACCAGGGCCTGAAGCTCCGGGAGGTGCCGAGCCAGGGGTGGGGAGCACAGGCTGGCAAAGGCCAAGCTTCCTGAGCTGGGATGCACAAGCCCCAGGACATGCCACGGTACCAGGGAGTGCTCACGGCTCATTCCCAGAGCGGGTTTTGCTCAGTTAGCAAAAAGGGGAGTTTCAGGCCACCTATGTCATCTCAGAGCCACTCTCCATTGGCTCCATGACAGCTTCGTTTTGCAGGGCGAGGAAAGGAGAAGCTACCTTAAATGTACACACCGGCTGTGTAATTTGCCACAATTTTAAAAAGTGTATGAAGATACAGAAAATACTTCGCCTGACTTTTAAGGTGTAAAACATGAGATTTCAAGTACATTCTGCCCAGGATCAGAATTTCCCTCCCCGCGCTGGTGGGAAAGTTGGAGACGCACCCGCGGGAGGTGGCGAGGCCCCAGGATCGCTGTGCCATCATTACCGAGCAGTCCTTTGAGTGGAAGTTTCTGGAATTTATAATTCTTGACAATGCTTTTCCCACACCACTATTTTTGCTGTCAGTGAGAACAGGTTAATGGAGTCTGAGCTGCAGGGAAAGAGGCCGAATGGAGAGGGTATTGCTGCATGGGACAGGCCAAGGCTCCTGTCACCAGGAGGCCCAGAGGGCGAGGACAGAAAGGCCAGGGTGCCCTTGGCATTGCTGTAAGCATCAGATGAGGTCGTGTGGGGAGCAGGGCGCAAAGCTTTGCACACCACCCAGCAGAGATGGGGCTTCCTCCACAGAGGGGATGTAGTGAGTGCGTACTCTGTGCCCTGGGCTCTATCTCGGGCCTCACTGCAAACGTCCCCATTTTACAGTGGACCTTGCTGAAGCTCTGAAAGGCTGGGTAAGCTGCCTTAGGTCACAGCCCTGACAAGTCACCAGAATCAGAGTTTGAACATGGGACAGCCTGGCTCCAAAGCTCTACGCTTCACAGTGACGGCTCGCCTCTAAGCCCTGGTGTGCCTTTCCCAACCAGCAGCTGACCTCCCCGGAGGGCAGGTCTGTGCAGCCATGCAGCAAGATGCTTGGGCTGCTCTGCCTTCTGACTCACACCTCAGGGCCAGCCGCATCCTCTCCAGAGCTCCCCTCCCAGCCCTGCCCGTGGGCCCCAGCTGGGGGCATGGAGCCAAGAGGAAAAAGCCAGCTAAGGCAGGGCTTGTGTGTGTCCTGCCTGTTCTCATCACTCTCCATTTTCATATGCCGTCTGATCTCTGGGATCTCAGATGGGTCAGCTTAGCAAGGTTACCTGGAAGTTGCTTCTGGCCCCTCACAGCTACTGACGGGCTGGTGCTCCCTTGGGAGGAAGATGTATGTGTGCTTACACCTCTGGGGCACACAGCTGTGGTGGTGGCCCAGTGTTGCCCGGGGCCCTTGGTGGTTACCGGCCGGGTCACGGGGAGGCAGTTTTGCTGAGCTGGCCGACTGCTGGGCTCTGATGGTCCATGGTGAGTGAGACTGAAGGATGAATAGGAGTGGCACGGTCATCACTCCAGTACTCACTTGCCAATTCCCAGGGTTAAATAGAGGTTTCATCTTTGTCAACTGAAACCATTTTCTGGGGAAGACCGGAATATGTCGTTAAATCCATTTATACCACCCGCTTCACTAACATGACTATATGCTTCTTGGCATTGTGGGCGAGGTGCGATTGCTGGTGTGGTCTGCCTTTTCCACAGCATCCTTTCCTATTTACATTTTCTTGCGTAACTACATTTTTTATGTCCTTGTCATCTCTAACAGCACTGCAATTTTCCATCATGTTGCTATCCCATAATTGGCCTGGCTATTTCCCCATTGCTGGGCATTTGGGTGGCTTTCAATTGTTCTTTATAAATGGTACTGTGTTACCTGCGGGTAAATTCATTTACTCCCCAACGTGGAATCACCCATCCAAGTGACTAGAACCGTGTTCCTGATCTTGTTATGGGCGTAGCCCCAAGTTATGTTCCAGAAAGACTGGGCCAGTGTGGACTGGCAGCATTGCACCGGGAATTTCAATGTAGAAACACCTTTTAAGTGTAATTGAATTGCAATTGAAAAACAAGTTGAAAATTTTGAATTTAACGTTAATACCATGTTCTGTTAAAAATCTGACATCAAGGATAAATCGTTAAAATGATCATTTCTAATAGCTAACACACTTGTTTTCATTCTTGCTGTTCCTCATGTTTGTGTCTCTGTATGTACATACTTTTTCATTATTATAATCAAGCCACAACTGTGATTTAGCTTTTTCACTTTCTGTGACCCTTCACATGCTACAGCCCCGTGCTACACCTTTCCCCGGTAGTGCTCCATGGACTTCCTATTTTTTTAATGGTCTTAATCAGTTCTCACACTGAACTGAGACAATGTAACTGGTGCTCTTGCTGGCAATTATGTTGTTGACCATCTGCTCCCACGAGGCCCCTGCAGCCTGATCCATCCCTTCACTCACCTCCTCCCAGCTTTGCTCATGCCTTTCCCCGCCTCTTCTCGGAGCCTCTTTGTTCCTCTTGCTCAGTAGGGATTGACATTCACATCCCCTCACCTTGGGGGCTGAGATGGGATCGCCTCCATTTCTGGGCCCCATCCTGAGTGCAGCACCTGGCAACCAGCAAGCAACCCGTCCAACTTCCCGATTACTGGTGTTTGGGCAAGTTGGGTTGAGCTGAGTTGCTTCTCTGGCCTGGCCAGCTGGGAACTTACAAAAGTCCCGGTGAGACGAGCCAGCATCCAGAGAAGTGACCAGCTGCTTCTCTCCCTCAGGACTCCCTGGGCAGATACCCTGTCACCATGTACTCCTGGGTGGGGGCCCGGCGAGGCCCCCAGGGCTGGCACTGGATCGACGGGGGCCCCCTGCCACCCCAGCTGTGAGTGACTGTGGGCCTGGGGGGGAGGGGATCCTATCCCTATTACACTAGCATGGGCTCCCCAATGTGACAAGAGTAACATCAGAGCAAGCGCCAAAGGGGGGTTGGAGGCCTTCCCCCCTGCAGACGCCTCCCCCACTGCCATCTATAAATGGTACACCATCTCCCGACACTCAGTCCCCCTGCTCCACCCCAGCCTGAATGCCTCTCGGTTAACCCCATACCCATGCTCAGGGCCTGGTTTTGTTTAGTCCCCACCACCCCATCCCTTGTCTAGACCCCCAGTACCGTCACCCAAGCAGGACTGGCACCCTGTTCTACAGATGAGAGACATGTGTGCGACTCAGAGGTTTACTGGTTCACCCAGTGCTGAGCCAGGGGCATCCTCACGACTCCTGCCACAGGGCTCTTTCCACACCCCGGGCCTGGCCAGTGGGTATGCAGGCTGGAGGGCCTGCAACACCCTGAGTGCCCTCCTTCCTCTCATCCTTCCCCAGACTCCCAGAGGAAGACAAGGACCAGCCGGGTCTGAAGTGCGCGGGCCTGGAGGGAGGCAAGCTCATGGCTTTGGACTGCGCCTCTTCAAGACCCTGGGTCTGTGCCCAGGGGACCAACTGACTGGGGTTCTGCCCATTCCAACCCTGTTGGGGGCATACAGTCCCCCCACCCCCCAGAGGGGGGCCTATTTCCTGGACCCAGGCTCCCGCCGCTCCCTGCTTGGTGCCTGGGGCCCTGCCTGAGCGAAGTGGGGAGCTGGGCCTCTGTTGCAGGAAGATCACCTCCGGGGAAGGCTTTCTGTGGCCCATCTTCGCCTCCAGCTGTTGAAGAGGATTTGTTCAGAGACCTTGAGATGTTTTTTTTTTTTTTTTTTTTTGCATTTCTGAGCCTTGGTCTCTCCCTCATGAAAATCCCATTCTCTCCCTTACCGGCTTCATCACAATGCACCCTTCAGTCCTAGGGGAACGGAAAGGATTAGTGGTCACAGGTGAGCCCCATCTGAGTGGACATGGAGCCATGAGATGGGTGTTCCACTGGTTTGTGGCCAGAGGGCTTGTCAGCAGTGACATCCTTGCTATAAACGCCGTTTCCAGGCGAGGGGCACACAGCTGATGACCCGTGTCAGCAAGTGAGAAGTGGTGGCCCCCGGAGGAGGAGGGAGGTTGCACACTGATGGCCAAGGCTGGGGCGACGGGGAGAGGACCACCATGATAGGCGAAGTTCCTGCAAAGCACGGGGTCCGACAGGAGGCTGTACCTGCATCTGATCTTGGTGCTGAACATTCCACACAACTGTGATACAAACAAACTTTCCTTTCCAAATTTCCCTGGGAGAAGCCTGTGCTGGTTCATTTAAACCAGTAGCATGTATAGAATGTATGGGCGAGTCCGCAACAACGCACTTGACAAGCAATGAGTCTTAGAAGCACTGTGGCTCTCATTCCAACAGCAAACTAGCCCCAGGGCTTGATAACATGTTTGATTCTCACTCCAAAGCCCCTCTCAGCAGACACCCTGTGCCTGGTGCATCAGGCTGGTTCAACATCAAGAGCCTCTGGGTTCCTCCCAGCTTCAGGGCCGAGTACCGGGGCTTGGGGATCCCAGGACACAGGTGCCACTGAGAATCGGCTGTGGCGGTGCCTGGAGTGTGGTGCTGAGGGCTGGAAATCTGAGGTACTCAGCTTCACTTGGTGAAGAAGGGGAGTAAGAATGAGCTTATTAGGACGTTACTAGTTACTGTCCAAAGTTGGCAAACCAAGAAATCAAAAGTGTAAGCTTATTATTTAGAAATATGGAGACAAGTACTAGAATTGCGAAAATAATTATAAAGCAATTAAAACTGATGACAGAAGTCAGAATCATGGCTAATAACTGGGCAGAGGAGCCAGGGAACATCCTGGGTGCTGGGCATGGCCTAGATCTTGATCTGGATGGGTTGAGGATAGCTGCATAAAAAGTCACCAAGCTGTTATGCTTAAGGTTAAAAAGTGACATCTGTCTTTAAAGACCAGGAACAATCATTAGACTGAAAAAAAAAATATATATATATATATACACACACACACACACACACACACACATATACTAGAGGCCCAGTGTACAAGATTTGTGCACTTGGGGAGAGGGTTCCCTCAGCCCGGCCTCGCAGTCCAGGCGCCCTTGGGGGATATCCAACTGATGGGGAGTGGGCCTAAGCCAGCAGTCAGACATCCTTAGTGCCTCCCTCTCCTGCCACCACCACTGCACATGGCAGGACTTCTGGCTGAGCGGTGCTCCCCCTGTGGGAGCACAATGACCGCCAGGGGGCAGCTCCTCTGTGAGTGTCTGCCCCCTGGTGGTCAGTGTGCATCATAGTGACCAGTCATTCACCGTTTGGTCAATTTGCACATTAGCCTTTTATTATATAGGATATATATATATCATACATATATATTTTTTAAGAAAATTGGTCTCTGGGTACATAATTATTCGGGGTCTAAATAGTTACTTGGAGACTGTAATAAATACTGAAGTAAATGTTACATATTATCATCACCTGATTCATCTTCCTTCAAAGATTCCTTGGCTCCCTGGCTGGTGTGGCTCAGTTGGTTGAGCGTCATCGGTGCACCAAAAGGTTGCCAGTTCTATTACTGGTCAGGGCACATGCCTGGGTTTTGAACTCAATCCCTGATGGAGTGTGGTGGCAGCTGATCAATGCTTGTCTCTCCCTCTCTAAAAAATCAATAAAAACATTAAAAAAAAAAAAATAACGTTCCTTAGCATATTTCTCCACATCTTCCCTTATGTATTTTGGAACAATTTCATGTCTTTTAGTTATTTCACCAACCCAGGTGAGCTCCAGTTCAAAAGCTTTGTCCTTAACTTCATCATGTAGAACTGATTCTTTAAAAACACATCCTTTAATAGTGCTAACTTAAAATCATATTCACATTTTTAAAAAATACACAAGACTCATACTTATGTCCTACTTTGATAAAAAGAGAAGTTTTTTTTAAAAAGGTCCACAAGAGTCTGATATGCAGCCGGCTTGAGGACTGCTAGCTTCAGATAACAGTGCCGCCGCTGCCTTTCCCTCCGGCCTGTAATCAGCCATCACGGAGATACAGGCGCACAAGTTTCTGCATCACCTTTGGAGCATGTCTTTCCCTTCCTATGAAACAAGCTGGAGAAGTCACACAGCAGGTTGGTCTGCATGGAATTCCTCTGAGTAATGTTTCTAGTCTCTTTCCCACCAGGCACTGCCAGGTGCTATTGTTTGAAATTCACGTCTAGTAATGCTGCGACCAGCACTGGCTTGTTCCATGTGCTTTCAAGAACAGCCTCTGACACCGGCGGGCGCAGCAGCCCACAGCCCCTGAGCAGCAGCTCTGGACATCTAGTCTTGAATAGTCATCTGTGTTAAGCACATGGAACTCACCATCCCCCAAGTGCCGAGTTTTTGATTCAGTGGGTCAGGGCCCTCACGTGAGGTTTCTACCAGCTTTCTTGGTGATTCTCATGCAGAGGGGCCAGAAGCCACATTCTGAGAAACCCTGTCTAAAAGAGCCCATCTTGCTACCAGAAAAAAATAAAGTATATATGTATATTTTTTAAGTCAACTTTGAGGTCTAATTTGCACCAAAGGAAATGCATTCATCTCAGGAGCACCTGCTGACAAAGGTAGGCACTTGCAGAACCATTGCCAATCAAGATATGGAATAGCACCAATACTCTAGAAAGTTCTCTCATGTCCCTTTGCTGTCAACAACCCTCCCTCCTGGACCTTTAGCCCCAAGCAAATAAATCTGCCTTTGATCTCTACAGATTAAGTTTAGCTTGTTCCAGGATTTCATAAAGAATCGTACAGCCGCCGAAACCGGTTTGGCTCAGTGGATAGAGCGTCGGCCTGCGGACTGAAAGGTCCCAGGTTCGATTCCAGTCAAGGACATGTACCAGGGTTGCGGGCACATCCCCAGTAGGAGATGTGCAGGAGGCAGCTGATCGATGTTTCTCTCTCATCGATGTTTCTAACTCTCTCTCCCTTCCTCTCTGTAAAAAATCAATAAAAATATATTAAAAAAAATCGTACAGCCAAAACCGGTTTGGCTCAGTGGATAGAGTGTCGGCCTGCGGACTGAAAGGTCCCAGGTTCGATTCTGGTCAAGGGCATGTACTTGGGTTGCGGGCACATCCCCAGTGGGAGGTGTGCAGGAGGCAGCTGATCCATGTTTCTCTCGTCGATGTTTCTAACTCTTATCTCTCTCCCTTCCTCTCTGTAAAAAAATCAATAAAATATATTTAAAAAATCGTACAGTACGTACTGCTTGGTATCTGCTGTTTTAGCTAAGTATAAGGTTTTAAAGACTTATTCATGTTGCTGCACTTATCAGTAGGTCTTTGCTTTGTAGGAATGTATCAGGATTTGTTCAGCTCCTCTCTAATTGGCGATACCACAGTTACCTCCAGTTTGAGGCTGTTACGAATATAGCTGTGAATATTGGAATACAAGTCTTTGTGTGGACATAGGTTTTCATTTCTCTTGGGTACCTGGGGGTGTATGGTAAGGATATGTTTAATTTATAAGAAACTGCCAAACTGTTTTCCAAAGCAGCTGTGCCATTTTACAATCCACCACAACACGAGAGTTCCAGTTGCTCCACATCCTTGCCAACACTTGTTGCCAGTCTTCTTACACTTAGCCATTACGGTGGGTGTGTAGTGGAATCTCAATGTGGTCTTCATTTGCATTTTCCTGATGGCTGAGAATATTGAGCTTTTTTCATGAACTCATTGGCCATTCATATATTTCTTTTGTGATTCTGATACTGATGGTCCAGAGACGGTATTTAGAGAAACCCCACCTAAAACATCCATGCCCACAGGGCAATGTTTTAAGTGATTTAAATGGAAAATCTAAAATATCTCCCAACTTTGTGAAATAGGGTATTTCAATATGCAGAATTTAAAGAGTGACATGAACACCCATATGCTATCTACCTAGCTCTAACAATAAACATTTTGCCATTTACCCTACTTATGTATATGTAAAATTGAAAAATTTGAAAATGTTACAGACATCAACACACTTCACCCATAAATACTTCAGCTTGCATCTCCTCAAAATAAGGATGTTCTTCTATGTAACTGCAATTCCACCATTAACTTAATTTTGGTCACAGAGATGTGAGAAAATGGTTGCCTGAGGCTTCTGAGAAGTCGCCTTGCTCTTTAGACACAAAGAAAAAGTTTCATCTGGATATAAGGCTCAGTATGGGGCTGTCACATGGAACTCAACCATGGGAGCCAAGGCACCCTTCATTGTTCAAGCCCATTTGAGTTGGATCTTCTGCTACAGGCAGCCAACAGTATCGACAGAGGAGTGTACTACAGTTGGGACTTTGAGGGCCTCTTTGACTTCCATATGGCCTCGTCTCTTTGATGGATCCTTGACTGAGAGCCCAGTTGAGTCTGAATGCCTTGCTTTCAGCCCAAACCCTACTATGCTGGCCATTAGTTTGGTCTAATCCCAGATGTGCTTGTAGACCCAGAACCATCGACATCTTGGTTTCTCTGCTGGTACCTGGAAAAAATGCATGAAGGCCCTGCACACCTGTGGTCCCAGCACCGTTCTGCTGGTAGACCTCTACCTGGTCCCCCAATCGGCCTCTGTCATCAAAACCCTGTTCTCTGAATCCTCCCCAGCATTTCCTAACTCCCCTGAAGCTGGGATTGCTTTTTCTAATTAGAGCAGGCAATGGAAAGAAAAATGAGGACAACTTTGTATTGCCTTATTTATACCCTGGGAAAATCTAAATATCAAGTCAGGATATAATAAAATCAGGATGTAAACAGCTTTTGTTTTTTCAAGTAGAAAAAATTTTTTTAAAAAATATTTAGTTACAGCATATGATGGTGGACTGAGGTTCTGAAGAGTCTCTCAGCTGTCAACCATCAACCTTGAGAGATGTGAGGATGGTCTCAGATGTACACTCTAAATTCCATGATGCCTGCATTCCTCACACTTAGGGGAACAAATTAAAAATAGTTCTTGAAAGGTGGTCTTAGATAATTATACTCACAGACACTAATTTCATTATTTAATGTATTTTTGTTCCTTGGACTTTCTAGAATCACGTGATACCTGTTTAAATCATAGTGGGTATATAGAGCTTTTCAATGCAGAAATAGCCTCATTATGTTAGTTATACCATGTTTTTATTTCAGTTTGCTGAATGAGAAGAAATACAAAACAAAAACAAATGAAAACCCCAATTTCTTCTGCAGGTCCAGTCTGTCTTGATAGCAGTTGTTACAGACAGCCCTGAAGCAGCTGGAATATAGTCGGCAAGGACCCAGGTGAACAGTTCATCTTGAATCGTCGCAAGTATAATTTGATTTCCTTTGGTGCCTTGCACAGTAAGGCACTATTAATGATATAACAGAATAGAAGGTATGCCCACAGCATAGTTCTAGTGACAATTTACTAAGACAGGTTACAGTTTAATGATGGTGGTGGTGATTGTTTCTTTCACTTTACTATTATTTGTTACAATAAGGGTGTAGCCTTTATATTCCACACACACAAAAGAAAACAAGAAGTGCTTATGAAAAAGTCCCTGCCCCCACCCCCTTTTCAAAAACACCCCGAATGTAGCAATTCAATACAACAGAAAAATCAAGACTTGTTTGATTTCAAATTGTCAATAAAAAAAGCAAAGTATGTAATGCAACAGCTGTTTAACTTTCAACTCTAAAACAAACAAAAACTCCCAATATTTAAATTTCTTCAGCACACATACCAGTATAAATGCTCTGAACTGTAATCAGCTAGTAATTAATGGGAACAGAACCTTAGAAGTTATATTGCTTCCCTACCCCCCTTTCTCTTATAATTAGAGGGTCGGAGGTATTAGGGGATACAAAAGTCAGAGGAAGAAGAATTAAAAAGGAAAATTCCAAAGGCTGCAGTTTGTACTAGAAAGGAAGACAGCATTTTACAAATGCTCAAAAAATCCCAAGACAAGTTACACAATTCATTCACTATCACTCCTACTTGAAAGAATAAAGACCTCTGCGTCTTTTATAAAACTGTATTTTCAGAACTGCATTACAGGTTCACCAGAAACTATAGATGTAGTTTAGGCTTCATCAGGAAAACAAGTTCAGTTCAGATCAAGTTAGATACTGTATATCTAGCCTAGCTGGATCGGTGTCTGGAACTGCTCCCTGTGTCACCCCAAACAGCTGTAAACTAAACAATAGTATGTAACTCCATAGGAAGCTTAAGGATTGAGGATATGTACACAGCTAATTATATCTCCCCTGCTTCGCGCTCTTCAGAGCTCCTCCTGTCTTCTGATCTGCCATTAGCGCTCTCATAGGACCGCTTCTTATCTTTTCGATCTCTGTCACGAGGTGATCTGTCTCTTGAATTCCTGTCTCTGTCACGAGATGCTAAGTCTTGGTCTCTGAATCTTTCTTTTGAGGATCTGAAAAATATTAATTTAAGGAGCAAAATGTGTTGGGGAACCCAAAATCCAAGAGAAAGAATCGGATAAATATTAAGGTATGACTGCTGAAGACATACAGAATATATCCAAGAAAGACAAGAGTCAGTGTTCTGACAGAAAAGAGCACTACCATATTTGATAAGGGTCTATCTAAAACAAAGACATGGGTGAAAACAAACAGCTAAGGGTGAAAACCATATGCGAAAATTATAGGACATTCTCATTCTGAGAGGCAATCAAAAAAGCTTCTCCAATTCATAGCAAATGCATTTAACATAAGAATTATAGACAATAACTTTAAAAAGCAAAAGGTATTATCTTATTTTAAAATATATAATAGAATGTAGATCCCACATAGGATGGAAATCAATGTCTTAAACAGAAGCTCTGTAAACTTTTTTTGCTGTCTGGTCAGAGTAAATATTTTAGGTTTTGAGGTCACATACAGTCTCTGTGGTATATTCTTCTTCCTTTTCTTTATCAACCCTTTAACAATGTAAAAACCATCCATAGGTTGCTGCCTATACAAAAACAGGTTAGGGGGCCAGATTTGGCCTGCAGGCAACTTAGATAAGAAAACTACTCATTTAATGACAAGGTAACTATTCATTATTTTAAAAATCAGCTTTACTCCTCCTGAGTTAGCTCATTCAACCAACAGAAAAAAAATCAGGATGGAAGACAGAAAAATACAATCATACTATTATAAATCTTGATTAACCATGACTGTTTTTCTTTCTTTTTATAGCAATGGTGAAAATTTATTGAGAAACAAGCACAGACTCCCACGTGAGGAGGGGGAAAGAGTCCCCAACCATGACTGTTTCTTAATACGCCTCTCTATTCCCACACCCAACTTCAACAAAGTAAATAATAATAAAACAAGCTCATATCAGAGATTCAGTCAGTAGAAAAACCAAAGGACATTAAGGGATCAGAATTAATATGGAATTTTCTATACTTTCAACATTTAGAATGAATCAGTCAGTACCACATATTATGTTTATTTCATTCTTTATAGGTGAGATAATACTTTTACATGATTATCTCACTTAACCCATATTCAGAATTTGGATCTGAGGCCTGATTAAGTAATATTTTCAACTTCTATGGCAGGAAAAAACTACTACCATACTCAGTTCTAGAAATATAGTTAAAGAGGATTAAACTAAAAAGGTAGAAAGATAAAGTAATGCCAACTTCGAGCATTCTGCTTAATAAGATTTTAATGAGCTTAATTTAAAAGTGATGTGTAAAAAACACCACCACACAGTACACATCTGGCAACATTAATCCTATCCATACTTCAAGAGAATGGAATATGGAGATGATGAATAAGAGGTCAGTAATAACAACTGAAAATCAACTATGAGATGAGCATCAACTAATGCTTTGTGAGAAATCACAATGACTATACACTAGCAGTTTCCATTCACTATTTCACTCAAATTACCAATAGTCCTAATGAAGCAGGTATTCTTACCATCTATCTCTACCTAGTAGACGGGAAAAGAAAGGTAGGATAATTAAATTACTTAGCCCAGGCCACTGAACCCAAGTAGTCTGACTCCAGGGTCTGCACTATATGTCTGAACAGAGTAGGAAGCAGGAAAATGAAAATGGCCCTCATTTACCAAGAGTAACTGTTGCAAGGAAAGGTCACAAACAGAATATGCTTATATCAGAGACCAGTATTTCAGATGGGGCAGGGGAACAACAAATCATTAAAGACTCTTAACTGAGATTTTTACTTTGAAAATTAAACTCAAATATATAACAATAACTTGTAATAACATATAGGTTTTAATGGCAACTTTCCAATAATTTTTGGTAAAAACAAAGACTATTACTTTGAAAGAATAATTTGAAGATTAGAAGTGCTCTAGAGAAAAACAAAACTTTTACAAAAATAATCCTCTTTAGGACATGCTGAAAATTTAGTAGAGGTATCACGTGTATGGTGGGAAAATGTCCTATACAACTTCATAAATGCAGGAAGCATTAGGGACTAGAATAACACAATCTCAGATGAGCAACCCTTCTATCTCAACCACCATAAAAGAGGTGACAGACACCAGGAACAATGAAAGGTGGGTGGGCTCTCCAGAGTAATTCTCGACCATCCATCAACCAGCAGAATGATTCCCAAAATTTACACTGCAGTTAAAATTCATAGAGAATTTTTTAAATGCATTTTTCTGGGCATGGCACCGTGCCTACAGTTTTAAGAATTTGAGATAAGTGGCAAATCACACTATCAGAAACTATCCCTTATATAAATTCCCTGCTCATTCTCTACATTTGCCTGATAACACTTTATAATATCTTTTCCTACCTGGTTTTATCTGTTCAAATGATACCCACTTTATTCAAGTTTTATCTACTACCTGAGCCATTTTTTTTATTGCTCTGGAACGTCCCACATCTACACTCCTGTATTAGTTACTCTATGACATACAGTTTAGCACTTTATAATATGCTAGGTTTTATATCAGTCTGTTGTCCAAGATGTTAGTCCTGTGTTCTAACTCACTTGAATAAAGTTGCTCAACTATGTTATATTTGGTATTATAACATAGTATATTTACTAGACCTACAGTAGAACGTATACAGTTCTTCCTGATTAAAGTTACCTTCAGAACTTCTTGGTTTGCTAAGAGAGTAGAACTAATGTACTCACCAAAAACAAAAGAGAGAGATAAATATGTGAGGTGATAATTAACTAATGGTGAAAATGTTTTTGTAATGTATATGTACCTCAAATCACCACAGTGCACACTTTAAATATCTTAGAATTTTATTTGCCAATTATACCTCAATAAAGCTGGAGAGGAAAGACCTACTTGGAACAAATCAAGAATATAATAAATATTGATAGCCTATGAACTAACTCAGCTTGTGAGTGGTTTCAAGGAATGGCTGGTTGGGGATCAAAAAAACACAGAAAGTTTAAACAGCATTCTGTGGATTCTATCATGGTTTTTATGTAGCATAACCCATAGACAATTTAAAACCAATAGAAACCAGGAACTCAAAAAATCATATGCATGTTTAAGAAGAGTTTTCAAGGCCTGGGTCAGTGTTCCTCAGTGGTTGAGCATCGACCTATGAACCAGGAGATCACACACAGTTGATTCCCAACAGGGCACATGCCTGGGCTGTGAGCTCAATCCCCAGCGGGGGGCTTGCAGGAGGCAGCAGATTGATGATTCTCTCTCATCACTGATATTACACTCTCTCTCCCCCACTTCCTCTCTGAAATAAAAAAAAAAAGAGTTGTCAAGAAAAAAAGCAACCTGAAGTGTGGTTTATGCTCCATAGAAATGAACTAGCTTAAGGACCATCGTGTAACCTGAGACACTTTGGGAGTTTGGTCTACATAGACTGAGTACTAAGGCTTCACCACATTGTTATCCTTTGTCCCGATGGAATTTCCAGGTCCTTAAACTTACTTCACCCTGGGTCTGCACTCCTTGTATCTTGTGAATTTTCATGTCAAGGAAGAAGTCTAACTTCTTTAAGACTCTGAATCTGCCCTGTCAAGCTAACTGTATATAACAACAACATACTAGAATGTGTCTGCTCTGCGGAAGTGCACCAGCTCAAAGAAGTATGGAAAACATGGTCAAACAAAGCTGAACAATTCAATGAAAGGACTGCTCAGAGCCCCTAATTCATCAATACATACAGAAAAAAAACTCTAAGACTATTGGTACCTAAAATTATTTGCCCATGAAATACGTCATCTTCCCCCCTCCCCCCCACCCCCTGCCAAAAACATACCACGCAGAGAAAAGCATAACCTCTGCACATATTTGTTCCAAATGTCTTTCTCTGGCTCATAAGAATATTCTTTCTGAACTACCCATACAATCAGGGAAAAAACTGTTAATACACCCACACACAAATGTGTACATATTACCAGATGCAAGTTTCAAACCAATAGTATTCCAATTCTAAACCATAAAGGTAGTTCCATGTCCTCTTATGGACACCTCAGTACCTCCTCCTGGATCGCTCTCTGCTTCTGTCTCTAGAACTGTGCCCACTTCTCTGGTGGCTGCGGCTGCGACTTCGGCTGCTAGAGCGAGATCTGTGGCGGTGGCGCTTCTCCCGAGATTTAGACCGAGTTCTCCTCTTCCGTTCTCGTGACATGGAGCGAGATCGATGTCGGCGATGCTCTCTGGACCTGGATCTATAAAAAAAACATTTGATTTACTTTTTAGCTTTGTCAACACTACACTGCTCATTGACTAAAGCCTCTCTTTAAACAGAAACTATCCCTTAGTAGCTTTGCTTAATGCCAATTCTATTCAAGTCAACTAAATCCACACTAAAACTGCTGGTATCCTATATAATAAAAGGCTAATATGCAAATCGACCAAATGCCAGAATGACCAGTTGCTATGACACGCACAGAGGTCAATCAATAGTGTATAAATTGCCCTGGCTGGTTTGGCTCAATGGATAGAGCATAGGCCTGTGGACTGGGGGGTCCCAGGTTCAATTCCGGTCAAGGGCACATGCCTGGGTTGTGGATCAATGATTCTCATCGCTGATGTTTTTATCTCTCTCTCCCTCTCCTTTCCTCTCTGAAATCAACAAAAAAATATTTTTAAAAAAATGTTTTTTAAAAAAGTGTATAATTATATTACATCAGGAATATAAAAAAAGGAAGGAAACCAATCTGTATCACTACTACACATCAGGGATTGTATTATGTAGGATTATTGTAGATTCTAGATGCTTTATGGAATAAATTTCATTTAAACTTCTAAGACTTTTAGTATACTTTAGATAAAGCATGTACCTGATGGACATGGATAGAAGGGAGGAGAGGTATGAAAAAAAATATTGTTTAGAATAAACTTCAGCTCTCTGGATTAGAGAGGTTTTGTATGACCACTAAAGTAAGTTTGGCCCAGCTGACGTGGCTCAGTGGTTGAGTGTTGACCTATGATCCAGGGGGTCATGGTCAATTCCTGGTCAGTGCACACACTTGGGTTGCAGACTCGATCTCCAGTGGGGAGCACGCAGAAGGCAGCCAATCAATGATTCTCTCTCATCATTGATGTTACTCTCTCCCTCTCCATTCCTCTCTGAAATAAATAAAAAATATATTTAAAAAAAGAAAGGAAGAAGTTTGAATGTCCACAATATGCCTAGTCACAGTATAATCCAAACAGAATAAGACAGCCCGGCTAGTGTGGCTCTGTGGTTTAGCATCGACCTATGAATCAAGAGATCACGGTTGGATTCCTGGTCAGGGCACATGACCAGATTGTGGGCTCAATTCCCAGTAGGGGGCATGCAGTAGGCAGCCTATTGATTCTCATCATTGATTTCTCTCTCTCTCTCTTTCTCCCCCCCTCCCCTCTACTTTCTTTTTTCTGAAATCAATAAAAACATATTAAAAAAAAAAAAACCTAGAAGGAAAAACACTTCTGTAGCCTCCACTTGGTCACAAAACTTGTATATTGTGTGTGGTGAGAGGATGGCATATGCGAAAGACAGAGAACTGAGGGGGAAAAATGAGAAATAAAGGTATGAAACTTTGTTAGAAGAGTCACTTAATATAATAGTACAAAAGCACATTATTCAGGTGTTACATGTGCAAACTGATTTTATTTTCCAATGATTATTTTGTTAAGTGAACTTTAAAAGCATTTAGTATATGTCAACATTATGGTCAAAGAAAGGCACATACTGTGGACATTAACAACCATAACTGAATAGAGTATTTCACACTTGAAAAGAACATTTCTGGCCCTGTCCAGTTGGTTGGGCATTCTCTCAAGTAGCTAGAGGTTGCTGGTTTGATTCCTGGTCAGGGCACAGGTTTTGGGCTCAATTCCCAAAGGGGCGTGCAGAGGCAGCCAATCGATGTTACGATTTTACATTGTTTTTCTTTCTCTTTGCCCCTTCCCTTCCTCTCTCTCTAAAAATCAGTAAAAATACTTGTATTACATTTTTATTGATCAAAGAGAGGAAGTGAGAGGGAGTGAAACACGGAAAAATGAGAATCATTGACTGGCTGCCTGCTACACGCCCTAGTGGGGGTTGAGCTCACAACTTGGGCCAGGAATCAAACCGTGACTTCCCGATTTGTAGGCCAAGGCTCAACCACTGAGCAACACCAGCTAGGCAATAAAAAAAGATTTTTTAAAATATTTCTGATAAGAAGCAGGGGGAGCCCTAGGCGGTTTGACTCAGTGGATAGAGTGTCAGCCTGCACACTGAAGGGTCACAGACTCAATTCTTGTAAAGGGCATGTACTCTGGTTGGGAAACCTTTGGGAGGCAACCATTTAATATCTCTCTCTCTCTCTCTCTCTCTCTCTCTCTCTCTCATCGATGTTTTCCTGTCCCTCCCTCTCCTACTCTTTCTAAAAATCAATGGGAAAATATCCTCAGGTGAGGTTTAACAAAACACAACAAAATTATTTTGTTTTCCATACTTCTTGGAGCTGGTGCACTTCCACAGAGCAGACACATTCTAGTATATTGTTGTTTAATCTGCATAATAGGTATGCATTGTTAAATACAGTTAGCTTCACAGGGCAGATTCAGAATCTTAAAGTTAGATTTCTTCCTTGACATAAAAATTCACAAGATACAATTTTATGCAGGGGGGAAGAGCATAAAATTCATTCAATACAAGTTTTGCTAAATTATATTTTGGTTAATCACTCATTTTGAGCTATTATAATAAATCTACTTCTTTCAATGTATTACTTCATTTATCTTTTTAAAGTTATCCATCATTCAAAAAATATTTACTGGATGCCTACTGCACTGTTCTAAGATTGTGTTGCAATTACACGGGTGGGCAAGAGTATGTTTATAGTTTTAAGGGAAACACAGTTTATTCTTGTATTGATACTTATTAATTACTGTATTTTCCACACAAACAATTGTAAACCTACTTTTGACCAACCCATATATAGTCCAGATATGTGGGCAATAAAAATAGGTGAGGTAGTAAAAAAAGAAATGGAGTGTCTTTGGAGAACTTAAACAGAGCTGACATGATTTCACTTATACAAATCGTTTAAATACTTTTGTCAGCAAAGGTAACCAGCTTGCATTAACCAACCAATGAACAGAACAGTATCATCACTTAATGCTTATCCTTCTACTCTGGATGTGAGAAACTCACATCGTAAATAGCTAACACACCTGTCCTCTTTGTTTACTAATGCCTTAGTTTTTTAGTGCTTTAAGCAGAACAATAACTGAAAGGGTAAGAAGCACTTAGGGGCATCTAAAACATATAAGGTTTTGTTTTGTTTTTAAAAAAATGTTTGTATTGATTTCAGAGAGAAGAGCGAGAGATAGAAACACCAATGATGAGACAGAATCATTGACTGGCTGCCTCCTGCAGCCCCCTACTAGGGATTGAGCCCGTAACCCAGGCATATGCCCTTGACCAGAATCAAACCCGGGACCCTTCAGTCTGCAGGCCGACGTTCTATCCACTGAGCCAAATCAGATAAGGCAGGTTTTTCTTTTATAAAGACAAATGCTCCAGTTTAGAGGGAAAAGTTCTTGGAAAATAGTTACTCATTAGAATTAAGAGTACTTAGAATGTTTCAAAAAAATGTCATCCGAACAAGAGGAATACTAGAATTTCACTAAGAATGAGAAAGGGCATTCTAGGTGGGAATAAATTCATGAGAAAGAGTCAAGAATAAGAAAGAGAATGGCAAGTGAAGAATTAAGAAAGATAAAGTACACCATGTTTTCCCACCTTTCTCAGATAGAAAACAGTTATCAGTAGCTAGTAAAAATTGTACAGAAAGGCTTCAAAAAGCCCCCAAATATGAAATCCATAAGTCAAAGAAAAGTGTTATCATGTCCTTTTCCTCTTGAAGGCTGTGAGTGCCCCTTTCAAGCTTTTTGTGATCAGTTACCAAGGGTAGTAAGTACTAACTCATAGAAAGTCAAGATTGAGGCATAAAGTAAACATTTTATTTTTAATATGTTTTTATTGATATTTTTAGAGAGAGAGAGAAAGGGAGAAGGGGAGAGAGAGAGAAACACTGATATGAGGAACAGCGATCAGCAGCTTCCCGTTTGCACTCTGACAGGGCATTTTCATATGTGCCCTGACCAGCAATCGAAATGGTAATGGTAATCTTTCAGTGCACAGTTCACAGTACACACTGGCCAGGGCTAAACTAAACATTTTAGTTTCCCTTACTAACCCACCATGAACCTCTCATTCAAAAATGTATACAATTATTTAACCTACTTACATTTTCAACACCTCTTAGAATGTTTCTTAGATGCAACACCCAAATTGATTTTAAAAAAAAAAAAATCCTGTCACATATTTACCCTGAGCTTCTAAAGATTTTAAAGAAATACTCTGGCCCTAGCTGGTTTAGCTCAGTGTTTAGAGCATTAGCCTGCAGACTGAAGGGTCCGTGTTTCAATTCTGGTCAAGAGCACATGCCCAGGTTGCAGGCTCAATCCCCAGTAGGAAGCGTGCAGGAGGCAGCCAGTAAGTGATTCTCTCTCATTATTGGTGTCTCTATCTCTCTCTTTCTCCCTCCCTGAAATCAATAAAAATTTAAAAATAATTTTAAGAAGCTAACTTTGCTTTAAAAAAAAAAAAAGTGCACACAAATGCCAATCAAAAAAAGAAAGAAATACTCTGGCCCAGCCGGTGTGGTTCAATGGTTGAAAGTCGACCTATGAACCAGGAGGTCAGGTCACACGTCCAGGTGGTGGGCTGATCCTCAGTAGCGGGCATGCAGGAGGCAGCCAATCACTGATGTTTCTATCTCTCCCTTCCTCTCTCAAATCAATAAAAATAAAAATAAAAAATAAAAAAATATTCTGAAATGTTTTAAGTTTTCCCCCTAACTCCAGGGCACTGTTTATATAATTTTACTTTGATAAAACTAAACTATAGTGCATGCGTATCTTCTGAACAGTTTCTTCTCAAAAGGTACTGCTTGAACTTGAACTACAAAAATATTAAGTATACTAATCTATTAATTCTCGTTCATTTTTAAAAGGCATTTTATCTATAACACCCATATTTGGAAAAAAAAAAACCCAGCTTCACTGCTTAACTTGTATTATACCTACCTTTTGGGATTCTTGCTATGTGATCGAGACCTAAAAAAACAAAAACAAAAAAAAAATCTATTTTTAGAAAAGTAACTATAAATGAGAATAAGTATGCTGGGCTGTTAAAAATTACATTCTTCCTGATTTGTAATTTTTATGTTAATTTTATAAATATAAGGCGTGTGTATGCACAGAAAATTTTTCAAGATACACCACAAACTCTACAGACTTACCCACCCTGGCATACGAATTCTCTTAACTAAGAAACCTGGTTCTTAACACAGTACATCACAACTCACTAATTCTCCAGACACCACTTACTTTCCAACCCTGGAAAAATTCACTGTCATTTCTTCCTTCCCTCTGGGAACAGAATAAAATTTCTATGATCTGAGATGTATACACTTTGGATCTGCAAACTCATACTATAATCTCTAGAACACCCAAATCAATCTTATAACATGTTTTCCCTCCCTCGCCCCTTCCTTTCTCCCCACCCAAGGGTATGTTTTATTGTTTTTTGAGAGAGAGAGGAAGGGGTAGAGAAAGAAACATCAATATGAAAGAAACACTGATCAGCTGCCTCCTGCATGCGCCCCAACTGGGGATTGAACTGGAAACCTTTTAGTATACAAGATGACACACCAACCAAGCCACCAGGCCAGGAGGCACAACATGACACAGGACACATAAAACACTCTTACATTTCCTAGCACACAATTAACACTCAATAGATAGTAATAGCCAATATTATTTTTTTTTTGTGGAGACTATAAAATGGTGGAAGCATGGCTTTGGAATCAGCCTGATGTTTCAACTCTGGTTCCACCACTCACCATCTGTGTGACCTTGGCAGACATATATATTCCCCTCAGCTTAGTTTGTCATTTGTAAAAGAGGGATAGTGATATCAATTTCACAGGGGGTTGTAAAAATTAGATGAACTGCTAGAGATAAATTCTTAGCACAGTGCCTGGAAAATAGCGCTCGTAAGTAATAGTAATTTTTATCATTACCCTTTTCAGTACCACAGCTGGAATCCTATGCAGTATAATTTTGAACTCACTTGCAATTTCCTCATCTTCCATACTTAGCTATAATACTTAAGTTCATATATAGATTAAAATTTTTAAAAAAGCATTACTGAAATACATTGCGTTTATAATTATTGTTTAAAAGAATTTGTCAAGTGGCAACAGAGAAGATGCAATGTACTTTCTTGTCATCTACAAATGTGAAAATGTACTTCAGCAAAGAATATTTTTTCTCTCATTTGATTTACCTCCATTGAATCATTTATATTAGTGGCACTACATTCAGTTGAATTTTAAGTTAAACTGAGATTTCTAATGCCATTTATATTATTTTAAATATTACAATATTGGGCAATATCACCATCTGAGTACACAAAAGAGAATAGAGCTAAAGCTCTGAGGTGAACTTTATGGTAAATGAAGAACATATACATCAATGGAGGAATGACAGCACTTCCCCAAAGAGGAAGATGGCCCGGCCATCATGGCTAAGTGGCTTAGTGTCAACCTATGAACCAGGAGGTCACGGTTTGATTCTCAGTCATAGCACATGCCCAGGGCTGCAGACTCGATCACCAGTAGGAGGTGCAGGAGATAGCCAATCAATGATTCTCTCTCATCACTGATGTTTCCTATCTTTCTCCCTCTCTAAAATCAATAAAAATATTAAAAAAAAAAAAAAAAAAAAAGCTTGGAGGAAGTTGGCATGACCTATACATATTATCAAGGGTAAGGCATTTAAATTTCAGAGATGTGTAATACAATTAAGGGAACACTATAAATTAGAACTACAGGTGAATCTTTTGTGGCATACCTGCCCATCCTAAAATTGTTGAAGTTATGAACAACACATACAAAGAATGTTGCCTGCCGAAACCAGTTTGGCTCAGTGGATAGAGCGTCAGCCTACGGACTGAAAGGTCCCAGGTTCGATTCCGGTCAAGGGCATGTACCTGGGTTGCAGGCACATCCCCAGTGGGAGATGTGCTGGAGGCAGCTGATGAATGTTTCTCTCATCGATGTTTCTAACTCTCTATCTCTCTCCCTTCCTCCCTGTAAAAAATCAATAAAATATATTAAAAAAAAAGAAAAAAAGAATGTTGCCACCAGAGTGCCAAGCAGTTTGTTGATAATGAATGAAAGTAACCCAGAACATTTAAACATTGTAAATATGAAGATTTATATGATTCTATCAACCAATACCAATATAAAAATAACTATTAAAACCAAGTAAAAATAATTTATTATTGAATAAACATTTTAAAAGTTTATAGCCCCTAGAATTGAGTGTAGAATGATAGTAAATTTAATCAATAAAACAAAAAACTCAAACGTTTATCAAGCATGAAATATATCATAAAAACAGTTCCGTGACAACCTGGTACAAATCTATTCCATCATGAAAATCAGGGGGCATAAAAAAAAAAAAAAAAAAATCAGGGGGCTAGAAAAGAGTTTTACATAGCTTACAAAACAAACATGTGACTCTCTCTTTATTACTTCTTTAATAAACTTTTAAGGAAAAAAGGGCCTTGACTTTAACGGCCATTACGTTAACATACTTGCACAAACACTGTTTTGCATGGTAGCATTTTAATGAGTAAACAAGATTTCCCATGTCTACATTTGCTAACATCTAAAATCTTATACCAATCACATCTCAAAGTTGAAACAGGATTTTCAACTTCAAATACTTGGACTATTCAATTCATCACTCCATACCTCCTCAACTTTTCCCTTTCTTCTCTCTCCCTTTCTTCTCTTCGCTTCAGGCGTTCCTGGTTTCTTTTCTCCTGTTTCTCAGCTACCACTCTCTTAAAAGACAAAAAAAAAAACAAAAAAAAGAACACACACAAAAACACTAAGTTTAAATAATAATAAACGAGAAGCATTATTTATCGGGTCCATTCTTAATGAGCATTATCCTAAACTTTAGCCAGATCTGGTTTCTAATACTGTACAAGTAACATCAAAATCTGCTAATAACAATTCAATTTTGATAAGGAAAATCATTGGACTTACAAGTCTGGTTTCTAAAATCTTTTATCTTTTTGTAAAATTTATAAAATTTCATGGTCCTCCATGACTTCTTCTATTTTTTTTTAAATTTACTTATTGATTTTTAGAAAGACAGAGGCAGGAGAGAAAGTGAGGAGAGGGTGAGGGGAAGGGGAAAGGGAAGGGGAGAGGGAGGGGGAAGGAGGGAGAGGAAGAGAGAAACACTGATTTGTTGTTCCACTATTTGTGCATTCTGGTTGCTTATTGTATATACCCTGACCAGGGATTGAACTCGCACCTTGGCGTATCAGGATGACACTCTAACAGAACTACCAGCTAGGGCAGGGGTGGGCAAACTTTTTGACTCGAGGGCCACAATGGGTTCTTAAACTGGACCGGAGGGCCGGAACAAAAGCATGGATGGAGTGTTTGTGTGGACTAATATAAATTCAAAGTAAACATCATTACATAAAAGGGCACGGTCTTTTTTTTTTTTTTTTTTTTAAGTTTTATTCATTTCAAACAGGCCGGATCCAGCCCGCGGGCCGTAGTTTGCCCACAGCTGAGCTAGGGCCTTCATGACTTCTTAATATTTGAAAATTAGTTCTATAAATTTTTTCTCCTCTGAATACTTTTTGGCATTATTTTGTATTTTTTAAAAGAAATCAACCATTTTAAATCACAAGTGGGATTGTGATTTATGCTCTATGATTTCCAATATAGAAATGTTTTCTGCCACTTCCAATTACCATCCTGATGCTGCTGTTTTAAAAACAGCAAAATGCTAAACTGTTCTGTTGCTAGGTCTATCTGCAAGGACTCCCAAGTAGGTACCATTTGCCATACTGAAACTCATTTCGTCATTTTTTTAAAACTTACCTGAGCAAGATCATCTTAGCTACTCAGAATACAGAGAGCCACTATTAACTTCAATACTCATCCACTCTGTTTATGTTTACCTCCTCAGATATACCTTTTGTTTGCTTATCCTCTCAAAAGAACTCAGCAGATGAGTAAGAACTTGTTGCCTTTCTCAGAACAGCTTACATATTTGACAGTGATTGTCCGTTTTTAAAAAATAGGTTTCATTCTAACTCCTTTCTGAAATGGAGGCAGGAGTGTAAAATAAAACCAGAGGTCCTACCAGATTGCTATGTAGTGAAGAACTGCAAAATATTTCAACTAAATATTTGGTTCATTTTCTCAAACTTCCTTTAGAGTAAATATTGTATTATTTATTTTATAGGAAAAAGAGAAAAACTTAGGGGACTTTGTATAAAATAGTTTAAAACCAGTTTGCAAGATTCCTACTCCGTCATATTCAACTATTACCTCCAAGAATAGGGGAATAGTAATTAAAGGTCTGTCTCTCAAACATTATCCATTAAACCAATGGTATCTCCATTTGAAATCCTACACTATTCAGTATGAATTTAGAAAGGGACTCACAGTCAAGATTACTGTATGAAAAGACAACTAATACAGATCAAAAGAATAAGTGGTGCCAAAACCGGTTTGGCTCAGTGGATAGAGCGTCCGCCTGCGGACTGAAAGGTCCCAGGTTCGATTCCGGTCAAGGGCATATACCTGGGTTGCGGGCACATCCCCAGTAGGAGATGTGCAGGAGGCGGCTGATCGATGTTTCTCTCCCATCGATGTTTCTAACTCTCTATCTCTCTCCCTTTCTCCCTGTAAAAAATCAATAAAATATATTAAAAAAAAAAAAAAGAATGAGTGGTTAAATTAGATAAAGTGATACTAATTTAACAATATACCTTTAATTCTTCAAGCTTCTCTCTTATTTCAATAAATCCCAGGTGCAGTTTACCCCCAAAATGATCAGCCAGTCGTCTGTCATTATCATGAAGACCTAAATAAGCAGAGCAGACTTCACAGACTCGAAGTTTCTGCTGTTGGAAACTGGAAGCTGGCATAGAATTCCGATACACTTCCTAGACAAAAGTGAAAAACAATGTTCATATAAACTTCATGGAACATCATACAATTAAACAAAATACACTTTTCTAAAGAACAAAATGTTTTCAATGATTACACAAAAGCATGGCATTTTGTCATGAAAATTCTAGATTATCCATAACCCCCCATCCTCTGTCTCAGGACCTCTTCACTGGGGATAAAAAAAAAAATTGGAACCCCGAATACTTTTTACCAAGAACTACTGTATCTACCATGATACAGAACACAACTTTCTGAAAGTTTTTCTCAATGTTCTGTTTTCTATAATTTTTGTGAAAAATGAGATGTAGCAACCCCAAAACTTTATCAGTGAAGGATCAAGGAAGTAGAAGTCGCCCATGCTTGCAGAGAAGGCATGCACGTTTTCTATATCATTACAGCTTCCTTCCATTGCCTTCTTTCTTACACATCCCTTTGGAAATGTGGGTGGGACATACAAATAATAAACTTCCTACTAAAAGTAACAGTTTATAAGACAAGTGATGAAAAATGCCTTACTGAGATTTAAATATCTTATACCCAACCATTTTATTTATATTAAGTTCATTAATGAAGTAATTAATACTAGTGGGTTGGTATAACCACTGTATCATTTTTTCCTTATTGACAGAATTCTGATTTTTGTTTTGAGCATACACAGTTAAAAACATTTCCAAGCTTCTGTGTAGCTCTAAGAAAATATAGATGTAAGTGGACATTGCTGGATATAATCTATAGGAAAGTCCTTTAAAAGGGAGTCAATACATTCAGACAAAAGTAACCAATAACCTGTGAATCAAAAAGTGATGGAAAACGGAATACTTACAGTTTCAAAATGTCAATACCAAACACTAACATAGTAACATCATAGTTATGGGACAAACCACTAACATGGGCCTTCTGACAGGATGTAACATTACTTTAGTGGTATTCCTGACAAAATCTAACAAAAATCAGACAAACCCAAACTGAAGGACATTTCACAAAACAAGTATGTGATCAGCTCATCTCTAGAGTACACAGTAAAAAGTGATCTCTTGAGCTTCTTGCATATTTTCCATTGCGTTTAGTGCAATACCATAAACATTAATAACATGGCACCCAAATGATTCTCTCTCATCATTGTTTCTCTTTCTCCCTCTCCCTTCCTCTCTGAAATCAATTAAAAAGAAATATACATATATATAATGATGTCTCCAATACTGTATTATGAATATCACTTAGAATATTGTATGCCATTAAAATTTTTTTAAAATATTTTTATTGATTTCAGAGAGGAAAGGAGAGGGAGAGAGAGAAACATCAATGATGAGAATCACTCATCAGCTGCCTCCTAAAGGCCCCCTACTGGGGATCGAACCTACAACCAGATATGTGCCCCTGACTGGAATCAAACCTGGGACCCTTCAGTCCACAGGCCGACACTCTTATCCACTGAGCCAAACCAGTCAGGGCAGTATGCCATTAAAATTTTATGATGATTCATTAGTGTATAGGCTAGGCTACTGTGACGCAATCTTATTGATTATACTAGGCCAGATATTTTCAACCGGTATGCCACAAAAAATTTTAAAACATGCAATACTTGACTATTTAGTCAGGGGCACTGACCTCTTTTCCCTTAGATTGCCAAGTAAAAAAATGACAATAGCCCTAGCCAGTGTGACTGGGTTGGTTGAACTGTGGTTCCATACACCAAAGGGTGAAAGGTTTGATTCCTGATCTCGGTACATACCCAGGTTGCGGTTCAACCGCACAGTTGGGGCTTGTAAGGGGGGCAATCAATTTATGTTTCTCTTATATCGATGTCTGTCTGGTCTCTCCCCTCTCCCTTCCTCTCTCTAAAAAAAAAAAGGCTTTAATAAAAGACAACAAAAACAAAAAAAAACCAGCCAACACAATAGCCATCGAGTGTAATTGAATTAAAATTATACAGATTGGCAAAAAATATATTTTTGGTGTGCCATGGGATTTTAGTAATTAGTTTATGTATGCCATCAGATAACTATTACTGCTTCTCCATTATTTTAGCATGAATTATTATATCTGTAAATAAACATAAATTTCTTTTTCACATTATCTTTTTCATTTCTGATGTCTAGTGTTAGTCATATGTTAAACAGCTATAGTATTTTATATCATGTAAGACAGTATTGATATTGGTAGTGAAGATGAAGCAGATGACAAACTTACGATATCGATAAATACAGTGTAGTAGTATATTTTCATTTCACTACCTTACTTTATTGTAAGAATACTGTATATAATACTTAAACATACAAAATCTGTATTAATCAACTGTTTTTGCTATCATAAACAGTTGGAAAAGGAGGAAGAGGAAGGAGAGGAGAGGAGGACGGGAGAGGAGGGTGGAAGGAGAAGGGAGGGGAGAAGAAATCACAAGCAATAATAGGTAAATATTTTTAATTGAATTACAATGAAAATCTGTGGGATGCAGCTATAGTTGTGCTTAAAAGAAAACATATAACATTAAATGGTCTAAAATCAATGACCTAAGCTTCTGCCCAAGTCTATAACAAATTAAACCCAGGTGTGATGCAGTTATAAGCAATGGAGACTACTGCAAAAGTGGAAAATATAATCTCATATGAAGGCATTCAATTTCTTAAAAAACAAAATAGAATTTTGGGCCAAACCTAATAGAACTTTGTGTGCAGGATGTCAGATTTTAACTGTGCTGTGGAGGAAGAGCTGAGGCTCCCGAGGTGCTAGCGGACTGTGCTGAGGTAGGAAAAGAAGGGAGAATGCTACAGTTGCATGGATATAAAATGGAGAATAGGGTATCATAGTAACCAGATATATGCAGTGTGTGTGCACGCACACACAGACACAAATGACTGCTGTATATGACTAGTTAGTTAATTTTATTTACCAGTTATAAATTTCATATCAATGGCTCCAAATTCCAAAAACCACTAATTTTGATATATAACCCATCAGTATGACATGGACTAATTACATATGTTCTGAGAAGTACATACTGCCCTGGCCAGTTTTGTTCAGTGGTTAGCTTGCCAGTCTGGGGGCCAAAAGTTCTTAGGTTCAATTCCAGGCCAAGGGCATGTTACCTTGGTTGCAGGTTCAATCCCTGGCCCTGGTCAGGGCTCAAGCAGGAGGCAAACAACCAATATGTCCCTCTCACATCAATGTTTCTCCTCTCCTCTCCCCTCCCCCTCCCTCTCCTCCTCCCTCTCCTCCTCCCTCTCCCCCTCCCTTCCACGCTCTAAAAAAAAAAGGAAAAAATATCCTCACTCCTCCAGTGAGGATTAAAGAATAAATAAAGTATAGATAATAAGGCTCTACAGGCCAACATTAAGAATTTAGTTACCTCTGCTTCTCTTTTCTTTGCCCGTGCTTTCTCTACTTCATCCATTACTTTTTGAGATTCTTCCACATTTCCTTCAGCTCCTAGTTGTTCCACCTTAGCCAACAATTTACCAATTTCTTCATTTAACTCATGAACACGTTCTGCCTAGAAAGTAACAGAAAAAAAGATCATGAAGAAAAAGCTAACAAAGTATCAAAGTATTTCAGAAATGCTCAGAAGAGTTATTATATGAGGCAATATAATTATAAACAATGCTTTCTGAGCATATCATAAATTTGTGAGACATTAGGATGTTTTGAGCTTGCCTGCCTTCACTTCGGTGAAGTCAGGGATACATCTGATCTCTATATAAACTAGCACTTTGCAACCTCGGCTTTGGCAGTGTATTCCAAGTATAAAATACCTTTTCTTCTTGGGCTGTCACCCCGTTACCTCACTTGCTGGCCTAGTAAATGTCTATTCACTGAACAAGATCCAACTGGAGTCTATTCTGTGAAACGTTCTTGATCAATCATTATATTTCACCTCCACTTACACACAAAAGCAGAGAGCCAAATCCTCTTTTGTGTTACTTTTGTATCTTTTACAATTACTTTTATATACACTGAGTGGCCAGATTATTATGACCGGCCAGAGTATTATGACCACACCATCAGTATTTCATTGATACTTCCAAAAACACTGAGTATTGAAAACTTCCTAAGCAAATACTCTCAAGGTTTTATTATTATTATTATCTGCATAACTAATTCACTTCATTGTACTGATGGGGTGGTCATAATAATCTGGCCACTCAGTGTATATCATACCACATTAAAGATAGCTATATATATTTCCCATCTTTGTATTTCCAATGTCCAACAAATAGCATTAGCTCAAATATGAGTTAAAGATATAAACTGGTGCTGGTGAATTCTCTTTGAATCAAAGATATGACTTTAGATATCTAGCTTATGGGCAAATCAGTTACTAGGTGTACAATTTTGGTCATATTATTTCACCTGAATCTACTTCCTCATCTGACTACTAGGAATATCTCACAAAGCTATGAGAAACAAGAAAATGTGCCTTGCACATACATTGCGCAGTACATTACTGATTTTTAGTATAATAGCATGACAACCCTTCTCCCTTAGTCCATTGTCTTTTCACTGGGATTAATTTTTTCCTTGGGATTTGATATGTCTCCTCCTCCTCCTCTTCATCTTCAGCACCACCATCATCCTAGTTCATTCCTTTTCTTTTAATGGCACTTGATAGATACACATAGACTATTTTTGGGCCATAAGTAAGTATTTATTTATAATTGATTACATTATATTAGCAAATCAATTATATTAGCAAAGAAGGTTCTAATTTGATATGGACATCTGATCTCAATAAAATAAGACTTCTCAAATTTCCTTCAATCCAAGATATTCACCCCTCAAAGAAATTTCCAACTCTA
Organism: Myotis daubentonii; assembly: GCF_963259705.1. Taxonomy (NCBI): domain Eukaryota; kingdom Metazoa; phylum Chordata; class Mammalia; order Chiroptera; family Vespertilionidae; genus Myotis; species Myotis daubentonii. The sequence continues at coordinate 31,624,733 of NC_081849.1, read as the reverse complement.
TTATCACTACCTCTTTAACAAAGTGGTATTTTTCTTTGAATGATTGCATTAATGCCCCAAACTCTTCATCCTTCCCTGTACCCATGCCCTTCACTATTTTATCAAGTATCATCATATTCCGAATCTGAACTTGGCCACATAGTTAACTGGCTTTGGTTAACAGGACGGTAGCAAACATAACAAAAGGAATGGCTTGAAAAGTGCTTATATGAATGAGCTTTTGTACCTCAACTCTCACCGTGAGAAATTAGTTCAGTAACCTCCAGCTGATTGGAAGACAAGGAAGAGGGCCCCGCTAAGACAGGAATAAATACCCAGTCAAGTTCAGCCTAAATCAGTAGTCAGTGAGCTAAATAAATACTTACTGTTTCCAGTCCCTGAATTATGAGGTAGTTTGTTAAACTGCATTTTGGTAGTGATGAATAACCAATACAACTTGGGGTCTAGCCAGCAATTGTGGATCCCTTTCAACCATGATCCCTTGTACTTTAGTATGTCCATCTGTATAATCCTGATCTTCAGAGGACTTTTCAGAAGTTGGTTGAAAGTAACCTTTTCACAAATAAGGGAATCCACTTCCCTTTGTACATACATATCTAAGCACTATAATAGTATTTAACGCTGTCATGTAAACCCTACCTGGATAACTATTGCATTCTGCATTTTCATAAAATGTACCACACTACATGGAATGGTACAGAATGTCATAAAATAGTAAGTCATCAAACCAACAAAATGCAATACATGGACCTTTTCTGAATTCTGATTATATAGGAAAAATAAACAGTGTTTATTAAGTAATTTTTAAATCTTGTTAACTTCATGGATATGACTCTGTAGTTATATTTTAGAGGTGAAATGATACGACACCTAGAAGTTGCTTATCTATATAATAAAAGCCTAAACGGCCAAAACCGGTTTGGCTCAGTGGATACAGCGTTGGCTTGCGGACGGAAAGGTCCCAGGTTCGATTCCGGTCAAGGGCATGTACCTGGGTTGTGGGCACATCCCCAGTGGGAGATGTGTAGGAGGCAGCTGATCGATGTTTCTCTCTCATCGATGTTTCTAACTCTCTCTCTCTCTCTCCCTTCCTCTCTGTAAAAAATCAATAAAATATATTAAAAAAAAAAAAAAAAGCCTAAACGGCCAGGAGCTGGCCCCTGGTTGTCAGTGAGCCCCCACCGGTGGAGCGCTGCTCAGCCAGAAGCCAGGCTCACGGCTGGGGAGCACAGCGAGAAGGCAGGCAGTAAGGAGCAAGGGGTCCCGGACTGCGAGAGGGATGTCTGACTGCCAGTTTAGTGGGAAGCAGGCCTAATCTGGCAGGTGGACATCCCCCAAGGGGTCCTGGACTGCAAGAGAGCACAGGTCTGGCTGAGGGAGCCCCTAGTGCATGAATTTTATGCACTGGGCCTCTAGTAAAATAATGAAACAACAGAAAGCTGACAGCTTTGAATCCATTAGGATTTGTTGTATTTTTCTCTACTTTTGTGTATAAGTTCACAACAAAATATTTTTTAAAAATAGAGAGTTGCCCTGGTAGATGTAGCTCAGTTGGTTGAGGCTTGTACTGTGCACCAAAAGTTACCGGTTCGATTCCAGGTCAAGGTACATACCCAGGTTTTTGGTTTGATCCCCAGTTGGAGTGTATGCTAAAGGCAGCCAATTGATGTTTCTCACATCAATGTTTTTCTCTCCCCCCACCTTCCCTTCTCTCTCGAAAACCAATAAAAATGTATTAAAAAAAGAAAAAAAAAGTAGTGAGTAGACAAAACTCAACATTTAAAAAATGAACATTCTTAGCCAAGAGACATATGAAAACATGCTCAAAGTCACTAATCATCCGCGAGATGCAAATCAAAACAGCAATGAGGTACCATCTCACACCTGTCAGACTGGCTATCATCAACAAATCAACAAACGACAAGTGCTGGAGAGGATGTGGAGAAAAAGGAACACTTGTGCACTGCTGGTGGGAATGCAGACTGGTGCAGCCACTATGGAAGACAGTATAGAGTTTCCTTAAAAAACTGAAAATGGAACTCCCATTTGACCCTGTGATCCCACTTCTAGGAATATATCCCAAGAAACCAGAAACACCAATCAGAAAGGATATATGCACCCCTATGTTCATAGCAGCACAATTCACCATAGCTAAGATCTGGAAACAGCCTAAGTGCCCATCAGTAGATGAATGGATTAGAAAACTGTGGTACATCTACACAATGGAATACTATGCTGCTCTAAAAAGGAAGGAACTCTTACCATTTGCAACGTCATGGATGGAACTGGAGAGCATTATGCTAAGTGAAATAAGCCAGTCAATAAAGGAAAAATACCACATGATCTCACTCATTCATGGACAATAGAGACCATTATAAACTTTTGAACAATAATAGATACAGAGGCAGAGCTGCCTCAAACAGATTGTCAAACTGCAGCGGGAAGGCCGGGGAGGGTTGGGGGGCAGGAGGTAGGGGGGTAAGAGATCAACTAAAGGACTTGTATGCATGCATATAAGCATAACCAATGGACATAAGACACTGGGTGATAGGGGAGGCTAGGGGACTGTCTAGGGCGGGGGGATAAAATGGATACATATGTAATACCCTTTGTAATACTTTAAGCAATAAAAAATAAAAAAATAAAAATAAAATAAAATAAAATTTAAAAAAAAAAAAAAGAAGAAAAGTGTGGAGTATTTCAAACACATTGGCAAGCATACAAATGACACAAACACTCATGAAAAAAAAAAAAAAAAAAAAAAGAACATTCTTGCCCTAGCCTGTGTGGCTCAGTTGGTTGAGTGTTGTCCCATGCACCAAAAGGAGACCGTTTTGATTCCCAGTTTGGGCACATACCCAGGTTGTGGGTTCAACGGGAGGCAACAGATTGATCTCTCTCTCTTACATTGATAATTCTCTCCTTCTCCTTTCCCCTCTTTAAAATCAATAAAAACATATTTATAAAAAAGAATGAACATTCCATTTGGAAAATGGGCATAAGACATACACAGATATTTCACCGAAGAGAATATTCATATGGCAAATAAGCACATGAAAATAATGTAGAAAGGCATTACTCATTAGGGAAATTGAAACCACAATGAGATGTAGTAAAACACCTTTCAGAATGGATAAAATAGTGACATCATCAAAATGCTGGCACAAATGTGAATAAAGTGGATCACTAACACACTGCTGGTAGGACTGTAAAATGGTACCGCCACTCTAGAAAAAAAGTTTGGTATTTGCTTCCAAAACTAAAAATGTCCTTACCATATGACCTAGCAATTGCAGTCTTGGTTATTTATCCCAGAGAAATAAAAACTTATGTCCACACAAAAATCTGTACATGAATGTTTATTGCAGCTTTATTGGTATTAGCCAGTAACTAGAAACAACCCAAATGTCCCCTTCAATATGTGAGTGGTTAAACTGCAATATATCCCTAACCCTAACCCTAACCCTAATCCATACCCTGGAATACTACTCAGAAATAAAGAGGAATGAACTATTGATACAACAACTCGTATGAATCTTAAGTTGTGTTGAGTATAAAAAGCCAATCTTAAGAGGATACATACTGCATGATTCCATTTATGTGATATTAGGTGAAATAAATCCTATATAATAAAAGGCTAATATGCAAATAGAGCAAACAATGGAACAACCAAACAACCGGTTGCTATGACATGCGCTGACCACGGGGGGGGGGGGGGGGGGGGAGGCCAGGGCGGAACATGCGGGTGTCGGCAGCAGGCATCAGAGCGAGAAACATGGTGGGCGTTGGCTGCAGCGGGATGGTCAAGCAGGTGAGCAGGAGCACCAGACCAAGGCGCAGTCGCTGTCAGGGTGAGCCTCTGGTGGTTACTGAAAATTCTTTGCTCCTGCACACCGTGGTCCCGCCCAGTGCTCACACCTGCTGCCGGCCCTGGCCCCACTCGCTCCCACTGCTGGTGCCGATTGCTGGGAGCCGGCAGTGGGTTTGAGCGGCGGTTGCTGACCCCGATCACCCCTCAGGGCTTCTCCACCTCCCCCTGATCCTGAGGGGTGATCGGGGCAGCAGCCGCCGCTCGAACCCACTGACAGTGCCAACCCTGCTCACACCCGCTGCTGGCACCAGTCTCAATGGCTCCGCACCTTCAGCAGGTGCCAGTGGGGCCGGTGCTGTAAGCAGCGGGAATGGCGGGAGCAGGACTGCCAGCAGACAGGGGACCAGGGGCTGCAGCGGAAGGGGCGGGGAGAAGGGGTAGAGTGCGTGGAGGATGGGCCGAGATCCGCCCCTGTGCCCACCACAACCACTCAGCCCACAGTTCCTTTCAAGGTGCACAAATTTGTGCACAGGGCCCCTAGTATAATTATCAAGACAGAAAATAAGTTAGTTGCTGCCAGGGGCTAGAGGAAAGGGTGGTGTGGCTATAAAGGGGTAACATGAGGGAGCCTTGTGATGATAATGCTACAATTAATGTAATTATTACAATATTTATCCAATTTGCACATGTGATAAAACTGCATAGAGCTACACACACAAAAAACAAGTAAATGCATGCATTAACTGGTGAAATCTGAATAAAATACAAAGACTGGACCAAAATTAATTTATTGCCTTTGACATTGTACTGGTTGTGTAAGATATCTTAACATAAGGGGAAGCTAGAGGAAGAGTACATAGAATTTCCTGTTTGTCTTTGCAAGCTTCTGTGAATGTAATTTTTCAAATTAAAAGGTGAAATTATATTCTGTACTATTAAAAAGATTGACGCCCTAGCCGGTTTGGCTCAGTGGATAGAGCATGGGCCTGCAGACTGAAGGGTTACAGGTTCGATTCCAGCCAAGGGCACATGCCTGGGTTGCAGGCTCGATCCCCAGTGGGGGGGCATGTGGGAGGCGGCCGATCAATGATTCTCTCTTATCACTGACGTTTCTATCTCTCCCTCTCCCTTCCTTTCTGAAATCAAGAAAGAAATATATATTTTTTTAAAAAGATTGAAATTGTTACCTTTGCTGCCACTTCAGCACTAATCTCTTCTTGAGTTTCTGCTAATCTTTTCTTGGCCACTTCTGTTCTTCGATCACAATCGGCAATAAATGACTGCAGATGATCCATAGCCTACAAAGTTCAATTAAAAGACAATTATTTCCAGAAAAATCAACTTTCTTCAGAAATATCTTTACTCAAAACTTACACTTTTAAGTCAATAAGACATATCCGTGGGTGAGCAATTTTAAAGAAAGTGATCAAGAATCTCACTTCCTTTCCAGCTGACAGCTGTGCTTATATTTCCATTATATATATATATATATACACACACACACACACACACACACACACACACACATAAAAAGAGGCCCAGTGCATGAAATTCGTGCACTCATGGGGCGGGTGGGGTCCCTCAGCCCAGCCTGCACCCTTTCACAGTCCGGGAGCCCTCGGGGAATGTCCGACTGATGGCTTAGGCCCGTCAGTCAGACATCCTTAGTGCTGCCGCGGAGGCAGGAGAGGCTGCTGCCATCACCGCTGTACTTGCCAGCCGTGAACCCAGCTTTTGGCTGAGCAGCGCTCCTCCTGTGGGAACACACTGACCACCAGGGAGCAGCTCCTGCATTGAGCATCTGCCGCCTGGCGGTCAGTGTGCGTCATAGCAATCGGTCATTCTGTCGTCCGGTCAATTTGCATATTAGCTTTTTATTATATAGGATATATATATGTATGTATAATTTAAATTATAAGGGTTTTATTTAAAAATATAAATTTACTCAGCACATATCAAATTCTAAAAATGGTTGGTTAACCCAAAAATTTATTGAAAGTGAAAAGCAGAAAAGAAACTAGAAGAAAATGATAGAGAACTCATCACCTCAGAATAGGGAGGGCCTTTCTAATTAATCCAATAGAGATTTTGAAAAGATTAATTAGATAACAATAAAAATATTCTGCAAGGCCCATAACTACCAAAAGAAAAACGGGGGGGGGGGGGGGGGATGCAAAGTATTATCTGAGGGAAGGACTAATTTTCATGTCAAGTTAGTACAAATCAACTAAAAATAAATGTTGACATCAAAGATTAGCCAATAGCCCAAAAAAAAAAAAAATTGTAAGCTGACAGTTCACTAAAAAGGAAATATAAACATCTTAAATATATGAAATATGTTCAAACTCACTCATAAGAGAAATGAGGGTTAAAACTACACTTATATTACACATTTCATGTAAGTTGCAAACAAATCTTGAAAACACACTATGTGGTCAGATGGGAAATAGATAATCTCATATATTATTGGTGGGAGTATAAATTGATAATTCTAATGAAGAGCAACTTGGCAAAATTACTCTCTGACTCAGTTATTGTATTTCTAGGAACTTACTCTATACACTTGGTAAGTAAAAATACATTATCATACTATAATAAAGACTGAAAATAACCTAAATTTTCACACCCTTACATCTAGATGATAGAAAATTTCTGCTGTATTTTATGCCCAATGTGTATAAATCATAACCCAATCACACTTTTAAGTCAGAATACGGTGATTCCCCAAAATGTTCCAGCCATGTATTAAATTTGCATTTACATAGATGGTTTTTATTTCCATTAAAAGAAATTCTTGGAAATTCAGAAGTAAATGGGGGGGGGGGGGGGGAGGGGTGTACTGTACTGCTTTATCTCCCAAACCAAATAAAATGCCTATCTCCTCACTTACAAAAGGTAGCATAAGATTTATGCTTATCAGTATGTTTTATGTAATGCTGATTGGTATATTTTATTTAAGTATAAAAAAAGTTTCCCTATTTTTATACAACTCTCATGTTTGTTTAAAAAAACAGTGTTCACATATATTAAAACTAGAACCATACAGAGATTGGCATGACTCCTGTGCAAGGATGACACGCAAATTCATGAAATGTTCCAAATTTTTAAAAAAGAAAAAATATTAAAAACACACACACACACAATAGTCACATTTTGAGCCATTCAGATATCTAAATGGTATCTCCTCTAATAATTCTTCCGTTTTACATTAAAAAACAGCATTGTCCTTAATACTCTCCCTCTCTATGTGTATATTTACAGGTACAAAAATATGAATATTGCTCAGCCAGCATGGCTCAGTGGTTGAGCATTGACCTATGAACCAGGAGGTCCTGGTTTGATTTGGGTCAGGGAACATGCCTGGGTTGCAGGCTAAATCCCCAGTGTGGGGAGTGCAGGAGGCGGCCAATCAATGATTCTCTCTCACCATTGATGAATCTGTCTCCCTCTCCCTCTCCTTTCCTCTCTGAAATAAATAACAATTTTAAAAAATAGTAACAATATGATGAATATAAAAAGCCTTACATGCACTAGAAATTGGTTTATATTTGTTTAAATTGATACCTTCCTTAATCATTACTACTTTGAGAAAAATATGCTTAATTTTCAGAAGAATATAGGGTGTACTAAAAAAATGTATATACACACTTTGAATAATAATAAAGGCAGGGTTTATTAAAATACATTTCATTTTTGCCCTAGCTGTTTTGGCTCAGTGGTTGGAGCATCAACCCACGGACTAAAGGGTCCCAGGTTTGATTCTGGTCAAGGCTCAACCCCCGGTGTCGCTCAGTAGTTGAGAGTCAACCTATGAACCAGGAGTGTAGAGAGCACCTGGGAAAGGCCCCTGAGCTGATTGTCATCTGAATCCAGTGGTGCCCAGCAGAGCCATGCCCTGGAAACATACCTTGCCAGAGGCAGGTGTGTTGTCAGCCTGACCTTCAGCTCAGGCACCAACAGGTGGGTTTCATTATCTAAATCCAGCCAAGCACCAAGAACAAACAGGATTATCCGGGCCCACCCAGAAGTGATGATTACAAAGAAGCCACAAGAGTGCACATAATTTCCTTTGTCTTGGGCTTTAGTAAAACTTCCTGGTATGGGCCACTGTCTCTCTATCACAGGACAGCTGTCCCACCCAGCCCCAGCTTTTTCCTTCTGTCTTTGTCTCTGTCATTTTCTCAATCCCCAGCCGCATCTACTCAGGAACCAGACCGCTCTCTAGCCGTGCTGGATGCGGAAAAAAGAGAAATATTTATACAGGAGGTCACGGTTAGAGTCCCATAAAGGGTGCATGCCTGGGTTACAGGCTTGATCCCCAATGTGGGGCGTGTGGGGAGGCAGCCAATCAGTGACTCTCTCTCATCATGACGTTTCTGTCTCTCTCTCCCTCTCCCTTTCTCTCTGAAACAAATAAAAATATATTAACAACAACAAAAAACATTTCATTTTCAAAACTGAGCTATCAAGCTATGTGCATACACATTTTTTGAGACATCCTGTATATAAATTATATGACTTTACGTATTTCCTTAAAATATACAGTTTCATCTTATATTTTCTAAAACTGTTAGTCAGGAAGTACATGATCTCACTTCATTTTAGTACTACCCTTCATATAACCACGAAGAATATACTTTGCTAAGAGCCTTTCCCCATTAAGAGAAAAATCCATATTCAAGATGTTGTATTGTGACAGATAATGTAACTCATTAAAATAAAATCACATACATCAAGCTCAAAGAAGAAATCTTGTTCTTTGGATGCAATTTCATAATCTGCTCTTAAAGCCAGGTCATGGACTTTCAGACATTCTCCAAGATCCATTCTCTAAGAAGGAAAAAAAAAGGGGGAGGACACATTAAACAGAAAACACATTTTTTAACAATTCATTAATAACCACAGTACTCCATAAAATATATGTTAAGTCATACAAATGCTTCTTTGTTTATGGACTTTCAAATTACAAAATTTCATAAACAAGTATTATATTGGCGCCAAAAAGAGAAAAAAGGACAACAATTCTATCTACCAATAGGTGAGAAAAGTGATCACTTTTGTACTTAAGAACAGACTGCCAAGGAAAAGCCTGTCTGAATCTCAACAAAGCTGGGGGGGAAAAGCTCCTAGCAACAACATGGATATGTTTATAACACAAGGGTATCAATTTTCTAATCAATTTTCTATATTAGAGATCAACTAAAGGACTTGTATGCATGCATATAAGCATAACCAATGGACATAAGACACTGGGGAATAGGGGAGGCTAGGGGACTGTCTAGGGTGGGGGGATAAAATGGACACATATGTAATACCCTTTGTAATACTTTAAGCAATAAAAATAAATAAATTAAAAAAAAAAAAAAAGAAAAATCAACCAAAAAAAAAAAATTTTCTATATTATGTCATGTTCAAAAAGAGTGATGGACCAGATAAAATTTAAAAACAATATGAAGTCCTATAGCTATATCTAAGAATACAAATTTACAAATAACTAGGTATGAGCAGAAAATTAGACAAATTAAAAAACTTACTTGTCAAGAGTAAGGGTTACAGTGTGCCATGGCTGAGATAAATTAACTTACAGGGTTTAGTCCAAACAACGTGACAAATCTTACTAAAGGCGGGTTTTAAAAGCAAACCCTCTCTCCTCCAAAAGACACATTTTGTGTGCTAACGCATTTCAAAAGGGATCTAAATAAACCAACAAAATGTCTCAAAACGAAGCCATACCAAACAGCAAAAGTCAAGAAATAATTAACTGGCCCTAGCCGGTTTGGCTCAGTAGATGGAGCATCAGCCTGTGGACAAAAGGGCCCCGGGTTCAATTCTGGCCAAGGGCACATGCCCAGGTTGCGGGCTTGATCCCCGGTAGCGGGGCATGCAGAGGGTGGCCGATCAATGATTCTCTCTCCCCCCCCTCCATTCCTCTCGGAAAGGGAGGGGAGGGGAGGTGGGGATGAAAGGGGAGGGGAGGAAGGAAGGAAGGAAGGAAGGAAGGAAGGAAGGAAGGAAGGAAGGAAGGAAGGAAGGAAGGAAGGAAGGAAGGACGGACATTAGCTGGTGAAGAATCATGATGTTTAGAACTTTTCAGTATGAAATAGAAACAGATTTTATTATGGCCCCAAAGGACTCTATAGTGTCTTATTTTAACTCTTTCATTATAAGAAAACAGCCGAAACCGGTTTGGCTCAGTGGATAGAGCGTCGGCCTGCGGACTGAGGGGTCCCAGGTTCGATTCCGGTCAAGGGCATGTACCTGGGTTGCGGGCATATCCCCAGTGGGGGATGTGCAGGAGGCAGCTGATCGATGTTTCTCTCTCATCGATGTTTCTAACTCTCTATCTCTCTCCCTTCCTCTCTGTAAAAAATCAATAAAATATATTTAAAAAAAAAAAAAAAAAAAAAAAAAAAGAAAACATTTAAGCTTCCTCAGGAGTTACTGAGCTACCAGATAAATGAGAGATTCAAATACAGTTCAGAAAACCATTTTTCTAGGATACTGCGGAAAAAATTCAACCATCAAGTAACTTATTCTTCCAACTCTTGAGATTTTTATGACTATATTAAAAAAGTTTCTCTGTAGAACTATATTATCTCAGTTCTTAATTACTTGAAGGAACAAATGTGAAAACCTAAGTAAACAATGTCCTCGAAGCTATCCTTTGGGAAATTATAAGGAATATTCACCATATTAAAAAAGTCATTACAATTAATGGCTCTAAAGCAGTGGTCAGCAAATTCATTAGTCAATAGAGCCAAATATCAACAGTACAACTATTGAAATTTCTTTTGAGAGCCAAATTCTTTAAACTTAAACTATATAGGTAGGTACATTGTTATTAACTTAATTAGGGTACTAAGCTGGCCTTTGCTAAAAACATCCTCAATCTGATTGAGGTACGTTGGCTGAGGTTGACCCCTTCCAACTCTCCCATTCACACTCGTCTTGTATACTTGTTTCAGATAGACGAGTGTGGATGGGAGAGTTGGAAGGGGTTGATCTCAGCGAACACGTACCTCAAAACAATGTACCTCCCCCACACTGCATATCCCGTGGCCCGCCTGTGCCAAGTCTCTGGTCGCCAAACCGACCGACACCCCCCACTTCTTCTAACGCGACTTCTTCAAAATAGACTCGCCCAGGCCAAAAACCGACTTCTGCGCATGGGCCACGAAGTTTCAATCGCACTGTACAGGCGCGCCCACACGTGGTATTTTGTGGAAGAGCCACACTCAAGGGGCCAAAGAGCTGCATGTGGCTCGCGAGCCACAGTTTGCCGACCACTGACCTAAAATATCACTGTGTTGCTGAGGATGTGGTGTTTTTCCAGGCCTCATTTCCAGGCTCTTGTTCATTATTCTAAGGGCTATAACAAACCAAGTAGTTTTCCAGTAATAGTAAAGAGCAACTGAAACTTTCTATAGATGTATGAAAATTTAAGGCTGCTTATTAAGCAATATTTATGGAGGGGCTGTTGAAAAAAGTTTAATATTCTTTTTAAAATGCAGGAAAATAAGACAGGAATGAAAGAAGTTAATGGCCAAAGAATGCTGTTATCCTCTTGGCTACAAGGGCCAACTGGTTCCTTAATATCTTAACATTAATCACTCAAACAACTTCTTTTGCATCTGTATGTATTTCCACAGCTATAGTTGCTCAGGAGAGGCTATACTTATTTCATAAAAGCTTAAGCAGTCACTGTTGGAAATGCTTTTGATCCAGCGCAGTGATTCTTAACCTGGACCCAAGGACCTTTAAAACAATACTGATGAAAGCTTCTGAAGAGAGAGGCCCAAGCCTGGTGTGGCGAAATACTTAATATTTATTGAATGAACCAATCTGGGAAAAGAGGGCAGAGAAGAACATTTGGCCCAGGAGGCCCTGGACTTAACAATCAAGAGTGGTCAAGCCCTAACCAGTTTGGCTCAGTGGATGGAGCGTCGGCCTGAGGACTGAAGGGTCCCAGGTTCAATTCCGGTCAAGGGCATGTACCTTGGTTGTGGGCACATCCCCAGTGGGGGGTGTGCAGGAGGCAGCTGGTCGATGTTTCTCTCTCATCGATGTTTCCAACTCTCTATCCCTCTCCCTTCCTCTCTGTGAAAAATCAATAAAATATATTTTTCTTAAAAAAAAAAAAAAAAGAGTGGTCAGGATGCATCCCAGGACAAAACTGATCTGAGCTTTAGAAGGTCTTCTCATCTTGGGTTATCTCCTTTGCTTGTCCTACTTTCCTTCTTAAGTGTTTCTAGCTACTCGTCTCCTCCAGCAATTAAGACTACTGGGCTTTTCACTTTCCTGGGCTATGAGCACATGTAACTTTACAGTCTAACCTGGCTTACCATAGTAGATTTTGGGGCCAAAGCCCTAGAAGGGCCTAGCTATAATAAAGATTTGGGGAGTTGGGGAGGATTACAATAGCCTGTGCTTATTTTATGGAACAGGACAAAAGAGCAAGGCAGATTTTCAGAATTCTAGATACAAATAGGTTATTTCCCCTTGTCCACACCATCACGACTAAGCATCTACTGTGAATTGTGCCATACACATAAGGGGTGTCCTATATAATAAAAGCCTGATACGCTAAGTGTCTGGTCAGCCATTCAACCAGTCAAAGCGTAATATGCGAGAGCTGAATTAAGAACCAAGATGGCGGCATAGGTTAACGCCGGAGTTTGCTGCTTTGAACAACTACTTCAAAAGTGAAACCAAAAAACGGAAGGGACATCACCCAGAACCACAGGAACGCTGGCTGAGTGGAAGTCCTACAACTAGGAGGAAAGAGAAACGAACACGGACACTCAGAGGAGGCGCAGTGCTGAAGTCAAATTCTGAGGTGCGGAGTGCGAGGAGCGGGCTGGCGGCGGAGGGCGCGGTTGTTGTTTTCAATCGGGAGGGAGTCGCAGACTCTGAGCACCAGATCCGGGCGAGTCTTTAGGGACCCAGACTCAAACGGGAGAAGCGGGACTGTCTGGCTTCGGTCAGAGTGAGGGCAGCTTTCTCTCCGAGCTTTGCAGCGGGTGCTGGGACTCAGAGAGGCAGAGCCCCTTGGGACAGGACTGAGAGCCGCCATAACTGCTCTCTCTGGCCCACCCTGTTGATCCTGTGCGACCCGCCCCGCCCAAGCCCTGCACAGAGGCATTTGCCGGATAGCCTCAGGCAAAGGCTAGATTAGCACCTCCCTAGAGGACAGAAGTTCTCTCACTGCTGACACAGCTGATTCTCATAGCCACTTGGCCTGGAGGTCAAACCCTCCCTGGAATTAGCTACAACAATCAAGATTTATCTGTAAGACTGCGAACAAAGACCACTAGGGGGTGCACCAAGGAAGCATAACAAAATGCGGAGACAAAGAAACAGGACAAAATTGTCAATGGAAGAAATAGAGTTCAGAACCACACTTTTAAGGTCTCTCAAGAACTGTTTAGAAGCTGCCGATAAACTTAATGAGATCTACACGAAAACTAATAAGACCCTCGATCTTATATTGGGGAACCAACTAGAAATTAAGCACACACGGACTGAAATAACGAATATTATACAGACGCCCGACAGCAGACCAGAGGAGCGCAAGAATCAAGTCAATGATTTGAAATGCGAGGAAGCAAAAAACACCCAACGGGAAAAGCAAAATGAAAAAAGAATCCAAAAATGCGAGGATAGTGTAAGGAGCCTCTGGGACAGCTTCAAGCGTACCAACATCAGAATTATAGGGGTGCCAGAAGATGAGAGAGAGCAAGATATTGAAAACCTATTTGAAGAAATAATGACAGAAAACTTCCCCCACCTGGTGAAAGAAATGGACTTACAGGTCCAAGAAGCGCGGAGAACCCCAAACAAAAGGAATCCAAAGAGGACCACACCAAGACACATCATCATTAAAATGCCAAGAGCAAAAGATAAAGAGAGAATCTTAAAAACAGCAAGAGAAAGAAACTCAGTTACCTACAAGGGAATACCCATACGACTGTCAGCTGATTTCTCAACAGCAACCATGCAGGCCAGAAGGGAGTGGCAAGAAATATTCAAAGTGATGAATGCCAAGAACCTACAACCAAGATTACTTTATCCAGCAAAGCTATCATTCAGAATTGAAGGTCAGATAAAGAGCTTCACAGATAAGGAAAAGCTAAAGGAGTTCATCACCACCAAACCAGGATTATATGAAATGCTGAAAGGTATCCTTTAAGAAGAGGAAGAGGAAGAAAAAGGTAAAGATACAAATTATGAACAACAAATACGCATCTATCAACAAGTGAATCTAAGAATCAAGTGAATAAATAATCTGATGAACAGAATGAACTGTTGATTATAATAGAATCAGGGACATAGAAAGGGAATGGACTGACTATTCTTGGGGGGGAAAGGGGTGTGGGAGATGTGGGAAGAGACTGGACAAAAATCGTGCACCTATGGATGAGGACAGTGGGTGGGGAGTGAGGGCGGAGGGTGGGGCGGGAACTGGGAGGAGGGGAGTTATGGGGGGGGGGGGGGAAGGAACAAATGTAATAATCTGAACAATAAAGATTTAATTATTAAAAAAAAAAGCGTAATATGCTAATGATATGCTAAGGCCGCTCAACCACTCGCTATGACATGCACTGACCACCAGGGGGCAGAAAATCAACCAGTTGACCAGTCACTGTGACGTGCACTGACCACCAGGGGGCAGATGCTCTCACCACGTTAGCTTACTGCTGGGGTCTGGCCAATTGGGAATGAACAAGATGGGCGGTACACGCCCTAGAGCCCTCCCTCGATCCCGCCCGGGCCCCAATCGTGCACTGGTAGGGTCCCTTGGCCTGGCCCAGGGCATGTGCCCTGACCAGGAATCGAACTGTGACCTGATTCATAAGTCAACACTCAACCACTGAGCCTTGCCAGCCAGGCTGATAAGTGCTTTTTAATTCTTTTAAAATTCCAAAAGTGAATGTTATCTCCCCAAATGTACTCTAAGCTTCCTGAGAAAAATGGTTTCTCTTCTTTTTTCATTCTACATAAAAGACCAGATTCTGCACAACCCATGATTATTAAATAAACTTGATGATTTGATAAAGGAACTGTACTTCTAAGAACTTGAGGAAACAATAAAATAAATACATATAAACAAACACTAAGATTTAACAATAGTGTTTTTGATCTAAAAAGTTAGAAACATTTTAAAATCCCAGCAACAGCAGTTTGACTAATCGAATTAAGGAATAGTCATATGACACATGACATAGCGATTAGAAAAGTGTTTTGTTTTTTTTATTAAATATATTTTTATTGTTTTCCGAGATGAAGGAAGAGGGAGAAAGAGAAACATCCAGGATGAGAGAGAATCATGGATCGGCTGCCGCCTGCACGCCCCCCACTGGGGATCAAGCCTGTAACTTGGGCATGTGCCCTTGGCTGGAATCAAACCCGGGACCCTTCAGTCCGCAGGCCAACGCTCTACCCACTGAGCCAAACCAGCTAGGGCTAGAAAAGTGTTCTTAATGCTAAGTGGAAAAAAGATGGCAAAGAAAGACAATAAAAATGCCAGTTTTGTAAATTTAGACACAGACATTGCTATAAGGTTGGTTTATATAAACCTTTTGATAGCTGTTAAATTAAATGCAATGAGCATATATTATTCTTACAATCAGAAAGCCAATAAAGCCACTTTAGTTTTGGAAGAAAATATTGAGGTAACAGGAAAATTATACTCAACCAAAAATATTGAGTGTACTGCCAAGTGTAAACTAATGGCAGTATATGTCAATGAGTATACCAGTGATAGCAACCAGACATAGTAACAGCTCTAAGTATTTGCAAATATCCTTGCTTTGTTATGTTAGTACATTTGCTTGGTTCTATAAGCTAAATCCTAAAGGGAATCATAAAATAGTGTGAGACTAATTCCTGTATCAATGAATTTATATTCTCAATGTAAAAATGACATTAAACTAAATTAACAGTTGCAAATGTACACAAAAACATACACACAAGGATTTCATTGCCACTGTACAGCAAAAAGAGATGCAAAAAATATTGACATATTAATAGTCATTGCCTCAGTGGTTAAACGTCAACCTATGAACCAGGAGGTCACGATTCGATTTTCCAGCCAGGGCACATGCCCGGGTTGCAGGCTCAATCCCCAGTGTGTGGCATGCAGGAGGCAGTCGATCAATGATTCTTCATCATTGATGTTTCTCTCTCTCCCTCTTCCATCCTCTCTGAAATCAATAAAAAATACATTTTCTTTTAAAAAGAGAAAGAAAAAGAAACCATCAATAAAACAAAAAGGCAACCAACAGATTGGGAAAAGATATTTGTAAGTGATACCTCTCACAGGGAGCTAATATCCAAAATATATTAAGAACTCATACAACTCAACAACAAAAAAACAATGCAATTAAAAAATGGTGCAAGAACTTGAACAATTTTCCAAAGAGGACAGAGATGGTCAACAGATACATTAAAAGACCTTCAACATAACTAGTTATAAGGGAAATACAAACCAAAACCACACTGAAACCCCACCTAACACCTGTTAGAATGGTTATCCTATATAATAAAAGGCTAATATGCAAATTGTCCCCTCGGGAATTCGACTGCTCACTATGACGTGTACTGACCACCAAGGAACGGCACGGAACGAAGGTAAGCCGGGGGAAGGAAGGCCCCAGCCAGCAGCCAGCAGCCAGGGAAAGGAAGGCCCCAATCGGCCCTGATTGCAGACCAGGCCTAGGGACCCTACCCGTGCACAAATTTCGTGCATTGGGCCTGTAATTATCAATAAGAAATAACAAGTCTTAGAGAGGATCTGGGGGAAAAGGACATCTCATAGACTGCTGGTGGGAATGTAAATTTGTACAGCCACCATGGGAAATACAGAGGTGCCTCAAAAAATGAAGAAGAAAGCTACCAAATGACCCAGCAATCTCTCTTTGGGTATCTACCTGAATAACTTGGAAACATTTGTAAACATACACGTATCCCTATGTTTACTGTAGCATTACTTACAGTGGCCAAGACATGGAAAGAACCTAAAGGTCCTTCAACTAATTTTTGAATTTAAAAAAAAAATGGTACATATATACAATGAAATACTATTCAGCTATGAATGATAAAATACTGCCATTTGAGACAACATGGATGGATCTTGAGTATTATGCAAAGTGAAATAAGTCAGATGAAAAGAACCTGTCTTATCACTTTAACTCTGAGAAATTCACTTAATCTCCCTGAACACCTCTTTTCTCAAGTAATTCAGTTTCTCCCTTCCTCATATTTATAAAATTTCTTTTCCATCCAGATTCAGTGCTTGCTTCAAAGCCCAGCCCAAGAACATGAAAAAAGAAACCAACCTAGTATAATATAGGAAAAGCCTTGAAATAACAAAACCTGGATATGTTTGTTATGCCACTATTGCCTTAAAATAAAAATGAAGGTTTTTCTTTCTACATTACAATCCCAATGCTCAAAACAAGTCAAACATGAAGGGTGAAAAGGAATGGGACACATTGTGCATGCAGAAAGTAGTTCCTGCTTTTCTACGACTTCCCAAATTTTTAATTGCTTATTCCCAGGTATGTTCCAACCCAATTCCATTTTCCCCTGGGTAGATAAAGGAAAATAAAACTCTTCTACTTTTTAATAATAATTTTTAAAACAGCAGGAAACCACATGCACTGTTGGTAGAATGCAGATCAGTACAGCCACTGTGAAAACAGTAGAGAGTTTCCTCAAATAATTAAAAATGGAACTGCTTTATGACCCAGCAATTTCACTTCTGGGAATACATCCGAAGAAACTCAAAACACTAATTGGAAAGAATATATGCACCCTTATGTTCACTACAGAGTTATTTATAATAGCCAAGATTTAGAAGCAACCCAAGTACCCATCAGTAGATGAGTGGATAAAAGAACTATAATAAGTTTATAGATTGGAGCACTACTTGGCTATAAAAAGGAAATCTTACTTTTGCAACAGCATGGATAGACCAACCCAGAGAGTATTATGCTAAGTGAAATAAGCCAGTCAGAGAAAGACAAGTACTATATGATTTCACTTATATGTGAAATCTAATGAACAAAGTAAACTAAGAAACAAAATAGGAAAAAAAAAAAAAAAAGAATATAGCAGGAAATACTTTTTGTCATTCATTTCAAACCCTAGATATGCAAAGATCCTACCTACATAATAAAAGGCTAATATGCAAATAGACCAGAAGGCGGAACTGAACAACCAGTCACTATGACATGTGCTGACCACCAGGTGGCGCACACAGAACATGGCGGAGTCAGCAGCAGGCAGCAGAGTGTGAAACATGATGGGCGTCGGCCGGGGCGGGATGGTGGAGCAGGTGAGCAGGGGTGCCAGACCAAGGCAGGGAGCCGGTCATTGTTGTCAGAGCAAGCCTCTGGTAGTTACTGAAAATTCTTTGCTCCCGTGCACCGCAATCCCCCCAGTGCTCGCACCTGCTGCCAGCGCAGAAGCCACCACTCACACCTGCTGCCGGCGCGGGCCCCAATCGCTCAGTGCCGTCAGCGGTTGGATTTCAGGGGCTACACTGCTGTAGGCTCAGGCAATTTTGTACAGTAAGCCAGGCAGGTTTTAAATCTGTAGAGGAGAAAAGGCATTCATTCCAGGAAGAGGTAAAGGGGTAGGCAAAAGTGAGAAACACAGAGGGGAAGAAAGTAGTGAGATAACAAGGAATACAACAGTCTGGTTGAAAGAGAGGACCAAATGATTTATTCATTGAAAGGAGAGGTAGACTGGGCTAAGGGTTTTAGATTTTTGATCATATATGTACAATACTAAACCTCAAAAAATTTCTGTGTGGTAGCAACATATGGTAAGTTCATTCCAACTCAGGAATGACTATCTTCTTTTCTTCACATTTAGATCTCTTTAAGTATCATTTTATCAAGTTTTCTCCAACCACCCTACCAAAGTAGCTGCTAGCCCAGGGGTGGGCAAACTTTTTGACTCAAGGGCCACAATGGGTTCTTAAACTGGACCGGAGGGCCGAAACAAAAACATGGATGGAGTGTTTGTGTGAACTAATATAAATTCAAAGTAAACATCATTACATAAAAGGGTATGGTCTTTTTTTTTTTTTTTTTTTAGTTTTATTCATTTCAAACGGGTCGGATCCGGCCCGCGGGCCGTAGTTTGCCCACGGGTGTGCTAGCCCACTATCTCAAACAATCTAAATTACCCAGCTATGCTTTTTTTGTCATAACTAAAACCACATTATATCTTCTCACACTTGGTTGTGTATGTCTCACATGAGAATGTAAGCTCCCACCATTAAAGCAGAAACCTGTGTCCATTTTTGTATCCCCAGCCTACACATGGGACAGATTAGGTCTTGGAGAAGTACTTAAGTGAGTGAATAAATGAACGAATGAATGCTAATAGCACCAATCAGCTCCACTCCGAGAGAGATGAAAAAAATAAATCACTTCTTGAAGGGCAATTTTTTAATTTTTATTGTGAATTCTCTCTACTTTCTCCATCCAACCCTCATTAAACTGACATCTCAGGCTCACCCTTTTCTATTTCTTCCTCTTCTTAATTCCAGTATTACTTAAATTTCATTATCCTATACACTATTAAATTAATACCATAAAGAAGGAAGAACAAAAAAACTATCTAAATTTGGGAAATTTACAAATTATATTAACCAAGTCCATCAATATACATACCTATATTTTTGATATCACAGACCTAAAAAAGTTTATGGGATGATATAATTCAAAGTGCTATGCTGTATATAGGTCAAAGTAAAACACCAAATGTTTTTAAAAGATCCCCTAAAGAGTAAGAATCATCAAACTAGAGAGATTGTACAAGGACATTTGGTCTTGCCACCTGCACATCAGGGTACAACTCATCACATTAAAAAATATATATTTTCACCCCTGGATGGCATTGCTCAGTGGT
Organism: Myotis daubentonii; assembly: GCF_963259705.1. Lineage (NCBI taxonomy): Eukaryota > Metazoa > Chordata > Mammalia > Chiroptera > Vespertilionidae > Myotis > Myotis daubentonii. The sequence continues at coordinate 31,604,998 of NC_081849.1, read as the reverse complement.
TAGAGCATAGGCCTGTGCACCAAAGGGCATGTATCTGGGTTGCAGGTTCAATATCTCTCTCTGTCCCTCCCTCTCCCTTCCTCTCTGAAGATAAAATTTCAAAAAAGGAAGAAGAAAAACACACAAATGCTAGCAAAAACGTTCAGAATGATAGAAAAAGTTCTTTCTCAAGAGCATATGTACATCAGGCTGAAAAGTTCAGGGCATTAATGTACCAATTTGCCAACAATGCTCCAAACTACATTCAGGACTTGGCTTTTCAAGTTTAACAGTAGTTTTAATTATTCACTGGGAAGCTTTTAATGTGCCTCTGATTTTCTTGGCACCAAATGTGATGTTTTAAAAGATATGTTTTTTATTGATTTCAGAGAGGAAGGGAAAGGGAGAGACAGAAACATCAATGATGAGAGAGAATCATTGATTGGCTGCTTCCTGCATGCCCCCTACTGGGGACAGAGCCCACAACCAGGGCACGTGCCCTTGACTGGAATCAAAACTGGGACCCTTTGATCCCGTAGTCCAACGCTCTACCCACTGAGCCAAACCAGCTAGGGCCCAGATGTAATTTTGGTTTAGGCCATCTCTAAAAATGCTTGTTAAAGAATTACATATTTTTATAATAGACTGAGAAGAATAAACTAAAAATAACAAAATTGTTTAATATAAGAACATAATACACTTCAAAAGCCAAATCTTACAAAACCTGGGTTAACAGGCATTTTGCAAACTGGTAAACTCTAGAAATTGACTGTGACATAAATAAAACAAGCAAACAAACAAACATGTCAGTTATCTGGGCCAATGCTAAAAATACTTGTTAAAAAATACCAAAGTAGCCCTAACTGGTTTGGCTCAGTGGATAGAGCGTCAGCCTGCGGACTGAAGGGTCCCAGGTTCGATTCCGGTCAAGGGCATGTACCTTGGTGGCAGGCAAATCCCCAGTTGAGGGTGTGCAGGAGGCGGCTGATCGATGTTTCTCTCTCATCGATGTTTCTAACTCTCTATCCCCTCCCTTCCTCTCTGTAAAAAAAATCAATAAAATATATTAATAAATAAATAAATAAATAAATAAATAAATACCAAAGTAGCTCCGGTCAGTGTGGCTCGGTTGGAGTTTTATCCCATAAACCAAAGGTCCTGGGTTCGGTTCCCAGTTAGGGTTCATGCCTAGGTTGCATGTACTGCAGGCAACCTGTCAATGTTTCTTTGCACTATGATGTTTCTCTCTTTCTCTCTCTCTCTCTGTCCCTTCCTCTCTTTCTCTAAAATCAAAAAACATTTCCTTGGGTGAGGATTAAAAAAAAGAAAGAAAAAAGCCAAAGTAGCCCAAAACAAACTATTTCTGAGAGATAGTTTAAAACAGCGGTCACCAACCTTTTGGACCTCGCGGACCAGCAGTTGGCGACCGCTGGTTTAAAACATCTACAGACTAATTTTTCACATCTGCTTATGAAACTACTGCTGTCATATTTTGATAAGCAACTCAAATAAAACAAAGATACTCTCCAACTCCTTATCTGTTAAAAGGTTAACACACTGCCCACTAATAATGATCAATTACTGAAATTCAAATTTAGTTTTTGAAACAGATTTATTGAACATTCTAGTTTTGGGTGGATCAATTATTCATTCAACACAATGGAGGAACCCTTCTAGATGCTGGGGATATAACACTGAACAAAACAATGTCCCTGCCCTTATAATGAAACTTACATTCTAGTGGCTGGTTGAGAAAATTTTGTGCAGGTTTACTTCTTATCACTTATTCTGCTTCTCCATACTTTCATGGCTCTTTTACATATGTACTATGAAAGAGACTTCAGTAGTTTTAAAGTTCAGGTTTGTATGCACCCAAGTAACTGATTTTAGACCAGGCCTTAAAAGAAAGAGTTAGAGAAGCAATAAAGGAGTTTCAATTAGTAAAAATTGCACTTCAGATAAAACCCACAACCTACTGGGGCACCATAAAATCAACTCAGTCAGAATTTTTTGACAAAAACTCCCATCCAATCACTTCAAAAAGGCTGATAAAACTTTACTTTATCCCTGTCCTTGACTATTTCTCAATATCAGTTCTCTAAATTTAAATTCTATTTTTGAAAATTTATTTAGACAAAATTTCATGTAAATGTTATATATTTAAAATGTGCAAAATTCTAACTGAAATAGGAAAGACTGGCCTATCCCCATGTCCATGTAAACCCTCCAAAGACATTTCAGAAACATCTAAAAGTCACTGCCCTAGGTTATCAAAAATAATAGCAAAAAGCTTTTTAAAAAGTATTTAGATCCCGGCTGGCGTGGCTCAGTTGAGGGTTGACCCATGCACATTCGATTCCTGGTCAGGGCAAATGAGTGGGTTGCGGGCTCAATCCCCAGTGTGGGGCATGCAGGAGGCAGCTGATCAATGATTCTCATCATTGATGTTTCTCTCTCTCTCCCTTCCTCTCTGAAATCAATAAAAATATATTTTTTAAAGTATTTAGATTTAAATTACTCTTGAGATTCCTATGTTGCATAATAATTGATTCTTTAATTATGATATATCTGACTAGCACAATTTCTGAGCCTTAAATTTTTTCCCCATCTATGAAATCATGACCTTATGCAAGAAGACATGACAATCTGTCAATGCTAAAATTATACTATGATGAAGGCTATAATAAAATTAGTAATGGCCATTTCTGAACTTAGGACAGGCACACTATGAGTATACATTTTCATCTCCGCAGATCTTCGTTTCAAGCTTATGTTACTGTCTCCGCTTTAGATTTAATGCCTTCTGTAAATTACTACTATCACATATCTTTTCCCTAGATCACTAAGAACCAGATAGAAAGTTGTTTTGTTTTTAAAAGCTCTTTAATATACTTATCTTTCCTCAGGGAAGCTATGTAACAGAAACAATGTGTTGGGGGTGAAGAGGACAACTCTGCTTAGGTTTTTTGTTTTGCCTAAATCTGAAAGGGGATGAATAGAACAGGGAGAAACCAAGTGTGCAAGGGGAGAAAGAAAGAACTAAAACAAGAAAGTATTCTAGATGAATAGGGAAACAACCCAAGGCTTTGAAAAACAGTAAATTACTAAGATATAAGAGATGTTCATGCTTCTTCTAAAAATCACAATCCAAAGATATTTATATACACACAATTGTTTTGATTCTTTGCTCTACATTTTCCTCCTCTGAATAATTTATTAACTAAAGAATTAGTTATAATTCAGTATCAGATTAATAAAAGATAAAATGTTATAAGGGCATTTTCATCAAAGTGAATTCCAAAAGTATTCCATACTAATTGTCAGTTGAGTACATTTTTAGAAATCATACTCTCCATCTTCAAGTGCTTGATATAAACTTCAACCATTTACAATGAATAAAGCCAGATAATACATTTCTATGTATTCTGCTGTTAAATAACACAGAATATTGGTGAATCATATTCTGCTGCAAGTGAGAGGTCTGAGGAACATGGTCAAGAAAACTAAAGAGCAAACTTTAGTTAGACGGCAAAGAAAAAGCATTATGAACAGTTACAATTCAGTTCTTTTCATCCTCTAATACTAAAAAAACAACAATCCAAAACACACAGACATCTTCCACATAAAGAGGTATGAACTATGCCAGAAAAGCATTTGTTCTACAAGACTGGCTGGTCAAGAAGTCACAGCTCTGTAATTACAAACCATTTCTCTACATAGGAAGAACTGTTATAAATATACCCTTTTAGTAATAAGGGTCATGAGAATGTCACACTATGGATGGTTCTAAGTTCTCAAGGACACTACACTAGGACAATCCTGGAATTTCATAAAGTCCTATATACCAGTACTTAAAAATGTTTAAATTCTGAAAGGTTCACAACTATTAAAACCCGTCCTTCCATATAACAATACCTTCCCTATTACACTGACAAAAAGAAGATTATTTCTTGCCTAGAGTTTCCCTGGCAACTGCCTTTAGAAGGGCTTTCCTTAGTAACTGTTTTTCATGTATAATCCAAGATATCAATTTTAAGCTTCATCATTAAATTCTATACTGAGAAAAATATTACCAATTAATATAGTATTTTTCTATCAACTTTGAAATGCATTTTTCAGATGTCAAAATTTAAAAAAATGTGTATCTTATAAATACAACAGCAATAATTTTACAAGGAAATGTTTCATTTAACATACTCCCTACAAAATAGCAAACATGTTGAATAAGACTATACCTCAGAAAATTTGGGTTTGGTCCCAGTTTTACTTTAAAACAACAGAACGAAATGATTTTTAATAAGTCACCATCTCATCAAGGCCAACTATAGATTATATACCTCACAGAATTGTTTCAAGAAATAAATGGATACAATTACATTATGTGTACCTAAAATGTAAAGTACAACTGTGCTGTCACATTTTTATTAATGCCATACTTGAAAAATATAATATGCCAGAGTCTTGCTATGGTTGGGCTTTATTAAAAAAAGGAAGAAAAACAACACCTAAATTCTGCTACTTTGTTAATTTTGTCCTCAAAATTTAGTTGAAGTGATAATTTAGCCAGTAAATAAAATGATTTTAACTGTTAAATTTAACAGTATATGTGGAGAATCAAAGTACACTACAAATAATCATAGATTTCTTTTACAGCATAGAAAATATTTTAATTATGAAAATTCTGAAGAGTATACATGAGGGTTAGTTATCTGTTATAGTACAAACTCAAGTGCTCAGAAACTGGATTTCCTTCTTGTGGTATTATACTTTTTAAAAATTTAGTATTATACACATATTTTTAAATGTAGTCTCCTTTTTTCATTTTAACATAATATAGTTTCAATAGTCTTTCCTAATGGAAAAAGAAGTGCTTTCTAGATTGTATGCCTTGATATCTATCTGTTTGGGGCATTTAATTCTTCCTATTCACAAAGAAAACACTCATTTTGGATATCTTTAAGGGAACTCATCACTTCTGAAAATCAAAGTCAAGAGTCTTTCCTTCATGTCAGTCACTTCTGGCAAATGAGAAATAAAGTCAACTAAATGTTCAGCCCTTACTAGTCCTCCTCCACCATCATCAGATGCAGCCTAATAACAGGAGCTCTTGCAATGAGTAATCATTTCAAACAAATCCAAACCAAAGGGAATATAACCCTTTGTTCCATTTAAATAGGTCCATCATCATGTGGATTATCTTCCAAATTAAAATGATGATACTCTAAGATCAACCAACATCATTAGACATAGAATCTAAATTGAGCTTTATATTGAGTCAGCAATATAAAGGAATTTTTTAAGTGACACCACCACTTGCAATTAAGCTGTGTGATTTTAAGTATTTACTAATATATTTTCCCCACAATTATATCCACAATATAAATGCACACAAATTTTAACAAAAATATACGGTGTTTTGTATAAAAATGTACTCTGCTCAAAAGTAAGGACTATTTTTTAAATCACTTGTATTATTTCTGAACTAAAAGTGCAATTGCTGTTGAATTACTGTGTCTGAATTCCAAACAAGAAACACTTTTTTATTTTTTAATATTTCAATTAATTTCAGAGATAAAGGGAGAGGGAGATAGAAACATCAATGATGAGACAGAACCATTGATAAGCTGATAAGCTGCCTCCTGCACGTCCCTTTACTGGTAAATGAAGCCTGAAACACGGGCATGTGCCCTGACCGGAAATCAAATCGTGATCTCCTGATTCATAAGTCAATGCTCAACCACTGAGCCACACCAGCTGGGCAGAAATGCTTTTTGAAAAATTGCCAAGGAACAGAAAAAATTATAAAGCATAGTAATTAATTTTGAGGAATCCCATTCTTGCAGATTAAATCATCAACCTAAATAAATAAGGTATACAGATTCCTCATCTACCAGCAGTGGTTTTTGTTTTTAAAAAAATCATAGCATAGCCCCAGTTGGTTTGTCTCAGTAGATAGAGGGTCTGCCTGCAGACCAAAGGGTCCCAAGATTCGGTTCTGGTCAAGGGCTCGTACCTTGGTTGCAGGCTCCTCCCTGGCCCGGGCCCTGGTCAGGGCTCGTGCAGGAGGCAACCAACCAATGTTTTTCTCTCACATAGATGTTTCTCTCTGTCTTTCCCTCTCTCTTCTACTCTCCCTAAAAATCAATGAAAAAATATCCTCAGGTGAGGATTAACAAAACAAACAAAAAGTTTTTAAAAATTCATTGCATAATAATTAGACTAGGAATTAACTTTATCAGGTAGTAAAAAAAAAAAAGGAAAAATAAGATTAGTAGTTCATTTTTATAGTATAAAATTATCAGATATTAGATTTAATAAATACGTACAGTCCCAGAGAGGACATCATGGGGGCAACAGTTGAGAAGGTGACTCTTGCATACTCTGTCATCACTGAATTTGATTCGTTGACGAGTAGTATCTCCTGTAATATAGGAAAGTTAATAACATTCAAGGTTAGACAACTAGAAAATGTTTATTTTCTGAAAGCCCGATTATTGCTAGCTCTTAATGTGTGGCTACACACACACACATTTATAAATCAGCTCAAGAGGGATTAGTTCTTTATATAATATCTTATGAAAAAAACGATTTTAAACAACATGCAGTTGCAGTACGTGTACTGCAGATGTAATTTAAATAGTCAAAGTGGGAAAGCAATGCATTCTGTTAAAGTAATTCAGAAAAGCATAGGATTTAGAGCAGGAATGGACCTTAAGGATTATTGAGTCCAACTCCTTCACATTGCAGATGAGGAAACTGTGGCCTGGAGAGGTTAAGCGACTTGCAGTAGACCCACTAGGACAGTTCTACCAGTATACAACATTCCCTACTTGACACTAAGCATTGATTTCTTTTGTAATTATTTAATTAACTGAAAAACATAAAAAGTAATCTTGCAAATATTGCATACACACTGCGAATCCCCACTGAACCCCAGACGCCATTTCTTCCACTATTTTGTTCCAGCTGAAGTGTCTCCCTTTTGCTGCTGGGAGGAGTTAGAGAGGGTAGAATAACGTGTTTAAGAGTGTACAAACCTGGAAGAAGGACTTACACACCAGTCAAACAAAGGCACACTGCCTAAATGAAAAGTTAACTGTAATGCCTCCAAAGGCCCCACACCTCCAAGTTTTATGTAGCCTGTGCTATATATGGCCTAACATTTAAATTCTGTCTTCATATAGCACAATACACCTCCTAAGCAATAGAAGCATCCAACCTGCTAGTGATGCCTATCCACTAAAAAATTTACAAATTCTAAGGAACAAAAGGTAACTAACTACTCTAATAACAAAATATAGATGGCAGTTGTAATTTTTTTTTGCTTAGAACCTCTTTGGAAAAAGAAAAAACTCTTAATGACAATTCCTTTATGTAGAGTGGTAGCCCTAAAAAAATGTGTTTTTATTTTACCCTTCAATTGATATCATCATTGATGAATGAAAACCTACTGGTGAATTACTGAAGCGAGAACTGTTGGTACCAAAATAGATTGTAAACACATCTGTACTTCACATGATGCCTGAGGCACTCCAAAAACTTTCACCTAGGAAGTGATTCAATTATTTGAATTAATTTCTGTTTTTCACATGTGAATTACAAAAATGGTTAAAACTTTACCCCTTTTATGTGGTCTTATTTTGAAGAGTCAACTAACTAAAGTCAACTAAATACTGCCGTTTTTAGGTGGGGTAAGATTTTGTTCAAATTGTTTTAATGTGGTTAAAAATACTTAATTGTAAGTCTGATTTGTAAGCAGGAAATATGTATTTTTAAGAAGAGTAATTTATAGCTAAAATGATAGCTTCAGAGCAGTTCAACAATAGGTTTTCTAGAGGCTAGTCTCTAGTTAAAGAAGGTTATTTCCAACACCACAATGTGGAATAATTCATTTATTGTTCACGCCTGCTACTATAATAAAGGTAATTTTACTGATCCTTTTTTCCTTTTAAACACAACTGCTTTTGTTCCACATTCATTAACACATCTGAAAAGTTAGCAATAACTCACGGCTCGGCGAATGCGGGGCCTTTCTGACACTCCCTTGCAGATTGAAGTAGTCAGGCATAGATACATTGAACCTTTACAAATAAAACAAGGGGCCAGATTGTTCAGTTTGTATAGAATAGACTCTGCCAGCAATTTCAATACAGCATCTAGATGTACATGTTGATTGTAAAGATTCTTGTATATGAAAACAAAAGTGAACAAAATCAGGGTGTTTTTATTTTTTTAAATATTGACTTAACAAGTGTGCAATCTTAGAGAAGAATATACCCAACCATAGGTAAAAGTCCAAGGCTGGAGCTCTCGAAAGTGGTCTTTGGGCCAACTGGGGTTTTTAAAGATTTTTTAAAAGATCTATTTCATTCAGACTTTAGTGAGGGCCTTGCGCTCTTGTTAGAATGATACTATGATAAGCTCACAACAAAATGGCAATGCTTATTACAGGCTTTTTGCTTCTTGGCATGTAAAAAAAAATTTTTTTTTAATTTTAAATCTGCACCCAAATTATGCTAAGAAATTTACAGATGATATTTTAAGCTGAGGAAAAATAAAAATAAAAAAAACTTCCATAGCTAGAAGTCCCCTTGCTACATGTATCTACGCTTTTCAGTAATGCAATAGCAGTGTCGTTTCAGTGCTCTGTCAAAATAATGGCTAAAAGATTATAAACCAGGCCTTAAAATAAAATCAAGATTCAATAAGTTTTACCAATCAAACATTTCAAGTAGGGCGACTGTTTTTGCTTCAGAAATCACAACATTAAATCTAATACTAAGACATGTGCCCTGAAGACACAGCTGTCAGATAAAATATGAACAATTGCAAGTATCAATTTAGCAAACATCCCTGATGAGCTTTAAAAGAAATCAGTTTCTATAAACACCAAAAAGTATTTAAAATACCTTCTCATTGCATTTAAGTGATTGCTCTTTATACATTTGATAACTGTAGTAAACACAATATGCACAGCTATCAAAAATCAGCCTATACGTTATAGAAACTTTTAAAAACAAAATTATAAAATCCCTAGTAATTTGAGATACAGAAATACCCTGAGAGGGACTAGCAACTGAGTATCTGTTTATTGGTATTTTTAAAGTTTTACTTAAGAGACTTAAAACTTTTAAAAATAATTTGGCTATATTACCATGTCCATGAAGTACTTAATAAATTTGGGCATATGCCATAAAAGCATCCTTTGGCTAAAACCAACAAAAAAAATTTAAAATAAAAATACCAGTAATTTTAGTTTCTATCAAGATATCTGGCCCAAACCATATTTTTCAAAACTAGGTAAAACAGCGCCCATTTGGGGGGAAAAAAGGAGGGGAGGGGGAGACTACAATCAATAGAGAACAAATATGAATCAAATCTCCTTATAATGCAAGGAATTATTTTATGCATTCGATGTACTTTATCTTTGGGTGTTCTAGGAATATATTCATATAAAAATAACCTAAAGTAAGAAAAAACAATTACCCTGTTACACTATTATCGGATTGAAATCATAGAATCAAACCTATTAGTGAACACATCCTCTGTGGTAGACAATGGGGTTACAAAGAGGCATAGAAGACAAGCTCTGTACCCTCAAGGAGTCCATGATTTTGCTAAGAGAAACAGGACATTCAAATGAAGTAGCAAGTAATATATATACAATGTAGCCTGATCCAAGTGCCAAACTGATGTTTCAAGTACTTAGGAATTCTAAGACTAGAATGACCACCAAGGACTGGAGAGGTTAGGAAAGGCTTCATTTAAGGAGTAGCCAAATTTTAAAGAAAAAATAGGACTTTGACCAAAGGAAAAAGAAATAATTTTTTCCATTGTTCTCTTCAATCCAGATTTTGTGTGTAAACAAAGTGAAAAAATTAGAAGTTTAAAAATAATGGGGCAGAGATTAGGCCAAGTTATTTGCGTTAACAACAAAATGTCCTACCCATAACCACATGGATGTCTCTCTGTTCTATAAGCTCCACAATAATTCATTAGACTTTGTACATAACTACAATGTTAAGTTTTTAGAATTTAAATGGAAGCATCAAATTTTCTATTAATATTTCCTACCAGCAATTCAACCCCTTCATGAGTTTCATGAATTATAACCTTTATTTGGGAACACCTGAGTCACAGGTGTACAATAAAAACTGAAATGCATATTATTCCTCTTGGGGTCTCTAAGTAATGCAACAGAGCCTAAGTGGTACTGAGACAGTTTCACTCAGGGAATATGACCATTAAAAAGAAGGGTGCTGCCCAAACTATACTCAAATACTGCTATTCTCCAAATCCCCTTCAATCTGTTGGAAGAGAAATTTTTAAGCACACTGTAAATCTCAACACTGCCATTTTATGGTCCTGCCTTTTTCTGAAACTGACTTAGACTTAAACTGTAGTTAAAACCTTAGCCCAGATGGTATCTGATATCATTTTACATGGTGCATGCTATTTTCCCAATACCCACCCCCACCCTTCAATGCTACCCACCCTCTCCCTCCCATACAAACAATAATTCAAATCAACTTTCACAGATTTAGGTGCTATTTTAAAAACATCAAAATTTTACTTTACCCATTCTCTCCGATGCTCCCTGTATTTTTTTAAGCTGTGAGTGGATGACCATGCTATGTGATCAACAACTGTGAAGGCTAAGCAAAAGTGAACTGAGTTTAGTATTATAATTTCAAAAGAACCTTAAAGTTTGTAATATTTGACATACATAATGGTATGCAGATACCTTTATTTTACTGCATATTATCAGGCATTAATCGCAAGCAATTTATAAAAATAACTAATTAGTTGTACAGAATTTTGTACAGAATTAGCTTAAAGCTCAACTTAGGGAAAACAGAGGAGAAAACCCAATAGCACAGCACACAAAGCAAACAAAAACAACCCATTTATAAATGGGGGAAAGCCCTCCCATATTCACCCATGTGACGACCAAAGCTCTCCCCACAGGTACCCTCGTTAGGGGCCACATATCACTGTTGGCTTGGGACAGGATAGGCACATTCCCTCTAAAATAAAAGCCATACCTCTTCAGTGAAAGGAAAGCCAGAGCTAGAAAGAGAGATATATAACTAAATACTTAAAGCTTTTTGTTTCCCTGTGCCCTTGAGTCCTCAAATGCAGAGAAATGTTCCACCCTCTTATTACCATTTCTTCAAATATAAGCTACTGATCCACAAATTGGCCATGTAAAGACCCATGGCCAATTTATAGTCTAGGACAGGGCAGGGCAGAAGACCTCCCCTGTACTAGTAAATCATTATGTCTTCATGTGGAACCAAGGAAAGCAGGTGACTACTGCTGCACAGTGGCTATCATACTAAAGAACCAATTTTATTACTTTTGCACCCTTCTCAAATTTTCTCACCAACTCTACTAACTTCTCCCACCTACCTTTATTGTTCCTTTAGAATTCTACCTAAAACTCACCTAGAGGAACTCTTTTGGAATGAACCTAAAAAAGTACCCCATGTTCCCTTCTAAATAAACACACTGTTTAATTTACTTCATATCTATACAATTCAAAGTACATAATTCACTCATATAAAGACTCACTATGTCTTAACTTAAATTCATTATGTTTTGAAAACATTTAATATAATCCGATACACATCAAACTTTCACGAATATATTTATTCATAAGGAAAGGAAAGAAAGTGTACTCAACCAAAACTGACAGTGGGAAGAACCAGCTATGGCATTCTCATTCTTCCAAATAGCAAGTCACTTCTTTCTAACACAACTTACAATCATACCAAGGAGCAGCAGCTTTTCTTCCTCCAGAAAATTCAAAAGTAAGGGCACTATACAGTTCAGAAAGGCTATCCCGCTTAACACTTTTATATAGTCCTATAGGTTTATAATTACAAATACTAATAACACTTCCACCACAATACTATGACAAGCCCAACCTTTTAAAAAATGCAATGCCCACTGCAGAAGAAATGTGCAGAAAAAGTTCATTCTTGCTGAATATGATCATAGATTCATTAAAATAATTTCTTAAACCTACCAGCCTACTTGTCTATGAAAATCCAAATAACAAATTATAAGGAATGAGACTAGGAAACAGCCTTGGTAGGAGAAGGAGCTTATAGACTCTAAGAGCTAACAGAATACTAAAGTGGCTGTATCTCAAGGCTCTATTTCACCCCTTGCCACAACCTTCTCTTCTCTCATTATACAAAGCATAGAGTCTTGGCCACTGGCAGGAATTAATGCCATCACATTTCTAGGAGGATACATGCTTTAGAATACCTATCTACATATTTCTCCTCTTAGTTTTAAGAAATATATTAGAAATGGGTGAATAGATTCCTAAAAATTAAGTTCTAAAAGTGAATTATATAGAATTTGTCTTATGGATATATGTCATAAAGTCAGTAATTAAAAAGTTGCAGCCTGCTAAATTTTTATTTTGATACTTACTTGCAGAGCTGCAATTCTGATTCAGTAAAACTTGTACTCTGGATACCTGGTGTCTTCTATCATCCAGAACTTCCTATACACAAAATTAGAAGTAGCAAAAGCTGTATCTGGCTATGAAGAAATAGCTGAAAAGAACCAAGGAAAAAGTAATTGGCTGATTAAAAAGACAAGTTCTGCCCTGGCTGGTGTGGCTCAGTTGGTTGAGCGTTGCCCCATGCCCCAAAAGGTCGCCAGGTCAATTCCTAATCAGGGCATATGCCCAGGTTGTGGGCTCAGTCTCCAGTAGGGGTTTGTATGGGAGGCAAACAATCGATGTTTATTTCTCACGTCAATGTTTCTCTGTTTCTCTCTTTCTCTCTCTCTCTCTCTCTCTCTCTCTCTCTCTCTCTCTCTCTCTCTCTCTCGCGCGCGCGCGCCGCGCGCGCGCTTCATCTCTAAAAATCAATTGAAACACTTTTTTTAAAAGGACAAGTTCTCATTGGTTGATGATAACTACAAAAGCTAAGTAGAGCCTTACCAAATCTAAAAACTAATGACGAAAATAAAAAGGGAAAAAAAATGAGAATATCAAAAGACAGAAGTGACAGACAACTCAATGATGAAGAAAGTTAAAGTGGAAAACAGAAAATACCATGAAGGAGACTGAGCCTTACAACTACTGAAACATAGAAGAAATAATGTGTAAAATATACACAAAATAGGTTCCTCAAATTAAGTATTACAAATGAGTCCCTTACGTTTCCCTACACAGTCCCCTACACCATGTAGGGGAAAATACACGAAATAACATTTGGTCATTCTCATAAGTCTCTGAATTGTCTTTGTACTTTTTAAACAATTTTTTAAAATTAGACACCTATAATCAGTATCACAGAATTCATCACTTAAAAAAATAAACAAAACTATTCATGGGTAAAATTCTTCCCTCCCCACTAGACTTTCAGTCCTTCTAGGACTCAAGTCCTATGTCACTACTTTACTGCAGAGTCAAAAGACAACAGAAACAGCCGAACCGGTTTGGCTCAGTGGATGGAGCATCGGCCTGCGGACCGAAGGGTCCCGGGTTCGATTCCGGTCAAGGGCATGTACCTTGGTTGCAGGCACATCCCCAGTGGGGGGCGTGCAGGAGGCAGCTGATCGATCTCTCTCATTGATGTTTCTAACTTTCTATCCCTCTCCCTTCTTCTCTGTAAAAAATCAATAAAATATTAATAAAAAAAGACAACAGAAACAAATATGTCCATCATCTCTAAGAAAAGGAAAGGAAGAAATAACTAAAGCAACTCAGCAATCTGGTGATATTCAAGAAAGTTACTGCTGTAACCGGTTTGGCTCAGTGGATAGAGCGTCGGCCTGCGGACTGAAAGGTCCCAGGTTCGATTCCGGTCAAGGGCATGTACCTTGGTTGCGGGCACATCCCCAGTAGGAGGTGTGCAGGAGGCAGCTGATCGATGTTTCTCTCTCATCGATGTTTCTAACTCTCTATCTCTCTCCCTTCCTCTCTGTCAAAAATCAATAAAATATATTTTAAAAAAAAAAAAAAGAAAGTTACGATTCTATTCCTATTAGCAATTGTGATACCCTAAAACACACCAGATAACAAATATACAGAAGATCACGTCTGGGGAAGTATCCCCTCTAAGACTGAGGCAAATTAAGCTGTAACACAGTAACTTCTCAATTTACAAATACATGGTTTCTAGAATCTGAGGTGGATCAACTGTTTCCTAGTAAGTATGCCCTACTTTTTCCAGTCCATAATGCAGACTCACCACCACTTCACCCCTCTACCCCCGTTTCTAGTCCAGAGGTTATCTTTAATAAGCACCTTTCCCTATAACCAAGCACCTTTTCAATGTCCTACTATGGAGCAGGTTGGTGAAATCCTCCAGAACTGCTGACCACCACACCAAAACACTAATGGAAGGGTGACAAATCAAGCCAAGAAGTAATTTTACCCAAGAAGCCTAGATGGACCTATGAATTCCTACATCTCTCCATCTCACAGTGTGTATTTCCAGCCAGTCATTTCTCCTTAGGGGCGTCACTATATACAGTTCAAGCAACTTTCCTTTCACATGAATAACCAGTATTTTTCAAGTATGGGATTTGTCCAAAGAATGATTTTAGATGTTATTTGATTTCACCAATATGACGTTTTAAGCACCACTCAATCACTTGGCGGTGATCTATTATAAGTCAAGAAAAAAGCGTCCACTGGAGCTTAATAATGTGTTTAATACATCTAATAAGTTCTAACTTTCAGCATAGAGTATGTGACAACAGAGTCTAGTTATTTCTTATAACACCATGTTGTTTTCATTGTATTTATTTTTTCTGGGGCACAAACTTTAAAATTAACTTGAATTTTTAGAAAGTGAGTTGACATAAAGAGAAAATATTAAACAGGAAACAGGACAAAAATAGTAAAGGGGGCCCAGCTGATGTGGCTCAGTGGTTGAGGGTCGACCTATGAACCAGGAGGTCACAGTTCAATTCCCAGTCAGGGCATATGCCTGGGTTGTGGGCTTGAGGCCCAGTGTGGGGCATACAAGAGGCAGCCGATCAATGGTTTTCTCTCATCACTGATCTCTTTCTCTCTCTTCCTCTCTGAAATCAATAAAAATATATTTAAATAAATAGTAAAGGTGTTATTCTGTGTGACTAACATTTGGGAAAAATTTATCTAGAGTAAGGTTTCTCAAACTTTTAATGTGTACCAAAATCATAAGAAAGGCTTCTTAAAACAGATTGCTGGCTCCACCCCCAGAATTTCTGTAGGCCTGGGGCAGAATCACTAATTTTGGCTTTTAACAAGTTCCCAGGTGATTGTGGTCTGAGGATCACACATTGAGAATCACTGATCTAGAACAAAGCTTTTTCTTAAAGAGCAAGATAGCAAATTATTTTATGCTTGCAGTATGTCTATTGCGACTCAACTCTGCTGTGGTAAGGCAAAGAAGTCCCATACATTATGTACACAAATGGGCATGGTTGTATTCCAATAAAACTTTATTTACAAAAGCAGATGGGCCATAATGCCAGCCTTGATCTAAAACATACCCTCAAGTAAATGAAAAGAGTATATTGTGTAACCTAATAGTTGGACAGAATACAGCAGCAGTTAAACAACTAGATAGACTATAGAAGCATCCAATAAATATCCAACCTATTTTAATGAAAGGCAAAGCTTTGGAAAGTTTAACTTTGAAAGAGAAGACAGGTCTGCAGAAAACTGAAGTCTCAGGAAGATAAAAAACAATTTACCATGTTCAGGAGACAAGGCAAAAGACTCAATAAGGGCAGCTGGTTAAATTCTTTTCATGTTAGAATGCATGGATCAGTATCTAGAGTGGTTTGTTTCTTTGCTTGCTTTTGTGTGTGTCTGTGTTTAATATATTTTTATTGGTTTCAGAGAGGAAGGGAGAGGGAGAGATAGAAACATCAATGAAGAGAGAGAATCATTGATTGGCTGCCTCCTGCATGCCCCCTACTGGGGATTGAGCCCACAACCCTGGCATGTGCCCTGACAGAAAATCAAACTGTGATCTCCTGGTTCATAGGTTGACGCTCAACCACTGAGCTACACCGGCTGGGCCAGAATGATTTTTTTAGGAAAAAAATTTACAGACCCTCTTCTCTAGCCCATGTTAAATAGCAAATTATGACATTCAACTGACTGAGCTACATGTTACTTTATGATGGCAGCTCGACTTTTCAAAGTTGTAAGTTATTCAGTTAAAACAAAAACACTGAAGCTGTAGCCAATTTCAGAGTTTTTACAAGCTACATTTCTCTACAGCCTCAGTAAACTTACAAAATTATTAACTCATCTATTTTGGCCTTCCCTTCCAATTTCTACACTAGTGCTGCTACTGCACGAGACTTTAAACCAGTTGGGAAATGTCCGGACCACATAGGGCCAGAGAAATTATTTGGTTTGGCCCTGTCAAGGTATTGAGTTAATTAAATGTTTGACCAAATATGGCAGGCTAATTTTTAAGTTGATAATTTTGTATGGCCCTCAAATGATGTTATAAATATCCAAATGGGGAGGTGGGCGGGGCAGGAAGGGGCCAGGCTAGAAGGGGTCAATGGGGGAAAACAGGGGACATCTGTAATACTTTAAACAATAAACATTTAAAAAATGATTAGCCCTGGCTGGTTTGGCTTAGTGGATAGAGCATCGGCCTGCGGACTCAAAGGTCCCAGGTTCGATTCTGGTCGGGGGCATGTGCCTTGGTTGTGGGCACGTCCCCAGTGGGAGGTGTGCAGGAGGCAGCTGATCGATGTTTCTCTTTCATTGATGTTTCTAACTCTCTATTCCTCTCCCTTCCTCTCTGTAAAAAATCAATAAAACATATTTTTTAAAAAATGATTAAATATATATGTGTGTGTATGTGTGTGAATGTGTGTGTGTGTACACATATCCTCTATAATAAAACCCTAAATATGCAAATTGACCCAACAGTGGAATAATCGGTTGCTATGACGTTAGCTGACCACCAGGGGGCAGAAGCTCAATGCAGGAGCTGCCCTCTGGTGGTCAGTGCGCTCCCACAGGGGGAGTGCCACTCAGCCAGAAGCCTGGCTCACAGCTGGTGAGTGCAGCCACAGTGATAGGAGCCTCTCCTGCCTCTGCTGGAGGCAGGTAGTAAGGAGTGAGGGGTCCCGGGACTGCGAGAGAGATGTCTGACTGCTGGCTTAGGCCAGTGGGGTCCTGGACTGGGAGAGGGCGCAGGCTGGGCTGAGGGACTCTTCTCCCTCGCCGCCCCCCACCCCAGTGCACAAATTTCGTGCACTGGGCATCTAGTGTATATATATAATCTCCAACCCAGCCAGTGTGGCTCAGTGGTTGAGCTATGAACCAGTCGGGGCCCATGCCTGGGTTGTGGGCTCAATCCCCAGTGTGGCATGTGCAGGAGGCATCCAATTAATGATTCTCTATCATTAATGTTTCTATCTCTCCCTCTCCCCTCCTCTCTGAAATCAATAAAAATATAAATATACATATACATTTATATATATCCAAATGGCAAAAAAAAGGTTCCTTACCCCTGCTTTGAACCAAAAAGGCACAGAATGACTTTCCGCGGGTACTGAATCCACAAGGTACCTGTCAGAAATTTACTGAATCATTAAACCTAACCCTGATCCATGATACCTATTTGCCCTTGATTTCCTGCCACCCGTCTTGAATATGTAGCTCTCACTATCATTTATGCTTATTAGACATTTTACCCAAATGAAACCAAATCAGAGCATGTATTTGCTGCTTATTGAGCTTACGCAGTGACAGACAAAATGATTTTTCTTTGGTTTCAATTTTGTTAACTGAAGTAAAAGAATGTCTCAAAATCATAAGGTTTTCTTGACAAGGAGAGCTAAACAACTGTAAAGAATCCAAGGACAATGCAGGTTTATATGAGGTGATACTATTGTTTTCTGGGCTGTTCTGTAGATAGAAAAATTATTCAGAGTGCAAAATGCAAAATGAGTTAATAGTGTGTTTGTTTTTTTAAATAAATTCACTATGTGGGTGTCAACAAAACTTTCAGTATTTTGATATGCCTGGACCTCTGATTAAGTCAAATATTTACTAAAACTCTGTTTAACCTTTTTGTGTTTAAATACTGTTCAACCTAATGTCTGCTAAAATTTCTCATGCTGTTAAAGAATTTACAAGCTCTAGAGTAAGGGAACACCCCATTACTATTTTTTTAAATGTGTGCTTGTATAGTAAAGGCTATGCCTCCTTCACTTAAAATAAACAATTCAAATAGAAGAGAAGAATGGCTTACAACTGATCAAGAAATAAATGATTCATTATGTTAATGAAAAAAATTAAAACTAAATGCTCTCGATGTTGATGATAAGTCAAGGAACACAGATTACAGTAAACATGATTTTATGAAGAAAATCCACTGAAGAAAATACTGCTTCAATCCTTGATTAAATAATTTATTTTGCAGAAAGGCATCAATGTCATACTGTCCTATAGGTTCAACTGTTAGGTATCACTACTTCATATTAGGAACAAGTAAATGATTTTCTGAACTGTATTTTCCTGGTTACCGCCTAGGATGAATATCCTTTTAATTTTACATCCATAAACTACAACTACCGTACAATATAATGGATCAACAAAAATATTAAATTCTGCCTGGCCGGCATGGGTCAGTACGTAGTTGAGTATCGGTCTATGAACGAGGAGGTCACGGTTCAATTCCCCGTCAGGGCACATGCCCAGTTTGGGGGGTTTGATGACTGATGTGGAGCACACAGGAGGCAGCCTTGATGTTTCTCTCTCTCTCCCCCTTCCTCTCTGAAATCAACAAAAACATATATTAAAATTTTTTTTAATTCTGATTAATGTACTGTATTAACTGAGGAAGTACAGCATCATATGTTTAGGAAGATGACCCTCAAAAATAGCTAAAATTGGCAGGCTGATGTGGTTCAGTGCTTGAGAGTCAGCCTATGAACCAGAAGGTCACAGCTCAATTCCCAGTCAGGGCACATGCCCAGGTTTCTGGCTCAATCCCCAGTAGGTGGTGTGCAGGAGGAGGCTGATCAATGATTCTCTCTCATCACTAATGGTTTTCCCTTTCTCTCCCTCTCCCTTCATCTCTCTGAAATCAACAAAAACAAAAAAATACAGTATTTATTAGTAAAAATAAATTTTTAAAAATTGGCTAAAATTATCTGAAAGCTTTAACTTGCTCCTTATACTCCCTAACCATAATGGACAACCAATGATGTTACAAAATACTATTCTATATGCTACATACTATTAGTCTACTGGTTATTTTTCAGGGCAGATTTTCATTCCTCGGCTATTTTAACCTTTCAGAGATGATCTCTGATCCCATTTAAAGGTTATAGCAATTAAGAGGTATGAAATCCTCAAAACTACCTTCTATAACTTCCCTAGTTAATAAACTAAGAATGTTATCTAAATTCACACCCTCAAGTTTATTTAATTCCTATCCTTGTACCCTGCCAGGCCTGTCTGCAGTCAGAACCAGAGATTTAATCATAACTGAAAACTGTTTTTGTTGGCAAAAGGACTTTAGCTAAGGATCATCCTTGCAATTAACCCAACTCAGCACAAATGACCATAGTCTGTGTGAGGACACTGGGTTCCCCCAAGTGTCACATAGACAAGTCTCTAACTGCTGCTTGAATTTCCCTGGGCTGCTTTACTGCTCTGTTTTCAAATGGAATATGTTTAGGGAAAAATCAATTATCCCTCTCCCTTCTTTTAATGCTAACAACTAAAACAAAGATATTGATAAAATTTAACATATTTTACACTTCATATAAAATGATACTGATATATACCTACTTATGGCTCCTCCCTTCTAAAAAACTTTAAATATGTTTTTCCAACATTTTTTTTAGTGTAACATAGGAAATTGCTTGGTTTCCCAATTAACAAATTACAGATTTAACTTGAGGCAAAAAGGTTAAGTGACTTACCCAAGATTACAATTAGAGGTACAGCTGGGGCTAGAAACAAGGTCTCCTGAGTCTCAGCCCAGTGCTCTTTTCCTTAGCCCATGATGCCTTATCAGAAAAATCCAAATACAGTCAGACCCCCAGTTACATGGGTATGAGTTACACTGATTCACATATACAAACTTTATATAGTGTGACCAATGTTTCAACTCACGCGGTACCCTGCTTCCATTTATGCAGTATGCCAGGCATCGGCACGATTTTCAGTGGCACACAGGCGGTTGCCACCACCAGGGCCCTAGGCAAAATTGCAAAGAAGGCAAAGTTTGTCTTTGGCCCTCCCACCTCCCTTATACATTCCTCTCCCACCTCCTAGTCATCCCCCTGCCCAGCCTCCCAGCACCATCATGCTGCCCTGTGGTTGTGCAAAGCCCCCCACTGCCACCACTCACCCAGTACTGTCCTTTCTGGAAGTGCCCAGTGATCAAAAATTACCTCTCCATTTCCCTGCCACTAAAATTCCTATTCCTGAGGATTTCAGTGAAGTTTAGGTACTCTAAATGATTTAAATAATTCAAAATAAGGTACATTTAACAGACTTAAATCTCCAAGGAGTTTAAAAAGGAACTAATTAAAAAGATTTTGGGGAGGAGCAAAAGGAGTAAGTCTTTTATTGGAGGAGGGGGAGGTGCAAGGTAGTCTCAGGACACTAAAGGTTGAGGGAATTACTGCCACCTTGTGTCCCACTATCCTAGAAGACAGTGGTCTCTAGGATTAAAGTTTAAAAACAAAATTTTTTTTGAACAGGGCTGCCTTAAATACCTCCTACCTACCTTTTCCATCTCTCTCCCACCTCTTGGATCCCCAAATCCACCTCTTAGTGCCAAAGACAACCAACAGCAGTCCCTGTAAGCTGTTCCTGTGTCCAATACAAGGCTTCCCATTGTAGAATTTCAAATTACATGGTCTTATTGAAGAACATATCCATTTTCTCTATGCCTGAATAATTTAAGTTGACTATATGCTAAAAAAGAACAATCCTAATATTTAAAGGCCTTAAGTCATAAAACATGGAAACTCGTTAACTATCTGGTTTTCTGGTAAGAAGGAAAAGAATGTTCTGATTATTATCTTATACACATAAAAGAATTTCTGTATCTAAAAAACATTCTTTTCCTTGAAAATAGTATGTTTCTTGCTTCTGGCCCAACACAGCAGTGAATATTCAGTCATTTCAACTAAATAATATTGTGGACTCATAAACATGAATTCATTGGTAAATCCTTTTAGTCTGGAGGCCAAAAAAAAAAAAAAAAAAAATCCAGTAACACACAAAAAATAAAAATTTATTTGTATACAAAACAGAATGGATTTTAAGAAATCCCTGTTTCTGCTGACTACATACAATACACACATTTTTGGTTTAGCTTTGAATGCTACATTAGCTGCCTAGTTCGGAAATTTATCAGCTGATAGTAGAGTATTTTGATCCAACTACCCACCTAGTAAAATTAGAAAATTCAATCCATGCAGAAGGTACCAAAAATGGTATCCATCTAGGACTAAAAAGATCATGTAAATGACTTCTGCAATTTTAATACAAAGATTATTGTCAGCTAAAATCCTATTATTAAGCCACTTCACAATCCTGTCTTCATAATAAAAAAGGAGCAACGTTAAGACATGCTGCAGATATAAAATGACCATTCTTATCTAAAGGTGAAAAATGATAACAGGTAAGTTCTTCCAGTGGCATTTCAAATTAATGTTTATTTTCAAGGGTTTACTACACAAATAAAATTCATTTCCTTCCCAATCTTCCCCTCCACAGGTATGTTTGCCATCTACACCTATTTGTCTATGTGATCTACAAAGAAAAGTTCCCAATATGGGTTTTAATTAAAACTGAACTGTGAATACTGAAAAGCCATTCTTTAAATATGCATTGCCAAAAATATTTGAACTCAATAAATTTAAAAAACCTACTCACATATTTTGCTGCAAAGCACTCAAGAAGATAAGAGCGACTTAAAATTTTAAGTGTCCTTTCTCTTACATCAAGCAATAAAAATAACTTAAGAAAAAAAGCATTTCTTCAATGGTTAAGAAACTATTTACCAGGACAAGCAACATATGAAAATAAACAAGTGTTTTATTTCACTTTCAGAAATTAATGAACTACACCTTTCCTCCACAGTAGCATGGATTTGAGCTGAATTTGAAAGAGTACATTACTAATTATCATCAACAAAAAAGCAACAGCATTTCTTCTTATTTGGAAATTCTCTTTATGACAAAAAGATATCCAGCAATTAGTGGTTTTCTATACAAATTCTAACCTGAGTGCCTAAAAGAATCGTTTCCTTCAATTCTACCTCACTGGGCACCACATTCTCAAAATGGTTCTAGTTGGGGCACATGCAAGATGTGTCAAATTAACTGAACAAAGCCTCTATTAAATTGTCTAACAAAATGGAGGGCTTTCAGGGGAAGGAAAAACGGGCCATAATTTTTTTTTTTCCATAAAATGGGGCTAAGCACACCCACTGAAGAAGCCATGGTTTGGGTCAGATATTTTCGTAAGAATGGTTGTTTCTGAGGGGGTTGAGAGTGCATTTCTAGGACTGGGTTTTCAGCAAAGGTTTCCTCCGGACTCAGCTAAATGGGGGGGGGGGGGGGGGGGCGGTTCTCTCTGGATGCTCTGGAGGACGGCGGCGAGAGATGATCCCAAAACTCTGGGTTAGGGATTAGTGCAGGGGGCGGAGGCTCTAGCGGTCCGCAGGTACCTAATTCGACCACAAAATGGGCCGCCCTACTACGCAAGAGAGACGTGGGCTCTCCAGTCCCAGCCAAGTCAACACTGAAGGCTCAAACTCTCCCCCTTCAGGCTCCAGGCCCCGCCTAAGCCCATTGGCAGCAGTTCCCGCCAATCCGCTCGGACACCGCCCCCCCAGCCCGACTGCCCAGCCCTGATTGGATGGGAGCGGAGCCGGGACCTCGTGTTACCAATCTGGGAGCCCCTTACTCAGCCACACACACAAGCCCAGGTGCGCCCGCCGAGCCCCTTCTCCTCGCCTTTCCCGTCCCCTCCCCCACCCCCAGGGCACTGGCAGAGACTTACCGTCCCGGGAGGTGCCCATCAACTGGTCCAGCATCGCGCGCATCTGGGCCTGCGCCGACATGGCGGCGGCGTAGCGGGCGGGTGGACAGGCGGGGGTGGGGCGCAGACCGGGCCCTTTCGGGAGGGGGGGGACAAGGGGAAGGGCTGAGGGAAGGTGAGACGCTCTCTGGTTGCCGCCGCCGCCGCCGCCACCTCGAGGCGTGCGGGAAAGGAGCCGGAGGATTTACAGCGGAGTCCGGGCTGCGCTCCTGACGACCACGCGCACGCGGAAGACAGAGCCCCACGCAAATGACCCTCGTCCCCTCAATCTCTGTCCAAGTCCTGAGACAGAAGCGATAAGGGCTAAGCAAGCTCTCGCCTTCAACACCGCCACCCGCCAGCAGCCGTCAGCCCCCCCTTCAAGCTCTGACGCCGCTCGCCACCGCCGTCGCTGCGACGTGAGCGCGCACGCTGCTCGCGCTCAGTCGTTTTCTGCGGGTCTCCACCAACCGGCGTCCAACTGTATTTGCTCCGCCCGCCCCGCCCAGGAAGGGTTCCGCCCTAACGGCTCTCGTGCGCGTACACGCCAGTTCTCCCGCCGCCTTCCTCCCAGATATCGCGAGACTCCGGTGCTTGCCCCAGACCCTCGGGTTGCGTTCGCCTGAGGCGCCAAATCTCACGTTCCCGGCTGCAGGTCGGAACCGGGCAGCGCCGCACCTTCGGCTGGCGACCCAGACCCAAATCAAATGTCAGAGGGTTAGCCCGAGTCCAGAGTGAGTGGAGGCCTGGCGGGTCGGTTCGACGGAAGTTAGCAGTCTCAATAGCTCATACGGGCGCCTTCCCGAGGAGTATTTACTGATCCGTTAACCCCTTTTCGGGGCCCGCCCGGAATCGTCAACGCACCCCTTTTCTCACGCTGCCGACCCCCTGCCACAGGCGCCCTGGAGGTTTGACATCTGGGTCGTTTAACTTCATAGAGACTTTTAAGCACCCCCACCCCGAACTGGGATAAGTCAAATTAAGGAAATGCCACCTGAAATTAATACACTAGGAAATAGGAGCTGTAACCCATTTCGGCTCGGCCATTGCTTTACCGCAGGAAGCTGTTCGCCTAAATTAGGAACTATAGAGATGAAGCGGTATTCTGAGAAGAGGTGATCTTGCACAGAAATTTTTTCCTGGCTGAGAGAGAAATTGGAATAAGGCCTCTCTTTTTATTGTATCAGCAACGGAAAATAAAGCCTGTGGGTTCATAGCTTGCCATCACCGTGGATTGAAACCGGTGGTGGGACTTAGAGCAATTTATTTCTTAACCTCATGTTTAATAGAAATACAGGCTGTCCCCTAAAAATATAGCATATATACACTAACAGCTGATAATTCACGTAATTTTCACTCCTTTTCAGATTTAACTGTTTTGAAATAATGGGTGAAGCCAGACTAAGCTTTAAACAAAGAAAATGTATCCTAATGTGCCACTGCACTGTTTTTATGGGGATACATAAAAGATCTGGTACAAAACCACAATAGGAATTGAGGGCACACAAATACTGGAGGGAATTATTCTTGATGTTTGTGATTCCATTGCTTCCTGTTATTGCCAATGTTTAGACCAGAATGGTCATCAGTTTGGAAACACGCACTGACAAAATTAATTCATTTCTGTAATTCTTTTAAATTTAGAAAAAGAACTGTATGGTTATAAACACTTACTCTATAATCATTCCAAGTGTGTATACATTTTTTAGGACACCCTGTAGATACTTTAGAGCACTGTTGTGAGGACTAAATGAGCTAACAGAAAATGACAGCCCAAAGCCTTGCCCTGATGCTTTAACTTTCTTTTATAAAATAATCTCTTAAAATGAGACATAAGTACTTCTAGATACTTTGAAAAGGAAGTAACGGTAAAATTTGTTGTTTCATTACAATTTCAAATGGAGCTTAAGCTTTATTAGCATGATCAACAAAAAATTAATATGAAATAGCCCTAGCCCAGGGGTGGGCAAACTTTTTGACTCGAGGGCCACAATGGGTTCTTAAACTGGACGGGAGGGCCGGAACAAAAGCATGGATGGAGTGTTTGTGTGAACTAAGATAAATTCAAAGTAAACATCATTACATAAAAGGGTACAGTCTTTTTTTTTTTTTTAGTTTTATTCATTTCAAACTGGCCGGATCCGGCCCGCGGGCCGTAGTCTGCCCACGGCTGCCCTAGCCAGTTTAGCTCAGTGGATAGGGTCGTGGGTTCGATTCCCATCAAGGGCACATTCCTCAGTTGCCTGCTTGATCCGCAGTCCAGTTGGGCGCATGCAAAAGGCAACCAGTCTCTCTCACATCAATGTGTCTGTTTCTCCCACTCCCTTCCACTCTCTCTAAAAATCAATGGGAAAATGTCCCTGGGTGATGATTAACAACAACAACAAAAATTTAACATGAAACAGCAATCATAGTCCCTGGATCCTTTTAAATGCATACTGGGCCAATAAAAATTTTAGAATCACATTGCCTTCAGTAACTGACTAAATAGTTTTTCCATTCAGTTATTTAGGTAACTCAAAATTCAAACAACTCCAAGTACTAGGACTGTCATCCTTTGAAAACTATTTACAATAAAAAAAAAATGTTCAAATTAATATCCTTATACATAATAGGGATGCTATTATATACGTTACTAGAGGCCCGGTGCATGGATTTGTGCGGGGGAGGCGGGGTCCCTTAGCCTGGCCTGTGCCCTCTTGCAATCCTGGACCCCTTGAGGGATGTCGGACTGCTGGTTTTGGCCCAATTCCCGCAGGACAGGCTGGGGATCAGGCAGAAACCAGCAGTCCAATGCCTCCTGCCCTTCCTGCCTGCCACTCCCGCTCATCCCAGCCCAGTGAGTCCCAATTGATCAGGAGAGGCTTGCACCTCTGCAGCAGCGGTGAGCCCTGCATCTGGCACCTGTTGGCTGAGCAGCACTCCCGCTGTGGGAGTGCACGGACCACCGGGGCCAGCTCCTGTATTGAGCTTCTGCCCCATGGTGGTCAGTATGCATCATAGCGACAGGTCAACCGGTCACTCGGTCACTTAGGCTTTTATATATATAGATATGCTCAGGAGGGAACTAACACTAAAATGTTGAATAATTATGTTAGTGAAGAGATTTTAGTCTTAACTTTGTCTTTCTACTTTTCTGGTAATTTACATCTCTTATGAACATCATCTAGTTTTATTCATTTTTAATATGATATTCCTGTCTTAATTGAAGCGTTTAATCATTTATATTCATGTAATTTGTCATATTTTGGGTTTAAAGCTCTTATTTTGTCTAGTTGTCTGAATGTTTTATGTTTAATTTTTCTCTCTTTTCTTGCTTTCCTTTTAGTCATTCCATTGTTTCCTCTTCTGGTAGTTTAGAAGTTTTATTCCATCTTTATTCTTTTGGGTTTTTTTTTAAATATATTTTTTATTTCAGAGAGGAAGGGAGAGGGGAGAGATAGAAACATCAATGATGAGAGAGAATCATTGATTGGCTGCCTTCTGCACGCCCGCTACTGGGGATCAAGACCGAAACCTGGGCATGTACCCTTGATGGGAGTCAAACCCAGGACCCTTCAGTCCACAGGCCAACATTCTATCCACTGAGCCAAACCAGCTAGGGCCGTTTTTATTCTTTTAATGGTTACTCGGGAAGTTATGACAGACATCTTTAATGTATCAATGACTAATTTCATCAATACCTTTCCACAGATAGATAACACAAGGAACCTAGAAAACCAGCTACATTTAACTTGTTATATGCTCTTTAGTTCTATGTTTCTTTTTTTTAAACCAAGTTTCATATAATTGATGTTTATTTACCACTTTCTTTGCTCTTCATTCCTTCTGGAATCTCTGCCTTTCCATTTGGGATCATTTCCATTTTGTCTGAAGTTTAAACTTCAGGACAGGAATCAGCAATCTGTAGTCCACAGGCCAAATCTAGCCTACTATCTATTTTTGTGAATACTTTCATTGGAATACTGCCAGGCTCATTCATTTGCTATTGTCTGTGGTTTCTTTTGCTCTACAAAGGCAGAGTTGAGTGGTTGTAACAAATACCATGGTCTGCAAGACTAAAATATTTACTATCCGGCTCTTTACAGAAGTTTGCCTACCTTGCTTGTTTGTTTTTGTGCTTGCCTGTGAGAAACTTTACTTTGTCTTTCTTAGTTCCAGGTGAATATTTTTATTGGGTATAGGATTCTAGGTTGGAAGTTACTTTGTTTTGGTACATAGATTCTATCTTTCCTGCTGCCTTTTACTTTCCATTCCCCCTAAGAAATCAGCTGTCCGTCTGTTACTCTTCGAAAGATAGTTTGCTGCTTTCCAATTTTGTTCTTTTTGCCTTTGGTTTTCTGCAATTAACTGTGATGTATCTGGGTATGGATTTATTTTTATTTATTGTGCTTGAAATTCATTGAACTTTTAGATTCTGTAAACTAATATCCTTTCAGCTGTGTCTGGACTGGTATTAAATCCATCAATTGAATTCTTTGTTTTAATTCTAGAATTGTTATTGGTTTTTAAAATATATTTATTGATTTCAGAGAGGAAGGGTGTCGAGTAAGACTCCCTCCACGTTCTGTGTGGAGTAGGGTTCGGTATCTGAAAGAGGAGCCGCACAACAAATGAGAGAAAAAGACACAAGATAATTTTGCAATATTGGGGGACCAGCTGGGCAAATCCCGAAGGACTTCCCCTAGCTCAGGCCGCTCTGATCTTTTATTGAGGTCGGGGTAGCCTTAGGGTAAGGAGGTCTGTCTGGGGTAGCCCGAAGCTAAGGTGGTTTGAATGACACATGGAGACAATTTCCAGAAATAGGCAAAATATTTGATCAACAATAATCAACAAGGATCTACACAAGTATTTAAGGAACTAAGGTGGGGATGATGCTTTAGCTACCATTATCTAGGGAATTCAGTGAGCTAAGGTGGGGATGATGCTTCAGCTATTATTACCTAAATTAACTGAGTGGTTCCTAGATTAACTGGGTGGTGCACAGCCCTGACCTTTGCTAGGACTTTCAAGCCCTGACCTTTACTAGGACTTTCAAGGGCTACTAGCTTTTGGGGGTCTCTGTCTATACTCAGCTAGTGAAGACAGTAAATGGTTTCCGGCAGAAGGGAGAGGGAGATAGAAACATCAATGATGAGAGAGAATCATTGATCGGCTGCCTCCTGCATGCCCCCTACTGTTGATTGAGCCCTGACTGGCAATCCAATTGTGACCTCCTGGTTAATAGGGTGATGCTCAACCACTGAGCAACACTGGCTGGGTGTTAATTGGGTTCTTTTCAAATCACTGTTATTTTTTATAGTTTCTTGTCCCTTGATGAAATACCTAAACTTGGCTGTTCTTTGATCCCAATAAACATAATCTACACTAATAAAAGAGAAACATGGTAATTGGCGTACGACCGCTACCCTTCCCATTGGCTAATCCCTCTGTCACTCACAGAGTAGGGCCGAGATATGCAAATTAACTGGCAGCCAAGATGGCGGCCGGCAGCCAGGCAGCTGATGTGAACAGGGAGGCTTGCTTGCTTCAGTGACGGAGAACTCCAATGTTCCCCGCCTGACTTGCTGGCCTCTCAGCTGCAACTCTCAGCAACTATGTTGCGAATAAAGAAGCTAAAAAAAACCCAGAAACCTGCCAGCCGGACTGCAACATTGTATCAAATACAGACGGTAAACAAAGGCCAGAAACCTGTTTCCAGCAGCCGAGGCCTCAGAGCTAAAGCTGGTCCAGAATAAAAAAAAAAAAAGAAAGAAAGAAAAAAGAAAAAAAGGAGCGGTTGGGAGCTTCAGTCCCAGCCTGAAAACAGCCCTCAGCCCCTCAGCCAGACTGGCCAGGCACCCCAGTGGGGACCCCCACCCTGGTCCAGGATACCCTTCAGGGCAAACCAGCCAGCCCCACCCATGCACCAGGCCTCTATTCTATATAGTAAAAGGGTAATATGCCTCCCAGCACCGGGATCAGCGGAGCCACGAGGCCTCCCAGCACCGAGATCAGCGTGACAGAGGGCAGCGCCCAAACCCCCTGATCGCCCTGGGGCTCTGTGTGTGACAGGGGGCGGGGCCCCAACCCCTCCGCCCCCCACTGGCCCTGCTCTGTGTGTGATGGGGGTAGAGCCATAACCTCCCCATTGGCCCTGCACTGAGTATGAGAGTGGCGGCACCCCAACCACCTGATCGTCCCTGCTCTGTGGGTGATAGAGGGCGGCGCCCCAACCCCCTGATCCACCCTGCCCTGAGTGTGACAGGGGGCGGTGCCCCAACTCCCCTATCGGCCCTACTCTGTGAGTGACAGGGGGGAGCTCCTCAACCCCCTGATCGGCCCTGCTCTGTGCATGACAGGGGGGAGCTCCCCAACCCACTGATTGACCCTGCTCTGTGCGTGACAGGGGGTGGCGCCACAACCTCCCCATTGACCCTGCCTTGAGTGTGACAGGGGGCGGTGCCCCAACCCCCCAATCGGCCCTACCCTGAGCGTGACTGAGGGTGGCATCGCAACCTCCCAATCTGTCCTGCTCTGTGCATGACAGGGGAAGGCGCCACAACTCCCCAATCGGCCTTGCTCTGAGCCCAACCAGGGCCTGCACCTAGGGATTGGGCCTGCCCTCTGCCACCCGGGAGCAGGCCTAAGCCAGCAGGTCGTTATCTCCCGAGGGGTCCCAGACTGCAAGAGGGCACAGGCCGGTCTGAGGGACCCTCCCTTCCCCCGAGTGCACAAATTTTTGTGCACCGGGCCTCTAGTTATTTTATAATGTGAGTTGCCCATTATAATATCTGAAGTTTTTTGTGTTTCTATTGTCTGTTGTTTCTCCTGGTCTTGACTTATGAAGTCTTGTTCTCTTATGTGCCTGATTATCTTTGTGTGCTGAATATGTGTTTGAAAAGATATGTATGGGAATTATAGTAATATCAGTATCTAATAAAAGAGAAACATGGTAATTGGCGTACGACCGCTACACTTCCCATTGGCTAATCAGGGAGATATGCAAATTAACTGTCAGCCAAGATGGTGGCCGGCAGCCAGGCAGCTTGAAACTAACATGAGGCTTGCTTGCTTCAGTGATGGAGGACTCCAACGTTCCCCGCCTGCCGCTGCAGGCCTCTAAGCCTGCAGTTTCAAACATTGTAACAAATATAGATGCTAAACAAAACCCCAGAAACCAGTTTTCAGCCGGCTGGGATCTCAGAGCTGGAGTTGATACAGAGTTTCGATTATAGAACTGAAACAAACCAGAAACCTTCTTTCAGCAGCGAAGACCTAAGAGCTGGAGCCTCAGAGCTAAAGCTGGCCCAGAATTAAAAAAAAAGAAAGGAAAAAAGGAGCGGTTGGGAGCTTCAGTCCCAGCCTGAAAACAGCCCTCAGCCCCTCAGCCAGACTGGCCAGGCACCCCAGTGGGGACCCCCACCCTGATCCAGGACACCCTTCAGGGCAAATTGGCCAGCCCCCACCCATGCACCAGGCCTCTATTCTATATAGTAAAAGAGTAATATGCCTCCCAGCACTGGGATCAGCGGAGCTGAGAGGCCTCCCGGCACCGCACCGGGATCAGTGTGACAGGGGCAGTGCCCAAACCCCCTGATCGCCCTGGGGCTCTGTGTGTGACAGGGGGCGGGGCCACAACCTCCCTATTCACCCTGCTCTGTTCATGACAGGTGAAGGCGCCCCAACCCCCTGATCAGCTCTGCTCTGTGCCTGATAGGGGGGAGCTCCCCAAACCCCTGATCACCCTGTGGCTCTGTGTGTGACAGGGTGCGGTGCCCCAACCCCCTGATCCACCCTGCTCTGTGTGTGACGGGGCGGTGCCCCAACTCCCCTATTGGCCCTGCTCTGTGCGTGACAGGGGGGAGCTCCCCAACTCCCTGATCGGCCCTGCTCTATGCGTGACGGGGTGGCGCTGCAACCTTCCCATCGACTGTGCCTTGAGTGTGACAGGGGGCGGTGCCCCAACCCCCCAATCGGTCCTACCCTGAGCGTGACTGAGGGTGGCATCACAACCTCCCAATCCGCCCTGCTCTGTGCATGACAGGGGGCGGCGCCCCAACTCCCCAATCGGCCCTGCTCTGAGCCCGACCAGGGGCTGCACCTAGGGATTGGGCCTGCCCTCTGCCACCCGGAAGCAGGCCTAAGCCAGCAGGTCGTTATCTCCCAAGGGGTCCCAGACTGTGAGAGGGCACAGGCCGGGCTGAGGGACCCCCTGCCCCCCCCTCCCGAGTGCACAAATTTTTGTGCACCAGGCCTCTAGTATGTATATAATTTATACATGCTAGAACTAGGTAATTAAAAACTAGAATAGGTAGCCCTGGCTGGCATTGCTCAGTAGTTAGAGTGTTGTGTTGACCCATGGACCGACAAGTATCAGGTTTGATTCCCGGTCAAGGGCACATACCTCACTAGGGGCAGAGGCAACCAATCAATGTGTGTCTCTAATGTTGATGTTTCTCTTCCTCTCTTCCACTCTCTCTCTAGAAATCATTTTGAAAAATATCCTCAGGTGAGGATTTAAAAAAAAAATTAGAATAGGTACAATTAATATTTATTTTGCTAGGCATCTACAGCAGAAAACTATTGTAATTTATAAACTAAATATAGTATATCATTAATGTGTCTATGTAGTAATTTAATATTGTAGTTCTTCTGCCTGGTTGGTGTGGCTCAGTGGTTGAATATCAACTCATGAGCCAAGAGGTCGCTGGATGGAGTCCCAGTCAGGGTGCATGCCAGGTTGTGGGCTCGATCTCCAGTGGGGGCTGGCCGATATCTTTCTATCTCTCTACCCCTCTCCCTTCCTCTCTCTCTAAAATCAATAAAAATTTTAAAGAAATACATTGTAGTTCTTCTGGGGCACTAGTACATACATACTATCAAATTTTATAAACATTGTTCCTGTTAATTTAAATGTAGATTTAAACATTAAATTCTGTGTAAATAAAGTATCTTTTAGCCCTAACCGGTTTGGCTCAGTGGATAGAGCATCGGCCTGTGGACTCAAGGGTCCCAGGTTCGATTCTGGTCAAGGGCATGTACCTTGGTTGCGAACACATCCCCAGTAGAGGGTGTGCAAGAGGCAGCTGATCGATGTTTCTCTCTCTCTCTATCCCTCTCCTTTCCTCTCTGTAAAAAAAAAAATAAATCAATAAAATATATTTTTTAAAAAAACTTAAAGATTAGCTCACCTTTAGTTCAAAACTACAGCTGAAACCGGTTTGGCTCAGTGGATAGAGCGTCGGCCTGCGGACTGAAGGGTCCCAGGTTCGATTCCGGTCAAGGGCATGTACCTGGGTTGCGGGCATATCCCCAGTGGGAGATGTGCAGGAGGCAGCTGATCGATGTTTCTCTCTCATCGATGTTTCTAGCCCTCTATCTCTCTCCCTTCCTCTCTGTAAAAAATCAATAAAATATATTTTAAAAAACCCAAAAAACTACAGATTCTTTCTCTCCCTGACCCCCATAATCCTAGTATGGGAACCTTTTATTCTTATCATCAGGTTTGTATTTTTATCCCTAACACGCAGACAAGGGACAAAGTACCAATAACTTAATACCGTATAGCCAGGGACAGGTCTAGTCAAAATGCATAAACATCTGAAGTATATGGAGAAGAGAAATAGCAAGAGCCAAACCTGAACTGAGAGCTAGTCTATTAAAGAGAGGAATTAAAAGCAATAAGCATATACAAACCTGTTGCTTGAAAAAGGGCACTTTCATTTTTTAAGAGTGATGAGGATATGTGTCAAACACATAGTATTCAAAAGTACTTGTTGAAGGAAGAAAAAGACAAAGCAAAATTTAAGGTGAGATCTGAAGAATGAATAGGAATTAGCTAGAGAAAGAGGGATATGATTAGGGGAAAGAGCTTTCCATGAATAAGGAGCAGCAAAATCTTGGCTCCTAAAACTGAATTTCAATATAGTTATACTGTCAAATATAAGGAGAGTAGAAATGAGGCTGAAGGGATTTGGCAATGGCCAGTTCCTGGAGGCCTTTGATAAAGTTTAACTTTGAAGGATTGTAAGCCAAAGTGGTAATATTAGATCTGTGTATAATGGAATATGGGATTGATTGAGGAGAGCAAGTTAAAGCATTGGTCAGAGAAGAGATAAAAGAAAATGTCTGGACTAGTGTAGTAATAGAGATTCAAGAACTCTCAAGAGGTAGAATCTAATTAATGATTACTTAACTGAGGGTGTGAAAGAAAGACAGCAGTCTAGAAGAACTTAGATTTCTGACTTGAGTGACTGAGTGAAAGTGTCCATGAACTGATTAGGAATAGCAGAGAGATTTAGAGGGGAAGAGGGTATGGTTCCAATTTGAATGCATTGAATTTGAGATACCTTTGAGGCATCAATGGTGTTGTCTCCTGGACAGCGGGACATACAAGTCTACAGCTTAGCAGGGGAGCCTGGACTGGAGTTAGCCTGTTGATAATTAAAGCCTTAGAACAGAGGTGTCCACCCAGGGAAAGCACAGAGTGTAAGGTAAGAACGTAGGTCTGAACCAAGGGACACCAACATTTTTTTTTAATTGATTTCAGAAAGGAAAGAAGAGGGATAGAACCATCAATGATGAGAGAGAATCATTGATTGGCTGCCTCCTGCAAGCCCCCCACTAGGGATCGAGTCCACAACCTGGGCATGTGCCCTTGTCCGGAATCAAACCCTGGGCCCTTCAGTTTGCAGGCCAATGCTCTATCCACTGAGCCAAACCAGCTAGGGCAAGAAAGAATAATTTTTGAGGAATGCAGCATGTTAGAAGCAAGGGGACGATTTAGGAGCCTAGTTTAATAGTTCAACTAAAAGATTATCAGTGCAAAAAAAAAAAAGAGAGACAAGATTATCAGTGCTTGAACTAGGACAGAGACAGTGCAGATTGAGGGGGAGAAGGATGTTAGAGCTATTAAAGAAGTGGAAATTGTTGACTGATTGGATGAAGAGAAAGAAGGAATACAGAATGAAGCCCAAGATTTTTAGTTGCTCGGTCAAGTGCATGGTGGAGCCCTTCACCCTGATAGAGAATTCAAGAGGAAGAGCAATTTGACATGAAGATTAGAAGGCAGAAGAAGGAAGTAAGTGTATTCCTTCTCCCTCTCCTTGGTTTTCTTCTCTGAGGCCTATAGTTGAGTGGTGACCATGTTCTTATACCTAAGAGTCACCTCTGTCAGGCCTAGAAGGTAATGCAGAAGTAGGCAAAGTAGGTCTACAGTTGTGAGTACATAAAACAGAGTTTATTTTTGTGTTACTTATTATTCACCCACTTTTGCCAACCCCATAATAGTGCCACATTGTTGTTAGCCCATCCTATTGACCTTAATTCAGGCCATCCTATCTAATAAAAGAGAAACATGGTAATTAGCATACGTCCGCTACCCTTCCCATTGGCTACTCAGTGAGATATGTAAATTAACTGCCAGCCAAGATGGCGGCCGGCAGCCAGGCAGCTTAAAATGAACATGAGGCTTGCTTGCTTCAGTGATGGAGGAAACCAACGTTCCCCGCCTGCCTTGCCGGCCTCTGAGCTTGCAGTTTGAAACATTGTTACAAATATAGAAGCTAAACAAAACCCTAGAAACCTGCTTTCAGCCCGTTAGGATCTCAGAGCTAGAGTTGATACAGTGTTTCGATTATAGAACTGAAACAAACCAGATACCTGCTTTCAGCATCAGAGGCCTCAGAGCTGGAGCCAGAGCTAAAAAAAGGAGCAGTTTGGAGCTTCAGTCACCCACCAGCCTGAAAACAGCCCTCAGCCCCTCACCCAGACTGGTCAGGCACCCCAGTGGGGACCCCCACCCTGAAGGGTGTGTGAGCAGCTGCAAACAGCCATCATCCCCTCACCCAGGCTGGCCAGGCACCCCAGTGGGGACCCCCACCCTGAAGGGTGTGTGACCAGCTGCAAACAGCCATCATCCCCTCACCCAGGCTGGCTAGGCACCCCAGTGGGGACCCCCACCCTGATCCAGGACACCCTTCAGGGCAAACCAGCAGGCCCCCGCCCATTCACCAGGCCTCTATCCTATATAGTAAAAGGGTAATATGCCTCTCAGCACCGGGATCAGCAGAGCTGAGAGGCCTCCCGGCACCGGGATCAGTGTGACAGGGGGCAGTGCCCAAACCCCCTGATCTCCCTGTAGCTCTTTGTGTGACAGGGGAAGGCGCCCCAACCCCCTAATCAGCCCTGCTCTGTTCCTGATAGGGGGGAGCTCCCCAACCCCCTGATCGCCCTGCGGCTCTGTGTGACAGGGTGCGGCGCCCCAACTCCCTGATCGGCCCTGCTCTGTGTGTGACAGGGTAGAGCCATAACCTCCCCATCAGCCCTGCCCTGAGTGTGACAGTGGCGGCACCCCAACCCCTTGATTGGCCCTGCTCTGTGGGTGATAGAGGGTGGCGCCCCAACCCCCTGATCCACCCTGCTCTGTGCATGACAGGGTACAGAGCCTCAACCCCCCTGATGGGCCCTGCTCTGTGCGTGACAGGGGGCAGTGCCCCAACCCCCTGATTGGCCCTGCTCTGTGCGTGACGGGGTGGCGCCGCAACCTCCCCATCGACCCTGCCTTGAGTGTGACAGGGGGCGGTGCCCCAACCCCCCAATCGGCCCTACCCTGAGCGTGACTGAGGGTGGCATCACAACCTCCCAATCCGCCCTGCTCTGTGCATGACAGGGGAAGGCGCCCCAACTCCCCAATCGGCCCTGCTCTGAGCCCGACCAGGGGCTGCACCTAGGGATTGGGCCTGCCCTCTGCCACCCGGGAGCAGGCCTAAGCCAGCAGGTCGTTATCTCCTGAGGGGTCCCAGACTGCAAGAGGGCACAGGCCGGGCTGAGGGACCCCCTGCCCCCGCCCCCAGTGCAGAAATTTTTGTGCACCGGGCCTCTAGTGTCTTTATAAATTTCATTAACTTTCCTCAGTAACCCTATTTGGGTGTGCCATCTCTTTCCTACCTGGATATTAACATTTGATATTTGTATATTTTTAATAACTATGTACATATAATTGTATGCTTGTATATGCATAAGAAGTATCTGGAAAGATGCACACCAAACTCTAATAGTTAGCACCTGGGAACAGGAAAAGGAAAGGACAAAGGTATAGGGCTTTTATGTTAATACCATCTGAATTCCTTAATAATAGGCTTGTATTACTTTAAAATAAAAATACTAATAGTTTTAAAAGTAAATTCATAACATCAATCAGCCTAGTGTAAGAAGTTCAGTAAAGATGAAATCTCCCTAAGAAACACTTGGACGGGGATTAAAAATGGGGGCAGAGTAGGAAGATTCTGCAGGGACATGCTCCCAGGAACAAGCTGGAATTACAACTGAAATATGGAAAGGCTTCCTGAATAACCAATGGTAAACTCAGAGGAGAGAACCCTGATACACAAGGACCAAAGGTGGAGACTGCATAGAGACTGATAGGAGGGGCAGAGGCGCGAAAGGGCTGGCCAGGCTCCCACAGATGTCAACTGAAGTCCCAGAGAGATATCTCAGCTGTGTGTGTGTGTGTGTGGGGGGGGGGGGGTTGCCACTGAGAACTCTGGGATGTAATCCTGAAGCTGGGCTCCCCAGCAGAGACCACCAAACTGAGGAGGGTACCCACATAACATCTAGCTGTGAAAAGCAGTGGGGTGCTGTTTGCCAGGGAGTGGCAGCTGAAAGTTCAGGCACCCTCTTAAAGGGCCAACACACAAAATTCCCTGTGGAGCCACACACCTTGTATTCTGGCAGAGCGAGGGTGAAGTGTACTGGAGCTGTGAGAGCAGAACCCATGACTGGAGACTCAGGGTATAGAACTCAGAAGGTAGACACCCCAAGTTTCCTGGGCTGAGTCATTCCCTCACACAGTGGAGGACATCTTTCTCACAGAGACATCGGCATTGCCTGGGGGGAAAACAGTCGATACACCCTATTGGAAAACACTTTGACCTGAGACCACTTCAGAGATTAAAAGTAACAATTAGCCTCCAGGCAGAAGCAACTGCCCACCCTGTTGAAAAAACTCTCACCACACCTGAGGACAATTGCTTGGGGGCAATTCAAGTCTGGAATCCTACTGTAGTCTGTAGCAGAGGTGGTCTATGGAGGCTTTGAGTCTTTGCCTGATCCAATTAGTCAGAAACAGCCTTTAACACTGTCCTGCACTCGAGATTGAGAGGTATAGAGGATTTACCTAAAACATAGTCACAAACCCAGACAACCAAAATGAGGAAACAAAGAAAAAACCACCAAATGAAAGAACTAGTGAATTCTCCTGAAGAGATAAATGAAGCAGAGATCTGAAACAGAGTTCAGAGTAATGATGTTAAAAATGCTCAACAGTTACGAAAAAAGATATAGTAACTATGAAAAAAGAACAGTCTGAGATAAAGAATGACATAACACAAAGAACACATTGGAAGGAATACATAGCAGATTAGGGGAAGCTGAGGATTGAATCAGTGAATTAGAAGACAGAGTTGAAAATACCACTCAATTAGAGAACCAAAAAGAAAAAAACAATTAAAAAATAGGACAGCTTAAGGGAGCTGTGGGACAATGTGAAACGTAACAGTATTAGAATAGTAGGTGTGCCAGAAGAGGCAGAAATAAAGAAAGGAATAGAGGTGTTTGAAGAAATAATGGTAGGAATCTTCCCTAATCTGGTAAAGGAAAAAGTCACACAGTGCAGGAGACACAGAGAACCCCAAACAAGAAGAACCCAAACAGCCTTACACCCAGACACATCATAATTAAAATGCCAAAAATTAAAGACAAAGAGAGAATCTTAAAGGCAGCAAGAGAAAACTGTTACATACAAAGGAGTTCCCATAAGGCTGACACCTGATTTCTCATCAGAAACTCTACAGGTCAGAAGGGAATGGCATGAAGTACTCAAGGTAATGGAAAGCAAGGATCTGAGACCAGGATGACTATATTCTGCAAGACTATCATTCAAAATAGACAGTCAAATAAAGAACTTCCCAGACAAAAAAAGGCTAAAGGAGTTCATCACCACCAAGCCAGCATTATAAGAAATGCTAAAGGGAATGCTGTAAAAGATTGCTGAGGAGAAACAGAGAGAAACCTAGCCATACAGAATTAAAATGGATATAAATAAGTACCTCTCAATAACAACCCTACATGTAAATGGATTAAATGCCCCAATCAAAAGCTTTTGGGTAGCTGAATGGATAAAAAAAACAAAACATGACCCAACTATATGCTGTCTACAAGAGACCCACCTCAAAACAAAAGACACACACAAGATGAAAGTGAAGAGATGGGAAAAAATTTTCCATGCAAATGGAAAAGAAAAAAAGCTGGGGTAGCAATACTTATATCCGACAAAATAGACTTTAAAAGAAATCATGCTAAGCAAAATAAACAAGTTGGAGAAATATAAATATCATACAATCTCACTCAGTTGTGGAATATAATGAACAACATAAACTGATGAACAAAATTAGAACCAGAGTCATAGAAGCATGGAACAGACTGTACAACCTATGAGGGAAGGCGGGGGTGATGGGGTAAGAGATCAACCAAAGGACTTGCATGCATACATATGAGCAAAACCAATGGACACAGACAATAGTGGGGGTGAGGGCTTGTGCTTGGGGGAGGTGCTGGTGGGGGAGAGGTCAATGAAGGAAAAAAAGAGACTCATGTAATACTTTAAACAATAAAGAATTAAAAAAAAATAGAGAGCCGGGGGGGGGGGGGATATTCTAGAAGTAATCCTGTTATTTGCAGATTTTTAATATTTCCTACAACTTTTGTGATACCATACTATGTTAGTACAGTGTTGGTAATATTATTAAACTTAAAATCCTTTTATTCTTGAAATATTAATGTTTATTGCATGTAACATCATTATATTTAAGATCGTTTTTCTTGAAATAAAAAAAGACTTAAAAAAAGAAACACTTGGACAACAAAATTACAGAGAAAAACACTAAACTTTAAATAAAATTTAATGATAAATATATATCGATAGAAATAATT
Organism: Myotis daubentonii; assembly: GCF_963259705.1. Lineage (NCBI taxonomy): Eukaryota > Metazoa > Chordata > Mammalia > Chiroptera > Vespertilionidae > Myotis > Myotis daubentonii. The sequence goes on along the minus strand of NC_081849.1, from coordinate 31,566,000 downwards.
AAATTCTTGTATGAAGGCAGCATCCAAGGAATCTCTTCATTTTCATGGCTCCCAGCCCTTCCCTCCGGGCTGATGGGGCAACTTGAGACCCACTAAGCCAGCTGCCTCCTCCACGGAGCGCTCACCCTTCCCATGAAATTCCTGATGAAGGGCCACATGTTCCCGGATGCTACGGAGCAGGCAGAGATAGGTGGCAGCTTGGAAATGAAGCTCATGTTGGGCTCTGCACAGCTTCTCACTGGTGACCTAGAGAAGTAGCAAAGTCAGATATTTTATCAACAGCCCAGCTAAAGGTCAAAGAGTAAGATATAATAAACATTCTCTAGAATGAAGGAAAATTGCAGAGAGGAAATAGAAACCTGTATTTGTGTATACTTAATAGATATATAGAGGAACTCTATACTTGTGATGATTAGGAAAGCTGACCTCCAGTTCACTGGCAAGTTTTACACCAGGTGGCTCAGTTGGGTAGAGCAACGTCCCGAATAGGCCAACGTGTCGGGTTCCATGCCGTCAGCATATACAAGAAGCAAGCAATGACTGCATAAGTGGAAAAACAAACTGATTTCTGTCTCTCTCTCTTTCTAAAATCAACAAATAAAACTTCTTTTTAAAGGTGGGGAGAAAAAAAAGAGTTTTACAAAGTTTCACTGGGATGTTTCATTGAGTGATTGCACATTTTAGAAGAAAGTCATCTAGTTTCAATTCTCTCATTTTACAAATAAGAAAACTAAAGCCCAGAGAGGCTGGGTGGTTGGTTAATGGCAGAGGTGGGTAATTATAATCAGGTCATGATCATTAATATCACTTCAGAAATATAATGTACAACTTTCTCCCCTTCAAACCAATGAAGGGCTGCTTCTTATGACTGTGGACTTTGGTTAATGTGGAATATGCCTTTCATTTCAATGAAAACTTAAAACTTATTTTGTCTGTAAAATAATAGCTTTGTCCTCAATAGTAACAAAATGGTTTTGCATATAAAATATGCACGTATTCATATTACTTGTACTCACTCTCACAATTTACTTATCCACCTGAAAAATCTGGATTTTGATAACCTTAAGAAGCTGGAGACTTCATAGCCATTCTGAAGTTCTCTAAACCCTGTTTCTTCTTCTTCATAATTTCCAGCTGAAGGAAATTATTTCGCTGTTCTTTATTTGACTAGTTTTGAGGTTGTGAGAAAGGGGCAGGAAGGTAGAGATGGAGATGTGTGCATAGCCTCAAATGACTTAAGGAGCCCTGTCCAATGTCCGTTAATCTCTGGCACCACTGCCTACAGAATCCCCTTTCTTTAACTTTTATTTAAATACCTAGGGTTGGAATCTGAAAACTAGAGTGTGGCTTAAGATCTGCAGATCACATATGGGAAAATGCCACTCATAAGCTGCTCAAAAAGGCAAAATTCATCTGCTTCAATAAACTTAATTTTTTTTTTTTTTGAGTGGGAAGGAGAGAGAAACATCAATGTGAAAGAGAGAGATTGATCAGTTGCCTCCCGTATCTGCCGTGACTGGGGATTGAACCCTCAACCTAGGTATGTGTCCTGGCTGGGAATCAAACCCGAGACCTTACGGTGCACGGGCTGACACTCCAACCAACTGAGCCACACTGGCCAGGGCAATCAATTAAAAAAATTTTTTTTATAATTAAAAATTTGAGATTAATACCATGTCAAACATCAACAAATGGTAATACCCACGTGTTTAAACCTAAATTGATAGGATTTGAAACAAGAATTCTGTTAGCATAGGACAGTGGTTCTCAACCTTCCTAATGCCGCGACCCTTTAATACAGTTCCTCATGTTGTGGTGACCCCCAACCATAAAATTACTTTCGTTGCTACTTCATACCTGTAATGTTGCTACTGTTATGAATCGTCATGTAAATATCTGATATGCAGGATGTATTTTCATTTCATTGTTACAAATTGAACATAATTAAAGCATAGTGATTAATCACAAAAACCATATGTAATTATGTGTTTTCCGATGGCCTTAGGCGACCCCTGTGAAAGGGTCGTTGGACCCCCCAAAAGGGTCGCGACCCACAGGTTGAGAACCGCTGGTATAGGACAAGAGAATACTGACCTTGTTTTGGCCTTAATCATAAGGAGTCTGAAGACAGGGTCAATCAAAATGTAACAGTATGCCTTGCCAGTGTGTTTCAGTGGACAGTGTTGGCCCTCATAGAGAAGGTTTCCGAGTTCGATTCCCAGGGAAGGGCATGTACCTGGGCTACAGGTTCAATCATCAGGAGGCAACTGGTTAATGTATCTCTCTCACACTGATCATTCGCTCTCTCCAACGCCCTGCCTCCCATCCTTCCACTCTTTTTAAAAAATCAATCCTCAGGTGAGGGTTAAAAACAAAAAGAACATAACAGTGAATGAATCAGGAGAGAGACCAAAAGAGCCCGGCCGGCATGGGTCAGTGGTTGAGCGTGGACCTATGAGCCAGGAGGTCAGAGCACATGCCGGGTTAGGGGTTGCAGGCTCCATCACAGTGGGTGCAGGAGGCAGCAGATCAATGATCCTCTTGTCGGTTCCTAATATTATGACCTTTGAACAATTAGCTAAATGTTAGTTCTGACATTTTGCATTCTAACTTCCCTGGCCCAGAAATTCAATATTTAGGGTAATGATCTCGTTTCCCACATTGTTCAAAGGACGGCAAGTTTCCTTCCATAGAGCCAAACTGACGCTCTGATTTATTATTTCTGAGATAGGCTGCAATCTCTCCCCAAGCCAGACCCTGACTTCAAAGGCGTTCATTAATGGACTCTCGTTTGGGAAGTAGGGAACCTACATTTTAGTTCTCATACGTGTCCTTGGGAGGGTCACTGTCCCCGAGTCTCAGCTGCCCCACTTGAAAAATCAAAGTATCTTTCATCGCTCTTGCCCAAGGGTGATATGGAGTGTGGATTTCACAAAGCGATTTCTCAAGTATGTCTTCCCATATGTTCCTACTTATCAGCTACAGAAGGACAACATGTATCTGGACACACATGGCGCTCATGTCATGACTGACAGTGCAACCTCATTACAAGTTCCTGGTTCCGTCCTGCGAGGCGCCACCTGTTCGGTGCAGGGGATACAACGTCAGGTAAACAGTTCCCGATCCTCAGGAAGCTCCCAATACTTCTTGTCCTATTACAGTTTCTCTTTCTGCCTCAAAACTTGCTTCTGAGAGTCGCCTCCCCGGGGAAAGGGCAGGAAATGAAGAGATGCGGCGGCGGCGGCCCCCACCCGCCCCAGGGCGTCCACCTCTTCTCTTTCCCTGACTCTCTCCTTCGTTCTGCAAAGGGCGGCCAGTGGAACCCTCGGGCCGGCTCCACCCCGGTGACTGCGCCCGCGTGGTCCGGGCCAGCCTCGGGGCTGAGGCCGTGGACCCGAGCCTAGACAGGTGGAGCGGGGCCTTTTGGGCCGGAACCGGCGCTGGGGGGAGGGTCGGCCTCAGAAACGCGGGCGCTCAGGCCCGGCGCTCCCTCCCACCCCGGGGAAGGGACGCTGGAGCACGCGGACACGGGCCTCCGTACCCGATGTGCTCGGAAAGCCTTCACGAGGTACCGATAGGCTTCGGTGTCGCGATAGGGTCGGCCGGTGCCGGCGCTCATGTAGCGCAACTCCCGCAGAAGACCTCGCAGGGTGCGCGCCGGCGGCCCGAGCGCCGCCATGTTCCTCCTCGGAGCCCGGTGCCCCACGACCCCTTCACCCCCAGCCCCGCCGCTGAATGGTACGGTCGAACCCAGCCTGCTCCTCTCCTCGACGGCTCAGCAGTGGAAGGGCTCACTTCCCCTCTGCGGAGCCTCACGAGTCGAACGCCGAGCGCGCCCTGAGGCGTTAAGGGGAAAGCAGCGGAAAGCCGAGCCGCGGCCGGGCCGGGCCGAAGGAAGGCCCTCCTGACTGCGCCATCGGAGATGCCGTTCGCTTAACCGACCTTTCCAGCCTCGAGAGAGAGAGAGCCTGGCGCGAATGGGTGTTGATTTGAAACAGAACAAGCTGAGAAGACATTATCTCTAGCGGGGACAACAAAATTCAACGTATTGACTTCCCAAAATCGGAGGAGGAAAATGGAGTATGCTGACTCTCGTAAACTGTAACCTAACACCTAGGGGAACCACACATACATGTCTTATTTATAGAAAGTAAAGCTAAGTTAGCGTATTTCACTACAGTTGCTTAACAAAGAAAAAACAAAAAAGCCTCACCACCCCAGATGGGACTCGAACCCACAATCCCTGGCTTAGGAGGCCAATGCCTTATCCATTAGGCCACTGGGGCTTCTGTGAACGACGGCCTGAAACAACGTATTCAATTTTTTTTCCTTTCGTACGTCATCCTCCCTGATGTTCCGTTTGAGCCTATCCTGGGAGACCGCATCTAGCATCACTATGAGGGCCGAGGCATGCCGGGAGTTGTAGTTAAGAGAACAAAAGGCTGCGTTACAGCTCCAAAGGCTTTACCCTCCAAACGGCACCGTCGCGCCCAGCGGAGAACGGGCGCGCGCACGGCCGGGCAGACGCGTTTCCCGCGGGGTGGTCCCCGCGCCTGCGCAGAAGCAGACTTGCGGCGTTGCGGAGCCGGGCGCGCAGGACACACTGGCCGAGTCTCCGTGAATCGCCCTTTTAGCCTCTGCTCCGTGGGGTCCGTACCGGAAACAGCCGGCCCCTTCCGGTTCCAAGGCTTCCCAGACTGACTTCGCGTCTGGCCGACCGTTAGGTGGCGCGAGCCGCGGTCACTGTCTGTTTCCGGGTGAAGGGCTGAGGCCATTTCCGCAGGGCCCGTGGCGGCTTGGGATGTGTGCCTGGTCTTCCGGTTTGGCGGTTCCGGGATAGACATGGGCGGTTGGGGAGCATTAGGAATGTGTTACCTAGAAATGGCCGGGAGTGAGTTCATTCTCCTGGGTCTGTCGCTCACTGCGTAACTCGGACAAGCCGCTTCTCTGGGACACGGCGGTCGCTAGCCCTTGGCCACAATCCAGCGGCTCCCCGCGGCCTCTGCGTGTCCCGACCCCGGGACCGGCCTGAACCGAGCCTTGTTTCAGCTTCATCGCTCACGGCTCCCTCTCACCCTCCGCCCCAGGTGTCTGGACTGATGGTTTTCTTCCCCACCGTGTTACTCTTTCTGCCTGAAACTTAGCCGTTGTATTAATCTCCTGTTTACCTTGCGGGCCTCAAGTTTCTTAGGGAAGTTTAGGCCAGGCCCTCGCAGGCCATGTGGCGAGGTTAGAGTGACTCACTGCACCTCTGCGGGCTCCTCTGGATGACCTCTGTGGCTTTATTTACTTACAGCAGGTTACCCATGGGCCAGCTCCATCATCCCCGCATGAACCAAGATGCCACTCTTCAGGCCAGAAATGCCCACTCGACCAGGGCTCCCCAGGTCCCTGTCAGGGTCCCTTTCCTATTTTGGCTGCAATCCTGACACTTGCAGGATTAATAGACGAGGAAACTGGTGTGACAATATGAATGAATGACTCTCCCTGTTAAGCACATAAAATATTCATTTTATCAACCTGTAATTCACAAGTTTCTGATTTTAAAAGGCAAATATGCATGCAGGAGAGGTTAGGGAGAATGCTATCATTTATCCTAAATATAAATTTGTTGAGGCAATCAGTAATTTTTTTAAAATATATTTTTATTGACTTCAGAGAGGAAGAGAGGGAGAGAGAAACACCAATGATGAGAGAGAATCATTGATTGCCTCCTGCAAGCACCACACTGGGGACCAAGCCGACAACCCAGGCATGTGCCTTGACCGGGAATTGAACCGTGACCTCCCTGTTCATAGGTTAACACTGAGCCACACTGGCTGGGCAATAAGAAATAATTTTGAATTCCTTTTTACTGTGCTACCAAGAGACACTTCCTCCATCCTAAGCCATCCTCACACTAAAAGTAGATAATCAAAATGTTAGCCCTAAAAATAATTTTTTTAAAAAAGTTACCTCTAGCCCAGCCAGTGTGGCTCAGTGGCTGAGCATCCACCTATGAACCAGGAGGTCATGGGTTCAATTTCCAACCCCATCAGGGCACACGCCTAGGTTTTGGGCTTAATCCCCAGTAGGGGGCATGCAGGAGGCAGTTAATCAATGATTCTCTCTCATCGTTGATGTTTCTATCTCTCCCTCTCCATCTCTGATATCAATAAAAATATTTAATAATAAAAAAAAGTTAGCTCTTATGTAGTCACGAGCCGCCATAGATGCCACCCTCCCAAAAGTGTGTGTGTTGTTCCTTATATCAACAGGAAATGCTTATTTCCCATCCCATGCATCCCTCCCCCTTTTGAATCTCAGGCAAGCCTTGTGACTAGCTTTGACCAATAGAATGTAGCAGAAGTGACATTCTGGGACTTCTATGGAATCCCAGGCCTTGAAACCAGCAACTTTCACTTCCCACTTCTTATCTAGTTACCATGCTGGGAAAGCCTCAAGGCAGGTGAGGAAGTACTAAGACGCCCAGCTTAGCCTCAGCTGACAGCACTAATGACCCACTATGTGACTGAGCCATCTTGCATGTCCCAATCTAGAGGCACCAGATGACTACTGTCTCAATCAACATCATATGGAGCAGAGAACTGCCCACCTAAACCCAGTCAATCCAAAGAAACATTAAAGATAACAAAATGGCAGTTGTTTAGAAATAATTCCACTATGTTTTGATTACTGCGCAGCAATCAGAAAACAAATCAGTCTGAAAAGTTTCTTAGAGACAATTTAGCCGAAGTTTTAAGTTTTGCAGCTTTAGAAATCTTTAAATTCCTAGTACAGGGCTATGCATTCAAATTCTACAGCTGGAACCAGGCAGTTAATAGATTGAATCAGGCCGTGAATTCTGACCTCCTCCAAAGGAGCTAGCTAGCCAGTGTTCTCAACCTTCCTAATGCCGCGACCCTTTAATACAGTTCCTCATGTTGTGGTGACGCCCAATTTCATTGTTACAAATTGAACACAATTAAAGCATAGTGATTAATCACAAAAACAATATGTAATTATATATGTGCTTTCCGATGGTCTTAGGCGATCCCTGTGAAAGGGTCGTTCAACCCCCAAAGGGGTCGCGACCCACAGGTTGAGAACCGCTGAAGACAATTCAACACAATCTGATTGTTGCAAAGTAGGAATGTCATGCCAGTGCTGCTGATTTTTTTAAAATTTTATTGTTGTTTTTTTTTTCTTTAAAATATGGAACACTTCTCAAATTTGCGTGTCATCCTTGCTCAGGGGCCATGCTAATCTCTGTATTATTCCGATTTTAGTATATGTGCTGCCGAAGTGAGTACAGAGCTTGATTTTTTAAAGAGAAGTTATAAATCTAGAATTTTTATGAAATGCCATAACTTAAGTGTTAGCAGCCAGTTAAACACAACACTATTTGTCAAAACACTTCTGGTTGCAAGTGTGCGAGCTATGTCCCAGGGCATTTTACAGGTAATGTTTCATTTGATCTCACCACAATCCTATGAGGTAGTACTCTGATTTTACCAACTTACAAATCTCAGAGCAGTTTCATGATTTAGCCGACTGATCATTGGCGAAGCTGCTGTTTGACCCCACACAATCTTAACTCAAAACCTTTTTTTTTTGCCCCCCCGCTGCCCCCCGCCCCACCCCCACCTCCCCGTCAGCCACACTTGCTGACGCAGCGGGAAGCGGCCAAAACCTATTTTCTTTTTTGAAATTATAAGAGAAAATGTATTTAGAAAGTCACCGAGGTTAAAAAAAAAAAAAAAAAAGGCGGCCCTTGGTGCTTAGGAAAAAGAGATAGACCTTACCTGGGGAAAGAAGAGAGGGAAAGGCATGGGCATGGTCCAGAGAACGAAAAAGCTTGCTCGCAGTCCCCCCCTTTTTTCAAAGTTAAAGTTTTATAGCAGAAAAGGAATTTTCATTAAAAAATTTCTGGGTGATTCTCAGAATTTCTTGGTATGGCTAGATATCAGGCTTGGAAGCTACACAGCCAAGAACTTCACCCTAAATTCTGCCCCAGATCTAGTCCAGTGAAACCACCACCAGGCAGTCACTACAGCTTGCAAGGTTGACACAGTGACACTGGACTAGATCTGGGGCAAGCAGAGCAGGTAAAATGTCCTATACTCATGAAGCTTCCATTCTAGAAGGGTGGACAGACAAGAAATAAAACATAAAATTTGTCAAATGTTGATTGCTGTGGAGGACACTAAAGCTAGGGGCAGGGATTTGGGACCTGCTGCTTTATCATGTCTTCAGGGAGATCCTAACTGATAAGGTGACATTTTTGTAGAGACCAAAATAATGTGAAGGCATCTTCAGCTTACATGTGTGCAAGTGTTGGGGTGGGGTAAAACCCACACTTTTAAGTAGAGACACCCTCCTCCCATTCCCCAGCCACTGTGAGGCCACCATTATTTTGTCCTTCAAGGTCTCTGAGGGTAATGAGTTGTTTGGGGACAAGTTTTCTATGCCAAGTGAAACTGTGTGGACAGACCCCCTAGAGTCCAGTCTTAATGCTGCAACTACAGCAGTGACTGGCCTTGCAAATGGATATTTGGGGGAAATTTTGGTGGGAAAAAGCCAGGACTAATCAAAGAGGGTGTATCTGAGAGTATACATCTGTAGGCACTCATTCCCATCAACTGTGATACTATAGATAAAAGTGCTGATTTCTTCTTTTCTTTCACATGACCCACATTAGTGCTCATTCTGACCAGTGGGCCATAGTAAAAGTTAATCCATGGATTAACTGTAGCTCAGAGCCAATGTTCAGTAATCCTCAGGTTCTTCCTCTATAGTGCACAGCCATCCTTGGCAAATGGTAGCGGATCCCATCGAGGAAGGCCAGAAGATTGCTACATTACTTACATGTGATGGCATCTTAGGGCCCTTTTCAAGGGTTTTCTGGGTTCCCTCCTTCATTGATGGGCTTTCAGGTCTGTGAACTGACTCTTGTCTGGGCACTGGTTATCGTGTGTGTGTGTGTGTGTGTGTGTGTGTGTGTGTGTGTGTGTGTTTTACTCTATTATGGCAGCTCATTTTATGCCTTTGTTATTTTTTTTAATCCTCACCTGAGGATATTTTCCCATTGATTTTTAGAGAGAGTGGGGGAGAGAGAGAGAGAGAGAGAGAGAGAGAGAGAGAGACATCAGTTGGTTGCCTTCGTACACACTCCAACCAGGGACAGGAATTGAGCCTGCAACAGAGGAATCAAACATGGGACCCTTCATTCCCCAGGCTGATGCTCTTTCCACAGTCAAACCAGCTTGGGCTATGCCTTTGTTCTTTAGAAATAAGGGCTTTTGTTGTTTTCTTCTTGTTTATTTTTGTTTATATTTATTTATTGTGTTCTTATTTATTTTTTTACAGAGAGGAAGGGAGAGGAATAGAGAGTTAGAAACATCGATGAGAGAGAAACATTGATCAGCTACCTCCTGCACACCCCCTACTGGGGATGTGCCCGTAACCAAGGTACATGCCCTTGACCAGAATCGAACCTGGAACCCTTCAGTCCGCAGGCCGACACTATCCACTGAGCCAAACAGGTTAGGGCTATTTATTTATTGTTAATCCTCACCCAAGGATATTTTTCCATGGATTTTTAGAGAGAGTGGAAGAGAGAGGGAGAGACAGAAACATCAATGTGAGAGAAACACATTGATTGGTTGCCTCCTGCACGAGCCCTGACCAGGGCCCGGGCTGGGAAGGAGCCTGCAACCTTGGGTCCACAGGCCGACGCTCTATTCACTGAGCCAAACCGGTTAGGGCGGGCTGTTTTGTTTTTATATCAAAAGCCATCTTAGTGGGTTGCTCTATATTTTCGTACTGGGCATCCCAGGATCCCAAGATCACTTTGTTCTGAACCATATGATAATTGTACTGGCCCAATTACCTATTACCATAACCATGTCTAGCATGTCTTTTAAAAAACATTTATTTTCATTTTTTATGGGGTTTATTGGGGTGACACTGATTAACAAAATTATACACGTTTCAGGTGCACAATTCTAGAACACATCCTCTATACACTGTATTGTGTGTTCACCACCCCAAGTCAAGTCTCTGTACATCACTATTCATCTAAAGCACTGATTTCTAAACTTTTTTGATTGTATGTATTGATAGCAGTAAACATCTTGTGCCTCTGCCATAGTCTTTGTATCTTTTTTTAAATCACATACATGTACTACTGAGCCAATGTAGTGTATGCATTTAAAACATACACAAAACAGAAATAAAAGTGGTTTTTAAAAATGAACAATATTTTGAAAACATTTTCATTTTATTAACAGTAAAAAAAGTCCTAATTTTTCTTAGTAAAGAACAACTATTACTGTTTATTTTATTGAAAACAATGTATAATTCAGTGTGTTTCATTATTTTGAAAATCTCGGTTTAACACATTACTTTGGGCAACAAAATCACATGGTGATAAACATTTCTAAACATCCATTTTCAAATTTCTCTCTTCATTACATGAGTTTCTTTTAAAAAGGCAGTTAATACCTCACTTATAAATTTAGAAAATTACTTCTAACTTAAAGGGACTCATTAAGTATGTCCACTTATTTCAAACTATCAGCAGGCAGCTTAGTCAGAAATAGAAACCATTGTAGGCCTTTCAAACTGAAAAAATTGAGTGCAGGGCACTGAGGTGCTTATGCACTCTCAGAAGGACTGCAGGAATTAGGGGAGTTGCCATTAACATTCAGAAGTTCAGAATACTAGGAGGTTTCTGCTGTTACCCAGATCAGAAAAATGCAGGGAACCCCCACTGCTGATCAGAGTTGCCCCCAAGTACTGAAATGGGGGCTGAAAGGAGGTCACCTGGTGAGTACAGCAGAATTTTAAGTCTACCGTGGCCTACATTTTGCTAGGTGTGGCCAGAGAAAAAGTCATGCCACTTTTTTCTCCCACCTATGAAATCTCACATGAATACACTGGCAGAAATGAAATCACACCCACAACCTTGAAGGCAAAGATGTCTGGGAAATGTAGTTTCCGTAATTCTGTATGACACAGAGAGTAGCACAGAAGGATGTGGGAATGAATGCTGGCTGCCAAAAAGCAGTCTTCAGACCACACAGCAGCATACTCCTAACAGCCCCTTGTCATCACAGAGGAGGACAGCAAATGAGAAACACTTGCCTGCTTCGTAGAATTAATCCTGAAGTTTGACAATTCTTGTAAAAACTTTTCAGCAAGATAATCACTCAATCTCTATGGTTTACAGGATTTCCATGGGTACTTCCCATTACATCATAGTTGCTGCTATTTAAAGGTCTTAACCTTATTGATAACATCCTGTAGCATATAAATTGCAGTACATTATAATACTCACAAGTAAATGTGACTATTGACAAACAAGCTGGACTTGCTAGATGCTAACAGAGAGCAATTTACTCTTCTTAGCCTGGCTGCTTTTTTTCTTTTTTTTCTCTCCAGCATGAAATCGTGGGTGGTTCATGCAGCTTTTCCGGGAAATAACAGGACAATTAGCCGTTTTTTCTTTGGTTTTAAAAAATTCCAGTCTGTGTAACAGTGAAACTCTAAACCTCAGCCATAAAATGTCTCCCCATTGTTAGCTGAGGCTGGCTGCCAGGGGAAGAAAACTGGGCAGGACGGAGGACATGGCCAACCTCTCCATCTTCCTGATCTGCTCTTCTACTCTTCACATGCAACCTGCTTGTGGAACAAGCTAGACTTGTGATGTATAAACAGAAAGCAACTTTATTTTCTCACGAGTGTCCCTATGAACCTTCTGTAATAATTTGTTCTTATGTCTGGATGAAATGGATAGCTTTCCCAGTCTATTTTCAGTAACAAACAGGTTAAAGAGCTATCATCATTTTTAAAATCATCTCTTTTTCTAGGTATTGACAAGTCTCATCCAGTATCCTATTAAAACTCCAAATATCAGTTAATTTAAAATGTCTCCCCTCCTCCAGCCTGGAAATCTAAACGAGAAAGGAGTTGACAGTCATTGTCAGTTCTAGTCTCATACACTACCATCTCACTTGCTAGCTGCTGTCCTTTGATAGCCAGGCAAGAAAGAGGGACGCTCTTACTGATTGGTAGAGCTGTAAAGTGTGCCCGTGTCCTCTGGGAGTAGTATTCCCAATGCTGATGCTTTTCTCATAGGTGCTTTCTCCTGGTTCTCCAGTTTCTCCATCACTGGGGATCTCTCTCCTGTTGTTCCCTTGTAGGCCATGCCTTCTCTGGTTACTTAGGATTCCTGTCCCAGCCCCTTAGTTTCCGGCAGCTTCCCCTCCAAGGTCATTTCACCCCTCCAAGGTGTTTCCTTGGGTGGATTCCTTCTTAAACTGATCAAATCTGCTCCCTTTCTTGAGAACCACATCAGGCCACAAGAACTCATGAGCACTGAGAGTGCAAGCTGTTCTGAAGGCAGCCTTCTCTCTTCTTCTGTCTTCTCAAGGAGCTAGTCACCTACCATTTGTCTTTAGACTGTTGGGAATCAGACACCAGTTCCTGTGTCCCTCAAACTCCACAGGATGCATCAAACTCTCCAAATGGTCCTCTTGAAGTGCCCCCCACTCATTTGGCATGAGGTGCAGAGGGAGCACCCCCACCCTCCCCAGCGTGAGAAGGGAAATGTCCAGCATACTCTTATATAGCCTGGAGGTGGCGGCCGAGCTAATCCTTCCCAGTGTGGAACTGGTGCTTCCCAGTTTCTAGCTCCTCCTCCCTTTAGAGTGTGGACGGACTTGGCACCTACTGTTTTGTTCTCAGCCTTTGGGGTTTCTGGTGAAACTGACACAGAAAGAGTCCCATTTTAGTAAATGAAATTACCATTGTCAACCACTCCTCCCTATGGAACTCGTGTTCTTCATCAGGACACCTGATGCCCTGGAGGGGACATATGGGACAGTCTGACTTCTGAATCGGATATAGTGAATATACAGCTAATATAGCACTATTAAGTATTTATATATTAATGATCAATTCTAGTTTTATATTAATTACATTAATACTTACATATTACCTGTTTACAGATGTAATTATCTTTACACAAAAAACATATAGGACTTTTGTTTTTGACATTATGGGAGATTAGATGTACAGAAAAATCTCAATATATAAAATATCATATACTTTAAACAACAAAGAATTTAAATTAAAAACAAAAAACCCCCACAAAACAACAACAAAATAATCACAGAGTGCTGGAAAAATTTTAGCCAATACACAAAAATACTTTTTCAAAGCATGACTGAGCTGACAAAGTAAAGGAAGCCAGAGTAACGGGAGATCAGAGAGTGGGAATGGGTCAGAGAGCACGAAAAGCATTTGCTTTGAGGATATCTGCTGATTCCCAGTGGCCTTGAGTCTGGATTTTCATTTGCAGTCAGAAGGAAAGAAAGCCTCAGACTAGCATAGTGGGAGGTCAGATCATAAACTCCTGCAAAATGATAGAATGCCCAATAATTGACCTCATTACTGGGAATGAAAAAACAATATCCCTTACCTCACCAAGAAGAGGCTTCTCTGAATCAACCTCAGCTCAGGGTGGGTGGCAGGTAGGGAATCTTCTACAGTTTTGTGTTTTTTTTTTTAAATGTATTTTTATTGATTTCAGAGAGGAAGGGAGAGAGACAGAAACATCAATGATGAGATAGAATCATTGACTGGCTGCCTCCTGCAGGCCCCCTACTGGGGATAGAGCTGCAACCCAGGCAGGTGCCCTTGATTGGAACTGAACCTGGGACCCTTCAGTCCACAGGCCGATCCTCTATCCACTTAGCTAAACCAGCTAGGACTAAGGGAGTTCTAAACCACCAGCAATGCATATGTGGTGAAATTCGTCTTATTGCTGTGGCCCCGAAATCTTTAGCTAAACATTTAGTTTGAAGTGGTCCTGGGTTGGTAATGTTCCCAGGAGCCTGGAAGAAGCAAACTCAAATACTCTTCAGAGGAAAACACTTTAAATCCAGGTCTCGAAGAATGTCCATAGCTAAAGTTCCAAAGTGTAGGGATATATAATACAACATCACCAAACACAGAGAGATAAGCTACTGTGAACAAGTTAGAAGAAAACACAGTTGGGTTCAAGGTTTGACTCTGATGCCTGGGATCTCACTGTGGGAAATGCTCTCTTTTGCTAGAGACCTTGGCCTCTCCCCTTAGTGTACATCATCAGCTAAGAAAACTGCCCAGGAAAAAACAAGCTCATAGGTGAAAATAATCAGTCACAATAAGAGATAGTCGCAATAAGAGACAGTCACAATAAGAGACAGTAAAGTCATAATAAGAGACAGTAATGGAACAAACTGTATTAGACAAACCAGAATGGAACAAGACAGATCAAGAACTTGAGCATAATAAAGATCCTCACAGAGATAAGAGGATAATAATAGGGAACAAGAAGTTATACAGAACCAAATAGAAATACTGGGTAGGAAATATGTACTAGTTGAACAAAACCAATAGCTTGGATAAACACAAGAATGGCTACACAGCTGAAAGATGAGTAATGATCTAGATCTGTTCAAGCAACTTTTCCAGAAGGCACTGGAAAGAGATGGAAAATATGAACATATAACAAATAATAATAATGTCAATACCTATAAATACGAGTCCCAGGAAGAGAGAAAATGGGCTTAGGGAAGAGAATGTTTAAAGCAATCATAAGTAAAGAACTTACAAAAATTTAAGATAAAAGGACTCCAATTCAAAGGTCTCATGGAGCACCACACAGAATAAGTATGGTAAATGCAAAACTTTGACACATTATAATGAAATTTAGAAAAATTAAAGACAAAACAAAATTGGAAAAGCTTCTAGAGAGAAGAGACAAGCTGTCCACAGAAGAATAAGAAATAGATTGGCATTAGTTTTCCCTGACACAAACGCTGGAGACAACAACAACAATGAAGTTTATTTTCTAAGTGATGAAGAAAAATAACTTAGAGACTATTATAGCCAGATAAATTATTACTTAAATGTGAGGAATCAAAGACGATACGTTTAGATATACAAGGCCTTAGAAAGTTTAGAGCACAAAGAGTCTCTTTAAAAATTCTCCTGAAAGAAGTACTTTTATACTTATACTAATATAAGGAAATTACACTTAATGTAGTAAGTATTTAACAAGCACATGAAAAGATGGTTCAATACCATCAATCATTAGGGAAATACAAATCAAAAGGAATGTGATATCACTTTATACCTACCAGCTGTAATTTTTTAAAAAAAGGAAAAGAGTACATTGGTGGGAATGTAAAAATGGTTTAAGTTACCACAGAGATCCAGCAATTCCACTCCTAGGTATATAGCCAAGAAACATACATTGACATAAAAACTTGTACACAAATGTTCATAGCAGCATTATTTATAATACAAATAAAAGTAGGTTTACAGTTGCAATACAAGTAAATAATACAATAATAAATAATAATACAATAATAAACTGTTTGTGTAACTTAAACTGTAAACCTACTTTTACCCACCACTGTATTCAAAAAGTGGTAAGAGCCCAAATGCCTATCAGCTGATGAATGGGTAAATAAAAATGTGATATGTTCATATAATGGACTCTTATTCACGATATACATAGCTGATATATAAAATTTAATATTAGGACAAAACACATCATAAAGAAAAATGAGGGACATTATATAATGGTTAAAAAATAGATCAAAATATATAGCCACAATAAACATATATGCACCCAGAAAAATTAATGGTTCCTTGAAAAGTTAGTAAGAATAAACGTCTGGCAAGACTGATTAAGAAAAAGATGCATGTAAATAAATCAATAGGAAAACAGATACCACAGAGATGATAAGAATAAAAAATGTTTTATGAATACATTTCTAAGAAATTTTCTGCAAGTGTTGATAATATCCGGGTGTTATGGGAAATCACCTAATGTAATTCAATTCATATTTATAACATTCCCATAAGATTAGGGATAGAAAACTGTCTTAACTTCATAAAATTATATAACAAAAATCTAGAATAAACACTACACTTAATGAAGAAAATTTATATACATTTTTCCATTATCATAAGGAACAAAGATGCCACTTTCACCACTACTGTCTAACACAGTATCAAGGAAGCAGTCTAATGCTCTAAAACATAAAAAGTGAAAGAATTGGGAGAGGAAATTCAACTGTCATTATTGTAAGTTATATGAATATTTCCATGGAAAAGTTAAGAAAATAATCAGACTAGTTATAGAATAAGAGAGTTTAACAAAATTGCTGGATACAGCCAGGCTGGTGTGTCTCCGTGGTTGAGCATGGACCAATGAACCAGAAGGTCACAGTTTGATTCCGGTCAGGGCACATGCCTGGTTTGCGCCTTGATCCCCAGCAGGGGGCGTGAGACAGCCTATTTACAATTCTCTCTCATTGATGCTTCTCTTTCTCTCTCTGAAATCAATAAAAACATATATTTTTTAAAAAGTTACTGAATGCAAACTCAACTTCCAAAAACAACAGCATTCCTTGATATCAGCAAAAACCATGGGAAATATACTACTCATAAAAGCTGTATTGAAAGACATAAAAAAGGATTTGAATTTCCACAAATGAGTATAGATTACACTTATCTTCCTAAACTATCCTACAAATGAAATATAATATATATTTCAGCTTGATTTTTAATAAAATTTGAAAATTTTATTCTAAAATATAAAAAGGGATAAAAATCCAAAATTAGCAGTCAACATAGAAGAGCAAAGAGGGAGACTCTCCTCACTAGATATAAGTCCCCCCTTTATCCCAAAGGGGTAAGTGTTCCAAGACCCTCGGTAGATGTCTGAAACGGCCGACAGCACTTCACCCTATATATGCTATGTCTTGTCCTATAGATGTATGAATTTCCACCCAACAGAAGTACTCTAAGGCTTCTCCTTGGCATATCTGAATTGCCGGCATCACTACTCTTGAGCTTTGGGGCCACTATTAAGTAAAATAAGGGTGACATGAACACAAGCACTGCAATGCCTTGATAGTCAGTCTGATAACCGAGACAGATAAGTGACTAATGGGCAGGTAGTGCACACAGGTAGCATGGAGATGCTGGACAAAAGGATGATTCACATCCCTGGGTGGGACAGAGCGGACAGTGAGAGATTTCATATTACTCAGAATGGTCTGTAATTTAAAAGGTATGAACTGTTTATTTCTGGATTTTTCCCATCTAATATTTTTGGACTAGCGGTTGCCCATGGGTAACTAAAAATGCAAAAAGCAAAATCACAGATAAGGGGGAACTTCTGTATTAAGGCATACTATAAACCTATAGTACTGTGCCGGGAGCGGTCCATCCTTGCTGTTTCAAGGGACCTGGCATATATGGCATACTGTTCTTAATATGTTTGCTCACCTTCTTGGCACTATGTGTTTTAACCAAGATCACCTCTCTGAGAAAGGTTGTTTCCCCAGGTAGGGATTTTCCCCTGAAGTTAGGGAGGGAATAAAACCCCTTAACTAAGTGCCAGGCAGGTAATTAATCACTTTAACTACGAACAATCATGCTTAAGCTACATAATCTTTACTCCCTGGAATGGAGATAAGAAACGCCCTAACCTTTGTGCCGGGGTCCTGCCCCAGCGGGTCCAGGGGTTCCCCAAAGGTGTGGACGGAGTCGGCGAAGAAGGAATGACACGGAGACAGCGTTCAGTTGATCAGCAGCCTAGCCAGGATCTCTAGCCAGGATCTCCAGCCAAGTTCTGGTCTGGATCTCCAGAGAGGTTCTGCTTCGGATCTCCAGCGAGGTTCTGTAGCCATGTTCCCTCGCTAGGTTCTCCAGCCAGGTTCTGTCCAGGCTCTCCAGTCAGGTTCAGTGTCCAGGTTCCAGTCAGGTTCTCCTGCCAATCTCTGTAGTCAGGTTCAGTCCAGGATCCCTTGCCATGTTCTCCCGCTAGGCTCTGTCTCTAGGCTCCGAGGCCAGTCCCCGTCCAGGATCCTCTGGCATGCTCTCGCCAGCGAAGTTCTTCTGTCTCTAGGCTCCGTGTAGGTTCTGTCTTCTGAATTCTGTCTCCTGAGTTCTGTGTTCTGAGTTCTGTGTCTGAAGTTCTGAGTGTTTCTGTCTTGTTACAACTGTATTTATACCAGTTGATTCAATCCTATCAATCTCTATTACAAAGGTTAGGGCGTTTCTTATCTCCATTCCAGGGAGAAAAGATTATGTAGTTTAAGCATGATTGTTCGTAGTTAAAGGGATTAATTACCCGCCTGGCACTTAGTTGAGGGGTTTTATTCCCTCCCTAACTTCAGGGGAAAATCCCTACCTGGGGAAAACAACCTTTCTCAGAGACCTTGGTTAAAACACATAGTGCCAAGAAGGTGAGCAAACATATTAAGAACAGTATGCCATATATGCCAGGTCCCTTGAAACAGCAAGCATGGACCGGCTCCCGACAAATTCCCCCTTTTTTATTTTTTAAAAGCAGGCATTAAAAAGAAAAACCTCAAACGCTCTCTTGTATCCATTTTAAGAGTAGGATTGGCGCTTTCTCCTATTACCTGAGTCCTGATCTATCACCCCAGGGAGAGCTTGCCAATCCTGCACTTTCCCGGGGTGGAAAGGCTGCAGTGGGGTTAAGGATAAGGCTCCTTGGGCCTACCTTCTCCCATGCCATTACATTTACCTTTCCTTCCTCAGAAAAGCATGGACATACTTCTTGTATAAAACGTTCTGTCTGACTGGGAGTAACCTTAATTCCTCTGCTAGCAAGCACATATGTTAAAAGATCAATACAGAGTCTTTTTTCTTTAGACTCAGTATGGCACATCTTCTTAATCTAAAGATCAATACAGAGTCTTCTTTCTTTGGACTCAGTATGGCACATCTTCTCAATCTAAGGATCAATACAGAGTCTTCTTTCTTTGGACTCAGTATGGCACATCTTCTTAATCTAAAGATCAATACAGAGTCTTCTTTCTTTGGACTCAGTATGGCACATCTCAATCTAAGAATCAATACAGAGTCTTCTTTCTTTGGACTCAGTATGGCACATCTTCTCAATCTAAGTTCTGTACTATCCACCTTCTTACCCTACTTATCCTCTGTAGGGGGGTTTGCAGCACCCTGGTGGAGTCCTATCCGTCCCGAATGTGGGGGTTCTCAATGGGGGGGGGGGGCTTACCTATGGGAATCCTGTTCCAGGGGTTCCCAAAGGTGTGGATGGAGTCGGCAAAGACTATCCACCCTCTTCCTATGGTGGAGTCCTATCCATCCCGAGTGTGGAGGTTCTCAATGGGGCGGCTTACCTAAGGGAATCCTGTTCCAGGGGTTCCCAAAGGTGTGGACGGAGTCGGCGAAGACTATCCACCCTCTTCCTACGGTGGAGTCCGATCCGTCCCGAGTGCGGGGCGCTTACCTAGGGGTCCCTGTTCGGGCGCCAGATGCCGGGGTCCTGCCCCAGCGGGTCCAGGGGTTCCCCAAAGGTGTGGACGGAGTCGGCGAAGAAGGAATGACACGGAGACAGCGTTCAGTTGATCAGCAGCCTAGCCAGGATCTCTAGCCAGGATCTCCAGCCAAGTTCTGGTCTGGATCTCCAGAGAGGTTCTGCTTCGGATCTCCAGCGAGGTTCTGTAGCCATGTTCCCTCGCTAGGTTCTCCAGCCAGGTTCTGTCCAGGCTCTCCAGTCAGGTTCAGTGTCCAGGTTCCAGTCAGGTTCTCCTGCCAATCTCTGTAGTCAGGTTCAGTCCAGGATCCCTTGCCATGTTCTCCCGCTAGGCTCTGTCTCTAGGCTCCGAGGCCAGTCCCCGTCCAGGATCCTCTGGCATGCTCTCGCCAGCGAAGTTCTTCTGTCTCTAGGCTCCGTGTAGGTTCTGTCTTCTGAATTCTGTCTCCTGAGTTCTGTGTTCTGAGTTCTGTGTCTGAAGTTCTGAGTGTTTCTGTCTTGTTACAACTGTATTTATACCAGTTGATTCAATCCTATCAATCTCTATTACAAAGGTTAGGGCGTTTCTTATCTCCATTCCAGGGAGAAAAGATTATGTAGTTTAAGCATGATTGTTCGTAGTTAAAGGGATTAATTACCCGCCTGGCACTTAGTTGAGGGGTTTTATTCCCTCCCTAACTTCAGGGGAAAATCCCTACCTGGGGAAAACAACCTTTCTCAGAGACCTTGGTTAAAACACATAGTGCCAAGAAGGTGAGCAAACATATTAAGAACAGTATGCCATATATGCCAGGTCCCTTGAAACAGCAAGCATGGACCGGCTCCCGACACCTTTGGAATAGAGATTGATAGGATTGGAATCAACTGGTATAAATACAGATGTAACAAGACAACAGGACACAGAACCTAGACACAGAACCTACACAGAACCTAGAGACAGAAGAACTTCGCTGGAGAGAACATGGCAAAAGATCCTGGACAGAAACTGGAGACAGAACCTAGAGACAGAACCTAGTGAGAGAACATGGCAAAAGATCCTGGACAGAACCTGGCTACAGAACCTGGCAGGAGAACCTGGACAGAACCTGGCTGGAAAACCTAGCGCGAGAACATGGCAACAGAACCTGGCGAGAGAACATGGCAACAGAACATGGCAGGAGAACCTGGATAGAACCTGGCTGGAGAACCTGGCTAGAGAACCTGGTGACAGAACTTGGCTGGAGAACCTAGACGGAGAACCTAGCGAGAGAACATGGCTAGAGAACCTAGACACAGAACTTGGCTGGAGATCCTAGACAGAACTTGGCTGGAGATCCTAACCAGAACTTGGCTAGAGATCCTGGCTAGGCTGTTGATCAACTGAATGCTGTCTCCGTGTCATTCCTTCTTTGCCGACTCCGTCCACACCTTTGGGGACCCCTGGACCTGCTGGGGTTGGACCCTAGCAGTACTGAAAAACATTGATACTGGCACAGAAATAAACAAAAACAAAATAAAAACAAACAAAAATGAATGGGAGAAGTACTGACTTACTAGATAGGGCTGGGAAAATTGCCTCACTAAATGAAGAAAAGTAAAGCTGGATCCCTATATAATTATTATACAACATACAAAGGTGGACAAGAGCTGGATCATAAGTGAAAAACTGAAAGGCAAAACTATAAAGCCAATAGAAGAAAATGTAGGGCATAGCTTTGCAACCTAGGGCTAGGCAAATATTTCATAACAAATCCTTCAAAACATAAATGTAGACAAAAAGTAGATTGATTAAACCATTAAAAAGTAAGGTTTTCTGTTTAGTAAAGGATGCCATTGACACAGTTAAAAGACAGGTAACAGTCTAAAGTCTAAAATATCTGACACATCTAAAACAGATAAGAGGTTATTATCTATAACAAAAAAAAAATGGAAATGTCAAAAAAAAAAAGAAATGTCATTGAATGATGAGCAGAGATGAACAGGCAGTTCACAGTAGACTACAGCCTTTCTAGTGGCAGTAAGGAATTAGAGTCAATCTAGATATCCACCTCTAGGGGGCAGATATGTAAAATTAGATGGATGTACAGTGTGGAATACTAGGCAGAGATAAGAAGCAACACATAGGATGTACATACAGCATCATGGATAAATTTAAGAAAAGTGAGAAAGGCAGGAAGCAGCAAAATTTATCACACGGGACTATTTGTATAAATTTAAATTGCATATTCATAAAATAACATTGTTTTAGAAGGGTGCAGGCATAACAAGGGCACCTGTTATAAAAGTAAGAGTGGGTGCCTATGGGACTGAGGACAATGGAGACTAAGGAAGGAAAAACTTAATTGATAATAAAAACAAAATGAGTTCTTGTGCTGAGTGATAATAATCATGTCCTATGAATTGAGGCACATGATTCATGCATTGCTTTGCATTTGGGGCAACAAAGCAAAAATAAAGTAGATATAACACACACTAACTTCTGGCTATAAAGGGAGAGCAGGAAGCTGTCGGAGGTTACCTGTGAAACCAGACACTTTGAATGCCAGAGCAGAGACAGGGCAGGGCCTTGGTGACATTAAGTCACTGAATAAAGCTTCACCTAAACTAGGTTTATTTCTACTCAGTTATATGAACTAAAAGATTCCCTTTACTGTTTTAACAGACTATTTTTTAGGGTAGTTTCCTTTTACTTATTAAGCCAGGAGTTTGATACCTGCAATGAAAGAATCTTCACTGATATTTATCAATGCCTGAAATATTTTTAAAAACACCGTGAAAAGAAAAGAGAAAAAAAAAAGAAAAAAATAAAGTTTTAAAAAGGGGAAAAAAAAATAAAAACACTGTGGTTTCTCTTAGGTATTTGGGGAAATTAGGAGAGCAAAGGGAAGCATGAATTTAAGAAGGAAAAAGGCAGAAAACAGAAGAATAGTAGCCACCGTTTATTAGCTCTATGTGCTAGGCACTATGCTAGGTGCTCTCTACACATGTCACTAATTCAACAAGGAACCCGCCACTGGGTCTTACCACTGTACAAATGGGAAAACAGGCTGACATCTTGTCTTAAGTGTCACAGAGTCATGTAAACTCAAGTCTTCAATGTCAGCCTGTTCCCTTCATGCTATGCCGCCCTACTAGAAAAGATAGGGGCAAGTAGTGGAGGGACAGACACAAGAACACAGAAGAGGTAAATATACAGACAGAAAAAGCAGGCCATGTTGAGGCACACATTGATGAGGAAGAGCGATTGTTTTTGAGCTAAGGACACTCATGACAGACCAGAGTATATCTGCATCAGAGGGGTTTGTCCTTTTCAAAGCTCATGATCTCACTTGCAATGGAACTCAACCCTTAGTGCACCCAGAATCAGCTCTTGTGCTTTCATTTCCAATTTTCAAAACTCTTTTAAGTAAAAGATTTATGTTCTCATATTTCTCAAAGCTTACAGGGATATGAAGCAATCACAGATTCTAGGCAGACTTTCAAATCTAGGTTAGGTCATTATTATCTATGCCAAAATGAACTTTACACTGTCCATTTGATATGCACTCACAGACTGTAGATATAGAAAGGATATTACAGTTTGACCTGTGATGGTAAACTAAATGCCCATCAGTAAAGAATGAATACAATACATTGTCATGATATCCCAACTATGGAATACCATGAGCTATAAAAAAAGAACATAGAGACTTCTAGGTACTGAGGTGGAGTAATCTCCAAGAAAATTGGAAGAGACCAGCCTGTGTGGCTCAGTGGTTGAGTGTCGATCCATGAACCAAGAGGTCACGGGTTCGATTTCCAGTCGGGGCACATACCCGGGTTGCAGGCTTGATCCTTGATGGAGGGTGTGCAGGAGGCAGCCAATTTATGAAGTTTCTCTCTCTCTACCTTCCTATCTAAAAAAAAAATCAACAAAAACTTATCTTAAAAAATTTTTTTTAAAAAAATA
Source organism: Myotis daubentonii (assembly GCF_963259705.1). Lineage (NCBI taxonomy): Eukaryota > Metazoa > Chordata > Mammalia > Chiroptera > Vespertilionidae > Myotis > Myotis daubentonii. The sequence continues at coordinate 31,542,712 of NC_081849.1, read as the reverse complement.
TACTTTATTGATTTTTTACATAGAGGAAGGGAGAGGAATAGAGAGTTAGAAACACCGATCAGCTGCCTCCTGCACACCCTCCTACTGGGGATGTGCCTGCAACCAAGGTACATGCCCTTGACTGGAATCGAACCTGGGACCTTTCAGTCTGCAGGCTGATGCTCTATCCACTGAGCCAAACTAGTCAGGTCTTAAAAAAATTTTTTTTGGAAGAAATGCTAGGTATAGTATGAGAGATATGTATGTTATATTTATGTTTAAAAGTCACATACATATTTATAATTAGAACTGGAGAAATTGGTAACAGTGGTTGCTCTGGGGAAGGAAAATCGGGACCATGGGTAGGAAATAAACGCTTTGTATGGACTTGGTATTTTTTTTAAACTAAGTGCAAGAATAATCTTTTCCAAAAATTCATGATTTTAAATCAAGCAGGTCATTGTGCTTTGACCTCCAAGCCAGACCCAATTTTGGGATCCAGTAGGGTCTGAGTGGAATAAATTCTTTTCCTTTCTCCCAGTGATAAGTTTTCTTCCCATTTCTTTCTCCCTCTCTTCAACCAAGTCCACCTGTTTGTTTCTTAAAAAAAATAAATAAAAATAAACCCTCAAAGAACTGCTCTAGCCAGTTTGGCTCAGTGAATAGAGCATCTGACTGCAGACCAAAGGGTCCGGGTTCGATTCCAGTCAAGGGCATGTACCTTGGTTGCAGGCTCCTCGCCGGCTCAGGCCCTGGTCAGGGCGCATACAGGAGGCAACCAATTGATGTATTTCTCTCATATCAATCTCTCTCTCTGCCTTTCCTTCTCTCTTCCACTCTCTCTAAAAATCAATGGGAAAAAATCCTGGGGTGAGGATTAAAAAAACTAAAAACAACAAAAAACAAACAAACCCCAAAACAAACCCAAAGAACTTACTCATGTTGCTCATGTTCATTGAAAACACAATTAAATAAAACACAACTCTGTATTTTGGGGTGTGTGCCCTAAATGTTTCCCTGTGCCGAGGGGCATTTACATTTCTAAATGCTCTTCCATTTAATACATGCACATCTTGGTCTTATCTTAAAATTTTCATTTAATATTATTTTACTTACTGAACCAATCCCTTCTAACACGGCACTAGATTGTTTCAAACTTTTACTGCTATGAGCAACATTGAGATGAATATTCTTATACAGAAAACTTTGTACAAGTCCATGATCCCCTTATAAAAATTTTGTAAAAAGCAGTTATTTTCCTGTGCCAAAACTCAGGTCTGACGCATTTCCTGCCTACGTGGTCAAGTGTAAAACATACTTCCCATTTCATATATTTCCCTATACTCCCTTGAATAACCCCACGTTTTGGATACCTGATCCTCATTCAACACTACAGAATTGGTTGCACTTCTCTACCTGCTTACTTCTTGAAATCCTTAACTCCTTGAGCCATAGTTTTTTTTCTTAAAAACTTAAAAAAAAAATATAATAAAACAAAACTAGTATGAGTGATAATAAAAAGGCATCCCAGCCCTAACCAGTTTGGCTTCATGGATAGAGCGTTGGCTTATGGACTGAAGGGTCCCAGGTTCAATTCCGGTCAAGGGCATGTACCTTGGTTGTGGGCACATCCCCAGTAGGGGGATGTGTAGGAGGCAGCTGATCGATGTTTCTCTCTCATCGATGTTTCTAACTCTATACCTCTCCCTTCCTCTCTGTAAAAAATCAATAAAATATATTTTTTTAAAAAAAGGCATACCAGGGTCAAATAAGGGGAAATTATGGGTTAAAAAAATCTTGTCTAACAGTGGCCCTTTAAAAATGTTAATATAGCACTGGCCGGTTTATCTCAGTGGTTACAGTATTGGCCTGCAGATTCCTGGTCCGGCCCCAGTTCGGGGAATGTGGGAAGCAACCAATAGATGTGTGTCTTTCTCTCCCCCTCCTGTCTCCCTTCCACTCTCGGGAAAAAAAAAAAAAAAAAAAAAAAAAAAAAAGTCAATGGGAAAAATAACCTCAAGCAAGGATTAAAAAAAATAAAGTCAAATACATTTATAAGATGGCGACAACATAGTTAAGTGTAGTCAAATTATTTAAGCATACTTTTCTTAAGGGACTACTACTCCCAAGAACACACTTTTGCAAAACTGTCCTTAAACATTATTTTCTCTAATAAAGGCATTTCTATTCTTTCCCTCATGCATGAAGACCCATGCTTTTCAAAATTCTTCATCTGAGGACAACACACTGAAAACACACTTAAGTGAAAGGAAAAATAAAAATGACTCATACTACCACTCCTTTTCTATATACACTTGTAAATGACAAACTTTTCAATTTCTGACAAGTTGCTTTCTAGCTCTTCACCCTTTTCCCATTCCCTAGTTAGGTTTCTGAGGCTGAATTTTTTTTTTTCTACTCTTTTCTCTTAGTAATACGGTTCCTAGAAGTGCTCTATAAGTAAGACTTTAAAAGATGATCACTTTTGCAGATAATTCCCATGTCTACATTTCAAGCCTTGACCCTAGTAGCATTCTGGAATACACACACAAACCCTATAACCCAAAGTCCTGCATTCCAGGACTCCCTCAATCTGGCTGCTACTAATCCCTACGTATACTTCGTACCAGTCTGGTCTACTTACTGCTCCATCCTGTCCACTCGGGACATTCCCTTTTCCTTCTTCCTAGCCAAATCCCACTTATCTTCAGAGGCCCAGCTCAACTACCATTCACTTGACAAAGTCTTCCCAAATTTCTCTAGTCCAGTGATGGCGAACCTATGACACGCGTGTCAGAGGTAACACATGAACTCATTTTTTTGGTTGATTTTTCGTTGTTAAATGGCATTTAAATATATAAAATAAATATCAAAAATATGTCTTTGTTTTACTATGGTTGCAAATATCAAAAAATTTCTATATGTGACATGGCACCAGAGTTAAGTTAGGGTTTTTCAAATGCTGACACGCCGAGCTCAAAAGGTTTGCCATCACTGCAGTCTAGTCTAATTTCTCCCTTGTTCTCAACTAAATGTCAGGTGGCAATGGACCACAACTTTGTGACCAAGTTTGAACTGGCATCTTTTAACCTGTCATGTGATTGTAAACTGTCGACATACTGAGGGTGGGGACTGTGTACTTTACTTCTGTATCCCATAGTGCCTAGTGCAGTGAGATACAGACAACAGATACTCAACTACTGAAAGAATAAGATGTTAAAATCCAAGTTAGCCCAATAATACAACAGACACAAGAATAATATGCACATTCCTCTTTATTTAATACAATAAACACGTAACACATACAAAAAGAAAAAACCACGCATGTAAAAGGCCCTGTCACAAAGAATTGACAGGAAACAACTACACTAAATCAAATAAGGCTCCTGCTTTAAAACAGGGGTTCGCTAGCTACACCTGGAATATGAGCAAGGCTGTTGCAAAAAAAGAAAAAAGAAAAAATTCCCCTGCACTGAAGGAGTATATCCATGGGGTTAATTTACCAAATTCAAAGATCCATATTCAGGAATGTTTAAGTCCTCTCACATATCCATAACTCATCAGGGTTTTATGAAATGTGTGATTTTGGTTAAAAAAATTATCTGTCCTTTCTTCTTAGAAAATAGTGATAAGAGTTCTCTAAAAACTAGAGACCAGTGAATCCCCCAAAGACAGGAAAGCTTTACCATTAAACTTCAAAGGGTATGCGAACTGAGAATACAGAGCAAGATGGCAGTGGGAAGAATTTAAGTTCTTAGTCATTTCTTGGTAGCTCGTTTCTAATCAACCACTGGGAAAGATAAAATGGAAATACCTAGGCTCAGTGCAGAGTACAGTAGCAGCAGTTGTCCATATTCCTGCTCTGATTAGAGCCGGAAATTAAACAAGCACCAGTTCATCTCATAAGAGCCTTATACAAACACACACACACACATACCACACCCATTCACATGTCATTACCACCCCCTTTTATTTAAATTTATTATTATTTTTTTTACTAAAATAATACAAAAAAGGGAGACAGGTATATTTACAAAAATCCATGGCTGGTACAGTACATAATTTTTAAGACACACTAAATGCTACAATCTTTCAGGTCCTGAGATTATTACAAATATCAACTCAAAGCTTTGTTCAGGTCCAGTTTTAAAGGAAGAAAAATAACCCCAAAATATTAAGTCACACACTTATTTAAAATACAGTATATCCCTTCAAGTTAGTATAAATGCACCTCCCTATAAATACACGTGATACAATAAGCAGTGCCTTTCCCTCAAAGGAGCAGCAATTATTCAGGCTCCTTCCTTCAAGATTGTGGAGAAACACACTGGCATCTCTAACAAGTGTGGAGGTGGCTATGGTAAGAGGAAGATGTGCAACTGGAGGGAAGTTCCTCTACAGAGTGAACATTCACTGTATAAGTTAAGACCTGTTTTTCCTTCTGTTAACAAACAAGTCTTTCCCTTATCAAAATTTATAGCGTAAAAGTTGGAAATATGTGCTTAGCCAGATTAAAAATCAGAATCCGTATTTCCAATCAGCAAATAGATCTGCAGTCCCACAATAATTTTTACAACTACAAATAAACTTTCTTGCTTATAAAAAAGGGAGAAAACACCCATCACTTCATTACCTTAGTAGACTTTAACACGTTATTTGGGGCACAAAATTTTTGCCAGCCAGAGATTTCTTTTCCTCTTCTTTTAAGCTTGATAATGATTAGCAAGCAAAACACAATGGCAAGCCTCAGATCTGCCTACTCTCCTCAAGAACAATTAATATTTTTGATACTTTCTATAATACAATTTTTCCGTGACAGCCTACAAAGGACAGTACCAAGCTTGAGTCTGTTCTCTGGAGGCTGGCCTTGGACCCTACCTCTCCTGGTGGAAGGGCCCCTTGTTTATCTGAAGGTCTATGTAATTAATTATGTAGGCAGAGCCGGGACTTTAAAAGTTGGCTGAAGGTGGCCAACTTTCTCACTAACTATATAAAACAGTAATACCTTTGTTAATTGAGAAAAACTCTTTTAATGCCTCTAGCCAAAATTGGGGTAATCCTTGGTAATTTTGCAGGTATGGGAAAGAAAACGCCATGTGCTGGCACAGAGCACAATACCCTTGTAAGCAGCAGAGATAAGCAAAAAAACAAAACAAACAAAAAACATGAGGTTATGGCTGCAAGGACAGAAAATACAAGACAGCTGAGGTCTGACAAATTAAGGGCAGGTTGTCAAACAGAAAAACATATCAACAGCTGGTCTTGGTTACTGCTAACTCCTAAATGTGCTTAGAGGCTGAATGGAACTGTTGACTTAAAAAATTGAAGTATTTCCGAGTTATCTTGGGTAATAGTCATCTTGCTTGAATTTAATTAGGTTTCCATCAATGCTCCATTATAAAATATTTTAACACTAGATTTAAGATAAAATCCTATATAATAAAAGCCTAATATGCTAAGTGTCCAGTCGTCTGTTCAACCAATCAAAGCATAATATGCTAATGATATGCTAAGGCCGCTCAACCACTCACTATGACGTGCACTGACCATCAGGGGGCAGATAGTCGACTGGTCAACCAGTCACTATGACGTGCACTGACCACCAGGGGGCAGACACTCCTACTGGTAGGTTAGCTTGCTGCTGAAGTCCTGCCGATCAGGACTGAGCGAGATGGGCTGGACATGCCCTGGAGCCCTCCCGCAGCCCCTCCCAGGCTAGACAACCTCCCGTGTCCCTCCCCGACCCCGACCATGCACCAGTGGGGGTCCCTCAGTCTGGCCTGCGCCCTCTCGCAATCTGGGACCCCTCGGGGGAAGTTGGAGAGCCGGTTTCAGCCTGATCCCGCAGGCCAGGCTGAGGGATCCCACTGGTGCACGAATTTGTGCATCAGGTTTCTAGTAGAATTATATTATTATTAGCAAAATGGGAGCAAATGATGTAGAGTTTTCTAAAAAACATAAAATCCGTACTAAGGATTCATATGACCTGTTTGACTTAACTCTTTGCAAAGTAGGTTTTTTTCCCCAGGGAAGTATGAAAAAAAGCTAGGCAGAGAATTATGAGAACTAAACCCCTAACAAAGGCCTGTGCTTCTTCTGAACAACCTCGAAAGCATCAAGAGGAAGCCATAAACTGCAGCTACTACATTATATAGTAGAGAAATCTATTTTTTAATACAAAGGAGAAGAGAAAAAAAAATTCTGGTCACCAGTGATAATTCTAATTCCTGGAAATATCGACCCCATTAATTACACTACTAAGACTTCTGAAAGTACTCTTGACCTGTTTGGTTAACAGTTCGGGAAAGTGTCAGAAACTTAAGTATTAATCTGTTATAAACTGAAAATATGTAAGAAAGATTGAGAAGTAAAGTAGAAGTATTACAGTATGAGGAAATTAAAGACCACAAATAGTTACTTTCAAGCAAATGGTACTTTGGGATTAGCTAAGAAAAAAGCAATTTAATGTCAAGTTATTCAGTGGCAGTCTAATTAAAGCCCTAGCGTCTCTCTCTCAGTCTGTGCTGGGATGTGAACAGTCTCCTGGAACAGACTGTAGTCTTTACTTCTGAATTCAATGGGACACAGGGTAGATAGCCATGTGAGTGAGAAAAGGAGGTGAAAGACAGGTTAACCTTTCCTCCCCAGATTCTTCACAATACGCAATACTCCAGTGTAGCAACTGGCTGACGAAATGGTTAACTTAAGAGCTCAAATTAAAGGAAAGAAGAATGAAGACTAAAGGAAATAAAGAAGAATACAACATTAATATTCAAAGCTATTTTAAATTAGAGTCGGACAATCTGTTCAGCACTACGAACCCGAACAGTGTGCTGCAGAACCTAAATCTTTCTCAGAATTGAACGCTGGGGTGATAATGTAACTTAACAACCCAATGGTATTCCATGATTCTAAGTTTTGCACCAGTGAAAGGATGTGCACTTAATTTTTTAATGTAAGATTCACATTTTATGATAGAAGAACAAATAAAATATCTCTTATTTTATGCTTCTGTTAATTTTCTCTAGCGGAACAGATACACATTCAACAAAACCTTAATGCCTTATTTCTTTGGGTAGAAGTCTTAACATGTTATTTAAAGAATGGATAAGAAAAGATGTGTAAAATAAAGAGTACACTTATCTGCATAGTTGATACTCAGAGGCTACTAAGGCCTTATCTGGAAAAAGTAATAAAAACGTCCCATCACTAGAGGTTAAATGAGCCTTGGCCAATTCTGGGTATCAGTCCAGTGCTTTGTCTGCTTTGGGCCTGCTGCTTTCTCCTGACTCACTTGAGCGAGATAGTTTGTTCTTCACCTCCCTACATGTTCTTTCCTAATCCTGAACATGTGCTACAATTTAAATCAGCACTCAACCCCCAGCAATTGCTGCTCAGCATTTATTCCTAACTAGAAAGGCAGCATCCATTTTTCCTGTTGTTTAAATGATAGGAGGAAAATTCTATGTATTACTACCTAATACGCTGGGATAGAAGGTAGGATAAAAAGATCTTCCTTTCCTCTTCAGAGATGGGCAAACCGTGTTTCCTTCCACCCCCAGTCTCCCAACCCTGCCCCAGCTAGGAAGTGAATCCTGCCTCCCCGCTCCCATTTTCCTACAACTCTTCCATGGGTTGAAGAAGCATAAATCACAAAGGGAAACTGGCTAGAAGTGTACCCTGCTGACTGTGTGTAGTGCTTGCCCCTTCAGTGCAAAGATGGATAAACCTATAGTTGCAGGAACAGTACACAGTCTCCAATTTACAAGAATGAGGAGACTCCCATTCTTTCTTAGATAGTTAAACGCTTTGCTATGCATCACCAAACAACTAATACAAGAAAATTAGATGGAGAAGATGGAAATGTGAGGCAGATAAAACTTTCGGGATCATTAACCAACTCCAATGACAAACCATCCAAATTTTACGTAGTTTCAGCTCTGAAACCTTGGCAAAAATCACACCTGTAATAAATAACACCATAAAAGGCAAAAAAAACCAAAACCTACATATGATTAAGAAACAATGTGTTACTTCCCCTTCCCACTTACTAATCTGAAAGTAACCATTTTACCCCACCACAAATATAAAATACTTAAATAACAAATATGTATCTTAACTAGAATTCCAGTGATTTATTTTTAAAATTAAAAATTAAATGGTGCTTTTTATACCCATTCTTTAGCCTCTGCAGGATGATGATAATACTTTTTTTTTTTTTTTGATGATAATACTTTTTTAATTATATAGGACATTTTAGAAAAACTCAAAGTATTTTTGAACTAGTAAAGTCTCTGATATCCCTGGGAGGTAGGTGAATATTATTATACCCAACATTCTAATGGGTAATCTGAGGCACGAAGGTTAAATGATATTCCCCCTAACGTAGTAATCCAAGAGTAACACGACTAAACAGAAGCTGCCTAATAACAGTGTTGCTATCAGGTAACACTACCAGGAGCCTCTGCTTTCTCCTTTTAGCCACTAGTCTCCTCTTCCCAATTAAAATGTATTTAAAAGGGAGCACTTACTAGATATTTGTACTGGGTTTTGAGGATTGGTTCAACTTGGTCTCCCTTAACATGTCAAATATGTTTTCAACAAAAAACAAATGAATCTTAGATGCCGAAAATTACGTTATTTGGCTCAAGGGAGGGATTTAAATAGTCATAAAAGCAGATTAAGCCAAATGTAATTATCTGGCAAATGAAAACTGAAGATCTTTCAATAATGCTATAGGTTATATGAGTGTTTTCCCCGGCACCTGAAGTCCTTCTACTTCTAAATGTATTAACCTTTGACAGATATGCAAAATAGCTATATGAATTCTCCGAAAAGAATTTCCCCAAAATGCAGTTTCAATGTTGACAAAGTTGCTAACTTCCTTGAAAACTTATTCAAATACAATATCATGATTCTAACTCTAGCTCCCCCATGGCTGTTTGCCTGCCATAGTGCACCTTATTGACTTGACCCACAAAAGACTTGTTACTCCAATGCTTTCTCCAGTATTACTCATGCCAAGTTTGAAAGGCATAGGGCAGTGGGTTAAACCCAGGAATAGTCAATGAGTTGGCTAAATTTATTTTACTTGTAATAACTACTTATTATATATATATATGTATGTATGCACGCACACACACACACGCACACAAACAGATGCTCTTAGGGGGAAAGACAATTTCCCAGTCCATCCATTTGAATTGATTAAAAGCAGTGGAATAAACAGGCAGAAGTCTTGCAAACACTGACAGGAAGTGTTCAGAAAGGATGCAATGGTACAGCAGCTGCTAGTTTTATATATATATTACATATGTATACATATATATATATACACATATATATGTATGTATGTATCTTATACACATATCCATATACATATAAAGAAAAGGAAGAACATTACAGCATGACATGAAGTTGGCAAGTTTGGGATTCCTCCTCCTGAATCCCCTGACTTATTAGCCTGTACGTCAGGGTATATGAGAACAGTTTGAAAAGGGTGGGGGAAGGGGAGAGAAAAAAAGGCACTTAAAAAAGAGAAAGGCCTGAATTGAGCATGTTTTAGAGGAGCAATATAAGCATTTTACCAGAGCTAAGAAATGATTTACAGAGAGTTAAACTTTTCCCCTTAGATTTTATAAAATAAAATTGCATAACGTGTTTGTAACCAGTCATTGACCTACTACTGCATTTTTCTTCTGCTTCATTATTACAAAAACAAAAGCCCCCAAAGCAAAAAACAACAAAACAAACACAATCATACATGCACAACATAAAGTAAAAATGCCCCATCTGAGGACGGACGGTCAGCAGAAACGACAGTGCTGAAGCACAGGGAACTTTTTGAGTTTGGCCTGATTATAGGTTTTATCACTCTTCTAATTTAAAACAAAACAAAACAAGCAAACTCAAATTCAAAGCCTAAGTGAAGATAAAAATACAGGGACCAGTATTCTGTTATGGTATACTCCTGAAATAAAGTATCCTAATTCTATACATGGGTCAAATGATAAGACAAAACCTCTAGAAATAAAGAACTGTAAGTTAGGTTAAAGTCGATCAATACAGGCAAAGTTCATTCTACAAATGTAGCAGCAAACATGATAGAGAGCTGGAGTTCTAAGAGGTGATCCCAAGGGACACAGAGTTCTCACAATCAATGGCAGTTTGAAAAACAGTAGCATTTCCATTTCAGAAAATGTCTTGAACCAAGTAGAGCTGGAAAGGGGTGTGGTAGAGGGCAACCAGAGAAGCAAGACTAGAGGTGTCTGCCCTTTCCAACCCTGGGTAGTAAACAATTTAGATCTGCTTTGGGAGAAAAAAAAATTCTGGGTTAAAACTCTTGTTCATTAAGTTGTTTTCAAACAGGTGTCAAACCCACAGTATTTAAACATGTATGTGCCCCGATCTTCCTCCTACCTTGGCAATACAATAACCCTATTCAACTTCTATGATATAAAATGTTATTTGGGCTAACAACATCCATCAAAGGGGGAGTAGGCATGAAAGAATGTACTAATACACCATCAGGACTTTGTGACTTCAGATTAACCTCACTTCTTTTCCCAAAACCTTTTCTTCAGGCTGTTTTCAAACCATGATTTCTCTTACCCTTCAATTTCAGAAGCACAGGAGAAAGAATTATAATCGACTTGTAATGGAATTATTGCTTGCATTGACTTTGGAGGCTCTGAATGAGCTTAACACTTTGCTCCCAAACAGTCTCCAACAGGGGCTCAGCACTGCTATCTCTGAAGACAACTCTGCCGACCATTATTGCTTGTGAATACTGAGGATTAATTTGTATGTACAGTAATAGCTTATATATCAGTGAAGGCAATTTAAAATATAAGACAATTGAAAACAAACAGCTTAATTTTCCTGATTCAAGAATCCCACTGAATGGGATGTAATTAAGTGTGCTGATTATTTTTGCATTGGGATGTTTATTAACGCTCTTCAGAAATACACACTGCTCTATATCCTTTTAAATAACTTACCATTTTAAAAAATAAATGCAAAAATATACTATGAGTCACAAGTCTCTGTCCTAAAAATAACCAATTTATATGTTTGTTTTTAAGTAAGAAAACTGTAAAGATAGCTGACCATAAATATGGACATAATTTTTAATGTTATGATCTAGAAAAGAAATAGTTTTGTATTTACATGTAGAAATTCGCTGATCATACTTATCTATTAAGAAATATAAGGATGTTTGTTTCACTTGTTTAACATAAAAAAAAAAGGGTAGTCTTGACTGAAATGGATATATGTTAGTGAAAGTGGGGGGGAGGGAGAAGGAGGGGCGGAGGAGGTTGGGTCTGGCAGCAGTTCCCAAGATACCAAGACTGAAGAGAACAGAACATAATCTCCATATGTGAAGACTTCTCAGAGCCAAGGGCCTTCAGATTACTTTTTTTTAAAAAAAATATATTTTATTGATTTTTTACAGAGAGGAAGGGAGAAGGATAGAGAGTTAGAAACATCGATGAGAGAGAAACATCGATAAGCTGCCTCCTGCACACCCCCCACTGGGGATGTGCCCGCAACCAAGGTACATGCCCTTGACCCGAATCGAACCTGGGACCCTTTAGTCTGCAGGCTGATGCTCTATCCACTGAGCCAAACCGGTCAGGGCCCTCAGATTACTATTTATGGTTAGTTATAAAATGATACTGGGGGAAGAACTGATAAACCTCTTTTTCTCCAATGACAGCAGAATCACCAGGGAATCCTCACAAGGTATAATTCAGAACTGATGATGGAGTTATTAAGAAATTAAAATTATTGTTTCTTGACTTAAAATAGTAATGAAGTTATATATGAATAAATATATGCACACACACACACACACGCACACATGAGTACATGCACAATTATCAGCAGGAAGAGATTAACATGCACTCTGACTTCCCTCCTGGTATGGGAAGTAAAACAAAGGCTAGCTTCCCAAAGGAAAACTCCTACATAGCATTAGCAAAGACGTTCCCCGCCCCCCTCAAATTAGATAAAACTTAGATAAAAGAGGTATGCTACACTGGAATAACTCAATTGGGTAAGCTTGCCTAATTAAAAAAACAAATTGTAATCAAACATACTCAATTCAAGTCAAACCTCTCTGCAACATCCCAATATCCTCCCAAAATATCTACCAGGGCTGATGCAAAATTCAGATTTGTTTTACTGGTAATCTAAATTCTGAGATGCAAGTAATTATATCAATGATTCCTTTGAAATAATCTTTTGCTCTTACTGTAACAAGTTCTTGGAACTAAAGTTTTCAGTTACTTATTAACTTTTTGCTGTGAAGCCAGCCAATGTGACTTTGAATTCAAATATAGGTTTACAGATCTGAACAGATCTGCAGTAATTTATTCACAGTCCTACCGGCTATTTGGGACTTTTTCTTATAAAAGGAGAAAAAGGGCCTGGTTAATACTCTTATTTGAATAAACCTAACAGTATAGGGTGATGTGTGATGAAAACATACACAAGCAATGTTGCGTCTATCAATCTGATGTGGCTCTTTAGGTTAGTTTATCATTAAAAATGGACCAAGCTTACACCATTCTTGGGTACACTTTGAAACATTTAGAAGCCTAAACAGGAAGGAAAAAAAGGGAGAAAGAAAAGAAAGGCTAGAATGATGAGGTGTAAAAAAAAAAAGTATCCAAACAAAGCCATAAATTTCTCCCTTAATGTCCTCTGTTGAATGTTATTTCCATAAGGACACCATGATAACTACAGAGTCTTACTATCTGCAGATTTACTCACATGTCAATATTCTGAGTCAATATTAGGAAATGATCCAAATCAATTTCACTACACTGGATATAGGGAGTAAAAATACACTGTGATTTTTATAAAAAATAATCCCTTGTACACACATGATTCGAATGTAATTTCTCCCTTTAAAATACTATCTTGAAAATTCCAAAAATATATATATATGCTATTTGAATGACCAATGTAGAAGCATGTGTAGTACACACTTATAGCTGTTTATATCAATATTTAATAGTCACCTGAAGTACCACTTAGCTAACAGAACAGAAGTTGTGAACTGAGGTGAAGTTGGGAGAAATTAGTTCATAGTGTAGACCTGCAAGGGCTAAGAGCATCAAAGCCGAAGCCCTACAGCAAAGATCTCCATTTCTCAAGAGAAAAATGTGAACAGTCACATTTTAACATCAAGAATGGAAATAAGAATTAATGTCAATACCAGATGCACAAATCACCTGAAGAAGAGAGTTAAGTACCTGCTTCTGAAAGGAAGATGAAATTGACCCTTTTATAAAAAGGGGACATCTAAGTTTCGTCTGTTAAGAGCAACAGGCTCAATTTCGTGACTTTTAAAAATCTCGATGATTTAATAATACATATCACTGTGCTAAAATAACTTTCCTGAAGCATCTCTAGTCCACTGATTCACATGGGGAGTTGCTACACACTGGGGAAGATTCAAGTTTGTTCAGGATTTTTGAGGGTATAGTATTTTCTACGGTCTGTATCAGACATAAAGTCATTATTTTTTTGTATGGCAAATTTGCTCCACAGTCCACTCAAATAGACATGATCCTTACTCCTGACAAACTGACCTAATTCCAGATATATTGCCTTTTATTATGCAATTATGACTATACATGTTCAGATCCAACCCCCAGGATGGATGGAGTTTACCCAAATCCTCAATTTTCCTTCTTCCTCCCTCAGGGGGAAAAACAAATTTGTACTTCTGTGGGTTTGACAACTGAGTCTCTTTTAATTCAGTTAATATGGTAACTTTGTCTTTCTTTAGAAGAGACCAAAAGTCACTAACTTTGCAAGAAAGCATTTCTTCCTCCTGCACCTGGCTTTACATCAAGTAATGTTTTCTTTCCTTTTTCCTCCTCACCACAGTGCTTGGGACGAGAGAATGTAAACATCGACAGAACAGCAGCCCTATGACCACATGAGTACTTTCCCATCAGGTAGATTCCATCAGCCAGCTGAGTGTCTCATCTCCTTTGCTTGTTGGGAAGTCACTGAGATTTCCGTGGCAATTTAGTGTCCCCTTTACTTTGGCCTCCATCTAAGAAAAGAGATGTTTAATTGGTATGGGAAGGCATGGTATTAAAAATAGATTTAAGAAGCAAAGCAAAAAGAATAATTAACTTTTAATTTTTATATGGATTACATTGCTAAAGAGATAACCTTTAACATAAAACATGCTATATATAGCATTATAGAGGTTGAAAAAACATATAGGAGATAAAAACTCAACAAGAATGATTCTCTTATCCCAAATGACTGTGGTTTAGTAGGTTTTCAGCATCCTACAAATACTATTTCAACAAGTATTTATTCCTAGAGGCCTGGTGCAGGGATTTGTGTACATTGAAAGGAAATTACTTAGAAGGTGGCTGGCGGGGCAGGACTGGGCGAGACGGCCGGACACACCCTGGAGTCAACCTCCTGCAGTCTCTCCCCAGCTGGCCGGACCTAGGGTGGTGCTGGGCTTGAAGGATGTCTGCAGAGTGAGCAGGGTCCTTCCAGCAGGTGGGTTCCCTCGGCCTGGCCTGCAGGGATTGGGGCAAAACAGGCTCTCTGACATCCCCCAAGGGGTCCTGGATTGTGAGAGGGTGGTTCTCAGGTGATGCACTCTGGAATCAGGCTCCCTCCTCTCTGGTTCCAGGTGCATCACCCGAGAACTGCAGCTGCCAAGTCACCATAGCTCCTATGTTGAGCGTCTGCCCCCTGGTGGTTATTGTGTGTCATAGCTACCCGTCGGACAGGACAGTCAAATGGTCGGGTGGTCAGTTAGGCTTTTATATATATACTAGAGGCCCAGTGCATGAATTCGTGCACAGGTGACAGGTGGGGTCCGGCTGGTCCAGTCCCAATTAGGGCAGATTGGGGCCGGGCCTCTTGGGAGGAGGAGGTGGTGGGAGGTTGGCTGGCCAGCCTGCCCCGATCAGAGCCAGGCTGGCTGGGGAGAGGGGCCGTGGGCAATTGGCTGGCGGGCCCCGCTCCCGATTGGGGTGGGGGGCCGACCATGGGGAGGGGCTATGGGCAGTGGGCCAGCCAGCCCTACCCCCAAATGAGGTGGGGGGGCTGATTGAGGGTCAGTGGCCAGAGGAGGGGCTGTGGGAGGTTGGCTGACCAGCCCCACCCGATTGGTGTGTGAGGTGGGCAACTGGGGCAGAGCTGGCTGGGGGGAGGGGCCACAGGCTGATCGGGGTGGTGGGGGCTCATCGGGGGGTGGGCTGCTGGGGGGAGGGGCTGCAGGAGGTTGGCTGGCCAGCCCTGCCCCCTATTGGGGTTGGGGGTGTGATCAGGGGCAGGGCCAACTGGGGGGAGGGGCCTAGGGAGTTTGGCTGGCTGGCCCCACCCCCCGATTGGCCCAGTTTGCTGGCCACAGTGGGCGTCATAGTGACCAGTCGTTCCAGTCGCTGGCTTTTTATATATATGAATAGGTATCTACCTCACAGACAATATGCTAAATGCTGTGAGGATTATAAAGGATCATAAAAACATAATCCCCACCTTCAAGGGACATACCACATAGATTCATTTAGAAGACAAGGTCAATTTCATTCTTTTGCAAGTAAAGTTAAATTTCTTGCCATGACATAGCATTTGATAATTCACAATTATTTATGTAAATGATGGGGCACACTGGTAGTGAAAAATCCAGCTGAGTCTTTTTTTGGCCCTAACCTATGAAAGTTTAACTGACAGGAAAGTCTGCTACTAGGAATAAGGGTTTCTAGTTCTACGTGTGACTATTTAACTTTTACTAGAAAAATGCTGTTTTCTCTATTTAAACTGGGTAAGAGTTGGACCCAGTGACTTTGAAAGCCAAAAAAATATAGAGGGAGTCTCTAACAGGTCATTGCCTTAACAAGGAATAAGACACCTCCCATCCCCACCCAATAGGATTAACAGAAAAAGACAGGGAGGCATGGTAGAAATACTACACAGGTGAAAAGAACAAAATATTGTACTACAATAACAAACTTAAGGCTGGAGGAGAGCACAAAAGTCATATTGCTAGGTCCACTCATGTGATATCTAAATTACTCTGGTAAAACACAAACCGAAAAAATTCCTCTACTAAAGAAAAGATGTATCAACAAAATATGATGATCATTTCAAAAGCTGTATAAACAGAATACTAGTAAAATAAGTTTGGCGACAACATCTAAGGAATTGGCTTTTTCATTGATAATGAGATATTACATACTTACATTTGTAGAGAAAAATGATTTAACTTTAGGCATAATTAAATTTATAAAATGGCAAGATGGAATTTTGCTCAAAGAAGCTTTGGTTAATTAGCAAAATAAAATGCTCATATTAAATGGACTCTGAGAGTCTTTAAAGCAAGACCTTCCCCAAGGGCCAAATCTGGCCACCTCTTTTTTATTTGTTTGTTTTTTTACACTTCTTTTTATAAATAAAAAGTTGTATTGGAACTCAGCCATACTCATATTAGATATTCTCTATGGCTATTTTCACTACACTACAGAGTTGAGTAGTTGTGATAGAGACTAAATGGCCTGCAAAGCCTAAGTATTTACTATTTGGGCCTTTAGAGAAAAAAGTTTACTGATCTCTGTCTTTAGATAAAGTAAGAGAATTGACATTAATAAACCGAACTCTTACTATGTATAAGGCACTATGCTAGAAGCCTTAAATTATTTTCATTAAATTCTCATAAGAAGCCTATTAAAAACATCTTCTTGTCCCCCGTTGACAAGCAAGAGATTGTGACGGTCAAACGAGTTAAGAAACTTGCTCTGAGTGGCAGTCTTAGGATTAAAAAATCAAAGCCTAATTCTCAAATTCGGTGTCTTATACCTTTAAACGTCTTTAAAATAAAAAAAATTGTAAACTTTCCTTTCTCCCTCTGGAAGAGTGGTGCTGCTCAGACAAGAAGAAAATTCATATAAAAGCTGGATTACTGGGGTCATGTTGAACCATGAGGTTCCTGTTTGTCTCATTCCTTACAAGTCCATACCAGTCCATCCATGAAAAAACAGATCTAAACTGAACTCATTATACCAGCAACTGCTTTAGTCACAGGGCAATTTTCCTTAAGCATTAAAACCTAGTTCAGGAAGATTAGGACTGCTGAATCTGTGTCTATTTTGTGTCCCCCATTTGTACAACAGTGATTTTATATTCATTCTTACCATGTAAGGTCGGTTACAGGATTCATTACAACTTGCTGCTTTGAGATTGCTACATAGCTTTCATTCTACTTGTTGACCAACTGTAAACTTGTTCAAAGATAATATGAAATGCAGTGGCCAAAAAGAATAGTGAAGCCCGAGTCAACTTCAAAGTTAAGAAGGCAGATGAGCAATTACTTCTGCTCAAAAGATCCTCCAAATGGCCTTCCGAATACTATCAGCAGTCTACTGAGGTCAACTGCTGGAGGCTGATGTGTATGTCCAGTATCTACTACCTAATTTCAGAAAGATATAGCTATGCTGCAAGGACATAATGTATAGAGTTTAGATGATATTAATTTAAGGACTGCAAAGTTTAATGGTTAAGAGCTGTCTGTGGAGTCAGACTTCCTGGATCTGTATCTCAGATCGAACACCTTAGTGTATCATCTTGGGAAAGCTGCTTATCTCTGATTCAGTTTCCTGGTCTATAAAATGGAGATTGTTATCTCATTCACAGGCTTGTTGTAAAGATTAAATTAGCTAATATAGTAAGTGGTCACAAGATTATCTGGCACTTGGTAAACTTCCCATCAGTATAAACTATTACAATTACTGGATATGACTTTTGCACATTGCCTTATGAACCCTCTTCTTTGTCATCACTTCTATATAACACTTTCAAAACCACTCTCTTCACATGTAACAAGAGATTTCATTTTACTTATTTCCTTTCTCTTAAAAGGAGTTTGTTGCTAATGAGGATTCAGTCACATGAAAGTCTGTTTTTTTCAACCTTTGTCATTTCATTCACGTTTTCAGAAAAAATGTTCAGTCCAATCTATATAGCTAAATAAACAACAAAGAGATGAAGAAAGAGGTGGCTTTCTTACCATTAAATGTTTGCTGTAAATGTGTAGGCAGAGGTGAGTGGGAAAGTGTTGCTGCATGCTGAGCTCCTGGCTGTAAACCCTTTAGTAAATCTGAGAGGAAAACAGACTTGTCAGTGATCTTCTTAAATCTGGTTGAGCCCTCTGAGAGCAAAAATGAAAATAGTTTAATTTATCTAATGCAAGCACAGCCCTGACTTCAAAGGCCTTCTTTGAGTATATACATGTTAAAAAATTTACATACATAAATGTACCTGTGAATGCAAACACTCAGCAAATCTGACTTCCTCTTATTATAAATTTTTTTTAGAAATGTGGTATAGTGGTTCATTTAAAAATTATAAATAAAATCTCAGAGTCCAATAATTTGATTATTCATAGATAAAATACATTGCATCTCTTTTTTAAAAAATTCTATAATCTATACAAGTCCAACTGGTATAGTGAGTATAATTTTGTTTCCTGTTCTGTCAAACTAGGTAGCCAAGTAAACAAAGGCCCCACTTACTCTGAGTTAAGCTATGGTGGAGAGCGGCTGAGGTAGATCCCGGGGTGGTTGTCACTCCAGCTGTGTCCGTTCCAAAGCCAAGCAGCTCCAAGGGAAACTGGAAGGGCATGGTCACTGGAACAAGGCCACCCAGCATCCCAAAAGGAGTCACATTTTGATTTGTTACAGACAAAGGTGATGTCATGAGAGTCAGAGGTGAGGCATTAGCCAATAATGATGCTCCTGCTGTGGACTGCAGAAACCAGGGGTCAAAATACATAAGAAATCAAATCTTTAACCTGAATTGATTTATTTAATATCCTCATGGGCACAAGACTATGTTTTATATTTGCTCTAACAGAAACCTTGATATAGAAATGAAGATGGAGGTGAACAATACAATTCAAAGTGCTACTTAATAATTCTATACTCAGCTCTTCATCACGTTTAGACTCTTCCTTAAGTTATTTTATTGCCTATATTAACACCCATTCACCCTCTCAATCCATTCACTTCTTTTTTTTAATTTTTTTAAAAAAATATATTTTATTGATTTTTTTTACAGAGAGGAAGGGAGAGGGATAGAGAGTTAGAAACATCGATGAGAGAGAAACATCTATTAGCTGCCTCCTGCACATCCCCCACCGGGGATGTGCCCGCAACCAAGGTACATGCCCTTGACTGGAATCAAACCTGGGACCCTTCAGTCCACAGGCCGATGCTCTATCCATTGAGCCAAATCAGTTAGGGCAATTCACTTCTTTTTAAAAAAATATATATTTTATTGATTTTTTATAGAGAGGAAGGGAGAGGGATAGTGTTAGAAACATCAATGAGAGAGAAACATCGATCAGCTGCCTCCTGCTGGGGATGCGCCCAAAACCAAGGTACATGCCCCCGACCAGAATCGAACCTGGCACCTTTCAGTCCGCAGGCTAACGCCCTATCCACTGAGCCAAACTGGTTAGGGCTCCATTCACTTCTTAGATTCCCCTAGATCTGAACCAATTTCAATGTGGTCTCTGAACATGCTCAGTCTCTTTGCTATTTGTCTATACTGTTTCCTGGCCTACACTGTTTCCTGGCACAGTCTCTGCAGTTGCTGCTATAGATTATTATTATTCTCTCAGAGCCCCTAACTCTGTGTCCTTTACTTCCATCCTAACACCTTACAGAGATGAGGCCACCTGGGATGTTCTTCCTCATCAGACTCACCCGCCTCTACTCCAAAAGCTATGACCTATGAACTGGCCTATGCCATGAATCCCATCAATGTAGAACTTCCTGGTACAAATAATCTAGTATTCGCACTTTTTCCATGTTTCCTCTGCCTTCTCATATACAGAGAATTCTTTTTTTCCCCTTTATTGATTAAGATATTAAAAATGTGTCCTTATCCTCCCAATCTTATCTCTTTTTTAAAAAATATCTTTTTATTGATTTTTAGAGAGGAAGAAGGGAGAGGGATAGAGAGATAGAAACATTGATGAGAGAGGAACATCATCAATCAGTTGCTTCTTGCACGGCCCCTACTGGGGATTGAGCCCGCAACTGAGGTACCTGCCCTTGACTGGAATCGAACCTGGGACCCTTCAGTCCAAAGGCCGACGCTCCATCCACTGAGCCAAACCGGCCAGGACTCATCTCTTTTTACAACCACTTATTCCTGACTCTTCCTCAACTTTGGAAACCACTTGACTTATTTGTATTCCTTTTATCTTCAAACTTAGTGAATGACAGCCTCCACTTTCCACATTATCTAGTGCCAGCCGTGGGCAAACTACGGCCCGTGGGCCATATACGGCCAGTTTGAAATGAATAAAACTAAAAAAAAAAAAAAAAAAAAAACAACCGTACCCTTTTATGTAATGATGTTTACTTTGAATTTATATTAGTTCACACAAACACTCCATCCATGCTTTTGTTCCGGCCCTCCGGTCCAGTTTAAGAACCCATTGTGGCCCTCGAGTCAAAAAGTTTGCCCACGCTTCTAATCTCTCCTTAACCCCTGTAAGTTGGTTTCCATCTCTACTACTTTTCTGAACTTAGACTCTCTAAGGTAAAGGCAAATTAGAGGGTGTTTTGACACTCCCCTATCTGTTTGTTTGTTCTTTTAATATATTTTCATTGATTTCAGAAAGGAAGGGAGAGGGAGAGATAGAAACATCAATGATGAGAGAAAATCACTGATTAGCTGCCTCCTCCACACCCCCTATTGGAGATCAAGCCTGCAACCGGGGAATGTGCCCTAACTAGGAATTGAACCGTGATCTCCTGGATCATAGGTTGACATTCAACCACTGAGCAACGCCAGTCGGGGCCCTACCTGTGTTTTAATGCTGTTTATGAATAAAAACAGTGAAATGAAAAATATGCTAACATTGAACTTTCATTGAGAAATTACTTAAATATACTTCATTAAGCTAATTCTTTGAACAATTTTCTATACAGCAATTAAGTAATTTTTTTCCATTTTGACATTTCTTTTCTATGTGAATTTATCAACAAAGATTATAAGCTTTTCTCAGTATTAGATATTATCTATTATAGTTTCTGCAACTGTTAAGTTTTCTTTTGTAGCCTTATTTTACTAATTCTAAATTTCCCTGACTACATATTTTACATGTTAGCCACTGTCAGGCTGATTTTATGTGTTTATTATTCAACTAGTAAACATTATTCATTAATAAAGGCTGAGTCATTTTGCTTAGTTAATATATGAGAAAATAGAGGTGATCTTCCCATCCATCTATGCCACATTACATAGTACTAGTATATACTTAGTGGTCCATGCTACTGCTGCACATGAATTGCAGAACAACCTCAAGAAGCTTCCCATTCTGTTTTTTCCACTCTCTCCAATAGCCTTCCCTCCCATTATCTCCTTTAATTTTAATCTCTCAAATTTATATTCACACTCCTGACCTCTCATCTCAATTTCAATCCTGTATATCTGGAAGTTCAATGAAGAATCTAACTTGGATATCTAACACTCACCTACTTGGCATGTCCACAACTAAACTCATCATCACCTGCTATGTTAACTGCTATCAGCAATAGTCTGGTTCTTACCTGCCACTTAGGTTTGACACCTTAGTTTTCAGGCATTAAAAAGTAAAGGACAAGGTGAGCTCGTGGGCAACATACACATTCTTTCTTTTTTTCCACAACTTCCTCCAACACTTACGTATAAGTCTTTATCACTTTCTGCTTGGCATTAACTATCTTTCTTATTTTCCAGTCTTCTTCTCTGTTGTGCCAATTGTGATAGACAAAATGGGCACATTAAGAAAACAATTACTAAGTTAAAAATAATAATAAGTGAAGCAATTTAGATCGAAAGGATCCTGTATCAATTTGAGAATTAACAAGAGTTCTTTCTTCTTTTTAGTCATAATTCTATTGTAGTCTCAGGGTAACATGAGGCACATACTTCAAGGCAGTACACCATAAACAGAGCCCCCTAGTGAGAAACAGCTAATAAAAAAAACTTTTTCTGGAGGAGGCTAATTAAAATCTATGGAAAATGCCCTGTCCAGTGTGGCTCAATTGCTTAGAGCAGCGGTTCTCAACCTGTGGGCGCGA
The DNA here is from genome assembly GCF_963259705.1 of Myotis daubentonii. NCBI lineage: Eukaryota > Metazoa > Chordata > Mammalia > Chiroptera > Vespertilionidae > Myotis > Myotis daubentonii. The sequence continues at coordinate 31,520,612 of NC_081849.1, read as the reverse complement.
CCCCTTTGGCAGTCGAACGACCCTTTCACAGGGGTCGCCTAAGACCATCCCGCATATCAGATATTTACATTACGATTCATAACAGTAGCAACATTACAGTTATGAAGTAGCAACGAAAATAATTTTATGGTTGGGTCACAACATGAGGAATTGTATTTAAAGGGCCAGAAGGTTGAGAACCACTGGCTTAGAGCGTCATCCCACACACCTGATTTCTGGTCAGAGCACATACCTAGATTGGGGGGTGTACTCAAGGCAACCTAACCATATCTCTCTCTCTCAAAAAACAAATAAACAAAAAACCCCAATAAACATAGATGAAAAATGTAAATTAAGGCAACTTCCAAAATTAAATAATTGAGTATTAGCAATAAAAAACGGTGTCATTGCCAAAACCGGTTTGGCTCAGTGGATAGAGCGTCGGCCTGCGGACTGAAAGGTCCCAGGTTCGATTCCGGTCAAGGGCATGTACCTGGGTTGCAGGCACATCCCCAGTGGGGGATGTGCAGGAGGCAGCTGATTGATGTTTCTCTCTCATCGATGTTTCTAGCTCTCTATCTCTCTCCCTTCCTCTCTGTAAAAAATCAATAAAATATATTTAAAAAAAAACAAAAAAACGGTGTCATGCCATAAGTGCCTAACATTTTTGTATGGTCAGCATTTCTGTATCTAATTTTGTTTTTAAAACTAAAATGAAATATCAGATTGTCTATGTTACATGGGTATAAATTTCTCTCTCCTAAACATGGAGACTTTTCAAAGCGGGGCATCCCAGCAGTGGTATCATTCAGAAGCATACAGGAGAAGTTGTCAACCTGAAGTAGGCAAACAGCTCAGGATAATGCCCCATAATCAAAAATATTTTCTATGATCTCCACATTTCATTCCCAAGGGAAAATATGAAGAGAATCCTTGCTCTCTCTTCCCATGGTTAGCATTACTTTTTTTTTTAAACCACATTTTATATTTTGGTTAAGTGCATCCACCCCCCTCATTCCCTACAACATCCAGAGTGATCTTTAGAAATATTAGTCAAACCATACCACTGTCCTCCCTGTAAAAGACCCTCCAATAGCTTCCCACTGCACACAGAATAAATTCCAAAGTCTTTATCATGGCCCACAAGGTCCTTCATCACATGGTACTGTTGAATTCCAACCTCATCACCTACCCATCTCTTCCTAGTCTTGCCATGCAGGTCCACACGTCTTCTACAGGCCTGTTCTTTCCTCTCTTCACACCACCCACTTTGCCTGGACTGTTTGTTCTCTCTTATTTCCAAAGGCTGAATCCTGCTCATTCAATTCTCCACTTAAATGCTGCCCCCTCAAAGAGGCCTTCCCCAACTCCTTTATCTATGTTAGCAGTAATCATACTTTATCATATTATCCCATTTTATTTTTTTATAACACTATATATTTTTAAAATTTGTGTTTTGTTTATTTTCCTACCTAAAATATATGCTCCATAAAGAGGAGGGGGTTTGAATATGAATGTTCACCCTATTTCCCCAGCACCTAGAACAGTGCCTGGCACATATTAAACACTTAGTAAGCATTTGCTTAATAAAGCAATTATTTTCAGAATTCTAAAGTGGCAAAGACAGGATTCAGAGAAAATCAGTAAGTTGAAGGGCAAGAAAGAAGAGGAACATGTTGAGTAGAAAATTATTCAATAAAAAGCAGGTAGAGGTAATAATCTGTTAAACTCAAGACCTGTCACTTTCACTGTGCAAATGAGTAGACAGCTGATGATGTATTTCAGACAGGAGTTATATACTTTGCAAGTACAGATAGGAAATCTGTTTTTAGTGTTGGAGGACTTGAGAGACGGGATCTAGAGGCCACAGATAGCTGATAAGATTTCAGTGAGATGCTATATTAAAAAAAAAACAACACCAAAAAACCCCCTTAGGACACCAATAGTTAGAAACAACCTTACTCAATTATTGACCTTTTCTTCAGTAAAACCAGTAAGAAGTGAACAAAAAGGATCAGATATGAAGGCAGGAACACTAACGGTTCCAAATCATAAAGTCATTTTGGAGAGGAAGAAAACCAGGAGGGAGTACATTTTAGAAACACAAATTTTGTCATGTAGCTTCATGGTGAGAAACTAATTGATAAGTAACTGTATACCAAGTATATGTGTTCTTTAATAGCATAAATGATTGATTACAAGAAGGATTTCTGGAAAAAAAATAAAACTGCTAGATTCTGGAGATGACAAAGGATAAAGATTTAATGTTAAATTCAGAGAAAACAAAACAAGTGAAAAAAATTTTTTTAGCTCCAAGGAAAAACCCAAAATATAATAAGAAAGCAAATGAAAACATCGTGTGCGGTATTTAGCTCAACAGAGACAATATTTTACATAGTCATGGATTTTACCAAAAGTTGTCATTTTACTCTTTCAGGAGAATGGAAAAAATATAAGGGAGCTAAGAGCCTCATTATCATAATGAGAAGTCAAAGATAATACTAAAAAAATAAATTAAGAGTCTTCCATTCATTCTTATTTAAAATCCCAGAGAAAAAGCTAAGAGAGTTAAAAGTAGTAAGCAGGAGGATATGGGGTAGGGAACTGCCATTTCTGTGATAATCCTCTCAAATATTCCTTTGATCAAATTAAAGATTCGAAAACGTCAACATTTTAATAAAGGTAATACAAACAGGAATGTGGACTAACTTGCAGATTTAAGTTATAACTTAGATTTTAACATACAATCCCGAATCAGTTTGTTTTTAGTGTTACTTTCATATTTCTGATTAAAAGTAAAATTACATAGATAAAATATCAATAAATCCTAGATTCTAATTAATAAAATATCAGTTAACTGAATTTTGTTCTATATTAGAATTCTGGAATCAATTCATTTCTAAGACTACAGTAATGGCAGAGTGATGATTTTAGTTTTAAGTGTACACTGAATACCAATGCTTAGCTTATACTGAATAGCAGAGAACCTCTATGGACACCAAGGGGAAAATTCTTTCATTAAATGTTCGTATTCCACAAAACCAGGATGCAGAATAAAGTTAGAGCATTTTGTTAGAGAACAGAATTCCATAAATCAATAAAAGTCATGTTTTCAAAGAATATTTAAGAACCTAAGAACACATCATAAAATGTTATATTTTTAAAAAGCTTATTATGAAACAGAATATTATGTAAACGCACATTCTTAAAAAAGTCCTAAAAAGTACCAGGAAAATATACACAGTGATGGAATAATGGATGATTTTAATTTTCTTTTTTGAATTTGCCTACAGTGAGCATGTATTTCTTTTCGGTGGGGGGAGGGGACGATTTATTAAAGAAACTAAATCAGTAATGTGAAAGTCTCAGAATACAAAGTGGGAGATAGATGGAAATAATAACAGAGAAGATGATATGGAAGGCAGAGAAATGAAATACATGAATAATAAAGAGTTCTCAAAAATTCTAGGCCAAATGGGTCAGAAATAATTATCACATGTAATCAAATGAAATATTCTTGAGCTGAAAACAAGATAAACCAAGCCAAAGTCCGTAAACCCTTGAATTGCAACAAAAAAGAGAAAATCTTACTAGCATTTAGGCAGAGAAAACACATTACTGATAAGAGAACCTCAGAATCCTCTATAATTCTAAATACAAAGGGTCAGTGGAACAGTATTTACAAAATTTGAAGTGAGACAATTAGTGACCCAAGAAATATGTAACTATTCAACTGTGATAGCACAGAAATGACCATATATGTAAGAGCTAAGGTAAAATAGCTTTCATTTTAGCCTTTTTGAAAACGTTCCTTGAGTGAGGAACGCCTATTAACTGAGAGATAAATTTAAAATCTCACAAATGGGGAAGCTGTGGTATAAAAGGATTAATGATACTAATTTGACAGAGAATTATAAATGAATAAATGCAAAATAAAAATTTTATTCAAAAAGACAGATTAAAGGAAAAAATAACATGCATGTATAAATTTGATTAAATAAAAAAGGTGGCAGGAGAAAGGGGACTATAGTGGAGAATAGAGGAGACAAGTGAAGGTATGTTAAATTCCTAAGTTACTACTTTGTTCTGGACTTTAATAAGATAGTGTTTTTTTTTTAAAATATATTTTATTGATTTTTTTACAGAGAGGAAGGGAGAGAGATAGAGAGCTAGAAACATCGATGAGAGAGAAACATCGATCAGCTGCCTCCTGCACATCCCCCACAGGTACATGCCCCTGACCAGAATCGAACCTGGGACCTTTCAGTCTGCAGGCCGACGCTCCATCCACTGAGCCAAACCGGCTTCGGCAATAAGATAGTTTTAAATATGCATTTTAGTTATGTCTTTCGACATTTTTGAAAGTGAGTATGTATTACTTGAATGAAAAATAAATAAATCCACATATCAACAAAAATCTCACCCCCAAGTATCCCCATCACTGTTATGTCAACATTAGGAACATTCCTTGGCAATAAACTATTGGCTATTTGGCTATTACAAACAACCTATATATTATAATAAGGAAAGGTTATACACTAATACATTTTACCCCATGAATGTATATAACATACATACCTGCACACTGGCTGTTACCACTGAAGACCCTGAGGCAGAGGATGGTCTATGTGGAGTAGACAACGGTTTAGTAGCACCCTGTGTTCCACCTCCTGTTCCCCCAGATAGACTAGTCCTATTAGCTCCGCTTGAGTTAAGGTTGCTACCTCTGCTGGCAGGTGCGTTCACTGCAATTCCACTCAAGCTATTCTTCCCAACAGTTCCAGTGGATGATGAGTTTGGTAGCTTTGATGAGGCCTGAAGATTTTTTGTAGACGGAAGGCCTGAAGTGCGATTAGAGGGCAATAAATTCAAGGTGGGAGACTGTCTGCTGATATTTATTCCACTGGGTTGTTTATGGACTGGGTTGTTACTGCTGGAGTGGCTACTCTGGGCTACTAGTGCACTTGGACTGGAAGAACTTGAGGATACAGTAGGCTTGGGAGTTGGGTTGGATTTAGAAATAAGTTTAGTTGATACTGAAGGCTTAGCTGACAGAGAGGGCTTGGGTGAGGCAGAAGGCTTAGGTGAGGGCAAAGGTTTAGGGGATGTGGCAGGTTTGGGAGATGCGGCAAGTTTTGGGGATGCAGCCATTGAGAAGGGAGATTTGAAACCCTGCGTGGAGATTTGTGACACCATAGCCTTAGCTAAGTAGTTACTGGAGGTAGTGGTGCTAGGTACTGTCCTAGAAACCAGGGAGTGGGACCCTTGAGAACCATTTCCAGGTGAGGGAGTAGGTAAGGGAAGGCGGTACATAAGTGACTTATCTGAAGTCTTAACAAGTGGGGATGAACAGGAAAGCTGGGGATTATTACTTAATTTCACCACTGGGTTGCTCTGTGATTTACTAATGGTTGCTTGCAGTGGAGACACATAATTTTGTTGGACAGCTGAATGCTGGTGCACCTTTGTTACTTGTGTTAACGAAGAAGCATCTTGGGCCTCTGATGTTCCCAGAGCGTGAGAGGAGGCAGCAACTTGGGCTTGGGAGGAAGAGGAGATATGGGTCTGTGAAGAGGAAGAAGCATGAATCTGGCTTGACCTCTGTAGTCCTTGTTGAAGTAGCCTGGCTGGCAAAGGTTCTAAGGAAACTTTAGGGTTCTGAATTGAAGAACCAGCAATAAGGCCTGAAGAGATGCCAGTATGAGCTAAATCCTGGGGTTTCTTTGGTACTGGCCCGGTGTGACCAGCAATAAGACTAGATGAATGTGCAGTCTGAGCAGAATCTAGTTTTTTGGGAGTAGCCAGTGGCAGCTTACTCATTATACTTGCTAATTTTTCTTCTCTCAGTCCTGGACGAGGTTTTGCAGCTGGCATGCTTATCTTTGAGCCAGCTGGAGGGCCCTTGTTCCCATTGTTGATAACAGCTAAAGCTTCAGAAACAAGATCCAGTGCAGGTGGGTGGAAAGAAAGGTCTTCATCTAGTGAGTCATCAAGGCAGATCGTCTCCTGGGCTGGAGTAGAGCTAGAGCTGGTGGAGGCCATGGCAGATGTGACAGAACTTGAAGGACCACCAATTGGAGCCACCAAGGAAGCAGGAGTTTTCTGGTCCTTTTTTGGACTACACTCCTAGTATAAACAGCATTGTATTAGAAAAAAATGCAATGATTAATAAAGAATTACAAGTATTGGTTTTTAAAAGACTAAGAAGTTCTCATGATTACTAAAATTCTACTGGAACTCTTCTTTAGAGACTGTAAACACCATTTTTTTTTTTTTTTAAAGCATAGAGCGGGTGTGGGAGGCAGCCAACCGATGCATCTCTGTCACATCAATGTCTCTTTCTCTCTCTCGCCTTCACTCTTTCTAAAATCAAGGGGAAAATATCCTCTCTCCTTGGGTGATGATTTAAAAAAACCAAAACCAAACCCAAGCCCAAGGTCTTACATTATATATTGATTTATAGGACCACAGCACTTACCTTAACCATAGTGGGAAAGAATGCAGAGGAAGGGCCTTTACCATCACTTTCTAAGGTACTACAGTAAAAAAGCTGTTAAGAATGCTGTTATACTCTAAATCCCTGAGCAATTTTTCTAAGTTTCTGTTCTAAAAGTCCTGACTGAAAACGTCACTGCCTCTCAGAAGTCTGCATGGTAACTGCATTAAGATCAAAATTGTCTGCTAGCATGAATGGCTAATGCAGATGTGACGTGTTCACTTTGGCATGCCATGTAATTACATGATTAGTAAAAATCCCATTATAATAAAAAGTACAAAAACTGTGGGTTGGGGAGTATATCAGAATAATATTGGCAGTGTTACCAGTATAAAACTGCTGGTTTTGTTTTTTATTTATTTATTTATTTATTTATTTTTTTGACAGATAATTTTTTTTTTTTAGATATATTTTATTGATTTTTTACAGAGAGGAAGGGAGAGGGATAGAGAGTTAGAAACATCGATGAGAGAGAAACATTGATCAGCTGCCTCCTGCACACCTCCTACTGGGGATGTGCCCGCAACCAAGGTACATGCCCTTGACTGGAATCGAATCTGGGACCCTTCAGTCCGCAGGCCAATGCTCTATCCACTGAGCCAAACCGGTCAGGGCTGGTTTTGTTTTTAAAAAATATATATTTGTATTGATTTCAGAGAGGAAGGGAGAAGAAGAGAGAGATAGAAACATCAATGATGAGACAGAATCATTGACTGGCTGCCTCTTGCACCTCCCCGCCGCTGGGGATGGAGCCCAAAACCTGGACATGGGCCCTTGACCAGAACTGAACCCAGGATCCTTCAGTTAGCAGGTCGACGCTCTAGCCACTGAGCCAAACCCGCTAGGGCTAAAATTGCTGTTTTAAGTAACCTTTTTATTAATATTTTTCTTTATAAAATTAACAAATCATGCCCCGGTCAGTGTGGCTCAGTTGGTTGGAGCTTCATCCCATATACTGAAAGGTCCCAGGTTCGATCCCAGTCAGGGTATATACCTAGGTTGCCAGTTTGGTTAAGGTTGGGGCGCATACAAGAGGGAACCAATCACTGTTTCTGTTTCTCTCTCTCTCTCTCTCTCTCTCTCTCTCTCTCTCTCTCTCTCTCTCTCTCTCATTGGTAAATATATCCTTGGGTGAAGATTTAAAAACAAAAACAAAAACAAAAATCAGGCCCTGGACGGGTAGCTCAGTTGGGTAGATCGCCACCCTGATATGCCGAGGTTTTCAGTTCAATCCCCAATCAGGGCACATACAAGAAGCAATCAATGAATTTAAATGACAAATCAAAGTTTTTCTCCATTCTCTCTCTCTCTAAAATCAATCAATAAAAAGTTAAAAAACAGTAACAAATCCACTGTACTGTGGAGATTTACATCAGCAGAAAAATTGTTCAGGACGTATATTTGAGTAAAAACACCAGATTATCCCACTGACACAAAATGTTAACTCAAGCTGGATAAGTGAATGGTTGGACAGATAGACGGAAGGAGGTGAGGTAGGGTCAAAGATCCAGAAAAAGGGAGGGCAGCTGTGAACCAGAAAGTTAAAAGTTTTTTTTTCTCTGAGTGAGCAGAAATTTCTACTTTTCTCTTTCTTACTGTTCCCTATTGTTTGCATGTTCTACTGTAAGCATTTCTTTATATTAACTCTCTAACTAAAATAAGTATTTGAGGGATGGCAGGATGGGAAAAAAAGTCAGCAATACAGTTTTTCCATTTTGGGGAAAGGAAAAAGTAATTTAATCATAAACAAACAAAACAGGTAACTTCCCTATAGTATCCTAACACTTCCATTATTAGAGTTCTGATAAATTAATCATTATCTAAACAGATGCATCAAAATTTAAAAAACTCTCAATGAAGGGTATTAGTTGTTTACAAATAAGGTGTGAAAATAAAGCATGAACTCAACAGATTTAATAAAATATTGTCTCAATATTATTTAGAAGACAAAGTAGGTTACTAAAAAAAAAAGAGTGTTGCTCTGTAATCAAAGAGCCTCTAAAATTAAAGAAGGCACACAGCTGGTGTAGCTCTCTTACATCTATGTTTCTTTCTCTCTCCCTTCCTCCTTTTCTAAAATCAATAAAAAAAAACAAAAAAAAACTTTTTACACATATCTGGTGGGAAGGCCAAATTTGTCCAGAGAGGCTCTGCCCCACCTTTACAACAAAAAAAGCCCTGGCTAGTGTGGCTCAGTTGGTTGAGCACTGTCCCATGCACCAAAAGTTCACTGGTTTAATTCCTGGTCAGGGGACATACCCAGGTTATGGGATAAATCCCTAGCCAGGGTGCGTGCTGGAGGCAGTCGATCAATATTTCTCACATCAATGTTTCTGTCTCCCCCCCCCGCCCCCCGCTCTAAAATAAATAAAAACCTATCTAAAAAATAAACCAATCAATTAATTAAATTAAAAATAATGCATTTCAACAGTCATCATTATGACTACTGTAAGACTTAATTCAGAACTTACCTTTACTTTGGGTTTAGGTGCAGGAATCACCTTTTTCTTTGCCCTAACACAAAAAATTAAAAAGGAGAGCATTTCAGTAGCAGTTAGGTCACTCATTAGGAAAGTATAACATAATCTTGTAATTACATGGGTAAATAATTTCTTCTGCTATTTAGAAAACTCTTTGAAGGAAGGAACTATATGTAAGTGCTTAATTCATATGTGAATAGGCAGCAACATTTCCCCCAATTTTGATGAAAAACCAAAATATGAAATGTAGGTAAAGTTTTTAAAAAAATTAAATGTGAATATTCTCAATAAAATAAAAATAACTCAAAATAGGCTAACAAAGTTGCCTAAGGCTTCTCACTTCAAAGAACTGGTAAAAATTTAAATTATTTATAGGAAAACAGCTTTGAAAAACTTCCAGCTCAAATTAAATCATGCTAAGAAATTGTAAATGAGATATTTGAAAAACAAAACAAAACAAAACCCTTGCTGAATAGCTCAGTTGGTTAGAATGTTAACCCAATATGCCAAGGTTTCTGGTTCAATCCCTGATCAGGGCACATTCAAAAGTCAACCAATAAATGCATGAATATGTGGGACAGCAAATCATTGTCTCTCTCTGTCTCCATACCCCCTTACTCTCTATTTATCTAAAAGGAAAAAAGTTTTGCCCGGCTGGTGTTGCTCAGTGGCTGCATGTCTACCTATGAACCAGAAGGTCAACTTTTGATTGACAGCCAGGGCACATGCCTGGGTTGCAGACTCGATCCCCAATATGGAGCATGCAGGAGGCAACTGATCGATGATTCTCTCTTATCATTAATGTTTCTATCTCTCTCTCCCTTTCTCTCTGATTACACACACACACACACAAACACTAGTGACCCGTTGTACCAAGATTCGCACAATAGGCCTTCCTTCCACTGGCTGCCGACACCGTTTCTCCTCTGGCACCTGGGACCCAGGCCTTTGGTCCAGCCGCAGCAGCGAGGCTTGGCTTCTCTACTGAGGCTGCTCCCAGGCCCTCCTTTTTTTTTCACCCCCCAGCTCCTTGAGCAGAGCCCAGGGGGGGCTAGAAGCCTGGGTCGCTGGCAACCCAGGCCCCCAGCCCCTCCTTGAGCAGAGCCTAGGACCAGCAGGAAGCTTGGCTTCCTCTGTCGCTGGGACCAACCCAAGCCTCCTGCTCACTCCAGCTCCGTGGCTGCCACCATCTTCAGTCTCCGCTCCATGCCTGCATATGCAAATTAACCACCATCTTTGCTGGGTTAATTTGCATAGTCACTCTGATTGGCTGGTGGGTGTAGTGGAGTGGCAGAGTGATGGAGTGATGGTTAATTTGCATGTTTCTCTTTTATTAGCGTAGATATATATATATATATATATATGTATTTTTTGTAAAAATTTGTCTGAATTATTTTTTCTGTTTTCTCCAATTACAGTTGACATACAGGTTTTCTTTCCTTTTAAAAAATGTTTTTTAAAAATTATTTTTAGGAAAAATATCACATGATCTCACTCATTCATGGATAATAGAGACCATTATAAACTTTTGAACAATAATAGATACAGAGGGAGAGCTGCCTCAAACAGATTGTCAAACTGCAGCAGGAAGGCCGGGGAGGGTTGGGGGGCAGGTGGGAGGGGGGTAAGAGATCAACCAAAGGACTTGTATGCATGCATATAAGCATAACCAATGGACATAAGACACTGGGGGGTAGGGGAGGCCAGGGGATTGTCAAGGGCGGGGGGAAAAAAAGGACACATATGTAATACCCTTTGTAATACTTTAAGCAATAAAAAAAAATTATTTTTAACATAAAACTCAAATAAAAATATTGAAACAACAGAAAAAAAGGCAAGAAAAAATACCATGGAAACTCTGGAAGCCAGTGTGAAAAAGTTTGAAGATTAAAACACTCATAAGTTCCATAGTAGGAGAAAGTACTCAAATATTTGTTGAATAATTAAAGAATTGACAAGCTAAAATACCTCACATTGTTTGAATATTTGTATTTCACTTAATTGAATGTCATTACTTAGATTAACAAATATTTTTTTTTAAAAATACATTTTTATTGATTTCAGAGAGGAAAGGAGAGGGAGAGAGAGAGAAACATCAATGATGAGAATCATTGATTGGCTGCCTCCTGCATGCCCCCAACTGGGGTTCGAGCCTACAACCCAGGCATGTGCCCTTGACCAGAATCGAACCTGTAACCTTTCATTCCGCAGGCCAACGCTCTATCCACTGAGACAAACCAGCTAGGGCAGATTAACAAATATCTTAATTAAAACTGCCAATCTACAACTTTATTAAGACAACAGTAATATTCAAAGTGTTTTTTGTTTGTTTGTTTGTTTTTTTAAGAAAGAGTACTTGAACAAAAGATTTCCAGTCTCACCTATCCCATAGATTCCTACGTTCTGGTACAAAACAAAACAGAAAATTAGTTATATATATCTCCCCACCGTAGGATAACTAAACCAGTTGCAACAAAGTACACCTATAATATATGAAGCCAAGCTACTCCACATTTATAATAAAACTAGTGGCCCAGTGCACAAAATTCATGCACAGGGGAGGGGGGGGGGAGTGTCCCTCAGCCTGGCCTACACCCTCTCCAATCTGGGACCCCTTAGGAGATGTCCGACTGCTGGTTTAGGCCTGAAACCTGCAGTCGGACATCCCTCTCGCAATCCGGGACCACTGGCTCCTAACCGCTCACCGGCTTGCCTGCCTTATCGCCCCTAACCACTCTGCCTGCCAGCCTGCTGGCCCCCAACTGCCCCCTCTGCCGGCTTCTCGCCCCCAACTGCCCCCTCTTGCTGCTCTGCTCGCCCCCAACTACCTCCCCACCCCCGCTGGCCTGATCGCTCCCAACTGCCCTCCCCTCCTGGCCTGATCGCCCCTAATCGCCTCTGCCTCAGCCCCGCCACCATGGCTATGTCCAGAACATCTCCTGATCTAATTAGCATATTACCCTTTTATTAGGATAGATAATAAAAGTAAGAATTGAAAACCACAACTAACTCAATACATCTCTGATGATGTACTAAGAAACTGTCCTTCCTACCAGCTGCAAAAAAATTCCATCTATTATAACTTATACAAGGAGAGGGGGAATTTTGTAATGTTACCCAGAGGATGTTACCAAGACCTCTTAGCAGAATACTGAATTAGAATGCTCAGTAAATTCTCAGTAACTTGCTAAATTTTATACTTTATTAACCCCTTAATACTACACTTTTAGACTACAGGGAATTAGCCCTAAGTTGAAGGTAAAAATAAAATTCTTGTTGAGTTAACCAGTACTCATTAAAAAATGTAACCACACCTTTTTATTACTGCCTACAGGAGGATAAGAGAGCTTTCTTTAGTAATCACATCACTAAGGAAATACCTGGTTTTGAACAGAAGAAAGGACACAAAGAGTAAGTTAATTTTGTGGAATAAAACACTGTAAGGCCAGGAAGTGTAGATATGTACACAGAACTGTCTTGGAAAGCACAAGGTGTTGGGCTACCTAAGTAGATAGTCATTAACAGGGAGAGAAAAAGGGCATAAAAGAACTGAAGGGCACATACCCAGGTTATGGTATGTTATAGTTCCCAAGAACAAAGGAAACCACCAGAGCCTTGTTTACATGCCTCCTTACTACCATATCTCAGGCCAATGTTAACATTATGGATTCAGATTTTTGGAAACTACCCTGAGAACTGTTAATAGATAAGTGTGTTCGAGGTCTATATAGTCAACAGTAAAAATGATCTTTTTAAAAGAGGCAGTGGTAACATGGAGATTGTCTAAATGTACGTTTAAGTCAGATTTCAAATAGCAATAAATAAATGATACTTTTGTTTACTAAAGCATATGATTTGAATAAAAATAGAATCTGAATTTACTCACGGGGCAGAAGTAAGATGATTATGTACACTCCGACTTTCCTTAAAAAGCATTCTGGAAAAATGTAAAGGACACAATTAATTTTTTACAGTAGATAAATAATATGATAATCACTTTATCATTTTAATCATTTGATTTTCAACCATCTATTATTTGCTTATTTACCAAGTAAAAGTTATCAGTAAATTCAATAATCGATTTTACACAGAGTTTTATATTACCTCTATTTTAAATCATTAACAGATCAACAGATGTCTTCTGTTGATTTAAGATGGAATGCTTTAAGATGACAGGTTGAGACAGCCAAGTCTAATACTTAACTCTTTAAACTGTAAATTAGTTTTGAGATACCACTCTATATTGAATACTTTCAACAGAACCTATGGCTATGCCTCTTTTTCTGTACTATTCTAGATCTTGTATTCAGTCCCTTATCTTCACAATACCCATATGAAGTTCCCCTTCCAAAGTTCAAAGCCATCTTTCTCCCTACTACAAAATTTAGATATGAAAAAGAAAAAGTGGTTGGTTAAAAAAATCACCTTATGTATATTCTACATCACTATGTCCATGTGACTCATTCTTTAGTCTGTTAAGTACTTGAAGTTTGCAAAGCACAGATCATCTGAGATGATTATACAGAATTTTAAACGTATTAGGTTCTTAGCAAAATGAATGTCATGTATGTGTGTGTACATATGTATCTTTAATAACAGCAGTAAGAAGAAAGTAAATAAATAAAATCTAGGATGTCATATTTCTTACCTTGCCTGCATCCAGCCCTTAGGCCACAATGGTTTCACCTCTGTCTCCATAAAGGATTTAAGATAATCCTCAGCAGACTGGCTTTTATTTGGCTCTAACTCATAGCATCCCAATTTGATCTCAACAAGGTTACATAACAAAGTTCTAAACAGATTAAAAATATATATTTATATATAAATCTGACTTAAAAATTTTAGAAAATTAAGCTTGAAACAGATTTTTTTAAAAGCACATAAATCTGACAGCAATAGTAAAGAATTATTATCTGAAGAAATCAGATAACATGAAGATAAATAATTTTTATCATATATTATTCATTGCACTATAGCCAAATCCCCACATGAAACAATTTCCTTTGATACCTTTAATTTAGGCACCAAAGACTGAAAGAGATAGTCCTACAACTAAACCCTTACTTGGGGTACCGAACTGCTGATAAGCAAGATGACTGACAACACAAGTATATTGAGTCCTTTTCCTTCTGAAACCAGTACATGGCTTACTCGATAATTGAATAATTAGCTTTAAAAAATCATTATATAAAAATAAAAGTTATAGCATTCTAAAAATAATAGGACCATGTCAACCTTCTCTTGAATAAATTTTTTCTATATACTTATCTTTGGTTGTTCCCAATCTAGTCTTCGACTTATTGTAGATTCTTTTTATGAAAACCTTACATCTCCATTATCTACTTAATTACAAGTGAAGGCTTTGGTTACATCTTACCTAATGGTGTCATCCCAGTGGAATTTCTTTCTTGGTCCTATGACACGTTTCCCTGGTTTCTCATCATCATCTTCCTCGGATCCATTTTTTTCTCGTTCTTCATCTGTTTGCAACCTAAAAATAAAAAACATTTTGTAAAGCAGAGTTTTAACTCAACATTGCATATAATAATACACTCCCTAGAAACTTGTTGAATTGCTTCAATGGATGTTAATTTAAAAGACAAGGTAAATAGGGAATCTACCATTCTACGTAATACTTTGAATTTCATTTGGGGTTATAAAGTCATTTGGTAAATAAGGTCTTCAAACTATAATATAAAGGCATGAATACTTATTTCATGTCCAATCTCAGACAGTCAAGTTGGTCAACATGTGAAATGTCTGACCAGTAGTGTCAGCTCTTGCTTTGACCACACGCATACAATAAATCAACAGACCTTTCACCTTTGAAATCAAAGCAATTAAGTGGGAAGTGAAGTGTCATTTAGAATGTATTTATTAGGTAAGTTTTAAATATTTTGATAAAAACCCACCTATTGGCATAATACCCACATATAGTACAAAAACCCACATATACAATTTTAGAGGTAAATATATATGTCTACTTGGTGGTAAAGTCTACTTAACACCAACCTTTAACTCCTAAAAATATTTATCAAACAAAACCCAGTTCAAATAGAATAAGTACATACTTGGCACACTTAGCTTGACTACGAGCCTGGCAGTCCTCCTGGTATTTAAATAGCTGTTGAGGCATGACATTGCTAACGGCCAGTTTCAGTTTTTGCAGAGGTTCTCTTAAACGATCATCCTAAGAAAAAAAAAAGTTTTTTCAAACATATTTACAAAACTTAATTTGTAAGCAGGTCCTGAAATGATGAACATTTATGCTTTTAGACATTAATTATAAATATGAAATGTTTATATAATTAAGTACAGACATTGGTTTTACAATTCTGACTTTTCATAATGCACATCAGATATAAAATTAGTATGACCATACTTCCCAAGGAGAGTCTGTTTTTGCCTATTGCCCTAGCATAATTATTAATAATGCTCCTTTACATTCCTAGAAATGCCTCATGTTTGGCTGACAAATTACATGAATACTTTAACTGTAATACAAATGATCAAATAGAGAACAAAATCTACATTGTGCAGACCACTACTGGATAATCTCATTATGATGGGGAACAAGTACCTCAAGGAGAGAAACTGCTTCCGAACATTGCAACACATGATACAGCATGGAAGACTACCAACAGGATGTTGGTTGACATCCTGTTCTCTCATTTATTGTTAGTAATTGTGACTTATGTTGCAAGCAAAAATGCAAGGTAAGACCAAAATGAAAAAGGAAACTGGAAAACTCTTATTCACATGCGTTCAGAGCAAAAAGCAAGTAAATTTGTATCTGCCAGCTTTAACTAACCAATTAAATTATTTTCATCTTGCAAATAACAATATATGTAATTATTAAAACACATTTTTATTACTGTCATAGGTGCAGAAATATTATACAACTTTTCTTTTCTTCACTGACACAACTATTTTTAAAATGTGATTTCTGGTAAGGATAGGATTTTTAGGAATACAGTTACCATATTATGGCAGGTATACTTTACAAATTAAAACATTTTATTTCATCAATAAACATTTATCTTATTAATAAAACCAAACTCAAATATTACTACTAATAAGCATTTACCTATTTCAGGCATGCCAATGAATATTATTGCAACATCAAAGTGTCTGCTATAAAATCCCCATTTTTCAAAATGTGAACATCCAGTATATCACATGGTTCCTGGGTGATAGTGTTCACACAGCAGTAAAACTGTATGGAGGCACAGTCCCCACTTTCTTCCCTCTCAGGCCTTCATCTTCTAAACCAGGGGTCCTCAAACTTTTTAAACAGGGGGCCAGTTCACTGTCCCTCAGACCGTTGGAGGGCCGGACTATAGTTTAAAAAAAACTATGAACAAATTCCTATGCACACTGCACATATCTTATTTTGAAGTAAAAAACCAAAACGGGAACAAATACAATATTTGTATTTGCATGTGGCCCGCGGGCCGTAGTTTGAGGACCCCTGTTCTAAACTCTATGGGACCCCACAAGACTTGCAACCAGGGGAGCAATTGTCAGCAGCATCTCATCTCGGGCTAACCCCCTAAACCTGTCTCCAAGGCTCCTTTTCTTTGACTTTCCAGAGAACCAGAGCATCCTCGCCTAGAGTCTCTCTTGTTGCTTCTTCTATCATAAGTCCTTTCTTGTTTCACTTTAGTAAACATACCCTCAAAATAAAATTAAAAAAACTGTATGGAGTTCCACCACAGGTAAAGACAGATAAATTTGAATTACATAATGTTGAGTGTAAAAAGGCAAGCTGAAAAACAAAATAGACAGTATGACTCAATTTATACGAAGATCAAAAACATGTAAAACCAAACAATTTAATGCTTAGGTTTACAAACATGTGTGATAAAAATCATATAAAGAAAAGCAAAGGTAAGATAAATACCTTTCTTCCTTAGCCAGTAGATCTATACTAACCGGTCATCTTCCAGACATCCTTCTGGACAAAGCCACAGTGGTGGGGGCAGAGGCAGAGCTAGTTAGGGGTGATGAGGACGGCAGGGGAGAGCAGTTGGGGGTGGTGGGGCCGGTAGGGGAGAGCAGTTGGGGGTGATGAGGCTGGCAGGGGAGGGCAGTTGGGGGCGATCAGGCCGGCAGGGGAGGGCAGTTTGGGGCAATCAGGCTGGTAGGCAGAGGCGGTTAGGGGCGATCTGGCAGGCAAGCAGGCGAGCAGTTAGGAGCTAGTTGTCCCGGATTGCAAAAGGGATCCCAGATTGGAAAAGATGCAGGGCGGGCTGAGAGACCCTCCCGCCCTGTGCACGAATTTCGTGCACCAGCCTCTAGCATTAAATAACTTCAAATACCAAACCTGAAATGTCCCTTACAAAATATTTTACAAAATGCAAAAAATTGTCTTCCTACTTGTAATTATTATTTTTATTAATAAGGAGCTAGGCATAGACACAAATTCTGAGACCTTAGATAAATTTCACTTGTTCATTAACTGCTTTGAATTGAGAAAGAACTATAGTTTCTCAATTCAAAGAAGTATTTTATTAACAGAAGCTGAGTACCTACAGTAAATAATTCCATGTCTGCCTGGCTAGGTGTGGCTGAGCGGTTGAGCATTGACCCAGGAACCAAGAGGTCACTGGTTCGATTCCCAGTCAGGGCATATGCCCAGGTTGTGGGCTTGATCCCAGTAGAGGCGGGTGTGCAAGCAGCAGCCAATCGATGATTTTCTCTCATCATTGATGTTTCTACCTTTCTCCCTCTCCCTTCCTCTCTAAAATCAAAAAAAGTATATACTAAAAAAAAACCCACAAAAAACAATTCTATGTCTGTCAGATCACACCTAATACAGTGAGCCAGACATATGTATTCTCCCATTAGCACCATGATAGACCTTGGATAGCCATATTGTGCTGTGTGACTCCCACCCCCAACCAGAAAAGTTTAGGTTGATCCAAAATATTAAAATCAGATTGTCTGACCTAGGAATTTGGATTGGGATGAGTGAACTGAGTCAGTCTCTGTGTGTGGTTTTTCTGTGTAATGTAAAACCTTGATAATCAAGTAATCTTATCTGCAGATGTACATAACAGGATAAAAATGAGATGTGGGGAGAGAGGTAGAAAAAGAGTTAATCCAAATGATCAGTTCCCATCCTTCCTGGCTGCATTCTTTTTTTTTTCTTTTAAATATATTTTCTTGACATTTTTACAGAGAGAAAGGGAGAAGGATAGAGAGTTGGAAACATCGATGAGAGATAAGCATCCATCAGCTGCCTCCTGCACATCTCCTACTGGGGATGTGCCCGCAACCAAAGAACATGCCCTTGACAGGAATCGAACCTGGGACCTTTCAGTCCGTAGGCCGATGCTCTATCTACTGAGCCAAACCGGTTAGGGCCTGGCTGCATCCTTGCCCTTAGTTCCATGAAAAACCTTTATTCATAGAAAAAATGTCCTTGTTTGTCTTAAACTACATTCAAGTTATTTTCTGTTACTTGTAAGTTATAAATATTTTTAATTATAGAGGCAAAAAAATCATTAAGTGAAAAGTAATCAGGACAATAAAGGCATGAAAAACCATTTTATATGAAGTGAAGAAGGAGACATAATAAATGCTTTCAAAAACATGAAAGCGATGAAGTGGACAAATGATTAGATTTGTAGATGAATTCAAAGGTAGAATTAGGACTAACAGCTTAGAAAGCACCTGGGTTTGGCACAGAGCATGGAAGAACTTTCTGATATTATCCTATACTAGAGGCCCAAAGTACGAAAATTCATGCAAGAGTAGGCCTTCCTTCCCCCAGCTGCTGACACTGGCTTCCCTCCAGCACCTGGGACCTGGACTGGCTTCCCTCTGTCCGCGGCTTTGTCAGGAAGGACATCTGGAATGACATCCGGTCTAATTAGCATATTACGCTTTCATTATTATAGACTAGAGGCCTGGTGCACAAAATTCATGCACAGAGGGGTGGGTCCCCTCAGCCCAGCCTGCACCTTCTCCAATCTGGGACCCCTCGGGGGATGTCCGACTGATCCCTGGGATAGGGCCTAAACTGCAGTCTGACATCCCTCGCACAATCTGGGACTGCTGGCTCCTAACTGCCCACCTGCCTGACTGCCTGATCGCCCTTAATTGCCCCCCCTGCCAGCCTGGTCACCCCCAACTGGCCCTCCCACCGGCCTGGTTGCCCCTAACTGCCCCCCTTCCCCCCTGCGGCCTGGTCACCCCCAACTGCCCCCCCCCCCTGCTGGCCTGGTCGCCCCATGCAGCCTGTTATTCAGTAGTCCATCTGATTGTTTCAGTTGTGAGAGCCCCTGGCTTTTTATATATTGGGATAATATAAACCCAGTGACCGAACGGCAGAATGACCAGAACGACCGCTCGACCAGTCGCTATGATGCACACTGACCACCAGAGGGCAGACGCTCAACGCAGGAGCTGCCCACTGGTGGTCAGTGTGCTCCCACAGTGGGAGCGCTGCTCAGCTAACTGGGATGAGTGCTGCTCCCACAGCAGCCGATCCCCGCAGGCCACGCCCCCCACCAGTGCACGAATCCCGTGCACTGGGCCTCTAGTAATGAAATAAGTTTCTGACCATGAGAGCATTCATCTTGGACAATCACTTAATGGGGTTGCAGTCGAGGAGAATCTAGCAAAATATGGATAATTACACTAGATAATTTTTAATTTTACATGCAACCCTGTGATTCTTTCCATTGGTCTGCATAATATCTGTAGAGATCCATTTCTGGAGTAAGAAAATTGAATTATAAATATGTCAGTTTATTTGCTGAAGGCCAAGTTGTGTTAGCTGTGCAATAGGTTAATTTACTAGTCCAAGAATCTATGCCTTAGAAAATATTATTTCTCACCTAAACCTATCTATTATTGAAAAGTAATTTTTTTCAGGGGATCCAATGTGCCATTAATATTCATACAACATGACTATAAAGCAATTAATATGCAAAATCCCCCAAAAGAAACCAGTCTCTTTACAGGTTATAAACCTCCCAATGTAGGTATCATTGTTTCTCCTCTTACCTGGACGTTAAGATGTAGCTTCTTTAGACGCTTTACCAGTGTTTCTTTATTGCATGGCACAAACGCTTCAAGATGGGCGTAGACACCACTACGAATGACGGGGCCTAGTTCCTGCAGCTGTAACTCAATGCTGACCAAAAACAACAAATAAATAGTAAAGAATTTCTTTCAGGTAGCAACAGCCAAGCAAGGAGGCAAAGGAAATGATTCTTTTCTCATTTTACATTTCCTAGACTGTATTTTTCAAGGAAAAGTAATTAATAGTGATGCTACAGAAAATTTCGATGAGCTTAGTTTCAGAGAACTTATATAATCTCAAACAAGCTGGCAAATAATATTTTTCATGGCTGCAACCAAGTCTACATTTTTGGGGAAAGCACAGGAACTCTATTATTAACCAAAAGTTCCTTTTCTCGAAGAGATTTTATACGCCCTTCAATCCTTACAATTACTATACTAGTGAGTCACATATGAGTTCTTAGAGTACTTTTTCCTTAGTTGTTTGAAAATTTCAGATTCAAAAGAGGTAAAACTTTTCTGGCTGCACATACAGACTGTTTCATCCATCTTTGATTACTTTATTGGGCCTGTATTACAAACTAGGTATTTAACAGCCTGTTTGAACAATGAAATCGTTTAACAATGCATTTCTCAGAATGTACCCCCATTCTTTTTTTTTAAAAAAAATATTTTATTGATTTTTACAGAGAGAAAGGGAGAGGGATAGAGAGTTAGAAACATCGATGAGAGAGAAACATCGATCAGCTGCCTCCTGCACACCCCCTACTGGGTATATGCCCACAACCAAGGTACATGCCCTTGACCGGAATTGAACCTGGGACTCTTGAGTCTGCAGGCCAACGCTCTATCTGCTGAGCCAAACCGGTTAGGGCCTTTTTTAAAATAAATATGTATTTTACTGATTTTTTTTACAGCGAGGAAGGGAGAGGGATAGAGAGTTAGAAACATCGATCAGCTGCCTCCCACACAGCCCCTACTGGGGATGTGCCCGCAACCAAGGCACATGTCCCCAAATGGAATCAAACCTGGGACCCATCAGTCCGCAGGCCGACACTCCATCCACTGAGCCAAACCGGTTAGGGCTGTACCCCCATTCTTAAGCAGTGTATTTAAGTACACATCTCTCACAGATCTACTATAATATTTTTTTCCTAAGAATTCCAATCTTCTAAGGCTCCAGAAGTAGCCAACTAAAAACACCTGGCACCCAAAGTGTGATTTTCAGTTATTTTTACATTTATTTCACAGAGAAACAAAGTTCTCTTGAAGTGGTGAACTTTCTTGAGCCCTGCCTCCTACTTTCTACCAGCTCCTTTTCCTTCTTTAAGTGAAATCTATCCAAAGGCAGATTTCTATGCATGAAAGTTACTATGAATGGGCCTTGAACCTGATAAAAAATTATGAGTATGAGATCACTACAGGTTCTAAATGAATGAAAATATACTGGGACCATCTGCTATTAAGCCTTTGCGGTCGTTTGTCTACTCTCAGCCACCAAAGCTTTTTTACCGTTCCGGTCGTATGTCTGCTCTCAGCCACCACAGCAAGGAACCGTACGAATCTTAACTCTATTTATTCATGTATCAGTTCATAATTTCTCTGAAAGCTCTTAAGTGTCTAAGCGACCTTGTCACGAACCAAAACACTGCCCCAACAAATCGGAGATATCTAAGCTCAATATAAACAAAGGCGGTCGTTCCACACTCGCCATGCAAAACCCCGTGGCGAGGCAGTCGCCTTTTGAGAGTGAAGAAATCGACAAGCTTCAGAGATACTTCGCAGAATTTCAAATAAAGCTTTACGTTTAACTGTAATTAGGCATTCTCGCTTGTTAAGATATTTCAAAATAATACTCCAAAATGGCAAAAAGAAAGTTACCGAAAGAAGTGTACTGCGAATCTGAAAGTAACGATGAAGAGTTTTATTTTGGCACCTTGAATACTGACTCTGACATAGAAAGTGATAACGTTTGTAGTGATTCTACTAGTAGTGACGTAGTTCCAAAAAAAAGAATTAATAAATCTTGTTTATCCTTCATAATCTTGCATGTTATGCATCACTGCTCTTTCAATGGAAAGTAATTTCGACCAGTACGACACCCATATCCAAATTTAATACGACCGCAAAGGGTTAAAGGCACTAGAGAACAAATATTGGGCTCTGTTGAGTAAGTAGGCTGGAAACTCACTTTTATATCCCTGTCTACAAAAAACTCTCCTTTGTCTCTGGAGAAGTTTCAAAGAAATGAAACATGGAAATCTGTAGTGGAAGCAATAGCCATCTGTGTAAACAAGATTCTCCTACTGAGGAATATTTAGTGATAACTATGGTATCATCCTTTCTACACAGAATTCTAGAAATACAGTCATTTTCCCAAAGGTGATATATGGCACATCTTCCTACCACGTAAACTTCCTCTTTCTAAAAAAATCATTCTTTTTCTTTTTTTTAAAAAATATATTTTATTGATTTTTTACAGAGAGGAGGGGAGGGGGATAGAGAGTTAGAAACATTGATGAGAGAGAAACATAGATCAGCTGCCTCCTGCACACTCCCTAGTGAGGATGTGCCCGCAACCAAGGTACATGCCCTTGACCGGAATTGAACCTGGGACCCTTGAGTCCGCAGGCCGACGCTCTATCCACTGAGCCAAACCGGTTACGGAAAAAAAAAAATCATTCTTAATAAATTTAAAACACTAATAATAAGAAAAACTCAGTCCAAATGAATTCTGGAATCTACTGAATTTCCTGGAGTTTCCTCAAGTATTCCAGATATCCTACCAATATTGTCCAAATAATACAACCACTGAAAACTAACTGAAGAAATCTTAGGGAACAATAACCCAAATTCAAAATCCCAAATATCTCTTTACCTTAAAGCAAAAATTCAAAAGCCTGTTGATGTGTTAACTAATACTAGACAAGAGGTGTGTTCATCCCTCTTGTCCCTGAATAACTACTTAATTCAGGTGGGCTGGTTCTAGAGTTACCTAAATGAGATTTGGTATGGAACAGGTTAGAAATATGGTTGAAAAACTGTTTGGGATTCCTCCAATTGCAAAGCAGCCCCTCAAAAGAGTAAGGAAAAGCTGTGGCTTGTGATCAACCCTTTCACTTTGCTAACCTTCAATTCAAAGAAAGAGAAACAGACAGACAGGCAGACCAATTGGTAAGCCCATTTATATTGAGACTAGAGGCCCGGTGCACAAATTTGTGCATGCGTGGGGTCCGGCCAGCTTGCCCTGATTGGGTCAATCAGGCCAGCTAGCCGGGGGAGGAGCCTCAGGCAGTTGGCTTGCCTGCCCTGCCTCTTGGTTGAACTCCTAGTCAAGGGAAAAATTTGCATATTAGCCTTTTATTATATAGGATTCACATCACACTCACAAGCTCCTGAAAGGAGCATCTAACAATGAAGGAAGACAGATCTCACTGCCAAATATCCAATAGGATTGGTAGTACCTGCCTAAAGCATTTGTTGAGCAGAATTGTCAGGCTGAATTAGAATAATAGGCAAAGCATCAAGATTTTATTAGCAATGTCAGCTTGAAGTAAAGGAGGAAATAGGGGATAAAATCAAGGCAGCATGTTGTTAATTTTTTTATCCAGGTCAAATTCATTAGGCTAAAAGTAAAAGGATACTCTATTCCAACAAACTCATCTTTTTTCTCTCCAGCCATGGTGAAGAGGAAGCAATGGTGAGGCAGAGCCAATACACCTGAATAACTTCATGGGAATAACTAAACCAAATAATCATCTACCATATGTCCTTAGAAGATCAACTCAGTCTAGAGAAATAAGGGATGTTGGGTCAGGAAAGTGGACAAAGAGGCCAGGGTGGTATAATAAAGTGACTAAAAGAGAAAAAAATTCAACTAAACACTACGGCTTGTAGAATTGGAGGCACACTTTCTATGAAATAAAAAATAGATGGGCCCTGGCCCACTAGCTCAGTTGGTTGGAGCATCATTCCAATATACCAAAGTTGCAGGTTCCATCCCTGGTTAGGGCACATACAAGAATCAACCAATGAGTGCATGAATGGGTGGAACAACAAATCAATCTCTCCCTCTCTCTCTCAAAATTAATAAATTTTTAAAAAATTTAAGTAGATTGGCTCCAAAAAACTAGAGGATTTGTTTTAGAATAGACATGAGAGGAACTGACAGAGAAGCCAGTTAATGGAATGCTGCTATTCTGCTTATTTGAGATGTTATTTCCTGAGGATGGTCTTTTGATTCTCTCAGGGGAGCTATACTAGTAGCTGTTCCCTCTTACAGAAAAGTAAAATAAAAAAGAATTGTCTCCGTCTCAGGAAAAGGACCTGATCTAGTAAACTTAGGGCTTTCAAATGGAAAGAAAAAGAAGAGCTAGGCAGATCCCTGATTATGGAATCTGGGTCAGCTCTGATGAGAAATGTTATATTGTTTATTGAATCTGGGGTTTTACAGGAGCTAGGTAAAAGGAGCTGGTGCCAACAGGAAGCATTTGCCTTGCTTTCAGGCAAACAGAAACAACTTGAAAAGCCCTGGATTAAATAAAGAAGAACAGGAACAAAATTTCAGCATATTAGAAGTAGGATACTAGGTTGTATGTTTCATGAAATCCATGGTACTTAAAACAGTTTTAGTACTACAGCATAAGAGAAATGCAATTCATTAAAATAGTTATCAGAACCAACAAACCAATCCATCCTTTATATCTTGAGAAACTATCTTCATTATATATTTAAAAGAGAAATAATAGTATTAAAAACACTGCTTTTTTGTTTCTTTCTAAATGATGCTACTGAACTACCAACACAGTATTTTCATCAGAGAAGTAAATTTTGCTGCTTTCCCCAGAATCATTTTTTTGTTTGTTTGTTTTTGGCGTTCTGCTTGCAGTCAATTACATATCCAATTTCCAATGGTCAAAATTTATAATCCAATAGGTTTATATCTTATGAGATCACAATATTAGAATCTGCAGCTTTATTAGAATCAAACTGTGAGAGTGAAAATGATCACTACTTTAAATATAACCTATATCATATATCAGCCTTCACCCTCTCCTCCTAAATCTAACTTCTGTCTTTTCCACATTGGACTCAATCTTATCCCACAATCATGATTTCTTAATTAAACCATACTTTCCACTTGGCTTTAAGAGTTCATAATGTATTTTTCCAAAGTCTGAAAAGTAGACAGAAAATTATACCAAATTTAATATAAACAGAGCTATCACAGAATGTTTTATATAAGTTGGTAAAATATACATATAAACCTAGAGTACTATTCAACCTGTAGAGTGGTCACTTATAATATTGGAAGTTATAATATTGGAAGCTTTGATTATCGTAGGGGTCCAAAAGAACCAATACATGCAGAAGCATAATTTTGCTGAGAAACAAATGTTCATCATACATACTGGGAGGCTGAAAGGGAAGAGCTAATGTATGAGACTAGCCAGGCACTCAGTATTTGCATTTCAAAAGCCTACTATATACCTTTTATCTTTTAAAATATGTTTGTATTAATTTTAGAGAGAGAAGAAGGAAGAGGGGAGAGGAAGAGAAAGGAACATCGATCAGCTGCACCCACTGCCCCCCCACCCCACCCCATGCACCTGACTGGGGATTGAGCCTGCAACCTGGGTATCTGCCCTCACCGGAATCAAATCAGTGACCTTTCGGTTCACCGGACAACGACTAACTGAGCCACACTGGCCAGGGCGAGGCCTACTATATTTTAAGAATTTTAATCAAAGAAGAAAATACTTACTCCAGAAGAATATTATTCATATCCTGTGTAAAGAATTTTTTCCTTCCTTCTTCATCAAAAAGTTTGGCAGCCTAGAGAAACATAAGATTGACAATATAACCCCTAATAAACACATTATTTGCTTCCATATTTATTTACTAAAGAATCAGCTCTTTTGAGGATGGGGTTATAATTTTTTTCACTTTGTATTCTTAATACCCAATTTCGTACCTGGCATAAGGAGGCAATTAAAGAGTGCTGAAACTATTTTAGTATACATACCATTCTTTCCGACTATGTCTGTATTTCATTTTTTTCAATCTACCTAAATTCACAAAATTTCCATATAAGATTTTTTTAGTGTTTTGGTTGTCTTGTGTATTTTATTAATTTAAAAAAATTTTTTTTAAATATATTTTATTGATTTTTTACAGAGAGGAAGGGAGAGGGATAGAGTTAGAAACAACGATGAGAGAGAAACATCGATCAGCTGCCTCCTGCACACCCCCTACTGGGGATGTGCCCGCAACCAAGGTACATGGAATCGAACCCGGGACCCTTCAGACCGCAGGCTGATGCTCTATCCACTGCGCCAAACCAGCCAGGGCTTGTTAATTTTTGCTGTGGTCTCCAAGATAACAGAAAGCAGATGTCTCACTTTCTACAGACATTATTGTTTACAATGTGTGTCATATTCTACACTTTATACCCATTACCTTGTTAAATACTCATAGCTGGTGAAACTGGTATTAAACCCTCATTTTACAAATAAGGGACCAAAATCTTTAATAGGTTATAGGATATGCCCCCAAATCACACGGCTACTAAGTGGTGGACCTAGGACTCAGACCAGAAGCGTCGTAACTTCTCCTCTGTAACACTGCCACCCTTAGTTCTACCTAATTACATACTAACAAAGAAAACATTAGCCTAGGTATAAGCAAAAATTAATTCAATGAGCTTAAGGATAATATTTTCAGCATTATGATTGTCACCTTAACCAGCCTGACAAGAAACAAAGAGTGTACAAACCAAGACAATCTACCATAAGCAAATTTTACTGGGGAAATTACAAAGAACAGTTCATCTTGATTTCCATGAGATGTAAAAAATCAAGCCTGATCTAATAATCCGATATAGTCACATGCTGATTCTGTCAATCTACCATGCATCTGACAATTTTACATGCTGTAAATAGAAGAATGAAATCTCTGAGATGTATCTCAGCACTTCTTAGAAAGGATGCAGACTGGTGTGTGTAGGGAGTAGAAATATAGGAAGAAAGCCAGAATGAAAACTAAACTTCAAGAAAGAGAAACAAAAATGTCAAGAGGCTGAACACTGGAAGAATGTTTCAAAGTGAGAAAAGAGCAACAAGAACAAACTCCTCATCAGACAAACACAAGGATGAATTCTCATCTCCTGAAGAAAAAACACCATCTTGTATTTCAAAGAAAAAATATGGAGAATTCATAGACATCAGTAAATAAAACGAATCTTCTTACTCCTGGCATGACTATTACAGAGAAAAATTACAGTTTTTGATATCTGAAATGTGACAGTTTTACAAGATTGAAACACATTCATTACTAAGCAGTTTTGTTTATTAAATGAGAATGAATTGCATATAACACAGCAGAGGAAGTGCAAACTATGAAGCTTGATGGTCCTGCCTTTAAATCTTCACTTTGAAATATGTCTCAGCCACTTAAAAATCACATGGCCATGGCCAAATGACTTAACCTTTTGAACCTTGGAATACTACCTATCCCATACGATTGTTCGAGGGCTAGACTGACTATACAGTATGTAAAGTACACTAAGCCCAGTCAGGGCACGGTCTCCTCAATGGTAAATGGTGCCTTGTGACTGTGGGACACTGTACACTCAATACACAGTACAGGCATTTGCTAAATAAACAATAGCAATTATTATCAATTACATGTTGGAAAACCTGGGTCACATCATCAGCACTTTTTAAAACCTATAAAGCGTCTAGCGGTGGGGCAACATGGGAATAGCAAAAAGCATATACTTTGGAATCTAGACAACCTGTTTTTAAGTTCAGGTTCCACCACTTACTAGTTGGCCTTGACCAAGCTTTTAACCTATCACTTAAGTTTCTCAACCACAAAAAGAAAACAATACGCCCTAGCCAGTTTGGCTCAGTGGATAGAGCGTCGGCCTGTGGACCACAGGGTCCCCAGGTTCGATTTTGGTCAAGCGCATGTACCTTGGTTGCAGGCTCCTTCCCAGCCTGGGCCCTGGCTGGGGCTCGTGCTGGAGGCAACCAATCGATGTGTTTCTCTCACATTGATGTTTCTCTCTGTCTTTCCCTCTCTTTTGCACTCTCCCTAAAAATCAATGAAAATATTCTTGGGTGAAGATTAACAACAACAACAAAAAAACAAAAAGAAAAGAAAAAGAAAACAATACCTATACTTCATACTTGGAATAGTTGAGAAGATTAAATAAACTTTTAGATGAACAAAACTGTAGATTATACTGTGTCTTTAGTTATATGCTTAATTTCCCCAATGTTAACCAATATGCCAAATGAGGGGACAAATTCAGTAAGCAGAAAAACTTGTCTGTATTTATATAGACATCTTTAGTGCTGTTTTGTTTTTAGAACTTTTTTTTTTTTACTGGATTAAGAATGTAGTTCCTATTCGCCCTGGCTGAGTAGCTCAGTTGGGTAGAGCATCATCCTGCTATGCCAAGGTTGCATGTTTTTTTTTTTTTTTTTTTTTTTTTAAATATATTTTATTGCTTTTTTACAGAGAGGAAGGGAGAGGGACAGAGAGCCAGAAACATCAATGAGAAAGAAACATCGATCAGCTGCCTTCTGCACGCCCCCCTGGGAATGTGCCCGCAACCAAGGTACATGCCCCCGACCGGAATCGAACCTGGGACCCCTGAGTCCGCAGGCCGACGCTCTATCCACTGAGCCAAACCGGTTCTGGCCAAGGTTGCATGTTTGATTCCCAATCAGGCACATACAAGAATTAACCAATGGGCCCGACTGGCGTGGCTCAGTGGTTGAGCGTCGACCTATGAACCAGGAGGTCACAGTTCAATTCTCAGTCAGGGCACATGCTCGGGTTGCGGGCTCAATCCCCAGTGTGAGGCATGAAGGAGGCAGCCGATCAATGATTTCTCTCTCATCATTGATGTTTCTATCTCTCTCTCCCACTCCCTTCCTTTCTGAAATCAATAAAAAAAATAAAGAATTAACCAATGAATGCATAAATAACTGAAACAACAAACTGATGTTTTTCTTTCTCAAATCAATAAAAATATAAATTAAAAAAAGAAAATAAATATAAGTGGACAAAACTCATCATTAAAATTCAAAGATTGTCAAAATGGAGTAAAAACGTAGTGCTTTTAGAATTTACTTGAACTTAAACACCTATCAGGTTGAAATAGACTGTTATAGGGTGTGGGAGCAGCTGGGGAGATGTCAATGGGGGAAAAAGGAGATTTATGCAATACTTTAAACAATAAAGAGTTAAAAAAAATAGATTGCTATAGATACAGATTGGTATATATGAACCTCATGGTAACCACAAACAAAAACAACAACAAAAAATACAGAACAATAAAGAGCAAAAGACCCAAACAAAACACTAAGAAAACCAGCAAACCAAAAGGAAAGAGATCAAGACAAGTAACAGAGAATGACAAAAACAACAACAACAAACAAATAAGAATGACAATAAGTACATGCCTATCAAGAATTATTTAAATGTAAATGGCCTAAATGTTCCAATCAAAAGACTTAGGGTGGCTGAATGAATAAAAAACAAGACCCACCTATGTTCTGCTTATGAGATACTCACTATAGATAAAAAGACACACAGATTGAAACTGAAGGGATATAAAAAGATGTTACATGCAAATAGAAGGGGTAGCAATACTTATATGTGACAAAACAGACTTTAAAATAAGGACTGTAAAAGGAGACATAATGATAAATGGGTCAATGCAATAAGATACCGCAATTGTAAATATATCTATTCACCTAACACAGGAACATCTAAATACATAAAGCAGCCCTAGCCTGTTTGGCTCTGTGGATAGAGCATTGGCCAGCAGACTGAAAGGTCCCAGGTTTGATTCCAGTCAAGGGCATGTGCTCGGGTTGTGGGTTTGATTCCCAGTAGGGGGTGTGTAGGAAGCAGCCAATCAATGATTCTCTCTCATCATTGATACCTCTATCGCTCTCTCCCTCTCCTTTCCTCTCTGAAATCAATATATTTTAAAAAATAAATATATAAAGCAAATATTAATGGGCATAGAAAGAGAAATTAACAGCAATACAATATTAGTGGACTTAATACTCTTCTAACATCATTGGGCAAATCAGAGATAGAAGGTTAATATAAAATAATGACATTAAATGTCATATCAGATCAACTTAATAGACAATCCTAGAACATTTCATGCAAAAACTACAGAGTACACATTTTTTTCAAGTGCACATGGAATATTCTTCAAGACTGACCACATATTAGGCCACAAAACAAGTGTCAATTAATTCAATAATATTGAAAATAGAGAATTTTTTTCCGACCACAATGATATGAAACTAGAAATCAACTACAAAAAGAAAACTGGAAAAAACACAAACACATGTAGACTAAACAACATGCTAGTAACAACCAATGGATTAAAGAGGAAATTCAAAAATATTTTGAGATAAATGAAAATGAAAACAAAACTCCCTAAAATTTATGGGATGCAGCAAAAGCAGTTCTAAGATGGAAAGTTAATAGCTATACATACCTATCTCAAGAAAGAAAAATCCCAAATGAACAACTTAACTTTATACCAAAACTAGAAAAAGAACAAAACCCAAAATATATAGAAGAAAGGAAATAATAATGATCACAGCAGAAATATAAGAGTTAGAGACTAAAAATACATAATAGAAAAGATCAATGAAACTAAGTGCTGGTTCTTTGAAAGGATAAACAAAATCGACAAACCTTTAGCCAGATTGATTCATCAAGGAAAAAAGAGAGCCCAAATAAATAAAATCAGAAATGCAAGAGAAGAGTTTACAATCAACACCACAAAAATACAAAGGATCATTAAAGAATAGTATGAACAATTATATGCCAACAAATTGGACAATCTAGAAGAAATGGATAAATTCCTAAAAACATACATCTTTTTAAGACTGAACCAAAAAGAATCAGACTCTGAACAGACTAACTACTAGTAATGATATTGAAATAGTAATTAAAAAACACCCCAAAAAAACAAAAGTTCAGAACAGACAGCTGCACAGGTGGATTTTACCAAACATTTAAAGAAGAATTAATACCTATCCTTGAAAAAATTGAAGAGAAAGGAACTCATTCTACATGGCCAGCATTATCTTAATACCAAAATCAGACAGGCACTACAAAAACAAAAAATTGCAGGCCAATAACACTGATGAACATAAATGTAAAAATTAGCAACAAAATACTAGCAAATGAAATTCAACAATACAGTAAAAGTATTACATACAATGATCAAGTGGGATATATACCAGGAATGCAAGGATGGTTCAATATCCACAAATTAACATGATATATGAATCAACAAAACCAAGCATAAAAATGACATGATCATCTCAATAGATGCAGAAAAAGCATCTGACAAAATTTAACATCTATTTATGAAAAAAATTTCAGTAAAGTAAGTATAGAGCAAACTTAGCATAAAATAATAAAAGCTACATATGTCAAATTCATAGCTACAACTTACTCAGTGGTGAAAAGCTGGAAGCTTTTCCTCTAAAATCAGGAGCAAGACAAGAATGCCCACTCTCACCACTATTATTCAATATAGTATTGGAAGTCCTAGCTACAGCAGTCAGATAAGAAAAAGAAATATAAGGCATCCAAATTGTAAAGGAGGAAGTAAAACTGTTACTATATGCAGATGACATAATAACAAAAATCTGTCGCATTTCTATACACTAATAACGAATGATCAAGAGAAATTAAGAAAACAATCCTCTTCACAACTGCATCAAAAAATAATAAAATACTCAGGAATAAATTTAACCAAGGATGTAAAAGACCTGTACTCTGAAAATTTTTACAAACTTAAGAAATTAAAGAGGACACAAATAAATGAAAGGATATACCATGCTAATGAATTGGAAGAACTAATACCATTAAAATGTCCATACTAGTCCACCCGCTGTGGCTCACTGGTTGAGCGGTTGAGTGTCAACCCATGAATCAGGAGGTCATGGTTTGATTTCTGGTCAAGGCACATGCCCAGGTTGCAGGCTCGATCCCTACTAGGGGGCGTGCAGGAGGCAGCTGATCAATGATTTTCTCTTATCATTAATGTTTCTATCTTTCTCTCCCTCTCCCTTCCTCTCTAAATCAATAAAAAATATATTTTAACAAATTATAAATATAAACATTATCACTAATAAAGCTGAATTTATTTAAAAAAAAAAAAGAACAAAGCTGGAGATAACACATTCCCAGGTTTCAAACAACTTATAAAGCTACAATAACAAACAGTATGGTACTACCACAAAACCAGACACAAAGATCAATGAAACAATAGAGAAGCAAAAATAAGTGGTGCTAAGAAAACTGGACAGATGTGTGCAAAAGAAATTAAACTGTACCACTCCTTCATACCATATACAAAAATAAACTCAAATTGAACTAAACATTTTTTAAAAATATATTTTATTTATTTTTTACAGAGAGGAAGGGAGAGGGATAGAGAGAAACATAAATCAGCTGCCGCCTGCATACCCCTTACTAAGGATGTGCCAGCAACCAAGGTACATCCCTTTGAACGGAATCGAACCTGGGACCCTGCAGTCCGCAAGCCGATGCTCTATCCACTGAGCCAAACTGGTTAGGGCTGAACTAAACATTTTTAAAAATATATTTTTATTGATTTCAGAGAGGAAGGGAGAGGGAGAGAGAGATGAAAACATCAATGATGAAAGAAGCATTGACTGGCTGCCTCCTGCACGCCCCCTACTGGGGCCAAGCCGGCAACCCAGGCATGTGCCCTTGACCAGAATTGAACCTGGGACCCTTCAGTCTGCAGGCCGCCACTCTATCCACTGAGCCAAACTGGCTAGGGCATCATTTATTTATGTTTATTGATTTTTTTTTTCTTTTAGAGAGAGAGGGAGAAAGACAGAAACATCAACTTGTTGTTCCACTTATTTATGCATTCACTGATTGATTCTTTTATGTGCCTTGACCAGAGATCAAACTCGAGTAGCCTTGGTATATTGGGACAATGCTGTAACCAAATGAACTACCAGGCCAGGGACTGTACTAAAGATTTAAATATAAGACCTGAAATCATAAAACTTCCAGAAGAAAAGATAGGCAGTAAATTTCTACATAAGTCATAGTAATATCATTTTGGCTATGTCCTCTCAAGGAAGGGAAACAACAACAAAAATAAGCAAATGGGACTGCATCAAACTAAAAAGCTCCTGCTTTTTAGGATACCATCAAAAAAACAAAAAGACAACCTATTAAATGACAGAATATATTTGTGCAAATGACATATCCAATAAGGGGTTAATATCCAAAATATAAAGAACTCATACAACTCAAGATAAAAAAATAAACACTCGGATCAAAAAATGGGAGAGAACATGAATAGAACATTTCTCCAAGGAAGACATACAAATGGCCAACCAACATGTAAAGATGCTCGACATCACTAATCATCAGGGAAATGCAAAGCAAAACCACAATGAGATACCAAATCACACCAGTCAGAATGGCTATTATAAAAAAAGTAAAAAAATGACAAGTGTTGGTGAGGACATTGAGATAAGGGAATCCTGGGTGCACTGTTGGTGGGAGTGTAAACTGGTGTAACCCCTATGTAAAAGTATGGAGATTACGCAAAAAACTAAAAACAGAAATACCCACATCACCCAGAAATTCCACTTCTGAGTATTTATCTAAAAAAATTCAAAACACTAATTAAAAAAGATAAATGCATCCTATGTTCACTGCAGCATTATTTACAATAGCCAAGATACGGAAGCAACCTAGGTGTCCATGGAAAGAATAAAAAAGATGTGATACATATACAATGAAATATTCAACAATAAAAAAAGAATGAAATCTTGCCATTCGTGACAAAATGGATGAACCTAGAGGTTACTATGCTAAGTAAAATTAAGTCAAAGTCAAATATCATATGACTTCACTTATATGGAGAATCTAAAAAAACAAATGAACAAACAAAACAAAAACAGACTCATAAAGATCAAACTGAGGGTTGACAGAGCTGAGGGAAGTGGGGATAGGTGAAAAAGGTGAAGGTGAATATAGTCATCAATATTATAATTTTGCATAGTGATGGATGATTACTAGACTTCGTTTAGTGTGATGACATCATAAAGTATATAAATGTCAAATCACTGTATTGTAGACCTGAAACTAACATAATATTGTATACCAACTATACTTAAATAAATATAAATAAAATCAAAGGTTTATGCACACAGTCAAAAACTAAGAAGAAATTATATGTTGCTTATATGAGTATTGGGATTGTCAGTTGTTATTTTTGTCTTAAAAATACATTTATTGTTATATTTGTGCAACAAATAAAAACACACACAAAAAACAAGAGAATTATTCCACTTACTACACGGAGGTCTTCAATACGTTTTTCAAGAAGGACAGGTAAACCCTCTGGGAGTATAGGTACCACCTTGGGCATAACCTGAGAGGCGTAGGTTGGCTGGGTGGTGTTTCCATTCTCTCCCCCTGACTCAGAGAGGGGGCTACCATCAGAAGTAGCATCCAATAATCTGTCAAAGTCAATATCATCTAGTATCTTTAGGGCACTTTCAGCTTCTTGAAAGAGTTCATGTTCATTTGTGCTAACAAAAATGGGAAGGTCCGGATCAGCACTGTTCATGTTTAAGTCGGAGACATCATTCCCCAATGTTACAGCAGCGGAGGGGGGTTTATTCAAAGAGGTGCTCATTAAGTTCACTGAGACTTTAGGGTTAGATTCCTTCTCTAATGCATCCTTCTCTTTCTGAAATTTTCGTATCATGGCAGCTAGAGAAAGAGAATCTTTGTAACGTTTCTTCTTTTTTTCAGACTTGTGTGAATTCAGAGCTACAACTCTGTGAAGAAAAAAAGTAATCAGTTAGGCTACGTATGATTTTCAAGATTAAAGCCCCGGGTAAATAAGCAGGCACAGATTATCATTTGACAGGCAGGAAAGTAAATCACTTATCTATAATAATCTATAAAAATAAAAGCATAATATGCTAATTAGACTGGATGTACTTCCGGACGTCCTTTGGGACGACCTTCCAGACGAAGCCGGGGCTGCAAGGGAAGCCTGGGTGGGCAGCCAGGAGAAGGGAGGCCTACTCTTGCACAAATTTCGTGCATCAGGTCTCTAGTTAAATTATAACAATATCATCTTCATCATCATCATCTGGATTGTTGCTTATGAAAGGTAGATAAGTAAGTGAATATTAGAGTGAAGAAAATGAAAGGAATAAAGTAAAGAGAAAAAAAATGAAAGCAGCTCAGGTTTACTAAAGTATACTAAGTTTAACTTACTATTCCTTTTGGACTGTTCACATTCTTTAGCACATCTATAAAGTAGTTACCTAAACAATTAACCAAGTAAAGAAATGTACTTCTGATGAAAACAGTTGCTTTACAACCAGAGAAGCCCACCTAGTACATCTTCAAACTTGTATCCCTGGAGGCTGTGCTACCAACTGCCAAAGAAATACAAAATCCTGTGTATCAATCTGTGAGCCTTCAACCATCACCATGCTCTTTATCTAGATCCTATTCGATCTGCTACTACCTTCTGGTCATTTTTCACTTTTCATTCCAGGAACAGCTGTGTGAGGCAATCAGCTAGATAAGAAATCTTTTCTAAATTCTATGGTTTATATGTTTCTAACATGTACTTATAGAACCTAAAAGATTGTTAGAACCTTGAAGGTAGCCATGTTTCATTTACTCTTATATACACATACAACCAGAAGAGTGCCTGGTATACAATAGGTACTTAACAAATATTTACTCAATGAATAGATTATAAATTTGAGAAAATGATCTATTTATATAAAAGCCAAGCAACCGGAATGCCAGAACAACCAGAACTGGTTGCTATGATGCGCACTGCAGCCAGCCAACTGGCCTGATGGGGGGGGAGGGGGGGCCCTCTCCCAGGCCAGATCTGGGGCAGGGATGGACGGCCAACCTGCCGCAGCCCCTCTCCCTGGCCGGCCCGATTGTTCTTCCCACCCCTATGGGGGTGGAGCCGCTCGCCAACCTCCCGTGGACCCTCCCCTCAGCCAGCCTGGCCCCAATCGGATGCCCCCACCCTGATCGGGGGCGGGGCCGGCCAGCCAACCTCCTGTGACCCCTCCACCCAGCTGGCCCTGCCCCTGATCACCTTCCCACCCCAACTGGGGCAGGGCTTGCTGGACCCCACCCATGCACAAATTCGTGCACTGGGCCTCTAGTAAATTCAATAAAAAGCATTGTGTATAGTTTTTATTCCCAAAGACGCTTACTTGTTCTATATAATAAAAGGCTAATATGCAGAATGACCGGTCGTTATGATGAGCACTGACCACCAGGGGGAGTGCCACTCAGCCAGAAGCCCTGAGCCAGGCTCACAACTGGCAAGTGAAGCGGCGGTGGTGGGAGCCTCTCCTGCCTCTGGGGTAGTGCTAAGGATGTCCAACTGCCGGCTTAGGCCCACTCCCCTAAGCTGTCAGTCAGACATCCCCTGAGGGCTCCTGGACTGTGAGCGGGTGCAGGCTGGGCTGAGGGATCTGTGAGCCTTCAACCATCACCATGCTCTCTATCTAGACCCTATCTGATCTGAAATTCATGCACTGGGTCTCCAGTAAATAATAATCACACACACACACACACACACACACACACACACACACACACACACGGTGTCCCCAAAAAATGTATACACACTTTAAAAGCTGATTTCTATTACATTTTGAAAATGAAATGTATTTTAATAAACACTGCCTTTATAATTATTCAAAGTATGCATATGTTTTTTTGGGACATCCTACTGGGGATTGAGCCCACAACCCAGCCATGTGCCCTGACCAGAAATTGAACCTGCAACCTTTCAGTGCACAGGAAATGCCCAATCAACTGAGCCACAGGAGCCAGGGCTTAACAATTTCTTACTAACTCAAATGTCACTATAATCTCATGCTCAGGAGGGTATAAATACCTCCCTACATCAAATTTTTGAATATCGATAGCCCAAAATTCAGATGTACTGCCTTGGTAAGGAGGGGAGAAATACCCAGCTTCTCAAGTTTCTGTAACTTAGTATTTTTAAAAAGCCATAGAGAGATAGGGGCAATTGGTAATTTTATGATTACATGGTACAAACATTTTATTCTTATGACTGATGTTTTCTGAGAAATTCTACTTGGTTTTTAGAGGCAAAATCACATTAGCTAAAGTCACAAGTGTTAAGGATACGTAAATAAAATAAATGACTGTTTTATATTAACACAATATAACTCGTTTACACATAGACTACTGCCAATCCTCAATCTCCAGGCATCTAAGTTTAGTTTTAGTATACCCACCCCTGCTCTAAGATGACAAACCCTTCTACTTATTAATAAACTAGAGGCCCGGTGCACAAATTCGTGCACCAGTGGGGTCCCTCGGCCTGATCTGTGTTGAGCAGCTGACCCTTGGTGGTCAGTGTGCATCACAGCGACCAGTTGACCGGTCGTTTGGTCATTTATATATATATATATACTAGTAGCCCGGTGCACGAAATTCATGCACCGGGGTGGGGGGGGGGAAGGGGCCCCTCAGTCTGGCCTTTACCCTCTCCAATCTGAGACCCCTCAGGGAATGTCCGACTGCCTGTTTGTGCCCACACTTTTAACAGATAACAGCTCCATTGTTTCTTTCTTATGCTTAAAACCACTGGAATTAGTAGGTATTCAAAGTGTGTATACATTTTGGGGGGACACCCTGTATATCTCTAGTCAGCAGTGAAAGAAACCAACAGCAGATTTGGGACCCCCAGACAGGGAACCTCGCTCACTCCCCACGTCTCCCCCCTTCACTTTCCACCTTCGTGGGCAGCAGGAGAGTCAACGTTTTCTCTCATTAATTCGGAAAAGCACGTCCTGTCACCCGCTGCCCGGCAGGAGTGCGTTAGGCCCCAAGCAAGCGAGGCTCAGTCAGGGCAGCCTTTGCTCATGGGTGCTGGCACCCAAAGTGCACATTCCTCCTCTACAGTCACCCCAACTATCCCACTGTTTCACTGAGAGGACGGAATTCCTCTCCACCTCTGGACGGTTGAATGCTGACCGAAGACACCTCAGTGAGGGCCACCCGCGCCCACCAGGTGTGTCTGTCTGCATCTGCTCCTGCCTCAGCACCTGCATTAACCCCTCAGAGATGATCTCGTAGCTGCACTGGCCTCCGTGGGAACAGGGCATCACCACTCTGCCCTCTCACTGTCATCTCACAGGCGCCCACCCTCAGCACCCAGAACACCCAGACACTCTCCAAAGGACGTGAGCGCATCAGAGGGGATGTGTGCACATCCTGTGGGGGTGTTAGGCATGCTGGGTTGATGGAAGTGCGGTGGAGAGGCGGGGGGAACTTGTGCACGCCTTGGTTTGCAACTGTTGCAGGCGCGAGAGAGTGACAGTGTGCTGGGGGATGTTCACACGCCAGGGGGGGATGTGCACACCGGAGGCCTCTGGCTTTGCAGAGCCGCAAACCCCCGTGGTGTGGCCAGGAGGACCTCAGTCTGGCCCGCCACGGTGGCTGTCCCTGTGATCCTGCACCTTCTGGGCCAGGAGGTGGATCTTGTGCAGCCACTCCTGGGCGCTGATGGCCTCTAGGCGCTACTTCAGCTCAGCCTACAGGCTCCGCTTGTCGCGCTCACAGCTGTCACCACAGCCATGTGGGGAGTACAGGCCGCCCTCCGCCGGCCTACCTCCCCTGTCCAGAGGCTCTCTGCGCTGCTCACCTGCCCAGAGTTACTGGGGCTGGGCGGAATCCAGGTGTCCTGCCCTGCCCAACCCTGGCCGATCCGCCCCTGTGTGAGCTGCCGCCCCGCCAGGAAGGGTCACAGATCCGTGTCTTGGTCCCATGGACAGCCTCAAGAAGTGCCCCCCGCCTGGCAGGGTCACAGATCCGGGTCCCGGGACAGCAGACAGCCTCCCGCGGTGCCCCCCACCTGCCAGGTCACGGATCCGGGTCCCAGACCGCGGACAGCCTCAAGCACTGCCCCCCGCCTGCCAGGTCACGGATCTGGGTCCCAGGCCGCGGACAGCCTCAAGTGCTGCCTCCCGCCCGGCAGGGTCACAGATCCGGGTCCCAGACCGTGGACAGCCTCAAGCACTGCCCCCCGCCTGCCAGGTCACGTATCCGGGTCCAGGACCATGGACAGCCTTGCCCGCTGCCGCCCACCTTCAGTATGCAAATTAGCCGCCATCTTGTTGCTTCAGGGTGGGGGTCCCCACTGGGGTGCCTGGTCCGTCTGGGTGAGGGGCTGAGAGCTGTTTTCAGGCTGGCGGGCGACTGAAGCTCCCAACCTCTCCTTTTTTTCTTTTTTTTTTAATTCTGGGATTTATTTACCTTCTATAGCTGTCACTGGAGCTGAGAGCCGGCTTGAGCTCTGAGGCCCGGCTGCAGCTCTGAGACCTCGGCTGCTGAAAGCAGGGATCTGGGTTTGTTCTATAATTGAAACACTGTTGCGGTCCTGCTGGCTGAAGCCCGGCTGCCCGAAAGCAGGTTTTTGGGGATGGTTTTGCTTCTATAATTGCAACATAGTTGCTGAGATTACAAGCTGAGAGTCCAGCAGCAGCAGGCGGGGAACCTTCCTCCATCACTGGAGCAAGCAAGCCTCCTGTTCGCTTCAGCTGCCTGGCTGCCGGCTGCCATCTTGGTTAGCAGTTAATTTGCATATCACCCTGATTAGCCAATGGGAAGTGTGTCGGAGGTACGGTTAATTACCATGTTTGTCTATTATTAGATAGGATAGATACAATATTATCAAAATATAAGTTAATAGGTCATTGGTATTCATAAAACTGAATTAAATTAGACCCAGCTGAGCTACATTATTTAATGCTAAATATACCTTTCTAAAAGGAGAACGAGTCACACTGTGACAATGATTCTCTTATGTTTAATTTCACATACCCCAGTTGTTTGGGTACTTTTTTCCTTGGCTTCTTATCCTTTTCTCCTTCCTCTTTCCGCTTCCGCTTCTTTATCTCAATGCCGTCTTCTTTTATTTTAGGAATCTGCAAAATGATAAAAGAATGCATCACTTATCTAAGTATCAATGCTTTTCTCTGATGCTAGTGACTCAGCACCAAGGGCAGTGTTTTTTCTCAAATTTCAGTCTGCATTAATTTTTAAAAATGCAGATTTTGCTCAGCTGGCGTGGCTCAGTGGTTGAGCGTCAACCTGTGAACCAGGAGGTCCTGGTTTGATTCCTGGTCAGGGCACATGCCTGAGTTTTGGGCTTGATTCCCAGTAGGGGGTGTGCAGGAGGCAACCCATCAATGAATCTCTCTCATCACTGATGTTTCTCTCTCTCTCTCTCTCTCTCCTTCTCCCCACACCCCTGAAATCAATAAAAACATATAAAAAAGAAAATGCAGATTCTTGCGGTCCATGAGCACTCCCACCCCAGTTTAGATTCAATTATCTGTGGTAGGTCCTTATAATCTGTATTTTTAAACAAACATTTTGGTGATTTTGGTACATCTTTGCCATGCTTCAAGAACACTTATCTAAGGACACTCTCTCCATTTCCCAAATACAATATATATATTCTATAGAATTTGCTTTAAAAATTGTATCTTAGAAAAAGTAATGGTTATTAAGTCATTTCTATACCAAGACTTAACATATATCCTGGAAATTTAACCATATCCCAGAAACAGATTATTAGACAACATATGTAGAGAGAAATTTTTAAAATATAGTTCTGTGATGTAAATATCACTTCCCCATATTTACATAATTTTACTTTAAAGCATGTAATTAACTATGGATTCATTAAAGAATGGTTAGCAATTTATTTTCCCTTCTAGTCACAGTGTAAAGCACAAGTAAAATTCAAAAAGCATATCTTAGTAATTGAATGCTCTCATTACTGTTGCAATTTTGAATAAACTCACTTTGGATGGTTTGTGCTTTTGGTCGTCTGTAATATCTTCTTCTTCAGTATCTGAAGCTTGGCGAAACTGTAGAGTGCCAGTGTTGATATAAAATCCTCCATATTTTGTTGTTAGAGAAGCAGGAACTAATTCATCATACTAGATTAAGAAAAAAAAGTTTCATATATATCCTATTATCTTTAATTCTATAAATATGTCAAATAAATTCAATCACCATGTCAGCATCTTCCTTAAATCCTAACTGCAAAACTAACAGCAATGAGTATGTTTCTGGAATAAGTTTAGAAAAAGTTAGTATCTAGAATAAAAATGAGCTCTAATCATTCAGCATTTATTAGAAAGGCACTTCTGGAACAATGGAACAAATTCTAAATATATCATCTACTGAGAAAAATTTAAGGATCATTGCTACTATTTTTAATGACAATAATTCTGATGAGAAATTCAAACAAGTTAAAACAGATAACTAAAAGTCCAGGCAGCCCTGGCTGGTTTGGCTCAGTGGATGGAGTGTTGGCCTGTGGACCAAAGGGTCCCTGGTTCAATTCTGGTCAAGGGCACGAACCTGGGGTGCAGGACCTCCTTTGCCCAGGCCCTGGTCAGGTCTCTTACAGGAGACAACCGATCAATGTGTTTCCCTCACATCGATATTTCTGTCTATCTTTCCCTCTCTCTTCCACTCTCTCTAAAAATCAATGGGAAAATATCCTTGAGTGAGGATTTTAAAATAAATAAATAAATAAAGCCCAGACAAATAATAAATTTCATTTCCTACTACATTAATATATAATTTTATTCATAAGGAGATTATAAAAATAACAAGGTTAACAAGGAAAACCACTATAAATGCATAAAATGTTTAAGAAAAGAAAAAAAGTAACAAAATTATTTCTTTTGTCTTAGCTCTAAGTTTCTACGTGGAGAAAAAATTTTAAACGTTCAAAAGGAAAACAGCATGTACATGATTTAAAGGGAAGCAGGAAAGGAACTGCCGAGTTCAGTAAGCACACGCTGGGGCTAATGAGCTACGCACTTTGCTTGGAGCAAGAGACTCAAATTGCCTAAATCAGACTGAAGGTCTGACCTAGAATATCCTTAAAGCTGATGTCCTCTAAATCTGAATTTTAAAGCTTATCATATCTCACTTGATGAAGATGGACAAAATGCAACCATTAAATGGTCAATCTTAACCAAATGAAGGCATTTATAGTGGGAGAGAAAAAAGGAACTACTTATCTAACAGAAACGAGATATCTGCTACCTGAAGTCTCCAGAACTCTACTTAAGGGTTCTTATTATATAACTAGTCTTTAAGGAAGTCAGATTTTTAAAGAAAGTTCTTTGCCATTGGCAAGAAATCTATACAACATACTAGTTACTATAAGAATATTAAGGTTAAGTACAAAAGTTCTGATTTTAACATGTGTTCTTTTAAATTATATGGAAAATGGAAAAGAAAAAAAATCCATTAAGTCCTTTCTTGTTGCTCCACTCCATGGGCCACATAAAGATCTATAGGTAAGACTTTCAGAAGGGGTCCAGTAATATCTACAAATAAAGGACTGATGGAAGGAGTAAAGGATTAAAAGTGAAAAGACTTTTATTTCATAATTACTTTGAAAATGTGTAATTAAGATAAGATAAATACACCTGTACTTTCGCTTACAGATACTTGTACACTGCTTTATCATTTACAATTCTTCTTATACACTGTTTCACTTGGTCTTCCAGACACCCTTGTGAGGTAAAGAAGACAAATATTTTCCCATTTGAAAACCAGGTTCAGAGCAGTCAAGAACCTTGCCAGAGTAATTTCATTAGTTTATGGCAGAGTTACTGGCTGACTCCCCACCATCCACGATACCAAGCAGCTTCTCACCTGGGAAACACCCTCATCACTAAGTTATCAAGCAGGTGGATGTGCTTAACATGTTTCGTCTGCGGTATTCTGCTGAACTTTCCCTACCAGAGCACGCTTCAGGAGAACAAATTCCCTATGCAAATGTAATTTATTCTTTCAGGTAGAATGTGTTAAGATCCAATGGAACACTGAACTTGAGAATCAGAAGGCTTGGATTCAAATCCTTTGCCAATGATTAGTTATTGTGACCCAGAGCAAATCACTTAACATCAATATTTTGGAAATGTAAAACAAGAGGAAAGTTCTAGTGAAATTAAAAAGACAATCTAAATAAAAGTGTTACTCGTGTCTGGTATTATTATTTATTAATAATAAAAAAAATTTTCTTTCAGTCTTTTAAAAATTTGGCAGCATTTAAGTGTGAGACTAAAAATATCTTCAATGTCATTTATTTTCATGTATTTATAGCAATAAGTAGTACATGATTCTGAAAATTAATTATAACCAGATTATTTTCACTCTCTATCAAATAATATAAGAACAGTAAAAGCCTACTGGCAACATAATCAATGATAAGAACAGCGAATCATTTAGTTGGATCACACTATTTTATGTTTGAATTATCTCATAAAAAGAACCAAATAATTTGTTAAAGACAACAATATACAATTACTTGTTTGTCATTAAACAACCTGAACTTTGAGTTTGATTTTCTGTTATAAAACAGTGACCTACCTTATTCTATAATGTAAGTAATTATATAACTTTTATACAACTTATACCTACAAAATTTATCCTTATTTATTAAAGCTGTAGCTTTCAAATTTTCTTTACCACAAACAGGTGAAAAATACATTACACATCAACATCAAAATTCAGTGCACATGAACACACACATGCACATCAACAAAATCACAGAGCTGATCAGTGGTTTACCATGACAGCGCCTATTATTTTCTATCTCACTTTCTTTAAAAATGCTGGTCCCTCTCTAAATTGATATATAATCCAATTATGGACTGCAAAAGTCAGTTTGCAAAACACTTTATTTGAAAATTCTGACTACAAAAGGAGATATTTAAGATGCTATTTATGAAAGGCAAAACCCATTATGGAGACAGTAAAAAGATTAGTGGTTGCCAGGGCATAGAGAGGCACAAATAGGCAGGGCAGAGATTTTTTAGGGCAGTGAAACTATTCTGTAAGGTACTATAATGGTGGATACTTGTCATTATACATTCGTCAAAACCCACCAAGAGCGAACCCTAAAGTAAACTATGGACTTTGGGTGATGATGTGTCAATATAGGTTCCCTGTAACTAATGTACCACTCTGGTGGGGGAGTGCTGATAACGGGGGAGGCTGTATATGTGTGAGGACAGGGAATATATGGGAAATCTCTGTACCTTTTGCTCAATTTTGCTGTGAACCTAAAATTGCTATTAAATTAAGTTTATTAATTTAAAAAAATGC
This sequence comes from Myotis daubentonii, assembly GCF_963259705.1. NCBI lineage: Eukaryota > Metazoa > Chordata > Mammalia > Chiroptera > Vespertilionidae > Myotis > Myotis daubentonii. The sequence goes on along the minus strand of NC_081849.1, from coordinate 31,476,335 downwards.
CGCAGTACATGAAATGTCCATTTATATATGACTAAGTTCCTTCTTGGGTTATTTTGAATTCAGTCTGTTTTACATATAATGTTGGCTTTAATGCTTTTTTCATGCTTTACAGTTTTCAGCATGTCATTACTGGAGTCTCAGAGTAATTCTGCTGGACAAGCCAATCATAGCAAAGTGGATGATGCTAAAAGACCTGCTCTGGGTCTATTGCAAATTAGAAACTGAGTCCGGTCTAGAATCTAGGACTTTTGACTTGAGTTCCGAATCAAGGTCAAGACTCTTGACAATATGCCATGGCCTAACCTACTCATTGACAACCTCTACTCTAAAGGGTACGGTCAGTATTTTACTGCTACAAACCAGGCTGCCTGGTAGGTTAACCAGTTTCTGTCAGGGCACCAAAGTAACTTAGAAGTATGACAGGGTCTCCAGTATGTCTCATGCTGGAAGCCCATCCTATCACTCTCTCCTACCACACCATATGCCTTGTCGTCATCTATGCAACCAAGCACTGTCATAACAGGAAAAAGACGTATTAATTTATGGGTAGTATAATAATCACTTCAGTGTCACTTTCTCTATATCCTACGTAATCACTGTGCACTGAAAAGAATATCATAACAACATTATTTAGACTAGACTACTCTAATACACTGAGAAGATATACCTTACCTACCCAAAACATGACATACCCTCCTTCATTTGCTATGGGATCAACGGACTGCCATAGGCTTTAAATGCTCTCTTAAATTCCCTTCCTTTTTATAAGAGAAAGAGAGTTCCAGGGGAAAAGGCATAGGGCTTGATTGAAACAGGCTGGTCAAAGGCTGGCATTAAATTACCGCCATTGTAGTAAGTCTTGGCAGCAATAAAAAAAATCAAAGTCTTGCCCTAACTGGTTTGGCTCAGTGGATGGAGTGTCGGCCTGTGGACTGAGGGGTCCCAGGTTTGATTCCAGTCAAGGGCATGTACCTTGGTTATGGGCACATCCCCAGTGGGGGATGTGCAGGAGGCAGCTGATCAATGTTTCTCTCTCATCGGTGTTTCAAACTCTCTATCCCTCTCCCTTCCTCTCTGTAAAAAATCAATAAAATATATTTTAAAAAAAATCAAAGTCAAGTACATTTTAAAGATGTCTCCAGATTAACTTTAACCCAGTAGCTCCAATTCTCAAGATCACATGATACTTATATGGAAGTCATGTGAAAACACACCTTGCCCAAGTTTGGGAATATCAATAAAAATTCAAGATATAAATACCCTTTGATCAATAAATTCCACTGCTAGAAATATATCCTACACATATATTTGCACTCTATAATTACCTTACATATATATTTACTCAAGTACATAAAGTGTACACAGATGCTCAATTATTTATAGGTGTATAAAACTAGAAACATTTTAAATGTATATCAACAGGGTATCAGTTTGTAAAAACATTCACTGAACTATTTTACTTACTTTACCTTACCCTTGACTCCTACTATTCCAGACAAATAATTACTGATATATTAAAGATGCATTACTCACAGCCTCTGAGTTATCAATAAATGGATCTGTCTCATCATAGCCAAAGCCTATATCAATTAAATCTTGTAGCCGATCCTTCCGGTGTTTACGGGGTTTCCCACCCTGCAAAGAACAAATATGTTAGACTGATTCAGTACTCATGCTATTTCCATAAAGTTGAAAAATACATGTTGGAAGAATCCCAAATAATTTCTGTAGGCAATCTCCCCTCCAGGAGGTTGAATTTAAGTCCTCTGACATCTTGAATGTAAGTTGTGCTTAGGAACTTGCTCCCGAGGAGCAGAGTATGAAAAAGAGCAGCCAAAGTAACCTTACAGTAAATAACCTGGCCACCATTACCTCAGCCAGGTGATCAAGGTCAACATCAACAATGATAAGCCATGTTGATAGTATATTGACATCATGTGATAAAAATGGCACTTTACCTTTTTGCTCTTTCTCGCAAAAGCCTATAATCCCAGTTATGGGTTAACAACGAGAAAAGCAGCATGACAAACTAAACCATGAGAAAAACATCAAACAAACTAATTTGAGAAATATTCTATAAATAACTGACCAGTATTCCTCAAAGCTGTCAAGATTATAAAAAACAAGGAAAGCCCTTGTTATCTGGTTTGGCTCAGTGGGTAGAGCATTGGCCTGCGGACTGAAGGGTCGCAGGTTCAATTCCCAGTCAGGGTACATGCCCGGGTTGCAGGTGATCCCCAGTATGGTGCATGCAGGAGGCAGCTGATCAATGATTCTCTCTCATCATTGATGTTTCTACCGCTCTCTCCCTCTCCCTTCCTCTCTGAAATCAATAATAAAAAAAACCCACAAAGAAAATATAAAACTGTCACAGTCTAGGTGAGCCTCAAGAGACATAATGACTAAGTGTGCTGCTGTACTCTGGATGGTGTCCAAAAAAACTAACCAATGTTGGTTTGTTAAGGTAACAAATGTACTATACAACTGTAAGATGTTCTCGGGAAGAGTGGTTAAGGACTATATAGGAATTCTTTGTATTAGCTTTGCAACTTTCCAATAAACCAAAATACTCTTATTTTTAAAACTGCCATATAAATTATACACATAGACATTCAAGAAAATAAAAAAATGAGTACATGCAAAAACTGGTGAAATTTGAGTAAGGTCTGTATTACAGTTAATTGTATTGTGCCAGTGTCAATTTCCTAGTTTTGATAATTCTACTTACATAAAACATATTACTACTGGGAGAAACTGGATGATGGGTATAAGGGACCTCTCTGCATTATTATCTGCAGCTTCTTGTGAGTCTATTATAATTCTTTCCAAATAAAATTTTTTTAAAAAGTGAAACAGCCAGGCTGGTGTTGCTCGGTGGTTTGAGCGTCAACCCATGAACCAGAAGGCCATGGTTCAATTCCTGGTCAGGACACATGCTGTGGTTTTGGGTTTGATCCCCAGTAGGGTGCATGCAGGATGCAGCTGATCAATGACTTTCTGTCATCATTGATGTTTCTATCCCACTCTCTCTCTCCCTTTCTCTCTGACATCAATAAAAAATATTATTATTTTTTTTTTTTAAAAGAACTTCTGCTACAGAAAGCAACATGTTAAATGCCAGAAGGAATTTAAGTTTTGTCCTCAAGGAATTTAAAACAAGATAATCTACTCAACAAATTTACTGAGCACCTATCAAGCGCTAGACTTCATGGATTTAATAGTACTGAGGAGAGGAGAAAAATTAAACAATTATTTGTGATAAATGGTAGAAAGAAAAATGTAAATGGTACTGAGATGTTTTTAACAGAGGACCTAATAGGAAGAATATAAAAACTCACAGACAAAAACTAATATTTGTGCGCAGACAAGGATGAGTGGAAGTACCCACTTGTAGAGGCCACTGAAAAGATTAGTTCAGGGAAGTAACCTGACAAGACTAGTGCTTAACAAAATCACTCTGACTATTGTGACAGGGAATAAAAACAGTGGGGAAGAGATCAGTTAGGAAGGAAAAACATGCAGATATTTATAAGAAAGTAACAAGTTAAAGGGGCATAAAATTATATTTAAGTATCAATGATGATGATGATGATAGTTACCATTCACTGAATGCTAATTTGCATTAGTACCTACAACTATCCATTATTTCACATTTGACAAATGGAGAAAACTAAAGCTTGGAAAGGATAAATAACTTGTTTAGGCTCATACAGAAAGTAACAGAGCCAATCTTCAAATTCATGACTCTCTAACTCGAAAGTGCCATTCTACTCAAAGTCCTATCACAGAAGTTGTAGAACCCCTGAGGTCTGTCTTTTTTCCACTCAGAGTCAGCCTATACTCCATACCCAAACTGCAAGCCATCCCCACTGTCACTCGTCTATAAATTAACTTCTCCCACTTGATGCTCTCATTTTATTCATTCTATTTCCCTGCCTTAAAACTTTATTATTCGCTAAAATTAAAAAGGCTGGTAATACCAAGTGTTAACAAGAGGAAGAATTAAAACACTCTTACACAGCTGGTGCAAAATGATACAGCCACTTTGAGTCTGTTTTTGTTTTGTTAGTTCCTTTATTCTGTTCTTTAGACTCCACATATAAGTGAAATCATATGGTATTTGTCTTCCTTTGTCTGACTTATTTATTTCACTTAGCATAATACTCTCTAGGTCAGGGGTGGGCAAACTTTTTGACTCAAAGGCCACAACGGGTTCTTAAGCTGGACTGGAGGGCCGGAACAAAAGCATGGATGGAGTGTTTGTGTGAACTAATATAAATTCAAAGTAAACATCATTACATAAAAGGGTTAAAAGGGTACGGTCTTTTTTTTTTTTTAATTTTATTCATTTCAAACGGGCCAGATCCGGCCCGCGGGCCATAGTTTGCCCACGGCTGCTCTAGGTCAATCCATAGTAAGATTCCACTCCTTTTTATAGTCAAGTAATACGTATTCCATTATATATATGTATCCAGAGCAGCCCTAATCATAGCATCCAAAAACTGAAGATAACCCAATGCCCATCATCCAGTGAATGGATCTGGATTACCACGCAACCAAAGAGAAAGGAACTACTAATACATGCAACACACGGATGAATTTCAGAAGCATTATGCTAAGTGAAAGAAGCATAAGATCATAAGATTCCATTTACAGGAAATTCTAGAAAAGGCAAAAAAAAAAAAAATTGCAAAAACCTGGTGACAGGAGGTAGATCAGAGGTTGCCAGGTCAGGGCTGGAGGGAGAGGATTATCTGTAGAGAAATAAAAGGGAACTTTCTGGGGTGAAGAAATTGTTCTATATCATGATTGTGGCAGTAGTTAGAGTATGTGTGCATTTGCCAAAACTCATCAAACTGAACATTTAAAATGGATAAATTGTATCTATTTTAATTATATTTCAATAATGCTGATTTTTAAAACCCCTTGTGATTATTTCTACTTCAACGATCTCCTTCTACAAAGTTTTATTCATATGATTACTCACACCTACAGCTTTCTTTCCATTCTGTCATGGCTATAATGCTGGCTATTATTTTTCACTTAAATGTAATGACTGCCTAATTAGCCTCTCCTCCCTTATCCTCAATTTATCCTACATAATATCATTTAATTAATATTTCTAAAATACCATTTCATATCATTCCCCTGCTCAAAATACTTTAGAAGCAATCTACCTATTATAAGCTAAATCTAAAACCCTTACTATACCATTAATAAAATGTTTTCTACATGTTGACTCAAAACTAACTTCCCAACTTTTTTCTTAAAATTTTTCATCTTAAACACTTTGATCCATTCAATCTATCCACTCAGCCAAACACATTGCTTATCTTTCCTCATTCTTTCCCCTTATTTGCAATAATCTCTTAATCCTCTTTAAATTCTCCCACCTTCACAGCTCAACCCAAGTTTTAAATCCTTTCTCCTTGGTGCTTTCAACTTAAATCACAATGATCTTTTTTTGCTGTCCTAACATATTTTTTTGTTTAGGCACTAGCTGCCTATGAGATTGACCTAGGGAAAACTGAAAAACCCACAACAATAAAACCCAAATAGCTTCTATTGTAATAGGCAGAATCAGCCATATGCAGAAGTACAAATAACTTATGTATAATTGGAAATTTAGGAACATTTAAGTCTAGTCAAGGAAACGAGCAGTTACCACAGGAAACATTAGTTGTTTTAAATAATTCTGAGACCATAATAATCTAATATATGCAGAAAATGGTTAAATAAGTAAATGAGTCTAATCCAGTGGTTCTCAACCTGTGGGCCTCGACCCCTTTGGCGGTCGAACAACCTTTTCACAGGGGTCGCCTAAGACCATCCTGCATATCAGATATTTACATTATGACTCATAACAGTAGCAACATTAGAGTTATGAAGTAGCAACAAAAATAATTTTATGGTTGGGTCACAACATGAGGAACTGTATTTAAAGGGCCAGAAGGTTGAGAACAACTGGTCTAATCAAAGACAGTAAACAAAATGTCTAGAGCTTTACTTAATTATAACTGTATTAATCTCAAAAAAGATCATACAAACTTAAGATCTTTACTAAGTATTTTATCAATTATAGTACCATAACAAGGGTGAAGGTATAAATTGTACATACTATGACACATCCATTCAATGTAATAGTCATTTTAAAACATGGTTGCCCTGAAAAAAAAGAAAATGGCTGGTCTGGCTCGGTGGATAGTGCGTTGGCCTTCGGACTGAAGGTCAAGGGCACATGCCTGGTTGTGGGCTCAATCCCCACAGGAGGCAGCCAATCAATGATTCTCATCATTGATGTTTCTACCTCTCTCCCCCTGTCCCTTCCTCTCTGAAATCAATAAAAATATATTTAAAAGAACAAACAAAAAACATGGTTGCCCTGGCCAGTGCTGCTGTGGCAGTGTCAGCCCACACAGAATGGTTGCAGGTTTGATTCCCCGTCAAGGGCATTTACCTGGGGTACAGAGGCAACTAATTGATTATGTGTCTCACATCAATATTTCTTTCTCCCCCCCCACCCATCCCTTTCACTCTCTAAAAATCAATGGAAGATTAAAAATGGCAGGGGAGTAAATGGATGCTGCACCAACATGCTCCCAGGAACAAACTGCAATTACAACTAAAATAAAAAAAGACTTCCTGAATAATCAACTGAAGACTCATTTGAGAGAACCCTGATAACCGAGGACCGAAAGTGGAGACCACGATAGAGAATGGTAGGAGGAGCAGAGGCATGAAAGGGCTGGCCAGACTTCCACATACAGCAACTGAAGTTCCGGAGAGATATCTCAGCTGTGGGGGGTTGCCATGGAGAACTCTGGGGTCTAATCCCCAAACTGGGTCCCCCACCAGAGAACAACAGAACTGAGAAGGGTACCCACATAACATCTGGCTGTGAAAAGCAGTGGGGCTGTTACCTGCAGAGAGATGGCTGGAAATGCAGGCACCCTCTTAAAGGGCCAATGCACGAAATTCCGTGTGCAGCCACCCACCTTGTGCTCCAACAGAGGGAGGGCAGAGAGGAGTGGAGCTGTGTGAGCAGAAGTCAGGATCGGGGCTCTGGGGTAAAAGCTCACAAGGCAGACACCCCAGTTTCCTGTGAGGTCATCTTTCTCACACAGACATTTGCAATACAGGGTGGATCCAGAGACATGGAAGTATGGAACAGAGTGTGGAATCTCAGAGGGAAGGGAGGGGAGGGTGGGTGGGTAGGAGGTAATCAAAGACCTTGTATACATATATGCATAAGCCATGAACACAGACAATAGGGTGGTGAAGGCGAGGGGTGGGGGTGAGCTGGAGGGGAGTAAAGAGGGAAAAGGGGGACATATGTAATACTTCAAACAATAAAGATTTAAAATAATAATCCTATCTAATAAAAGAGAAACATGGTAATTGGTGTACGACCGCTACCCTTCCCATTGGCTAATCAGGGCAATATGCAAATTAACTGCCAGCCAAGATGGCGTCCCGCAGCCAGGCAGCTTGAAACTAACATGAGGCTTGCTTGCTTCAGTGACGGAGGACTCCAACGTTCCCCACCTGCCGCTGCAGGCCTCTGAGCTGCAACTCTAAGCAACTATGTAACAAATATAGAAGCTAAACAAAACCCCAGAAACCTGCTTTAGTCCTCCCGGCTTCAGCCAGCAGGATCGCAACATTGTAAGCAAAGGCCAGAAACCTACTTTCAACAGCGGAGGCCTAAGAGTTGGAGCCAAGCCTCAAAGCTAAAGCTGGCCCAGAATAAAAACAAAAAAGAAAGAAAAACAGGAGCGGTTGGGAGCTTCAGTAACCCCCAGCCTGAAAACAGCCCTCAGCCCCTCACCCAGACTGGCCAGGCACCCCAGTGGGGACCCCCACCCTGATCCAGGACACCCTTCAGGGCAAACCAGCCGGCACCCACCCGTGCACCAGGCCTCTACCCTATATAGTAAAAGGGTAATATGCCTCCCAGCACCGGGATCAACGTGACAGGGGGCAGCACCCAAACCCCCTGATCGCCCTGCGGCTCTGTGTGTGACAGGGGGCAGGGCCACAACCTCCCTATCCACCCTGCTCTGTTCGTGACAGGGGAAGGCGCCCCAACCCCCTGATCAGCCCTGCTCTGTGCCTGATAGGCGGGAGCTCCCCAACCCCCTGATCGCCCTGCGGCTCTGTGCGTGACAGGGTACAGAGCCCCAACCCCCCTGATGGGCCCTGCTCTGTGAGTGACAGGAGGCAGTGCCCCAACCCCAATTGGCCCTGCTCTGTGCGTGACAGGGGGTGGCGCCGCAACCTCCCCATTGACCCTGCCTTGAGTGTGACAGGGGAGGGTGCCCCAACCCTGAGCGTGACTGAGGGTGGCATCAAAACCTCCTGATCGCCCTGCTCTGTGCATGACAGGGGGCGGTGCCCCAACTCCCCAATCAGCCCTGCTCTGAGCCCGACCAGGGGCTGCACCTAGGGATTGGGCCTGCCCTCTGCCACCCGGAAGCAGGCCTAAGCCAGCAGGTGGTTATCTCCCGAGGGGTCCCAGACTGCGAGAGGGCACAGGCCGGGCTGAGGGACCCCCCCTTCCCCCCGAGTGCACAAATTTTTGTGCACCGGGCCTCTAGTCCTATATAATAAAAGCCTAATATGCTAAGTGTCTGATCATTTGACCAGTTGCTATGATGCGCACTGACCACCAGGGGGCAGATGCTCCAACCAGCAGGTTAGCTTGCTACTGGGGTCCGGCCTATCCAGACTGGGTGAGATGGCCAGACACGCGCTGGAGCCCTCCCATGGTCCCTCCCCAGCCCCGATCTTGCACTGGTGGGGTCCCTTGGTCTGGCCTACGCCCTCTCGCAATCCAGGACCCCTTGGGGGGTGTTGGAGAGCCAGTTTCAGCCCAATCTCCGCAGGCCAGGCCAAGGGACCCCACCAGTGCACAAATCCGGGCACCGGTCCTCTAGCATATATATAAAATTCTCAAAGAATCATAATAAGCAGATAACTATGTATGGTTATTAGCAATGAAAAAGGATATAATAGGAGACAGTGGTGAAGAAAAACTTTGGCTTAATATGTATTACTTGAATTTGTTTTTAATAACAGGAATGTATTCATGTGTTACTCAGGTAATTAAAAGAAATTTTTAGGTGCAAGAGAGCATATATGTAAGCACACATGCATTTTAAAAAGTTATGGAAGGATAATCATCAAGCCATTAAGAGTGGTTATGCCGCCCCGAACAGTTTGGCTCAGTGGATAGAGTGTTGGCCTGTGGACTCAAGAGTCCTAGGTTCGATTCCAGTGCAAATGGTATAAACTGGAACCAAACTTCTGACAGTTGCAAAAAAGGCACAAACCAGTTAATTCATAAATATTAACATTACACCAAAGTAACTCAAAATAGATTGGCAAAGGATTATTTTATAGTGTCTTCCCTACCACTTATTTTGAAGTGCCTTTTCAGCATCCTTAACAAGAATATTCCTTGCAGCAGAATCAAAGTCTTACTTGATAAATTCTCCGGATCTCTGTGGTCTATGTTAACAGTTTACATAATAAATACATCTTATAAAAATATAAAGCCCTAACTGGCCTGCGGACTGAAGGGTCCCAGGTTCGATTCCGATCAAGGGCATGTACCTTGGTTGTGGGCACATCCCCAGTAGGAGGTGTGCAGGAGGCAGCTGATCAATGTTTCTCTCATTGATGTTTCTAACTCTCTATCCCTCTCCATTCCTCTCTGTAAAAAGTAAATAAAATATATTTAAAAATATATCTATATAAAATGTACTAGAGGCCCAGTGCACAAAATTTGTGCACAGGTAGGGTCCCTAAGCTTGGCCTGCAATCAGGGCCTATCAGGTTCCCTGCCTCCCCACCTCCTCCTTCCCTTGTTCCCTCAGCACCCTGCCATCACATGTCATAGCGAGCAATCGAACTCCCATTCTCCCAAACTCCCGAGGGGACACTTTGCATATTAACCTTTTATATAGAGAGATTTTCCAAATTGAAAAAAAAAACCTTATATTTTTGCTACATCTAAAATGAAGGAACCCCTTTAAGATTATTCCCCTAGGGTATTAAGTTGACTATGACTCAGAAGAAAATTACTTACTGAGTCATTAGTACCTGCTTAACTTGATATTCAGTGTTTCAAGCCAATGCAGCCTGATTACACTGTAACACTAAGCTGGAAAACATATAAATAAACAAGATATTCTTGGTACAGGACCCCTTATTGCCTCCAGGAAATAAGAAATCTAATTAATAACCAACATCCATTTATCACCTATGGACGACAGATCAAGCATGACACTAACTGCTAAGATCCAGTCTTACAATTGAGAAGAAAATATCCCCTGGTCACAAGGCTTCCCTATTTGTCCCAGTCCTGTCACAACCTAATCTTTCTCCACCTCTGCTGATTTTCTTAACCTATCAACAAGAAATAATAGAGATTTAAATCAATGGAAAGAGAGCCAAGAGCCGATTTCACAGCCCAGAAATAGTAACACCCAGATTTCTATAATCACCACTTATGGATACAGGGCCTTCCCCCCAGATAGCCTAATTCTCAATTATTCCTAAGGGATTTAAGGAAGTTGAAGAGAGTTATTCAGCTCAAAGAGGCCAAGGAATTAAAAGGGCAAGTCATGACAAGTGGTTACAATCAATGACTGCAATAAAGAAACTATTATTTGAGTTGAGAATTCTTTCTTGTCCTTTTTAACATCCCCCTTCAGTTTGTTTTAAAATGTTATTATATTTTTATTGTATTGTAATATCATACTGTTGTTGGTCTATAGAAACTAACACTGTTACTTGTGCTTTGTAAGTAGAATTTATTTTGCTGGCGTGGTAAGAAGTTTACCCAAACTGCTTTACCTGAAGCCCTTCCAAGTTGATCCTTAGTGAGCAGACACAACATAAGGTCAAAACAAACAGGAAAACCAGTCAAGGAAGTTCCCAAAAAAGTTGTAACCCCTCAACAAGTGTGAATGATCAACTAATAATGTGAGTAAATGATAGAATTCTTAAAACTCCCAGAAAGAATGCATAAGCGCTTTATAACACCCACTTGTGTCAGTCCCATATTTGTGGGCATTAAAAAAAAAAATCCATAATTATTATGGACTTTTATTATAAAAATTTATAATTATTTTAAGTATAAAAATACATATCCTTTCCACTCAGTTGAGTGGTACTTACTATAAAGAAGTCACTCATTGGAAATCATAGTTATTTTAAGATATTACCATTCTTTAAAACCTCTCTGACCTGGCTGGTGTGGTTCAGTGGTTGATGTCAACCTATAAACCAGGTCACAGTTTGATTCCCAGTCAGGGCACATGCCCAGATTGCAGGCTCAATCCCCAGTAGGGAGCATACAGGAGACAGCTGATCAATGAGTCTTTCTTATCATTCATCTCTCTCTCTCCCCCTTCCTCTCTGAAATCAATAAAAATATACTAAAAATATATTTAAAAAAACAAACAACAACAAAAACCTCTCTGGACAAAGTCTGTTGTTTTTTTAAAAATATATTTTTATTGATTTCAGAGAGGAAGGGAGAGGGAGAGATAGAAACATCAATGATGAGAAAGAATCACTGATCAGCTGCCTCCTGCACATCCCCTACTGGGGATTGAGCCCGAACCTGGGCATGTGCCCTTCACCGGAACTGAAGCCAGGACACTTTAGTCTGTAGGCTGACATTCTATTCACTGAGCCAAACTGGCTAGGGCTGGACAGTCAGTTTTAAAAGACAAAAGACACACACACACACACACACACACACACACACACACACACTTGAGACTTTTTATGAATATACTAGTGACCCGGTGCACGCATTTGTGCACATTGAAAGGAAATTAATTAGAAGGTGGCTGGTGGGGTGGGACTGGGCGAGACGGGCTGGACATGCCGTGGAGCCAACCTCCCGTGGTCCCTCCCAGGCTGGCCACACCTGGGGTGGCACTGTGGCTCAAAAGGCATCTGTGGAGTGAGCGGGGTCTCTCAGCCTGACCTGTGGGTACCGGGCTCAAACTAGCTGACATCACACAAGGGGTCCCGGAGTGCAAAAGGGCACTCTGCAAAGTTGCTGTTGTTCAGGGTGTGGAACACAAATGCAAGTGTGCAGTAAATCAGATTTGGGGCCGACAGTGCCCCAGCAACAACATAATCCATGGCCGAAGATGGAATCACGCGGCCCTGTGAGGAATCGGGCTCCCTCTTCTTGGTTTTGGGGTGCATCACTGCATTGAGCATCTGCCCCCTGGTGGTCAGTGTGCATCACAGCAACCAGTTGGATGGAGGGAGGGACACTTAGCATATTAGCCTTTTATATAGAGAGAGATTTTGTTTTTTAGTAAAAACAATGTTACTTCCATTTGATCAACTTTTATTTATAAGATTATTCAGAAATTACTCTCATACCATCAAATATATTCTTATCTTTCCTTTAAAATAAATATGAAGCTACTAGGCTCTGAGAGTCCAAAATCACATAGAATTAAGCATCAAATTTGGTATTCAAAGTCTACGCAGTATAGTAAGTAGATTTTAAAGTCATAATGTGATTTCATAAGTACTAATAAATGCCTGGCAGAATACATATCTTCCTATTCAGAGAGTCATTCAGATTCAAATAGTCTTAACTCAACCCCTGCTAGGCACCAAGTATTGTGCTACACACTTCCATTTAGATTGCAGAGTTTATATCCAATTCTAGGATAGCATGACCTTTCAAGATGGCTGGGTAACAGAGTGAGAAAAAAAAAACCACAAAAAGAAATCTTCCAACCATCTGCCCTAGAAGGCTTAGAAACAAATCTACACCCATCAAACTCAACCTCATTCCCTGTTCAAGAATATACATGGCCCCAGAAAAAGCAAACTCAATCTAGAAACTATCTAAAAACTGAATTGGAAACTAGGATATTTAGCCTAAATATTTGGAGCCTTAAAACTGAGAATAAGACCTGGCCAGTGTGGCTCAGTGGTTGAGTATCGACTCATGAATCAGGAGGTCAAAGGTTCTCTCTCATCATTGATGTTTCTATCTCTTTCCCTCTTCCTTCCTCTCTCTGAAATCAATAAAAATAAACATATACAAAACTATATATAAAAAACCAACAACAGACAAATAAAACAAAAACTGTCAACAAGGAAGGCAGGGGGCCTATTTAAACTGTATCCTGCTTCCCTCCTACAGTAACCAATACAAATTTGGAGCCCATCGAGATGTCAAAGGTTGGACCTAGTTATTTAATAAAATTTATGTACAACAATCAATTTAGTAATCACTAGGTCATAATACCCCTTCCCCCCCAGCCCCCCAAAATTTAGCAATCGATGCTGACTATGCACTGCCACACCACCTAAAGAGCAACACAACAGGAAATAGGACATAGGCAATAAATATAGGACAGAACAGGAAAATAAAACCACAAACTATTCAATACTGGGTGCTCCTCTAACAAGTTTCTACTCCCTGTAATTTCTATCACTGCTTTTCAACTACTGTCTCAATCCTTCTACCCCAAGCAACTGCCACAAGAGAAAGGACACATCCTATCTGGGTTATCCTTCCCTTCTCCCTTAAGTGGTAGCCTACTCCACTTCATGCAATTCCTCTCCAGCACAAGCAACAGCTACACATGTGAAATACCACAAAAAGCCTATAAACTTGACACTCGGGTCTTCCTCCAACCACAGCATTCACTAACATCACCAGTTATCTTTGCCCAAATCTGGAAACTCCCAATTGAATTTAACTTGCTCAGTTCTCTGAAACTTCTTACAAACACATTCTCCTCCACAATGGAAATGGCATATCCTCCCACATATACCACCAACCACTCTGCTCACAGAGGAAAAAGGGCAAAATGTAAAAGTAGATGGACTGGTGAGTTAAATATATTAGGAAAAAAATAATAAAGCAAGTTCACCAACATCTCAAACCAGGCTTTGAGAAATGACCCACAGTTGAATTGTGTTTGGCCCAGTAGGTGTTCTAATTAGAAACCAACATTTAAAAGAAGGAGATGTTCTTTCAACATTAAAGTTACAAACATAAATAAAAATAGCCCAGCCCGCATGGCTCAGTGGTTGAGTATCGACCTATGAACCATGGTTCATAGGGCATATGCCTGGTTTGCAGGCTTGATCCCCATTGTGGAGCATGCAGAAGCAACCGATCAATTATTCTCTCTCATCATTGATGTTTCTATCTCTCTCTTCCTCTCTGAAATCAATATTTTAAAAATAAAGTAAATAAATAAATAAATAAGAAATGTTAAAGAGATTATCTTGGGGTGGTGAATACACTATACAATATACAGATGTATTAAAGAATTGTACACCTGGAACATATAGAATTTTATTAACAAATGTCACCCCAATACATTCAGTAAAAACATAATAAATAAACAAACAAATAAATGAGATATAGAGGAACCTAAGCCCAAGTTCCTGCAGAGTAACAAAGGGATGGAGCTGAGTAGCAGCTGGTCCTTAGATGGGGCACGTGCTATCTGCTATTTCTGACAATTGCCCACATTTATTATCCATCTGGCCTACTTCACTGATTGAGCAGCAAAAATCATGGGGACATGAGAATTTGCTACTCCTAAACGATAGGACAGTAAACTAAGTCAATAAAGATTTTTGTTTGCTGTTTAAGAGTGATCTTTTGTGAGCACCTACACTGGACAAGTTATCTTCTCCCAGGTCACTTTTAGTGTGATGATTTTCTTAAAAGGTTCCAAATAATTTGTTGTGGTCTTTAAGACCACAATAGTTAAGAAGAATCAGTTAAAACTGACTGAAAGGCCATTTGGAATAGAATGCCTGAGCTAAAAGATCAAAATCAGTGGGGTATTCAATTAACAGAGGTTAAAATTCCATAGTTCCTTATGTTAAAAAGCATTTATGACATGTACAGAATAAAAGAGTAGTTCTTCACAAGAGTGATATGTTTACATGACTAAAAAGTATTTCACAGTTAGAAAGCACTTCCAATATTTCACATACTAATATTCTTTTTTTGTTTGTTTGTTAATCCTCACCCAAGGATTATTTTTCCATTGATTTTTAGAGAGTGGAAGGGAGAGGTAGAGACAGCGAGAGAAACACTGCTGTGAGAGAGACACATCAACTGGCTGCTTCCCGCACGTGCCCCAACCAGAGCTGGGTATTGAGCTTGCAACCAAGGTACGTCCTTGACTGGAATCAAACCTGGGACCCTGTAGTCCATAGGCCAACGCTCTATCCACTGAGCCAAAGCAGCTAGAGCTAATATTCTAATTTTTAATCTGATGTTGATAAAACCCTTGTGCTGTAAGGTTGGCTAGGCAGATCTTATTGCCCCTCACAGATACCAAAGCATAAAAAAGACAAGAGCCTTCACTAAGGTCACCCTAGTTAATATGGCATAGATAGGCTCAGAATCCAGTTGTGTTAACTTGTAAGTCCTGTGGCTCCTTTCATTACAATACACTGCCTCTACTGCCTCTCATCTACTACTGTCCTACAGAGGGTAGAAAAGCTATTCAGGGATTACAGAGAAACGTGGTTCAACAGGAGACTAGAAGTATCCATTCAATGACTCTGCACCAAAGTCTACAAAATTCATTCTGATTTCAAGAACAGAACTGGCCCTTCACTCACTTTCAGATCCTCAAGGAAAGTCATTCATTTCTATGGAACTGCTTGGCACTGCATTTGTATATCATACATATCTCTGGTCTTACCAATTATTTTGAAAGATTTTCCAGGAGACGGCAACTGTTATGCTGCATTTTGCGTCCAGTGTAAATGCTCAATACTTCATTACTTATACACAAAATTTAATAAATAACTCATCTTTCATTTCAAGAAACAAAGGCTAGAAACAGCCTTCATTAATTTTCAGATATAATGACAAAGACATTTAAATTGTAATATGAAGGAAACAAAAATAAGAAAAAGTAGCTAGGGATATAAGTTTTTTGTTTATAAACCTTAAAGAATTAAGCCCTTTTTTTCTCATCAGCTGAAAAAATAATTAGAAAAAGAAAATCTAACTTTAGAGGGTTAACATGATTTTACATATAATATTTAAGATTTTTTTTACTTAAAAATATAAAAATACATAGACATCTGAATTTGCTACCCCTAAGCACCAATAAAAATCTTTGTTTTAGCTTAATGATTTTCTTGTTTTTAATCCTCACCCAAGGATATATTTAGTGATTTTAGAGAGAAAGGAGGGACAAAGAGAAACATCAATCGGTTACCTCTTCTTCGTGCCCTTTTAGGTTTATGCACATAAAGCCTTCATGAGGCATGGCATTTTATTTATTTATTTTATTTTTTGTTAATCCTCATCATTTAAAAAAATTTTTTTATTGCTTTCAGAGAAGAAGAGGGAGGGAGAGATAGAGAAACACCAATGATGAATCATTGATTGGCTGTGAGGAAAGGCATTTTAAATCTTTACTTAGAATGAAAATCAGCCCTAGCCAGTTTGGCTCAATGGCTAGAGTGTCAGCCTTCAGACTGAAGGGTCCCAGGTTCCATTCCGGTCAAGGGCACATGCCAGGTTACGGGCTCGATCCCCAGTAGGGAGCCTGCAGGAGGCAGCCAATCAATGATTCTCTCTTATCATTGACTAGAGGCCCGTTGCATGACGATTCGTGCAATAGGCCTTCTTTCCCCTGCCTGCCAGCACCAGCTTTCCTCTGGCACCCAGGACCCAGACCTTCACTCTGGCCACGGCCTTCCATCTTCGCTCTGGACACAGTTTTCACTGCGGCTGGAGCCTTCAGTCTTTGCTCCTCGCTCCAGCGGGAGTCTTCAGTCTCCGGCCAGAGCTGCTCCTGTAACTCCTTGAGCCCCCTACTCTTCCCCTCATAGCTTGATCACTGCTTCGCCTGCAGACCTCGCCGACGGGCTCCTGGGTTCCAGGGGGCCACCTTGCCTGCAGCCCAGCTTTCCAATCACAATCACGGGCCGCAGGCAAGGTGGCTCCTGGGTCCCGGGGTGCTGCCTTGCCTGCGGCCCGGCTTTCCAATCACAATCACGGGCTGCAGGCAAGGCGGCTCCTGAGTCCCGCGGTGCTGCCTTGCCTGCAGCCCGGCTTTCCGATCACGATCACGGCCGCAGGGTCCTGCCGCCCAGGGCCACACACAGAGGTCCCAGCTGGGGGCAGGGCATAGGTGGCGTGTTGGCACCGTCAAGCCACACTGCCCAGGGCTGCACACGGGGGTCCCAGCTGGCGGCGGGGCTTAGGCGGCACACGGGGGCCTGGATGGCAGCTCGCACTGGCTCACCCTGCCTGCAGTATGCAAATTAGCCGCCATATTTGTTGGCAGTTAATTTGCATATCGTGCTGATTAGCCAATGGGAGGTGTAGCGAAGGTATGGTCAATTACCATGTTTGTCTATTATTAGATAGGATGTTTTTCTCTCTCTCCCTCTCACTTCCTCTGGGGGTGGGGAATGAAAATCAGAGTAAGTAGGTAAAATAAAAATCTAGAAAAGAAATACAGCCCCTTAATTTGGATTAGAACAAGAGCAACATTTTATCCCTGCACAATGACAATGCCTGGATATACACCAATCAGTGGAAACTTAATTTTACACATCAACTAATTTCAGAACACTTATTTTTCTCTGTCAAGTACTATCCAAGGACTCCCCAGCAAGACTTAATGCCATGCTACTAATAATTTACTATACCACCATTTACAAGAGCAGGTTTTTGGAAAACTAAATCATTTGGGATTGGTTAAATAAATTGTGGTATGTCCATACAATGGAATACCATGCAACTTTTAAAAAAAGAGAGAAAAACCTCTCTTTGTATGTTGTATTTGTTTGTTTGATTAAGTATGTTTTCACTGAGTTTTTGAGAGAAAGAGGAAGGGAAAGGGAGAGAGAGATAGGAAACTTTGATGAGAGAGAAACATCAACATCGAATGGCTGCCTCTTGCACATCCCCTATGGGGTATTAGGCATGTGCCCTGACGGGGAATCAAACCAGGACCTCCTGTTACATGGGTTGACCACTGAGTCACACTGGCCAGACTTATATTTGTTTTTAATCCTTGATTTTACAAAAACTTATGGTTTTAATGTTGCTTAGCTTCAGTTTGAAGTGTAACTTTCACTAATAACTGCAATAAAAAGAAAAGCTTTGCTACAAAAAGGAAACAACCTATTGTGGCACAGAATATTAGAAGTACATAAAGTTTTAAGGTAAACAAAACACTTTCAAAAAAATGTCATGCTGCTTCTAATTCTGATCTTAGGGGCCTAGAAGTACACACATTTATTCTCTTAACCCCTGAAGAGGCAGGAAGGGTTGAGAACTACTACACCAAGGACATTAAAGGAGCATTCTCAATGGCAGTGGAAAGGGCAAAGGATTCAAGCTAGACAGATCTTGATATGCAGCCCAGTTCTTGCCACCGGGTGACCTTAGATCAGTTCCTTAACCTTGAGCTCAGAGCCTCAGTTCCTCCATCTATAAAATGCGGTCAATACCACTTACCTTGTAGTTTTGTTATAAGGATTGGAATTAATATATGTTAAGCAAACTGCCTGACTCTAGAAGGAATAAAATAATGATGGCTATTATTATAGCCATCACAAGCCTATTAGAATGTTTATTTGACTATCTATAACCATTTATTTTGATTCAATTTATGAGAACAAGATAAGGTGGCCAATGGATATTATATGCTCTCTCAACCGATCACAGAAAGAAAATAGGCCAATAGGATAAAATTACCTAGGTGAAACACTTTATTATACTCACATATTTCATTTCAAACTTCTTAGCCAACATTTCCACTTCTTGCCTCTCTTTATGCTCATCATTAAATGGGTCTTCTGTGTGAATGGGCTTCTTCTGATTCAATGTGAGTGGGAAAAGAAATAGAAGTATTAGTATTAATTCAATCAGAGTTGAATATATCCTTACATTTAATAATGAGAATCATTTTTTCCAAATATTAACAAATAATAAGTTAAAAGCATTAAAAAAAACTAGAAAGAAATGTTGGTTTGTAATAAAAAATATTTACAGTTTTAACTGATTTTTATACATTGTAAATTTTTTTTGGTGGATAAGAACTTAACAATGCAAACTGTCGCTTCTGTAAAATGACTGTATGGTCACCCCATTCAAAAGAAGGCAAAAGAACTCTAAGAAAATTAGGTAAAAATAAAAACCCTGCCCTGACCGGTTTGGCTCAATGGATAGAGCGTCGGCCTGTGTACTGAAGGATCCCAGGTTCGATTCCAGTCAAGGGCATGTACCTTGGTTGCGGGCACATCCCCAGTAGGGGGTGTGCAGGGGGCAGCTGATCGATGTTTCTCTCTCATCGATGTTTCTAACTCTCTATCCCTCTCCCTTCCTCTCTGTAAAAAATCAATAAAATATATTTTAAAAAAAACAAAAACAAAAAAAACACCCACTTATAACTATAGTTTGAGATCGTCCCAACAAAGATTAACTGCTTTGGTCAAGAAATGCTTCTAAAGGAATCTCTGGGTTATTAATTTAGAGTCAGCATTTAAACATCTGCCCTGTGTTATCACTAGGTTATCTATAGCTGCTTTGGCTTTCTGCTGAGGCCCAGCATCAACCTCCACATCGCCTACATCCTGTCAACGGATATCCAATCAGGGAATACATTTCACTTTTAAACAAAGCTAGGAAAGTGCAAAAACTGCAAATAGAAAACATTACAGTTCACTTCTAGCAAGGGAGAGTGAAAGTTTATTATAACATGTATTAATCCCACACAGCTAGGATCCCACATTTTCCATTTTTACCAAAGTATAAATAAACAAAACAAACTAAAAAATAAATAACATCTTTTACTAAAGTTTACTATTTTAACAGAAACATTTCATACATATGGCTTTTCAATATACAAAAAAGTCAAAACAAAGAGCTACAAAACAATTGACTAGAAAGTTAATTTTTTTAAAAAAAGGGAGGCTACATGTTTTTATTGAAGTAGCATCTCAAGTAATTAATAATGAAAGTACGTGAAAATTTGAAATACTGGATAGAGATTTGGTTAACCCTGAAGGGCAAGCAAAAAAATGCACAAAGGACAAATATGTGCACACTGTGAAATTGAGACACTTCATTCTGGATACAAAGGCTGAGATATAATCAGTCTAAAAAATATGACAGTAAAAATGGACAAGATGAATCCAAAACAACTCATCATACTTAGGACATTTTTTAGAATAAAGGGATAATCATTAAAGTTTAAAGGAAATAATTTTAGAATCAATTTTTAAAATTATTATAACTAATAAACTACAGAATCCTTTATAAGAGTTACCAATGGAAAATATAAACATGGTCCGAAAGGAAATAGACTAATAATAAAATAAGAAATACTAGGCATGTTCAGGGTATGACCTTACATTGAGACTAAAGTTAAGGACATTAAGGACAGTGAGCAACCACCATGCCTTGCCATTATAAACTGTTCATGTCACTGTGAAGTCCAAATATTAGGTCTTACTACTGGTCTGACTAGTTTTACATGTGCAAACAAACACTTTTTTTTTTTAAATAAGAACACCTTATATGACATTCTAAAATATCTTATGTAGACTTTATATAGGCATCAAAAGTAAATCTCATATTTACTCGACAATCTACAAATATAACTTTACAAAACTTACTCACTTTTCTTTCACAGTTAAGAAATAACTCCCTACCTATAATCAAGGCTCTAAGTAAGTTGTATGATTTTTCAGGTGAAAAAGATCTGAAAATTAGTAAATATCGAAATTACCAACTGCCACCAGGCAAAACTGAGACAGTAATTTTGTTCTTTGACCTTAACTCAAAACCATTTTCAGGAGATCTTTCATATATGTTAACCAAAATATGCAATATAAAAAGCAGTGGGCCCTGGACTATGTGGCTAGCTCTGTGGTCGGCAAACTATGGCTTGCGAGCCACATGCGGCTCTTTGGCCCCTTGAGTGTGGCTCTTCCTAAGCCTTAGGAGTACCCTAATTAAGTTAATAACAATTGCCCTGGCTGGATTGGCTCAATGGATAGAGCGTCAGCCTGCAGACTGAAGGGTCCCAGGTTTGATTCCGGCCAAGGGCGCGTGCCTGGGTTGTGGGCTCGATCCCCAGTGGGGGGCATGCAGAAGGCAGCTAATCAATGATCCTCTCTCATACTGATGTTTCTATTTCTCCCTCCTTCTCCCTTCCTCTCTGAAATCAATAAAATATATTTTAAAAAAAAAAGTTAATAACAATGTACCTACCTATATAGTTTAAGTTTAAAAAATTTGGCTCTCAAAAGAAATTTCAATCGTTGTACTGTTGATATTTGGCTCTGTTGACTAATGAGTTTGCCGACCATTGGGCTAGCTTGATTGAGCACCTTCCCATGCACAGAGAGGTCACCAATTCAATTTCTGGTCAGGGCACATGCCAAGTTTCAGGTTTGATCCCCAGTAAGGAGTATGCAGGAGGCAGCCAATCGATGTTTCTCTCTATCATTAATGTTTCTCTCTCTCTGACTTCCTCTATCTCTAAAATCAATTGAAAAAAAATTCTGAATTAAAAAAAATACATTTTTTTCAAAAGGCAATGGAATACTCTAGAATTCTATAACCGTATAATCACGTTAACATGATTATCTTTATTTTTCCTTTTATAGTAAACTAGAGGCCCAGTGCATGAAATTTGTGCGGGGGGGGGGGACCCCCTTGGGGGATGTCTGACTGCAGGGATCGGGTCTAAAACGGCAGTCGGACATCCCTCTTGCAATCCGGGACCACTGGCTCCTAACTGCTCCCCTGCTGGCTTGATTGCCCACCTAACTGCTCCCCTGCCGGCCTGATCGCCCCTAACCTCCTCTGCCTGCCAGCCTTATCGCCCCTAACTGCTCTCCCCTGCCAGCCTTATAGCCCCTAACCGCCTCTGCCTCAGCCCAGGCCCCTGCCCCTGTGACTTTGTCCGGAAGGATGTCTGGATGGATGTCCAGAAGATGTCTGGTCTAATTAGCATATTACCCTCTTATTAGTATAGAAAATATTCAATGAATCATTCTGGATATACAAAAAGCCAAAACAAGCCCGGCCATGTGGCTCAATGACTGAGCATAGAACTATGAACCAGAAGGTCACATGCCAGGGTTGCAGGCTTGATTGTGAGCTTAATCCCCAGTGGGGGGAGTGTAGGAGGTAGCCAATCCATTATTCTCTCTCATCACTGGTATTTCTATTTCTCTCTCCCTCTCTAGAATCAATAAAATTAAAACAAAAAACAAACAAAAAAAAAGCCAAAACAAATTCATGTTTGGTTTTTTTGGTTTACTAGGAGTCCAAATTTTTTTTCTTTTGTAGCAATTACTGCCAAAATGTATTCCTAAATTGTACTATTTCCCTTTAGCCAGAAATGGTGAACAAATTAATCTTTCAGGAAAGAGATGATTGCAATGCCTCAGTCATCATCCTGAACCACTTAATGAGGACTCAATACTCTACAGAAGTAACAAAGGTTAAGGGGTTTAGCTAACCTGTGTCCTGACAACCTGGAAGGATATTTTGATTTTCATATTTTGCCAACATTTGCTCATTTAAATTTCACTTTTCCTCATTAATAAAAAATATAGAGTATAGAAAAAAATTCTATACTGCATTCAGTTAATTTGGGTTTTATTGTTCATTTTGTATTTATGAAGGGGGATGATTTAAGTACACCTCAATGTAGATGGTATTCACAGGTAACACATTCTTTATACCTATACCTACCAACTTAAGGATCTAAAGCTAAAATTTTCTTATTCAATGATAGATGGCTATTTCAAAATTTTAGAATCTTTTTCTTTTAACTTTTATAAGATCTCTCTTCCTCCCCTTTCCACTCTTACTCTGCTATATGGTATGCTGTTCAATGACAATAACTCAAAATTAAAACTATTTAGAAAATATTACAACATCCCTAAAAATAACTGGATTCCCCCTAAAGGTAAGAAAAACCAAATTTGGGAATTATCACTTTCCAGACCAATTATAATGTCCACACTTTGCTTTTTAATGGTCTCTCTTCCTAGGATTTCCTTTCATGGGTCTACGACAACTTTATTTTAGAAAAGTATTTTCTATAATTATGTAATGAATATGTTCATTGGAAGCAATCATAGGAAAATCTGACAAATCTTTGCTGCAAAGATGCATTAACGTCCTCCTTTGTAAAATGGAGATAATGGTTCCTACCTCATGAAGTTCTGCTGCACAAAACTAGATAAACCATGCACCATACTTACAACTGTACCTAGCACACTGTAAGAAGTAAGTAAATGTTAGATGTATTTTCACTCAAAAAGGATGCTTTTCATCTGCAATTTATAACAGATTAAGAAGTAAAACTGCAACCTACTTAAATTAGAAGATGAAATACAATTTATTTGAAAAATACAGCAATCCAACATTTTCAAAAATATTTTGGGGGAAAAAGTGACCTAATATTTGTAAGTAACAGGGGCACTAAAATGAGCTTAATAGGCAAAATGTTATGAGGAAGTAACCAAAATTATCTCTGCCCTTAATTCATTTTGGTTGAAAACATTTAGTAATGATTTGACCAAACAGCATTTGTAAATAATGATCAAAAGATTAGTTGGTCATAAAATAAAGAAAATCTAGTGACACTGTTTAAAATGATTATTTTTTAAACTAAGAAGTCATTCATTTCAACTATAAAGATAGTTGAGGATTGCCCAGCTCGCATGGCTCAATAGATGAGTGTGGACCAGTGAACCTGGAGATCACCGTTTGATTCCCAGTCAGGGCACATGCCCAGGTTGCTGGCTCGATCCCCAGTGTGCAAGAGGCAGCCGATCAATGATTCTCTCACATCATTGATGTTTCTCTCTCTCTCTCCCTCTCACTTCTTCTCTAAAATCAATTTAAAATTATATTTTTAAAAAAGATAGCTGAGCCCTGACCAGTTTGGCTCAGTGGATAGAGCATCGGACTGCGGACTGAAGGGTCCCAGGTCCAATTCCGGTCAAGGGCATGTACCTTGGTTGTTGGCACATCCCCAGTAGGGGGTGTGTGCAGGAGGCAACTGATCCATGTTTCTCTCTCATCAACGTTCCTTCCTCTCTGTAAAAAATCAATAAAATATATATTTTTTAAAAAATAAAAAAGATAGCTGAGGATAAAAACAAAACAAGTGATTTCTGGAGTCCCCTGGACCTGTGCTAAAGCAAAACCTAATAAAGAACATAACTTCTAAACAAGAGGAGACTATTCTCTTATTACTGTTACTCTATCATTTCCCTTTTTAGTTTACTTCTGAAAATCACAAACGCATGACAAAAATTACAATTATCAACAAACCTCTCTTCTATCTCCATTGTTTACCAGTTCCGTCAAAGGCACAGCTAAACATTATCAAGTTTTTAAAAACTCAAAGCTAACATGCTTTTCATCATTCTCCAAAAATTACAATGGCCGAGTGCAATCCCCTCCAACTCAAACTTATGAACTAATGATACGCTTTCAAATAAGAAAGTGGTAGTTGGTGCCAAAGGAAACAGGAGAGTCACCTTCCCATTCAATTACAAAACGAAACCCCGGAGAAAACAAACAGAGAAAGGCTTACCAACACTCACACAGGAGAGAAAAGCAAGTAGCCAGGTAACTAACACTTCCCCTCCATTTTTAAAGTGGAATTCTTAGTCTGAAAATGTCTAGATCATTTTTAAATCCCCTTCCATTCAGAAAAACCCTGCACGCTCCCCAGCGCGCCTCAGCGCCGAGCACAACACACGGGGATGGAGACGGGGCTGACACGCGAGGGGACACGATCCCCTGGCCCGACTGGGAGGAGGGGCGTGTCCCCCAAGGCTCTCGCTTCCTTTCTACCGGAAAGGACAGCTGGAGCCCCACACGGAAAACCCACCCACACGACTTGCAGGGCCCTCCGAATTTGTGTGGGAAGCAAGAAGAAAGGAGGAAAACCGGCTGTTTCGAAAGGTGCGGAGGAAAACCGGCTCGGGGCGGCCTTCGGCTCACGATGGGGGTCGGTGGAGCCGGGGGTGGGGGGGGCCCCCCGCGGCTCACCCCGAGAAGCAGAGGAAAACTAGCGCCAACCACTGGCCCACCCGCTCAGCCCCTGCCCCCTGCACCAGCCCGCCCTCCAGGGCCACCCGAGCCGCGCAGAGTGGGCGTCCGGAAGTGCAAACCGCTGGGGCAGGCGGACGGGTCCCGAGGCTGCCGGGGTCTCGGGGAGGAGGGAGGAAGCTTCTGTACCCGTTGTTCTCCGCACAGGAGCAGCTCCGGGTAACTGAACTCCACGCAGCTCTCGTCGGTCGGGTCCTTGAGCACCAGCTCCAGGCGCACCGTCTCCCTCGGCGGCCTCGGCGGCGGCTCCGGCCGGGAAGCCGCCTCCCGCGGCGGGGGAGGCTGCAAGGGAAGCTGCGGGAGCGGCGGCGGCGGCGGCTCGGGCCGCGGGGGCTCGCGCTGCAGCGCCATGGGCGGCTCGGGGCGGCTGCCCTCGCGCTGGGGGAGCGGCTTCTCCCGCGGCGGGGGCTGCGCGTCCGACCGAGGGGCAGCCTCCCGCGGGACCGGCTGCTCCGCCCGGACCGGCTCGCGGTGCGGCGGCGGCTGCGGCTCCAGCCGGGGGGGCTCGCGAGGGTACTCGGGCTCGCGCTCGGCCCCCGCGAACTCGGCCTCGCGCCGCCTCACCGGTGACAGGCTAATAAACGCTACTCTGCGTGGCTCCGCCATCCCTACTGTTCTGGCCCTCTGCCCTCGCTCGCGCCGGCGCTCCGGTCTACGCCGAGTTGTTTGCTTGTCCGCCCTTCCTCTTGCTCTCCGTCGCTTTTCTTCCCTCCACCGCCCTCCGCGGTTTCCGCCGACGCCACCGTGAGTGCGGACCGTGCCCGCTTCCCCGCCACTATGTCCTGACGGGCTCCACCGCCATCGCCAGGGTCGCCGCAGCCGCCATGTTGGATCCCCCACATAAATAGAAGCAGGCCGCGAGCGGGCGCATGCGCAGTCGGGAGACGCTCCCGTCCACCTTCGTGGCCGGGGCTCAGTTTTCCTCCCAACAGTCTGGGAGCCCAGACAGGTCAGCGGAAGTGACGTAGGTCGAGGCCGGTTTCCTTGGAAACGGAGACGCTGTCTGCGCCTTTTCTAAAAGGGAGGGGTTTGGGGGAGTGGTGTTCCAGAGAAGCTTCCTATTAGCATTCGGAAACCCGAGGCGCTAGCCGAGGGCGAGCGTCTGGATGTGCTGGGGACCGACCTCGTCATGGCGCTGGTTCTCCTCAGGCGCGTGCCACCCGCTCTCGGCTCTGGAGTTGGGCTGTCAGGTGGTTATTCCAGGCGGATTCGGGGAAAGGGTAGAGGGACGCGAGGACCCGCCGACGTACCTGCCCGCCCAGCTCTCCCGCAGCCCTAGGTTGTCGAGGGAAGAAAGGAAATGGCTAACTCCAGCCGGACTCGCCCGGCGGCTTCCCTCCGCTGAGCGCAACACTGACTCCCACAGGCCGCCCTTCCCGGGACCGACTTGGCCGAGGGGGGAGGGGGATTGTGTGTGGCAGGGTCGAAAATGCTCAGAAACGTTGTGTAGTTGGGAAATGGAACAAGCAGCTCGGGGTCTCTCATAAGGACTAAAGTGTTTATTAATCGCAAAGTGCTTAAGACGGCTTGGTGGTGTTTTAGGGGGCATACTCCCGAAGTGGGTGCTGAAGGATCCACTTGAGGGTGGGGGAGAATCCTGGATTGGGCACGCCTTGCAGGCACTCCCAGATAAACTAATTAGATTACACATTAAATGCGTGACGATTACTGTCCGTTTTCAGCCTTGAAGTAGGAAGTAAATTTCAGGGCTCGCCCTCCACATCCTGAAGGAAATCCTGTTAATTCCATTAACCGGATAAGAACAATGTCACCCATTGGCGATGCTCTGAGTCATGTGACGTCACAGACGAATTCCAAGTAGTTTCTCTCTTTTTTGCTCTCCTATTACGTTCCCTGAAGATGATGATGGAATATCAGGGATGGCGAACCTTTTGAGCTCGGGGTGTCAGCATTTTGAAAAACCCTAACTTAACTCTGGTGCCGTGTCACATAGAGAAATGTTTTGGTATTTGCAACCATAGTAAAACAAAGACATATTTTTGATATTTATTTTATATATTTAAATGCCATTTAACAAAGAGAAATCAACCAAAAAAATGAGTTCACGTGTCACCTCTGACACACGTGTCATAGGTTCGCCATCACTGGAATAGATGGATCCAGAGGTCCCTCCCAGCTCTGAAATGCTGTCATTTTCCCTTGGCACTCTGTTTTACCTCCAGAATCCTCTTTCCCTTTGCTCCTCTTCTGATTCTACATGAGAGTCGCATTTTTGTCACCTTTCTGTCTAAAGCAGCTGTGGGCAGCCCGTTTGAAATGAATAAAACTAAAAAAAAAAAAAAAAAAAAAAAAAAGGACCGCACCCTTTTATGTAATGACTAGAGGCCCGGTGCACAAAAATTTGTGCACTCGGGGGGAAGGGGGGGTCCCTCAGCCCGGCTTGTGCCCTCTAGCAGTCTGGGACCCCTCGGAAGATAACCACCTGCTGGCTTAGGCCTGCTCCCAGGTGGCAGAGGGCAGGCCCAATCCCTAGGTGCAGCCCCTGGTTGGGCTCAGAGCAGGGCCGATTGGGGGGTTGGGGCACCACCCCCTGTCACACCCAAGGCAGGGTCCATGGGGAGGTTGGGGCACGACCCCCTGTCACGCACAGAGCAGGGCCCATCAGGGGGTTGAGGAGCTCCCCCCTGTCACTCACAGAATAGGTCCGATAGGGGAGTTGGGGCACCATCCCCTGTCACACACAGAGCAGGGCGTATCAGTGGGTTGGGGCGCCACCCTCTATCACCAACAGAGCAGGGCCAATCAGGGGGTTGGGGCGCCACCCTCTATCACCCACAGAGCAGGGCCAATCAGGGGGTTGGGGCGCCGCCACTCTCACACTCAGGGCAGGGCCGATGGGGAGGTTATGGCTCTAC
This sequence comes from Myotis daubentonii, assembly GCF_963259705.1. Classification (NCBI taxonomy): domain Eukaryota; kingdom Metazoa; phylum Chordata; class Mammalia; order Chiroptera; family Vespertilionidae; genus Myotis; species Myotis daubentonii. The sequence continues at coordinate 31,448,312 of NC_081849.1, read as the reverse complement.
CCCGTCACACACAGAGCAGGGCCTGGGGGGGCGGGGGTTGGGGTGCCGCACCCTGTCACACACACAGCAGGGCCGATCAGGGTGTTTGGGCGCTGCCCCCTGTCATGCTGATCCGGGTGCCGGGAGGCCTCGCGGCTCCGCTGATCCCGGTGCTGAGAGGCATATTACCCTTTTACTATATAGGATAGAGGCCTGGTGCATGGGTGGGGCTGGCTGGTTTGCCCTGAAGGGTGTCCTGGATCAGGGTGGGGGTCCCCATTGGGGTGCCTGGCCAGCCTGGGTGAGGGGATGATGGCTGTTTGCAGCTGGTCACACACCCTTCAGGGTGGGGGTCCCCACTGGGGTGCCTGGCCAGTCTGGGTTGCCGGGGTCCGACCCCAGCAGGTCCAGGGGTCCCCAAAGGTGTGGACGGAGTCGGCGAAGAAGGAAGGACACGGAGACAGCGTTCAGTTGATCAGCAGCCTAGCCAGGATCTCTAGCCAAGTTCTGGTCAGTATCTCCGGCAAAGTTCTGGTTAGGATCTCCAGCCAGGTTCTGTGTCTGCCGGGAGCCGGTTACATAATCTTTTCTCCCTGGAATGGAGATAAGAAACGCCCTAACCTTTGTAATAGAGATTGATAGGATTGAATCAACTGGTATAAATACAGTTGTAACAAGACAGCAAGACACAGAACTTAGAACAGAACTCAGAAGACAGTACCTACACGGAACCAGGAGATGGAGGAGCTTCGCTGGAGAGAACATGGCAAGGGATCCTGGACTGAACCTGACTACAGAGATTGACAGGAGAACCTGACTGGAACCTGGACACTGAACCTGACTGGAGAGCCTGGACAGAACCTGGCTGGAGAACCTAGCGAGGGAACATGGCTACAGAACCTCGCTGGAGATCCTAAGCAGAACCTCTCTGGAGATCCAGACCAGAACTTGGCTAGAGATCCTGGCTAGGCTGCTGATCAACTGAACGCTGTCTCCGTGTCATTCCTTCTTCGCCGACTCCGTCCACACCTTTGGGGACCCCTGGACCCGCTGGGGCTGGACCCCAGCATGTGTCCATGTTCTCTTGCTAGGTTCTGTCTCTAGGTTCTGTCCAGGTTCTCCAGCCAGGTTCAGTCACCAGGTTCTAGTCTGGTTCTCTTGCCATGTTCTATCCAGGTTCTGTAGCCAGGTTCTTTCTCTAGGTTCTGTCTCTAGGTTCTTCAGCCAAGTTCTGGTCTCGATCTCCAGCGAAGTTCTGGTTCTTACTGTCTTGTTACATTCGTATTTATACCAGTTGATTTTTTTTTAATATATTTTATTGATTTTTTACAGAGAGGAAGGGAGAGAGATAGAGAGTTAGAAACATCGATGAGAGAGAAACATCGATCAGCCGCCTCCTGCACATCTCCTACTGGGGATGTGTCCGAAACCCAGGTACATGCCCTTGACCGGAATCGAACCCAGGACCTTTCAGTCCACAGGCCGATGCTCTATCCACTGAGCCAAACCGGTTTCAGCAAAGTTTATTACCTTCTAAAAAAGGACTAGCTACTGAATATGGGATAGTTCCTATTTTACAAGTTTACTGCAAGGAGGCACATTTTATTTTATTTATTTATTTATTTATTTTTTTACATATATTTTATTGATTTTTTACAGAGAGGAAGGGAGAGGGATAGAGAGCTAGAAACATCGACCAGCCGCCTCCTGCACACCCCCCACTGGGGATGTGCCCGCAACCGAGGCACGTGCCCTTGACCGGAATCGAACCTGGGACCATTCAGTCCGCAGGCCGACGCTCTATCCACTGAGCCAAACCGGTTTGGCAAGGAGGCACATTTTAATCAGGATTGCAATAATCAAAGGATTATAATTTTTTTTTAGAACTATCAATTATTTCACTCTCCAGGTAAAAGATAATTGAAAACATTAATTAGAAAGATAAATGAATACCTTAAAAATGTATAAAAAGGGTAACTGCTAACTTAAACATGAACTTTCACAAAATTATTCTTGTGCCTAATTCAGACAAGTTAGTCAGAGAAACTGGCAAAAAAAAAAAAAAAAAAAGCAACACAGGAATATGTCTTCATTTAAGGACATGCTCTCAGGCTAGTTTAAAGAAAAAAGTCTAATTAGGGTTTCCAGAGTTTTCAGAGTCCATCTTCACTGTAGGTAGCAATCAGGTTCTGATGGGGGTGATGTGCAATACCAATCACATCCTTTTCATGAACTGTCAGAGTTCTCTCCAGTTTGCCAGTGACTGCTAAAACAGTAGAGCACAGAGTCCTCTCCCACACAGTAAATCCATTCACCACGGGGAGAGAGGGCGCAGCAAACAAAGTCACCACCTTCTCTCTTACCAGAGCTGAAGCTTCTGACAATCTGCCCTTGCATGTTCATGATGACCACTGTGTTTGATCTGTTGCACACCACAAAGTGCTCTGGGTTCTTAGGAAGCAGGATCACACTGTTGACAGTGATGTCTGTCCCTGCAGTGCTGCCCAGGGATTTAAAGGTATTTGAACATTCTGTGGTCTTCATATTCCATATCTTTACAGTGCCATCAGAGGATGCACTAATAATATAATGTCCATCTTGTGTAAATGTTGCTTCATTAACAAAGGAAGAATGGCCACGAAATTCCTTCAGGGTCTTCCCAGATTTTAAACCATGAATTCTACTTGTCTGGTCAAAAGAGGCGCTGAGGATCTGACTGCTATCCTTAGAAAAGCTTAGACAGGTGACACCTTTGCTGTGTGCCCTTTCAAATCTCCTTAAACACTGTCCACTCTGAATTTTCCAAACCTTGATTTTTCCATCTTGAGCCCCAGTTGCTAACATTTCCGTATCTCTGCTGAAACACATGCAGAGAACAGCATCATCCATCATCATAAAGTTATCCTGGGCCTGGTACTTAAGATCCTTCCTGATTTTTCCAGTTGTGAAGTTCCATACTTCAATGAATCCATCAACAGACCCAGTGACCAAATACTGACCATCTGGAGAAAATCGAGCACACTCCACATGTGACTTCTGACCAAACTTAATATGCCTGCTCAGCTGTGTAGGAAACTTTTCTTCTTCCACATCTTTGACAGCTGCTTTGCCTCAGAACAAATCTATGGTCATGCCAGGAGGAAGCAACCCCTGGTGCTGCTGCCACTTCAGCGCCTGCCCCAGCAATGCCATGAGACGAGATGGAGGCACCACACTGACTTCCCCAGCTAAGGCCTGAGCAATTGCTGCTCTTCTCTTCTCTTTGCTACTTCCATCTGGGTATGCCTCACGAGGATCAAAATAAGACCTGGCCAAGAGGTTCTCCAGATGAATATACCGCTCTGGCTGCGTTTGTTTTAACATGATCATAGGGTCCGTTTGTCGCAGAAGGGACCTGGCAGCCCCCAATTCACGGAGTTCTATCAATTCCAGAACAACCTGTTCATAGAGGTCAATGAGGGTTTTGTCTGGCAATTTCAGAGACTGTATAGCCTGTAAAACTGTGTCCCAGTGGCCACTATTAATGTCAGCCACGAAACTCTCAATGCTGTCCACGGTATTCAGAGACACCGTAGTCTCTTCCTGTAAGGTGGCTAGTGCCCGGTGTAAACTGTTCTCCTTCAGGTACTGCATGATAAGACGGATCACATCCGAGGACTCGATTTCGATAGACATTGCGCTCTCTTCCTGGCCGCAGACACCAGTCTACTCTATATACCAGTTGATTTTAATCCTGTCAATTGCTATTGCAAAGGTTAGGGCGTTTCTTATCTCCATTCCAGGGAGTAAAGATTATGTAGTTTAAGCGTGATTGTTTGTAGTTAAAGTGATTAACTACCCGCCTGGCACTTAGTTAAGGAGTTTTATCCCCTCCCTGACTTCAGGGAAAAATCCCTACCTGGGGAAACAACCTTTCTTGGAGAGGTGACCTTGGTTAAAACACACAGCGCTAAGGGGAGCAAACATATTAAGAACAGTATGCTGTATACGCCAGGTCCCTTGAAACATATGCTGTGCAGATGTTTCTATCCTGCAGCGACTGTGTCAAGCAGCAAGGATGGACCGGCTACCGGCACTGGGTGAGGGGCTGAGGGCTGTTTTCAGGATGGGGGTGACTGAACTCCCAAACGCTCCTTTCTTCCTTTTTTTTTTTTTATTCTGGGCCAGCTTTAGCTCTGAGGCTCCAGCTCTTAGGCCTCCGCTCCTGAAAGTAGGTTTCTGGCCTTTGAGAATCTGCTGGCTGAAGTCCGGTGGTATTTGTTACAATGTTTGAAACTGCAGGCTCAGAGGCCTGCAGTCACAGGTGGAAAACGTTGGTTTCCTCCATCAACTGAGGCAAGCAAGCCTCATGTTAGTTTCAAGCTGCCTGGCTGCCAGCTGCCATCTTGGCTGACAGTTAATTTGCGTATCTCGCTGATTAGCCAATGAAAAGTGTAGCGGTCGTACGCCAATTACCATGTTTCTCTTTTATTAGTGTAGATGTTTACTTTGAATTTATATTAGTTCACACAAACACTCCATCCATGCTTTTGTTCCGGCCCTCCGGTCCAGTTTAAGAATCCATTGCGGCCCTCGAGTCAAAAAGTTTGCCCACCCCTGGTCTAAAGTCTCTTTTCCTCCAGTCTTGCAACAGAGTGATATTAATATGTCTAAAATACTTTTATAGTATTATATCACTCTCTGTCCTAGCTGCAAAGTAAGATGGTTTGCCCTCTGGAGTTAAAAGTTAGGAAAAAATTAATTGACAATAGCAGAGACAAACAGAATCAACATTAATAGATAGTCCTGAATACAGTTCTTGACTTCTTATGCTAGTCTTCTCTGAGGAAGGCATATTTAAGACAGAATGTCTTGAGAAGATCATAAAGGAGGGTACCACAGAGAAAGAAAAGCGAAGGTAAGATCTGCAGAGGGAGTGAACTAGGACGATTGGAAGAAAGGTCAGGATGGCTGGAGGACAGCGAACAAATAGGGGGGAGATAAAGGAGATAAATCCCCAGCAAGAGGTAGGGGCCAGGTCACGAGGACAGGGAGATGATTCCTGCATTTGGCAAATGGAGATTATTGGTGGTTTTGAGGAGCTGCTTTATTTTGTGGCACATTATCCTCATTGGTCTATGCAAGGCCCTTCTCAATATCTCTTTTCTTTCTCTCCCTCTCTCTGAAATTCTTCGTATTATCCTGTACCTCCTACAGAAATTCTAAAGTTTAACTTTTCGTTGGTGTGGGAGCTTGTAAATATGTGTATTATTTTGCATGCATATATTATGAATTTGTAAATTCATTGTTATATATCTAATTTTGTTTCCCTTTTTACCATATATTTTTTAAATCTTTATTGTTGAGAGTATTACAGATGTCCCCCATTTTTCCCCCATTACACCTCCACCTGGTTTCTGCCCCACCCCAGGCCATTGCCACTCTATTGTCTGTGTCCATAGGTAATGCATGCATGCATATAAGATCTTTGGTTAGCCCTAACCGGTTTGGCTCAGCGGATAGAGCATCAGCCTTCGGACTCAAGGGTCCCAGGTTCGTGCTAGAGACTGACCTAGTCAAGGGACCCTGAGAAGGGTCCCGGTCAAGGGCATGTACCTTGGTTGCGGACACATCCCCAGTGGGGAGTGTGCAGGAGGCAGCTGATCGATGTTTCTCTCTCATCGATGTTTCTAACTCTCTATCCCTCTCCCTTCCTCTCTGTAAAAAATCAATAAAATATATATATTTTTAAAAAAGATCTTTGGTTAACCTCTTCCCACCCACCCCCCTTTCCCTCTAAGATTCCTCAGTCTGTTCCATGTTTCAATGCCTCTTGTTCTATTTTATTCATTGGTTTATTTTGTTCATTAGATTCCTTGTTTATTTTGACTTTTAGATTCAATTGCTGGTAGGTATGTATTTATTGCTATTTTATTATTCATATTTTATCTTTTTCTTCTCCTTCCTCCTTCCTCCCCTCTGCTTTCTTCTCCCTTCTCCTTCCCCTTTCTTCTTCCCCTTCCCCCTTCTTTCTTCTCCCTTCTCCTTCCCCTCTCTTCCTCCCCTTTCTCCTTCTCCCTTCTTCTTCCCCTTTCTTTTTCCCCCTTCTTCTTCTCCCTTCTCCTCCTTCTCCTCTTCCTCCTCCTCACCTTCGTCTTCCTTCTCCTCTTCCTTCTTCTGAAAACCCTTCAACATTTCGTGTAATACTAGTTTGGGAGAACCAAGATGGCGGCATAGGTTAACACCTATGGAGTTAACTGCTTTGAACAACTACTTCAAAAGTGAAACTAAAAGATGGAACGGACATCACCCAGAACCACAGGAACGCTGGCTGAGTGGAAGTCCTACAACTAGGAGGAAAGAGAAACGCATACGGACACTCAGAGGAGGCGCAGTGCTGAAGTCAAATTCTGAGGTGCGGAGTGCGAGGAGCCGGCTGGCGGCGGAGGGCGCGGTTGGCGTTTTCAATCGGGAGGGAGTCGCAGACTCTGAGCTCCAGATACAGGCGAGTCTTTAGGGACCCAGACTCAAACGGGAGAAGCAGGACTGCCTGGCTTCGGTCAGAGCGAGTGCAGCTTTCTCTCCCAGCTTTGCAGCGGGTGCTGGGACTCAGAGAGGCAGAGCCCCTGGGGACAGGACTGAGAGCCGCCATAACTGCTCTCTCCGGCCCACCCTGTTGATCCTGTGCGACCCCCCCTGCCCAAGCCCTGCACAGAGGCATTTGCCAGATAGCCTCAGGCAAAGGCTAGATTAGCACCTCCCTAGAGGACAGAAGTTCTCTCACTGCTGACACAGCTGATTCTCATAGCCACTTGGCCTGGAGGTCAAACCCTCCCTGGTATTAGCTACAACAATCAAGGTTTAACTATAAGACTGCGAACAAAGACCACTAGGGGGTGCACCAAGGAAGCATAACAAAATGCGGAGACAAAGAAACAGGACAAAATTGTCAATGGAAGATATAGAGTTCAGAACCACACTTTTAAGGTCTCTCAAGAACTGTTTAGAAGCCGCCGATAAACTTAATGAGATCTACAAGAAAACTAATGAGACCCTCGATCTTATATTGGGGAACCAACTAGAAATTAAGCATACACGGACTGAAATAACGAATATTATACAGACTCCCGACAGCAGACCAGAGGAGCGCAAGAATCAAGTCAATGATTTGAAATGCGAGGAAGCAAAAAACACCCAACGGGAAAAGCAAAATGAAAAAAGGATCCAAAAATGCGAGGATAGTGTAAGGAGCCTCTGGGACAGCTTCAAGCGTACCAACATCAGAACTATAGGGGTGCCAGAAGATGAGAGAGACCAAGATATTGAAAACCTATTTGAAGAAATAATGACAGAAAACTTCCCCCACCTGGTGAAAGAAATGGACTTACAGGTCCAAGAAGCTCGGAGAACCCCAAACAAAAGGAATCCAAAGAGGACCACACCAAGACACATCATAATTAAAATGCCAAGAGCAAAAGATAAAGAGAGAATCTTAAAAACAGCAAGAGAAAGAAACTCAGTTACCTACAAGGGAATACCCATACGACTGTCAGCTGATTTCTCAACAGAAACTTTGCAGGCCAGAAGGGAGTGGCAAGAAATATTCAAAGTGATGAATACCAAGAACCTACAGCCAAGATTACTTTACCCAGCAAAGCTATCATTCAGAATTGAAGGTCAGATAAAGAGCTTCACAGATAAGGAAAAACTAAAGGAGTTCATCACCACCAAACCAGGATTATATGAAATGCTGAAAGGTATCCTTTAAGAAGAGGAAGAGGAAGAAAAAGGTAAAGATACAAATTATGAACAACAAATATGCATCTATCAACAAGTGAATCTAAGAATGAAGTGAATAAATAATCTGATGAACAGAATGAACTGGTGATTATAATAGAATCAGGGACATAGAAAGGGAATGGACTGACTATTCTTGGGGGGGAAAGGGGTGTGGGAGATGCGGGAAGAGACTGGACAAAAATTGTGCACCTATGGATGAGGACAGTGGGTGGGGAGTGAGGGCGGAAGGTGGGGCGGGAACTGGGAGGAAGGGAGTTATGGGGGGGAAAAAAGAGGAACAAATGTAATAATCTGAACAATAAAGATTTAATTAAAAGAAAACATTTCGTGTAATACTAGTTTGGTGGTGATGAACTCCTTTAGCTTTTTCTTGTCTGTGAAACTCTTTGTCTGACTTTTAATTCTAAATTATAGCTTTGCTGGGTAGAGTAATCTTGATTGTAGGTCCTTGCTTTTCATCATTTTGAATATTTCTTGCCACTCCCTTCTGGTCTGCGAAGTATATGTTAGCTAACAGTCCTATGAGTGCTCCCTTGTAGGTAACTAACTGCTTTTCTCTTGCTGCTTTTAAGATTCTCTTTTTGTCTTTAACCCTTGGCATTTTAATTATGATGTGTCTTGGTGTGGGCCTGCTTCTTTGAACACCATATATATTTTTAAAAAATATTTTTATTGATTTCAGAGGGAGAGGGAGAGAGAGATACAAACATCGATAAGAGACACATGGATCGGCTGCCTCCTACACGCCTCCTACACACCCCCTACACACCTCCTACTGGGGATTGAGCCCACAACCCGGGCATGTGCCCTGACTAGGAGTCAAACCGGGACCTCTTGGTTCAGGGGTCGATGTTCAACCACTGAGCCACACTGGCTGGGCTGGTTTATAACTTTTGAGTAGTAATCTGCAATGCTATGTTTTGTCTATTCACTTAGTGATGGGCACTCAAAGTGCGTCCTGCTCCCCACTTATCACCCCAGAGCAGCTATGAACATACTCATTCATGTGCCCTTTGGATCTGTGTGAAAATGTATTTGGGGCAAATACTTAGGTTAGAACTGTTGGGTCCTAAGATACCCATACACATTAAGGGGCTGCTCTCCAGAATAGCTGAAGCAGTGCATGCGAATTCCTGTATCACTTCCTGCCCTCCACTGCATTGCCACCACCAAATCCAGTTTATTTTCTGCCAGGTATTATTTTAATTTGCATCTCTCTGATGACTAAGGAATTTGAACATCTTTTTCATATGCCTGTTAGTTTTTTAAATTTCCTCTTTGTAAATTTCCTGTTTATAATCATTGTCTATTTTTCTATTTGTCCTTTCATTTCCTGTTTTTCTCTTGTTGAATATACAATAACTTCTTTTCTTTTTTAAATTTAAATTCTTTATTATTTAAAGTATTACATGTCTCCTTTTCCACCCCATTGACCTCTCCCCAGCCACTCCCACCCCCCAGCACATACACTTACAATAATTTCTTATCAGTGAGGAAAGAATGAGTTATTCAATAAACAGTTTAAGATAACTACACAGGGATATGGAAATGAATAAAATTGTATCACATGAATAAAATTGTATTCACTAGAAAGTATAAATTTCTAGTGAATCAAAGATTTAAATTTAAAAAATGAAACCATAAAAACTTTAGAAGAAATCACTGAGATTTTAAATAATCTCACACTAGAGAAGGCATTTACAAGTATTTTTTATAATTTCAACTATTTAAGATAAATTTCTGATGACAGGAAAATAGTCTTTCAACTAATAGACATGACAAACTAAAAAAAAAATTGCAACACATTTCACAAAGGATAAATTTCCCTAATTTATAAAGAATTCCTATAGATCAAGGAGAAACAATAATAATAACCTAATACTGGTGTACTAGCAAAAATGGAAAAAGATATCAACAAATAGTTCACAGGAAAGGAAATAAAACAGCAAATGAAATATATTAAACCTGGCTCAATTGCTGTATCAAAAAATATGTGAAAGAATATATGCACCCCCCCAAAATATATATACCATATATATATATATATATATATATATATCTCCCTATGTTCATAGCAGTGCAATTTATAATAGCTAAGACTTGGAAACAGCCTAAATGCCCATCAGCAGATGAGTGGATAAAAAAACTATGGTACATTTATACAATGGAATACTACATGGCAATAAAAAATAACTCTTACCATTTGCAACAGCATGGATGGACCTCGAGAATATTATGCTGAGCGAAATAAGCCAGTCAGAGAAAGGTAAGTATCACATGATCTCACTCATATGTGGAATCTAATGAATCAAATAAACTGATGATCAAAAATAGACCCAGAAGCATAAACAGACTTTTGAACCTCAGAGGGAAGGCAGGAAACGGTGGGTGGTAAGAGATCAACCAATGAACTTGTATGCATATATGCATAATCTGTGGACACAGACAATGGGGTGATGAGGGTTTGGGGCAGGGAGGATGGGAGCAACTGGAAGAGGTTTATGGGGGGGGAAAGGAGGACCTATGTAATAATTTCAACAACAAACATTAATAAAATAAAATACAGCTCTAACCGGTTTGGCTCAGTGGATAGAGCGTTGGCCTGCGGACTCAAGGGTCCCAGGTTTATTCCGGTCTCGGGCATGTACCTTGGCTGTGGGTACATCCCCAGTAGGGGGCGTGCAGGAGGCAGCTGATTGATGTTTCTCGCTCATCGATGTTTCTAACTATCCCTCTCCCTTCCTCTCTTTAAAAAATCAATAAAATATATTTTTTTAAAAATAAGATAAAATAAAAATATGTACACTTCTAACTTTGATAAATTGCCTTCCATAGAAAGTATCAATTTCTATTCCACCAACAATGTATGAGGGTCTCTATAGCTCTATACGTTGGCAACATGTTTTTTGAAAATATATTTTTGATTTTTTTAGAGAGAGAGGAAGAGAAAGTGGGAGAGAAAGAAACCGATAAGAGAGAAACATTGATTGGATGCCTCCTGCATGCCTCCTACTGGGGATTTATCCTACAACCTGGGCATGGGCCCTGACTGGGAATTGAACTGGTGATTTCTTGGTGCATGGGACGATGTTCAACCAACTAAGCTACACTGGCCAGGGCCAAACTGTTTTATCTTTGCCAAATTGATATATTTTACTTAAGTGATTTTGGTGTATATCTCTCATGAATCAATCCATACAATGGAATTCTATGCAATCTTTTTTTTTTTAATCCTCACCCAAGGATACTTTTCTGTTGATTCTTAGAGAGAATGGAAGAGAGAGGGAAAGATAGAAATATCCATGTGAGAGAAACACATCGATGGGTTGCCTCCTGTACACACCCTGACCAGGTCTCAAGCTAGGGAGGAGCCTGCAAACAAGGTACGTGCCCTTGTCTGGAATAGAACCTGGGACCCTTTGGTCCACAGGCCGATGCTCTATCCACTGAGCAAAACCAACTAGGACTCTATGCAATCTTAAAAATTTTATCACTAACCTCTATCCTTAAGTGAGAAAAGCAATATGCATTACAATATTTAGTATACTACAATTTATGTAAAAAGAGAACTGTGTTAAAAGGGAGAAATAATATATTGTTTATGTACATAAAATATCTTAATGTATATGCATAAAACTGACAAGCAATTTGGGAAGAGACACTGTGTGGCCAGTTTTAGGAACAGAAGAGGTTTAACTACCTCACTGTGCATGTGTTCTCAAGAGAGAGGCAGGCATGGGGGGGGTGGGGAGAGAGAGAATTGGTTGCCGTTACGAATGAGATCCAACCCACAACCTGGGTATGTGCCCTGACCTGTAATCGAATCTGTGACCTTTCAGTGTATGGGATGATGCTCCAACTAACCAAGCCACACTGGCCAGGGCATAGCTGTCTTCACCGAATGAATGCTTTATGGATCCTTGAAAAAGAAGTCTGTTCTCTGTTTTCAAGGTATAATCTATATTAACAATATATTCCTTAGTACTTGTGATATTTAAGTTATGTATATGCTTTGCTTACATTTTTTCCATTTCAACTGTCATGAACTGTAATCTACTACTGTCACCGTAACTCTTTTTTGTTTTTTTAATATTGACGCTATTTCCTTTGCTGCATGTTCATAACTGTTATATCTCCATTGAGAAATGGACCCTTTATCATTCAAAGTGTGTTTTTTTGACTTGCTTAATGATTTTGACCTGGATTCAACCTTGTTTGATTGTGACACCTGCTCTCTTTTTATTTGCATTTGCCTGATTGTACTATTGCCCATCTTTTATTGTCAACATTTATGTGTAAACAGCACAGAGTTAGGTTTTGCTTTGTGATCCAACCTGCCAATCTTTTTCATTTAATAGGTGAGTTAAGCTCATTTACATTGTTGACATGAGAGGTATGTCTGAGCATAGATCTGCCACATTATCTTATGTCACATTTTTTTCCTCTCGACCTTTTTTTTAAAACCGACAAAATGATGTTTGCTTTGTTTTATGTATGTTGCTTCTGTTAATTTGGAAGGCTTATCTTTTGTTCTAATGGGATGATTTTATAATGTGCTTAATCCTCATTTTCTTTGGACAATGTCTATAATTCCATACTATGATCAATAAATTATAAAATGTATTTTCTCTTTTTCTACACACTGATATTGTAAAATATGCAAATATTTATTTATCACCTTTAGAGATACCGTAAAGATAAAATATCAATAAACTACCTTTTTTTCTACCTTCCTGTCAGAGTTTTACTATTTTATATTTGGTACAGCTTTCATATACATATCACCAATTTTCTAGTGATATTTTCATCCACCATTGGCCTTCCTTCCTTCCTTCCTTCCTTCCTTCCTTCCTTCCTTCCTTCCTTCCTTCCTTCCTTCCTTCCTTCCTCCCTTCCTTCTTTCCTTCCTTCCTTCCTTCCTTCTTTTTCTCTTGTATTAATTTTCTACAGACCCTTAGCTGTTCTGGTTACTAATCTTTGAGGATGAAGTTTTCCTGGACCAGCCATTTTGGTGAATATGCATGCCAGGGGACCCCAGGCCATGTGCCCACCTGCGGGCATTTACTTTATGATGCCATGTTTTACATGTACTCTTCCCCATCTCCTCTGATTCACATATGTGGAGCTGTTCACAGTGACGTCTTCTGTGTTACAGGGCAAAGTGCTTCCTGCAAATATGGCTTGACTCTGTGATTCTTTGGTTTGCTCGGTCTCCTCTGCTTCTCAGAACTAAATTGAAGACTTTTTTTTTAATTCACCATAGGGCAATGAAATATGAAGGTCTAGCTATTTCTCACCTCCCCCACCCTGGGAACATGGACACTTTTCAGCCCACATCTTCCCAATACTGTTGGACCCATTTTTGGTTAAATTCTGTGTTATCTACTCTATACCCCAGCCCATTCCTGATAACCTGCATCCTAATTTCTTTGTTCAAAATTCTCCTGCTTTCCTTTGATTGCATATTTGTATTTGATTGTCTTAAAATATATTGCTGTAAGCAATATATTGCTAAGTTTCATTCACCTTGTAAATTTCAGTTCACTTACTTTGTATAATATTCCATTCTGACTATACCACAGTTTATTTATCCATCCTCCTGTCAGTGGGCATTTGGGTCGTATCCAGGTTTTTCTGGGGGAAAGTGCTGTGAGGATCATTCATGTACATCTCTCCTGGTGTACATGTACAGGAGTCGCTCTTGGACATGTACCGAAGAGTGCAATTTCTGTGTCATAGTTTGAAACTACACGTTTACAAATAGGTCCATACTGGTTTTTAAAGAACAAATTAACCTCTGTATGAAAATAAAGTATAGGAACAATTAAAGTTAAACATCTGTAAATATTATTTATGGCTTCACTTATGCTGTTCTGGTCATCTGACATCTGCTTGTTCTCTACCTAAATTTTGTACTTCTAGTTTCAGCTTACAATTCACTGTCCCCATTTAGGCTTTTCTATTTAACCTACTTCACACTGTTGATTTTCATCAGTAAATGTATAAGCTATACTAGCCCACCATTTCATTGCTTTTACAGTACCTTGCAATTATTCTTTAGGTCACTATTACTTATATTTTCATCCTAGCATATGCTTATAATTTTTAAAATTTGAATGACTTGTTCTGGCCAGTGTGGCTTAGTTGGTTGAGCATCGTCCCAAGCACTGAAAGGTCACTGGTTTGATTTCTGGTCAGGGCATAAGCCAGGGTTGTGGCCTCAATACCCAGTAGGGGTATGCAGGAGGCAGCCAATTGATGTTTCTCTCTCTCCCCCCTCTCTAAAATCAATAAAAAACATGTATCTTTTAAAAAAACTTGAATGACTTATCTCAACTCTACCACATTAATAATTACTCCCGTCAAAAACTAGCAAAGAAGAGTATAATTATGTTTATAGAGGAAATTAGAAATAGATGGACATGTTTACTTAACTAAATAGTAGGAAAGACCTGCATGTTTATAGGGCAGTAAGATTTCCGTGAAATTTTTGTTAACGCATATAGTTGCATCTAAGCTACAGTGCAGAAAACCTAATTCAGAAACCCATGAATAGTCAGAGATCACTAAGAATCCAGGTTTTTCTTCCCATTAGGGCCTTCATTCACATACACAGACTGTGAATTTTGTATCTGGTTGTGTTTCACTCTTTGATTTGATTGGTAAGAAACTTGAAGGTGAATTTCTAGCTCATTTTTAGTAATTCTGGTGTGTACGTTTGTGTATGAACTTTACTTGTGACTTTATTCTTAAAAGCCTTCAATCTATTCATATTTTAGAAAATCATTTCAAATGTCTTCTGGAACACAGTGGGATACAAGTAACTGACCAAATTAATATATAAGTACAGGAATCAACACTAATAAAAGAGAAAAATGGTAATTGGCGTACGAGCTACCCTTTTCATTGGCTAATCAGGGCTATATGCAAATTAACTGCCAACTAAGATTGACAGTTAACTGCCAACTAGATGGCGGTTAATTTGCATATGTAGGCACAATGCAGGGAGGCGAAAGGGAAAGCAGGAAGAAGCCCCCTGCCACTGACAGTGATTGGAAACCCAGGGGGGAGCTAAGAACTGGGGGGCAGGGCAAAGGCGGCCCTGGGCCGCCTTTGCCCTGCCCCCCAGCCATGATCGGTGAATCAGGCGCCTTTTCTGCCCTGGCCAGTGATAGCAGGAAGTAGGGGTGGAGCCAGCGATGGGAGCTGGGCACGGTCGAAGCTGGCAGTCCCGGGAGCTAGGGGTCCCTTGCCTGGGCCTAAAGTGAAGCCCACGATCGCGGGGCCGCTGCAGCTGCAGGTCCCCGCTGCCCGGGCCGGACGCCTAGGCCAGAGGCGTCAGGCCTGGGCAAGGGGCCGATCCTGCGATTGGAGGGTGATGGGGGTCAACGCCTGAGGGCTCCCAGTATGTGAGAGGGGGCAGGCTGGGCTGAGGGACACTCCCCACCCCCCACACCCAGTGCATGAATTTCGTGCACCGGGCCCCTAGTGAATATATAAAAAAATATGATGAATCAATTTAGATAAAATGCATCCACAATTTATGCTGTGGATGCTCAAACCTGAGTTTCCCATTGTTCTTTCACCTGAGGATAACTTAGCAAGGTATTTATTTCCTGTATCTGAGGTTTGTAAACGGTGTGGCCCCGAGAGGGGCAGCCTGAGTGGTGGACTTGCTGTGTCTGCTTCCTTTCCTCCTCTTTGCTCCAACCAACAGGGCAGTTCCTAGTTGTATCTGGCATTTAGATTTTATTTACAGAAAGAGTTTTGTTGCCAAAAAAAAAAGTGCTAACTTGTCTATAGACTACCAACTCAGTATGTACACATCAGCTTATTATATTCATACTAGAGGCTCAGTGCATGAAATTCATGCACTGGGGGGAGGGGGGGGGTGTCCCTCACGCAGCCTTTGCCTCTCACAGTCCGGGAGCCCTGGGGGGTATGTCCGACTGCAGGGAGTGGGCCTAAGCCAGCAGTCGGACTCCTTAGTGCTGCTGTGGAGGTGGGAGAGGCTCCCGCCCCCACCACTGTGCCTGTCAGCCATGAGCCTGGCTTCTGGCTGAGCAGCGCTCCCCCTGTGGGAGCGCACTGACCACCAGGGGGCAGCTCCTGCATTAAGCGCCTGCCCCCTGGTGGTCAGTGCGCATCATAGCAACCGGTAGTTCTGCTATTTGGTTGATTTGCATATTAGCCTTTTATTATATAGTATACTGTCTTGTATTCTTCATATATTCTTGCAGTCCACAGTTAAGGTGGGTTACAGGCACATCACCAAGCTTCTAGCTCTGCTTCTTTGAGAGCATCCCTGAATAGGCCAAATACAGTCTGAACATATCATAAAATATATATAAGCCTTAGAAATATTTTATAGAATGAAAAAGAGAAAGAGGACTATTCATCTAAGTTAGATTGAGACAGTCCTAAATATAGACACTAGTAAATAGCAAATTCATTTTTGCCATTAGAAAGTAGATAAAACTATCCTATATAATAAAAGCCTAATATGCAAATTTTCCACTCAAACAGGAGTTCTACCAGGGGGTGGGGCTGGCGGCAGTGGCAGGCAGCCAGTGGGTGGCGGGGGAAGAGAGGGAAGGGAAGTGTCCCTGGCCGGCAGCCGCTAGGGACTACACCCATGCACAAATTTTGTGCACTGGCCCTTTAGTTGTGATATAATGCCCACCTGCTTGCAACTTTTCGAAGGTGCTAAGCCAAAGAAGAGGAAATCAGTCTCCTTGTTTTTGTGTACTTGGATGTCTGTTGCATGTGTTGTACACATGGCAGAAGCCTAAGCATCTTGCTACCTGTTGAATTTCAGGATCATTCTGACTGCTTCTCTCAAATAAGGCAGGCAGTGTCCCATTTACATGCATATACAATAATTTCCAGTGCCTTCTCTTACCTCTCAAGACTTTGTTCCTACTGATGACAACAACCACATTTTACTCTGTTTACTTGTGTAGACTTCTGGTTAAGCTTTTTTTTAAAATTAAATTTATTGGAGTGACATTGGTTAATAAAATTATATAGTTTTCAAGTGTACACTTCTATGATACATCATCTGTATTTTGCACTGTGTGCCCAGAGACTGCGCTCCTTAAGGGTCAGGACTATGTGTGATATTTGAATCCCCAGCACCTAGTATATCTTAGCACATGATCAAACAATAATTAGATGGGAACCAAATTACGTGAGGTCACAAGTCCCCTGCCCTACCAATTACTATATGCATGACTATTAAATTAACAAGAATTTGAGAGCTTTCTTTGTGAGGTGTCTTATGCACCGGAATGAGCTAACTCAGCAAAGAGCCAAACCCAATATGACTTAGCAGGAACCAGGAGCCTTAATGGACAGGGATTCTTAGGGATTATCTACTTTCCTCTCTTATAAGTGTAATTTGTGGAGCCCCAAACTTTTTTTTTTTCCCTTCACTCTGGGGTCAGGAAAGAAAGGGGAGAAGGCACATGACATACCCAGGGCTCGCACTCACCACACTTAGAATATCATAATAAGAACGAAATAATAAACTTTAATTTTAATATGTTACAGTACAATTATTATTTTGAAGTACAAAAATAATTGTAATTTTTTTTTTACATTTGCAAGTAATATCTTCTGCAGACTATAAATACTACCTGGATGCTGTTAGGGCTATATGATACTTAACGGCCATTTGAGAACAGAGACCAGGGAGGGGGACAAACTTGCTTGACACCAGGAATCAGACCATAAAAGGAACTGAAACTGTCCTGAAGACACCTGATCGCACACCTGCATTCCATCCACATTCCAAGCCCACCGATTCAGCCCCCAAACCCACTGACGACAAGAGCTTCCCGCCAGTGACTGCATATAAGGATGAACTCCAGCTCCTGAGTGTTGCCATCATCGCCCCAATGTCCCTTGGCTTGGTGCTGTGTAGCCCTTCCCTTAGGATATCCCACCCCCCATCCCCCAACCCCTTTCCTTAAATAAATTCAATTCTTCTTTTTCCACCATCTGAGATGGCTATTTAGCCTGCCCGTGCACCACAACCATGCTAACCTTTCAGATGCTATGAACTGCACACGTTATACAACATTCCTAGGCCTGGACCTACCTTTCTCCTGTATCGTCACATGGAGAAAAGCAGTTGTGCAAACCACTCTGCAGTCTTCAGACCATATCAAGACCTTTTAGAAGTAGTTATCCTGAATGGCGGAACTGGATGGTATCTTTCCTAAACTAGTCTTTATGGTTTTTGGTTTTGTTTGGTTTTTGTTCAATTCTATAGATTGAAAACTTTTTAAGAATTAGTTTAAAATTCTGGGAATTGCTATTTTTGGAATATCAGATCCTACCCCCCAAAAAAGACAGAAAAACACAGGGAGAAGTATTAAATTCAATAAAAGCTCATTTAAAAGTAAATCACCATCAGTGGGAAAGCTTTTCAAATATAGGGAATTTGAAAATAACAGCAATTAACTAGAAGGCACATTTCATCGCCAAAAGCCACTGAGGAGTTCCATCTTTTTTCCACTATTACTTTTCCTAATCTTTTAAGAATAACAAGAAGGATTCTAAAAATTATAGTGGGTTCTTCTCAGATCTGATGCACCTAGTACTTTGGATGCTGAAAACCAATTATTAAAAATGTAGGAACAACGTATTGAGGAAACAGGAGCTTTATCATATGAAAAGGAGGTAACTTTTTTTTCTAAAATTCAGTTATTCAGGCCAGTTCCTTTATTTGTGCTCTGAACTGCTTAGATCTGGGTCTAAGATAAAAGACAAGAAAACTGGTCATCTTCCTGAGTAGAGCTGAAAGAACCTTTGCAACTGTTCAGAAGTATCTGAGGTCTTGGATCATCTCTCTTTGGCTGCTTTGACTCCTTCCATGTTCCCATCTCTAGTCTATACACCTTCTTCATCCATAGAGACGGCTCTGCACTTCCTACACCTGTAATACTGGGTGCCTTAAACTCAAAGAAAAAAATATGGTGTAGAAACAAAGGTAATCCGGTACATAAAAATATGCAGGTCTATTTTCTGAAAATAGCCTAAGAATGCTCACTTGTATAATAGGTTTACGTGGAGAAAGCTCAGAACATGGAGCTGGGATATTACTTAGGATAGAGCCCAGCCATTAGGAAATCCCTCAAAGGGCTCTACACACCCATGTTCTACATCATTACATTGATACATGGCCGTAATGCACACACATAGCCTTTGCAGCCCTACTTTCAAAATTGATGTTTATTCAGCAAGATACACGAAGGGAAAACCTAACCTGTTTTGTTACCTAAAATATAATGAAGAAATGACAAATGAGAGTTCCTTAACAGATTTTTTTCATAGCACTCACCTTTTAAAAAACTGCAATGTTAGTCCACTGCAACATGTTATTATCATCGAGAATTCAGTTACTGAAAGATTAACCCCGAAGCCTATTATCTATTAATGAACGGGCAGCTTGATAAAGGTTCTTACTGACATTCTTAGAATCATCTAGCTATTTTAACTTCTGTTCTCCCAAGATTCAGAGACCCATTACAAAACTCTTTATGGAATTCCCCAGTAACAAGGGGTAGTGTACAGAGACAGCTGAAAATAAGATAATAGGATGATGGTGACTCTTGAGCATTAATGACATTTGTATTGCAGCTTGGAGAAAACGCCATAGAATGTAAATGTAAGAACAAAGCTATGCTGTTCTCCTTAAAGTCAGTAAATTACATGACAGTATTCTGAGTATTTTTGGAAGAAAGGCACCAGATAAGTTCAAAGTCTTATTGCGGGTTAGATCACACAGGGGCCACAGCACAGACTATGGCACTTGGTTCAGCCAGGAGGCAAGTCTAAGCAGTCACTAGTCTTGTGGCTTGAAGAACAAGGAAGGAAAACGTCAATAAAATAGAGTCCTGCATCTTACATTAAATTCAAGGAAAATGATTCCCAATTTCCTGTCAAAGCAGTGACTGGTTCCCTAGGCTCCGGAGGGACGTCAGACAGGCACCCTGTTCTCTTTGGCCCATTTCTTCATGATCCGGATGATGTACTCTACTTGGGTGTTACCCGTGCTTCTCAGTAGATGGAGCACTTCTCGAAGGGTCTCTCTGAGGAAAGAATTTGAAAGGAAAAGTGATTTAATAGAGAATGAATACTAACAGGTAAAATAAACTCTTAACTATTCTTCATATACTTCTAGTAGGGCATTTTTGGTAACAGACTCTTTCCCTGTGTATTCATAAACCAATTACAAACTTCCTAGCATTCTATCTTATTGTGGCATAGTAAAATGAAAATTCTTTTCACCAACCCAAGTTTTCCTTGTTTATTTATACTATCTATACACATGTATTAATCTTTTTGTCTTAATATGACATGAGTATTTTCATTTTTGTGCTTATTCTGCATGACAGAGGAAAAAGAGGGTATATCAACGAGCTGGGGGCAGACTTGGATCCCAATTCTAGCTCCTTACTAACAAGTCACTTAACTTGTCTGAGTCCCAGATTTCTCTTTGTTTAAGGTGGAAATTACCATAAACTGGGTATCACTGCCATATTTGTGAAATATTACAAAGCCAGAAGAATGGATGATTTCCTCAAGGAAAATAACATATTAAAAATACAGAAAAAAAGAAAGTTAAGAACCAAGAGTTAGCAAATGCCCAGTATTTATGTTTTAAGTAATTTAAATTTAATTAGAATTAGTGTTTTAAGTAATGCATACTAAAACTTCCCTATTACCTTATCAAATATACAGGTAACTGCATATTGATCCTTTTCCCTAAGAGTTCTCTCATGTTTTCGACTTATTTTTTCCTCTCAAAAACCTCTTTTACTTAACAAAATTCTTTTAAACTTTTATTTAGGACTGGAAGTAGATATAAAGCGGGAGGTAATTTTTGATAGATTGTTTTTTTTTGTTGTTTTTTTTTTTAAATATATTTTATTGATTTTTTACAGAGAGGAAGGGATAGAGATAGAGAGTTAGAAACATCGATGAGAGAGAAACATCGATCAGCTGCCTCCTGCACATCTCCTACTGGGGATATGCCCGCAATCCAGGTACATGCCCTTGACCGGAATCGAACCTGGGACCTTTCAGTCCGCAGGCCGACGCTCTATCCACTGAGCCAAACCGGTTTCGGCATTGATAGATTGTTTACTTATAAAATAATCACACCTGCTATTCATACATCAGTAACAAATACATTCCATGAAGTTATTTTTAGAACACTGAATTTAGTTTTAAGCATTTCAATTTTTGTTACAAATGGAGCTACAAGCCACTTAATTTTATTTAATCTAATGTCTTAGTATTTTCTGGAATATTAGAGGCAAATGAAGAAAAAATTATTAACCACATCTACTCCATTCCTAATTCTTTGAGGCCTAAACTAAAAGACAAGAAAAAGATAATAGGCAAAGAAAAGATAGAAGAGATTGAGGAAGACTTTGTTTATGCAATGGCAATTCATTTAGAGGCAAATATTTATCTTGCTCTTATATTTGAGAGCTGTAGTATGCTCGATGCCCCCAGTATTAGGATTTAGAATGATGTGATTCTATAAAATAAAAAATTTCTGGAGGAAAAAGGTCAGCTACAAATATATAACATCATAAAGTTTTATTTTTATTCATCATTCTAAAACATCTTATACTTTTGAGTTTTCAGAAGAGGATGTCGTCATGAAAACAATGCTTTTTCCTCGCAAACCAGCAAATGAGTAGAGGTAGTGTTTGTGGTCTGTGCACTTACTTGGGTTCTCGCCCAGCTAAGATCATCTGGAAAATGCCCACACAGGCCCCCCTCTTGCCTTCCCAATATTCAGGGTTAGGATCCAGCCTCTCTAGGACATCAAAGGCTTTGGCGGAATAGTAAAACTGGCCCATCTGAATAAAAGAAAGAATTGTGCTAGCACTTGTAGTCACAAGATCACACAGAATGAAACTAAACATAAAGGTGCCGTGATGCAGAATTGTATAAAATGAGTGCATGGCCAAAACCGGTTTGGCTCAGTGGATAGAGCGTCGGCCTGCGGACTGAAGGGTCCCAGGTTCGATTCCGGTCAAGGGCATGTACCTGGGTTGCGGGCACATCCCCGATGGGAGATGTGCAGGAGGCAGCTGATCGATGCTTCTCTCTCATCGATGTTTCTAACTCTCTATCTCTCTCCCTTCCTCTCTGTAAAAAATCAATAAAATATATAAAAAAATAAAAATAAAAAAAAAAAATAAAATGAGTGCATGGGTAATGACAAAATTTTCTGTTAGCAAATTAGATAAATTTAAATTCTTTATTAAACCAAGAAAGAAGAAAATCAGTTTGCATACATAGACTCAATTTAAATTAGCTTACCTTCATTCAGTTTTCAACAGTATATATTTTTTACATATAGTCAGGTTATTCTATAAGCAACACATCTGTCATTTCTTCTAATTATATTCTAATCTTGAGAATAAATTCCAACAACTGTGATTTGAACCGAGTATTTTTCATGTCTTCTCAGTACATTCTGTAGGGGATTACTATCATTTATTTTATGCTACTTTGATCATGTTCAACCCAAGAGGATGGTCTTTCCCTGACCTCGTCTAAATTCTCAGTATGCTTAGATGTATGCTGAATACTACTCTAAAAAACCAACTCTTGCCGAACCGGTTTGGCTCAGTGGATAGAGCGTCGGCCTGCGGACTCTAGGGTCCCGGGTTCGATTCCGGTCAAGGGCATGTACCCTGGTTGCGGGCACATCCCCAGTGGGGGGCGTGCAGGAGGCAGCTGATCGATCTCTCTCATCGATGTTTCTAACTCTCTATCCCTCTCCCTTCTTCTCTGTGGAAAATCAATAAAATATATTTTTTAAAAAAACCACCAACTCTTTAAAACATTTAATTTATTTTGACATATCTTTCCTTGGCCTTGTAGAAAACGCTGAATAACATTAACTTTTGCTTAGATGAGTTTACTTGACTGGCAATCAAAAATGTATAGTGGTATATAGCAATTTCACTAAAGGCTGCAAATTGCTGAGTAGTCCTCTAGCCAGTGTGGTTTAGTTACTTCTCCATTCCTATAAACTGTTGTCATAAACATTTACCAATTTCTTATTTTAAAAATATATTTTATTGATTTTTTTTTCAGAGAGGAAGGGATAGGGATAGAAAATTAGAAACATCGATGAGAGAGAAACATTGATCAGCTGCCTCCTGCACACCCTCTACTGGGGATATGCCCACAACCAAATTACATGCCCTTGACCAAACCGAACCTGGGACCCTTCAGTCTGCGGGCTGACGCTCTATCCACTGAGCCAAACCAGTTAAGGCCATTTACCAATTTCTTGAAGAGCTCTATTGCATTCTTAGCATAACTTTTTCTCTACTTCAGGGAAAACACAACTTTCCTCCCTTCAGTTCAAATTATACCGTCATTCATCCTTCCTTCTTTTCTGTCTATCTCACAGGGAGAAGTGTTCTTTTACTTTAAGAGGGTGGAGGCAGGGAGAGACAGAGACAGAGAAACATTGATGTCAAAGAGACACATCCATTGGTTGCCTCCTGCACTCACCCTGATGGGAGCCAGGGATTGAGCCTGCAAACCGAGGCACTTGCCCTTGACCAGAATTGAACCTGCAGCCGTTCAGTCCATGGGCTGACACTCTATCCACTGAGCAAAACTGGCTAGGGCGAGAAGTGTTCCTATTCCTTTTCAAAGTTAACCCTTCTTCCTATGTCCTCTTAAGCACTTTTCAGGGTGAAATAACACACATAGAGAACGTTGCATGCTACATAAATGCGCAGTTTAATGTCTGATTATAAGGTGAATACAAGTGTAACCACCACGCGGGTCAAGAAAGGAAACATTGACAGCAAAACAGAAGCTCTTTGTGTCCCTTCCAAACCACAACCTTCTCCTTCCCTCTGAATTAACTACTATTCCAACTTTTATGGTCGTCAGTCTTTTGACTTTCTTTATAAGCACCTATGTGTATATCTTTAGATAATATAATTGAGTATTGCACTTAGAATTTTATCTATCTACACTAATAAAAGAGAAAAATGGTAATTGGCGTACGACGATACCCTTTTCATTGGCTAATCAGGGCTATATGCAAATTAACTGCCAACTAAGATTGGCAGTTAACTGCCAACAAGATGGCGGTTAATTTGCATATGTAGGCACAATGCAGGGAGGCGAAAGGGAAAGCAGGAAAAAGCCCCCTGCCACTGACAGTGATCGGAAACCCAGCCATCGGAAATACAAGCCCCCCAGCCATGATCAGAGAATCAGGTGCCTTTTCCGCCCTGGCCAATGATAGCAGGAAGTAGGGGTGGAGCCAGCGATGGGAGCTGGGCACGGTCGAAGCTGGCAGTCCCGGGAGCTAGGGGTCCCTTGCCTGGGCCTAAAGCGAAGCCCACGATCGCAGGGCCGCTGCAGCTGCGGGTCCCCGCTGCCCGGGCCGGACGCCTCAGCCAGAGGCCTCAGGCCTGGGCAAGGGGCCGATCCTGCGATTGGAGGGTGATGGGGGTCAACACCTGAGGGCTCCCAGTATGTGAGAGGGGGCAGGCTGGGCTGAGGGACACTCCCCACCCCCACACCCAGTGCATGAATTTTATGCACCGGGCCCCTAGTATAAAATAATACTATAAATACTCTTGTGTCTTGTGTATATAAGATTCACCTATATTGCTGTATATAACTCTATAATTGTTTTTTAAAAACAATTCTTTATTGTTGAAAGTATTTTTTTCTTCCCTTTCCTTTCTGTTCATCTTCATCCTCTGTCTCCATTGAGCCAAACCGGTTAGGGCATGATTCTTTTTTAAAAAATTTGATTTCAGAGGGAGGGAGGGAGGGAGGGATAGAAACATCAGTGATGAGAGAGAATCACTGATCACCTGCCTCCTGCATGCCCCCTACTGGGTATCAAGCCCACAACCCAGGCATGTACCCTGACTGAGAATGGAACTGCAACCTCCTGGTTCACAGGTTGATGCTCAACCACTGAGCCCCACCAGCCAGGCTGGCTGTAATGATTCATTTTGACTAACAATAGACTCTCTTTACCTTTACCTGACATTTTTCTCATCTTTTGGATAAGCAGAAATATACCAAAAATAGGAATTTCTGGAATTTGAGGCGAATTTTTAAAAACGCTCTTAATTTTTAAAAAGCTCCCCCTGCCTTTCCAATGCCCTACACACACACACACACACACACACACACACACACACACACAGTCAGACCTTTACTAAATGACTGCGTCTTCTTTTTCCTTTTCTGGTTCCTTTGTCTTTCCTGTCCACTATTGGCATATTAGTATTCCCTACGGTTTACAACAACTTACTTTTCTCATTTTACTTTCTTATCTGGGCAATCCCACTGTTTTTCAGGGTTTCAATTACTACTGAAATGTTGATGATTTCTCTAAATGTCTCTAGATGTTAGAGGACATCTTTCTTAAGCTTCAAAACCAAATTTCCAAATCCTGGGTGAATGGATGCTATCTAAAGATTCACAGCCTTTGGAAATCTAAAACCTCCTCTCTAAATCATTATTTCATATACACATAAAAAAACCCCGTCATGCTATCTATCTCTGAACTCAGTTCATTCATAACAGAGATGACATTTCTGCTATCACTATGCAAATATTCTCACCAACAGCCATTTAGTCTGTAGGACACTTTCCCCTAACACTTAGCTAATGCTGCATTGTGATGCTGATCTTCAATTTCCCTGTATCCTCATTCAGACTCACCTTGTAGCAGTCATTAGCAATGAGCTGTAAGAGGCTAAAGGACTCGCCAGAGGTTTCCATCTTGAGATAAAGTTCCCAGGCTAGTCTTGGTTTCTTATTCATTATATCTACAAAAAAGAAACAAAGATTTATGCTTTTTAAATGTACAAGAAATAAATTTCCACATCTTGCTATTTTATGGATTTAGTTCTATGTTTCAAATATAAAAAGTAATGCTAAATTGCCCTAACTGGTTTGGCTCAGTGGATAGAGCGTCGGCCTGCGGACTCAAGGGTCCCAGGTTTGATTCCAGTCAAGGGCATGTACCTTGGTTGCGGGCACATACCCAGTAGGGAGTGTGCGGGAGGCAGCTGATCGATGTGTCTCTCTCATCGATGTTTCTAACTCTCAATCCCTCTCCCTTCCTCTCTGTAAAAAAATCAATAAAATATATATATTTTTAAAAATGCTAAATAGCTCTTACATGGAAAGCTCGCAATGTTGGCATTAAGTTGGTTCCCTATCTGAATTATACCGTACTTATTTTTTATTTAAGTTAGTATTCAGATAATTATGTCTTTTTAAGTTGGGTTGATTTCTAGTAGTTCCCACTTAGGTCATCTGCTTAAAAGAGAACACCTATCATTCATTCAATTCTGCTCATATATTTTCAGCCTCACTTAGAATATCTGACAGCTAAAATTTTCCTGCAACCTTAAAACTCAAGGAACATTTTTTTAAAAAATATATTTTATTGATTTTTTACAGAGAGGAAAGGAGAGTGATAGAGAGCCAGAAACATCGATGAGCGAGAAACATCAATCAGCTGCCTCCTGCACACTCCCCACTGGGGATGTGCCCGCAACCAAGGCACATGCCCTTGACCAGAATTGAACCCGGGACCCTTCAGTCCGCAGGCCGACGCTCCATCCACTGAGCCAAACCGGTTCTGGCTCAAGGAACATTTTAAATCCAGATGAACAGAAGGAGCAAGAAAAAATAGGAGGGAGAGAGAGAGAGAGAGAGAGAGAGAGAGAGAGAGAGAGAGAGACAGAGAGACAGAGAGACAGAGAGAGACAGAGACTGTAAGCTAAATAATATTTTAAAAATTATGTTTTCGACATTTTGCCCCATTTTAGTTCTGCACCATAGTGAAAAGATAAAATTAGCTTAACAGTTTCATTTCACACAAAACAACACTGTAAACTGGAAACTTTAACAGGAAGAACCTGCCATCTTTCAGGACTGGACATGCTAGGGCAATGCTACATGGCAGACCTAATCACACGGTAGAATTATATATGTGCATGGCCACCCTAACTGACCAGCATTAATAACACTGTAAACTGAGGCTCATTAATAACACAATTTTGGTGTTCACTTGTTTTATAGCACAAAACAAAATTAGAAAATGCTCAGTATAATTTCCTTCCAGAAGATTTTGCAGCGGGGAACAAAAAGATAATTCTTCGATAACATTTGAAAGAAGACTCACAGCCCAGCTGGTGTGACTTGAGTGGTTGAGCGTCGACCTGTGAACCAGGAGGTCACAGATCCGATTCCTGGTTAGGGCACATGCCCAGTTTGCAGGCTCGATCCCCAGTGTGAGGCATGCAGGAGGCAGCCTATCAGTGAATTCTTCTCATCACTGATGCTTTTACTCTTTCTCTCTCCCTTCCTCTCTGAAATCAATAAAAATATATCTTTAAAAAAAAAAGACTCACAGTATGATCATGGAGATATAAAGTACAGCATAGGGAATACAGTCAATAATATTATAATAACTACACATGGTATCAGATAGGTACTAGATTTATCAGGGTGATAACTTAGTAAGTTATATAATGTCTAATCACTAGGGTATACACCTGAAACTAATATAATATTGTATGTCAACTGTCATTGAAAAATAAAAAATTACAGTAAAAAAAAGACTCACAGCATCGAGCTAACCAACTGAGGTAAATGTAATCATTTTTTAACTTCTCACTTTGTATTAAAAGGAAAACCTGCAAGAAGAGGAAAGAAAGGGAATAAACATGAAGATGGTTTTGCAGTAAAAACATTCATATCTGCTTATCTTACATTAATGTTTAACACAGCCTAATAGATGACCAAATTCTACACAGGCTGCTAAGATAGTGAAGGACAAAATTGTGGTGATTTTAACATACTTCTCTGGTATTCATATCACAAGCTGACAAAAGGTTGGTAAGGATATAAAACACTTGAACAAAATAATTAACAACTGTACAATACATATTATTTTCAAGAATGCATGATCATGCTACTGGGCAATTTTAAAGGGTTGGTGTTACACAGACCACATTCTGTGACCACAATACGATTAAGTTAGAAATCAAAATTTAAAACCTGAGAAGGATAATGCATGCTTGAAAATCATAAAACATTTTAAAATAACTCAGTCAAAAGAGGAATCATAATGGAAATTAGTTGAATAATTTGTTGACTAACAAAATTCAATTGAATAATTCAACTGAATTATTTTGAATAATTTAAACAAATCACTCTATGAAGTTAGAAGCAAGATCATTGTTAGCCTTATAGTAAAGAGATTGATTCAAAGAGGGGATGAGGAGGTTTCTAGGATTATGATAATATTCTGTTTCATGATTTGGGTTCTAATTATTTGAAAAATCCATTTAGCAATATGCTTTGATTTATATACCTTTCTCCATTTATATTATGCTTTTATAAAATTTATCAGAAAAGGAAAACATTTATGTGGTCATAAAATCCATATACCTATTCACATTGTACTTTCTAATGTGACCTAAGAAAAAAAGAAACTTTTACTAGTCCTTTACCCTTGAACATTTTATTTCAGTGAGAAAAAGACAACAATGTTTTTAGACAGAATCATTCGAATGCCTTCTAAAGCAGGTACCCACCTCTTCACCCTCACTGGTATTGCCTGTTGCAGCTTTGGCTTGTGCATAATTAAAGTTAAAGATGTCATCATTATAGAAGTAACTCTGAAAAACATCCCAAGAACAGGTCACATTGAGCATCACCATATAAAATAGAAAAACATGTTATACAAGATAAACACAAAAATAAGCGTAAGGAATTAGCTGATGCCACCATAATAAAAAGGCCATCTCTAAGAATATCTTCTCGCCGAAACCAGTTTGGCTCAGTGGATAGAGCGTCGGCCTGCGGACTGAAAGGTCCCAGGTTTGATTCCGGTCAAGGGCATGTACCTGGGTTGCGGGCACATCCCCAGTGGGAGATGTGCAGGAGGCAGCTGATTGATGTTTCTATCTCATCGATGTTTCTAACTCTCTATCTAACTCCCTTCCTCTCTGTAAAAAATCAATAAAATATATATTAAAAAAAAAAAGAATATCTTCTCTCCGACATATTATATATAGTATTTTGTATACCAAGTCATCTAGAAAATTCTATACTGACCTTAAATGAGTTGAGGTAAATCAGGACATCATCAAATTGCTTGAGCAGGAAGAAACAGGACGCCATGCACTGTCTCCCTGGTATTGTATCTGAGATGGAATGGGAACAGACACCATGTCTACTCAAGAAACTAAAAGGCATCTTTAGCAGAAATTTCAGTTATTTATAATTTAGAGATAGGAATGTATTACCAGACAGCTTTCTAGATTCTGAAGTTATAGCTTCTGTTTAGTGAACAAAACCTCAGCATAATGGAGATCACAGTACTTCAGAGTGACCAATAATCTCTCTCCATGTTAACTCTGAGTTCAAAATGAACACACGCCCTGCAGGTTACAGTATTCTCCAGATCACTTTTTATTTTCTTGCCCAACTCTGACACCTGCACATACAACTAATGTGGCGCGGTCTCCATCGTTACTCATCTAAGACAACTTAGCCCTTTTTAAAAATATATATATTTTTTGCCCTGACCGGTTTGGCTCAGTGGATAGAGCATTGGCCTGGGGACTGAAGGGTCCCAGGTTCGATTCTGGTCAAGGGCATGTACCTTGGTTGCGGGCATATCCCCAGTGCGGGGTGTGCAGGAGGCAGCTGATCGATGTTTCTCTCTTATCGATGTTTCTAGCTCTCTATCCCTCTCCCTTCCTCTCTGTAAAAAAAGCAATAAAATATATTTTAAAATATATATATATATATATATATATATATATATATTTTTACTGATTTCAGAGAGGAAGGGAGAGGGAGAGAGAGATATAACATCAATGAGAGAGAATCATTGACTGGCTGCCTCCTGCACGCCCCCACTGGGGATTGAGCCCACCACCCAGGGAATGTGCCTTAACCAGGAATCGAACTGTGACCTCCTGGTTCATAGGTTGATGCTCAACCACTGAGCCACACCGGCCAGGCAACGTAGCACTTTCGATCTCACATGGAGAATAAATTTGCCATGGAACCACCTGATCCTGATCCTGACCCAACCGTCTGTCTGATATCATATTCCTATCTGAGGCAGCAGACGGTTAGTGTCGCCTCCACGCTTGCCATTGGCTCAAACTTGACCAGACAGTATATAACCAGCTCAAATTATGGATCATGTTCATAAGTACATATTTCAGACATACCACATTCACTAGCTGATCCTCCCACCAACTGGAAGAACTGCTGGGCAATTTTCATATGATCCCTCTGAAAAACAAAGCAGAGCTTCTATAGAGGAATAAAATGAAAATATTTTATTTATATTATACTTTATGGTTTTAATGTACTTATCAGGATTTAACACATACTCTTGTTTTAAATTCTCCCAAACAAAACCAATTTTGATTAGCACACAACTAGAAAATGATAACCTGAAACTGAATCAACACCTACTCTAGCCCTAGCCGGTTTGGCTCAGTGGATAGAGTGTCGGCCTGCAGACTGAAAGGTCCCAGGTTTGATTCTGGTCAAGGGCACGGTTGCAGGCTCCTCTTGGCCCGGGCCCTGGTCGGGGTGCATGCAGGAGGCAACCAATTGATGTGTCTCTCTCACATTGATGTTTCTCTCTCTCTGTTTCTCCCCCTCCCACTCTCTCTAAAAATCAATAGAAATATATCCTCGAGTGAGGATTAAAAAAAAACACAAAAACCTACTCTGGGACAGATAGAAAACAAGAAAAAAAAAATCCATCCCAAAGTTCTATCCTAAAAGTACCTTCACTAAATGAACTCATTCATGTACTCATTCATTCACTTAAATATTTATTACTCTTTTACCATATATTAGAACTTGTAATATGACTATGGTCATAACAAAGAGTATTTATTAAACAAACTCATTCATATATTCAATAACTTAATTGCCTATCTGTTAAATGAGGCTCTGTGAAGTGAGCTGGAGATAAGATTTATTTATATCTCACTTTGTTCCAAAAAGAACTTAATATTATTATTTAGAATATTAGAATTCTAAAAAATAATTCTTATTCTTTTTAGAATGTTAGATGAATAATATTTAGATTAATAAGAGCTTAATTTTAGACACAGTTTTTGTATTTATAAAAAGCATTCCAATAGAAACAATTATTCCCAATTTACAGATGCCAAAATTATAGCTCAGAGCTGTACAATGTTGAAAAAAAAGTCACTGAAAATAAGAATGAAGCTGTGCAATGACTAGATATATACACTGTTTAAAAATTGGGCTCTTTTTAAACAAAGCAACAATTCTTAGCATTAAAGACTTTTTTCAAAAAAAAAAAAAAAAAAAAGCCCTAGCTGGCTTGGCTCAGTGGATAGAGCATCAGCCTGCGGACTGAAGGGTCCCAGGTTCGATTCCAGCCAAGGGCACATGCTTGGGTTGCAGGCTCGATCCCCAGTGGAGGTCTTGCAGGAGGAAGCCAATCAATGATTCTCTCTCATCATTGATGTTTCTATCTCTCTCTCCTCTCTTCCTCTCTGAAATCAATAAAGAAATATATTTAATAAATAAATAAATAAATAAAGACTTTTTTCTTTTTTTTTGTCTTTAACAGAATTCTTTTTACAATGAGACCTGATTGGGGGGTATGGAGAAATGAGGACTGCAGAAGAGCCTATTTGTAAGCTTGCTGCTGGTTGAAGATTGACATTTGTTTTGTTTTTTCCCATACACTATAACTTGGCAAACTGTAGATTACCAGTGATGTCATACTCACCGATCCCATTTCCTGGCCAAGGGCTGCATTGACCACTCCTTTGAGGATATACTCCTGGAAACATGCAATAACACTGATTGATTTCAAAGGAATGTGGAGCTATGAGATATCTTTCAGGTTAATTATTTGCAACAACTCAGTACTTCACATATATTATCAAAAGTTACCCAGGGTCTCTTTTCTCTGTTCTATCCCTGGCCTGAATGAAAGAATTAAGAGATTTTCATTTGGTTCCAGCAGGCAAGTGTCCATATAACAGAACTCACCATATTTGTAAATTCTCAATCTTAAGCAGCAATAACACAGTGGGAACTTCTGGGAATTAAGTTTTATTTCATTTCAATATAATGGAAACAAATTAATAGTAAAAATGTTTACATAATAATTTGTATCACCTTGTCAGCCACTGCCATTCTCTGTGACCATTGCATATATATTATTTCCCCTTTTCAATGCTATAGTAACTTTCCTTTGCTAGTGACTCTTTCTTTCTTTCTTTTTTTTTTTTTTAAAGTGTCCTCTAGTTTTCATCTGTAAAGCATTCTCTTTTGGAGTCCTAGGGCCTCACCTATATCCTTGTCAGACTTGGTTCCATTCTTTAACAGACATCCTCCTTAGCAGCTTTATCAATTTTTATATGGGTGCTCTCCCTTTACTTAAGAAGCCTCATACTAGTAAAAAGAATCATACAGAAGATGCTAAAGCTTTTAATGCATTTGAGAAATATGTCTGTTTAGACTTCATGGGTTTTTCATTCCATAAGTAGAATGACTACTGTGTGCTTAGTGTACATAGCATTGGAGATACAATGCTGATACAAGGAGCTAATCATCAGGTGATGGGCGGAGACAAGTTGCAGGCAATTTACTAGCGATATACCAGTAAGTCGTTGCTTTCATCAGAATTCTAGATTCCAGTATTTTTAAACCTCAACTCTTTGGGGGAAATGACCACATATAAGGGAGTTTAAAAATACCCAAAACCCCAGGACATTCATTCTTATGTCAACAGTCTCACAAAACATTCCTAGATCAATACGTGGACTTTCCTGGGATTCTTTTTTTTTTTAATTAAATCTTTATTGTTCAGATTATTACATTTGTTCCTCTTTTTCCCCCCCATAACTCCCCTCCTCCCAGTTCCCGCCCCACCCTCCGCCCTCACTCCCCACCCACTGTCCTCATCCATAGGTGCACGATTTTTGTCCAGTCTCTTCCCGCATCTCCCATACCCCTTTCCCCCCCAAGAATAGTCAGTCCATTCCCTGTCTATGTCCCTGATTCTATTATAATCACCAGTTCATTCTGTTCATCAGATTATTTATTCACTTGATTCTTAGATTCACTTGTTGATAGATGCATATTTGTTGTTCATAATTTGTATCTTTACCTTTTTCTTCCTCTTCCTCTTCTTAAAGGATACCTTTCAGCACTTCATATAATCCTGGTTTGGTGGTGATGAACTCCTTTAGCTTTTCCTTATCTGTGAAGCTCTTTATCTGACCTTCAATTCTGAATGATAGCTTTGCTGGGTAAAGTAATCTTGGTTGTAGGTTCTTGGTATTCATCACTTTGAATATTTCTTGCCACTCCCTTCTGGCCTGCAAAGTTTCTGTTGAGAAATCAGCTGACAGTCGTATGGGTATTCCCTTGTAGGTAACTGAGTTTCTTTCTCTTGCTGCTTTTAAGATTCTCTCTTTGTCTTTTGCTCATGGCATTTTAATTATGATGTGTCTTGGTGTGGTCCTCTTTGGATTCCTTTTGTTTGGGGTTCTCCGCGCTTCTTGGACCTGTAAGTCCATTTCTTTCACCAGGTGGGGGAAGTTTTCTGTCATTATTTCTTCAAATAGGTTTTCAATATCTTGGTCTCTCTCATCTTCTGGCACCCCTATAATTCTGATGTTGGTACGCTTGAAGCTGTCCCAGAGGCTCCTTACACTATCCTCGCATTTTTGGATTCTTTTTTCATTTTGCTTTTCCGGTCGGGTGTTTTTTGCTTCCTCGCATTTCAAATCATTGACTTGGTTCTTGCGCTCCTCTGGTCTGCTGTCGGGAGACTGTATAATATTCGTTATTTCAGTCCGTGTATGCTTAATTTCTAGTTGGTTCCCCAACATAACATCGAGGGTCTCATTAGTTTTCTTGTAGATCTCATTAAGTTTATCGGCAGCTTCTAAACAGTTCTTGAGAGACCTTAAAAGTGTGGTTCTGAACTCTATATCTTCCATTGACAATTTTGTCCTGTTTCTTTGTCTCCGCATTTTGTTATGCTTTCTTGGCGCACCCCCTAGTGGTCTTTGTGCGCAGTCTTGTAGTTAAGCCTTGATTGTTGTAGCTAATACCAGGGAGGATTTGACCTCCAGGCCAAGTGGCTGTGAAAATTTGCTGTGTCTGCAGTGAGAGAACTTCTGTCCTCTAGGGAGGTGCTAATCTAGCCTTTGCCTGAGGCTATCTGGCAAATGCCTTTGTGCAGGGCTTGGGCGGGGCAGGTGGGTCTCACGGGATCAATAGGGCGGGCCGGAGAGAGCAGTTATGGCGGCTCTCAGTCCTGTCCCCAGGGGCTCTGCCTCTCTGAGTCCCAGCACCCGCTGCAAAGCTGGGAGAGAAAGCTGCACTCGCTCTGACCGAAGCCAGACAGTCCCACTTCTCCCGTTTGAGTCTGAGTCCCTAAAGACTCGCCCGTATCTGGAGCTCAGAGTCTGCGACTCCCTCCCGATTGAAAACAACAACCGCGCCCTCCGCTGCCAGCCGGCTCCTCGCACTCCACACCTCAGAATTTGACTTCAGCACTGCGCCTCCTCTGAGTGTCCGTATGCGTTTCTCTTTCCTCCTAGTTGTAGGACTTCCACTCAGCTAGCATTCCTGTGGTTCTGGGTGATGTCCGTTCCGTCTTTTAGTTTCACTTTTGAAGTAGTTGTTCAAGGCAGCAAACTCCGGCGTTAACCTATGCTGCCATCTTGGTTCTCCCCTGGGATTCTATAAGCAGTAATCTTCTTTAATATGCCTTCCAGCTATTGTTCCAAAGTTCCATTTTAAACACAACTTGGTTAGTAAAAATATAACATGTTCTTAATTACCTGAGGAGTAGCAGGTTCCAGATCCTTGATTAAGTTATAAGCTTCTTGTACATCATCTGAAATACAAAAAAATAAGTAGCTATACTAGTCCATATTTCAGCAAACTCTTCTGAAACAGTCACCAAAAAGTAAGATCCTTCAGTACTCAAACATTCGTGAGAATTATGATATACTAGAGGCCCGGTGCACAAAAATTTGTGCACTGGGGGGGGGGGGGAGGGGAGCCCCTCAGCCCGGCCTGTGCCCTCTGGCAGTCTGGGACCCCTCGGGAGATAACGACCTGCTGGCTTAGGCCTGCTCCTGGGTGGCAGAGGGCAGGCCCAATCCCTAGGTGCAGCCCCTGGTCGGGCTCAGAGCAGGGCCGATTGGGGAGTTGGGGCACCGCCCCCTGTCATGCACAGAGCAGGGTGGTTGGGAGGTTGTGATGCCACCCTCAGTCACGCTCAGGGTAGGGCTGGTTGGGGGGTTGGGGCACCATCCCCTGTCACACTCAAGGCAGGGTCGATGGGGAGGTTGCAGCGCCACCCCCTGTCACGCACAGAGCAGGGCCAATCAGGGGGTTGGGGCTCTGTACCCTGTCACGCACAGAGCAGGGCCCATCAGGGGGTTGGGGCGCCGCCTTCTATCACCCACAGAGCAGGGCCGATCAGGGGGTTGGGGCGCCGCCACTCTCACACTCAGGGCAGGGCCAATGGGGAGGTTATGGCTCTACCCCAGCCGTGGGCAAACTACGGCCCGCGGGCCGGATCTGGCCCGTTTGAAATTAATAAAACTAAAAAAAAAAAAGACTGTACCCTTTTATGTAATGATGTTTACTTTGAATTTATATTAGTTCACACAAACACTCCATCCATGCTTTTGTTCCGGCCCTCCGGTCCAGTTTAAGAACCTATTGTGGCCCTCGAGTCAAAAAGTTTGCCCACCCCTGCTCTATCCCGTCACACACAGAGCAGGGCCCGTGTGTGTGTGGGGGGGGAGGGTTGGGGCGCCACACCCTGTCACACACAGAGCCGCAGGGCGATCTGGGGGTTGGGGAGCTCCCCCCTATCAGGCACAGAGCAGGGCTGATCAGGGGGTTGGGGCGCCTTCCCCTGTCACGAACAGAGCAGGGTGGATAGGGAGGTTGTGGCCCCGCCCCCTGTCACACACAGAGCCGCAGGGCGATCAGGAGTTTGGGCGCTGCCCCCGTCACGCTGATCCCAGTGCTGGGAGGCATATTACCCTTTTACTATATAGGGTAGAGGCCTGGTGCACGGGTGGGTGCAGGCTGGTTTGCCCTGAAGGGTGTCCTGGATCAGGGTGGGGGTCCTCACTGGGGTGCCTGGCCAGCCTGGGTGAGGGGATGATGGCTGTTTGCAGCTGGTCACACATCCTTCAGGGTGGGGGTCCCCACTGGGGTGCCTGGCCAGTCTGGGTGAGGGGATGATGGCTGTTTGCAGCTGGTCACACACCCTTCAGGGTGGGGGTCCCCACTGGGGTGCCTGGCCAGTCTGGGTGAGGGGCTGAGGGCTGTTTTCAGGCTGGGGGTGACTGAAGCTCCCAACCGCTCCTGTTTTTCTTTTTTTTTTCTTTTTTATTCTGGGCCAGCTTTAGCTTTGAGGCTTGGCTCCAGCTCTTAGGCCTCCGCTGCTGAAAGTAGGTTTCTGGCCTTTGCTTACAATGTTGCGATCCTGATGGCTGAAGCCCAGCGGACTAAAGCAGGTTTCTGGGGTTTTGTTTAGCTTCTATATTTGTTACATAGTTGCTTAGAGTTGCAGCACAGAGGCCTGCAGCGGCAGGCCGGGAACGTTGGAGTCCTCCGTCACTGAAGCAAGCAAGCCTCATGTTAGTTTCAAGCTGCCTGGCTGCCAGCCACCATCTTGGCTGGCAGTTAATTTGCATATTGCCCTGATTAGCCAATGGGAAGGGTAGTGGTCGTACGCTAATTACCATGTTTCTCTCTCTCTCTCTCTTTTTTTTTTTTTTACCATGTTTCTCTTTTATTAGATAGGATTTTATCTGTCCTTTAAGCCGCTGTCAAGTTCAATGTTGAACAGTTATCCTAAAGATAACCAAATATCCTTAGGAAACCCATATTAAGCCATGTAGCACTTAAAAAATGTTCAAGCAAAAAATATAGATTGGGTGTTACATACCAATGACATTAGTTATCTA
The DNA here is from genome assembly GCF_963259705.1 of Myotis daubentonii. Taxonomy (NCBI): domain Eukaryota; kingdom Metazoa; phylum Chordata; class Mammalia; order Chiroptera; family Vespertilionidae; genus Myotis; species Myotis daubentonii. The sequence goes on along the minus strand of NC_081849.1, from coordinate 31,411,476 downwards.
AGAAAAACAACCATTTTTTAAAATGTTTCAACAACAATAAAAAAGATATATACAGAGGTGAGCAAAAGTAGGTTAAATTATCAATCATCATTACCTAAAAGATAAATTCTAAGTAAGGATAACAAACAATAACAATAATAAGACAAATAATATAAATAAATATAATCATTAAATAAAATAATGAAACAAGAATAAACTCTGTTTCGTGTACTCACAACTATAAACCTACTTTTGCTGACCCCTTTATTAAGCATGTAGGAAATGACATGAAGTCTGTGATTTGCTTTCCAACATCTCAGCAACAACAAAAAAAGAGGGAGGAAAGATGAAAAAAGACTGTTAATATCTTAAAAACCATTGAATCTGGGATGATTATGTGGGTGTCCATACTACTTTTATTTATGTCTGAAAATTTTTATAATAAAAATTGACAATTAAAAGATTAATTTATGAAATATATAAGGTGCTTCTTTTTTTGTTTTATTTTTGTTAATCCTCATCTGAGGATATTTTTCCATTTATTTTTAGAGAGAGTGGAAGGGAGGGAAGGGGAGAAACAGAGAGAGAAAAGCATCGATGTGAGAGAGACACATCTATTGGTTGCCTTCCACAGGCGCCCAACCAAGGCCAGGGATCAAGTCTGCAACTGAGGTACCTGTCCTTGACAAGAATTGAACCCAGACCCTTCAGTCCGAGGGCAAATGCTCTATCCACTGAGCCAAACCAGCTAGGGCAGATGTTTCTTTAATTCTTATCACAAAGTATATTTCTTTGTGCTTACATATCACATAGAACTGTTTGCAAGTTCATGTTTTTATTTTAATCAACACTTAGCATTTTCCTCAGTGAGGATTATGTTGTCTGGTTGGTTTCTTCCATGCATCTAAAAAGTCCCGCACTGTTAGTCTGAAGTCCATGATGGAGGACCACCACCAGTGCGTGGCCACTACTGCCCTGCACTCAAAACAATTAGAGCAAATACAAAACAGTTCATGATAAAAAATGCTTAAGAAGATGTGGATGCCGAAACCGGTTTGGCTCAGTGGATAGAGTGTTGGCCTGCGGACTGAAAGGTCCCAGGTTCGATTCGGGTCAAGGGCATGTACCTTGGTTGCGGGCACATCCCCAGTGGGAGATGTGCAGCAGACAGCTGATCAATGTTTCTCTCTCATCGATGTTTCTAACTCTCTATCTCTCTCCCTTCCTCTCTGTAAAAAATCAATAAAATCTTGTTTATTTGGCCCATGTTAGCCTTTGAGTTTGACATGCTTGATGTACATCCACATCTTTTTTTTTTTTTTTTAAGGTTTAAGTTTATGTGGGCCGCAAAAAAACAAAAGCTTCAATTTTCATAGAAACATAGGTTTACGATTCTGGTCAAGGGCATTAAAAAAAAAAAAAGAAAAGAAACCTAGGTTTATTTCGATAGAGATATGCTCAATACAAAGGGCTGAAACAAATGAGCAATCATTAACATAAAATAAAAGAACATTTTAATAAAAATTAACATTTTTTCTTGAACATTAACTTACCGGACACTATAACTGCACAAATTAATAAGTATAATGCAAATATTTCCTGTTCCACACACCAAACAAGTCAGTACAAGCCGATGACGTGGCAATCGGCTGCTAAAATATTCGCTGCTAATATCAGTGGAGAAAAATGGTGCGCCTGCACGTAAGGTGTGTAGGAGAAATGAATGCAACACGATTATAGAATCAGTCATTAGCGAACATTGTAGTTCATTATTAATAATTATGTATAACAGGATATTGTAAAAATTAAATTACGAAATTTTTAAAAAAATGTATTTTATTCGAAAACCAAGATGGCGGCGTAGGGAGTGGACCTGTGCGTGCTGCTCTTTCACAGCATCATTGAAACTACCAACTATGAGGCAAACAACCACCACTCAGAACCATGGGGAAGTTGGCCCAGTGGGAGATCTACAACTGGAAGGAAAGAAAGAGGCGCAGTGAGACTGAGTGGGAGCTATGGAGGCGCCAAAAACAGAGGTACGCAGTCACACGCCAGGCAGGCTGCAACTGGATTCACGGTTTTCTTTCAATTGGAAGCGGTTACGAACCCTCGAATCCTCTGGGCTTGCTCGGGGCGGGTCTCTGAGGCCCCAGATCCCAAGGGGAGAGGCGGCCATGACCTTGCAGCGGTGGAAAGCGAGTGCGCGGCTGCTCACCGGCACTGAGGGACGCGAAGTCCTGGTGTCCCAGGGAGGCGAGGGGCGCGGAGATGCCACCATTGCTATTTCCTCCGAGTTGGTGACTCCCTGAGACCCCGCCCTACTCAATTTAAATCCCCATCCAGGCTGTGCCGGAGACACAAGAGGAAACGCCTGTGCTTTTGCAAACCCTCAAATCCACAGAGCTGGTTTGGGTGGGATCGTGAGGCACCAGACCCTACAGGGGGAGAGGCGGTAAGGCCTTGCAGCCGTCAGAAAGGGAGGTCGGCTCTGTTGCATAGCTGCTTGCCGGCACTGGGGGACGCAAAGCCCGGGTGTCCGGGAGAGGTGAGGGGCTGCGGAGACGCAGCCAGTGCTATTTGCTCCGCCATGGCGACTCCCTGAGACCCAGCCCTAATCAATTTACATCCCCATCCAAGCTGTGCCAGGTGCACAAAAAGACCCACCTGTGCTTTTGCAGCCTAACCCAACAAATTGCAGACTTCAACTGCTCGCAGCCATGGGAGACACACTCAAGCAGCAGACCCAGGAGAACCAAGATGGCGGCGTAAGGAAGAGACCTGTGCGTGCTGCCTCCCACAACAACATCGAAACTACCAACTATAGGGCAAACAGCGATCATTCGGAACCATGGGAAAGCTGGCCCAGTGGAAGCTCTACAACTGGAAGGAAAGAAAGAAGAGCACTGAGACTGAGTAGGATGTGCAGAGGCACCAAGTACAGAGCCCAACCCAGCAGGCTGCAGAGTTCAGCTCCTCGCATCCGGGAGGGACGCAATCGGGGGGCGGAGTAGGGACGGCCCCGGTGAGGCTGAAACGGCCCTGGTGAGTTTGGGATGGCCCCGGTGAGGTTGAAACGGCCCCGGTGAGGTCGGGATGGCCCTGGTGAGGTAGGGACGGCCCCGGTGAGGTTGAAATGGCCCCGGTGAGGTTGAAACGGCCCCGGTGAGGTCGGGATGGCCCTGGTGAGGTAGGGACGGCCCCGGTGAGGTTGAAACGGCCCCGGTGAGGCTGAAATGGCCCCGGTGAGGTTGAAGCGGCCCCGGTGAGGTTGAATCGACCCCAGTGAGGTCAGCATGGCCCCGGTGAGGTTGAATCGACCCCAGTGAGGTCAGCATGGCCCCGGTGAGGTTGAAACAGCCCCGGTGAGGCTGAGATGGCCCCAGTGAGGTTGGGATTGCTCCAGTGAGGTTGGGACAGATAATGGGGACCAGTATAGACTGATGAACAGGGGTAGATGCAGAGGCAGAGCAACATTGAACAGACTGTCAAACTACAGTGGGAAGCCTAGGGAGGGTTTGGGGGGGATTAAGAGATCAACCGAAGGACTTATATGCATGCATATAAGATTAACTAATGGACACAAGACACTGGGGGGAGGGGGGAGGGCCTGGGGGAATGTCGGGGGGGGGGGGGAAAGGAGACATATGTAATACTCTTTGTAATACTTTAAGAAATAAAAATTATAAAAAAGATATATATATATATATATATATCTTATTGATTTTTTTTTTCAGAGAGGAAGGGAGAGGGATAGAGAGTTAGAAACATCAATGAGAGAGAAACATTGATCAGCTGCCTCCTGCACACCTCCTACTGGGGATGTGCCCACAACCAAGGTACATGCCCTTGACCAGAATCAAACCGGGGACCCTTAAGTCTGCAGGCTGACGCTCTATCCACTGAGCCAAACCAGCTAGGGCAAATTACGAAATTTTTATTAAAACATTTCTTACATACTGTTATATTGGCTGGGCCGCAAAAATATTCATTGTGGGCCACGAGTTTGACATGCTTCCTGTATGTTATACACTAGAGGCCCGGTGCACAAAATTTGTACACAGTAAGGTCCCTAGGCCTGGCCAGTGATCAGGGCTGATCAGGTCTTTCGGCTGCCAGCTGGGGCCTGCCTTCGCTCCGCGCCACCCCCTGGTGGTCAATGCATGTCATAGCGAGCGATCGAACTCCCAGTCGAACTCCTGAGGGGACACTTTGCATATTAGCCTTTTATAAATATAGATGGGGAAACCCTAGGAAAAAGAAAGAACTGCCAGGGATGGGAAGGAAAAACTGAAATACAATGGGCAAAGAACAGAGGAGAGGAAAATAGAAAAATAGAATGAGGGAGAAGGTTGGAAGCAACAGAGGAAGAAAGAGAAGCTAAAGAGTAAAGGCCCAACAAATAACCAAAAATATTGCTCTGTCCTATGAACTTATTGCAAATATATTTTTGGAAGTATTATGGATTTTAAGAGCTAAGCAAATAGATCAATTAGAGATTAAATGTTCTAAAGTATGTTTATAAGTATGTTTAAAGACAAAATTTTCTTACCTTGACGAAGGTAGTAAATCACTAAGTTTAGCCTTGCTTCAGGAATGACATCAACCAGGGGAGGCAAAACCTGCAAAGCCCCTTCACCTCCTCGGAAGACAACCTAGAGATGGAGAAGCTGAGTTATTATGGCAATGAGTACAAATATATTTATTGGTGGAAATGTTTCAAGAACTGAGACTTGTAAGTGGATACATGATGCCAACTCAAATGCCCTGGGAATGAGTTAATATCTTGAGAACTTTTATCATTCACTGAATGTATTATTGCCTAACTATTACCTGTGCTTCCAACCATTCGCCTTTCCCCTCCCCTTTGATTTTGATCCTTGTATTTAAATATTTCCTTTTTTACCCTATCTAAAATCTATCTTCACTATCAGTCTTATACCCTTATCCTCCTTTATTTTTATTCATAGCATTTATCACTTCATTTGACGTATTTTGTATCTGTTTATCTGTTACACCCTCCAGCATATAAGCTCCACATGACAAGGAGCTTTGCATTTACTGTGTACTCCCGGCCGCTAGCACTGTATCTAGTATAGTTGGTGTTCATTATTATTTGAAAGGATGCATATATACATATATATATATATATATATTATTGATTTTTAGAGCGAAAGGAAGAGAGAGAGAGAAACATCAATGTGATAGCGACACATCAACCGCTGCCTCCTGCACACCTCCTACTGGGGATTGAACCTGCAACCTGGGCATGTGCTCTGACCGGGAATCGAACTGGCAACTTTTCGGTACACAGGATGATGCCCAACCAACTAAGCCACACTACGAGGGCAGAATGAATATATTTTTGAAGCTCTCTATACACATGACCTTGACCTCACTTAAAAAAAAAATAAAAGCATTATCTAGCTCTAGCTGTTTAGCTCAGTTGGTTGGGTGTTGTCCAGTTCACCAAAAGGTTACCAGTTTGATTCCTGGTCAGGGCATATGCCCAGATTGCTGGCTCAACCCCTAGTAGGGGGTATGCAGGAAGCAGCTAATGGATGTTTGGATCTCACCTTGAAGTTTCTCTCCTTCTCCCTTCCTCTCAGTCTAAAAATCAATAAAAAAATTTTTTAAAGCTGTCCTGGCTGGTATTTCTCAGTGGTTAGAGCATCGGCCCATACACCAAAGGGCCATGGGTTCAATTCCCAGTCAAGAGCACATATCTGGATTGCAGGTTCCATCCCCAGTCCCAGTCTGGATGCATGCGGGAGGCAATTAATTGATGTGTCTCTCTCTCATCACTGTTTTTCTCTTTCTTCCTTCCTCCCTCCTTTCTTCCCTCCCTCCCTTCCACTGCCTAAAAATCAATGGAGCCCAGCCAGTGTGGCTTAGTGGTTGAGAGTCGACCTATGAACCAGGAAGTCATGGTTCAATTCCTGGCCAGAGCACACGCCCAGGTTGTGGACTCAATCCCCTGTGTTGGGCATGCAGGAGGCAGCCAATGATTCCTTCTCATCATTGATCTTTCTGCCTCCTTCTCCCTCTCCCTTCCTCTCTGAAATCAATAAAAATATATTATAAATAAATAAATAAAAATCAATGGAAAAAAAATATCCTCAGGTGAGGATTACTAAAAAAGAAAAAAACCACTATCTAAATTATACTAATTATAAAAAACAGTGACCTGCTCGCCTGGTCGCCCCTAACTGCCCCCACTGCTGGCCTGGTTACCCCCAACTGCCCCCCCCCTACCGGCCTAGTTGCCCCTCACTGTCCCCCCTGCCAGCCTAACCGCCCCCAACTTCCCCCCCTTCTGGCCTGGTCGCCCCCAACTACACCCCCCGCTGGCCTAGTTGTTCCTAACTGCCCCCCCTCCGCCGGCCTGGTCGCCTCTTACTTCCCCCTTTGCCAGCCTGGCCGCTCCCAACTACCCCCCTCTGCCAGCCTGGTCACCCCAACTGCCCCCCCTGCCGGCCTGGTGGCCCCCAACTGCCCCCCCTGCTGGCCTGGTTGCTCCTCATGGCCCCCCCTGCCGGCCTGGTCACCCTATGCAGCCTGCTGTTCAGTCGTTTGGTCGTCCTTCACTAACCCCCCTGTTGGCCTGGTTGCCCCACGCAGCCTGCTTGTTCAGTCATTGGTCATCCCTCAATAACCCCACTGTGGGCCTGGTCATAGGCAGCCATCTTGTGAGGGTGTAAGGATTAATTTGCATATTTCCTGTTTTTTTCTGTTTATTATATAGGATTGTGTTATTTTCCATATGACCAACTGTGAACCTACTTATGCCCCACCCTCTATATGGGGAAAAGTAGGTTTACAGTTGCAAGTACACGAAACAGTTTATTCTTGTATCATTATTTATTATGTATTATTTACTTGTATTATTTACTTCTTTTGGCCACACTATATATTACTGCCCTCCCACTAAGGATTTCCATGATAAAAGGACCTGATATTTTATAAACACATTTTCTCTCCTCGACAGCAAGGAGTTCCCTTGGAGTAGAGGACTACTTGCTGAGCTATCTCCCTTCGTTCATCTTTCTAATGGCTGAGATGTAGGAAATAGGATAGGACTCAAGTCACTCAAGACGGGGAACTATTCTTCACCAGATTGTGCCTGATGAGTTCCTTCGCAAATTCAAAGGAAGAAGAAGCATTGTCCATCAAGCTTTTGAGTTCAGCCTGAAATTGAAAAAGGAAAGACTTATGAAAACAACACATATGTAGTTCTAACACCACATATCTGCACAATGCTTTATAGCTTCAAAGAATTTAACATGCTATTTCATTTGTTCCCCAGGACTCTAAGAAATAACATAATTATGATTATCCTCATTTTACAGTTGAGAACATTGAGGCCTATAAAAGTTTAGTGACTTGAACCTTATATTAACCAGCAAGTTTGAAATTGGTGAACCCAAGGCTGAAGACTCCTTGAGTTAGTCTTTTCTCAGGGCCAAAGGTAATAAAGGAGTTAAAGTTTCTTTTTTAAAAATATGTTTTTGTTATTGATTTTAGACAGAAAGGAAGGGAGAGGGAGAGAGAGATAGAAACACTGATGAGAGAGAAACATCAACATTGATCGTCTGCCCCTGCCCACCCCACTCCCTACTAGGGATGAGCTGGCAACCCAGGCGTGTGCTCTGACCAGAAATCGAACCAGCGACCTCCTGGTGTATGGTTTGACACTCAACCACTGAGCAACACCGGCTGGGCAAGGAGTTAAACTTTTAGCAACTGAGGCTGACCCTTCAATCTGACCATTCCACCTATATCCTGAATTCTCAGGGTAACTCCTTCCTGCTGAATTGCTGTTTGTTTACATAACTCAATTAAAATGCCTCTTCCCACCCTGGCAGGATAGCTCAGTTAGTTAGAGAGTCATCTTTGTACAAGATTTCAGATTGGATCCCTGGTTAGGGCACATACCAATGAATGCATACATAAGCGAAACAACAAATTGACATTTCTCTCTCTCTCCCTCAAATCAATCAATCAATCAAATAAAATACCTCTTCCTTCTACTTTATTATTTATTAGACCTCTTCTGCATTCTCTTACCCCCTTAGCACCCCTTAGAATAAATGGTCAGTCATTTCCAGTGTCTTTACTAAGACACTAGACTCACCCCTTCCACAGCTTTCTGCTATCTCTACCTTGCCAATCTATGATTTGGAGTAATTCTCTCTTCCTCCTTTTTCTACTTTCATCAGTGGGTAGCTACGGTTTTGTGGATAAAATGATTAAATTCTTGATTATGCACACTAACCACGATAAGCTGTTCTACGTGACCTCAGATAGGAGTGCATGTCTACTCAGCAATCCTTTTATTAATCTCTTCTCTTGATCACAGCAGTGATTCCAAAGTGTTGGGTAATATTAGGCTAGATAATCTCAAGCTTTGAAATCTCAAGATCCCTTTTATAATCTTAAATATTATTAAGGATCCCAAACAGCTGTTGTTTATGTGGGTTATAGCCATCATTATTTATTGAATTAAAACAAAAAATGTAAGTATTCAATTAATCAAAAAATATAAATCTACTATACATTAACATAAATAACTTTTTTAAATTTAAAACAACTATATTTTCCAAGACAAAAATTTTGTGAGAAGAATGGGACCTGGCCCTGAACGGGCCTGCCTAGGGCCAGCTGGTAGTGTGTGAGTTCTTGATTTCATGCAGGAAAGATTTCACAACAGGAGTCCAGATGAGTATGAGGGTGTGTTTATTAAAGCTAGGGACAGTGAAGCAAGAAAGGGCTTAGCATAGAAAGCAACAGGAGAACTCTGGCTCACTGGGACGTCAGAGAAAAGGGGACCTTGGAGACAGGTTGGAGGGTTAGTCTGAGAGGAGCGGCTGCTGCCCATGGCTCCCCTGGTTGTGAGTCTCTTGGGGACCCTCAGAGTTTAGGAGGTGCACGCCTGTAGAGGACAAGGGGAAAGAAATGGCGCAGGTTGGCTCCCTGGAGGGAGAGTAAGAGCCAAGTCCTTTGTCTTGAGGGTTTTTCTCTCTCTCTTGCAGGCAGGTATCTTAGGGGAGGGTTTCAGCAGAATATTCATCAGTTTTCCATGTGTGCTCTTTCAAGGTCATGGTCTCCACTGATTGGTCAGTGCCAGGGGGTCATTAGTCCCTGAGCTGGTCCCATCTGTTTTTGCTGCTTTTCTGGGCCTGGAGCTGAATGAAATACAACTGAGACCTGAGTGTTATCTCTAGGGAGGTGAACTTCTGTATCTGGCTGTTATTTGCTCAACCAGTTTGTTCAGTTATCTGTTCAGTTTCCCTATTCCACTCGTCCTGGCTTACTGGCCTGTCTCACTGTTTAACATTCTTGCAAATCTCTTTAATGTCTGGCTTAATAGAGGACAGCTAGATTGGCATATCTGTAACTGCATTTGAACTATTTTGAAATCACACTATCTCTGGAAAACTTGATTGAACACTTGAGAGAATGAAAGTGGAAAGAGATCTTTTAGTATTCTGAAGATAGTTTAAATCTCCAGCAGGGCTAGCCAGAACTAAGGGTGAGGCAAGTAGGTGCCTACGACACAGATTTAAAGCAGCCCCGCTCACATCTGTGCAGTATGCAGTTGCTGACTTTTCTATTTTGCACCTAAGCAGGTTGCTCACCTCACACAATCCAGGCCCCGGAACATCCCTAACACAGGATCATTGCCCAGATAGGATTGCATAGGCCAATGGTTCTCAACCTGTGGGTCGTGAACCCTTTGGGGGTCGAACAACCCTTTCACAGGGGTCACCTAAGACCATCGGAAAACACATATATAATTACATATTGTTTTATGATTAATCACTATGCTTTAATTATGTTTAATTTGTAACAATGAAATTGGGGGTCAACACAACATGAGGAATTGTATTAACCCTTTGCGGTCCAATTTTATTTTTGGAATTCAAACAGTCTGGTCCAAATTAATTGATGGGATTGAATGTTGAACCGGTTTGCGGTGTCGACCTCAGCCTCGACGTTGGACCTGCTCCTAGTGCCTGGTCTGTCGAGTCAGCCTCCACGTTGGACCAAAAAGGGTTAAAGGGTCGCGGTATTAGGAAGGTTGAGAACCACTGCCATAAGCAGTTCAGGCAATCATGGTCATATCTGTTTCTCTGTTCAGCCCTGAAATCCCTGGAACCCACTACACTAAGTTTTACAGATTCCATGAACTATAGTCCCAGATCACAATTTGAGAGCCACTGGGCTAGATTATTCAAATCAATGCTCTCATTGAAAACAACTGAATAAAAATAGACATACTCTTAAACATTTTCTTAAGAATACCAAAGAAAGCCCTCACCGGTTTGGCTCAGTGGATAGAGCGTCGGCCTGCGGACTGAAGGGTCCCAGGTTCGATTCTGGTCAAGGGTATGTACCTTGGTTGCGGGCACATCCCCAGTGGGGGGTGTGCTCGAGGCAGCTGATTGATGTTTCTCTCTCATCGATGTTTCTGGCTCTCTATCCCTCTCCCTTCCTCTCTGTGAAGATCAATAAAATATATATTTAAAAAAAAAGAAAGAAAAAGAATACCAAAGAAAGTAAGAAGTTGCCAGACCAAAATTGAAGGGGAAAACAGAACCTAGAGAAGGTAGCAAGCATGAAAACCATTATTTCCTTGGAGGCTTTATTGATTCTATAAAATTTTTTAAAATATTTATTTATTTGTAATCCTCACCCACGGACATGCTGAGAGAGAGAAACATCGATCGGCTGCTTCCCACAAGCTCCACGACTGGGGACTAAACCCACTAATCAGGCATGTGCCCTGACTGGGAATTGAACAAGCAACCCTTTGGTGCACAGGACCACATTCAAACAACTGAGCCGCTCTGGCTGGGCTAAAATTAAAACTTTTAGTTGTTGATAGTCTTGCCAGGCAACAAGAACAAAAAACAAAGCTCAGGACCTGCACAGGGAGTCTGGCAGGACACCCTTCCCCACAATCAGCCAGGACTCCACAGAGCTCCACTGGCAAGGGCAGGATGAACAGAACTGGCACATCCCTCACACAGGATCATCGCCCAGCTAGGACTGCACAGGCAGTGCAGGCAATCTCATGCCTTGAGCTTGGTTCAGGGTGGTCCCAAACTGACAGTTCTCCGGGGTGTCTGACGTAGAAAATGCATATCACTTAGGGAGAAAAGTACCTTCGTTGTAGGCCTTAAATTATTACTATACAAAGACACTACACTCCTCGAGGGAGAACCAGGAGAAACGAGAAAAAAACAGAATTAGAGCCACAAAAATTTCATAAATTCAAATTGTTAAACTCAGATCACAAAACAAGTATGCTGACTATGTTCAAGATAATAAAAGACAAGCCTAAAAGCATAATACTGCAAATGATAGAAAGTGAAGATTTTTTAAGAAATAAAGAACTTCTAGAAATATAAAATATTTTAAACAAAATTAATAACTGGATGGCTAAGTGTCATATAAATGAGCCAAAAATGACCACTGTATATTGGCCCCCAGCTTGTTTATATTTTCACAGTAGGCTGAGACCCCTTAGCTCAAAAGCTTTCTAAAAAACATTTTTAAAAAATCAGCTTAAATTTTACTCATCCAGTTTGTTTTAAATGTGGCCCAAATAAGCACATTTTTAATCCTTGACACCCTGCCTGGTTTTCATACCTCACAAACTTTCCAGACATCTGCTAGCCATAGATAAGATAAATCCTAGAGCTATAAAGAACCTAACCTGCCCAGCTGGCATGGTTCAATTGGTTGAGCGTGTCCTACGAACCAAGTCACAGTTTGACTCTTTTTTTTTTTTTTAATATATTTTATTGATTTTTTTTTACAGAGAGGAAGGGAGAGGGATAGAGAGTTAGAAACATTGATGAGAGAGAAACATCGATCAGCTGCCTCCTGCACACCTCCTACAGGAGATGAGCCTGCAACCAAGGTACATGCCCTTGACCGGAATCGAACCTGGGACCCTTAAGTCCGCAAGCCGACACTCTATCCAGCCGTGGGCAAACTACGGCCCGCATGCCGGATCCGGCCCGTTTGAAATGAATAAAACTAAAAAAAAAAAAAAAAAAAAAAAAAAAGACCGTACCCTTTTATGTAATGATGTTTACTTTGAATTTATATTAGTTCACACAAACACTCCATCCATGCTTTTGTTCCGGCCCTCCGGTCCAGTTTAAGAACCCATTGTGGCCCTCGAGTCAAAAAGTTTGCCCACCCCTGCATCCACTGAGCCAAACAGGTTAGGGCACACAGTTTGATTCTTGGTCAGAGCACATGGCCAGGCTTCGAGCTCCATCCCCAGTAGGGGACATGGAGGAGGCAGTCAATCGATGTTTCTCTTTCATCAATGTTTCTATTGCTCTCTCCCTCTTCCTTCCACTCTCTGAAATCAATGAAAACATATTTTTTAAAAAGAACCGAAGCTGCTGTTGCCTATCGGACTTCAAGCAGTCTCTGACCCCGACACTCCCTCCCTGCTGCTGAGAGACATCCTCTAGACAAATAAGCTCCTATCCAAATCCCCTCCTCCCTGGAGTTACTGTACCCTCCTCCTCCCATTCTGGATGGTGGTCTCTGTGCCATAGCCTCCAGACAGTCACATGCTCTAAGAGACCACCCCCCCTCCAAAACTTTTCAAAGAGTCACCCAAATAAAGTTTGTGGGTGCTATTGTCACCTCATGGTCATATCTGTTTCTTTGATCAGCCCTGAAATCTCTAGAGCTCCCTACACTAGGTTAGACATGTCATAAGAAAGAATTAATGAATGGGAAAACAGGTGTGAAGAAATTCTGCAGAGTATAGCACAGAGAGACAAAAGGAGGAAAAATAACAAAAAGAGGGTAGGATTAGATAATACTGTAAAAGGGTCCAACATATGTGCCTGATTGAAGTTCTTGAGTGAAATATGAGCAACAATGGGTAGAAGAAAAATCTGAAAAAAAATTTAAAAAATTTTTGAGAATTTTCTCTGATTAGACTCATTAATCCACCAATTCAGTAAGTCCCATGAGGACAAATTTTTTTTTTAAGTTCACATCTAGTTAAATAATAGTAAAACTGAAGGAAATAAAAAAAAATGGGAAGTTTTTAAAATTAAATTTTTTATTAAAAAGATGGATTACTTTCAAATAAAGTCAGAATGATAGCTAACTTCTTAACATAAAAATGGAGCTAGATCATGGAAAGATATCTTCAATGGGCCAATAGGTACTCTATATCTAATGAAAATATCTTATAATATATAAAAGCAAAATAAAGACATCTTAAGACCAACAAAAACAGAATTTGCCACCAGACTCTCACTAAAGGAAATCTGAAGGAAAACTTTATTTTTAATTTTTAAAAAATTATTAATTTTAGAGAGAGAATAAGGGAGAGAGAAAATAGATACTTCATTAGTATCTCTGTGTAGTAACACAGAGAGGGACAGAAACATTGATTTGTTCTTTCACTTATTTATGCATTAATTGGTTGATTCTCGTATGTGCCCTGACTGAGGATCGAGCCTGAAACTTTGGCGTATCAGGATCATGCTCTAACCAGCTGAGCTACCTGGCCAGGGCCCGAAGGATAAATTTTACTTCAATTAATAGGAAAAGAATCCCAGATTAAAGGTTTCAGTTACAAGTAAAAATTAAAAGGGAGACATGGGTGATACTATTAACAATAAAAATATATATTAAAAAATAAAATAGGTACCCCCCCCCCAAAAAAAAGAATAAAAAGGAAAAACTATGATATTTAAATGTTGGTAACACTAAATAAATCAATAGATTTAGCAGCAATAATTTTTTTTAAATATGATACTAAAGCCCTGGCCGGTGTGGCTCAGTTGGTTGAGTGTCATCTTATGCACCAAAGGGTTGCCTGTTCGATTCCCAGTCAGGCACATGCCCAGGTTGTGATTTCTGTCGGTCCCATGTCAGGATGTCTACAGGAGACAATCAATCAATGTTGTTGTTTTTGTCTCTCTCCCTCTCCCTTCCTCTCTCTCTAAAAAAAAAAAAATAAATAATCAATAAAAATATATTTTAAAAATATGATACTAAAGAACAAGAAAAAATAGCATATGATTTAGGAAGGTGGTAAATGAAGTGAAAATATTGTCAAATCTTTGTATTGCTTAGGAGGAGAATTAAAATTAACATTAACCTTGGTTAAATGAAGGATGTCTGTAGTAATTTTTATGGTAAGCACTAACATATAAAAACAGAGTGTATAACTTCTGAAACTAGCAAAGGAAAAATATAAAGATAAAAATAGCCAATCAAAAACAATCCAAAAAATGACTCAAAAAGGAGAGAAAAAGAAATAGGTGAGACAAATAGAAATTATAGACTAATCAAACTGATAAGTATTGACGTAAAAATCTTAAATGGAATATTAGCTAACTGAATCCTGTGAAATGTTATTTTAAAGCTGTAGTAATTAAGGCAGAATGGTGCTGAGAGCAGGAGTAGACAAATGGATCAATAGACTACAGGGCCTTAGAGTCAGATGGACATGGGTTCGAGACCTAAGTTTGATACTTGTAAAATCTTAAGTTATTAAAAGTACATTAAGAATTAAGTCAGTCAATGCAAATTATTTCATGATTACTAGAGAAGAGCTGTTAGGGCTGTTGAAGGAGGAATACATGAGGCCAAAGTGATAGGGAATTATAAATTTACTAGAGGCCCAGTGCACGAATTCGTGCACTGGTGGGGTCCCTCGGCTTGGCCTGTGCCCTCTCGCAATCCAGGACTTCTTGGGGGATGTCAGATAGTTGGTTTTGGACTGATTCCCGCAGGCCCGATCCAGACAGGAGGGAGCCCAATCCCCGCAGGCCCAATCTGGACAGGAGGGAGCCCGATCCTGTGTGTTGAGCATCTGTCCCCTGGTGGTCAGTGGGTGTCATAGCAACCAGTCGACTGGTCATTTGATTGTTTAGGCCAGTGATGGCGAACCTTTTGAGCTCGGCATGTCAGCATTTTGAAAAACCCTTACTTAACTCTGGTGCCATGTCACATATAGAAATGTTTTGATATTTGCAACCATAGTAAAACAAAGATTTATATTTTTGATATTTATTTTATATATTTAAATGCCATTTCACAAAGAAAAATCAACCAAAAAACTGAGTTCGTGTGTCACCTCTGACATGCGTGTCATAGGTTCGCCATCACTGGCTTAAGCTTTTATATATATATAGATATGTAAGCTGCACTGACAATTTCAAATGAAAAAGCATGCCTTTTGGAGATGGGAAGTGCAATTTGGCAACCTGACTCGGATAGCACTAGACCTACAGAATACTGGTTAACCGTGCTACTCACACCAGACTATAGACAGAACATGTGCAAATAAAACTGGCAATGTCCCCAAGATTGATTCAAGGTAGAAAGGCAAAAATATATTTCTTTTCTTTGTTCTTACCAAGGATGAAAATTCTGAAGAGATCAAATTGCAAACCCAGTTTACTATTAAACTGCTGATGCTGGAAACTAGCCAATTAGATAGACTCAAGGGACTCTTTAGTTGAAATGAGCATACCCAAGAATGTATTTTATATAATATATAAATGGACTGTTCGATTGCATACTGAGCAATTTAATTGACAGGCATTTCCTTTGCCACAACTAACCACCTTTATTGACATAAGCCACAGAAAGTGAATCTGGGCTTATGCTAAAGACATGAGCTCTACACCCCTCCTCCTTCCCTGCCAACTAATACACACTGTTTCCCTGAGGAGTTGAATATCCTGTCAGCATGAAGTAAGTTCCTTGCTATTACATTTTCACAAATTTTACCTTGATATAGTCAATTTGCTGGTTTCAGTTTCTTTCTTTCCTCCTCTTACTCTGCGTGGCATACCAGTAAAAACTTTTTTGGATAAGGGTAGGATTTTAAAATTTTGACACATGCAGAAATTTTACTTTTAAATTTTGGTGGCTTCTGACATAAAGTAATGCCCAAGAAATAATTTCCAAACATGGTCGCCTCATAGAGTTAATTTAAAAATATGTGTACAAGACCTGGCCAGTGTGGCTCAGTTGGTTGGTCACCGTCTTGTAAACCAGGAGTTTGCTGGTTCAATTAACATCAGGAGGTTTTGGGCTCAATACCTGGTAGGGGACATGCAGGAGGCAGCCAATTGATGTTGCTATCTCTCTCTCCCTCTCCCTTTCTCTCTCTCTAATAAATTATTCTTTTAAAAAAATTTGTACAAGGTTGGGCAAAATAGGTTTATAGTTGTTTATATGGAAAAATAATTAATAAATAATAACACAAAGTAAACTCTTGTGTTCTGCATAGTCACAACTGTAATCCTACTCCCGCCCCCATAAATAACCAAATCAGTACATAGCTATAGTATAGAACATGCTATCTACATATATTTATAGCTATATACACGTGTATATATGCATGCATGTGTGTGTGTGTGAAATATTAAATAAAAGGGGGGTCATAATGTATGGCCTCCTGTGTACTCTCAGTAGTTTCCTATAAAAAGAGAGCTCTAACAGAATTTACCATAGGGTTGTCAGGGAAACTAAATAAAGGATATAAAGTGCTCTGCACAGAACTTATAAGGTAGCTAAGTTCTAAATATTTATAAAACATCTACCACTATTGATTCTTATAATAACCTTGAAGGAGACACTGAAGTGTACCAACCAAAGGAAGACAGCCAGGAATGAGAAAGGTGTATGCAAAGCTATGGCAGTCAGAGAGTATGGCGTATGGAGCAAACTCACTGGTTGGGCTGAAAAGGACAAGACTAGAGGCAGGGAAAGAACTGAAGTAAGTGATGAGGACTAGAGCAGTGGCAAAGGAGAAAGCAGACAGACAAAAGGGATATCTAGAACACAGAACTGGTAGGAACTGGTAAATGATTAGATGGGGAATGAAAGAGAAGAGAGTGATGGATATCCTAGGATCGGATGTGATTTATATATTGCTGACACTGAACCAAAGAGCCTCAAAAATATTTTGGAGGAAGAAGTGAAAATATCTGATTTTAACATATTTGAGTTAATGTAGGGCATCTAGGAAAAGATCATCTACAATATATTAGGTAGACACAGAGAATTTAGAAGTCAAGATTCTTTTTAGAATATCTGGTAAATATAAATATTGAAGTAATTAGGTTCATATAGAATCATACTGGCAACAATAAAGGGGTATTGATCAAGATAAGAGTTTCATGAATAACCCAGGAAGCATAGGGTAATTTGAACTGGAATTAAGTTAAAAAATGAATTTCCGTCACTACCTCAGCTGCTTTGCCATTGTAAAGACGAAAATGATTACAGGCCTTAAGATTGAGTGCGATGGTGCTATCAGGAATTTGCTGAAGGTAAACAGCCAGAACTTCTTGAGACACATCATAGTAATCCAACTTGTAGTAACACAGAGCCACATAAACATTAAGGGCAAGGTATTCCCTATTAGATAAAAGAATTAAAGGTTAACAGAAATGCTGTCAAACTACAAAGACTTTTTTAACGGCCAAGAACAGCAAGGCAAAGAGGATGTGAATTTGCCTTTTGAAGAAAGAAGGCAAGGTATAATCAGTGTAGGATTTTTCTTTTGGTATTGTAATTTTGGATGTTTTGATAAGTAGAAAAAAGGATGACAATTAGAGAAGCAAGTGAAAAGTTTAACTCCTACCTGTTCATGTTAAAAAAAAACCTAACATACAACATAATTGAGTATAAATGCAAATAAGCACACACCATACAGAAGATGGACAGTCAAGGCAAGTAGACGTGATGACTTAAAATGGGAATGAATGGGAGACTGTGAAAGTAAAGTAAAAGAAGGGAGCAGAGAGGTGGGTGAGATATTTTGGGGATGTGGGAGAGAGGCAAAGTGGTCAGTGATAAAGTTGCAATGTTAATTTTTCCAATTTCATCACCAAGTTACCTAAAAGGTACTGCAACTTTGAAACTGATACACCTAGACCAGTGGTCGGCAAACACATCAGTCAACAGAGCCAAATATCAACAGTACAACGATTAAAATTTCTTTTGAGAGCCAAATTTTTTAAACTTAAATTATATAGGTAGGTACATTGTTATTGACTTAATTAGGGTACTCCTAAGCTGGCCTTTGCTAAAAACATCCTCAATCTGATTGAGGTACGTTTGCTGAGGTTGACCCCTTCCAACTCTCCCATCCACACTCGTCTTGTATACTTGTTTCGTCTATCTCCTTTCGTTCATCCTCTCTATATGTCCACCCCCCACTTCTTCTAATGCCACTTCTTCAAAACAGACTCACCCAGGCCAAAAACCGACTTCTGCGCATGGGCCACAAAGTTTCAATTGCACTGTACGTGCGTGCCCGCACATGGTATTTTATGGAAGAGCCACACTCAAGGGGCCAAAGAGTCGCATGTGGCTCGCGAGTCATGGTTTGCCGACCACTGACCTAGACCATACAATTTCAATAGGGGAAATATCACTCATAAATGGGGCAATAATTGGTTCTTATAAAGAGGTGGGAAATTATACTAATTTTATATACAAAGCATAGCTATACATACAGTACATAAACAAATATACAGTATATATGTGGTATTAAAATTTCATGAGAGGGCAATTAGGGGGAAAACGGGTCTAAAAAGGCTCCTTGGAAGGGTGATAATGAAATAAAGGTGGAGAAACCTTGATCTATCTAGACGATAAAGAGTTCTTACGCTCACCAGATTAGTTAACAGATTTGAACACATGGTGATACTAGATCTAAAGGACACTATGTCTTTGGCCAAACTAGTTACAGAAGAAACTAACAAAATGAGATTTTGAGTAGGCATAAAAGAACACAGACCTGTTATCTAGCAGAATTCGCTTATAAATATCAATAGCTTCTTGGTAGTGAGATCGCATATAGTGGATTGAGGCCAAACTGAGCTGATCTTCTGTGATGTCCTGAAGATTCTGATGGAAGTTCATCAACTTCTTCTCATCATTAAACTAAAATGTAAGAGAGAAAAAGACATGTAAAGTTTCACATTAGCCCTGGCTGGGTAGCTCAGTTGGTTAGAGCATTGTCCTGATATACTAAGGTTGCACATTCCATCCCCAGTCAGGGCACCTACAATAAACAATCAATGAATGCATAAATAAGTGGAACAACACATCAGTATTTTCTCTCTCTCTCTCTCTCTCTCTCTCTCTCTCTCTCTCTCTCTCTCTCTCTCCCCCTTCCTCTCTCTAAATTTAATGTTAAATAAAATTCATATTATAGTCAGAGATATCAATACCTACACTATAGAGACTTTAACTCCTCCTCCTCCAGCTATTTTTTCTCTATGTTCTCTCTATTTCCCTTCAGTTTTTGTCTTCTCCTTTGTCTATCCTTCAGAGAAAGAATGAAAATAGCCTCTGGAGGCATAGTCTTGACAATGGAAAGCCTTTAAGTTAGAGGTCATATACCTTACTTGATCCCTCTTCTCTCTTTCTCTTACCTTCTTTTTCTTTTCTATTTCTTTCTTGATATTTTCTCCCTTTCCTTATTTTCTTTGTCTCTTTATCTTTTCTTTTTTAAAAAATGATTTTATTGATATTAGAGAGAGAGGAAGGGAGAGAGAGAGGAAGGGAGAGAGAGAGAGAGGAAGGGGGAGAGAGAGAGAGAGAGGAAGGGGGAGAGAGGGAGAGAGAGGAAGGGGGAGAGAGAGAGAGAGAGAGAGAGAGAGAGAGAGAGAGAGAGAGAGAAGGAAAGAAAGAAATACTGATGTGAGAGCAAGACATTGATTGGCTGCCTCCTGTGCGCCCCCTACTGGGGATCGAGCCCACAACCCGGGTATGTGCCCTGACCTAGAATGGAACCAGTGACCTCTTGATGCATGGGTCAATGCTCTACCACTGAGCCACATCAGGCAGGCTTCTTCTAAAAAAAATTTATTTTAGAGGGAGAGAGGAAGGGAGACACAGGAGAGAGAAACATTGATTTTGCTGCTCCATTTACTTATGCATTTCATTCATTGGTTGTCTCTTGTATGTGCCCTTGTATGGTGGGGAATCAATCCTACAACCTTGATGTATTAGAACAACACTCTAACCAACTGAACTACCTAGCCAGGACCTCTCTACCCTTTTTTATATGCTGTCTACAAGAGAGACATTTAAAATATAAGGATACAAAGAAGTAGAAAGTAAAAGGATGTAAAAAATCATAACAAGCCAACAGTAATCAAAAAAGATCTGGTGTAGCTATATAAATATGACAGAGTAGACTTTATATGAAAAAGAGTTTTTACAGATAAAGACAGACATTTTGTTATGATCTGTGTTTCAATCCACTAGACCAGGGGTGGGCAAACTTTTTGACTCGAGGGCCACAATGGGTTCTTAAACTGGACCGGAGGGCCGGAACAAAAGCATGGATGGAGTGTTTGTGTGAACTAATATAAATTCAAAGTAAACATCATTACATAAAAGGGTACGGTCTTTTTCTTTTTTTAGTTTTATTCATTTCAAATAGGCCGGATCCGGCCTGCGGGCCGTAGTTTGCCCACGGCTGCACTAGACATAACAAGAATTTCTAGTTAATTATTTCTTACCGTTGTTGGTAACAAGAAGAAAAAAAAAAATAAAAAATTTTTTTTTAAAAATGTGTGAAATCGGAATACCTTGTGAGCCAAATGAAAGAGGAGGCGGTTTTGAAGTCGGCTTTTTGGAGCTAAAAAAGAAAAATCCAAGCTGCTTATTAAAGAACTTAATTGCCTATGGCACTTAGTCCCATGCAGGAATGACATGAGACTCAGAAAAAACTTCCCAAATCCTTACTTATCTGCTCCTGGCATATCTCTGCTACATAACAATACATATTATTTTAGTCTAGTTTCCACCTGTGTGACAGTATCAAGAACCAGAAGAAAAATGTCCTAAGGCTCTGCTTTTCCCCATCACTTGTTCTACCTGATTCTATTATGGCGGACCACAGCCCACCACTGTGCTGTTCTCTGAACCAAACACTGGAAATAAACAGTTATGGTCATTTCAATACACGTAGGAATCCATTCTCATTCAGCTGTTCTCCCCAGTATGCTTTGTCAATTCCTTCTGAAATCTCTTTTTCTACAGTTATACCACCATATTTTATTAAATGCTAGACCAGCCTCTCCTCCATAGATCTTCTAGCATGATAATCTGCTACAATGAAACAGGCAGCCAAGCAAAAAGGTTAACACCTTTCAAGTTCAAAATCCTCTTTGCACTCTTGGAGAATTTTACTAATTCTGTACACTCAATCCTATATCTTTTTACAGCAAAAAGTCATACTTCAATGTATAAAAAAATAAAAATAGTTCTGGCCAGGTAGCTCAGTTGGTTAGAGTGTTGACCCAATATACCAAGGTTGCGGTTTCCATCCCTTGTCAGGGCACACAGAAGAATCAAGCAATGAATGCATAAATAAATGGAACAACAAATTGATATATCTCTCTCTCTATCCTTTCCCCCTCTCTTTCTAAAATCAATAAATAAAAATTTAGAAACAATGAAAAGATATATAGCTACCTTGACCACCTTCTGTGTGTCTAACACTGTTCTAGGCACAGATAAAGCAAGTAACTTAAAGGCCCTTATAAATAATTGAGGAAAACTACATTAGTACATATGACACAATTTGGGTACAAATCAAGAAAGGCTTTAAGTTCCATATTTTCCATGAATTTGAGCTGAAATTCTAAATATGTATGTCAGTTAATTCACTAAGAATTCTACCCTGGAATACATTCTTCCCTAACAAATTTATTTATTTTTTGTTGGTTTAAATATGTTTTTATTAATTTTTTTTTAGAGAGAGAGAGAGGAAGGGAGAGGGAGGGAGAGAGAGAGAAATAACAATGCACACACTGACTGGGGATGGGGGATCGAATCCACAACCTGGGTATGTGCCCTGAGCAGAATCAAACCTGAAACCTTTCGGTGCATGGGACAATGTTCAACCAACTGAGCGACACTGGCCTGGGCACAGATTTCTTGAGATACATTACCTTGCCCACTTTCTCCACACTTCTTTGAATTTAATTTGACTCATACTCTAATTCTTAATCTTTCCTCCCATATTTCCCTTTGCCCTACTCTTGTCTGCAAATTTGAGTCTAGTTCTCCAAAATTACTGTCTTGACAAGTAAAGCAAAAGTAAAGATGTACAGACTCTTCATGCTGAAAGTACTTGGCTTCTCACTCAGAAGCAGAAACAGCAGCTATAAAATCCACATCCATAAGAGCTGAGCCACTGTCCCCCACTCCCACCAAAAGCATGAACATGCTCTCAAGCCGGGGCCTAAGAAAGATACCTTGCCGTTTTTCTTCCCTCATTCTTCTGCCAGAAGCTGTACCTTCTAAGAAAGGGTGGTGGGGAGCAGCACACACAACCTTGGTGTGTTTGGTTGACGTTCTAACCAACTGAGCTTCCCAGCCAGAGCACAAACATAAATTTGCTCAAATCCAATATTCTTTGAAGAGTAAAGCTATTTTTTAGCTTTCTAATATCACTTGAACTTTCATCAACAGAAAAAGAAATTAAATAAATTTTTAAATCTCCAAAATGACTCTTACAATTAGTGATGAATACCAGACATTAAAGGGGCCCACTTTACCTTTGAATCCAGCAGCTTCAGCTTGCTTATACATTCCAAGAAAAAAGTAGGTACAGGCTAGATTCACCCAGACTTCAGGATTGCAATTTTCCTCTTTTGTCACATTTTCATATTCCTGAAATATATACACAGCAGTGATGTTATTTCGGCAATAACGCAATAGATGGGCCATCCTTCTCTGATGGAATAGGATTTCTTACTGTGATTGGAAAACTTCGTACTTAGGGAATCTGAATGCTCACCTATTCCCTACCTGTAAGGTTAAAAACACTGCAGCCTTACCCGGTTTGGCTCAATGTTACAGGCTTGATCTCTCCCAGGTCGGGGCGTGTGTGGGAGGCAACCAATTGATGCGTTTCTCTCATATCGATGCTTCTCTCTCTCTGTCTCTCCCCCTCCTTCCCTTCCACTCTCTCTAAAAATCAATGAAAAAATATCCTCGGATGAGGATTAGCAAAAGACAAACAAACAAATGAAATAGTGCAGCTAAAGCTCAATCCCACCCATGTAGGACTGTGGTCCATAGACTCTTACACTTGTTTTTTCCTCTTTTTAACAATGATATGAGCTATAAACTGCATAAATGAAAAGTTATGAAAATATTTTATTTTTACTAACTTAAAAAGACATACAAAAGATACTTTATAAAAATGCATAGGTTCAGTTAACTTAAAATCTGATAGCATTACTACACTACAAATTTCACTTCATTCTAATTGTTCTCTGGCTTTACATTTTTTAAAAGCCTTTTTTCCCCCCTGCCCACAATCTCTTTCTGAGATTCACTTTGTCAACTACACTTTCCATTTACTCTTACTATTTATCAGTCTATACTAGATGCCTTTGTTTTTTCTTATTACATTTGGGTTACTCTCCTTTCTCCTACATCTTTCACAAACACTACCAGCTTCTATACCAGTGATGGCAAACCTATGACACGCGTGTCAGAGGTGACAGGCGAACTCATTTTTTTGGTTGATTTTTCTTTGTTAAATGGCATTTAAATATATAAAATAAATATCAAAAATATAAATCTTTGTTTTACTATGGTTTCAAATATCAAAAAATTTCTATATGTGACACAGCACCAGAGTTAAGTTAGGGTTTTTCAAAATGCTGACACGCCGAGCTCAAAAGGTTCGCCATCACTGTTCTATACTGTCCTTTTCACATCTTCTCTTTTCCTTCACCAATTTTGTTGCTTTTGTTCATCTCACCACATTACCTGATCTTGGATACTTTCATTTTAGTTATGCAAGTTCTTTAAATACCCTTAGATTACATTTTGGGAGTAAGAATATGTGGGAAATGTTTAAACAATTTCATTTATGAATTAAAAATTGCTTGATATAAGGCATTTATAATTTTATCTAGATCCATAATCTTATAGATTGTTCATTACAATGACCAAGAAAAACAACTTCAAAACTAAAGATAATGTAATCTTTCATGTCTCTAAAAAATAACCAAACAAAATAAAAATGAACTTTTTTTTTTTTAAAATATATTTTTTATTGATTTTTTACAGAGAGGAAGGGAGAGAGATAGAGAGTTAGAAACATCGATCAGCTGCCTCCTGCACATCTCCTACTGGGGATGTGCCCGCAACCCAGGTACATGCCCTTGACCGGAATCGAACCCGGGACCTTTCAGACCACAGGCCGAAGCTCTATCCACTGAGCCAAACCGGTTTCGGCAAAAAATGAACTTCTTTTGAGAAAAGACTTATAAAAACTTTTTTACCAAAATGGTTTATTTTTCCTTTCCTGAAGACTTACTTAAGAAATAGTAATGTTAATATGTTGTACAACCTCATTAATTTATATCTAAAAACAAAAGTAAACAAGATATATACATAAACTTGAACATATAAAGAAGAATTCTGAAGCAACTCATCAAAAAAGAGCCAATGGCTGCCTCCATTAACAAAGAAGTAGAATTGGGAACAGTTTTTTTTTCTTTTTACTTTGTACCCTTCTATATTGTTTGAATTTTATCATAAGCATGTATTATTATATACAAAGCTTACTAACATTTTCAAAGCCCTTCTGTTATAAATTTTCTTTTTACTAACCTCCAAAGCTCTCTTGTAGTCACCCAGGTGAAAAGCACAGTATCCAATCCACAAATTAGTATCCTCTTCTTGTTCCCCAACATGACGTTTGAACTTCAGGTTAAAATTTCATGGAAAAAAAAAATCACAGCAAAATTTTTAAAGTAACCCCTGTTTTGTTTTTGTTTTTTTATTACTGACACATAATAAAAAATCATAATAGAAACAAATGAATATCCAATTCAATTAAACTGATACCTATATAACTCAGCACAATTACCTTCTAATTATTACAGAAATTGATATTTTAAAACACTTCATGTTTATTTTTCTGTATTTGCTGACACCTCACTCCAGAAAGTATTTAAGCATTATCCTCATAACAATTATGGGTGATATATAAAAACATAAGAATTATGTGAAACATTTAATCCAAAATAATTGAAAGCAGAGAGATGAAGCAATAAGCGCAGGCTATCCAGCCAGTAGGGACTGTGGTATGACAAGCACGCTTGCTGTCAAGCAGCACCGGTACATTCTTTGGTGCGCCCCTTCATTCTCCCTCACTCCCCTATAGCATGTGCTTTCCACAAAGCAGTTTCTCACAGTGCACTGTCCTGGGCCACCTACGTCAGAAGCACGCAGGCTACGTGCCTAAAATACAGGCTCCGTACACCACTGTGCACAGATTCTGTAAAGAATCAGAATCCCTGGCCTGGCCGGGTGGCTCAATTGTTTGGAGCTCTGCCCTGTGCACCACTTAGGTTGCAGTTTCCGTCCCTAGTCGAGGTGCATGTGGGAGGCAACCTCACATCTGATGTTTCTCTTTCTCTCCCTCCTCTCTCTCAAATCAATCAACCAACCAATCAATCCATCCATCTGTAAGGCAGAAGCCCAGGAAATAAAGCACCCTAGGTGCTTGGAGAGATATTAAATTTAAGAACTACTGCCACAGAGATTGAAATATTTTCTGAAGATTTAGTATTTAAGACAATGAGCATGAAGCATAGTAGATTAAATTTAATCAAAATTTTATAACCTAAAACTGGTATAAATCATAAATTGGTCAGGGGTTGGGATAAACAATGTATGAACTGACTATTAAATGACCCTCCATATTTTTAGGCTGGATTCACCACTAGTGGGGCTAGATATAATTAAAAGCGTCCCTCAATAAATACATCTGTCTTTTCAAAAAATATATTTTTATTGATTTCAGAGAGGAAGGGAGAGGGAGAGAGAGGGAGAAACATCAATGATGAGAATCATTGACTGGCTGCCTCCTGCACGCCCCCTACTTGGGGTCCTCGGGGAACCCCATCATGTGCCCTGACTGGGAATCAAACCATGACCTCCTGGTTCACAGGTAGAGGCTCAACCACGGAGCCACACCGGCCGGGCCTACCGTTCATCTTTAATCAGATTTGTAGCTAACTGGGAAACTGGACTCTTTGCCTGACTAGACGTACAGGAAGCCCCCGATCGCGCCCACCTGTACCAGCGCATAGCAATCGGCATGCACCCACGCCTTCACCCGTTCCCGGCATTCACCTCCTACGAAGCAACCTTCTTGGGACATTACCTCCAACAGGGTGATGGCTCCGGTGAAATCTCTCTGTGACAGGAGCTCCTCCAGCTTTGG
Source organism: Myotis daubentonii (assembly GCF_963259705.1). Lineage (NCBI taxonomy): Eukaryota > Metazoa > Chordata > Mammalia > Chiroptera > Vespertilionidae > Myotis > Myotis daubentonii. The sequence continues at coordinate 31,385,204 of NC_081849.1, read as the reverse complement.
CATCTTCCTGCCCTTCTTCTTCCTTTTGTCCGTGTGGGGGAGGTCCCCGCCTACAGCAGGTTTGGCCCGTGAGAGCATCTGTGAAAGAAACGACAGGCAGCTAGCTGCACGATCCCGTTATGAGGGCCAGTTTTCCACAGTGCCAGCTCCAGGATCTGCAAGTCGAACCCTTCACAACGAACCCCGGAGAAGCCTATTAAACTCCTCTTGGTAACACGTGTTATTACCCCAAGGGCCATGGCCCCGCACTGTGCTGAACCAAATAGCTCCTCCCAACTCCGGGATCTTCTCCAGTTAGGGTGCGGCAAGAGATGCTTTCCGGGGGGCCTCTGTCCCCTCGGCCTTCCTTCCCTGGGCCTGCTTTCCAGGCCTCGCGCAGCCCCGGTGCCGGGAAAGAAAGGATCGGGAGGGAAGCCCGCACCGAGGTATTCACAGTTGCATCACTGTCCCCCATGGGCACGCGGGGAAGGCAGGGAGAGACCACCCTCGGTTGACACGTCTGGACTTTACCGACGGGGGCGCTGGGAACCTCGACGCTCCAGCCCCAGGGCTTACTCATTGTTCTCCCTCCCTGTCCAGCGCCACTAACCATGTTGGCGTCGGTCCTGTGAGTCCCCTGGACAGGCAGACGGCGAAGGCCAAGCCTCTGCGCTTCTCCGCATCCACAGCTCGCTCGGTCTCCACGGCAACCGCGCGGGGGGTGGGGGGGCTGGTCCGTTCGGAGAAGCGCTCCGAGGAGAACCGGTGCCTTTGACTTCTTGGTTCCCGTGCCTCCGCCGCTGCAGGACTGGCAGTTCCTGTCGGGACGAGGTTCTCGGATTGTTTTACTTCCCTTTTATTGAGTTTTTGGGGTGACACCAACAAAGTTATACAGGTTTCAGGTGCACAATCATCTGTACACTGTATTGTGTTCACCACCCCAAGCCAACTCCCCTTCCATCACCATGTGTTCCCCCCTAAACCCTCCACCTCGCCCCACACCCCGCAATTACAACACCGTTGTCCGTGTCCACGAGGTTTTTCTTTTCCTCTTTTTTCTTTTTTTACTCAATCGCTCCACTCCCCTCAGCCCCTCAACTCCCCCCCGCCAGCTGTCAGCCTGCTCTCTATGCGTGTACCTCTATTTTGCTTGTTAGTTCATTTTGTTCTTCAGAGAGCGACGTTTTCTGTGCTGCGAGCGAGAGTTTGATTCTATCTCTATGAGTTTAGGAAAAAGCAAATTAGAATGGTATTGTTTTTCAAATACAAGTTTCCTGGGAAAGTAATTTTCAAGGACCACTTCCGATTATTATTGTCCGGGTCGGGCTCCATGGCAACCCCCGCCGCTGCCTGGCACGTGATCTTGATCTCGGGCAGGTGCCTGAAGGTTAGAAAAAAAGTTTCTGCTGAACCGAGGAAGCTGACGTGTGGAGCTGGGAGTTCATGATACAGTTTCTTATTTCCATAGATACACCCTCACACAATCGGTACTGTAATCAAAATGTGTTTGGACGATTTCTCTTACTCCTGAACCCAGTTAACACGGCTGCCAGCGTGGTCTAAAACCAACTAGTGCAATGTTAGAGCTGGAAGGGACCTTTAATGGACAGCTAGCTCCACGCTCAGAATTCACAGACCAAGGAACTAACATCTGGAGAAACGAAGCAATCCTCCCAAATGGATAGGTAGCATAGCTGAACTGAGCTCCCCTTCTCCTCCCCTTCTGCTCCCCCTATGACCGGATTCGAACCTGGGACCCTTCAGTCCACAGGAGGACGCTCTATCCACTGAGCCAAACCAGTCAGGGCTCTTCAGAAGGAAGATAAAACAACTTCAAAAAGAATGATGTATATAATGGATTAATTTCCAGAGCATTCACAGATGCCATTTATGTTGCAAGTCTTTCTTCCTGAATTGTTTTCAATTTTCAATTGAGGGGTTATATTAAAGCAAATAGATGAACCTGGTGAAAGGGAGAAAGAGAGTGAGGAGGGAGTGTGGGAAAGAGGCTTTGTAATGACTTCCATGTGAGGACAGCCTGGGACCCCTTTTTCCAACCTCATCTCCTTCTGTCCTTTCTTTCACTTTATGGTTGGAACACATCATCATTCCCCAACTTGTACACTATTTAAAGCCTCTGGGGTCTTACTTGGACTGCTCTGTGTCCCTGTAGAGTTCTTTTTCCTTCCTTTTGGTACAGATTCCAAACCCTCTGCCTTTCTCCTTTCCTTCTTCTAGGGAAAAAGAAGAGAGGAGAAGAGCTCTGAGTGCGTTGGCTCAGTGGACAGAGCATTGGCCTGCTGACTGAAGGGTCCCAGGTTTGATTCTGGTCAAGGGTATGTACTCTAGGAGAGTCTTTCTAATTACCTTTTCCTGGGGCCCAGTGCTATCCTGTGCTTATTTCTGTCATGGTTCTAGTCATATGGGATGGAAATAATCACTCTTTTCTAATTAGAGTGGTTCTCAAACTTCCTAAGTCTGGGACCCTTTAATACAGTTTCTCATGTTGTGGTGACCCCTAACCATAAAATTAGTTTCATTGCTACTTCATAACTAATTTTGCTACTGTTAGGAATCGTAATGTAAATATCTGATATGCAGGATGTATTTTCATTGTTCGCAACCCACAGGCTGAGAACCGCTGGTCAATAGAGGATCCAGAAATTGACCCAAGCCATTATACTCAATTAATATTTGACAAAGGAGGCAAGAGCATACAATGGAGTCGAAACAGCCTCTTTAATAAATGGTGCTGGGAAATTTGGTTAAATACATGCAAAAAAAAATGAAACTAGATCACCAACTTACACCTAACACAAAAACAAAATGGCTAAAGGACTTGAATGTAAGACGGGAAACCATAAAAACCCTACAAGACTCCATAGGCAGCAAAATTGCAGACATATGTCATAGCAATATCTTTACAGACACAGATCCTAGGGCAAGAGAGACTAAGGAGAAAATAAACAAATGGGACTACATCAAAATAAAAAGCTTCTGCACAGCAAAAGAAACCATCAACAAAACAACAAGAAAGCCCACTGCATGGGAGAACATATTTGCCAATGTTATCTTCAATAAGGGTTTAATCTCCAACATATTGTAAATTGTGCTGCTATGAACATAGAGGGCATACATTCTTTTGGTTTCTTAGGATATATTCCTAGAAGTTGAATCACTGGGTCAAATGGCAGTTCCATATTTAATTTTTTGAGGAAACGCCATACCATTTTCCATAATGGCTGCACTAGTCTGCATTCCCACCAGCAGTGTATGAGGGTTCCCTTTTCTCCACATCCTTGCCAGCACTTGTCATTTATTGATTTGTTGATGGTAGCCATTCTGACAGGGTTTGCTTTTTTTTTTTCCAAAACTACAACTTTATTTTGGTTGAACTGGGCAGTTATAAATTGTTCCGACCTTGGTCAAAATGGCAAAAGGAACACAGAATGAAGGTCCCTGGTCCTGGAATTGGACTAGTTCGGAATTTGGCAAGAATGACAAGGCTTAGACCGGAGACTTAAATCAAAGAGGGATAAAGTAGGACTCCCCTTCCAAAGTATACTATTTCCTTCAAACTCACCCTGTGATTAGCTTGAGTAAGAAACTTCTTGCTGGACTCCTCCTTGACTTCCTATCCATTCCACAGAGTAACTCCAACACACAGGTACATACACAGCTGTTGCACATTTCACAAGGTTTCACCTTATTTGATGTTATTGGTTGGACAAGCAATGCCCCTACTTGACACAGAAGGTAGTGAGGAGCTTTTGACTTGCACAAGTCCAGCCCATGTTAAGCTCAGTGTAACAATGTGAATGCACATGTGTTCTCTCACCCAGAGGTACAAACTCAGAAAGTGTGGCATGTAAAGAATAAAAATAGGGCCCTAACCGGTTTGGCTCAGTGGATAGAGCGTCGGCCTGTGGACTGAAAGGTCCCAGGTTCGATTCCAGCCAAGGGCATGTACCTTGGTTGCGGGCGCATCCCCAGTAGGAGATATGCAGGAGGCAGCTGATCGATGTTCCTCTCTCATCGATGTTTCTAACTCTCAATCCCTCTCCCCTCCTCTCTGTGAAAAATCAATAAAATATATTTTTTTAAAAAAGAATAAAGATAGGGGGAGCACCCATGTGAAAAAGAAAGAAGAAAATAAAAGCATTTGAAAGCATTATCAATGCAAGGGTGGTAGACAGAGACCAACCCACACAGACATGTTCTGTCTCAGCCCCATGCACATGTGCATCTTTCCTGAACTTGCTGTGATAATGTCATTTGTCTATCTTCTGTTTATTTCACTTCATAAGCTTCTTGTCATCCAATTAATGCTTTAAAATGAAACATGAAATTTCCTTATCAACTCATTGTGAAAATATATTCTGACTTGTTCGTCTCCCTCTGCTTTAACCAGAAGATTTCTATGGCTTATATTACAAGGAATGACAAGGGCAATTATCATTAAAAACTGAGCAGAACAAAGCTATGGTAATGAGGAGTGCTACAATTCATTCGCCAAGGTGATAAAAGGAGAACATGAACCCACCTCTCTCTTTCTGATAACAAACCAATTATAACTTGTAAAGTCACACAGAGAAAATAATAATTTAATAGAAAACAGAGAGAATGGTAGGCGCAGAGAAATACAAAGGAAAACAGCTATGTACAAAAATAATTCACTTTATCAAAACTTCCCATTATGAGTAGAAAACGACTTGCCAAAAATGTCAGGATGCACGGTAATATTTTTCTCAGAAAAAAAAATTTTTTTCTTATTAGTATTCAGAAGGCTGCTAGCAGAATGATACAGTAAAAAAGTTCAGCCCATCTTTGAAAGCTATAAGCAATGAAGCACAAATAGAGGTAAAGCAAGGATAGTAAGACAGTACACACATGTACACATATATACACAGACACAGACACAGACACAAACATATACCCACAAACACACACACATGTTCATATACACTCAGTCATAAATACATACCCACACACATATACACATGTACTCACAAATATGTGTGCACATATATACATACACACTCTTACACACAGATATACATATGTAACACAAAGACATATGCACATATACACATATACCTACACACATACAGAGACACACACACACACACACACTCACAAACATACTCAGGCTTAGAATGGATTGTAAGGAAAAGAATCATGGACCAGAGACCACAGAACTAACATCTGAATGAATGATTGACATTTGGACACAGTGAGAGCCAGCAGCCCCTGTGACCTTCACAATATCTGGAAGCCCTCCAGCTGCTGAGACAGTAAAAGCAGTTCTGCTGCAAAGCCAGACATGCCCAGGCTGGCAGAAAGCACATCTGCGGACCAATTCCAGTTCAAGAATTGCTGGTTGGAAAGTGTTAATCAAGGAACTTGAGCATAAAACTGACAACCAAGGCATTTAAGCTTATGTTTGTAGCCCTGAAATCCACTCCTATAATCTTAAATCACTCCCATTGTTTCATTTTGAAATTGGAAATGGCACTGCTTACCTGTCAGGGATGCTGTGAAGACCGGGTAATGATTATAAAGTACTCAGGAGCTAAGTGTTAAAATTACAAGGTACGGCACAGGCCAGAATCTGGCCTACGCAGCTGACACAGGCTCTACGCTGCTTCTGTCACACATGCCACTCTCCCTGTGGGGAGCAGGCCTAAGCCGGCAGTTAGACATCCTTAGCACTAAATGAACTGGAAGCAGGAGAGGCTACCACCACCACCTCTGCACTCCCCAGCCATGAGCCCGGCTTCTGGATGAGTAGCACTCCCCCTGTGGGAGCACACTGACCACCAGGGGGCAGCTCCTGTGTTGAGTGGGATCAGGCTGAAACTAGCTCTCCAGCATTACCTGAGGAGTCCTGGATTGCGAGAGGGCGCAGGCCAGGCCGAGGGACCCCATGATCAGGGTTAGGGAGGGACCGTGGGAGGGTTCCAGGGCATGTCCAGCCCGTCTGGCTCAGTCCCGATTGTCTGGACCCCAGAAGCAAGCTAACCTACCAGTTGGAGCATCTGCCCCCTGGTGGTCAGTGCACGTCATAGGAAACAGTTGAGCAACCTTAGCATATCATTAGCATATTACACTTTGATAGGTTGAACAGATAACCTGGCAACCGGACACTTAGCATATTAGTCTTTTATTATATAGGATATCTGACATTCCCTTTTTCTTTAAGCCAGTTTGAATTGTAGCTTCTGGCAATTGAGATTGAAAAGTTTCTTTTATCTGTTTAGTTGCAATCTAAACAGATAGAAGAAATCTAGCACTGAATAACCAGCCCTAGAGAGATTCAAGTGTGCCCTAAGCTCAAAGAAGGCAGGTATGATTTCTTAAATTCTTTTTTTTTTTTAAATATATTTTATTGATTTTTTTACAGAGAGAAAGGGAGAGAGATAGAGAGTTAGAAACATCGATGAGAGAGAAACATCGATCAGCTGCCTCCTGCACATCTCCCACTGGGGATATGCCCGCAACCCAGGTACATGCCCTTGACCGGAATCGAACCTGGGACCTTTTAGTCCGCAGGCCGACGCTCTATCCACTGAGCCAAACCGGTTTCGGCGATTTCTTAAATTCTTTTTGCACCCTCCTTGAGCTCCAGCTCCTGCCTATCCCAGACCCCACCCCTTGCCCTGCAATCACTCCGAGAGTAAATGACTGCATATCTTAATTCAATGCTATACCTTTTGTGTACACACGAACATTGATCTACTAGTATAGAGACATACAGACAGGCAATGCACAGACTTCAGAGATGTGCAAATTCACCAGCACTGTACTCCTCCCTCATCTCCCCCCAGCCTCTGGCAACCACTCACCTATTTCTGTCTCTAAGGATTTGCCTATTCTGGACACGCCATGTAAATGAAATTGTTAGGGGCAGAAATAGAATAGTGCAGATTAGCTATAGTTATAAGGAATATTAATCATGCTCTGTGAAGTGTTAATCATGCTCTTAACCTCGATTGTTCTGTTCTGAAAGAAAAGCACATCCTGACCTGGCTAGGAGTTGTACACCCCGGGTCCTGGAAGTTAACCTCGGAATGTGCTACTTTCTCCTTATCTGAGAACTGCCCATCGTCATGGAAAGATTAACAACTTTGCTGAAACAATGAAGTCCCAGGCTGTAACCACCCAGAGGTGCCCGCCCTTTCCAACCACCTGCCCACATTGCCTATAACTTGTGAGTATTACACCTTGTCTACTTCCCCATACCTGTAGTTCCTACTTTCCCATGCCATCTTTGTCCTTCTACTCAATATAAGCATATGGGGGTGGCAGGGGAGATAGAGCCAATTTGTGTGGATGACCTGCTGCTCTCCCATCCTGCTGGCGTTGTTGGAATAAATGCTTATAGACAATTCACCCCTGTCTCTGCTTAATTGGCTCAAGTAGTGACTGGCATCCTGTACCCATTTGTTGTCCAGTTTCAAAATAATATAAGAGATGTCTAAATATTGAAAAACTTTTAAATCTGTCTGGCAAACTATTAAATAAAGTGTGGTATCCTCCTACCTTGACAATGTACTATAATGAAGGTTAGGCTCCAATGTAGAGACCTATGACTTCTCAGAATTCTGTGCTGCAGGGGACATCTTGGGGAGAGCCATCCCCAGCCCTCAGTCCAGGCTCTTCTCTCCTCAGCCCAGGCTCCATCCTGAACTAGGAGGGACTTTGTGCATCTGTGTGGATGCCCAGGCCACGAATGCAAGTCCTAGTGACCCACTCACCTGTGAGCTATCAATCCCTGGCAGACATAAACCCTTTCTTTGAAAAAGACTTTCAGGCCCAGCCAGTGTGGTTCAGTAGTTGAGCATTAACCCATTAACCAGGAGGTTATGGTTCTATTGCTGGTGGGACACATGCCTGGGTTGTGGGCTCCATTCCCAATAGGGGGGTGTACAGGAGGCAGCCAATCAATGATTCTCTCTCATCATTGATGTTTCCATCTCTCTCTCCTTTTCCCTTCCTCTCTGAAATAATATATATAAATTATATATATATATATGTATATATACATATATACACACACACACACACACACACACACACACATAAAATAAATAAGTAAATACAAATGTTTAAAAAGACTTTCAGCCATGGTAGTTATATTTATTTAACAACCCCTTAGCTCCATGGTTTCTTCATACCTGGTGTAGGGTGTGGTCAGAGCCCAAAGCCCCCTCACAACAAGATCCAAGGGAAGTATTGGCTGATAATGCTGTAAACAACCCTGTTGAACTTGCTAAATCTATTGAAATGATGTGTTTTTCAGCAGTTTGAGAGACCGCTTTAAGCCTCTGAATCCCTGCAGAGGCTGTTTGAACTGTGGCTGTAATTATGCAGGGCAGAATATGGCATTCATTGAGTGTACTTGAGAAAAAGCAGTTATTCACGACGACAGCGCTAATACTCACCCAGGTGTTATGAAACACATAATAACACAGACACACTAAAGCAGAGAGGCAAAGTTGGAACTGGCAACTTTATTGCAGTTTCAATCAAAGAGCAGTTTCTGAGTGATGGTAAAAAATAATCCAGCCCTGGCCCTGGCTGGTGGGCTTAGTTACTTGAGCGCCATCCCATGCATAGAGAAGTTGCCAGTTTGATTCCAGGTCAGGGCACATGCCTGGGTTGCAGGCTCTTTTCCCAGTAAGGGGCATGCAGGAGGCAGCCAATCAATGTTTCTCTCTCTCTCTCCCTTTCACTCTCTCTAAAATCAATTTAAAAATATATTTTTAAAAAAGTAATCCACCTCTAAGCTCAGCGTGGTGTTCCAGGCCACAAATGCAAGTCCTAGTCACCCACTCACCTAGTCCCTGTTACTGTACTTGAGTTCTGGTGCACGGTGATGACGACTTTGGATCCTTGGAATCATGTCCCTCTTATTCATCAGGGTCATGAGTTGCTTAAAGACTATGGAACACAGTAAGAAGTTTTGGCATTTCTTATTGTTATGGATTCTCCTTAAGGAAAAAGTCTCATGACAAAGAGAACCCTCAGCATTTCTATTGGAGCCACAGTAAGTCTGTTCATCAGCTTTATTGAGTACTGTTAGAATTTTCATTCTTTTAAAAAAATTATTATATACTAGTATTTTTATTAATTTCAGAGAGGAAGGGAGAGGGGGAGAGAGATAGAAACATCAATGAGAGAGAGAACCATTGATCAGCTGCCTCCTGCACGCCTCACACTTGGGATCAAGCACACAACCCGGGTGTATGCCCTGACCAGAATTTGAACTGTGACCTCCTGGTTCATAGGTCAACGCTCAACCACTGACCTACATGGGCCGGGAAAATTTTCATTCTTTTGTTCACTAGTTTCACAAATATTCTACCTTACCATCAAAAAGAATATTGGCCGTAGTTGGTTTGGCTCAGTGGATAGAGCATCGGCCTGTGACAGTTAGGGGCGAGCAGGCTGGCAGGGGAGGTTACATAACCTCTTTGAGTTTTTGTTTTCTGAGGTAAGAAAACCCATCTCACTGATATGCTTAAGACTCATCTGACATCATTTACAAGCAAGAGGCAGTATAATAGTAGAATGGTTAAATGTGCAGCCTCCGGAGGTAGACTGCCTGGGTTCAGTTCTTGGCTCTATCACTTATTTTAGCTGTGTGACTGGGGCAAGTCACTTAACCTCTCTGGGCCTTGATTTTCTCACCTGATAATAATAACAAAAGTACCTACCTCCTAGGTTCATGGGTTATGAAAGTGCACAGGAAAAAAAATTCTTTTCTACCCAAATTCTTCTGGCTGATGTAATAATCAAATTGACATGAGACAAATAACCAGGAGAACATAAACAAATTTATTACATTTGTATATATGGAGGTTCCAGAAGAAACTGGGACCTGAGGACAAAACCATCAGTTAAGGCTTATATGCTGTCTTGAACTATGTAGAAAGGGGGGTTGTGGTTTGGGACTTCAAAGGAGAAGAAATTGCCCTGGCCAAGTAACAGTTGGTTAGAGCTTTGTCCGGATGCACCAGGGTTCCAGTTTCTGGTCTGTTGGGGCACATACAGGAAGCAACTAGTGTGTGAATGGATGAATGGAACAACAAATTGCTCTCTCTCTATTTCTCTCTCTCTCTCTCTCTCTCTCTCTCTCTCTCTCTCTCTCTCCCCTTTCTCTATCTGTAATCAAATAACAAAAATAAAGGGGGAGAAAAGCAATTCCCATGAACATGGAAAAGCAAATGTTTGGTAGACAAATGTTTGTTGGGCCATCTTCAACAATGGACACGAGAGAGGACTTTGAACAGACGTGTTTTGCAAGATTCTTCCCTGTCTGTTACACTTAGTTTATATTAAACTGTAGTTATCTGTAATGGTATCTTCCTTCCTAGAGCAGGTCCTCTATCTCAATTCTTTTAGGCAGTTAGGAGGAAGGTCAAAGCTTCTTCCTGAGTCTTTTGCTTCTTAAAAATAACCAGTTTACAGACACTGGTGGTGGTCATCTTTCTCAGGCAAATCTTTGCTATTCAGGTGGTTTTTGCCTGCTGGGAAGACATTTGACCCATTTTATTGGAAAATTCCTTGGCCCACCCTGTGAAATTTCTGAGGCCCATTAAGAGACTGAAGATAACAATTAGCTTCCAGGTAGAAGCAATTGCCCCACCCTGTTTGAAAACCTCTCACCTCGTCTGTGGACGATTGCCTGAGACTATTCCAGACTGAATCCAATCAGTGTGCAGGCAGAGGCAGGTCTCTGGAGGCTTTGATCTAATTAGTCAGAAAGAGAAGTTTGGGTCCCACCACAGACACCATCCCAGACTGCTCAATGAGGCAAAAGCCAGTGGGACCCCAAGAGTCTACAGCTGACACCTACAGGACCAGCTCCATGGGGGAAGGGAGCACAGCTCAGAACAGGGGCAATCAAGAAGTGAGATTCAAGACAGATCCAGCCTTTGGGCTAAGGAGTCCTCGACCATTGAACTATTAGGGGATTCAACCTCTTGGACATCAATCAGGTTGCCCAGGGCCAGAAAGGGACAGTGACTCACATTCACCTGCACTAGAGAAGCTCCCAGGAGGCCCAGGATAGACACAACAAGGGACCAGATTCAACAACATCAGAGCAAAATCCAGTCAGCCCCACAAATAGTGGATTCAAAGCACCTGTATAACAGCTGGCACAATGACATTGCGGTTGAACTTCACTGGCAGCAAGTCAGAGGGGAGATCTCTCCCACAAGCAGGACATCAACAATCAAGTCAGAATTACAACAGCAGAGCCCAAACAATGCACACAAGGGGCATTCCTAGAGATCCAGCTCAGGTAAACAAAGAGACTATATCACTGGACCTCTTAAGACACTTTCTACATAAGGTCATCCCATAAAGACTGGGAGGCATAGCAGTTCTATCTAATACATAGAAGGAAATACAAAGAGACAACTAAAATGGAGAGACAAAGAAACAACCCCAAAATGAGAGAAAAGAAGGAATCTCTAGAAAAAGAACTAAATAAGATGGAGGTAAGCAACCTATCAGACATAGAGTTCAAAGCATGGTTATAAAGATGCTTAAGAAACTTAGTGCAAATTGCAACAGCATGAAAAAGGAAATAGAGGCCATGAACAAGAACCAGACAAATATGAAGAATGTTATATCTGACATCAAGAACACACTGGAAGGGATTAAAAGTAGATTAGATGAAGTAGAGGACCAAATCAGCGATTTGGATGACAAGGTAGAAATAAGTAGCCAATTAGAGCAGCAAATAGAAAAAAGAATTGAAAAGCAGGAAGATAGCTTAAGGGAGCTCTGGGACATCATGAAACATAACAACATCTGCATTATAATAATATCAGAAGGGGAAGAGGGTGAGCAAGCAACAGAGAACCTGTTTAAAGAAATAATGACACACACACACACACACACACACACACACAAGAAAAAAAAAAGAAAGAAATAATGACAGAAAACTTGCCCAACCTGGTGAAGGAAAATGTCACACAAGTTCAGGAGGCACAGAGAGTCCTAATCAAATGAACCCAAACAGACCCACACCTAGACACATCATAATTAAAATGGCAAATGTTATAGACAATAAATAATCTTAAAGGCAGCAAAAGAGAGACAGAAAATTACCTACAAAGGAGTTCCCATTAAGATGTCAGCTGACTTCTCAATAGAAACACTTCAGGTCAGAAAAGAGTGGCATGAAGTACTAGAAGTAATGAAAATCAAGGGCCTAAATCCAAGACTACTGTAATCAGAGAGGCTATCATTTAAAATTGAAGGTGAAATAAAAAGCTTTCAAGACAAAAAACGGTTAAAGGAGGACATTGCCACCAAACCAGCAATGAAGAAATGTTAAAGGGACCACTCAAAGAAGGGAAAAAAAAGGAGAGAGAAAGGAGCATAGGCATAAAGAAAATAAAAATGCCTCACAGGGAAGGCAGGGAAGGGTGGGATAAGGGGGAGTAAGAGATTAACCAAAGGACTTACATGCATGCATATAAGCATAGCCAATGGACACAGACAGTAGGGGGGTGAGGGCTTGTGCTGAGGAGCGGGAGAGGGTGGAGAGAGGTCAATGGGGGGAAAAGGAGACATAGGTAATACTTTCAACAATAAAGAATTTAAATAAAAAAATAAAAATGGCACCCTGCCACTGTGGCTCAGAGTTTGAGTGTTCACCTCTGAACCAGGAGGTCACAGTTCAACTCCCAGTCAGGGCACATGCTCGGGTTGCAGGTTCCATCCCCAGTTTGGGCTGTGAAGGAAGCAGCCAATCAGTGATTCTCTCTCATTGATTTTTCTATTTCTCTCTCCCTCTACCTTCCTCTCTGAAATCAATAAAAAAAATATTTTTAAGAAGTAAAAGAAAAATGGCAATATGTAAATACCTATCAATAATAACCTTAAGTGTGAATGGATTAAATGTTCCAGTCAAAAGACATCAGTTGACTGAATGAATAAGAAAACATTATTTATATATATATATATATATATAGTTTACAAGAGACCTACCTCAGAACAAAAGACACACACACACAGACTGAGAGTGAAGGGGTGGAAAAATATGTTCCATGCAAATGGAAAGGAAAAAAAGCTGGGGTAGCTATACTCATATCCGACAAAGTAAACTTTAAAACAAAGACCATAACAAGAGACAAAGAAGGCCACTTCATAATACTAAAGGGAATGATTCAACAAGAAAATATAACTATTATAAACATATATGTACCCAATATATGAGCACCCAAGTACATAAAAAAAAACTCTTTTTTTAAAAAAATATATTTTATTGATTTTTTACAGAAAGGAAGGGAGAGGGATAGAGAGTTAGAAACATCGATGAGAGAGAAACATCGATCAGCTGCCTCCTGCACATCTCCTACTGGGGATATGCCCGCAACCCAGGTACATGCCCTTGACCGGAATCGAACCTGGGACCCTTCAGTCCACAGGCCGACGCTCTATCCACTGAGCCAAACCGGTTTTGGCTAAAAAAAAACTCTTGATGGACTTTAAGGGAGAGATTGACAGCAATACAGTCATAGTAGGGGACTTTAACACCCCACTGACATCACTGGATAGACCTTACAGACAAAACATTAACAAGGAAACAGAGGCCTTAAATGACACACTAGATCAGATGTCTTCTCCCCAGGCAAAAACCACCTGAATAGCAAAGATTTGCCTGAGAAAGACGACCACCACCAGTGTCTGTAAACTGGTTATTTTTAAGAAACAAAAGACTCAGGAAGAAGCTTTGACCATCCCCCTAACTGCCTAAAAGAACTGAGATAGAGGACCTGCTCTAGGAAGGGAGATACCATTACAGATAAGTACAGTTTAATATAAACTAAGTGTAACAGACAGGGAAGAATCTTGCAAAACACGTCTGATCAAAGTCCTCTCTCGTGTCCATTGTTGAAGATGGCCCAACAAACATTTGTCTACCAAACATTTGCTTTTCCATGTTCATGGGAATTGCTTTCCTCTCCCTTTATTTTTTATTTTTAAAATTTTTAAATTGATTACCGATAGAGAAAGGGGGGGGGGAGAGAGAAATAGAGAGAGATCAATTTGTTGTTCCATTCATCCATTCACACACTAGTTGCTTCCTGTATGTGCCCCGACAGACCAGAAACTGGAACCCTGGTGCATCCGGACAAAGCTCTAACCAAATGAATTACTTGGCCAGGGCAATTTCCTCTCCTTTGAAGTCCCAAACAACAACCCTCCTTTCTACATAGTTCAAGACAGCATATAAGCCTTAGCTGACGGTTTTGTCCTCAGGACCCAGTTTCTTATGGAACCTCCATATATACAAATGTAAATGATGTCAGATGAGTCTTAAGCATATCAGTGAGATGGGTTTTCTTACCTCAGAAAACAAAAACTTGAAGAGGTTATGTAACCTCCCCTGCCAGCCTGGTCACCCCTCACTGCCCTCCCCTGCCAGCCTGGTCGCCCCTAACTGCCCTCCCCTGCCAGCCTGGTTGCCCCCAACTGCCCTCCCCTGCTGGCCCGGTCACCCCTAACTGCCCTCCCCTGCTGGCCCGGTCACCCCTAACTGCCCTCCCCTGCTGGCCTGGTTGCCTGGTTGCCCCTAAGTGCCCTCCCCTGCTGGCCTGGTCCCCCTCAACTGCCCTCCCCTGCAGGCCTGGTCACCCCCAACTGCCCTCCCCTGCTGGCCATCTTGTGTCCACATGGGGGTGGCCACCTTGTGTTGGAGTGATGGTCAATTTGCATGTTACCTCTTTATTATATAGGATAGTACTGGAAGTCCTAGCCATAGCAATTAGACAACAAAAAGAGATAAAACGCATCCAAATTGGAAAGGAGGAAGTAAAACTCATTATTCACAGATAACATGATATTGTACATAAAAAACCCTAAAGACTCCACCAAGAAACTAGTAGACTTAATAAATGTATTTGGCAAGGTAGCAGGATACAAAACCAACATCCACAAATTGATGGCATTTTTATACACCAGTGATGAACTCTCAGAAAGAGAAACTAAAAAATCAATCCCATTTACTACTGCAACCACAGAAAAATAAGATGCCTAGGAATAAACTTAACCAAGGAGGTTAGAGATCTGTATCTAGAAAACTATAAAACATTGAAAAAAGAAATAGAGGGAGATACTAGTACAAACAAATGGAAGCATACACCATGTTCATGGATTGGAAGAATTAATCATTAAAATGTCTGTATTACCCAAAGCAACCTACAGATTCAACACAATTAAAATACCAATGGCATATGTCACAGAGCTAGAACAAATACTCTAAAAATATTTATGGAACCATAAAAGACCCTGAATAGCTGCAGCAATCTTGAGAAAGAAGAACAAAATAGGAGGGCTCACAAACTGTATTACAAAGCCATTATAAACAAAATGGCCTGGTACTGGCAGAAGAACAGGCATATAGACCAATGGATCAGGACAGAGACCCCAGAAATTGACCCACACTATTACGGTCAATTAATATTTGACAAAGGAGGCAAGAGCATACAATGGAGTAAAGACAGTCTCTTCAACAAATGGTGCTGGATTTCATATCTATGTTTCTTTGTTCTCCCTCCCTCTCTCTGTAAAAATCAATAAACTCTTTTTTAAAAGTTAAATAAATTAGCCCTGGACGATGTGGCTTGGTTGGGCTTTGTCCCAGGCCACAAGCCTGGGTTGCAGGCTCAATCTGTGCATGAGGTAGCTGATTGATGTTCTGCTCTCATTGATGTTTCTCTTTCTCCCTCTCCTTTTCTCTCCCTCTAAAAATTAATAAAAATATTTTTTTAAAAAGTTAAATGAATTATATACAGAAAGCATTTAGAATAGTGCTGAGCACATTGTCAGTGCTATATATGCTTCAGTTAAATTTTTAATGAGGTATAATTTGCATGCCATAAAATTTACAATTTTAAAGTGTACACTGTAGTGGCTTTTAGAATATTCACAAGAATGTCCATCACCATTTTATAATTTTAAAACATTTCATCATTCCCAAAAGAAACTTATACTCATTAGTGGTAACTCCCCATTCCCAAAAGCCCCTGGCAACCATTAATCTATTTTCTGTCTCTATGGATTTGCCTATTCTGGATATTACATATAAGTGAAATCATATATGTGACAATATGTGTTTGGCTTCTTTCACTTTGCATAATGTTTTCAAGGCTCATCCATGTTGCAGCATGTACCAATACCTCATTTATTTTTATGGCTGAACAACATCCCATTGTATGGATATGCCACATTTTATTTAAGTCTTCACATTATTAAGCATTTAACATATAGTTAAGGAATAGAGTAAAGAAATTAAATGGAGTCATTCTGGTCAAGCTGCTAAATTATTAAAATTAAGTAGGCTGATTCTAGGAACTTAAACTTCTGAACTGTCCAGCTCTTCATTAATGCCTGGATGCACATCAGATCATTGTGCATCAATGCCCAGACACACACCTGACCCTCAGATGACTATCTGAGTGACCTCAAGAAGGAATTGTTCCATTGTCCAGACCACCATTCCTCTGAAGATTACCATCTTGGACCAACCCAGAGGCTAAGAATGCAGGACTGAGTCTTCTCAAGAAGGTACTTTTAAAATATAAGAACCCTTGCCGAAACCGGTTTGGCTCAGTGGATAGAGCATCGGCCTGCGGACTGAAGGGTCCCGGGTTCAATTGTGGTCAAGGGCATGTACCTTGGTTGCGGGCACATCCCCAGTGGGGAGTGTGCAGGAGGCAGCTGGTTGATGTTTCTTTCTCATCGATGTTTCTAACTCTCTATCTCTCTCCTTTCCTCTCTGTAAAAACTCAATAAAATGTATTTAAAAAAATAAAATAAAATATAAGAACCCTCAGCTTTTCTTTCTCCTTTGCCTAGCTGTATTCCAAGTTTGCAAACTCTAAGACCTTTAAATAAACCTTTGCCACTTATTACTAGCCAAAGCTCCTGACTCCTTTTGAGGACATTCAACATAGTAAATGCTCAGGTGATCTTGTCAGCATCTGACCAGTGCCTTGGTTCAGGGTCCAGTCTCAATCCTCTTCTATCCTAGGTGGAGCAGTACTCAAGGAAGAAGCCAAGCCAGGGAAGAAGCCCTACCCAGGTGCAGCCTGCTGCTGGGCCTCTCTTCGCCTGTCTTACGCCTTAACCTTCCAGTCACTGGTCTCAGAGATCTCACATTCCCTGTGTTCGCTCTCCAGCCACACACGACCTGGTAACCTGTTGTAATTCCCACTCCCTCAACCTGGTAACCTGTTGTAATTCCCACTCCCTCTCATCCTCTCTCTTCCCTTAATGATCCAGTGGTTCTCAACCTTCCTAATGCCGCGACCCTTTAGTACAGTTCCTCATGTTGTGGTGACCCCCAATTTCATTGTTACAAATTGAACATAATTAACGCATAGTGATTAATCACAAAAACAATATGTTTTCCGATGGTCTTAGGCGACCCCTGTGAAAGGGTCGCAACCCACAGGTTGAGAACCGCTCCATGGCATTCTTCCAGTCCTCCTCTGGACCTGGTTACTCACCCAGTTTCCTAAACAGTCCATGTTACTTTGTGTTTGGGAACTTTGTGTGTTTGGGCACATTGTATTAATTATCCATTGCTGCATAACTATTTACCACAAAACTTCATAGATTAAAGCAATCCACATTTTTATCTCCCATAGTTAAAATTTTTTTCTTTTGTTAATCCTCACTTGAGGATATTTTTTCCACTGATTTTTTTGAGAGAGTGGAAGGAAGGGAGGCAAGGGGGTGGGGGGTGGGGGGGGGAGAGAAACATCAATTGGTTGCCGCCCAGATGTCCTTGACCGGGAATTGAAGCTGTGACCCTGCAGTGCGTGGGCCAACGCTCTGACCACCGAGCTGGCCAGGGCCTCCCATAGTTTCTGCTGAGCAGCTCAGCTGGGTGGTTCTGGCTCAGAGTCGCTCCTGAGGTTGAAGTCAAGCTGGGGCTGTAGTCACCTGGCTCACCCACATGCCAGGCAAATTAGTGGTGGTTGTTGGCAGGAGGTCTTTGTGCCCTGCCACATGGACCGCTCCATCGGGCTGGTTGAATGTCCACACAACCTAACAACCAGCTTCCCCAGAGCCAGTGATGAGAGAGTGAACAAGGTGAAAGTCACAAGGTTTTTTATGAGTTAGCCTTGTAACTCACACTGTTCCGTCTGCAATATCCTCTTGATTGTACAGGCCAGTCTTACTCAGTGCGGGAGGGGACTACACAGGATGGGAGAAGCGTTGGGGGTTGGTTAGCTGAGTATGGTATCAGGCTTTCTCATCACAAAGTCAGCCCCACCTCGAGACAACTACTTGCTTGTTGCCTCTGCTGTCAGACAAGTGTTAGGAGAAGGTCTGCAGCCTGAGGTTCCTCATTTGAACACCATGGAAGCAAAGCCTATACATTTATCCTCAAAGAGGGAGACAACCCTTCTCACTGTAAAGTGAACCCCTCCACGACACCTACAGCTCCCTCCTTTCCCAGTTCAGCTCTGAAGGACCCGAGCTGCTAGGCAGGCTCAATCTAGGGGAAACCCCTCGCCTGCTCCCTATGTCTGCTCTGCTCTGTCTGGCTGACTAAGACCTCCCGTGACTCCACTATCTCTCAGAAAACACCTGTTCACATGGACTTTGGACATTACATCTGACTCAACCCTCTGGTGTTTATGTACTTCTAATTTCTATGACTTGGCATAGCTGACTCATCGCTGCCGTGTAAGTTTTGCTTCCCTTTTGGATTGGTGCTGGTTCAACAGACTCGCATGGCCTGATACCACACGGATGTGCCCTAGAAACTACAGCTTTGCACTTCCCCCAGCTGTGCACCTCTCTGAAATGTTCACATATGCCCAGATCTTCCGTTAAAACAGTAATACACAAGCAAGCAAGCAAACAAATCTCCCTCTAGCTCCCTGAATAATCCCTCTCCTTCTCTCTTCTCTCCTCTGCCTCCTTGTCAATCTTCTAAAAATATATATAATTTTTGTTGATTTCAGAGAGGAAGGGAGAGGGAGATAGAAACATCAATGATGGGCATGCAGGAGGCAGCCCATCAGTGATTCTCTCTCATCATTGATGTTTCTATCTCTCTCTTTCCCTCTCCCTTCCTCTCTGAAACCAATACATATATAAAAAATAAAATGAGTGATCCATTTTGATTTCCAACCTTACCATTCTGAAAAAAAAAAAAAACTGCTCTATCAAGGAAACTGGAATCTAAGACTGTACACAGGAGAATTTATTGACATAGGAGCACTCTGGCAGGATACAAGCTTTAGCATCCTGGCAAGGATCAGGGGGAGGGTGCAAAATTACTGCCAGGTAGCTTCTAGAAGCCTGGAAAACTGATGGCCTGTGAAGAGTGAGGTTGAAATGCTTATATTTCTGGGGCAGACCGTAGGAGGAAGGATTAAAAGTCTCAGGAAAGTGGAAACGCTGGGATAGGTATATGATGTTAGGGCCAGAAGACCCCCCGAGGATTAGGCTCCCCAGGAGGGCTCAGAGGAGTCACATTCATCCAGGGTGTCAGGAACGCAGTGGCGATGGGGCACCAGCTTCATTCAGAAGTTCACACTACAGAAGCTGCATTTTCAGAAACCTCCTCCAGCGGGCTTGAAAAGGAGCACTGTCAGGGGATTCAGGACAGACCTACCAAGGCAGCCCTCTGGTGCCCATGTGAGCAGAGGAGCCCCCGGGGCTCCCCAGACCTGCTCTTTTGTCTACACGAGTGAACACAGCCACAGCAAGACAAAGTTGATCACAGCCTTCCACCCCAGATGTCAATACTTGTGATGAACAGAATGGCCCCAGAGAATCCCCAGCCAGACCTTTTGAACCACATGGATGATTCCAGCATGAACGTGATACCGCAGAATCCAGCTGGTCCCAACTTGGTTCAGGAACCGACCAGTCAGATCGAGGAAGCAATAGCAGCACAGCTATTACTAAGGCAACCAAATCAGATTCTTCCAGCCAAGAATGTGCCCACCTCACACACAACATCAACCAGTCCTTTTTCTCCGCCCCACTCCCTGTAGTTTCAGGTTCCCATAGCTCCTTCCACCTCAGTCCGCAGGCCCTTGCCATTTGGCACGGGACCCTGTCATCACCGAAAGTCCCATAAGTGATGTCCAAATGCAAGATCCTCCGTTGGAGAGGCTGGAGGCCTCAGTTCCTGCTTTGCTCCCTGATGCCTATACCACAGAGCAAATCATGTAATGGTACAGTTTTCCTGATGAGGAGGAAATACCTGACTATTCTTTCCACTGTGTAGATCAGTATCTCACCCACAGGCCCCAGCTAGAAGAAAAGGGTCCTTAGCATCTTTGCTGATGCAGCTTTAGGCCTGTTGTTTGGGCAAACCTCATCCAGTATGACAAGCTGAGGCCATTCAGCTTACAGTCTAAGACAGGGGTCCTCAAACTTTTTAAACAGGGGGCCAGTTCACTGTCCCTCAGACCGTTGGAGGGCCAGACTATAGTTAAAAAAAAAAACTATGAATAATCCCTCTCCTTTTCCCTTATGAACAAATTCCTATGCACACTGCACATATCTTATTTTGAAGTAAAAAAACAAAACGGGAACAAATACAATATTTAAAATGAAGAACAAGTAAAGTTAAATCAACAAACTTACCAGTATTTCAATGGGAACTATGGGCCTGCTTTTGGCTCATGAGATGGTCAATGTCCGGTTCCATATTTGTCCCTGCTCGTCGTAACGAGTGATGCAAGTGTGCATCAGTTAGTCTGGATCTGGTTGGAGATTTCAGATGTTTCATTCTGGAAAAAGGCTCTCCTAACTTAAAAAAAAAAAGGCCCTACTAACTGCAAAATAAAAAAAAAAATAGACCTCCTAGCTTCAAAAAAAAAAAAAAAAATCCTAACTTGTTCTTACCTTGGTCCTCAGGCAGCAGCAGGCTCTGCACAGGCAAGCTCGTGACTCATCTGATCACACCCGAGACTGAGAGGAGCCGTCCAGAGACAGAGAGAAGGAGGGGAGTCGGAGAGTGCGGCGCACATTCCACACATGCTCACTGCAGGCCCGGGACAAGTCAGCTGCTAAGCAACAGGCAGCAGCGGCAAAAACACCCGGCCGGCCGGATAAATGTTTTCGGCAGGCCGCATGTGGCCCACCGGCCGTAGTTTGAGGACCCCTGGTCTAAGAAACCGCCTGGAATTCCAGAATCCCTCCACTATAGTGAACTTTGGATCTCTCGGATCAAAGTGCTAATAAATGCCATAGGACATAACTGAGGGAAGGAGGAACTTGGATCCAAGTCTTGGAACTTGGCTCACTGATAGCCATGGGCTGATGGGATGCTGATGCAATAGACACCAAGCATGGCCCTTAACTGCAGAAGCCAAGGGTTCATAACATTAGAGTCAGAGGGGCAGCCAGGGGATCTGACCAGAAGAGAGCTCCAGAAATTGTGAATAGAACTGAGTTTTCCTATGCAGGAAAAAAGTACCGCTTCACATGTATAATCTGAAAAGAATGAGAATGAGTAATCAGGAGAATGAGGAAGATGGCCACCCAATGAAAGGTCACAATTCCTTGCCTGGTGTCCATGCCTGAATCAGTGTTCAGAAGCAGAACCCAGTGACTGAAAGGTGGCCAGGTTCCCAGGGAGAAGGGCCCATAATACTATGGCAAGAATGAACTATAGTAGTTTCTCCGATCCTTCTCCACAGAGATCTAGAATATTCACTTGGATGATAGAACACTGGGACATTTTGATGACTGCTGGGCACAAGGTCAGAGGTCAGCAAGTACCCTGAGACCTGAAGCCTCTTCCTGCCCCGGTTAGAGTGAGAGCAACTGGAGCCGTAGGGCCCAGCCCCCTGGACCCACCGGTTATCATTCCCTGCAGAAGCCACCCATTGTCTTCGCTGGCAGAGAGGTGTGGACAAGGATCCCCGAAGGCTGGCGACCCTTGAGCTCTGGCAATGGTCAGGGCTGTGCACCCACTGTTAGTCCAGACAATGGTAGCTGCAGCAACTTCCCCATTTATTAGTATGTAAACCTTGCTGATGGGCTAGTCTGCCTGTTACTGGAAATTGCCTGCCTAAGGGCTATGGGTGTATCCCAAACCAATAAAAGGTTGGTGAGGCCTGCGCACCAGTGGAAGTCCTTCCCCTTGAGTTGGACTTGCCCGCCTGGCCCCCCAATATTTCCAAATTATCTCTTGTCTTGTCTCTTTCATTTGCGTGCGGCTCCTCTTCCAGATCCTGAACCCTGAACCACGCGGGACGTGGGGGAAACTTTACACAATTCCCCTTAATCCCCAAATGTACAGTTGGGATTGGGAAGTTGGGCTAACCTCATATTGCATCCTTGTGATCCTTCCCGACTGTGATCGCTCTCATCTGCAGAGTAAGAGCTATCACAGTAGGGAAGGCCAAGTGGGAGCATCTGAAACTGCACCATGCCCCTTGCCCCCAGGCCAATATAGTAGCCACAAAATATCATGGCATCCTGGGTTGGGGAGGAGGGCAACTGCTAATGCCATTCTTACATGTAAAAAAGATGAAGAAATGTTGTTCCTACCATATCTCTATTTAACTTGCCAGTGTTGACCCAGAAGCAATTGGATCAGTGGTTCTCAACCTTCTGGCCCTTTAAAGACAGTTCCTCCTGTTGTGACCCAACCATAAAATTATTTTTGTTGCTACTTCATAACTGTAATGTTGCTACTGTTGTGAATCGTAATGTAAATATCTGATATGCAGGATGGTTTTAGGCGACCCCTGTGAAAGGGTCGTTCGACCACCAAAGGGGTCGCGACCCACAGGTTGAGAACCGCTGAATTGGATGGATCCTAGAGAAAGACTGTGGACTACTTTACGGAAGTGGAACCCCTTTACACCTGCTGTGCCTGATGTGGTGGCTTGGCTAGAGTGGAGTTATGCAGCCTCAGGTACATGACTGCAGCCATCCATTTGGCAAATGCATTCTTTTCTACCCCAATCAGGGAAGAAGATCAGAAATAGTTCATATTCCCACGGAATGGATGCCACAGTTTCGTGTTCACTCTTCAGTCTTCTGTCCTAATACAGTCCGAAGAGAATCAGAGCATTTGGACATCCCACATCACATCACCTCGATCCATTACACTGACGATGCCATGCTGCTCAGGCAGGATGAGAAAGAGGTGGTGCACACACTGGCTGCGTGAAATAACACATGTGCTCCAGAGGGTGGGAGGTAAGTTCTATGAAGTTTCTGTGACCTGATGCTTCACTAAAGACGTTACAGGCCTGGTGGCTAGCAGCGTTCTGGCGCATTTTCTCCTAAGTGAAAGACCAATTGCTGCATCTCCGATCCCTTGCTAGAGAGAAGGAAGCACAGAGTCTGTTAGGAATCTTTGGGTTCTTGAGGAAACACATTCTACACCTAAGAATACTACTGTTGCCCAGGTACTGTGTGACACGGAAGGCTGCCAGCTTTGAGTGGGGCTCAGAGAAGGAAAGAGCTCTCCAGCAGGTCCAGGCTGTGATTCCAGCAGCCCTTCTGCTTGGACTATACAATCAGGCAGAGCCTAGAGCAGTCATGGCGAACCTATGACACGCGTGTCAGAGGTGACACGCGAACTCATTTTTTTGGTTGATTTTTCTTTGTTAAATGGCATTTAAATATATAAAATAAATATCAAAAATATAAGTCTTTGTTTTACTATGGTTGCAAATATCAAAAAAATTTCTATATGTGACACGGCACCAGAGTTAAGTTAGGGTTTTTCAAAATGCTGACACGCCGAGCTCAAAAGGTTCGCCATCACTGGCCTAGAGTATTGGAGGTGTCAGATGGGAAATGATGTAGTTCGACATTTATGGCAAGTTCCAGCAGGGGAATCACAATGCCATCCCCTGGGATTACTGAACAAGGTTATGCCAACTGCAGTGAAGAATTACCCTCCTTTAGAAACACAGCTCCTAGCTTGCTGCTGGGCACTGGGAGAGATAATGATTAACCGTGGGTTCAGAACTAGCCATCACAAGCTAGGCCCTACTGGGCACATGAAGTCATAAAGCCAGGCAGGCCCACCATCAAAGCCATCAGAAGAGGAAACTGGTACATCAGGACTCATGAGCTGAATAAGTAGCCCAGATCTCCACGTCACTCATTACAGTTGCACTGGCACCCCTCCTCCAACTTATATCCTATGGATGTAGGAGGGGGTCCCACATAAACACCTAAACAAGGACAGAAAGACCAAACTCAAGTTGTGGATAGGTCATCTCACTATGTGGGCACACGGTAAAAATGGATGGTGGCTATATTACAGTCTCACTCCTGCAGGGAAGGGCATGGGAAACATTGGGGAGGGAAAATCTCCCCGGGGGGGGGGGGGGGCGCTTTGGGAAGTGCGCCTGGTCATCCACTTTGTATAAATGGAGAATGGCCCAAAGTTAGAACATCTGTAGGCCTATGGTCAGGGACGAGTGCCCTGGCTGTGGATGGGGGTCCTGAAAGAAAAAGATGATAAAACCAGAGACAAGGAGGTCTGGAATGGAGGACTACAGGAGTGGACACAAAGTGGGAAGTTGTTTGTATCGCATTTCAAGGCCTGTAGTAAGTATCTCTTACAAAAGATGTGGCAGCTTTGACAAAATGATTTGGCCCGTTAATACAGCTAGTCTTTGCCAGAGCCCCCTCTCCCCCAACTGCTGCATGATGGGACTTCAACAGAGAGGACATGGTGGCAGAGATGGAGGGGATGCAAAAACCTAACAGCATGGACTGCCATTGATGCAAATGAATATAGCTATGGCCACCGCTGAATGGCCAACCTGCTAGTGATAAAGACCCGTGCTAAACTTTTATATTCCTTAAGGAGGCCAATAGGCTACTTGGTGACCATTTGGCCATATTGGGCCCTTTTTTCCCTGGTAGGGCCAGCAGTTTACTCTCATAGCAATAGACGCTGATTCCAGATATGGGGTTGCCTTTCTTGCCTGCGTGGCCTCGCTAGCACCACTCTCTGGGGGCTTGAAGATCACCTGGTCCACAAGCAAGAAATCCCATATATCATGGCATCTGACCAGAGGACTTTCTCTATGGCACAGAATGTAGGAGAATGGGCTCAGGAACTTGGGATCTACTGTTTCTATCACACACCTCACCACCCAGAAGCTATTGGATAGGTAAGTATTGGAATGGCCAGTTAAAGTTGCAGCTGAAGCTCCAGCATGGAGGTAATACAGTGCAATGATGACATTCCCCCGGGCCATCATAATATATGCCTTTAATCAGACAACTTAATATGGTGCTGTGTCCCCAACAGAAGAAGCACATGGGTCTGGAAACAAGGGGCGGAAGCATGAATGGCCCCAGCTAGCATCATTCCAGGGATCCAGTGGGCTTCCCTATCACCACAATTCTGGGCTTTGAGGAGTTAGAGGTTTTGATCCCCAAAAGGGGTACATTCTTGCCTGGGGTAAGAACAAAGATTCAATTGGGTTACACATTATGGCTGCAACCAGGCACTTTGGCCTCCTAATGTTCAGAGACTAACAGGTAAGACAAGGAATTGCCACCTTATCAGATATAATTGACCTGGAGGAGGTAGGGCCACTATTAGTGGGGACAGTGTGAGCTCCAGTGACCTATTTGGGTGTCAGTTGATACTCTTTTGCCCAACTGTGACTATGAATAGACAAGAGCAGCAACCCTAGTCTGAGAAGGTGCTTAGACCACTTAGAAATGAGGATTTGGGGGGGCTAATTTTGGGGGCCAGGTAAGCTACTGAGAGCTGCTGAGGTGATAGCTGAGGGTGAGGGGAATCGAATGGATAGTGGTGGAGGTATATCATGAGGCCCTGTCATGGCCTTGCAACCAATTTCTCTGACAGGGGCTATAGGAACTTCCATTAGCTTTCCTCTGATAAGTTTCCCTTCAGGAAGAGCTGCCCATCAGTTCCAGAGAGATATTCCCTGAATACAGATGGAGAAATAGATACTGGTGGTGCAAAGGTGGACTATAGCAGGCACAATATGTCACTCAGATCCCCCTTAAGCTAGGAATTGTTGCCCAAATCAAGGAGTGTGTTTTAGGTGACAGCCTCCAGCTTAAGCTCCTTCAAGATCTGCTTCAGTGTCTGGACTAGAGTCACGTATTTCTCCAGTGACTCCTCCCCCATGACCAAGCAAGGCAGCGGCCCAAGGTTGGGCTCCTGCTCCCAGCCAGGCTGGAGGACTTACGTGGTTTGCAAGCCAGTCTGACAGCTCTCACAAACCAATCCAGCGTCTTCCCTTAACTTTTCCTGGTGTTACACTCCTAACTCCGTATCTGCCTGCTTCCTGGAGAACACAACCTGTGACAGCACACATTTCAAAATTTCCCCAAACAGCTGCCTTTCCCCTTCCCACAATCCTTAAATCATTTTTCATGGCTTCAAATTGAGGGGGATTTTATTTTATTTTATTTTTTAAAATATATTTTATTGATTTATTTTTACAGAGAGGAAGGGAGAGAGATAGAGAGTTAGAAACATCAATGAGAGAGAAACATTGATCAGCTGCCTCCTGCACATCTCCCACTGGGGATGTGCCCGCAACCAAGGCACATGCCCTTGACCGGAATCGAACCTGGGACCTTTCAGTCCGCAGGCCGACGCTCTATCCACTGAGCCAAACCAGTTTCGGCAAGGGATTTTATATCTTTATTCCCAACCTCTCTATCCTTTCTCAAGCGTCTTATATACTAATTACAGCATTTAACCTGATGATAAACAAAATTCAACCAAGTAAAATTGAATATCTAATTGGCTCTATTAAGCAATTCATGAACCTGGCAGGATCCTATCTAGCAACTAGAAGGGCCTCCAAGGGTTATTTACAAAATGGAAGGTTTTTTTTATAGGCAGAAGAGTGTGGCAGGTGAGTTATTAGCAGATGAAATTATTACTTTCAGGCCAAGACATCACCATTTTGCGGGGGAGGAAAGGGCAAGGGTTTTATCAAGGAGACTGCCTCTTCTTCCTGGGCGTTGCGGGAAGGCCTGTGGGGCGTCAGCACAGCCAAGGGTGATCCCGAGGATTGAGAAAAGACAGACAAGAGAATGAAAGCTGGGTCTCCGTGGGACGCTGCTCCCTGATGAGGAGACAGCGCCAGCGCCCACAAGCCATGTTTTTATTTTATAGCAGATGCCAGAGGCAAAGTAGGGGCGTGATCACGTTGTTTACAGCATCCTCATGAGTTTCAACCTCACTTAACTACATGCACCCGAACTCTATCACAAGGCAGGTGGGGCTACGTGTTCAGACCATAGGTTCAAGCTTACAACCGCGACAGCCCTTGGCTATGATTGTGCTGGGAGGGCCCTGCCCTCCAGCTGGGACTTGCACGTGGCAATGAGAGGACCCTGTCCTTTCTTTAGTCCGAAGCTTGAACCTGGCCAAAACACTGTACCTGCGCCCCACAAAGGCCCACAATAACAGACTTTTCCAAATTCTAGACTGGTCAATTAAGATTCTATTCCTGGGAGATGGTGAAACTGCAATTAAAACACAGGCGTGTTTTTTTCATGTCTTCCCAAACACAAGCTCCTTCAGAGCAGGGACTATTTCTTAAACTTCCCGAGTGACTGATGTAAGGGCTACCTACATACAATATACTATGTTGAATTGAATTGGTTAAAAGCCCTTTCCTGGGAACCTGTCAGACCACAGTTAAGGCCAAGTGGATCAAAGGCAACTATAGAATAGCCAGAGGGAACAAAAAGTCAAATGATCCTGGGTGGGCCCCGTGTTTGGCTGGTGTTCATACCAAAGTCCTCTATCCCTGAGAGACACAATTCATTTACTACAAATTCCTAAACTGAGGGGAATTCACATTGATCATTTTATAGAATTTCCAATTTGACAACTGAATTCTATCATTCTAAAAAAAAAGGTTTATTTCTGATCTGATCCACGACCCATTTATTTCACTTGGAGTGTTGCGGGGGGTGGGTGGGGGGTGGTGGGCACACACACTTTTCTCCTCTCCCAACTTGGGTCCAGTGCTTGGGGGCCTGCAGATGAACTGACAATAGGTGAACAGGAGAAAAGACAAGATTTATTTACACATGGGTAGGGGTGGGAGCGCCCAGTGATTGAAAAGTCCTGGAGTAGCCAGAAGATTATGTCTCTCAATTTAACAAAAGGGGGGAGGGGAGATTAGGGCTTCAGTGGGAGAGCATAGCAGGTTCTACTGGGCTTTTTGATGCTAATAGAACGGGCAGTCTGTCTCCGCCAGGCAACTAAATTAGCAGTCAACTCCTTTCGAAGAGTTAATGGTAGTTGTATTTTCAGGAGTCTCTGTTTTAGTCAGATCGAGAGAATTCCAGATACAATTTCGTATGCATCTTTTATAGGTCAAATGTTTCCAATAATCTTTATACCAACTCTGGAGGTCCAAGTGCGTCCCCACATGGGAAAAGGTCTTGTCCCAATGCCTAAAGAGAGAAACCTTTCTTAGATCCCAGGAATGCGTCTAAACAGGCCCCTGTGACAGCGATTCCAGGCAGGCCAAGGAAGGTCAGAAAGAGATCCTTTCAAAAGCTCAGAGATGGCAAAGGAGAGGCGGAGGCATCGTCGCCGTTTTTCTAGGAGCGCGTGGTGGTGGGGGAGAAAGTGCATAATCGGTCCCGGCCAGGCGGTCCGCGAGCTGGGGCCTGTGGGTCCTATGTGGGGAACTTCGGGTAGCATCCGGGCTCCAGCTTGACGACTCAAGTTTCTTCCCCAAACACAGGAGATAATAACATTCCCCTCTAGGAGTGGCCGAAAAGGGTGACTACCACCGGAGGCTGGGCTCCCAGCCCCGAGTTGGCGCTTGCGAGGTGAGTTCTTTCCCTGGAAGGGTGGGGTGGAGACAGGAAGCCTCCAGGGGGCTCCCCACCCGCCGCACGCGCCGCCCCGGCGGGCTTATAAATAGCGCCCCGGCGCCTGCAGATCACTGTGGTTCTACTTCTTTCGGAAGAAGTCTCGCCCTGCGCGGACCGGGAACCGCGCCCTCGCCAACCTAGAACCCAGCGGGAGCCGCAGACCGCCCCGCGCAGTTGGCCGCCTATCCACTCGGTTGCCGTCGCGGTTGACTTTAAATCTGAACACAGCGGTCGGGGTCAGTGGGACCTGCCCTCTGGACCCGGAGCCGAGTGGGAAACCGAAAGCGCTGGGCTCCGCTAACGGCGGCGGGAGAGCGCGCGCTCGCGAACCCCGCGCCCCGCCCGAGCGCCGCCCGCGCCCGCCCCCGGGCTCCGTAAGTTTCGATTCCTCCCCGAGCCGAGTCGCGCGCCGCGGCCAGTCCAGCGCAGAGCAGCGCCATGGCGGACCCGGAGGTGTGCAGCTTCATCACCAAAATCCTGTGCGCCCACGGGGGCCGCATGGCCCTGGACGCGCTGCTCGACGAGATCGCGCTCTCCGAAGCGCAGCTCCTCGAGGTGCTGGAGGCGGCGGGGCCCAGCCGCTTCGTGGTGCTGGAGACCGGCGGCAGGGCCGGGGTCACCCGGTTCGTGGTGGCCACCACCGCAGCTCGGGTCTGCCGTCGCAAGTTCTGCCCGACGGACTGCGGAAACCTGCACCTCTGCAAGCTCAACCTGCTTGGCCGGTGCCACTATACCCACTCGGATCGGTGAGTGCGCCGCTAGGGAATGGGCGGCTCCCGGGTCCCGGGTCCCGGGCTGGGAGGACGGTCGGGGCTGCTGTCCACCAGGGTTGCGCCCCCGGGGCACCTCGCACCCCACAGCCTTTGCTTCCAGCCCCTCACTTCCCTGCGAAGAGCTCTTCCTCCAGCGCCTGCAGACTTTTCCTGGAATGTGGCTAAGGCGATATTGCCTGGGGAAGACTACCTTAAACTCTCTGCTCCCTTAATATACGGTGCGTTGGAACCCGCCACGGCCTAGAGACTGTGAAGGCAGGTTTGGGAAGGAAGGAGAGCCTCCTCTCCCCGGAGCTTGAGTATATTACTAGAATGTTCCCTCTGCTACCTCTGTCCCCAGGCGCGCTCCCAGCACCCCCACCGCGCCGCGCACCTGGGCCGTCTCCTTTCCTCTCTTTGTCCCTTGTCTGATATCTGATGCGCGTCCGCACCGTCGACTAGAGTGGTCCCATTCGCGGTTACCGATGATGTGTTGTCTCCCCGCGCTCCTTCCTGGGGGCCTCCTCGTGGCCGAGCCATGGACCGCCCGCTCTTGGGGCCACTTTGAACGAGCGTGGCCTACCTCCCAGCAGCTCTTTCTGTGTCCCCGCTTGTTCTTTATTGCCTCAAGGTGTGCCCCGAGGTTTGGGTTACGCTTTTTGACCTGTCTCCCATCTCTCCCTAAGAGAGCCCATGCGTCTGGGTTCAGCCGTCACATCCACCAGGATGGCCCCCACGTGCCCCTCGGCCTCCCGGGCCGCCCAGGCCTTCCCGCCCAATCTAGGCTCTCGGTCTCCCTGGGTCTGAGCAGCGTCCGTACCGGGATAGGAGTCAAGCTCATCTTCCTTTCCCCAGGGCAGGGTATCTGACACTCCCCCCAACCCCCTTTTCATCCTTCCCAACACCTTCCTCACCAAGGGCCTTCATTGAAGTCTCCCATCCCCTGCCTGCCTGGTCCTCCGGTCCATCTCCCTTCTGCAGGAATGCCTTGTTGAATTCGTAAATGACTGTCCCTGACCATAGTCTTTCTCCCCAACTTTTCTGTCCCTAGGTAGTGCTGCCCAGTTATTTTTCTTATGTAGTACTTTTCACCCTGTGCCCTCCTTAAAAACTTTCAGTGACAGCCTAGTGTCCAAAATGGTGGTCACCAAACTGTTGAGAAAAACTTTCGATTACTCACCTCCAATTTTATATGTGTAATAAAATATATATAAAAGACATGTTTTAAATGGATGAGGCAGTTGATATAATATTTAAAAATATTTTTGTGTGTGTTTAGGGTAAAACTAAAAAAAATTTAAAAAGTGCTTGAATGTGCTTTGTTGTTTAAAAAATATATATGAGTATGTTGTGAGGCACCAATGTGCAAGTATTTTTGACTTTTAGGAAGCTGTGTGTACAGAGGGAGAGAACTAAGTCACAGCGAGGATGAAGTCAGGAAGGAAGAAAGGATGGAAAGAGGGTGATACAAAGGAAAGGAAAGGAACATTCTAGTAATAGAAAGGCTTTGTTATTTCTTTCTGTTGTGAAATTTTTTTTCGCCAACTTATGTTGGCTTTAAGACCTAATTAAGTTTTAAATATATATGCTTCTTTTGATTTTTTTACTATAGATATTTAAAAACTATATTAAAGTAATGAAAAGAGAATGATGAACCCCATGTACACATCATTTTGCTTCAACAGTTTTAAAATTATAGACAATTTCATTTATTCCTTCCTCCCTATATCCATCCCCAACTCCAATGTGTTATTTTAAACCCAAAAGAGTTCATTTGCTTCATAAATACTATCTAAAGCAGTGATTTTCAACCTTCTTGATCTCGTGACACACAAATTACTGATATTCTTCGGCACACAAAGATTTTGTGCTGATCTGACCCCAAAAAAGGTATAATTTTAATTCATTCACATCAGACAGCTATTGTGGATATGTTTCATAAATATATTTAGAAATTTTGTTTCAATTTCTTATACACCAACTTTAGAAACATTAGTTTAGAAACTTTAGTTTTTTGAACTTTATTTTTTGCCTGGTTTAAGACATCAAAACCATCTTAAGGTCACAAATTGGGTTGTCAACCTTTACTTTTCTATATTTTAAAATAATATGTATATATAATATAGGGATAATTTGGTCAGTGAAAGTTGGAATGGATCTTTTGGGGAATTCATTAAAGTTACTTTTTTTAATGAAGTGATCCATTCTGATTTCTTACATTTATTTGTCTTGTAATATTTTTTATTAACTTTTATTTCTTTTACATCACTTTTGAATTTGAGAATTACAAATTTTTAATCCATCAATGTACATTGCGTCTTCATAATAAGGACCCTTGGGAGAATTTTTTTTTCTTTTTGCCTTGGAGCCTAAAAATATGTTTTTCTCCCAAGTATGTTTTAAAAATGTTCTCCCCATCTTAGCAACTTATAAAACCTTATCTTCTAAAACTTGAAGTGTGGGAGTCTGAGGACTTGATTCTTTGATCACTGGTTAATTACCATTCAGTTTGGTAAACTGTTCTGTTTGAGGACAGTTTGCATTTGGCTGGATTTATAAAACTGCTTCTGTGGGGCTGTTATACGTAAATGGGATCTCTCCTGTTCTGTAGTTCATCTTTTCTCTTACATCACCTTTAGCCACACATTTTAGTCAGCAACATGGCTTGCTTTATTGTTGGGTAATTATTTGTTTTGGTGCATCAGCTTGGATATTGCTGTTTGCTTTGCTGAAATATTATGCCCACTGGTGGAGTTCTAATCCTAGTTCGGACACACAAACCATAACTAGAATTCACTGGACAAATAACCATGAACCACGCACTCTAATGAGCACTTTAGAATAGGTATCCAAGTTAGTCTTTACCATGATTTTTGAGGTAGGTATTTGTAAGCCCCACTTAATGTAAGGAAACTCAGGCCTAGAGCTGTTTAGAAATTTACTGAAGTTCACATAGCAGATAACTGGCAGAGTTGGTGTTGAGCCTATATCTGCATAACTTCTTGACTAGCTGCTTGTGTGGTCAAATAGCTGTGTGAAGTGTGATCTTTCATTAATACCAGTTATTTTTTTGCAAGCATGATTTCTGTTTAAAGCAGGTGTCTGTGTATTTTCGACCAGCTTTGTGGTTTCTGCTCATGTGGCTGTTTCCTCTGTGCTCTTTCCTGTTTGTATGCCTTCTTTCCCCTGTGGTGTACTTTGGTTGAGCATAGGTAGGTGGAGAGAGGGTTAGTTGACTGCCTCATAAACTGAAAACAAAACAAAACAAAAAATCCGCAACCACCCAAAAGAACAAAAAGTGCAAAGAATAATATAACAAGCACCGGAGTATATATATTCTGAGTATATTAATATAACAAAAGTTATATTATATAAAAGAATAAGCTCATAACTCATTTTCCAGATATATATAAATAAATGTTTGCATCTTTCATTTTTGCTTATCTTTTAAAAAATATATTTTTATTGATTTTAGAGAGTAAGGAAGAGAGAGAGAGAGAGGCACATCAATAATGAGAGAGAATCATTGATCAGCTGCCTCTTATACAGCCCCCACGGGGGGTCGAGCCTGCAACCTGGGCATATGCCCTGATTTGCAATCAAAACCTGACCTCCTGGTTCATGGGTCAATGCTCAACCACTGAACCACACCAGTCAGGATAGTTCATTAATTATAACAGCTGTGTAGTATTTCATCATATGATTTATACCACAATTCAGTACCTGTTCTTCCAATAATGAGCACTGGGATATTTCCAGTTTTTGGCTACAACAAACCATGCTGCCAAAAATATACACTTAAGATCAATTCTCTCAGCAAATTTTAATATACATTATTATTATTATTATTATTATTTTTTAAAATATATTTTTATTAATTTTTCACAGAGAGGAAGGGAGAGGGATAGAGAGCCAGAAACATCAACGAGAGAGAAACATCCATCAGCTGCCTCCTGCACATCTCCCACTGGGGATGTGCCCGCAACCCGGGTACATGCCCTTGACCGGAATCGAACCTGGGACCCTTCAGTCCGCAGGCTGACGCTCTATCCACTGAGCCAAACCGGTTTTGGCAATATACATTATTATTAACTATGGTCACCATGGTGTACCTTAGATCTTTAGAACTTACTTATAACTGAAAGTTTGTACCCTTTGACCAACATCCCTCCCCACACCCCTGACAATTCTACTCTCTTCTTAAATGATTTTGGCTTTTTTTAGATTTCATGTTTAAGGGAGATGATGCAGTATTTGTCTTTCTGTAACTGGCTTATTTCACTTGGCATAATGTCTTTTAGCTTCATACGTGTTGCCACAAATGGCAGGATTTACTTCTTTTATGGCTGTATAATGTTCCGTTATATACATATATACCACATTTTCTTTATCCTTTCATCTGCCCATGGACACTTAGGTTGTTTTCATGTCTTGGCTACTGTGAATAATGTTGCAATGAGCATGGGAATGCAGATATCCCTTTGAGATAGTGATTTCATTTCCTTTAGATATATACCTAGAAGTGGGAGGGAGAGAAGGAGGGGAAAAGAGAGAGAGAGAGGGAGACTTTCATGTGAGAGAGACTCAGTGATTGTTTTTTTTCTGTATGAGCCCTCACTGGGGTCAGGAACAGAACCTACAACCCAGGTACGTGCCCTTGACCGGGAATCAAACCCACCAAGACCCTCTGGTGTGTGGGCTGGCTCCCTAACCACTGAGACACATTGGCAAGGGCTGGTATTTCTTGTTTTATTTTTTTTAAAATATATTTTATTGATTTTTTACGCCGGTATTGTTTTATTTTTTAAAAAATATATTTTATTGATTTTTTACAGAGAGGAAGGGAGAGGGACAGAGAGTTAGAAACATTGATGAGAGAGAAGCATCCATCAGCCGCCTCCTGCACACCCCCCACTGGGGATGTGCCCGCAACCAAGGTACATGCCATTGACCGGAATCGAACCTGGGACCCTTCAGTCCGCAGACCAACGCTCTATCCAGTGAGCCAAACCAGCTATGGCTGGTATTTCTTGTTTTAATTATTTGAGGAACCCCCATGCTGTTTTCCACAATGGCTGTACCAGTTTACAATCTCATCACCACTGTGGTACATTTGGTATTTATTTTTCTCATTATTTTTCTACATATGTGTGTATTTCTAAGCAGTATTTAGGATTGTTTTGCCTGTTTTCAAGCCTATAAACGTCATCAATACAGTTGTATAAATTTTTGCTTTGTTTTCTCTTGTTTGTGCAGCATGATGTTTCTGAGACTCACCCCTAATACACAGAGCCCTATTTTGGTACCACCTTGAGAACTGGGCAAGATGGACTTCTGCCCTGCACCCTCTGCTCTACAGGCCCTAGTTCCAGCCCTCCTCCAGTTGTGTCCTTACTTTTTAAGGAGCCCAGGAGGCCAAGGAATGCCTCATCTCCTTCTCAGCCATGCTCTAGTTCCTGGGACCCTGGAATTCCCAAGCCTATTTCTGGAGCTTGTGTGGGCTTCTTCCCCAGGTCTTCATACATGTGGAAGAAATTTGGCTGGCATGTCCATTGCCTTTGCATGATTGCATGAGCAGTGTGGCACAAGAGCCTGAGTTGGGAAGAGAAGTAGTAGGCTGGAGCTGGGAGCCTAGCTGAACTTTCTTCGTTCTGTTATTTCTTACCATAGAACTCTGAGGTCTGAGAATTCTAAATTCCAACTTGGCCTTCCAAGTCATTATGAAAGTACTAGAGGCCTGGTGCACCCGGTGCATGGATTCGTGCACTGGTGGGGTCCCTTGGCCTGGCTTGCACCCTCTTGCAGTCCAGGACCCCTCCTGGGATGTCAAACTGCTGGTTTTGGCCCCATTCCTGCAGGCCAGGCCGAGGGACCCCAGGGCCTCTAGTATGCATGTAAGATCTTTGGTTAATCCCTTCCCACCTTCCCCCCTCCCCTCTTCCCTCTGAGATTCATCAGTCTGTTCCATGTGTCCATGCCTGTGCATTGAGCATCTGCCCCCTGGTGGTCAGTGTGTGTCATAGCTACCAGTCGAATGGTTGAACAGTCGCTTAGGCTTTTATATATATAGATGTTAAGATAGGAAGATAGAACATGTTTTATTGAACCATTTCTTAGCTTGATTAATTAGTTTTAAGTATTTAGACACTTGGTGCATGGACCTCTATTTTATTTTGCCCCAGTCCCACAGATTTTAGGAGAGTGACTGCTCTAGTTCATTCAGATGTATAGCTTTCTTTTGTATGAATGTACACAATTTGCATATCAATTTTCATATTTTTAAAGTGTAGATTGTTTTCTTTTTTTTATAAATTGTTTTATTGCTTAAAGTGTTACAAAGAGTATTACATATGTCTCTCTTTTATTTGTCCCCCCGTCCTTGACAATCCCCTGGCCTCCCCTACCCCCAAAGTGTAGATTGTTTTCAATTTTTTGCTATAACAAACTGTGATGTGTTGGACATTTTGATATATCTTTCCTTGTGCACACATGCAAGAGTTCCCTAGGTATCTAGTAGTGAATATCCAACCTTAACCTTTTTAAAAAATGTTTTTATTGATTTTTAGAGGGACAGAAAGGAAGAAGGAGAGACACAGCCCCCACTGGAGATCGAGCCCACAACCCAGGCATGGGCCCTGACCAGCAATCCATCCGGCAACCTCTTTGTGCATGGGTTGACGCTCAACCACTGACCCTCACTGGCCTGGCTGTTTCCATTGATTTTAGAGAGAGGAAGGGAGAGGGAGAGACAGAGAGAGACATCAATGTGAGAGAAACATGGATTGATTGGTTGCTTCCTGCTTACCTCCCAAGCATGGATAGAACCTGCAACCAGAATCGAGCCCACGACCCTTCGATGCACAAGAGAATGCCCATCCGACTGAGCCACACTGGCCAGGGCTGTATACCAAGTTTCATCCCTGCAGAAGAATATGAGGGTCCCTTCCTTCATTTCCTTGCCAATTGGTATCATCAGCCTTTTAAAATTTGTTCTAATACCAGGAATGTGAAGTGTACCTCATTGTGGTTTTAATTATTATTATTTTTAAAATATATTTTTATTAATTTCAGAGAGAAAGGGAGAGGGAGAGATAGAAACATCAGTGATGAGAGAGAATCATTGATCAGCTGCTTCCTGCACGCCTCCTACTGGACATGTGCCCTTGATTGGAATCGAACCCAGGACCCTTCAGCCCGTAGGCCGATGCTCTATCTACTGAGCCAAACCTGCTAGGTCTGGTTTTAATTCTTTCTATATTCTGGCTTGTAGCTCTTTTAAGTCACATTGCTTGTCTTACTTGGTGTCTACTTCTTAGTAGTTGCTTATTTGCTTTTTTTTTTTGGTCATCTTAGTTCTCTGTAATAGACTTTATTATTATTATTTTTATTATCATTGCAAACTGTATATAGTTCAGTGGCAATAAGCATACCCATGATGTTGTGCAACCCTCACTACCGTCTAGTTCAGAACATTTTCATCTCCCCACAAGAAGCCATACCCATGAGCAGTCACTCCTCTTCCTCTCCCCAGCCCACGGTCACCTCTGACCTACTGTCTTTGCAGATTTGCCTATTCGGGATGTTTCCTCTATATGGAATCATACAAGATCTGTTGCATTTTGTCTGGCTTCTTTCACTTCGGTTTGCCTTTTACTTTTGTATGTCACATGTCATTTGTGTGGGTGTATTTACCCAGGAGGTGTCTTCCTGGAAGTTCCTTCTGTTGCTCATTGTGCTCTGTCCGTGCAGTCATGTTGTTAGGCCGACGGCCTTGGGGACCTGCTACTTTCTGTGACATCAAGGCACAGATGTGTGTACCCTGTAAGAATCATTTGGAAATTTTCTTTTATTTTTTTATGTTTTTGGTACGAGAACATTTATTTGTTAAATCACAGAGGCAGAAGAAGTAGTTTCTACAAGAAATGGGCTTAGGCCAGGCCAATGTGGCTCAGTGGTTGAGCGTTGACTCATGACCCATGATTCATGAGCGTAGACCCATCGAACCAGTTCCATTCCCTGTCAGGTGTCAGGCTTGATCCCCAGTAGGGGGTGTGCAGGAGGAAGCAGATCTTTCATTCTCTCTATCCCCTCTCCCTTCTCTCTCTAAAAAAATCAATAAAAACATATTTATAAAAGAAGAAAGAAATGGATTTAGGAAGCAAGTAGGAGGTAAAGGAATGGCTGTTGGAGCTTGGGAGTGAGGAAGCTAACGGTAACCTGCCTGGGGCAGGGAGGGAGAGGGAGAGGGGGAGGGGGAGGGGGCAGGGGGAGGGGGCAGGGGAAGGGAAAAGGAAAGGGAAAGGGAAAGGCATGGGCTTGCTCCCAGGAGGGAGAGTGCTCATTTGGAAATTTTTCTCTTTATAGATTCTCTGAGTTTATTTTAATTTGATCCATTTTGACTATCATTTTCTGCAGCTTTCTGTAGACAGTAAGAAACCACAACCTTATAAGTGATACTGAATCATGATAAAATCCAAAATAGTGATAAATAGGTATCTGATAACAATATTTTCTACTTTAAAAAAAATAATTCTTTATTGTTGAAAGTATTACATATGTCCTCTTTTCCCCTCATTGTCCTCTCCCAGCCTGCCCCCCCCCCATCCTCCCCCCCCTCCCCCATTGTCTGTGTCCATTGGTTATACTTACATGCATACAAGCTCTTTGGTTGATCTTTTATCCCCTCTCCCCCCAATATTTTCTACTTTTAAACAGAATATAGAGATGGCAAAAATAAATATTTACAATAAGTATAGATTTGTTTTCCTTCTATAAAAGGGTTCTAATATGCTTACTGTTTCTGACCACATTTACTTCCAAACATGTATCTGTTGTGACCTTTACCTGTAGGCTACTTTGGAATTGGCAAGGCCCCAAGATGGGGTGGGAAAGGAGTAAAAGAATCCAGAAGGACCAAGGATATCAGGCCCAGTGAGAAATCAGTTTAACCAAGTTGGAGCAGGGAAGCTGAACTAGGATTGGAAGGAGAGAGTAGAGACCTATTTTATGATCTTTTAACACTCCCCTACTGAGAAGAGACTCAGTATATTTCAGACCAACTCAGAGCATTGGGTTAAGAGACGTCATCTAGAGAGAAGTGGTTTCTGAACAGTTTTGATTCCTTGCCCGTCAATAGACGAAATTTTGATTGTGTACACCTATCCTATATAATAATAGAGGAATGTGCAAATTGTCCGGTACGCTGTAACATCATGACCGCTCAGCAGGAGGCATGCACAGCAGGAGTGGGTGGGCGGGGACTTCCATCACTAGGAGGGCTTCCACGCCTAGCCCAGGGCAGCTCCCAGCGGAGGTGGCCCCCACGTGGCCTGGCCCAAAGGCCACCTGACCCAGGGGTGGCCCCCGGCGGAGGCAGCACCCGGCAGAGGCGCGTGCAGGCCTGCCCAGCGCTGACGTGACGCTTCCTGCATGTGTTCCTGACCTTCCTGCATGTGGCGCTGCCTGCGTGCGTCTCCGCCCAGAGCTGAGGTGAAGCTGCCTGTGTGTGTCCCCACCCAGCGCTGACATGGCGCAGCCTGCGTGCATCCCCGCCCAGCGCTGACATGACACTGCCTGCCTGTGTCCCTGGCACTGCCTGCGTGCGTCCCTGCCCAGTTTATTAATAAATTTCTATATTATTTTCATACACATTTTACTTATTTTTTTTCATCTCTGACACTTCTATTATAGAGAAAGGGCAAATAGCAATATTAAAATATTTTTTCTAATTAATTCCCTTTTAATGTGCATGAATTTTGTGCACTGGGCCACTATTTATGTATATATTTATTTAATAATGTAATGTATATGTCTTTTTTTTTTTTTAATACTCACCCTGAGGACATGCCTAGAGAGAGTAAGGGAGAGAGAGAGAAAGAGAAACAAGTATATGAGAGAGAAGCATTGCTTGGTTACCTTCCCTATGTGTCCCTACCTGCGATTGAACATTGTGGTGCACAGGACAGTACTCAACCAACTGAGCCACTTCAGCCGGGCATAACTCTTAATTTTTATATTAAACATTTGATACATTTTTACCTTTTAATAAAACTTTAAAATCAACCTTATTGAGGTATGATTTACATACAGTAAAACGTACCACTTAAAGGTACAGTTGAAGAGCTTTGACAAAGGGATACACTCATGTAACCACCATGGTCAAGATAAAGACTATTTCTTTCAGTCCTAAAGGCTCTCTTGTGCCCCTTCTAAATGAACCAGTTAATTGCCTCTCCCCTCAACCCAGGCAATGACTTTTTCACTCTTTTAGAAAATAAGTGAGAGTTGTGACACTCCCCTCCGCCCCCCAGTGCTGATGGATCAATCTTGGGTGGCCCCCAGCGTTGGAGCAGTACTTCTGGAACATTGCTGTGTATCTGGATCACCTGGCGGGGGGTGGGGCGAGCTTATTAAAATGCCGCTCCCCAAGTCACACATCAGAACTTCTGGTTCAGAAGGAGTCGGTTGGGGCCAGGATCTGAATCTGCGTTTTTTTGGTGTTTTTTTAAAATATATTTTATTGATTTTTTACAGAGAGGAAGGGAGAGAGATAGAGACCCAGAAACACTGATGAGAGAGAAACATCGATCAGCTGCCTCCTGCACATCTCCCACTGGGGATGTGCCCACAACCAAGGTACATGCCCTTGACCGGAATCGAACCCGGGACCCCTCAGTCCGCAGGCCGACGCTCTGTCCACTGAGCCAAACCGGTTTCGGCTGAATCTGCATTTTTAACATCACCCTGAGGATTCCTTTGCAGAGGCTCAGGGACCACACTTTCAGAACCAGGACGTGAGGATCACTTCCTGGTAGAGTGAGAAGGCAGGTTGTATGTGTGGCTTCTTTGCAGGGGTGTGTGTGTGTGTGTGTGTGTGTGTAAAAGAGAAACAGGTTCTTTAGTGCAGAGTGAATGAAAATGAAGAAAGTGCTGTTTTCTCCGAGGTTAGGTGACATATTCCTTGCTTCTCTATGGGACTGTTGTAGTGTACCCCGCGAATCACACAAGGACGCCTCAAGAGGTCGAATTAAGGAGCCACATTTATTTCAAAGCCGGCGACTACGAGGGGGCTAATGCTCTCCAAATCTCATAGTGCCTGAGTGATGGCAGTAGCCACCTTATAAAGGCAAAAACCACATCCTGCTAGACATTGGAATGTGGAATTATCTTGCAAAAGCAGTTTTACAGAAGCAGAATTGAGCAAAGTTAATCATCTTTAAAGGTTATCTATACTTTCATCTCCTGGAGCCACTGAGTCACCAGAACATTCCTGGAGACACTGAGTTAAGGAAAGCAATTTTGTGGTTCTGGTCCTCAGACACAGGAGAATAGCCTTTGTGATGTGGGCTGGCAACATAATGGGGTGATTTATGTGAGTTCCCAGGTCTCCATCTGGAAACTGAGGTAACTACCCTATTGTTTCAGCAGGTGTGTACAGAAGCCAGAACAGCAGGGTTAAAATTCAAACAGCAGTTTTTACCGAGATGAATGTTACTATGCTTCATTGCTTCAGTACAATTGACTGGCGATACAGGAAATGAGGACATTCCGGTCACCCCATCAAGAATGTTTCTTGAGCACATACTTTGTGCCGCAGACAGTAGACTATTCTGAAGCTTCTGCCCCTCCCTTTCTCTCTAAAAGAAATCCTCAAATACGGTTAAGCAAGTTAATATTTCTCTCTATTTTAATATTCTTAACTTCCCAGGGGATCCATGTTGGAAGCTTGGCAGTGGGAGAAGGGGGGTGCGTGTGCGAGGAGAGTAGCCTTGTCTGACCTGCTTCGTCTAATCAAGATTTTGGCAATACTGCCACCACCTCCTACTCTACTCTTGCCACTCCCTACACTTTTTCTCCATCCTGATATGGATAGCACCCAAACTTTGCTGCCCATTGGAATCACTTGCACAGTCTTTAAAAATTACTGGTGCCCGACTCCTACCCCCTAGACATTCCGATTTAATGTCTGACATGGGTATTGGGATTTTGTAAAAATCCTCACCTGAGCATATGTATGTTGACTTTGAGAGAGAGGAAGGGCGAGAGAGAGGGAGACATAGATTTGCCGTTCCACTTACTCATGCAGTCACTGGTTGATTCTTGCATGTGCCCCGACGGAGGAGACACTCCGCAGCTGCTCACCTGGACGATGCTCTAACCGGCTGAGCCACCGGGTCAGGACGAGGGTTTGCTTGATGGATAACATATTATTCTTTAGGCCAGTGTTCTCTAGATTGTATCTCTCACACATCCCTTTTCACCTGGCTTATATTATGGTGAGCTACTTCCTGTTTTCTGTGCAAATTAAGTACCTCTTTGTTTTTACCAACCCCCCACCAGGTGTTGAGAAGCTGAGAGGGTGAGGGAGAGATGGGAAGGAGTATTTTGATACAAATTATTGTAAAAAAAGACTAGACTCTCCCTTGGTTATTATCTTTCCCCCCCGTTGGTCCGTTGTGGAGCCCAGAGCTGCTGCTGCTGTGTTTACCGACTTGTGAAATGGAAGAGACCAGTTCAGGAACCTAACCCACAGGCCTCATCGGACCACTGCAGCCCTGGTTCTCAGCCCCAGGGCCCCACTTCCCGTTGAGCTAAATCTTGAGCTAAATCGGTCTCTGAGGGTGTGGCCCAGGTTGAGGTATTTCCAAACACTCCTGGCAACCTAAGAAACGCTCAAACCAGTAGAAAATCTGTATGAGTTTAGCTGAGCCAAACTGACGACAAGGGAAGCAAAATCTCAACGGATTGAGAAAATGCTCTGCAAAATGGCAGTTTTGCGTCTTACTTTCGACATTGCAATCAAAGGAGGAAGTGCAAGGGGGTTACAGGAAATCCACTGGTGGTAGATTGGGAAGGTGGGAGAAAGCAGAGCGGGGAAAATCTCTAGAATTGGATAAGAAGTAAAAGGAATAGATACATTTTTTACAGAGGTGGGTGCAGGATAGGTAACAGTTAATTAACATAATAAGGTGAAGATTTGTGGTCTTTGCTCTGGTGTGATTGTGCTTAGAGTGGTGGGGAAAGGGAAATTACTTTGATATTCCAAAAAAATGTTATGGTAAATTAAAAAAAAAAAAAAAAAAGACCGTAGACTCAGTTAAGGTAAACATTGACCTTTGTTAGGGAAAAATACTGGCCTGGGACGGGACTACCACCACGAACTGTTTTAGTTAAAAAGTTACAATTGCAGACTATCCTATGTGGCTACTTTTGGTCTCTGAGTTTGTCAGGCTGCATGTAGGCCTCCCCTGAGCTTGTCAGGTTTAGTATGTGGCGCCTTTTTCGTCCGGGGATGACACCACTCCGAAGGTGGGGGAGGATGTATTTGCCAGGGTTAAAAGAACATTTTGTTTTGTGGCTGGAAGAGCAAAGTGAGGTCATTTGCGTCTATGCGTTTGGCCTCAGATTCCTGAAAGAAACAGTTCTGCCTCTTTCAAGGCCACCTCTGCTGTTTTTAAAGGCTATCTTTTATCCCAACTCCTGCTGTGTGAAGTTTATCTGCAAACAATTGTTTTTCCCTGGGCAGTTCATCATGGTTTGTAGGCGAGCTCTTTACTGTGCTAGGAGGTGGGGAGTCCTACGGCTGCAAACCAACCTTTTGGGGGACCCCATTGTCCTTTGTTGGAGAAGGTTGAAAGGTTCAGAGTGGGCCGGCGATGCGCACCTATGACATGAGGCTATAGTGTATCAAAAAGTGTTTATTTCAGGCGTCTGGGTGCAGATGGGTGCAGACTGGGCTGAGTCCGATGAAGGGGAGTCAGCAGAGAGTGTAGGAAGGGGGGAGACTTTTATCAGCCGTTGCTGGCTGCAAGCAGTTTGGTGGTTGGCAGACATAAGGGTCTGGTCCTTCGTTCCTCTCACTGCCAGGTATCTTCTGGTTTATCTGACCTATGCGGTGCTCAAGGCATCGTTGATGTTTCTAACTCTCTCCCCCTCTTCCTTCCTCTCTAAAATCAATAAAAATATATTTAAAAAAAATGCAAATTCCCATTCCCATCCCCCAGACCTACTGATCAGAAACTCTGGAGGTGGGGCCCAGCAATCTGTGCTCTTACAAAGCCCCTAGAGCAGTGGTTCTCAACCTTCCTAATGCCGCGACCCTTTAATACCGTTCCTCATGTTGTGGTGACCCCCAACCATAACATTATTTTCGTTGCTACTTCATAACTGTAATTTTACTACTGTTATGAATCGTAATGTAAATATCTGATATGCAGGATGCATTTAGGCGACCCCTGTGAAAGGGTCGTTCGACCCCCAAAGGGGCGCGACCCACAGGTTGAGAACCGCTGCCCTAGAGGCTTCTGATGTGGGTTAAAGTTTGAGACTCACGCAGTGGGTCTGGGATGGGGCCTGAGGATTTGCATTTCTGACAGCCTCCCAGGTGATGCCTGTCCGGGGACCTCTCTTTGAGAACCGCTGCCTTAAGAACCCCAAGAAGCCATAGGAGAGTTTCACACTATTTCGTGGCTTAAGCCCACTAGCCGGTACGAAGGACCTGGAGCTGGGACAAAACGATCAGAAGAAAGCGCAAAGGAAGCTTCTGCCACCTTGAACCTGAGCATGGAGGCATCAACCTGCTACACCCTGTCTATGGTTTACACCTGTGGTCGGCAAACTGCGGCTCGAGAGCCACATGCGGCTCTTTGGCCCCTTGAGTGTGGCCTTCCTAAGCCTTAGGAGTACCCTAATTAAGTTAATGACAAGGTACCTACCTACATAGTTTAAGTTTAAAAAATTTGTCTCTCAAAAGAAATTTCAATCGTTGTACTGTTGATATCTGGCTCTGTTGACTAATGAGTTTGCCGACCACTGGTTTATACGCGTCCTCTCTCCTTGGACTCTGCTCTCAGTTTTCCATTTAGTACAGTGGCTTAAGTAACCCAGAATGGTGCTTTTTCCCCCTTCTTTTTTCCTTTCTGACTTGGAAAAGTTTCAGATGTCTGTTTTTGTTTGTCCAGATTGGGTTTTAGTTTGTGTTTTGCGATCTGGGTATTTGAGTCATCTTTGATTTCTCATTTTACCCAGCCTTAGTTTCCCAATGTAAACAGTATACTGTTACCTTAGGATTATTGTGACAAATAAATTAAACAACAAAGTTCCTGTCACTTAGTGAATATGTAATAAATGTTAGTTTCTGTACTTCTGGTCTTACCCCCAAATAG
Organism: Myotis daubentonii; assembly: GCF_963259705.1. NCBI lineage: Eukaryota > Metazoa > Chordata > Mammalia > Chiroptera > Vespertilionidae > Myotis > Myotis daubentonii. The sequence continues at coordinate 31,340,431 of NC_081849.1, read as the reverse complement.
ATGAGCACAGTCCCACCCCCATCCTGTGGCTGATCAATATGCCGAAATTAGGGCGAAGATAGAGAAGTCTAGGGAATGTGGGGAAACTGAGCAGGGTTTCCGAGGGAGCGGGGTGCGGGGTGCGGGCTGCAGGTCAGAAGCCAAGGCTAGACATAGACGTTGCAGACTGAGGCTGGGTTCAAGGTGCGTGTCCTGGAATCTAGAGGGGCGAGCGGTTTGCCCGAGGATGGAGAAGGGAAATGAGAAGTGAAACTGGATGGGCAGCGGGTGTTGGGTGGGCTCTTCCTCAGGCGGGGTGTCCTGGCTGAGCTTGGAAAGGCCTGGAACGCAGGCTTCCAGCAGAGGAGCCCCCATTAGGCCGCCTGGCTGCCCGTAGTATTTAGAGGAAATACTGGCTCCAGGGAGCTTGGATGTGCTCCACTCCTCCGTTAGGACACGACAGACACCTAGTTGTGACCAAAGCTGTGTCTCTCTGGGACCTGGAGAGGGCTGGGTCCTCTACTATGGCCCTTTTCAGGTGGCAGGAGAGGTGCCATAGCCTTGGCTCTGTGTTCAGGATGTCTGGATTGGAGCTAAAGGGAAAAAGATTCTTAGTTCCCTCTGATGAACCCTTGTTACTTATCTCCCAGGCAGAGGGCAGAGCCTGTCTAGCTAGTGGTGGGGTGTTTCAATGAGGTTCTTTTCAGCTCCATAGCAAGAGGATCATTAATGGCATCGGCCAGTGGAGTGAGATGCCCTATGAGGTAATGAGGCTCGCACACAGCCTAAAGCTGTGATGGAGGGGCTTTCTGTTCTGGGTGGAGGCTGGGCCCTTCTTGCTGTAGCTTCTCTTCAGATCACCCCCTCCCATGGGGCTTGAGGGAGTGATAAGGTGGAGTCTTCGCCCAGCTGCTGAGGGCTCTGGGTGGTGAGGGTTGCTGGGGAGCAGTTATCTGAAACCACAGAACCCAAAGCAAGCAGAAAGCTGAGGTCAGCCTTATCTAGAAGTGCCAGAAATGGCTGAAAGCCAGGGCCACCTGGTGGAGAAAGCGGGCGAGGGCCGCCTGAGAAAATGGCTGGGATAGAGGCAGTGCCAGAGCCTGGCTAGCTGCCCTTGACTTCTCTGAGAAGCAGGGTGCGTGGGAGGGCTGCAGGGTTGTGAGGGGGCTGGCAGTTACCCATTCTGTGATTTTTCTCATGAAGGCTCCACCGCTAGATCTGAAGGCAATTCCAGAGAATTTCAGAAATGCCTTACACACAGGCGGCAGCACGAGAATGAGTGACTTTCAAAGATTAATTCTTAGAGAATAACTTTTACCTCAGATGTTTACATTTAAAAACAAATGATCAATTTCAGCAAGATCATTTTGCAAAGTCATTGGCATTTCTTTTTTCATAGTAATAATGAACTAAAAAAATAGTGGCAACAGATAAATGTTTACTATTTGGGAAACGAAGGAGAACTGTTAAAAGAAAGATTTTAATTCTCAATAAGGAAAATAGTACAAGGCAAATAAATGGAGATATTTATTAAGTGCAAATTAAAAATATAAGTCTAATTCATACCTATTTGAAATAGCAAAATAATAAAACTCAACGTTAATATGCTTGTGGGGAAATAATCACACTCACATATTGGTATGTTTTCTGGAGAGCAGTAGATCAAAATGAAACACAAGCTGCCAAGAAAATAATTGTGTCCTTTGGGAAATACTCCCAAAGGAATAATCCCAGGAAAATAACAGACAGGAAGAGAGCTTATTTGTATAAAGATAATTGTAGTCACACTATTTATATAGTGAAAATCTGGCCATAACCTAACCACCTGATAATTTGATAATGGTTGTGCAAACTAGAAAATAGAACATCCCATCATATTTATTTTTTATTGATTGATTTTGAGAGAGACCAAAACATCAATTTGTTATTCCACTTATTTATGCATTCATTGGTTGCTTCCTCTTTATTTAAAATATATTTCTTTATTGATTTCAGAGAGGAAGGAAGAGGGAGAGAGAGATAGAAACATCAGAGTCAGCAAACTATGGCCTATGGGAGGAATCAGGCCTAACACCTTTGTTTGTAAATTAAATTTTATTGGAACATATAAAAAAAAAAATGATGAGAGAGAGAGTCATTGATGCCTCCTGCATGCCCCCCACTGGGGATCGAGCCCACAACCCAGGCATGTGCCCTTGGCCGGAATCGAACCTGGGACCCTTCAGTCCATAGGCCAACACTCTATCCACTGAGCCAAACTGGCTAGGGCTGGTTGCTTCTTTTATGTATCCTGACTGGGGATCGAACCTGAAACCTTGGCGTATCAGAACGACACTCAAACCAACTGAGCAACCTCGCCAGGGCAATATCCCATCATATTAATAACTATTAAAATCATAAGTCTGAGAACTTTGGTGATACATTAGGTAGCATATGTAGATTAAAAAGTGGAGTGAGTTTGTTCTGTAGACATTGCTAACTGTCAAATTCTGTTTGTCTGATGAAACTATCAGTGTTCTCAGGGCTTCTCAGTGATCTCAGTCAGTGCATCTTGGACTTCAATGTGATTTCATCATTTGGAGATATTGTTGGAAGATGGATTTTGATTCAGTAGGACTAGGGTAGGGCCTGAGATTCTAAATTTCTGACAAGCTCCCAGGTGCTACTGGTTCTCCTACCACACTTTGAATAGCCAAGATCTAAATCTTTGCCACTTAGTATGGTGGCCACTCGTTATATGTGGCTATTCCAATTTAAATTAATTAAAATAAAGTAAATAGAAAATGCAGTTCCTAAGTTTCACTAGCTCTATTTTAAATGCTCAGTAGCCATGTAGGGCTTACATCTTGGAAAGCTTGGATGAGAGAGCAATCTCATTGTCAGAGAAAATTCTATTCGGGATAGTGTTGACCTACATAATCAAAGACTTAAAGTGAAAGGGGTTTTTATCTCTTTCTGTAGACTTCTTTGAATTCTACCGTTAAGAGCTCGTTATATTCCTTTATAGTCACAAATTATACAGGTATACATTGATATATAAGATGAAGAAGAAATAAAGCAATGAACACTTTTGTGTAATTAAAATCGTTGATAAATGGAATTCAGTTTTCTCCCTGACTCTATAGTCAGTCCATAAATGTGTTATTCTCATTATTCTTTGTCTCTCGTTGAGCAATCATTTCTAATAAATTGGTTTCAGTTTTTTTTAAAATATGTTTTTAAAAATTGATTTTAGAGAGAGAGAGAGGAAGGGAGATAGAGACAGATAGAAACATCGATGAGCGAGAAACATTCATTGGCTGCCCTCGAAATGTGCCCTGTCTGAGGGTTGAATTATGCCCTGACTGGGAATTATACGGGCAACCCTTTGGTGCATGGGAGGATGCTCCAACCAACTGAGCCATTCTGGCTGGGCCATCAATTTATATTTTTAAATTGCAATTTCTAAGCAGGACCAACCTGTACTAGTTATCAAAGGATGTGGGTCTTGGTTTCCAAAGACTGAAAGTTCCCTGGATGATTTTTAAAAATTTTTGTGAATTGGAAATACTGACAATTGTCATTTTTTCCCCCCCAGACATTTGTGCAAATATTCTCACGATGTTCTCTCAGAAGAGAACTTTATAGTCCTGAAACGTCATCAGATCTCTGGACTGAACAAAGAAGAATTAGCAGTGCTTCTCGTCCAAAGTGACCCTTTTTTTATGCCTGAGGTAAGTTATGATTCCTTGGTTTAAAAAGCAGGAAGAATGTGTAATTGGCAGTGTTGCATCATGGATGTGTTCGAGTGAGACCAGGAAGAAACTCAGCACCAGGGCTCTCACGGGGCAACACCAACAGATGGCTTCTGTTGGATGACCTAAGAGATTCCAGCAATTTACTTCCTGCTTGAAGGGTAATAAGAATTGGAGCCTGGAATGTCTCCTCCGCTAGGCTGCTAGGGAGCCTGGTGTGAGCAAGTGTGATCTGAAAATGCAGTAGTAGGACGAACTGAATGCTCGCTCCATTTATGTATGTATGTATGTATGTATGTATGTATGTATTTATGGTTTTTTAAAATATATTTTTATTGATTTCAGAGAGGAAGGGGGAGAGAGAGAGAGCGAGAGAGATAAATATCAGTGATGAGAGAGAATTATTGATTGGCTGCCTCCTGCACACCCCACACTGAGGATCGAGCCCACAACCTGGGCATGTGCCCTAACTGGGAATCAAACTGTGACCTCCTGGTTCATAGGTTGACGCTCTACCACTGAGCCACGCCAGCCGGGCGTCTGCAGACTTTTAAACTAGCGTCCTCCAGTCCTGCATCAGATGGCCTGGCCTCAGGCATAATAATGTTTCTTCTGCCCTCCTTTCAGTAGGAACTACATCTCTGTAGAGCTAGATATACCTACTTCCATAGCCATACAAAATTATCTTCTTTGGTTGATCTTTTGAGAAGCTTTGCCACATTCTGTCTGGTAGAGACTTGATTCTGCATTTTCAACGGTTGCAAGTAAGACCCGCCTGTCTTCTTAATGAATTGATATCTCCTGGAGGTGCCCTCATAATGGAGGGAGGGCTCACCTTGGGTCCTGTTTGGTCCTATCCGTAGCTCACCATTTTACTCTGATTCTTCCAAAGGATTATCAAATTCATATTTCTTTTAGTGAGTCCGCAGGTTCCTTCTGCCCCAAAGCCATGATCAATTGAATATAAGTCATTGAAGACGGGGGCATACGCACGCATTGTCCCCTTTGGTATATGCTTCTGAAATTTCTGTGTACTCAAACTTGCCTTAATGAATGTGTAGCAGACACAGGAAGGATTTTTGTCTCTGACTCTCATTCTCTCCTCTGTAGATTTGCAAAAGTTATAAGGGAGAAGGTCGAAAGCAGATTTGTGGCAATCAGCCCACGTGTGAAAGACTCCACATCTGTGAACACTTCACCCGAGGGAACTGTGGTTTTACCAACTGCCTCCGGTCTCATAACCTAATGGACAGAAAGGTGCTGGAGATGATGAGGGAGCACGGACTGAGCCGGGAAGTGGTGCAGAACATCCAGGACATCTGCAACAACAAGCACAGCCGGAGAAGGCCCGGGTTGAGAGGTGAACCCTGTCTACTTGTAAAAAAAAAATATATATATATATTTTTATTGATTTTTAGAGCGAGAAGAAGGGGGAGAGAGAGAGAGAGAGAGAGAGAGAGAGAGAGAGAAACATCAATGTGAGAATCTAACATTGATCATGCCTCCTGGGGATTGAGCCACAATTTTCATGGTGCATGTGATGACACTCAACGGACTGAGCCACATTGGCCAGGGATATACTTTCTACTTTTTAATGGAATAAAGAGAAATCACAAGGAAAGAAAAATCACCTACAATCACTCTACCTCACCACGTAAAACCATCTTCATTTTCCCTTCGAGACCTTGTCCACATTCATACACAATTTTTACATAATCACAGGGGTGGTCAAAAGTAGACTTACAGCTGTTTGTATGGAAAATGATGCAATAATTAAAAACCAATCAGGTTTTAAAAAATGTTTATCATTTTCTTTTTTTATACATTTGTGTGGGTTTTTTAAAAAAAAAAAAATATATATATATATATATTTTTTTTTAAATATATATTTTATTGATTTTTTACAGAGAGGAAGGGAGAGAGATAGAGAGTTAGAAACATCGATGAGAGAGAAACATCGATCAGCTGCACATCTCCTACTGGGGATGTGCCCACAACCCAGGTACATGCCCTTGACCGGAATCGAACCTGGGACCTTTCAGTCCACAGGCCGACGCTCTATCCACTGAGCCAAACCGGTTTTGGCAAAATATATATATTTTTTGATTTCAGAGCGGAAGGAAGAGGGAGAGAGAGATAGAAACATCCATGATGAGAGAGAATCATGGTGGATCGGCTGCCTCCTGCAAGTCCCCCACTGGGGATCGAGCCCACAACCCGGGCTTGTGCCCTTGACCGAAATCGAACCTGGGACCTTTCAGTTCACAGGCCGCCGCTCTAGCCACTGAGCCAAACCGGCTAGGTCTGTTATTATTTTTCTAAAAGCTACTTGATAAAGCTTATTTTTTAAAAATAAAAATTTTTTTAGATTAACCAGTTGTTTACATTTTGTCACAATTGTTTCATTGCTTTCTATCTCTGTCCATATATATGCTCACACATATAACATTTTTGTGTTTAAAACATTTGAGGTATGCTGTCATCAGGAGACTCCACACCTAAATATCTGAGCATGTACCTCCTCAAGGCAAGGTCATTCTCTTACATAAACCACAATACAATTACCATAGGAAATTTAGCAATTAATACATGCAATTTATTTTATTGTTCTCAATACTGTTTCTTTAAAAATGTGTTTGTTATTTTTTAAGTTGCAGTAAAGTAGAAGATACAATTGACTATTTTAACCATTTTAAGACGGTGCAGTGGCATTAAGTACATTCATTCACATTGTGTGCAAGAATCACCATCATCCATCTCCAAAACTTTTTTTTAAAAAATATATTTTGATTTTTTTACAGAGAGGAAGGGAGAGGGATAGAGAGTTAGAAATATCGATGAGAGAGAAACATCGATCAGCTGCCTCCTGCACACCCCCCAGTGGGGATGTGCTCACAACCAAGGTACATGTCTTTGACCGGAGTCGAACCTGGGACCCTTCAGTCGGCAGGCTGATGCTCTATCCACTGAGCCAAACCAGTTAGGGCTCCAAAACTTTTTCATCTTCCCAAACAAATTCTGTGCCCATTAAGCAATAACCCTATTTCCCCCACCCTTGGGAACCATTTTCCTTTCTGTCTCTATGAAATTGATTACTCCAGGAATATCATAGAAGTGGAATCATACAGTATTTGTCTTTTTGTGACTGTCTTATTTCACTTAGCTTAGTGTCTTCAAGGTTCATCTAATCCATGTCAGAATTTCCTTCCTTAAAAAAGTTATGGCCCTGGCCGGTTTGGCTCAGTGAATAGAGTGTCAGCCTGTGGACTCAGGGGTCCCGGGTTCGATTCCGGTCAAGGGCATGTGCCTTGGTTGTGGGCATATCCCCAGTGGGGGGTGTTTGGGAGGCAGCTGACCGATGTTTCTCTCTCATGGATGTTTCTGACTCTCTACCCTTCTCCCTTCCTCTCTGTAAAAAATCAATAAAATGTATTTTTAAAAAAAGTTATAAATATATTATGCCTTGGTGGGTGTGCTCAGTGGTTAGAGCGTTTTTCCATGTACTGAAGAATATTGGGTGTAGTTACCGTCATTGGCATGTACCTGGGTTGCAGGCTTGATTTCCAGCCCTGGTTGGGGCACATGCATGAGGAAACCAATCAATGCGTCTTTCTTGCATTGATGTTTCTCTCTTTCTCTCTCCATCTCTCTCTCTCTCTCTCTCTCTCTCTCTCTCTCTCTCTCTCTCTCATTCCTCTCTCCCTTCCACTCTCTCCAAAAATAAACGGGAAAAATATCCTAGGGTGCAGATGAACAACAACAATAATTGTGTAAAAATGCACTTAATATAAAATTTACCATCTTGATCATTTCTAAGTGTTCAGTGGCATTAAGTACATTCACATTGTTGTGCAACCAGTCTCCAGACCTCTTTTCATCTTTCAAAACCAAACTCTTATTATAATCACTTTCCATTTCCTCCTCCTCTCAGTTCCTGGTAACCACCATCTGGTTTCTGTTTCTTTGAATTTGACTTCCATGAGTGGAATCACACAGTATCTGTCTTTTTGTGACCTCCTTTTTTCACTTTGCATAATGTCCTCAAAGTTCCTTTAGGCTGTGGCCTGTGTGAGAATGTCCTTCCTTTTAAAAGCTGAATAATATTCTGTTGTATGTATACCCCACATATTGTTTATCCACTCATCATGGGTATTTGGGATGCTTCTACCTTTTGGCTATGGGAATGTGTTAACGCTGTTCTGAACACGGGTATACACTATCTCTTTGGGACGCTGCTGTCAGTGCTTTTGTGTATGTGCTCAGAAGTGGGATTGCTGGATCACATGGTAACTCTGTTTAATTTTTTGAGGAACTTTCAGACCATTTTCCTCAGTAACTGCACTATTTTACATCCCACCAGCAATGCACAAGGGTTCTAATACCTCCATCTCCTTGCCAGCACTTGTAATTCTTTTTTTTTTTTTTTTTTTTTTAATATTAGTCATCCTAATGGGTGTAAAGTGAGCAGTACTATTTCTTAAGCATTTTTATATTGTTTAATGGTAGGAACACTTGCCAATTTTTAATGTCTTTATGAGGTGGATGTTGAAGAGGTGAACTTTGTGCAGCAAATAGAATACATAATTCTAAGATTCTTTTTTTTGTTGTTATTAAAGTATTACATATGTCTCTTTTTTCCCCAATTGGCCTCTCCCCGGCAACTCCTCCCACCCCCCCCTCCCACCCCCCATAATTCTAAGATTCTATGAGAGGTAATAAACAATTAAACTTCCTTATATTTGAGAAATGCTTTATAGTTTACAAGGAAAGGACTTGCTCCTCACAGCAAAATAGTGAAGAAAGGCAGGAGTGTTGTTAGCCTCACTTAATGGAGGAGGAAACTGAGTCTTGGGAATGTTAAGTGACTTTGATTGCAAGCAGCCTTAAGTCAGCTTTAGGAGAGTGAAGGGCGATGCTATGAATAAATAAAAGAAATGTTTCCCAGGCCTCACACCGCTGGACAGTGGCAGAACTCGTGTTCTGATCCTGCATCTGATGTCTTCGCTCCCGCACCATGGTGCTCTCTCAGCGGGGGGACATCTGGAGGGCTGGTTTTTGGCGTTGTTTTCCAAAATGAATTTATTTATTTTCTTTTTCTTTTTTTTAAAAAAATATGTTTTTATTCATTTTAGTGAGAGGAAGGGAGAGGGAGAGAGAGAGAAACATCAATCTGCTGCTTCCTGCCTGTTCCCTACTGGGAATTGAGCCCTCAACCCAGGCATGTGCCTTGACTGGGAATTGAATCTGACCTCTCGGTGTATGGGACGGCGCTCAACCAACTGAGCCACACCGGCCAGGGTTATTTATTTAAAAAATATTATTTTGTATTAGTTTCAAGTGTACAGCATGTGGTTAGACAATCATATCCTTTACAAAGTATCCCCCCCTATTTCCAGTACCTACCTGGCTTCATACATAGCTATTAAAATACTAGAGGCCCGGTGCGCGAAAATTCATGCACTGGCGGGGTGGGGTCCCTCACCCTGGCCTGCTCCCTCTCACAGTCTGGGAGCCCTCAGGGGTTGTCCTACGGATGGTTTAGGCCCACTCCCTCTGCAGGAGGCTACCAGGCTGATCAGGGGAAGGCACTGCCCCCATCACTCCGCTCCTGCTGCCACTGGCGGCCCTCACAGTCACTGCGGCTTTGTCCGGAAGGATGTCTGGTCTATCCGATCTAATTAGCATATTACCCTTCTATTAGTATAGATTATTGACTGTATTCCCTATGCTGACCTTACATCCCTTTGACTATTTTGTACCTACCAATCTGTACTTCTCAGTCCCTTCACCTTTTTACCCAGTCCCCCAACCCCCTGCCCTCTGGCAATCACCAGTGTATTCTCTGTGTCTATGCCAATATGAACTTACTGTATACGAGAGAGATCTTTATTATCGCTTCCAGTTAATCTACTTAAGTAACTACTTTGTTGACAGGAGGAGGATGTTTGCTTTTACTATGTTCCTACTGCCCTCTGGTTTGGAAGAGAAAAAACCTTCCGCACACACAATAGCACAACTCACACACATAAACACTCATGCACACTGCACACACCACACGTGCATACCACATGCATGCACTTCACATACACTCACAAACACATGTGTGTCATACACTTCCTCCTATCTGCTTCCCAGGGGTGTGACTCAAGGTTGTAGAGACACCAATTCTTTTTGATATTGCTCACTTAAGTTTGGGCATTGGGTGGGGTGGGAGGGAGCAAGTTGAAGAACTTTGGGAAACTTTCTAGTTTAAGTGAATTTAGACCTTTACACTGTCATTTCGTTTTTTTTTTTTTTTGGTTTAAGTTTTATGAATTCTTAACTTGTTAGGTACATCCACATCACAATATGAGCAAAATCTAGATGATTTTTGGAAAATCCTGCCTAATTTGCACTAATCTGCCTCTCCATTCACCCTGTCAGTGGTGGATAGCCCCCCCTAAGCGTTTGGGGGCTTGGGAGCTACATCTGAGTCCCAGGAGTGAAGCTAACAGAGCCAGGGTCAGCCTGACCCTTCTCGTTGGCAGCCTGGTGTTTTCTGCTGTGTAGGGAATGGCAGGATGCCTTCATCACCATGAATGCCCTTCTCAGGAGTTTTACACAACACGTTAGGATAAGTAATTTGGTAGAACATGGATAGCAGACCTGGGAAGGCTGAGAGGAATAGTGGTCAGAACTCCGTCATGTTTCCCAGGTGATAAGGCTCAATGGTTGAATGTCGAACATGAGCCATAAGGTGATTGGTTCCATTCCCAGTCAGGGCACATGCCCAGATTGCAAGCTCAATCCCCAGTGGGGGCATGCAGGAGGCAGCTGATCAATGTCTCTCTCATTGACGTTTCTATCTCTCTATCCCTCTCTCTCTAAAATCAATAGAAACATATATATATATTTTAAAAAGAACTCAATCATTTTAACGCTACTTTTCATTGTTTTTGTCTTTTCCTAGGTCCTTCACGTAACCGGGACCCAGCAGCGAGAGGCAGAAGCAAGAGTAGAGATCGGTTCTTTCTGGCCAGTCAGGAGTTCCTTCCATCTGCCCCAGCTTCAACTGAGACACCCAGCACACCCAGTGCAGATCAGATCGGCCGCAGGTCTCCCCAGGATGATGTGCCTGTAGAGGATCTCACCTGCAAGTTCAAGCATTTGGGAAGTCAAGATGGCCCTCAACCTTCCTCAGCCTCACCCAAGGCCACCAGTCTGGGAGGAAGCAGGCCAGTGGGAGGAACCCAGAGGTTTTCAGAGAATGGCAATCTAGAGGACCTCTTCTATGACAGTACAGCCAGCAGTCACCTCACTTCTGATTTGACACCCACTTTCAACCAGAAGGTGCCCACATCCTGGCCGAATGACCAAGGCACCAGTAGAGAGAATTTGTTTTCTCCGAGCCAGGCTGCCTCATATTCTCCTCTTGGTTCTCTGCAAACACCTAACACCGTGACCACCAGAAAAGGTGTGGGTATGCTGTCCCCGGGCCACACGAATGTCGAGGGCAGAAGTGGGAATCCAGAAGCCCAGCATTTCCCACTTTCTAATAATAATTTGGATGGGATGGCCACAGATACCACGTCCGCGAGATCTTTAAATTACAAAACCGCAACCAGTAGGCAGAGAGAAAATTCATTACCTAGGAATCAGGAAATCAGAACCACTCACCCTACTCTGGACCCCATCCTTGTAGATGACTGTAAACACAGAGAGCAGGTATTTTTCCACAACACAACAAATGGCTCGACTAAAGTTATATTTGAATCTACTGATGACACTGATTTTGACTTACCATCGGCAGTCAGAGTCAGGGTAGATAAAGATGTGTTAGGCTCTGCAAGTCAGAATCTGAGACCCCAGGCCCTGCGCACACTGGGGGAGACCACTGCCCACACGTTAGTGAGCACTGTGTCCAAAGTACCACCTTTGACGCCTTCCTCAAACAGTAGAGGTACAGCCCCTGCGGCCCATGTTCAAAACCCTGCTCAAATGCCTGTCACCTCTGCCAGCGAGCTTGCCAGGAGGACACCCGGCCGTGCGTTGAGTAAGTCACTGAAGGACAAAAGGGGCCCCACGTCGTGTCCGCAGCAGAGCCCCCGTGGCTGGCACTTTTGCTTAGGATGTTCCCCAGCAGTTATTAAAGGGCAGCGAGTTGTAGAGGGTTTGAGTTAAGGGGTGGTACTGGTAAGGAGACCGACTTAGAAGGTGGAAGGGCCTACCAGTAGAAGAGTATGGAATAAACCGCTGCGTACATTGAGAACAGGAATAGTTGGACCATGGTTTAAGAAGCCGACATCACTGTCATGTGACCCTAACGTTCGTGTTTGTTTTTATGGAGGGCTTGTGATGAGCAACGCATCAGTCAGGAATTTTCTTGACCATGGCCCAGTTTTGGATATTCTCTCCCACTGTGAGATCCGGTGCCTTGATTTTTGGTTTAAAATTAAGATCAGCATACGTGCCTCCTCTTCTGTTTTACAGATTCTGTATCTGACGTCACAAATACCATGGATGATCCTGGTTCAAAGGAAATTTGTCTTGACCATCTGAATAGCAGTTGTCTATATAGTGAGTAACTTAAGGTCTTTCTAGAAGTGGAAACTATTAATAGTGGCATGGCTAACATTTACTAAGCATTTACTATGTGTGAGGCGCAGTGCTAAGCATTACATGCATCTTCTTTAAACTTTACACCAACCCTAGCAATAGGTTCTCTTGCTAACCCATCTTACAGATGGGGAACCTGGAGGCATGCAGATGTTACGACTTTATATGTACAAGTAGGCAGCTTGGATTTTGACCCTAAACTGCCCAGCCTGCCTGTGTTCTTCATCAGTGCATGCTATTATACTTTCTTCTTTTGCAATTCAGTTTTAGGTGAAATATTATGCTCATTCAGGGACCTATCTTTTCATGTACTAAAAACAAGCAAATGAACAACAAATTTAAAAAACAAAGGAATCCTAGCAGACACCCTTTTCAAAGTTCATTTCCTGTCATTATTTAGCACTAGAGGCCCGGTGCACAAAATTCGTACATGGGTAGGGTCCCTAGGCCTGGCCGGCTATCAGGGTCGATTGGGGCCTTCTGGCTGCTGGCCTGGGCCTTCCTTCGTCCGCACTGCCCCTGGTGGTCAGCGCATGTCATGGCAAGCAGTTGAACTCCTGATCTCCCAGTCGAACTCCCGAGGGGACACTTTGTATATTAGCCTTTTACATATATATTTATTGTCTCGCTTGTGGCCATGCATACTAAAGACACCTGTGCTCTACAGGCCCAGTCATCTGTTGGTCATTCCAGCTGAAGAGCCACACCTGGTCACTGTCCCCTCCCATCAGGCTTCCTATAGACATTATTCCCATGAGACTGTGCTTGGGACAGATTCCTGTCCTCTCACCTTTATATCTCTTCTTCCCCTCCTTCCTCTGTCCCAGGCTTGGACATCATGTCTGATTTCGTTTGCTTGGTCACTTGGTTTTTTACCTTTGAAGAGGAGTGCTCTTCGGCCCTGTGCTCTCTAAATCAGAAGTCTTTAACTTAAAATTTTCTTTTTCATTGTCATAAAATACATATAACATAGATTTTTTAAATATATATTTTTATTTCAGAAAGGAAGGGAGAGGGAGAGAGACAAAGGGTAACTGTACATTTAGAATGACCTCAGAGCTTCATGTGGGTAAAGGGACTTTCTGGGGAGTAGAGAATTGTTGTTTTCTGATGAGCCTCTGTGGGTGATCAAGGAACCTGGGAATACGGTTATGGGGCAGTGCAGGCAGCAGCCAGCATGAGCAGAGGTGGAGACGGCGTGTGCCTGCATGCGGTCCTGGCTGCGCGGGCAAGGCAGGCCTCGATGGGAACGTCGGCAGTGGCCTTAGTTGAATTGGTTACAGTCCCACTGAGCCCTCCTCTCTGTCTTTGTAGAAGACTGCAACAAGGTTCACTTCCACCTGCCATACCGGTGGCAGGTGATGAATGCCAACACCTGGGTGGACCTCCAGCCCATGGAGAGTATTGAGAAGGCCTATTGTGACCCCCAAATCTGCATGTAAGTTGGTGGCTTGTGAGATTCACAATATCATCAGAGGAAAGCATAGTGTTAGGCTTACGGGAAGAAGACACAGTTTCCCTTCAGAATCTCGTTTAGTTTTAGATAAAAACAGCAAACGCCTACTGAGTTAAGGAAAAAAAAAAAGAGTGGATCTGAAGTCACGCAGAGCCTGGATAATGCTAGGGATTCTGAGAATATTTGCTGACTCACGCAAAGTAAACAGTGACACGATTATTAGTTTAGTTAATACTTGTCATTGTGTCGTGCAAATAAACACCATGCAGAGGCCGGTTTACATTTCTACCAGCTTATGAAAGAACTATTAAAAGTACTAAATGATTACCTCAAAAGAGCCTTTGGCTTAATTTCACAGTTTTAGAATATGCTTTGAGCAATTTCATATAGTTCCAGTGCAGAATTTTGTTGTAACTTTTAGCATTTTATAACTTCCTTTTTGTTTTCTGTTTTCTTTCTCCTAGACCCTGATATCTCTGATTCTGTCAGGGCTGAAATAGGTGATACCACATATGACAATATTTATAAGATGCATCCTACTTTAATAAGGAAATTCCTTGGGGGGAAAACAGATCTCATACATTTCATCATCTGCAAGTTTAGTGAATTTTTGGTGGAGATTCTGCTGCTGCATTTGGCCACTAGAGGGCGGCATCAGCTATTTTCTTGTTTGTCGGTGAATTTCGCCCCCTCCCCAGATAAATTTGAAGTAGAGTTTCTTAACCTTAGCACTGTTTACTTTTGGGCCAGAAAATAATAATAATAATAATAATAATAATAATAATAATAATAATAATAATATAATAATTTTTTGGAAGGGGTTGGTGTAGCAGCATTGCTGGCCTTTAACCACTAGATGTCAGTTGTGATAACCAAAATGTCTATAGACATTGCAAATGTCCTCCTGGGGACAAAATCATTCCTGGGTGACAACCACTGATCAAGGAGGTGCTTCTGGGAGCAATAATTCTCAAGCCTTTTAGTCTCAGGACCCACCTCTCTACAGTCTTAAAATGTATAGAGGATCCCAAAGAGCTTCTGATTATATGTATTATAGCTATCCACATTTACCATAGTAAAAATCAAAACTGAGACGAATTATTGATGCATTTAAAAGTAAATTCATGACATGTTAATATGAATAATATTTAACTACATTTATATAATTATACAGTTTTGTGCACATAATTATAGCTGTAGATATGTATAACTAAAAATAGCCGTTTTCCAAAACAAAAATTCATTGAGAAGAATGACATCAACACTAATAAAAGAGAAAAATGGTAATTGGCGTACGAGCTACCCTTTTCATTGGCTAATCAGGGCTATATGCAAATTAACTGCCAACAAGATGGCGGTTAATTTGCATATGTAGGCACAATGCAGGGAGGCGAAAGGGAAAGCAGGAAGAAGCCCCCTGCCACTGACAGTGATCAGAAACCCAGGGGGGAGCTAAGAGCTGGGGGGCAGGGCAAAGGCGGCCCTGGGGCCACCTTTGCCCTGCCCCCCAGCCATGATCGGAGAATCAGGTGCCTTTGCCGCCCTGGCCAGTGATAGCAGGAAGTAGGGGTGGAGCCAGCGATGGGAGCTGGGCACAGTCGAAGCTGGCAGTCCCGGGAGCTAGGGGTCCCTTGCCTGGGCCTAAAGCGAAGCCCACGATCGCGGGGCCGCTGCAGCTGCGGGTCCCCGCTGCCCGGGCCGGACGCCTAGGCCAGAGGTGTCAGGCCTGGGCAAGGGGCCGATCCTGCAATTGGAGGGTGATGGGGGTCAACGCCTGAGGGCTCCCAGTATGTGAGAGGGGGCAGGCTGGGCTGAGGGACACTCCCCCCCCACACACACACCCAGTGCACGAATTTCGTGCACCGGGCCCCTAGTTGTTTTATATTTTTGGAAATCTATTTTGAAATCACACATGATGTGGCCTCTTGAAAACTCGACTGTGCACCTGTGAGTGTACGTAAGTGAAAAAGGCACATAATGTCTTAATATTATGAAAATATTATTACCTGTGAAAAGGTCTTTTGATAAACAATTGAAAAAACTGACCTACTGTGAGTTTCTAACTCACTTTCTAACCCTGAACCGTCTTATTTGGGAGAGTTTTTGAGGAAAGAATGCATTTTGTGATACCATTGAATATGTGGGGTAGGCAAGTGACATTAGCTCTCTGTGTTTTAGCTGTTTCTTTTATGTGGTAAGACCGGCAGGTGTATCAAGAACATCTGAAGATGCCTTTCAGCTCTAAAATATCAGTTCTGTGCTTTTGTTAGGGAAGACCGGATTGCAGAAAACAGAGGTCAGTGAAGCATTTTGATTAACTTTAAACTTTTCCCCCTCGTCAGCATTCCTTTCGGAAATTTAAAAATCAATTTCCAGAAAATGACTTGTGGTTCTGATCCCATCCGACGCATCTCCACACCTTCGTCCGTCACACTGCCGGATAATTCTGTCTTCACCACAAAATGGATTTGGTATTGGAAGAGTGGAAGTCACAGATGGGTTCCGTATGGGGAGAAGGTGAGTTCCATTCCCCCCTGGAGGCGCGTGTTTAAACTTGCCAACTCCAGGAGAGAACCATGACTAACGTGTTTGACGCCTCCATGGTCACCGATGGAGAGTGGGTGTGGTGGAGGAAGTGGTGCTTTTCACAGTATACACAACTGTATTGGCATTGTTTTCGCAGGCATGTGCTGTGATTGCAATTATAAACAAAGACATACATTATTTTTAAGAAATCGCTTGAGATGTGAGTCCGCTGCATGCCCCTCTACCCTCACTATCAAGGACTGGGCTAGGACCTTGAGATAGCTTTCTACGTATTAGTGCATAACTGTACAGATCACGGCTTCCCGCCAGAAAACAGGGAGAGTGTAGGATCAGCAGGCTGACACAGAGGGTCGC
The DNA here is from genome assembly GCF_963259705.1 of Myotis daubentonii. Taxonomy (NCBI): domain Eukaryota; kingdom Metazoa; phylum Chordata; class Mammalia; order Chiroptera; family Vespertilionidae; genus Myotis; species Myotis daubentonii. Next base: position 31,323,766 of record NC_081849.1, on the reverse strand, counting down.
TAGGGTTCCCTGTCTGAATTCAGGGGGACTTGAGAGGGTGGGCCTGGAGCATTTGAGGCGTACCCACATAGGGACATGCCAATTGGGGTAGACATTTAGATAAGCAGAGCTTCTCTCTCGTGTCCCTTCCTCTTTTTGATTCATAGGATTAAAAAGAGAGAAAGAGAGTCCGGCTGACGTAGCTCAGTGGTTGAGCATTGACCTATGAACCAGGAGGTCATGGTTCGATTCCCAGTCAGGGCACATGCCCGGGTTGCGGGTTCAATCCCCAGTGTGGGGCGTGCAGAAGACAGCCGATCGATGATTCTCTCTGATCACTGATGTTTCTATCTCTCTCTCCCTCTCCTTTCCTCTCTGAAATCAATAAAAGTATGTTTTTTTTTTGTTTTGTTTTTTTGTTTTTTTTTAATATATTTTATTGATTTTTTACAGAGAGGAAGGGAGAGAGATAGAGAGTTAGAAACATCGATGAGAGAGAAACATCGATCAGCTGCCTCCTGCACATCTCCTACTAGGGATGTGCCCGCAACCCAGGTACATGCCCCCGACCGGAATCGAACCTGGGACCCTTCAGTCCGCAGGCCGACGCTCTATCCACTGAGCCAAACCGGTTCTGGCAATAAAAGTATGTTTTTTAAAAAAAAGGGAGAGAGAGGGAGCACACTGACGCAGCCAATGAAAGCAGAGTGACGAGAAAGAGATTAAAAAAAAAACAACAAAGCAAGAGATGAAGTTAAAGCCAAAGACTAAACGGACACAGGGAACACCAACGTAAGGTTCGACATAGTTAGAGGTTGATGAGCCGTGAATCTGGCCCTGAGCTGTCCGGCTGCCAAAGCAAACAAAGAGGCAAGCTGTCACGGGATCCCTGTGTCTCCCTGGGAGGAACACACCGGTTCCTCAGGAGCCGCGCCACTCTTTTCTGTTAATGGGGCCTGAGAAAAACATCTGCCACGGGGCCGGGTAGAAGGGACCGTGGGTGCTGTGGCGAGAGGTTCTCGCAAGTCACTCCCGTAGCCCATGGCTTCCCAGCTGTCCTAGTCTCCGTACAGGTTATCAAACAACCTTTCCCGGAACCCCAGCGAGCACACGGAGTAACAGAACTTAACTTCCCTGGGGAATAGGATAGGGGCTCAGAGCTTGGTGCGCTGGCCTCTGGAGCACCTTGGGGTGAACTCTCCCGTGATGTTGAGCTTTGTACAGGTTCTAATGATCAAGCCAAGGATGATGTCACCATGCAGCTTCTTTTTTTTAAAATATATTTTTATTGATTTCAGAGAGGAAGGAAGAGAGAGAGAGAAACATCAATGAGGAGAGAGCATCATTGATCGGCTGCCTCCTGCATGCCCCTACGGGGATCAAGCCCGCTACCCGGGCATGTGCTCTTAATCAGATTCGAACCTGGGACCCTTCAGTCTGCAGGTCGACGCTATCCACTGAGCCAGCCAAACCAGCTAGGGCAAAGTGCAGTTTCTTAAAAGTGATTCTGTGAGGTGCCCGTGGAAATAGAAATGACGGTCAAGTTAATTAGCTTTGGTTAAAATAAACTATAGGTCTCAATGGTTCTTATGCCAAATAATTGAAATTTTCAGTAAGCGAAGGGAAAAGCATTGGGGAATATTTGCATTTTAATGACATCAGGGTTCCAGAGATTAAAGGTGGGAAGAGTGGGTGATCTCGGTGAGAACTTGAAAGAGACAGTAAGCATTAAAAAGGACATAAAAGCCACAAGAAAGAACCAGTCAGAAGTGACGAGTACAATATCTGCTAATAGGGTCTTACATCCAGTCTGCCAGAGATGGGGACAGTGCAGCGGGGGCCACCCCCGCCCCCTTGCTAGAGTCGACACACTTCCCTTTACCCACCATTCTGATTTCAGATCCTTCATAAATGTCTTGAGGCCTGAGAAGTATGTCTTGATATTTCAGGGGTACTTCTAGTCCCCTTCATATAGTCCCTGTCAGTGGCAAATTCAAGTGCTTTTTTAGTGTTGTGGACTAAGTAGAGACGTAGTCCATTGTATTGGCTTACTCTGGCTCGGGGCAGAGGAGGAGGGGCGGGTCATGTACATTTGGACAGCAGTGCACCCACTGGAGCTGTACCTGCCTTCACCACAGCTCGCCCTGCTTTCTCGTGTGGTGGGCTAATAGAGCCACCAGGGTCTCCTTCGTGCTGGAGTGCTGGATTCTGTGATCAGGGCAGACACGATGTCCGTACGGTGGGTCTGAGTTGCTCGGTACACTTGGGTCATATTTTATGGAAGGTGCGGCCCTAGTGGTTTGGCTCAGTGGGTAGAAGAGCATTGACCTGCAGACTGGAGGGTCCCAGGTTCAATTCCAGTCAAGGGCACATGCCTGGGTTGCAGGCTCAATCTCCCTCTGTGGGGCGTGCAAGAGATGGCTGATCAATGATTCTCTCTCATCACTGATGTTTCTATCTCTCTCTCCCTCTTCCTTCCTCTCTGAAATAAATAAAAATATACTTAAAAAAAGATTATTGTGAAGAGCTATATTTTTCCAGCATCCACCAAGTGTAGTTCCTACAGGGTAGACTGTTCTCTCCTGGTCCTGGGATGGGGGAAACTATAAAAGGGGAGCCTTTATGATCTGGTCTGGGAGGCAAAATAATCCCTCTTTAAATCCCAGGGCTAAAATAAAATTATGTAAGATACAGTGGTAGAGATTACTTAAAAGCCTACCATTACTTAAAAGTCTTTACTTTTTTTTTTTTTTTTTTAATTAGGGCGACAGTCGGCAAATTTCGAGCATCGATTCCTCATACCTGGAGTCTGTCTTCCTCTGCTCTCCGAGGGGCATTGTGCCGTTTCAGGCGGGTTCTGAGAACTTTGAGTTGAGTTTCCAAGGTAAGAGTCTGCATTTGGCAGTGGTGCCCATCTCTGGAATGGGCATGAATGGACATGCAGGGGCAGTCGAGAGGATGTGGGTTCAGGGTTCTTTTTAGAAAGACCAGCAGTGTGGGGTGTGGAAGCCAGTGGCCATCCGAAGACCCATGCTCTAGTCTTGGCTCTGACATACAGTAGCTATGTAACCCCGGGAGCAGCCCCTGGCCTCTCTCGGCCTCAGTTCTCTCATCTGTCAAATGGGGGCATTGGGCTAAGTGGTTTCTGGGGGTTACTTCTAGCGTCCCCATTCTAAGTTTCAGATTCTGGGCATGCTGCTTCCCAGCTGAGGCATAATTTTCAGGTGCTGATGACGACAGTGGAGACCCCGGGCCTGTGGGTGCCTTCAGGGTAGTAAAACCTTGCTGATCCTCTCAGGCGTCATCCTCTAGGTCACTGTTCGGTATCATCCATTACGTTTTCTAAAGATCTGCCTTTGGCTGTGTTTATCTCAGCCACCATGGTCAGCTTCTACCCCTCTGTCTGTGTGTTTAGTAAGAAATCAGGACAGCACTGCCTTCCCTGTGAATGTGCAGGCCCTTAGCTGCACCCTTGGGACACTCTTGCAGATGGTCACATTCTTGGTCTTTCAGGACCTGCCCTGCAGGTGCTCTGTAAGAGGTAAAGGAGACTTGCTCAAGTCCTCACAATGCCCAGATGGTACCTGAGATTGGACTCTGTACTCATTACTAGTGTAGCTTTGAAGGACCTGTTATACCAACACTAGAGGCCTGGTGCACGAAATTCATGCACTGGGGGTGGGGGAACGGGGCGGGGGGGTGGCACGCACAGTCCCTCAGCCCAGCCTGTGCCCTCTTGCAGTCCGGGAGCCCTTGGGGGATGTCCTACTGAGGCCCACTCCCCGAGCGCTAAGGATGTCCAACTAAGCCATCAGTTGGACATCCTTAGCACTGCCGCAGCGGCGAGAAAAACTGCCGCCACTGCCACTGAGCTCGCCAGCCGTGAGCCCAGCTTCTGGCTGAACGGTGCTCCTGCACTGAGCGTCTGCATCCTGGTGGTCAGTGCACATCATAGCGACCAGTTGTCCGCAGTTTGGTCAATTTGCATATCAGCTTTTATAGGATATAGGATTTTTGAAAAGCAACCTGGCAATACATATCAAGGAATAGTAAAATGTGCTTGGCTTTTCATCTTCTCAGGAATATTTCTTTCTTTCTTTTTAAATATTCCTATTGATTTTTAGAGAGAGAGAGGAAGGGAGAGGGAGAGAGAGATAGACACATCAGTGATGAGAGAGAATCATTGATTGGTTGCCTCCTGCACGCCACCCCCCCCCTCCCCCAATGAGGATCGAGCCCACAACCCGGGCATGTGCCCTGACAGGGAATCGAACTGTGACCTTGTGATTCATGGGTCGATGCTCAACCACTGAGCCACACTGGCCGCGCTCTTTCTTTTTTTAATATAAAGCACTTCATGAATGTCTGTGTCATCCTTGCACAGGGCCATGCTAATCTTTTCTGTATTGTTCCAATTTTTGTATGTGTGCTGCTAAAGTGAGCACTCAGGAATTTTTCTAAGGAAATACTTCATTGGAAGAAAAATAAAAAGCTGTAGGCAAGAAGGTCTTTATTGCAGCCTTATCAAAAGAACTAAAACAGGACATGACTCAACAAATTGGGGCATTACATTTTAGTGGAGTATTGGGTACTTGTTAAAATTCTGATTATGAAAACTAGTAAAAGCAAAAATTGAAATTGTTAAATGAAAAAGGCAGGACCCCCAATTTCTGTTTCTGCACTTTTCTATTTGTATGCTGAAGAATCTAAAATGGAAAAGATTTTTATTTTTTATTTAATTTTTATTGTTTAAAGTATTACAAATAGTAGTACAAAAACGGGAAAGATTTAAAAATGTAATGTGCATGCTAGTGCAGCAATGTCTGTAATGGATGGGACCAAGACTAGAAGGCAATAGAGGTAAATAAAAATCTCTTCTGTTGGATGATGAAATGAAAAATGGCTTAAACATTTTCCTCCTTGGTTGGTAGTCTATCATTTAGAGTTTGTCAAAGAAGAAAATCAATGTTCCAGGTTCCTCCGTCTGGAGCAATTTGATCAGTAATCTTGTTCACTTGCAACAGAGAAAGCAGTTCAGAGCAGTTTACAGGGTCCAGACTCCATTTCTCTTATTTCTTATTCTTACATTCTCTCATTCATTAACCGAATATTGGAGCGTCAGCTGCGTGCCAGGCACTGTTGTAGCTGTGGGCAAGCCAGGCTTTTTCAGAAAGTGCTCACAGCCACGGGGAAAAGAAGCAATGTGGTGAAGCAGCGAGAGAATGGGGGAGTCTTGGGATGCGCCTGCTTTTATGGGAGGAGGAAACTTTGAAAGGGGGGGTGCAGCCCACCAGAAGCGGGAAGACCAGCACTTCAGCTGTCAGCTGTAGACAAGCCTGAGGTTTCAAAGAACAGCAGGAAGGTCTGTGAGAGCCGAGAGCAGGCACAGAAACTTGGATGTTTTATGAGCCGGAAATCAGGAGAAGGTTGTGACGTGATCCGATTTGCCCTGTTTGCTCTTTTGGTGTTGTGTATCTTTGTCTCACCTTACATCAACTATACTGAGTCATAATTGCTACAATGACGTGCATGCATTTTGAGCGTGCCATTGGATGAATGTTGACAAGTGCATGCAGCTTCTCTCCTCATCAAGATAGAGAACAGCATCAACAATCGAAGAAGTTTCCTCATGCCTTTTTGCCATGAGTCTTCCCCTGCCTCCAGTGGCTTTGCTTTCTGTCATATCGATTTGTTCGATCTATTCTGGAACTTCCTATCAAGAGAGTCTTTTAGTGTGTGCTGTGTCTACAGCTGGCTTCTTTCACTCTCAGTGATGTCTTAGATTTAGCTATGTTGTTGCATGTATAGTAGTTCTTCCCTTTTCGTTGCTGAGTAATATTCCATGGTCAGGATCTATCATGGTGTGTTTATCCATTCACCTCTGGATGGGTATTTGGGTGGCTACTGGGAACATTCAACTGCAAGTCTTTGTGTAGATACAGGATGTCATTTCTCTTGGGTAAATACCAAGGAGTGGGATTGCTGTATCACATAGGCAGTGCATGTTTATAAGAAAAGGAAATCATTGTAGCAATATATACAAGGATTTCCTCTTTAAGGCAATCACTCTGGTTAAAGCTTGGATCTACAGCATGCATGAATTGAAAATGGCATTTCATACTTCATGTAGAAAAAAACCTTCAAAATATATAATTATGTCATGTAATCCTACATAATAAAGAGGTAATATGCAAATTAACCCTCACACCCTCACAAGATGGCTGCCTACGACCAGGCCGGCAGGGGGGTTAGTGAGGGACGACCAAACGACTGAACAGCAGGCTGCGTGGGTCAACCAGGCCGGTGGGAGTGCAGTTAGGGGCAACCAGGCCGGCAGGGGGGGTAGTTGGGGGCAACCAGGCCGGCTCCTCCCTGACCACCTGCTGCTTGGTGCACTGCTATATCCCGCAAGGGGTCCTGAACTGCGAGAGAGCGCAGGCTGGGCTAAGAGACCCGCGCCCCCCCCCCCCCCCCCCCCGCCGCCAGTGCACGGATTTCATGCACCCGGCCTCAAGTGATATATAATCATTAATGCCTGGTTTAGGGCAGCTCACATGGATGATGTCTTGTTATCTGGCTACCCTAGCTCTCTTCTTTACCACCAGATTTATTGCTAAGATTAGATTCATTGCTAAATGCTATTTACATCTTTGTTTCCTGGGTCTTATAAAAAGGGCAGTGAAGTTTACAAATTTTTAACATGAGCAATTTCCATCCAAAAGTCTTTCCTCTATTTATACATATACTGGTCAGACATGAATATTTGCTGTTTTACTAGCCTCTGAAAAATAACAATAAATCATTTTCTAGGACTAACCCTTAATTCTTGTTGGTTTTCTTTTTTCTGTCTAAAGGGATGATGCAGACAAACATCATTTCCAAGACCCAAAAGGATGTCGCCAGAAGACCAACATTTGTGTCTGCCCGGGATGTGGCGCAGATGAAAAGTGGGCCAGAGTAAGTGTTCTGAGGCAGTGCTTGCTGGCAGGTGTTTGCGGCGGTCACACACTGATCCCATCGACCCACTCGAGTTTGGAGCCTGTTTTCTTCTCTTTTTAAGATACGTTTTTATTGATTTTTGAGAGAGGGGATGGGAGAGGGATAGAGAGGTAGAAGCGACTGGGAATCGAACTGGTGACCTCTTGGTTCATGGATCTGAGCCACAGTGGTTGGGCGGGAGTCTGTTTTGATGTTCCTGCTTGCATTCCATTGCAGCTCCCTTTTGCGTTGCCTGTGAGTGAGGTGTTTTGAAGCAGCACAGTGTGATGGGAAGAATACTAGCGTAGGACATCTATCTCTAACTTATAGGGGACTTTGGGCAGATCTCCTCACTCCCCTGGGGCTCAGCTTCCGGAGTTGGGAATGGCTGGGTTACTGGGGTGTGCCTAGAAAATGATCAAAAGCGCTGAGTGTGGTTTTGCTGTGGGTTCTTGTGTGTATCCTTAGTTTTGTTGAGAGAATTTATGAAGGTGGGAGGCTGTGGAAGAAATGGAAAGAAAAAAGTGTTGAGGTAGCTGAGCAAGGGGATTTGGAGAAAGATAAAGTTGACAAAGGGGATTTTTAAAGGAAATTTTGCTGTGGGGGATTCAATGTAACTCTCCTCTGTGTGCTCATGAAACTCAGTAAAATCTGCATTTATCCATGAACATTTTTGGAGTTGGATTTTTTTTTTCGGAGTGATGTGTGATTATGTAAAACAGATTTCAAGCCAGGCCGGTGTCCTCAGTGGTTGAGATTCCCGGTCAGGGCACATACCTGAGTTGCTGGCTCAATCTCCAGTAGGGGGTGTGTAAGAGGCTGCCAATTGGCGATTCTCTCTCATCATTGATATTTCTCTCTCTCTCTCCCTCTCCCTTCCTCTCTGAAATCAATAAAAACATATTTAAAACAAGACAAAACAAAACAAACAAACAAACAAAAACATTTCAACGCAGGTGCAAAATCAAAGTGTTCTAATTAGGTTCTTTTGGTGGTAGGAATTAAGATATTTCGTGAAAGAGAGAATTAATTAAAGAATAAACATGGTGTAATAAGGAAAACATTTTACAAAAGTTCAAGGATGGGAAGAACTGAGCTATGTCAGGCCCTCAGGAGTGGAAGTCGGTTCCAGTTCTGCTTTAGTACCTGAGCAGCCTGGGCTCACAGGTCCTTGCCTGTACTACCTGTACATGTGACCAGGTTAACAGCCCTGACTTTTTTTTTTTTTTACGTTTTTTTTATTGATTTTTAGAGAGAGAGGGACAGAGAAAGAAACATCAATGTGAGAGCAGAACATCAATCAGCTGCCTCCTGCATTTCCCCTACCAGGGACTGAGCCCGCAACCCGGACATGTGCCCTGACCGGGAATTGAACCTGTAGCCTTTTGGTGTATGGGATGTAGCCCAGCAAACTGAACCACATTGGATTTCCAGATGCTTTTCTCTGGCTAGTGCCAGACCATTTTAACCTCAGAATTTCAGTCTTCATATCCCTTTAGCTTAACTTTCTGCCACTACTGCCTAATGTTCTCTGAATTTCTTTTTTCTTTTCTTTTTTTTGCTGAAATGACAAAATTTTATTTTTCAATTACAGTTTACACTTAATATTATTTTGTATTAGTTTCAGGTGTACAGTGCCGGGAGCCGGTCCATGCTTGCTGTTTCAAGGGACCTGGCATATATGGCATACTGTTCTTAAAATGTTTGCTCACCTTCTTGGCACTATGTGTTTTAACCAAGGTCTCTGAGAAAGGTTGTTTCCCCAGGTAGGGATTTTCCCCTGAAGTTAGGGAGGGAATAAAACCCCTCAACTAAGTGCTAGGCGGGTAATTAATCACTTTAACTACGAACAATCATGCTTAAGCTACATAATCTTTACTCCCTGGAATGGAGATAAGAAACGCCCTAACCTTTGGAATAAAGATTGATAGGATTGGAATCAACTGGTATAAATACAGATGTAACAAGACAGAACTAAGAAGAGAGAACCTACAGACAGAACCTACACAGAACCTACAGACAGAAGAACTTCGCTGGAGAGAACATGGCAAAAGATCCTGGACTGAACCTGACTACAGAAATTGGCAAGAGAACCTGACTAGAACCTGGTGACTGAACCTGGCTGGAGAACCTGGACAGAACCTGGCTGGAGAACCTAGTGAGGGAACATGGCTACAGAACCTGGCTGGAGAACCTGGAGAACCTAGCAAGAGAACATGGACACAGAACCTAGCTGGAGATCCTAAGCAGAACCTCTCTGGAGATCCTGGCTGGAGATCCTGGCTAGGCTGCTGATCAACTGAACACTGTCTCCGTGTCATTCCTTCTTCGCTGACTCCGTCCACACCTTTGGGGACCCCTGGACCCCTGGACCAGTACAGCATAGTGGTTAGATAATCATATACTTTACAAAGTCTTCCGCTTGATATTTCCACTCTCCACCTGAAATCTCCCTTTACCCGGGGATTGAACCTGCACCCTTTTTGGTGTAATAGTACACAGTTATTACAATATTGACTATAATTCCCTATGCTATACTTTACATCCCTAGTAACTATTTTACAACTTCCAATCTGGACTTCCTTTTTAAAAAAATGTTTTTACTGATTTCAGAGAGGAAGGGAGAGGGAGAAAGAGCTAGAAACATCAATGATGAGAGAGAATCATTGATCGGCTGCCTCCTGCACACCCCACACTGGGGATTGAGCCCACAACCTGGGCATGTACCCTGATTGGGAATCAAACCGTGACCTCATAGTTCATAGGTTGATGCTCAACCGTTGGGCCACACTGGCCAGGTCCAATCTGTACTTCTTTATCCCTTCACCTTTTTCATCCAGCCCCCAACCCTCCTCTCTTCTGGCAACCATCCGTCTGCTCTCTGTGTCTACTATGAGTCTGTTTCAATTTTGTTTGTTCATTTATTTTGTTCTTTCGATTCCACATATAAGTGAAATCATATGGTATTAGTCTTTCACTGACTGACTTATTTCAGTTAGCATAATACCCTCTAGATCAGGGGTTCTCAAACTACGGCCCGCGGGCCACACGCAAATACAAATATTGTATTTGTTCCCGTTTTGTTTTTTTACTTCAAAATAAGATATGTGCCGTGTGCGTAGGAATTTGTTCATAGTTTTTTTTTAAACTATAGTCCGGCCCTCCAACGGTCTGAGGGACAGTGAACTGGCCCCCTGTTTAAAAAGTTTGAGGACCGCCGAAACCGGTTTGGCTCAGTGGATAGAGCGTCGGCCTGCGGACTGAAAGGTCCCAGGTTCGATTCCGGTCAAGGGCATGTACCTGAGTTGCGGGCACATCCCCAGTAGGAGATGTGCAGGAGGCAGCTGATCGATGTTTCTCTCTCATCGATGTTTCTAGCTCTCTATCTCTCTCCCTTCCTCTCTGTAAAAAATCAATAAAAAATATATAAAAAATAAATAAATAAATAAAATAAAAATAAAAAATAAAAAGTTTGAGGACCCCTGCTCTAGATCCATGCTGTTACAAATGGGAAGATTTTAATCTTTTTTATGGCTGAGTAATATTTCATGGTAGATATGTACCACAACTTTTTAATCCACTTGTTTATTGATAGGCACTTGGGTTCCTTTCATATCTTGACTGATATATATAACTAGAGGCCCAGTGCATGAAATTCGTTCAGGGAGGGGGGGAAACCCTCAGTCCGGCCTGCACCCTCTCCAATCCAGGACCCCTCGGGAATGTCCGACTGCCGGTTTGTGCCCGTACTTTTAACACATTGCGTACCGCATAGAAATCTCTAAGACTTATGCCAGGGTCCGCACGTTTTGGGGCAAACTGCACGTTATTTAAATAATCATAACTACAGATCATAATGCACTTTAGGTGTTATTTTTCAATGTTTTACAGCATTCTCGTGAGTCTCAACCCTACTCAACTACATGCACCTAAACTCTTTCACAAGGCACGTGGGGCTACGTGTTCAGACCATAGGTTCAAGCTTACAACCACAGCCCTTGGCTATGACTGTGCTGGGGGGGCCCTGCCCTCCAGCTAGGACTTGCACGTGGCAGTGAGAGGACCCTGTCCTTTCATTAGTCCGAGGCTTGAACCTGGCCAAAACATTGTAACCGCGCCTCACAGTGGACAAGACAGTGTGTTGACATCTGAGGTCCATAACAGATGGCGTGTGAAAAACGAGAACACTCGTGAGCAGTCCTTAACAGATGGCGCACGAATCACGAGAAAACTCCTGAGTTGTACGCAATGTGTTAACAGATGACAGCTCCATTGTTGTTTCTCTCTTTTCATGCTTAAACCCATTGGAGTTAGTAGATATTCAAAGTGTGTATCCATTTTGGGGGGAAACCCTGTGTATCTCTAGTCAGTGAAAGGAACCAATGGTGGATGTGGAACCCCCAGACAGGGAACCTTGCTCACTCCCCGCATGTCTCCCCACTGCACTCACCGCATGTCTCCCTCGGTGTCCAGCCCAGGTGTGCGGGAGGCTTGGCTTCCTTTGTCGCCCCAGGAAGGCTTGGCTTGGGCGGCGGCCATGAAGCTGGGTGGAGCGGGCAGAGGCTTGGCTTCCTTGGTCGCCCCGGAGCTGGGTGGAGTGAGCGGGAGGCTTGGCTTGGGCGGCGGCCATGGAGCCGGGTGGAGCGGGCAGAGGCTTGGCTTCCTTGGTCGCCCCGGAGCTGGGTGGAGCGGGCGGGAGGCTTGGCTTGGGCGGCGGCCATGGAGCCGGGTGGAGTGAGCGGGAGGCTTGGTTTCCTTTATCACCCCGGAAAGGCGGGAGGCTTGGCTTCCTTCGTCATCCCGGGTGGGCGGGATGCTGGCTTCCTTCGCCACCCCAGCTCCGTGGCTCCAGCCGGCGCCGCCATCTTTGTGGCTATGGGCACATCCATTTTTGTTGCGGAGTGACGGTTAATTTGCATATTTTATTAGCATAGTTGCTGCAATGAATATAGGAGTGCATATATTCTATTGAATTAGTGTCTTGGGTTTCTTTGAATATATATCCAGAAGAAGAATCACTAGGTCATAAGGCTTTTAAATTTTTGAGGACCCACTATGCTGTTTTTCACAGTAGCTGCACCAGTCTGCGTTATCACCAACACTGCACAAGGGTCCCTTCTCTCCACATCCTCACCAACACTTGTTGATTGTGGATTTATTGATGATAGCCATTCTGACAGGTGTGAGGTGATATCTCATTATTGTTTTAGTTTGCAGTTTTCTCATGATTAGTGACATTGAGCATCTTTTCATATTTCTATCGGCCATCTGTATATTCTCTTGTAAGAAGTGTCTGTTCAGATCCTCTGCCCATTTTTTATTGGATTGTTTTCCTCTGAATTTCTTTTAGAAAAAACACATATTTTATTGATTTCAGAGAGTAAGGAAGAGGGAGAGGGAGATAGAAACATCAATGATGAGAAAGAATCATTGATCAGCTGCCTCCTGCACCCCTCCTATTGGAGATCGAGCTCACAACCCGGTCATGTGCCCTGATCGGGAATTGAATGTTGACCTCCTGGTTCATAGGTCAATGCTCAACCCTGAGCCACACCAACCAGGGCTCTTCTGAATTTCTTAATCCAGTCTCCCAAGAATTAGAATGAGGTTGGCTTAGCCATCGAAGGTCCCGTCTAGTTTTATAAATATTCAAATTAATAAAGTAAAAATATTGCAGGGTTGGGAGGAGTAAAGTTGATGCCCTTATGAAGCCTACATCTGGTGGACTAGACAATCGAATTTACTACTTTAATTAGTGATACTTTAGCAGAGCAGTAAGACAGGGAGCGGGTGCTCCTTTCATCTGGCAACTAATGAGAGCATTGTAGCTATTCCTTGTTCCTTCAGTTCTGGCAGGATGTCTCGACAACATTTGTTTAAACTGTATTCCTTACTACGACCTATAGTTCTGACCTTTTAATCATTTCCATACTCCCATTTCCTTTTCAACTTCCAGCTGGGTTGTTCTTTCTGTGTACCTATACTTCCAAGGGAAGAAATTGGTTTGTGGCATTTCCAAATATTTTATGAAGTCAGCTCATTGTCTGTCTCAAAGGTTTACATGTCACAGATGTCTGATACATTTCCATGTACCACTTCCCTGGGAACATCTCCCCATCAGTCATGAACCCAGCATCTTTCATGGCCTAGCTCGAACGCCACTTTCCCATACAAACCTTACTTGGTACTGTCCCCAATCCTCTCCTTTGCCCTCCAGAAACACTTCGTAAGTCTCTTATAATTCTTACCCCATTCTATCTTGTAATACAGTTATGTGTGTAACTCTCTTCCCTAGCCCAACTCTCCCTGCCTCTTCCTTCTCCTTCACAATGATCAGCTCCTCAACTCTTTTGAAATATTTTACATAATGAATGGTATATAATGATACTAAATGGACAGCTACGTCAGTGAGTGAATAGAATGAATTGAGAAAGCCGTGTTGGTGGGAGGTCATGTAGAGAACCAGATTTAATCCTGCCGTCACCAGCCCGGAGGAGACACATTTGCTTAAGGATAAAATAGGGCTGTGAGTACTGTCCTGCGAAGTCTAAAGGGAAATGAACTAATATATAGTACACTTCCTTCTTGATGGGCACTTTAAAACAGTTTAATCTGCTCTTCCCTATACAAATTCAGTATGGAAATCTTGAGTTTAGAGTACAGCTACCTTGAGGCCAATTTCTCATTCCAAAAGAATATTCATCTTACAAAAGAGGTCTTTAGATAGTTTTTCCCCCTTAAAGCATTTTTAAATTTAATTTTTTCATTATGGAAAATTTCAAAGTTAAAGTAGAGAAAATTGTACAGTATATCCCAATGTGTTATTGGGGGGTTATCTGAAGAAGCCCAACTTCAGTGAGTGTCAACATTTTATCGTTCTTGTTTCATCTATCTCCACCATCATCTCACAGTTTTTCTTTTGCTGAAATATTATCATGTAAATTTCACACATCCTAGCATTTCACTGTAAATACTTCAGGTGTGTCTGTTTTAAAAACATTACATAATGCCATTAACCCATCTAACAAAATTGACAATGAGTCCTTAATATCATCTAATATCTAGTTCATGTTCTATTTTTCCCCATTGTCTCAAAAACTAGTTGATATATTCTAATTTGTATCAAAACACGGTATGAATGCCCTAGCTGGTTTGGCTCAGTGGATAGAGCATCAGCTCAAGGACTGAAGGGTCCCAGGTTGGATTCCAATGATTAGTGACATACCTGGATTGCAAGCTTAAGCCCCGGCCCTGGTCAGGGCATGTGTGGAAGGCAACCAATTGATGTGTCTCTCTTATATCAATGTTTCTCTCTCTGCCTCTGCCCCTTCTTTCCACTCTCTCTAAAAATCAATGGAAAAAATACCCTTGGGTGAGGTTTAATAAAAACTAACCAAACAAAAAACAACAACAATAAAACAAACATCATATGAATATGTCATTTTCTAGATTTGTCTCTGAAGCCTATTTTAATCTATTACAGTGTCTCCTCCTCGACCTTTCTGTTAAACCTTAACCGGGGATTGAACCTGCAACCTTTTTGGTGTATAGGACAATGCTCCAACCAACTGAGCCACCTATCCAAGGCCACTTTTTTTTTTTTTTTTTAAGAAACCAGGTGATTTGTTCTATAGAATCTTCCAAATTCAAAATATAGCGGATTATATCCTCATGCGGTTGCGTGTAATTTCTGTGAATTAATGGTTAGATTTAGAGGACCGATTAGATTCAGGTTCCCTTAAATTTTTTCTTAGTTATTTTTTTAATATATCTTTATTGATTTCAGAGAGGAAGGGAAGAGAGAGAGATGGAAACATCAGTGATGAGAGAGAATTATTGATTGGCTGCCTCCTGCACGACCCCTAATGGGGATCAAGCCTGCAACCCCGGCACGTGCCCTTGACTGGAATCGAACCTGGGACCCTTCAGTCCGCAGGGTGACGCTGTATCCACTGAGCCAAACCAGCTAGGGCTTAGGTTTTTTGTTTGTTTGTTTTTGTTTTGTTTTTAATTGACTTGAGAGAGAGGAAGGGAGAGGAAGAGAGAGATAGAAACATTGATAAAAGAGAAACATCAATTGGCTGTCTCCTCCATTTCCCCTACTGGGGATCAAGCTGGCAAACCAGGCATGTCTCCTGACCGGGAATTGAACTGGCAACCTCTGGTGCATGGGTCAACTTTTAATCACTGAGCCACACTGGCTAGGCCAGGTTCCCTTTTTGGTCAAGAATCCTATATAATAAAAGGTTAATATGCAAATTGTCCCTCGACCAGGAGTTCAACCAGGGGGCAGTGCCAGCCAACCGGACCCCACCCATGTATGAATTCGTGCACCAGGCCTCTAGTACTATATAAGTGGTGCTTTCTACTTCTTGTCACTTTTATGAAGAGGTCCCATAATGTCTGATTGTCCTATCTTTAGTGCTGAAGATGGGAGTGTGGGCTCGTCATTTCAGTCTGGTCTGTCCATTGTAACATTCTTTATCTGATCTCCTACTCAGTGGTTTTAGTAGCTGTTGATGTTCTTTGTTGTTTAGATCTATTATTGCCTGAGGGGTTACAAAATGGTGTTTTCCTAATTCTCTCAGTTCTTCTCTAATAGCTGTTATTTGTGTATAAAGAAGACTTTTTCTCATGCATGGTTACCCTGAAATACAGTTCATAGGCAGCTGGATTCTTTCCCCTGTACATTTAATATCCTTAAAAGTTTATCATTTGACAAAAAAGCCGAGGGACACATTTACTTACTGCTAACAAATTAGGACTTTAGAAAGTTGAGCAGAACTATAAAAAAGAGCCCTAGCCGGTTTGGCTCAGCAGATAGGACATTGGCCTGACGACTGAAGGCTCCCAAGTTTGATTCCGGTCAAGGGCACATGCCCAGGTTGCAGGCTCGATCCCCGGTTGGGGGTGTGCAGGAGGCAGCCGATCAATGATTCTCTCTTATCATTGATGTTCTATCTCTCTCTCCCTCTCCCTTCCTCTTTGAAATCAATAAAAATATATTAAAAAAAAAGAAAGAAGAATCAATGCTGAGCCCCTGCCCTGTTCCCAGCGGGAGGGACATGAGTGTCCCTGGGCCGCCGCGGTCGGACGGGGTCCTGATGGGGGGCCGGGGAGCGGACGCCGGGTTTAAGTGACACTTCTCCAGATGGAGGATTAATAGAGGACTTGTCTGTAGAAGACAACGCCGTGAGCCACTGGCAGAAGCATTGCCTTCTCACTACCTGCTGGATCTGCAGAGATCAAAGCAAGCCCTCCAGGAACTCCTGCAGAACCACGGGAACAAGAGGTTTCAAAATTTAAAGAATGTCATTCTGTGTTGGATATTAATGCTTTGTTCACTGAAGCCAAACGCGTTCATGCCAAGTTGGTAAATATAAGGAAGGAAATGCTGGTGCTTCTCAAAAAGACATCAAAGTTAAAAAAAAAAAAAAAAGCACTAAACTGCAGCAGAAGAGGCAGAAAGAAGAGTTGGAAAGGGAACAGCAAGGAGAGGAGGAATTTGAAAGAGAAAAGCCGTTAACTGAAAAGGAGTGAAAAGTTGAATGTGTTTGTGTGTTCTTCCTGCCTCTGTCCCACGTGCTTTGCATTTAAGAAGACTTAAGAGCAGACTGACGTTAAGGTGGTGCCTCATACCATCGTGTCCTGATTGAAGTCCTCCCAGGAGTGCTGTCCCTAATGTTCATTTTAGCCATTTGAGAAGCTGCTTCTCCCCCCGCCCTCCCCCTTAAGTAAAAGACAAAATGTCATTTGGTTGGATATTTATGCGTAATTTTTCAATTTCTGTTTTACTTCATTTTAAAATTCAGTATTTTGGCCTTGAATCACATATGAACTGGAAAATGGTTTGCTTGTTTTTTAATAGTCTAGACTTTAAATAGTTAAAAATTAGTACGAGCGTTTTAGTGTCTTAATAACTGTGGAATTAAGTTTCAGTTTCTTATTTTATGAAATGACGTGTCTCTTTTGGAATACAATGCTGGCTTTTGGCAAAAAAAGAAAAAAAAGAATCAATGCCTTTTACACTTTAAGTGAATGGGAAAATAGCATTTAATTAATTTACCAAAGTTGGAATAATTTCTGCATTTTTCAAAAAGCATGAGTGCTGGTACATCTGTATCAGAAATATGCAGGGATGTAGTCCAAAAAAAAAAAAAAAAGAGAAAAATACCAGGAGAAAATTATCTGAGAAATCTTTGCTTAGTGGCTGGAAGTTAAGGACAGAAAGTACTTGGGCCTACGGGACAGGGGGCAAGTGAATTGTGACTCTCTCTTCTTTGTAGCCATCAGCCGGCACAGACCCTGCCAGAGCCTGGTATCTCGGTATTTCTTCCTGAGCAGAAGCTTCCCTTCCCGCCACTGAATGGATATGAGGTACCTGGTTTTTACTTTTCGGTGGGTGGCTGTGGGAAGGTGGGGAAAAGCACTTTGCTACAAGTGTGTGTATTTGTTTGAATGAAAGAACACATCGCTTCTGTGAAACTCTGGGGTCAAGATTTAAAGGTGGGCGGCTAAATGGTGATGGTGTCACTTCCCCAAGGACGACGGCTCTGTCCCGGGAGCCTTGTCGTCTCCAGAGTCCTGCCACACAGGATCTCACTGGGCAGACCCTCTGACAAGCCTGTGAGATAGGTGTTAGTACCTTACTTTATGGGCGAGAAAACGGGAACTCGGAGAGTGACAGTGACTTGTCCACTAGTTGGAGTTCAAAGGCTGGTTTCAAGGGGAGACACACAGACTGTGCCTCAGCACGTCACCTGGTGCGACTGGGGCGAGATTTCCTCGGTCGTTGAGCCTGCGCGTCATGCTCAAGCTCGGGGTACAGGCTGCTTTGCTCGGGCTGCAAGGGCACCTTCGATGGCCTTTAACTCGCCAGGTCACTGGACTAAGGCACGCACCTTGGGGGTCTCCCTTTACCTCTCTGCATAATGCTTCGTTAGCCATGTCAGCCTGAACAGGCAGGCCCAGTGCCAACTAGTGCAATGGAATAAACTGCCAGACCGGGCAACCCAAACCAGCTTATCCCACTTGCTGTCAGAGGCCTGGCAACGATACTCAATGGCATAGGGGGCCACACATGTGGCCATCGCATGCTTTAAATATGTCCTGTTTCACATTTTTACATTTCAAAATTTTTTTTTAGTTTTCAGAGATCAATAGCAATGGCTCGGAATATGCCAAAGTAAGTGGGTATTTTAGAGTGACGATGAAACACGTTAAGATTGAGAAGATCAAGAAGATCAAGAATCCACAGCTCTTGGATACTTTTCAAAGGTTGGTGGCCATGTGATCAAGTTTCTTCGCGAAGAGTTTACAGGGATTCGTTGAGGCCTGTCCTTTAAGATGTATAGTCACTGGTTGCTTTCGGTAGTCAGCAGTTTCTTCGATCTCTCGTTCTCATTGTGTACACTGGAGCTTCTCTCTTTCAGCGTTAGTTTTGTAAGCCAATGATTTCACGTGTCTGTCATTTAAAAGTTTTCACCAATTTTGTTTTCTAAAGCTGTTTTCTTAATGTAAGTAGCTCCATTCTGAACGCTGGTGAAATGACATTTTAAGGCAATTAGACTCTAGTTGGCATTAATGTTGTTAACCAGTGTGGGAGAAGAAATGTTCTCGGTATTAAGTTTCACATTTCCTGTGTTAGGAAAAAAATGGAGATGAAGGTCACCGAAAAATACCTATTTTGTGCCACACACCGCGCTCACGTAGATTCTATCTGTGCGAACAATTTCGACTGGATCTTGCATGGGACTCCTGAAGGCACCTATGGAAAAGGTTTGTGCTGGAATAGAGAAGCCTGGGTCGTAGGTCATAACGCGGGCTGTGCGTTGCTTCTGTTATGAGGTTGTGTGATTACTTTATGTGAACCAGAAAGTCCAAACTTCCGTAGTCAAGGAGAGAAAATA
Source organism: Myotis daubentonii (assembly GCF_963259705.1). Classification (NCBI taxonomy): domain Eukaryota; kingdom Metazoa; phylum Chordata; class Mammalia; order Chiroptera; family Vespertilionidae; genus Myotis; species Myotis daubentonii. Next base: position 31,304,900 of record NC_081849.1, on the reverse strand, counting down.
GCTCACCTGCCTTAAGTGCCCAAATTAGAGTGGCAAGTTGACCTGGGACTTGATTGCCACACCTGAGTCCTGCTCCGGTCTTCCGTTTTCGGAAGAGAAAACTTCCCTTTTTTCTGAAACACCTTAATTCTCTGAGACTCTTGGATCTCATACACACTTGCAAGCGACACCACCTGTTGGCTATTACTCAGTTCTGGCTGTGGCTCTCTCTGACCATGTCCATCCCGTAAAAGCCACAGGAAGTAGCCTCCATTGCCACGAAGAGGTTCTGATAAAAGATGGGAGCAGAGGCCTCTCCATGCGGGGTCCCCTGGGGACTGAAGTTACCCAGGTCTGTCCACACATGAAGTCTTTTCAGCTCTTTCTGTTTGCTCCTAACCTTCATGCAATTCTTAGAAACAAAACCAACAACAACAAAAAAAGTCTTTCTCGTCTTAAAGGAACACGTAATAGTTTATCAAGGTTTAAAGTGGGCTCAATTCATACAACTAAGATTAAAATCATACACTCACACCTCAAAAAAGCAAAAAGCCAATTAGTCAACAGATATTTTTCATTGATTTTTTTAATGTTTTTATTGATTTTAGAGAGAGATGAAGGGAGAGGGGGAGAGAGAAACATCCATGTGAGAGAGAAATATCAGTTGGCTGCCTCCCGCACGCCCCCTACTGGGATTTGAGCCTGCAGCCTGGGCATGTGCCCTGACTAGGAATCAAACCAGCAACCTTTCAGTGCATGGGGCAATGCTCAAGCAACTGAACCACACCCTCCTGGGCAGTCAACAAATATTTTTGAGTACCTGCTATATGCTAGATGTTGGGGACACAGTGGTAAACAAGTTAGACATGCCCTCCCCTCCCCAATTATTTCACATGATTAATAAAATGATTGCATGTGCAGCTGCTGGGGAGGAAAAGAATAGGTCCTGTGGACACCTAACCCAGCTGGAGAGGTGTTCTCCAGGAAAGGCGGATAGGGGTTCCTCTGCCATCTAGAGTGAGTCAGCATGTAGAGTCAGGGACAAGTGATGGAAAGTATGGCCACACGACAGATTTGGGACGTGACCCTAAGAGCATCGGAAGCTAATGAAGGGTTTAACTTGGTCTTATTCCGAGTGTTGTCTAGTTAACAAAGCCCGTTATTTTCTGCAGTGCATTTCTAGAGCCCATCCTGATCACCAGAAGCTGACTATGATTCTCTCTTTTTCCTTATATATTCCTTCCAAAGATTCTAATTCTCTCTGAGGCAAAGAATGTGTCCGGATAAATAAAAAATGGTTATGTATCAAAAAAGTGCAAAAAAAAACGTAAGAAGTGAAAAACACAGCACAGTGTCTTTGACAGTACTATCTCATTACATCAGTTATACCAGTTGAATGTTAAAACCTGAATAAAGTAGATTTTAGAAAGTCAGCATATTGGAAAGTCTAAGTGTGACTTGTGGAACAAATCACATCCAGCTAGGGCAAAAAAAAAAAAAAATTTGAGAAGAGCCGAAGCCGGTTTGGCTCAGTGGATAGAGCATCGGCCTGCGGACTAGGGGGTCCCAGGTTCAATTCTGGTCAAGGGCATGTACCTGGGTTGCGGGCACATCCCCAGTGGGAGATGTGCAGAAGGTGGCTGATCGATGTTTCTCTCCCATCGATGTTTCTAGCTCTCTATCTCTCTCCCTTCCTCTCTGTGAAAAATCAATAAAATATATTTAAAAAAAAAAAAAAGATTTGAGAAGAGTGTTTATGAAGATGAGACATGGTGGCAAAGGCATGGGAGGCTATAGATAGTCTAAGATTTCTAGGACTAAAGCAGCAAAAAAAGGTCTTTACAAGTCATGATTGTATTTATGAAAAAATAAAAATAAAACCATATTAGCTTAAATGTGCATATCTGTATGTATATGCCTAGGAACAGGTGTGTAAGAGAATTCCCACCAAGCTGTTAACTGTTTGGGAAGGAGAGTGGGAGTGGAAATGGTAGTTCAGTATAATCAGACTATCATTTAAAAAAAATATATATATATATATATATATATATATTTTTATTGATTTCAGAGAGGGAGAGGGAGAGAGAGATAGAAACATCAATGATGAGAGAGAATCACTGATTGGCTGCCTCCTGCACGCCCCACACTGGGGACCGAGCTTGCAACCCGGGCATGTGCCCCTGGCCGGAATCGAACTGGGACCCTTCAGTCCACAGGCCTACGCTCTACCCACTGAGCAAAACTGGCCAGGGCAATACTTTTTATTGACTTCAGAGAAGGGAGAGGGAGAGGAAGATAGATAGAAACATCAATGATGAGAATCATTGATTGGCTGCCTCCTGCACTGGGGATTGAGCCTGCAACCCAAGTATGTGCCCTGACTGGGAATGGAATCATGACCTCCTGGTCCATAGGTTGATGCTCAACCACTGAACCACACTGGCTGGGCCGGACTGTCATTTTTAACTCTAAATATTGTTGAACATCATTTACCCAGAATACCCAGTAGCATACCTATTCACGATAAGCAATATTTCATGAATTCAAACATCTAAATTATTTAAAAAAACAGCAAAAAATCATAAACATTTGCAAAAAAGTATTTAACATTTATTACTATAAATACTACAAATTCATTTTACCTATTACTTTTTGCATAGAAATCAGACTTTTCAATATATACTCATTTCATTTAAACAGGCAGAAAAGGCCCTAGCTGGTTTGGCTCAGTGGATAGAGCATCGGCCTGCAGACTGAAGGGTCCTGGGTTCAATGCCAGTCAAGGGTACATGCCTGGGTTGCAGGATTGATCCCCAGTGGGGGGGTGTGCAGGAGGCAGCTGATCAATGATTGTCTCTCATCATTGATGTTTCCATCTCTCTCTTCCCTTCCTCTATGAAATCAATAAAAATATTTTAAAAAATAAATAATATAAAAGGGCAGAAAAGCATGTGGCAATGATAAAAATAAAAATAGGAGTATTTTATTTGTTAGGAACTTGTTGATCTGCTGAGTATGGAAACCTCAGTGATTATCAGAGGGTGTTTTAGAGTTGAGGATGAGGAATCAACTGTCTTTTTGAAAAGCTCTGCCAGGGTTAATGGCTTGCTCATTCTATACCTCTTCCTGTCACATTTTTCACCTTACCATCAGTAGTAAATGACCTGTTTCCCTTACAATATTAAATGGCCTTTGCTGGAATATCTTTAGTTCATCAGTTATAATTCAACTCACCCTGCATGAATTGCATGAATTGCATCATTGTGATATCTCCACTTGGTCATTGCACCCAGTGGCTCTCACCATCACAGTGAGCCCTGCACACTAGCAAATGTTTCTGTTATTCCAGTAGGATTATGCACTGTATTCAAGTTTACTTGTATAATAAACACTCTTTAAATACAAAGGAAAGCCCTAACTGGTTTGGCTCAGACTCTACGGTCCCAGGTTCGATTCCGATCAAGGGCATGTACCTTGGTTGTGGGCACAACCCCAGTAGGGAGTGCGCAGGAGGCAGCTGATGGATGTTTCTAACTCTATCCCTCTCCCTTCCTCTCTGTAAAAAAATCAATAAAATGTATTTTAAAAATAAAAGTAAATACAAAGGAAAGCTTGTAAGTATCAGTAAGGTATTGTTGATATATACTTAGTCCAGTGACTTTTTTCAAACTTTTTCGTGTCGTGGCACACACAAACTAATTGCTAAAATTCTTTGGCACACACACACACACACACACACACACAAAAGGTATAATTTTGATTCATCCACACCAGACAGCTATGGTTGTGTTGGCTGCTGTTGTTTTTTTATTTAACAATCTAAGGGGGAAAAGGTCAGTACCCCTGACTAAATAGTCAGGTATTGAATGTTTTAAAAATTCTTGCGGCATACCGGTTGAAAATGGCAGGCTTAGCCAATGCCTGTCATCTAATTGTGTGTAAATAATCTTATAAACTACATACTTCCTTTTATAATAATTCTTAACCTTTTTTTCTTATTATTTCTAGGAAATTACTTTACAAAAGATGCCATTACTGCCCATAAAAACTTCCAGTCTGATCCCAAAAACATCGTCATGTTTTTTGCCCGAGTCCTGGTCGGAAATGTTATTGAAGGAAAGAGGAGTTACACAAGCCCTCCTCCACCATATGACAGCTGTGTGGATTCAAGGTTGAATCCTTCCATTTTTGTCATCTTTCAGAAAAATCAGATTTACCCAGAATATGTGATTGAATATACCGAAGCAGATAAGGCCTGCGTGGTTAGTTAGAAATGATGCGGACACCATCACAAAGGACGCCATAGCCATTCCATCCACTTAGAAAACCCGATCGCCGCCGATAACTGTTCAACTTTTTTACATTTTCTCAATTACTTATCAAATGCCTTAGGTCAGTGGTTCCCAAACTTTGTTGCACATGTGAATCATCTGGAAACAAACAGACAAACAAAAATCCCAGTGTTCAGAATGCATCCCCTTCCAACTAAATCACTGTTTCTGCGGGCGAGGGCCAGGCAGCGGTGTGTGTGGTAAACTTTGGGAACCACTGCCTTAACTGTACCTGTAACTGTAAAGACGTAACTGTAAAGAACGATTTCTAATACTGTGATTGCAACAACTACTGTCTCTCCCAGATCCTCTTACAGTTTACTGTATGGCACGGTTTTGTTTTGGTTAAATTGAAAAAAACTTAATTTGGGAACTTTGAGAGAAATCTAAAAATGCCTATTGAAATAAGCACATAAGACAGTACAGCCTTGGATAATGATTGTGAAAAGTTGGGGGAGGGGAATGCTTAGGAATATGCGGGGGGTGGGGGGGTGAAGGTAATTTAAATGCCATTACAGACACAGCCTGCATACCGTACCATTGCAGTGAAACTGATGTGGGGCATACATTTCGTTATCTCTACGTTTATTTAGGGGGCCCCATCCAGGTTGACTCTGGAATTCATAAAAAAGAGTTGCCCAGTGTGGCTCAGAGAGAAGTACCAACTCGAGTTAAGGGCCCGTTTGAGCTCTTAATATCATTATGTCAAAGTAGACACGTATGTTCTGATCAATATGATTCCAGAGAAGGCTTTTCTCAGGTTGGGCTTTCATGAGGTGTGTGTATTTTGGGAGCACTGAGGCGCAGTCACCCGAGTCACACAGGCATGCCTGACAAACTGGAGGGCTCCTATAGTCGTTCGCTGTGGCAGATGAGGCTCACCGAGGAATTAGGAGCAGGGCCCTCCTGTTGCAGGATGGGTACCCTAAGGAGACAAGATTTGTTTCCTGGTGAGCACAGAATCAGAACTAGTAGGATAATGCCTCAGACAGGCTTTGCGCCTGCAAGAGGCTTTTTTTTTCCCTAACGTAACGAAATGTATGGAATTGTTGTGCAGTCAGTTTTTAGAGCAATTAAGCTGCCTGGACCAAGTTCCTTATTATGAGTCAGGTTTTTCCTTTCAATTTTCCTTTTCAAACATTCCACCTCAATCTCCAAATATTCCTTATAGTTCCTTCCAACAGACATGTTATAAAAACTAATTAGCATTTGAGGTTTTAGATGTCAGATTTTTAATCAGTGCACACAGCCTGCTACAATTCTTTGGCTTAAAGGATCCACCAGTAACAAATGTTGAGAGGACTTTTTAGCGTAAAGCTGTTTTCTGGGAGGCTTGCCACAAATACTGTTGTTTACGTCTTCCTTTTTCATGGTAGTTTCCGTTCCGGAGTTTTCATTTCCTGATCTTGACCTTCAGTGTTGCAGAGATCCAACTTATACAACTCTCTCGGACCGCCCCTTAGACATCTCTAGTGGGATATTTCACAGGCATCTCTGCTTCACCAGGTACAAAACGGGTTCTGGCTCTGCCTCCCTCAGATGAACCAGTTCCTCCCCAGGGTTCTGTATGTAAGTACGTGGTATCACCATCCACCCATCTGCTCAAACAGCAATCCACAAGTTGCCCTGGACCCCCTCCCCCTACCTTCCCCTGAGCATCTAAGCTGTTCTTAAGTTCTGTTTTCCCCTTGAATACCTTGGTCTCCTTCTACATTGTTCTTTATTTGGCAGCAAGAATGGCCATATTTTTAAATTTTTTACTTACTAAGCATCATCTTTCAAAACACAAATCTGGTCATGCCTTTAGAGTAAAGTTCAAGATCATTATCATGGCCCCACATGATCTCTCCCTCCCCTACCCTCCATCATGTATTTTCTCCCACACAAGCCGCTCTGGCTTTCCTCCAGTCCTTTGGGATTTTCCACATAGCTCATTGGTCTTCAATTAGCATCGCTGCCTCCTTTTTAAATGGCAGATACTTTGTAACGTCCACATTATTATCCTCAAAATGCAATTTAGTGGTAATGTACTCTATCTGCCTAGATACAATTTTAGAAATACATTTAAAATTAAGTACTATTAATATAAAAGGGAAGTTAAAAGTACGTAACTGGGATACGACTATACTAGAAGACCTAATTAAGTACTCAGATGTTTACATCTATTTAGAATGAATAAGCAGGTAGGAGATTAGAAGCTATTTTGTACAAAGAAGTATGGGAAAATGAAACAGCAGGGATACAAGTGGACATTAGAATAAAAACTAGTGACATAATAACTTGCATATGCTGATAATAAGGACACCTTAATTGATGTGGATATTTTTAAAAAAAATATGTTTCTTTATTGATTTCAGAGAGGAAGGGAGAAGGAGAGAGAGATAGAAACATCAATCATTGATCGGCTGCCTCCTGCATGCCCCCTAACGGGCTCGATCCCCATTAGGGGGCATGCAGGAGGCAGCTGATCAATGATTCTCTCTCATCATTGATGTTTCTATATCACTCTTCCTTCCTTTCTGAATTTCAACATGTAAATGCTCCGGCATGACTACGGTATACGACATCATGAAATAGATATTTATTCCTGCTTTGAGTGAATACCTTTGGATTTAGGAGTCAATCAGAGGCTACGTCCTATAAAGAAGTACAGGAAAATGAAAGATAAGACACTAGACACTACACACTAGAATGAAGACCAGTATTAGGGTAAGTGATAATAGACCATGTACCTTATCTGTGTATGGTAAGGGAAAGAGCGAAATTACCTTACTGTAAATAAGGATAATAAGACAAGGCAAATTACAGATTGTCTAAGAGGAAAACATATATATTCTCTCAGGCAACCTGTAGGTCCTACATAAATGTCCAGCGGACATTAGAAAGTCGTATAGATACTGAATAATTCTTCGTTTTGTGGGGCTAACCCATATACTGCAGGACATCTGTTATCCCTGGCTGCATCCACTGAGGGCAAATAATAATTCCCAGTTGTTATGAAACCAAAACCCATCAATTTCTTTTTTCTTTTTTTAAAAATATATTTTATTGATTTTTTACAGAGAGGAAGGGAGAGAGAGAGAATTAGAAACATCGATCAGCTGCCTCCTGCACATCTCCCACAGGATGTGCCCACAACCAAGGTACACGCCCTTGACCGGAATCGAACCTGGGACCTTTCAGTCCGCAGGCCGACGCTCTGTCCACTGAGCCAAGCCGGTTTCAGCCCCATCAATTTCTAAACTATCACTGGTGAGAACCACAGACTCAGTTAACATCTAGCATCTTGACATTAGCGTGTTTACCTTCATAAGGAGTCCTATAGGTTAGATTGGATGCTTGCCTCCCAAATCCGGTTTTTAAAATAATTTGTGCCTTGCTTTGTTAATTTTTAGCGTCTATCCAACTCGAGGTTGTCTGCTTTCTGCATTAGAATGTAAGCTCCTTGAGGGCCGAGCCAACTTGCCTTGCTCACTGTGCTGGACCCCATAACTAGCTGACTGCTTCAGACCTTGATAAAATAAATTGTGTGGGCGTTAGCTCAAGTATTTGTATTTCAGTCGTTGATTGTATCTTCTTCTTCAAGCTCAGTTAGAGACTAATAAAAAGTAAATGCAAATTTTTCTCTGCTGCCTTCATTTGCTTTATTTCTAGGTATCTCCACAAGACAGCCAACTGCAGACACACATGATTCAATGAGGGATAGAGAATGTGTTTTGCCCCTTCCAGCTTTATCATTCCAGGACTCAGTGACGAAGGAGCCTTCAGCACATGGCTGGGAAAGGCAGGGTGGTGGTGGCAGAGAAGTCCGCAGCCTGTGGGCACATCTTTTGTTGAGGAGCAGAGAGAGAGAGAGAGAGGCTGGAAGCTGCTATGATATCTTTTTTCCTGTGGTCAGGGGTAGGACCAGGGCGAGACTGAGGCACAAAAGTTAAAAGTGTAAATGGCCTTCAGAATTTTCCTTTGAAAGCCCTTCTCATTCTTTCATCACAAAGCTTGGATGGAGAGAGCGGAAAATCCCTGTGTGGCAGCATAGATTTGATGAAAGTGAAGGCAGAATTGCCATTTGATTTGGACCTCAAGATAAATAGCAACCTGTTGCTTGCCTGGAGCACGGAAATGCCACCAAACCAAGCATGAGCAGATGTTTGAGTTTTTCCAATTAGTCATTTGTCCTCTTTGTCTATTTTCTCGGGCATGTCTCAAGTTTTCAGACATGTTTAACGTTGCTATTCCCCAGGTTTAACCTCCCTCCTGTGCTTCTCACTCTTTGTTTTTGCTAAGTGATCTTACCAACTTTCACAGCTTCTGACGCCTAGTACTTTGATGTCACTCACCTATATTCCCCTTCATCTTCCTTCAACTCTTAATCTGAATATACAGCAGCCTACTGAGAATGGATCTTGGATTGTCCATTGCAAACTAAATATAAAAATTGAGATTATAATCACTTAAGTCGTGTTTCTTTTCCATTATTCCTTGTCTTGCTTTTCTAGAAACCCATTCTTAACTGCCGCCAGGGATATTTCTAAAACACATATCCTACAGCATGGCCAGGCACTGTTTTAAGTTTAGGGATACAGCAAATGAAATTCCTGCTTTCTCACACTTGAATCCTACAAATGCATAAATAAGCAAGATGAAAAATCAGTGGTAGCTTTCATGTGAAGGAAGCAGGGGAGAGAGAGAGAGAAACATCAACTTTGAGAGAGAAACATTGATTGGCTGCCTCCTGCATGCCCCACACTGAGGATTGAGCCTGCAACCCAGGCATGTGCCCGGGAATTGAACTATGACCTGGTTCATAGGTTGACACTCACCAATGAGCCACGCCGGTTGGGCTGGGGAGCTACTTTAGATTGGGAGGTCAGGAAAGGTCTTGTTGAAGAGAAGACTAGGCCTTCCAAGCTCAGAGTTGAATGACAAAAAGGAGATCTCTAGATGAGGGGGGAAGCATTCTAGGCAAGGGATCATTTCACCTCCCTCTCCCCCACTAATGAATTCCTGAAGTGGCTTCCCAAAGTCTTCCTATCTAATAAAAGTAATATGCAAATTGACCATCACTCCAACAAGATGGCCAGCAGGAGAGGGCAGTTGGGGAAGATCAGGCCCACAGGGGGAGGGCAGCAAGAGAGGACCAGGCCAGCAGGGGGAGGGCAGCAAGAGAGGACCAGGCCAGCAGGGGGAAGGCCGTTGGGAGGGACCAGGCCAGCAGGGGGAAGGCCATTGGGGGGGGACCAGGCCAGCAGGGGAAGGGCAGCTGGGGGGGAACAGGCCAGCAGGGGGAGGGCAGTTGGGGGCAACCAGGCCTGCATGGGAGGGAAGCAAGAGAGGACCAGTCCAGCAGGGGGAAGGCAGTTGGGGGGGACCAGGCCAGTAGGGGAGGGCAGTTGGTGGGGACCAGGCAGCAGGGGGAAGGCAGTTGGGGGGGACCAGGCCAGTAGGGGAAGGCAGTTGGGGGGGGACCAGGCCTGTAGGGGAGGGCAGTTGGGAGGGACCAGGCCAGCAAGGGGAAGGCCATTGGGGGGGACCAGGCCAGCAGGGGAAGGGCAGCTGGGGGGGACCAGGCCAGCAGGGGAGGGCAATTGGGGGCAATCGGGCCAGCAGGGGAGCAGTTAGGTGTTGATCAGGCTGGCAGGGGAGTGGTTAGTGGCAATCAGGCAGGCAGGCGAGTGGTTGGGAGCCAGCAGTCCTGAATTGTGAGAGGGATGTCTGACTGCCCATTTAGACCTGATCCCACACCGGGCAGTTGGACATCCCTTGAGGGGTCCCAGATTGGAGAGGGTGCAGGCTGGGCTGAGGGACATACCTTTCCCGCGCCCCCCCCCCCCCCACCCTGCACGAATTTCATGCACGGGGCCTCTAGTCAGTATATAAGTCTAAACTTCATAGCATGGAGAGAAGGTCTTCTGACATCTGGCCACTTGCCTTCCTCTAGTTTCTTCACATGACATTAACTCATTCGATCCTCAGAACCACCCTGTAAAATAGCAATGAGGCTAGTTGAATTCCCAGGTTATGTCTTATTCATCTTTGTACTAGGTCACTGCATTAGCCGTTGGCTCAATAAATGTTCATTAAATGAGCACGGTGTTGGCAAAAAGGATGGTTGCTTAGTAAATGTACAGGTCTAGACCCGTGCTGTCCACACAACTATCAAGTGAGCCACGTGGGTAATTTACAATTTTCTCATAGCTACATCAGAGAAGTAAAGAAGCAGATGAGCCCAGCCAGTGCGACTCAGTGGTTGAGCATCGACCCACGACCCAAGTGGTCACTGGTTTGATTCCTGGTCAGGGCACATGCCTGGGCTATGGGCTTGATCCCCAGTGGGGGGTGTGCAGGAGGCAGCCTATCAATGATGTTTCTCTCTCATGATGTTTCCCTCTCACTTCCCCTTTCTTTAAAGATAAATAAAAACATTTTTAAAAAGCAGATGAAATTACAACATTTTATTTAAATGTCAATGTAACACGATTAACATAAAGTTATCAATGAGATATTCTGCATTCTTTTCATTCTAAACCTTTGAATTCCAGTGTGTGTGTCTCACACATCACATCTCAATTTAGACGGGTCACATTTCAAGTGCTCTACAGCCACTTGTGGCTGGCTGGTGGCCACCTCCTCACTTCGTGACTACCTAAGGCAACCCGCACCTTCTACCACATGATAGAACATGAGAGACGGAAATTAGCCGTTAACAACTGTGGACCAGCTCTGACAAAAGACTGCTCACATTCCTGTATACCTGTTGGAATTTAGGATTAATTTCTAGTTGTCTATTTCTCCGATTATCCCGAAGAGACAGATGCCGCAGAACCTGGGAGACTCTGCTTATTTGCACATGAACTTCCAATCTGCTGCCCACAGGTAATCCACAGGAACAGACACTTAAACAATCACAAAAGCTTATTCGGTGTACAACAGGCTCCAAGACAACACTTTATTCTGGCTATAGGTGGCAAGAGATGTTATGACAGATGTTACAGAATCCAGATGTTAAAACAGGAATGGAATGAAGGATCACCATTGCCCCAGGCACAAGGAACAGCTCACTTGTTGCCAGATTTCTTAATTCCACCTGCTGCCAGGGGGCCCTTCACTGCCTTGGCGTTTAGTTCCTCAAGTTTCTTCTGCTCGCCTTTTTGCTTCTGCTTGAATGCCTTTTCTTCGCAGATTTCCTTGGGTTGCTTCTGGCCACGGTCGCAGCTGGATGTGGGGCCTACCAGTCCTTCCCCAGGAGTAGACACTTCTTCCCTGCAATTAGCCTGTTGAAGGACAAGTGACACTAAGGCCTAGGGCCTTCTCCCATCCCTCTGTCTAGGGCTAATGTAAATCCTTTCTCCTTTCACCTTTCTCCCCCCCTCTCCCCGCGGCCTACTTCATGTATAAAAGGGCTTGCAAGCCCTGGCCGGGTTGCTCATTTGGTCAGAGCATCCGCCCCATACGCCAAGGTTGCAGGTTGGATCCTTGGTAAGGGCACATGCAAGAATCAACCAAGGAGCCCAGCCCTTGTAGCAGGGTGGTTGAGCCGGGACTTGAACCAGGAGGTTGCGGACGGATTCCGGTCAGTGCACAAGCCTGCGTTGCAAGTTCCATCCCCAGAAGGGGTTGCAGGAGGCAGCCTACCCATGATTCTCTTATCATTGATATTTCTGTCTCTCCCTCTCCCTTCCTCTTCTCTGAAATCAATAAAAGTATATAAAATAAAAAAAGAATCAACCAACGAATGCATAAATGAGCGGAACAACAAATCTAGATTTCTCTCTCTCTACCCCTTCCTCTCAAAAAATAAAAAAAAAAATGAATTAAAACAAAGCAAACAAGCATTTGCAAAACTCCAGTAGGACGGACATGCTGCTGGTAGTTTAGACGCCATGCCCAGAGAATGGCCTTATTTTATTTACTTATCAATTTATCTATTTATTTATTTTGCTAATAAACCCTGTCTTTTAAACACTTCAGCAGTGGAAGTCAAAATTTTTTTTGAACTCACATTACCTATTTCATCTTTGCAGCCCTTACCAGTCCCTCAAATTCTCTCATTTGTTTGCAAGATCCCCCCCGCCCCCCTGCAGGCAGGGACTCACCCTGACCCGTGCCTGGCACAGAGCAGGCGCTCAGTAAGGTGCTGTCCCTGCCTGGTCCGCCTCCAGGGGGGCCCGCGGGCCCACGGCCGCCGCCCCCCGCCCTCCCCAGACGGTCTCGGGATGCTGGTTTGAAATCGCGGACGTGACTGGGAGGAGCCTGGCCGCCTCGGATTTCCGCGCTGGGCCGCGCAGGGAGCCGGGGCGGCCATGGCGGAGCCCACCGTGTGCTCCTTCCTCACCAAGGTGCTGTGCGCCCACGGGGGCCGCATGTTCCTGCAGGACCTGCGCGCCCACGTGGAGCTCTCGGAGGCCCGGCTCGGCGACGTGCTGCGCCAGGCCGGGCCCGACCGCTTCCTGCTGCAGGAGGTGGCGGTGCAGGAGGGCCCCTGGGACGCCGAGGCCGAGGTGGCGGCGGGCGCGGGCGGCGGCGGCGGCCCCTCGGCCTGCAGGGTGGTGGCCGTGTCCTCCGCGCGCCTCTGCGCCCGCTACCAGCGCGGCGAGTGCCAGGCCTGCGACCAGCTGCACTTCTGCCGCCGCCACATGCAGGGCAAGTGCCCGAACCGCGACTGCTGGTGAGCGCGCGGGGGCCGGGGCGCGGGGACCGGGGCCGGGGGTGCGGGCGGCCTCCCGGACGCAGGCGGCGGCGCGACCCCCGCGCGCGGGCCTGGCCCTTCGGGCTGGAAGCGGGACCCAAAAGAGATGAGAAAGGGGGACGTGTGCCCGGGTGAGTCAGGATTGGGACTTTGGGGTTTACGCCCGAGCTCCTGTTGGGGGAGCGTTTGCGAATCCCGTCAGAGCCTTGGACCCTTTATGCAGAGGTTGCCTCTCCCCACCCAGACGCAAAGTTTTACGGCAGCTGGTCTCTCCTCTCTGGGTTTAGAAAGACCAATCTAGTCCGAGCCCCAGGAAACGGAGGGGTGGATGGATGATTTGGGAGAGGTCGCCTGACCCTGCCTTGGTTTACTCAAGCTCCCCAAAGTGGGGTGGGGGCAGGCTTTCTTTTTAACGTTGGTGGCACGTTGGTGGCTTGTGGGGATGGGCAGCTGTTTGGGGTGGAGAAGACTAGTGCACTCACCTGCAGAACAGGTGGGCACCCTCTGTCAGGGCAGGTGACTGGGGGTGGGGGACACCCTTGGCTTTAAATATCCTCATTGAAAGTGAGGATGACCCCGGGAGGGGAGTTGCATCAACCCAGCTTGCTTATTACCAGAGCCTGTTAGGCTGCAGTACCTGGTGTTCCTGTTTATTAACTTCACGTCCAAGTTGAAAGTGACCCTAGGGCCTCCTCACCTAGGCCTCTGATCCAGAGCCTTGTGTTCTAGGTCTACCTGTACCCTTTCCCATGATATCCACACACCTGTCAACATCCAAGTCCTGAAAAACCATGGGCTTTTTGGCCTCAATGAGGCCCAGCTTCGGATTCTGCTTTTACAGAACGACCCCTGCCTTTTACCAGAGGTGAGTCACCAAGGAGTCACCCTCATTGTCTGCCCAGAGGAAAAAGTCAGGGGGGAGCATGGCAGCCTGAGGTGTACCGGGGTGGGGGGTGGGGTGGCGACCTTTCTGGAGTCTCTGATTTTACTGGACTTTGATACTCAGGGAGGGATGGACCCCTGTGGTATAGAAATAATTACAAAGGCTACCGGTTTTTTGAGTGTTTACTAGATGCTAAGCAGTTTATATACTTTAGTTCCTTAATAACTTGCCCCCATTTTACAGGTGAGGAAACTGAGTCTCAGATAGATTAACGTGCCTTAGGTCACATGATAAATGGCAGATTTGAATGTAGGTCTGTCTATGAAGCCGGTGTTGTGTGAATTGCCTGTTTATGCTTTTGCCTATTTTTTTTTTTTTATGGAGGCATTTTTCTTTTCCTGTTAATTTATACAATGTTTTTAATTATATGAATTCATTTTCTGGTCATATTTGTTACAAGTATTTACCCCCATTTACTTTTTTGGCGGTCTTAGATATAAATTTTAATTGCTTCAAAGGAACATAACTCAGTTTTATACTTAAAGAGTACCCATTATAACTGCTATAATGGTGAAGTTAGTATGTTTGTAACCGTTTAGCTAGAGACAAATACTTTTTAAAAATAAAATAGTTGGATTCCTAGCTCTGGCCGATTAGCTCAGTTGATTGGAGCATTGTCCCAATGCACCAAGTTTATGGGTTCGATCCCCTATCAGGGCACATACAAGAGTCAACCAATGAATGCATAAATGGATGGAACAGCAGGTCAATGTTTCTCTCTCTCAAATCAGTATATAAATTAAAAGCCCCGGTTGGTTTATTCAGTGATTACAGTGTCATTCCATGGACCGAAGGGTCTTGGGTTCAATTTCCAGTCAAGGGCATGTGCCTCAGTTGCAAATTCGAGCCCTAGTCCTGGTTGGGCTTGTGGGGGAGGCAACCATTGGATGGTCTGTCACATTGATGTGCCTCTCTCTCCCTCTCCCTCTCCCTCTCCCTCTCCCTCTCCCTCTCCCTCTCCCTCTCCCTATTCCCTCTCCCTCTCCCTCTCCCTCTCCCTCCCTCTCCCCCTTCTCCCACCCTTTCACTCTCTCTCTCTAAAGATCAATGAAAAAATATCCTCGGGTGAGCATTAATATATATATATATATTAAAAAAATAGTTGGGCCCTAACCGGTTTGGCTCAGCGGATAGAGCGTCGGCCTGCGGACTCAAGGGTCCCAGGTTCGATTCCGGTCAAGGGCATGTACCTTGGTTGCGGGCACATCCCCAGTGGGGGGTGTGCAGGAGGCACCTGATCGATGTTTCTCTCTCATCGATGTTTCTAACTCTCTATCCCTCTCCCTTCCTCTCTGTAAAAAAGTCAATAAAATATATTTAAAAAAAAATAGTTGGAACCCTCAAAATAAAATTTTATAATAAACCACCCATTAAAAGTTGAGTTTTCTAATCTGGCCCAGTGATTCTATTACAGACACTCCCGAGTTGCCAGAAGAGGGGTGAGAGGAAGGGAGGGTGTTGGGGAGGAGAGGGTAGTTCATGATTGTGGTCCCATTTTAACTTGAGAGATGGCAGGGTCTGGAAGGGAAGAAGCCCCCAAAGCTGGAGCCTTCGGTTCAGATGGCAGAGGCGCCCGCAAGGCAGCAGCGTGTACCCTCAGGCAGCACTGGAGTCAGCCGTAGGAGCCAGGAGGTTTCTTCCTGGCGCCCATCTCCTTTCTCGTTTCTTCAGGTGTTGAAGTCAGGTTTGGTATGTCATGAGTTAGGTACATTCCAACTACGTTGCCAGGAGGGACACAATGCCTGATCGTCTTTTTTGTGTGTGAGCTTAAGAGCGATTTTATTTTATTTATTTATTTATTTTAACAGTGTTTCTTTTTTTTCTTCTTTTTTTCTTTTTTACAGAGAGGAAGGGAGAGAGATAGAGAGTTAGAAACATTGATGATGAGAGAAACATCGATCAGCTGCCTCCGGCACATCTCCTACTGGTGATGTGCCCGCAACCCAAGTACATGCCCTTGACCGGAATCGAACCTGGGACCTTTTAGTCCACAGGCTGACGCTCTATCCACTGAGCCAAACCGGTTAGGGCAAGAGCGATTTTAGGGGTGACAACCTGACCCATCCTTATGAAGGTCCCCACCAGGCGGGTCTTGGTTCACGTGGGACAGACCCAGTTTACATCAGTTGCCCTAATGTAATTATTATAGTGCTGCCTAAACAAATGCCCTTGTCTGGGTGACAAATGATCTGTTCACATTACCTGTCTAGGTTGGTTTCCCCACACAGAGGGATTTAGGTGTGTGTGATTTCCTGAAGTAGGGCTCCTCGCAAAAACTTGGTAAGATAAAATAAGAGGGAAGCAGGTTACAGGGAAGGACAAGCTACCAGCAAGGCAAAGTCAGGCTTTGAGGATTCATGGCGGGGATAGAGCTGCAATTACCCTGAAGAATTGAGGCAAAGGGCCAGCTGTTAGTACCTGCTTAGAATTACTCATTGGCTACAGACTTTGGGAAAGTAAGGTAGGTCCACAGAAGGTCAAAGTCAGAGAGAGGCAGCTGTGTGTTAGTGACAGCTGGGGAGATCTGGGATCTGGGAGGGAGTACTGTAACTACCCACCCGCCGTCCACCCAATGATTTTATAAAAAGTGCATTTTTTTTTTTTGTTAGTCCTCACCCGAGGGTATTTTTTCCATTGATTTTCAGAGAGAGTGGAAGAGAGAGGGAAAGACAGAAACATCGACATGAGCGAAACACATCGATTGGTTGCCTCCTACACATGCCGTGACCAGGGTCCGGGGCGGGGAGAAGCCTGCAAGCGAGGTACGTGCCCTTGACTTAAACGGAACCTGGGACCCTTCGGTCTGCAGGCCCAAGCTCTATCCACTGAGCCAAACCGGCAAGGGCCCACCCAACGATTTTAACAGCCATTGGTGACCGGAAGTTGTCAGTTGGAGAAATTGTCATTTATTGGCTTAAAAGATACAGTGCAAACCAATGTTTTCAGTGTTGCCTCATTTCTCTCCCAGGTCTGTCTGTGCTACAACAAAGGTGAAGCCCTGTATGGCTACTGCATCCTCAAGGACAAATGCAACAAGTTTCACGTGTGCAAGTCCTTTGTCAGGGGAGAGTGCAGGCTTCAGAAATGCAAACGGTCCCACCAACTCATCAACGCGGCATCCCTGAAGCTGCTGGAGGACCAAGGACTGAATGTGTCCAGTGTCGTTAATTTCCAGATCATCTCTACCTACAGGCACGAGAAGCTGCACAAGATGCTTGAAAATAAAGGTGAGAATGTCAGACGTAGACAAAACTCCATCACTGAGGTAGTTTTTTAAAAACACACACATATTTTTATTGATTTTAGAGAGGAAGGGAGAGGGAAAGAGATAGGAACATCAATGATGAGAGAATCCTTGGTCGGCTGCCTTCTGCATGCCCCACACTGGGAATCGAGCCTGCAACCTGGGCATGTGCCCTGATTGAGAATTGAAACGGTGACCTCCTGGTTCTTAGGTTGATGCTCAACCACTGAGCCATGCCGGCCGGGCCTCACTGATGTCGTTTTGATCTGAAGGTGAGTCTGGGGAGAAAGCACTTCAAGTGTTTAGAGCTCTGTCCTAGGGGAAGTTTGGGACAGTCAGTGTTTTATGATACAGAACTGTGATTGTAACCAAAGAAGGGAAGGGATGGAGTTATTTCCAGGGCTGCCAGCTAATGGCACCTGCCCAGTGTGTGAACAGTGTAGCTCCTTGGTAAGTTGGGGGTCAGGAGGCAGATAGGCCAGTCTTAACAGCTTCGTTAGGAAAAGAGAGGAGGGAGATGGGCCAGTCTTTTTTTTTTTTTTTTTTAATATATTTTATTGATTTTTTACAGAGAGGAAGGGAGAGGGATAGAGAGTTAGAAACATCGATGAGAGAGAAACATCGATCCAGCTGCCTCCTGCACACTCCCTACTGGAGATGTGTCCGCAACCAAGGTACATGCCCTTGACCAGAATCGAACCTGGGACCCCTCCGTCCGCAGGCCGACCCTCTATCCACTGAGCCAAACCAGTCAGGGCCGATAGACCAGTCTTAACAGCTTCGTCAGGAAAAGAGAGGAGGGAGATGGGCCAGTGACTAGAAAGGTAAGGATAATGTAAGGATGGCTTTCTTTTATTAAATTGAATTAAAGTTTTTTCTTTTTTAATTGTTAGGAAATTTTAAGCACATTACTGAAAAATTTGGATCATAGAATAAAGATAAAAATTGCAAAAGATCACTCATTCAAATGCACAGTAATTGTTACCATTTACTCGCAAGCCCTTCAGTTTTGTTACTATATGAAGACTAGTCCAGTTGTAGTCAAAGTATGTTTTGGTTTAGCACCTTAAACTGTCGCTCTATACAACATCATAACCATCATCCTATCTCAAAGCTTAGTCTGTCACTTTTTAAGGTCTACAAAGTATGATTGGTGTTCTTTTCATTGGAATGCTTTCAGGTTACTTATTCTGTTAGATTTGCCTGTAGCTGAAAATCAGTTTCAGTGGGTGGTAGACTCAGGAGAATTGTTGATGGGAAAACCATATAATTAAATCAGAGTCTCTAAGCTTTTACTATGGACTTTTCTTATGTTGGGATGGTAGTGGCCGACTTCCTAGGCAGGTAGTGAGAAGGTGGGGAGGGCTTTGCATATACCAGTGTCGGAGGCTATCTAGGGACCTTCTACTCTATATTATGTATTGTTTTGTGGCTCTCCCCTAACTATGAAATAGTTTCTTTCTGCTTGCTCTGTGTGTGTTTAATATTATATATATATTTAAATATACTTTTAAAAAAATATTTTATTGATATTTTACAGAGAGGAAGGGAGAGGGATAGAGAGTCAGAAACATTGATGAGAGAGAAACACCCATCAGCTGCCTCCTGCACACCCCCTACTGGGGATATGCCCGCAATCAAGGCACATGCCCTTGACTGGAATCAAACCTGGGACCCTTCAGTCTGCAGGCCGACGCTCTATCCACTGAGCCAAACCAGTCAGGGCTAAATATACTTTTTAAAAAATATATATATTTTATTGATTTTTACAGAGAGGAAGGGATAGAGAATCAGAAACACCGATGAGAGAGAAACATCGATCAGCTGCCTCCTGCACACCCCCCACTAGGGATGTGCCCACAACCAAAGTACATGCCTTTGACCAGAATCGAACCCGGGACCCTTCAGTCCGCAGGCCGACGCTCTATCCACAGAGCCAAACTGGCCAGGGCTAAATATACTTTTATTGATTTCAGAGAGGAAGGGAGAAAGAGAGATAGAAACATCAGTGATGAGCCGAAACCGGTTTGGCTCAGTGGATAGAGCATCGGCCCGTGGACTGAAGGACCCCAGGTTCGATTCCGGTCAAGGGCATGTACCTGGGTTGCGGGCACATCCCCAGTGGGAGATGTGCAGGAGGCAGCTGATCGATGTTTCTCTCTCATCGATGTTTCTAACTCTCTATCTCTCTACCTTCCTCTCTGTAAAAAAATCAATAAAATATATTTAAAAAAAAAAAAGAAACATCAGTGATGAGAGAGAATCATTGATTGGCTGCCTCCTGCACACCCCACACAGAGGATTGAGCCCACAACCTGGGCATGTGCCCTTCATGGGAATTGAACCTGGGACCCTTCCGTCTGCAGGCCAGTGCTCTTTCCACTGAGCCAAACTGGCTAGGGCTAATATATTTTAAATCCAGAAGACACAAACTCTCCAAATCTAGAATGTTTTTCTGAGATCTGATTCGCTGGACTAATGCTCCCAATATAACATGAAATTTAGAAATGGTAAAAGGAGTGTCTTGGGAAACCTCATCTCTTCTTTTTAGATAATTCAGCGTCTTCATCTCTTTAGATAATTCAGCGTCTTCTGTTGAGCACTCACCGGGCCTTGAGAAGCAAGGAAGACCGGTTCCTGGGGCTGCAGAAGCCCGTCCCCTGGCTTCTGCCCCTGCCCAGTCGGCCAAGAAGCCATGTGCAGGGAAACCGTGAAGGACGTCGCTGAAGTAAGCAGCAGCTCAAGAAGCTCGTCCAGTTGGAAGGTCTGGAAACAAAGCTTCCGTTTGAGCTTTATTTGCAGCTGTTCATTCATTTAATTATTTCTTTAAAATACCTACCTCACTGGGTGTCGTGAGAATGAAAGAAGAAGGAAACAAGACGTTGTTAGATTTGGAGGATAAGGTCGGAGATGAGGTTGGACCTTGAGCAGGCAAAGAGAGGGTAAACCTGAGTGCAGATGGGGTCCGTGCTGGGCCAGGCCTGGGATGGCAGCTTCGGCCTGCAGTTCCTGAGAGCTTTCCCGGGCCGGCTGGCAGAGCTCGTGTTGCCCGAGGATGCAACCACAGGCAGGTTTCGCTGACTTGCTCTGTGACCCGGCCACGTGTTTGCCTGCATGCCCATATATACAGTTTGAGTACGTCACCTTCATAAGCATCTTCTCATATTTGTTCACATTTATCACGCATCATCGTTTTTGTGCACAGATACATTCGTATATCATAGTTTTCTTAACTGCTTCCCTTATCCTGGGAAATTTTGATTCTTTCTAACAAATTTTGGAATATAACTCTTTTCTTAAAATCCACACAATATTGAATTTTTAAAGTTAGTCTTTTGCTTAGCTTATAGTTGCAAAATGATACTGTCTTTTGATTTGCATTTCTTTAGGTTTATGTGCAAGTGGATATTTTTATGTGTCTGCTTCCTGTAGGTCTTTGTTTTGTGCATTTTGCACATGCCCTTTAATTACGGGGGCCTGTAATTACCTCTTTTGTGCCAGTGTGGGATGGCCTGTAGTTAGGCTCCTTAATTTTTATGAAAGGCTGTCAGCCACACTGTGCTCATATAATATTCACCTCTTGTGGTTGCATCCTCGGGCAACACAGAGAATATAACTTTTGGGTGCTCGCCAGAGATTCCTACCTCACTTCTGCTCTGCCCTTATGAACCTTTGTCCAAAGCCCAGTTGCTATGGTTTGAAGGATGTGTAGTTCATCCATTCCTCAAAATTGTATTCATTCTTTTATGGATCAGGATGGACCATCAGAGATCTATATACCTCGCCCACTTCATGTTCACTTCCCCCTCCCTCTCCTCTCTTCCCCCACCCAGATGTCTTCATCCAGTGATGCTTAGATGTTTGGTTCTTTGTTTCCATCAAAGGGTACCACAGAGAAGCACTTTATGGAACCCTTCCCTGTGTTTGCTGTCGTCATAGCCCCACATGTCTGTGTGGAGTGTTTTTAGAAATACTTAACTGTCCTGCAATAGCATGACATTTGAGAAATAGGGGCAAGGTAGTGAGTTTTTCATAAGGCTAACTTTATTTAATTTAGAAATATTTTTGTTGTGAAGTTCTGTCTTTTGCATTGGGGGTGGTATTCAAAAAAATGTCTTTTGTAAAGGGAGAAATTGCTGTGTTTTCTCCTAATGGACAGTAAAAGTCATGCAACTTTTGTTAAACTTTTCAGTTTGGTTTTCAACAATGGTGTTTCTGAAGCCTTCACAGCTTGCATATCTTGTTTCTTCCTCCTAGATCTGATTTCTCCTGGTGCTAATTTTTAAAAATATATTTTTACGTCTTTATTATTATCATTATTTACATTATATCACTGTACTACATATATTTTTGTTGTAAGCCATCGTCAGTCCTTAATGGAAACAGTGTAGTATGTAAATGCTTATCCTTTATATTAAGAGACTTGGTACACTTTTATATTATCGTGTTTCTTTCATATATCTTTTAATTATGTGCTTATATATGAGGTTATTGACCCTTTGTAATCTTTGTTGCAATATTTTATTCAATTCTATAGTATTTCATTTTAATTTTAGTTCTTTGGTATTCATTCTGTAGAAATACTTTATGTAATTGTACCTGACGATCAGCTGTTGCAGAGTTAGACTCAGAGATAAGTTTTCTTTGGCAATTTATTGGGCCTTATGAGATGAAGCTATACATCTCTAGACTCCACAAATTCAACAGATCCTAAATTGAAGGATTACGTTTTCTCCAAGCTGTTCTTTCCCCTTCCCCTTTTCTTTTTAATTTTGGAGTTTTTACCATCTAATGAGTTAAGCCCCCAAAACTGCAAAGTGCCCCAATACTCTTCTCTCTCCTTGTTCCCAGTGTCAAATTGGTTACCTAATGTTGGAGATTATTTTCCCCTCAAAAATCTCTCAAATTTTTATCCTTCTCTGTGCCTTTCTTCACATTCCCTATACACTGCCTTGTTTAAAACCCTCGTCACCTCTTACAGAACTCAGCGGTTTTCAAGTTATGTCTTGCGAGTGTCTTGTGGGAGGTGCTAGGTTACGCTCCTTCAATGGTGGTTGCCCCATTTTAATTGTTAATGTAATAGACTTTTGTGGATTTCATTGATCTCCTTACCACCCTTCTCTCCCTCTGCCTTCCCTTCTGCTGCCTGGTTGATCTTTTGAAATCCAGTCCTAATCATACTGCTTTTTCCTGCCGTTACCTTTATTGGTCCCCATTATTGGTCCCCATCACGTAGGGACGAGTCATAAACTCAGACAGCTACAGGGACCAGAAAGGTGAGTTAATGGATGCAATGAGCTGGATAAGAGGAAGCGGGTAAAGAGGAAGTGCTGTGGCAAATTGTCCCGTTGAAAAGGGGCCACTGCCTCTCGTTTTCATGTGGGAACTTGGTCCAGTTTGTCAGATTGTCCATTTTGACAAAAGAAGCCAGAAAGCCAGATTTTCTGATCTTTAAATATTAAGTTTTTAAAATGCAGGCTGATATTGTGTGTACTGACCTACTTGTGGTTTTGGAAGGGGCTGTTTGATCCTGTGCCTCTGCGTTTGTAAGTTCCCTCCCTCTCGGTGTCACCCTTCCCTTCACCTGCCTGAAAACCTGGTAAAATTAGATTCTTTAACCCTTTGCGGTCGTATTAAATTTGGACATGGGTGTCGTACTGGTCGAAATTAATTTCCATTGAAAGAGCAGTGATACATAACATGCAAGATTGTGAAGGATAAACAAGATTTATTAATTCTTTTTTGGAACTACGTCACTACTAGTAGAATCACTACAAACGTTGTCACTTTCTACGTCAGAGTCAGTATTCAAGGTGCCAAAATAAAACTCTTCATCGTTACTTTCAGATTTGCAGTACACTTCTTTCGGTAACTTTCTTTTTGCCATTTTGGAGTATTATTTTGAAATATCTTAACAAGCGAGAATGTCTAATTACAGTTAAACGTAATTTGTAAAGCTTTATTTGAAATTCTGCGAAGTAGCTCTGAAGCTTGTCGATTTCTTCACTCTCAAAAGGCGACTGACTCGCCACGGTGTTTTGCATGGCGAGTGTGGAACGACCGCATTTGTTTATATTGAGTTTCGATATCTCCGATGTGTGGGGGCAGTGTTTTGGTTCGTGACAAGGTCGCTTAGACACTTAAGAGCTTTCAGAGAAATTATGAACTGATACATGAATGAATAGAGTTAAGATTCGTACGGTTCCTTGCTGTGGTGGCTGAGAGCAGACATACGACCGGAACGGTAAAAAAGCTTTGGTGGCTGAGAGTAGACAAACGACCGCAAAGGGTTAAATGCTGGGTTAACCTTTCCTGACCCCAAGAGAGTTCTCAGCTCTCTTGCATAGCACTTACTTCCTTACATTGCAGTGCCTTGTGCTTTTATTCCCTAGCTTTGAGCAAAAACATTATTTATTCTTCTTGGCAATTCTAACACTTGGTAGTTAGATATTTTTGCCATATAACGAGTTAAACTCTGCATTTGAATCAATTGAATCAGCATTATATTGGTCTTCATTGTTCTTTTTTCTTCCCACATATATATTTTTAATTTTCAAAAAAATCTTTTTCTCCCTAAGGAATGTGTTACATAAGGTGTAAAGATCTTTTTAATGCTTCAATTTGAATTGTCTAGGTCTAAAATGAACACTTTAAGAAAATATTTGTCTTTTAGTGAATTGCCTTTGTGCTAACAGCATTTAGTTTTTTTCTAAAATCATAGCTGCAAAAATATTTGTCTTATGTATCTATTTTCTGTTAAATAAAATTGTGATAAAAAGATATTTTTTGATATTTCTTCATTAAATATTAAGTTAATTATTAGTTTTAAACAAATATTATCTACTTAAAGGAAATAACAGCTATTGTTTGTTAGAAACTTTTAGTAGGAATTGGTATCTTTTAATATAATCATATATTTTTATCATTTAAGTCACCCAATATTATATTAATGGCTTTCACTATATTAAAACATCCTTAAATTCTGAGTAAACTCTACTTGATTATGGCATTATATTCTTTTGATGTATTTTCCCCCAATTAGTAACTTTTATTTTAAGTGTGTACATCTTTACATTTATAAATAAAATTCATTTATATTTTATATGTGTATATAGTAATTTTTTTGTTTTTATTGATATATATTCAAAGTATAATTTTTTTCTGAGGGTTGTTTTGAGTTTTTGTAAACTGATTTGTAATGTCATTAATTTTTTCCCAGCTCTTTTGAGAAATAACGGACACATAACATGTGGAAGTTTAAGGTGTGCAAGGCTATGATTTGATGCATGTATACTTGCAAAATGATCACTACACTGAGGTTAGGTAGCACATTTATCACCTCACATTCAGTAGGAGGCAAGCAGGAAGCAGCCAATCAATGTTTCCCATAGATGTTTCTGTCTCTCTCTCTTCCTCTTTCTCTAAAAACTCAACAAAAACATTTTAAAAAGATATATCATTAAGATAGGTTAGGTTAGGCCACATTAGCAAACAACCATTATATCTCATGACACAGCAATAAAGATTTACTTTTCACTTGTGCTCATCATGGTTAGTTTCAGTTACGTTCCATGTCCTTTTCACTTTGGGACCCAGTTTGACAGAGTAGCCCCCATCTGGACCAGTGCTGGTGTCGGCAGGAAGAAACCTCAGGCTGGCTCTTACAGGGTCTATCTGTTCTCATTGCATTGGTCATGTGGCCACCCTATGCACAGCAGGACTGGAACATATAATCCTACATGGAGAGGTAAGGCAGGTCACATGGCCAAACCTAATGTCACTGGGCAAAGGCGATAATGCGCCTTCAGAAGGCAGCAGTAAATATCATTAACTATATAATATAGTCACCCACAGGAGGCAGCTCAGACAAGTGGTCTTCCTTGTGCTGCCATGGGGGTGGGGGGCAGTTCCCTTTAAGAATGCTAAGAATTTCTGATGTTGGCATACATTTACGGCTTCAACTGAGATGTGCTAAACACTGACAATAAGCTGACAATGGAGGCAAAACAAGTTACTGCAGAGTTCTTGTTCTGGCCAGCAACTGGAGGGACCCAGACCAGCACAGAGCACCTGGTTCAGGAACGGCTTGGATGTGGGGCAGAGTGGCTAAATCGTTCAGGCTGGGTGAACCAACTGTGCCTGTGTGCCTGGGACTGAGGGGTTTTCCTGAACAATGCCAGGCACAGCAGGACAACTGGTCACCCTACCATAGGTGCTCTTCAGGCTGCCCCTTTTTTCAGCAATGGCTTCTTGTGAAGCTGGATTGAGGAGGTAGGTTGATTCATTGTGTAGCATTTATAATCCCTGATTGAATCAGCAAAGTATGGGAAGGTGTGTGTGTGAGCACCTGTGCCTTTATCGGGGAAGGAAAAGCTCATTTTGTGGGAATAGATATTGCTTATGATTCACCCAATGAGGCAATTGATGCTACTTGTAAATCGCCACAGGCAATCCACACGGAAACAGACATGCCCTATAAAAAGCCATAATATGGTTGATGGTTGATGCCACTCCATGCCTCTGGGCCTCACTTTGCTTCTAAGACAATAGGGCAGCGACAGCTGGCAGATAGCAGGCCAAGATCTTGAGACACCCTCACTTGTAACCACTGAATGTCAAAGGTTTACAGCAAAAGGACTTCATCGCAGACCTGTGCACCATCCCTTCCCCTAATCCCTGCTGTAGTCACCAGCTGTGTGATAATTTTCTCATCCACCCTCTGCCCTGAGCCTCCGTGTGCACCAGCCACTGCCACTCAGTTTATGGAGGAAGGTGTCCCCTTCCATGGACTTCCGAACCACCTTGGCCCTGATTGTTTGCATTCTGGTCCGCCTGGCCCTGCCCATCGTTCTATGGCACGAAGGAAAATGTTGGCTGAATTTCAGAGGTGTACTTCTGCTCTTACAAGTTCTCCAGATAAGACAGTTGGTCCGTCCATCTCTTGCCACTCATTCCACTTGGGGGTTGGTGAATAACAAGACCGTATACTTTTCCCATTGAGAATGTACTCACCACCTGTTGACTGACAGGACTGCTATTTCAGCTCTAAGATCTGTACTAAGTTAGGTCAACCCTTACAAGGGGGTGGATTCCAACCAGTGTGGGTTATATACTCCAGGGGCCTCCCATGGGCGTGACTGGGAAGAGGCCAAATTAAGACATCAGTGAACTTGTAGGCACTGTTCCCTTTTTTTGTCTCTGAGAAGAGATTTATATTTGCCCTATAAAATCTGTATCTTTGACATATGAAAGGCTTATATCTGCTGCCCAATCTTCTGCAACGAGAAGACAAAACAGGATTTGTCATATAAGCGTCTGGGTATTTGGCTCATTTAGAGGTCAGAGCTCATCTCTTCACCTCCCATAACTATGTACATCAGAACTAACTATAAGTTGGAGATGAAGACAACCAAAGTCCATTTTCTCACATTCGGAAATTTCTATATTTTTACCTGATCTTGGAGGATGGGTGTGTATTGAATATATTAAGTTTTATTTTTTCTGCCCTGTGGCTTCCCTATCAAGCTGCTATTGATCTATAAACAAATATGTAAGTGCATTAGAGGTGTTCGTTGTTGGTAGAACCATGAATAAATTTTTCTGTAATTTGAATAATCACAATGTAAATGATCTATTTTGGGAGTTAGGAATGTCTATCTAAATATATGTCATATATAAATGTATGTAGTATGTTTTATATGACATATATAAACTAATATATATGGACATCTCTCTATATATAATGCATTATATAGAGAGGTCGAGCATCTTTCTTCCTCTTCTTTATCCTCCCCACCCTCTGGATTCTCTGATTCTCACTCCCAGTAGGCTAAAAACTATCTGCTCACAACTTTGTTCACCTGTCAATTCCTTCATTTTTTGGCTCTATTTTTCCCCCCAATTACATATTTATTTATATATTTACTAGAGGCCTGATGCACAAAATTCGTGCAAGGGGCTCGGCCCTCGCAGTCCCGGCTTGCATCAGCCCTCGCAGCCCAATCTTCGTCTGGAAGGTCATCTGGAATGTTGTCTGGAAGGTTGTCTGGCTGTCTGATCTAATTAGCATATTATGCTTTTATTATTATAGATTTTTAACCAGCACAAAGAATAAGAATGTTTATTAGAAGGATACAATAGAACACTCATAAATGAAGGCGTCCTCCCTTTTAAGTTGGATCTGCTTTATTATTCATTATTATTATTTAACTGGATTTATTGGGGTGCATTGGTTAATAAAATCATATAGGTTTCAGGTGCACAATTCTATAATACATCATTTGTATATTGCAGTAATATTCAACCAGTGTGCCGCAAGAATGTGTAAAACATACCATACCTGACTAGTTAGGGACACTGATCTCTTTTCTCTTAGATTATCAAATAAAAAAATGACAGCAGCCAATACAACAATAGTTAGCTGGTGTGAATGAATAAAAATTATACCTATTGTCAGACCTGCCAAAGGAAAAAAAATATATATATATATTTTTGGTGTGCTGCAGAATTTTAGTAATTAGTGTATGTGTGCCATGAGATGGAAAATGTTGAAAGTCGCTGGTATATTGTATCATGTCCTTACCACCCCAAGTCTAGGCTCCTTCCCATTTTTTGTCTCTATGTTAACCAGATGTCTCTATGCCCAATTTTAAGAAGTTTCAAGTGAGAAGAAAGCTACTAGCCAGAATAAACTCAACTGCCTGGCAACTAAATCCATGTTTACTCTCTCCTGGTGTCAACACTCTGATTCTGGATCCTGGGCTCCATTCCTGACCTTTGGCTTTTGACTTTTATTCAAACTAGTGAGTACTGGTTAACTCCTGTCAGTGGTTTTTCCTGTCAGTCTTTTTTTTTTTTTTAATATCTTTTTATTGATTTCAGAGAGGAAGGAAGAAGGAGAGAGAGATAGAAACATCAATGATGAGAGAGAATCACTGACTGGCTGCCTCCTGCAAAGCCCCCTACTGGGGATTGAGCCCTCAACCCAGGCATGTGCCCTTGACTGGAATCGAACCCGGGACCCTTCAGTCCACAGGCTGATGCTCTATCCACTGAGCCAAACCAGGTAGGGCTTCCTGTCAGTCTTGACTCTGCCCGTGGGTCATACAGTCATGCTACAATTCCTACATCCAAGGCAAGCAATGTCTGTTTTAAAATGTAGATTTTGCTTTTATTCAGGTATGCCGAGGCCAACAGATCAGGAGGAAAGACAGTCTATTGCTCACAGTTCCCAAGAGGAGGGGCAGTCACACCACGCAGAGCCAGAAGAGAGAGCACCAAGGCCAGTCACAGGCAGCGGTGGAGAAGAGGAGAGAGAAGGAGAAGGAGTTGGAGAGAGAGAAACTGGAGTGGATGAGTAGGATTGGTTAGTTTGAATAACGACATGGGGCTCTAGGCTTCAGGCATTGCTTCTAATTGTCTGATGCTTAGCTCTGAGATGATGGGGCAGAAGAATAGCGTCAGAGCAAGTAAAGCAGGAGGTGGGGGGATATGGGCTCTGCATTAGTCAGGGTGCATACTAAGCAAAGGAGAGAGCGTGGGATGGGAGGAGAGGAAGTTGTTTTCTATCTCTAGGAGATTTAGGACTCCTCCAACCCTGGGAGGGGCAGGCCCTCTCTAGTCTGCAAGGCCCCAGATATCAAAATCCCAGGTGCAGAAACTAAAAAACATGGTTAATACAGTATTTCAAACACATTCCGTTCTTCACAGGCAGGAGTTGGCATTAGTCATCCACCCAAATCCAGGACTTGGTGATATACTGGTGGTCACTTGGCTCTGGATTTGTTGCCTGGTCATTCATAATAATAATAATATATATTGTTAACACTTATTGTGCCAACACTGTATATGGCAACTATAAGGGTAGATTGGTTGTAAAAATGGCGCAATACTCTGTCCCTCTCTATATCCATGTCCTTTGCCATGTGACTTTGTAGCTCCTCCCATCCAGAGGGAGTTTCTTTCCCCATCCCTTGAATCTGGGCAGGCCATGTGACTTGTTTTGATGAACAGAATGCAGAAGAAGTGATGGTTACACACCTAGGATTCTGGAGACCTTGGACACTTCCACTCATTCTCTTGGAACCCCCTCTGAAGAAGCCCGGACTAGCCTGCTGCTGGATGAGATGACCTGGAGGAGAGTCCAGTTGCCTCAGCTGAGGCCATCCTGGACCAGCCTCTAGCCTGCTGTTCCCCAAACAAGTGAGAGCTCAGCCAAGATTAGCAGAGCTGCCTCCTGGCCCTGCAATTGGCCATCAATGCATGAGTGAGCCCATCCAAGACCAGAAGAACTGCCCAGATGACCTGTAGATCTGTAAGCAATGATAAATGCTCTTTGTAGCCTGCCTGTGGGTTTGTTTTTCTAAATGGGTAGATACTTTTTATATATGCTTTTTCTTATATATTTTGTTTGTTAAAAGTGACAGGAAGAAAATTCTGAGATGTCCTAAGTTCCAGCAGGTCAGAGGGTGGAAGGAAGAAATGGAAAAAGGGGGTTATTCAGTTAACAGTTGCAGCGCAAAACCATAAAAGACTGCTCCGCCCTAGCTGGTTTGGCTCAGTGGATAAAGCTTCGGCCTGTGGACTGAAGGGCCCCCGGTTCGATTCTGGTCAAGGGCATATACCCGGGTTGCAGGCTCAATCCCCAGTAGGGGGCATGCAGGAGGCAGCCGATCAATGATTCTCTCTCATCACTGATGTTTCTATCTCTCTCCCTATCCCTTCTCTGAAATCAATAAAAATATATTTAAAAACAAACAACTGCTCACACTCCTTAGTGTGCATGGGAATTATTAAATTAACTCCCAGGTGGCTATTTCTAGATGATCTAATGAACTCTCACGTGGCCATTTCTGAGGTCATCTAAACGGAGAGAATAGCCAGGCACCCACTGCACCCCAGGAGCCTCCACTTCTTGCTCACTGACCCTGCTGCACCTATCCAGGACTAGCCTCACTTCACCTCCTGCCATCCTCCCGTTTGTCTATAGCTAATATAAATCCTCTCAGACTGGCTGATATCTTTCTCCCTGCTGCTTGACATACAAAAACTTTTGCAAAACTCCAGGACTAAGGACATGTCTGTCTTTCCTGTTAGCCTTGCTGCTGGTGGTTTAGCCTTGATGCCCCAAGACCGTCTTCTTTTTGCTAGCAATCGGCCAATAAACACTTTCTTTTAAAAAGACTTCAGCTGCCCTGGTTGGTTGCTCAGTGGTTAGAGCATCCACCTGCAGACCAAAGGGTCTCGGGTTCATTTCCTGGTCAAGGGCACCTACCTCGGTTGCAGGTTCCCCAGCCCCAGTAGGGGTGCATGTGGGAGGCAACCAATCAATGTGTCTCTCTCATGTTGATGTGTCTCGCTATCCCTTTCTCCCTTCCTTCTTCCTCCCTTCCACTCTCTCTAGAAATCAATGGAAAAAATATCCTCAGGTATAGGAGTTAAAATTTTTGTTGAACAAAAATATGTAGAATTATATTTTTAGAAAGACTTTATTGTTTTTTTAGAATAGGAATTTCTGAAGAAGTACTAGACTAGCAGCTTAATCAGGGTTGTAATAGAAGAGCATTGCCTAGCACTGGAAATAAAAAATAAGCTGAGCCTGAAATTCAAAAGTAATATCCACTTGAACAGGCGGCCTGTGGGCTGACTCCCGTGTACTGCTGGACGAAGGATATAGTAGGAGACAAGTTGGCAATATTATAAAAGGTCTAAAAAATAAGCATGCACTTTGACCAAATAATTCCAGTTTCAGAAATTTATCGTGTCATAATGAAAGATGGGCAGAGGAATTTACCTACAAAGCTGTTCATATTTGTTAGGGTCCTGACAAGAAACAGATGGCACACAAACTGGGTAAGTGTGGAGAATTTAATGAAGGACTACTTTTAAAGGCCTGGGCAGGGTTAAGGGAAACCAAAGAATGGCAGAGTGTTTAAATTAGCAGTGATGGGGACACCATGTCACCCTAAGCATGAAGGTACAAGGGCGGGGGGTGAGGGGCTATTACAAGAACCCAGGGAGAGTAGGCATAGGAGAGAACCTCCTACCAGATGCGTTTAAGGTCTTATGTTCAAGGATATAGCCAATTAGTAGTGCTTCAGGAAGGGAGGTGGGGGAATACTCTTACCCCTTTCTTTTCCCATGATCAGATTCCTTGCTGGTGCCTTCCCCACTGGCCAAACCCACAGGAAGCCAGAAAGGGTAGAAGCCCAATGATTGATTCTTGCAAAGGTCAGCTTCCTGGAGCAAACAGCATGGTGGATAAAGGTAAAGCATGGACCAAGGGCTAATAAACATATATAGCACAGTGTTTGATGTAGCCTTGCCTATAATCGTAAAATATTGGGACCCACCCAGCTGTCCCACATTACGGAATTTGCTGAACAACTTCGGATAGGTTAATGTCTTGGAATACAACGCCACCATTAAAAATGATGTTTTGAAAATATTTTATTGAGTTGAAAAGATGTTTATATATATATTGTTGAATGAAAGACAAATTTTTATGTATATTCAGATCCCAGTTTTCTACCAGTATTGTGTGTGTGTGAGTGTGTGTGCATGTATGAGAGTGTGTGCATTTATGCATTTAAAGTATCTGGAAGAGCATATGGTCTAATGTTAACAGTGCTTTTTTTGAGGTGGTGCGATTACAGATAATTTTAGTATTTATAACTTTGCTTCTCTGGATGTTTTGCTTTTCTTACAATGCATAATAAGAAATTAAAGTTCTTTTTTAGGAAAATGAGAAATAAGACATGATCCCAAATTAATTTCATGAGGTAAATAGGTGCTAGTTTTAACACTAAAAAGGAAAATTGCTTTAAAAATTATGTTGGAAGCCAATTTCATTTGTTACAAAATTCTTAAATACAATTCTGGCAAAGCAATAGTAACTATCATTGTTCACAATTAGATGCAAGTCACACTGCTGAGTGACTTACCTGATTCAATTATTTTCATATAACATTATGAAGTAGGTATTGACGTTTCCATTTTTAGGTGAGGAAATCATGCCCAAAATTTCATGGTTATTAAAAGGTGAAACAGCCCCAGCTGGTTTGGCTCTGTGGATGGAGTGCCTGTGGATTGAAGGGTCCTGGGTTCAATTGTGGTCAAGGGCACATGCCCGAGTTGTGGGCTTGATTCCCAGTAGGGGGCATGCAGGAGGCAGCCAATAAATGATTCTCTCTCATCATTGATGTTTCTATCTCTCCCTCTCCCTTCCTCTCTGAAATAAAAAAATATACATATTTTTTTAAAAAGGTGAAACAATATTCAAAGTCAGGTCTGTCTTTCTCTAAACCCAGTGTTCGCAACCACACCACGACTGAGTAGAACTTAACTCCAAACATAAGACTAGCTGATCACAAAGAGATTTCTGAATGGATTACATCAAGTCAACAAAATGAATAGTGAATATCAGAAGACTAGACACAGGAAAGGCATTGTGTAATATTTGAAAGACTCTCAGAAGCTAGAAGCAGGTAGATATTTCATTAACTTGGTGCCTTTAAAAGCAAACGTCAACATCACATTATAAATTAACTAACTGGTTACTAGCATAATTATGTAGAATATTTCTAGAGATTATTGTCATTGCTTTAAGATAGCAAAAAAGTGGTTGGAAAGAACAAGATCAGAACATTTCTATAGTAACCTGACGGAAATCCAACCATTCATTTAGTAAGTATTCATTTAGTAAGTAAGAACCTACTATGTGCCCGGTACTGTACCAGGCATTGGCCATTTAGTGGCTCCATTTAGCTAACATGAATATGGAGCTTGCTGGGGATCTGGCTCTTTATGCATATGTATCCAACTCACTTAATTCTTATAAAACTCCATGAGGTAGTTACAATTACTGTTGTTCCATTTAATGGATGAGGACTCTCAGGCTCAGAGTGGCTAATATGTCATAGCTAATAAGTGGCGGAGCTGTGACAAAAATACAGATAGTCTTGGCCTGAGAGTCTAAGCAGTTAACCACTGCGTAAATACCCATCTTTAAAGAAGAAGTAATTAATGGTCTCTGTCCTCGTGACAAACATACACATGAAACCAAACCCAAACTTAAATATACAGTAAGTGCTAAGGAAGAAGAGACTAACATGATGGCTTACTTAGATGGGGACGGGGCAGTCGCCGAAGGCTGGAGTGAGGAGGAGCCCATCAGATGAAGGGTGGGTGAGGCAAAGGACACGGGAAGGCCGGTGAAGAGGCAGCGCCTGGAAGGGTGGTCCCAATGGCTGAACTCCCCTGCAGGAGTCTGAGAACCATTGCAGGATGTGCTGAGCAATGGATTTGATTTGAAGGATATTGGGGATTCAATGTTTTGTTTTTATGTAGTGTTTTCCCTACACATGTTTGATCTGCCCATGTCTTTTTTTTAATTAATCTTATAGCTAATCTTTCAGCACATAGGACTCCCTCAAACTTCTGTGGTCATGGGCGACGGTTGCTGAGTTTGATTCTGGACTGAGTCTCTGGCAGAAAACCCCTCACACCCAAACCTAGAATTTCAGGTGGATTCTCAGAAGGCTACAGGGACATAGTGATGAGGATGGTGGGGGAACTCAGGTACAGATAAGGAAACTCAGCTTCAGGAAGTTGTTTTTGCCATAAATAGCAGGGCCTCTCATGAACCATGATCAGGATTTATGATTGGATCTGAACAGCATGGTATAAGTTGGCAGTATCTATACTTAGTTTACCACATGTGTGTCGTCTAGGACTGTGCTGTCCAATATGGCGGCCACTAGCCACATGTGGATTTTTAATTTTAAATTAAGTAAAATTAAATGTCATTAAAAATTCAGCTCATCAGTCACACGAGCCACACTTCGGGTGCCATTAGCCATTTGTGGCTCGTGGATACTTCACTGGACAATACAGATTTATAGAACAGCTCCATCATCGCAGAAAGTTCTGGATAGCGCCAGCCTAGAAGTTTCTTAATTTGGCCTTTTAAATGGTGGAAGAGTTCCACGCAGAGTTGTTTGTGGGCAGATAATTTTATCATCCACCTTCTCATGGCTTTCATCCAGAGCCTATAAAATTCCAATTTTGTGAGCTTATTTTATTGTTTGGAGGTTGACCTTTCCTAAAGGGCAGAGACCGTGTTCTTCCTCTATTTCTGTGAGAGCCTTCAGTCACTGAACTGAGCAAACATTTGGTGGTGCCAATTACAATAGCTCACCAAGTGCTGTCCCAGGCCAAATTACTGTCATGTATGTTTTTAATGTACAATCTGCAGCTGGTGTTTCATAGTGTATAGCAGAGGAGTCCAGCGTTTCTTTCTTTTTTTAAAATATGTTTTTAGTTTTTTAGAGAGAGGGGCAGGGAGAGGGATAGAGAGATAGAAACATCGATTGGCTGCCTCCTGCAGTCCCCTACTGGGGATCAAGCCCGAAACCCCAGGCATGTGCCCTGACGGGCAGTAAAACTCTTGGTTCATAGGTCGACGCTCAACCACTGAGCCATCCTGGCTGTGCCAGCGTTTCTTGACATACTTTGAAGTACAAAACGTTACTCTGTCAGTGTCAGGATGGTTAAGTAGATGCTGCATCCCTCCTGGCTCTGGTGCCAAATACATGTGGACAAACTCATGCTCCCCTAATTAATTACCTAGGTTAATTATTAATTGGGGACCAGGGAGAAGTAAAGTGAGGGAAGAGACTGGCTTAGAGCTTAGTTCTTGTACTTCCGTTCATTCATTCCACAGCGTGAATTGACCCCTACAACCTGCCAAACACTGCACTAGGCACCGGAGGATAATAAAGAGGCAAAAACAAGGAGGTCTCTGCCCCTGAAGAACGCACAGACACGTGGAGTTTTGTTCCATGTGGTCAGTGCAGTGACAGAAATATCACAGGGACTTGTGGGCGCACAAAGCAAGGGCCACACACTCAGCTCGGGGAGGTCAGGAAGGCTTCCCGGAGAAGTGATGCCCTGCCCCCAGCAACAGGAGCCTCAAGGGCAGCGAGCTCTCCCGGGAAGGGTGTCCACCTCGGAATCTGAGCGAGCACGGAGTTTCCTAGAGGAGCAAGGAAAGCTGTGTCGTGAGTGTGGCTTTGGCTGTATTTATTCAGGTAATTGACCCAAACTGATGGCAAGGTGAGCTAGATGGGGACCATTATCCTCCTTACTATCATTACCCTCATTCTGAATTTGAGCCAGAGTGGATGCGTTTCAGAGCACAGTCCTATGTGAGTTGGAGTTAGTCGAGTGCCAAAGAATGAGGGAGATTCTAAAAGCAGCTCTCACCACCTGTTGCCGTGATTCTGCTGTGGATATCTGGCATGCCGCAGGAGAGCTGCCGGGCTTTGGGCTGCAGTGAGAAATGACTGTGGAGAGTGTGGGCAGAGGCTGGAGCCAGCTGATCTGTGGCAACTTGTTCGCTGGGGGTGGGAGTTTGGGGGAAAGGAGTGAGGAAAAGTACAACAGACAGGGAGATGAGGCCTGGGACCTGCCTTAAGAACGTTCTTCTTTGCCAGTATTGTTACGACTCTGCGAGAGGGACAGACGTTTCCAGCCCGTTCCATCCAAGACAAGGATCTTGGTTTTAAACATTGTATCTGCGGTCATGGCACTTTGAGGCTGTCTCTCTCTCCACTGGCTTCCCTTTGATACGCAGGAGGTCATCCCTAGGATTGAGTTAAACTGATTTCGTTTAGTACCGGCAGTTCTCAACCTGTGGGTCGCGACCCCTTTGGCGGTCAAATGACCCTTTCACAGGGGTCGCCTAAGACCATCCTGCATATCGGATATTTACATTACGATTCATCACCGTAGCAACATTACAGTTATGAAGTAGCAACGAAAATAATTTTGTGGTTGGGTCACAGCATGAGGAATTGTATTTAAAGGGCCAGAAGGTTGAGAACCACCAGTTTAGACCATGGCAGGTCTACACTGTTTGCTGCAACTGGCCGTAACCTGCCTATTTGGTCTGTTGTCCCCCAATTCCTTATAAGTAGCTTTTCCTCATATTAGGCAAGGGGCACATTCTGTTCATTTCCTCCTTCTTGCCTTTTCAATTTCTAACTTGCCTTTCTCCCTTTCATTTATTTCTCTGCAGTACCCTCTCGCCTGCACTGCTTTTTCCTTCCTTTAACAAATGTCCCCATTGTCCCCATTGTCCAAGACCCCGCTTAAGCCTCACACAGCCTGTGAAACCTCCCTACCTACTGTTGCCCAGTCTGATTTGTTTCCTTTTTTTTGGATTTTCATATTTATAGACCAAATCCTGCTGTTTAACTGTGCTGAGGGAGAAATCATTTAGAGACCACCTAATGTCTCCATCTTGACCCATCGTCATCTGACTTTCTTCTCTTGGGGGAAGACATTGCCTTCTAAACATTTTTTAATTGAAAAGACAAATATAACAACAACACCAGAGGAAAGAATGCTCACAGTCCTGAAACAGGCTAGTACGGGAATAAATACAGCCAAGCCCACACTAGTAAGCCAGGACAAGCAGAATAGGGAAACTGAGACACATAGTTGATTAGCAGTTTGCAGCCACCTGGTACATCCTAGCTTCCCTAACCCAGGGACGCTTAGGAATACATGGCTAGCACTCCTGCTCTCCAACCAGAGGGTAGATAGCTTACATCACCCTCCTCAGGGAGACGGATAACAGAAATCCAATCAGTGCCATTTGCCAACCACACCCAAGGACAGATGAAGTTAAGAGAATAAATCTCATTTTAGTACACCAGCATAAAGCTGATGAATATTCTATTGATCCTCCCCTAAGACCTTCCCTCAACACCCAGCCTTTAAAACCCCTCTAAAATGAAAGTCCCGGGGCACGCTCTCTCCCCCAAGAACACGCAGGCATGCACACACCTCCCCCACTTCTTCCCTCACAGGCTTGCATCTCCTAAACTCGAAGGGGCCTCCCCCCAACACTTGATACCAGGGCAGCAATGGGCAGCGGCAGTTCCTTTCAGGCAAACCCCTGAACCTGTCTCCAGGCCCCCTTTTCTCTGACTTCTCAGTGAGCCGAAGCAGACCATCTAGGCTCATTTGCCCTGACCTTCTTGTTTCGTTCTCCGCAGCTTTAATAAACATCCTCTAAAATTCACCTGGACTCGTCTGTGAAATTTTTCCTGTACAAAGTCAAGAACCCACGCACTACCAGCCAGCTCTCGGCAGACCCGTTCAGGGCCAGGTCCCCCTTCCAGTAACAATCCCATTATCTTAATACAACATTTTTAAGTATTGCACAATTCCTTTCCGGTCATACATACTGTTTTATATCAGCTCATAAACCATTTTATATTTAGTTTTTGTCCCCCGTTTAACATTATCACCCAAACACGCCCTGTGGTTTTTCACAGTCACTGTAACAGAAGCATAACATTCTCTCTTGTGACTGTAATGTAATGTCCTTAAGCCACTCTCCCAACACTGGACATTGTGTTGCTGGCTCTGGCTTTTCAAAAGAATTACATGTTGCTCTGGATCCCAGCTCCTCTTAGCTCCGAGAATTTATTCTAACTGTTATCCCTCCCTTGCATTTTAGTCTTTCATTGCCTTCAGACACCTTCTCTTCTGTCTGCAGGGATTTTTAGTCTTTCTGTCCTAAAACATATCTCAACCTTGCCAGATACCATTCTCTGTAGCCTCCATTATTTCCCCATCAGCTCATTCTTTTTCTCATGTTATTTGCCTCTCCCTACCTCCCCCATTTCAACAGAAAGTCTCTCTCTCTTTTTTTAAGATTTTTTAAAAATGTATTTTATTGAATTTTTTACAGAGAGGAAGGGAGAGGGATAGAGAGCTAGAAACATCGATGAGAGAGAAACATTGATCAGCTGCCTCCTGCACACCCCCTACTGGGGATGTGCCCGCAATCAAGGCACATGCCCTTGACTGGAATCGAACCTGGGACCCTTCAGTCCGCAGGCTGATGCTCTATCCACTGAGCCAAACCAGTTAGGGCAGAAAGCCTCTTTTTAATGACTGCATATCAAGCCCAAAGAGCTTTCCCCCCAGTCCTCATTGTTTCTGACATTGACCAGTCTCTTCCGAAACTTCCCTCCGAGCCTTTCGGGTTGTCACGTTTTGCCTGTGCTCCTCGACTCCTCTTCAGCTTTTCCAAAATGAAGGTCTTTCTCAAGGGCCTGTTCTCAGCCTTCTCCTTCTCTCCTGTTTTCCCAGGCACAGTCATTCACTCTCACAGCTTAAGCTAATAGCTCTGTACAAATGATTTCCAGATCTGTATTTTTAGCCCGACCTGTCTCATCTCCCCAGCCTGAGCCTCACCTCCACCGCCCACTGCCGCGTTCACATTGCTCCCTGGTGCTGGCCCATCTCCTCACAGCCAACGCATTCAGTACCCAAATGCTTCTTTCCTCCTAACCCGGCCTCTCCAACTGACTTCCCTTTAGCCTTGCATATGTGGCCTCAAAACCTCTGAATCACTTTTTATTCTTGTCTCTACTAATATTTCACCAGTTGGTTTAACATCTGGAATGTGGCTCTTCCATTTTCAAACCCACAGTTTTCATTCATTCATTCATTCATTCATTCCTCACCTGAGGACATGTTTTTATTGATTTTAGAGAGAGAGGAAGGGAGGGAGAGAAACATTGATGGGTTGCCTCCCATATGCACCCTGATCGGGATTGAACCTGAAACCCAGGTATGTGTTCTGACCAGGAGTCAAACCTGAAACCTTTTGGTGTATGGAATGATGCTCCACCCAACTGAGCCACCTGGCCAGGGCCCCACAGTTTTTATTTTTATTTATTATTATTATTTTTGGTTAATCCTCACTTGAGGATATTTTGTCCATTGTTTTTTTAGAGAGAGTGGAAGGGAGGGGGAGACATACAGAGAGAGAGAGACATCGATGTGAGAGAGACACATCGATTGGTTGCCTCCTGCATACACCCTGACCAGCTGGGGATTGAGCCTGCAACCAACGTATGTGCCCTTGACCTGAATTGAACTGGGGATACTACAGTCCACAGGCTGACTCTTTATCCACTGAGTCAAATCAGCCAGGGTTCTGAAGTTTTTGTTTAAAAAAATTAAATATAAAGTTTGTATGTTCTTGTGTTAAAAATTCAAGTGATATTAGTTGTATTAATCAGATGTAATAGTATTATAATCAGATGTACTACTATATAGGGCAAGCATGTCAAACTCAAAGGCTAACGTGGGCCAAATAAACAAGGTTTAAGTTTATGTGGGCCGCAAAAAACAAAAGCTTCAATTTTCATAGAAACGTAGGTTTATTTTGACAGAGACAGGCTAAATACAAAGGGCTAAAATAAATGAGTAATTGTTAACATAAAATAATAGAACATTTTAATAAAAATTAATATTTTTTCTTGAACATTAACTTACCAGACACTGAATAACTGCACAAATTAATAAGTGTTACGCAAATAAACCTATTTTTCTTTTTCTCCAAAAGCAAAATATTTCCGGTTGCGCACACCAAACAAGTCAGTACAAGACTAATGACGTAGCAATCGGCTGCTAAAATATTCGCTGTTAGTATTAGTGGAGAGAAATGGTGCGCCTGTGCGTAAGGGAAATGAATGCAATATGATTATAGTAATCAGTCAGCGAACGTTGTAGTTCGTTATTAATAATTATGTATAACAGGATATTGTAAAAATTCAGTTACAAAATTTTTATTAAAACATTTCTTACATACCATTATATTGGCTGAGCCCCAAAAATATTTGTTGTGGGTCGCATGTGGCCCGTGGGCCGCTAGTTTGACATGCTTGCTATCGGGCAAAAAATGAATATTCCTCTTCATAAAAGTGAACATTTCTCTTCATATATTTACTGTCCAAATTCTCTCTAAACACGATTTCTTTTCCCAGTGGATAAATGAACTGTGATATATCTATTCAATGGAATACTAGTTAGCAATAGAAAGGAACAAGTTACTGATACATGCAACAACTGGGTGTTTCTCAAAGACATTGTGCTAAGTAAAAGAAACCAGACACAAATGGCTACGTACTATATGATTCCATTTATAGTAAACTCTAGGAAAGACAAAGCTATAGAAACAGAAATCAGACTAGTGGTGGCCAACGATTGAGGGAGGGGCAGCGGCTAGACTGCAGGCTGGCACAAGGGAACTTTTCAGGCACAAAAAACAAAGTTCTATATCTTGAATATGGTGGTGGTTACAGGACTTCACACATTTATCAAAACTCATTGAACTGTACACTTTTAAAAAAGTAAATTTTATCTGATTGAATTACCGAACTGAATCTGCCTACCTTGATTTGAGCCTGACTTAAAAAAAAAAGAGGAAAGAAGCAAAAGCAAAATCATATCTATATCTATCTATAAGCCTAATACGCAAATTGTCCCCTCGGGAGTGAGACCAGGAGTTTGATTGCTCGCTATGAGGTGCACTGATCACTAGGGGGCAGCGCAGAACAAAGGAAGACCCTGGCCAGCAGCTGGAAGGCCCTGATTGGCCCTGATTGCCGGCCAGGCCTAGGGACCCTACCCGTGCATGAATTTCATGCACCGGGCCGCTAGTACATATATATTTTGAAGTGGAATTTTCTGCACCAGATAGTGTGCTGATTTTAAATTTCAATATAAGGCCAAATTGTCCTCTAAAATGGTTATACCAATTTATACCTCTACCAGTATAATAGACGAATGCCTATTTCCCCACACTCTGGCACAAATGGATATTATCAATTTTTTAAAAGTTCTGTCTGTTTGATGGTGAAAAATGTTACTTCAGGCACACACTGTTAAGATCCCGTCCAAATTGGTCTCTCTACTTGCAGTCTTTTTTTCTCACCTTATATATTGTTAATAGAGTAATCCTTCTTGTGCTTAGTTCTAATAATATCTCAAAAAATTGTTAATATACCCCACTGCCTACAAAATGAAGTCCAGACCTTTAGCTAGATATCCGAGTCTTTATTCTATTCCAGTTTACCTTATCTCTCTGTCTACTACTGTCTTATCATTTTTAGTAGAAACGTTGGCTCAACTTCTAGCTTGATGGTTCTTACCCTTCTTCTAGGTTTACTGTGATGTAATTGACATACAACATTGTGTAAGCTTAAGGTGTCCAGTGTTATGATTTGATACATGTATATATTGGGAAGTGTTTACCACAATAAGGTTAGTCGACACCTCCTTCACCTCATGTAATTACCATTTTGATGTTGTTACTGTGAGAACATTAAAACTCCACCCTCATAGCCATGTTCCAGCATATAATACTGTATTGTAACTGTAGTCACCGTGCTGTGCTTTAGATCCCCGGAACTTACTCATCTTAGCACTGGGAGTTTGTACCCTTTTACCAACATCCTCCCATGTCCCCCAGAAGACCACCATTCTGCTCTCTGTGTCCTTGAGTTTGATGTTTTTATGTTAATCCTCACCCACCTGAGGATATTTTTTCCATGGATTTTTAGAGAGTGGAAAGGAGAGGGAGAGACAGAGAGAGAGAGAGAGAGAAACATTGATGCGAGAGAGACACATCGATTGGTTGCCTCCTGCAAGCGCCCCAACTGGGGCCAGGGATCAAGCCTGAAACTAAGGTACGCACACCCTTGACTGGAATTGAACCCGCAACCCTTCAGTCTGTGGGCCAATGCTCTAGCCCTTTAGCAAAGCAGCCAGGTTGAGTTTGAGGTTTTTAGATGTCATATGTAAGCGAGAGCTTATAGTATTTGTTTTACTCTGTCTGACATTTCAATTAGCATAATGCCTTTAAGGTCCATCCATATTGTGAAAAATGACATGGTTTCCTTTTTCATAGCTGAGTAATATTCCATTTTATATATATCACAATTTCTTTATCCATTCATCCATCGGCGGACAGGTTATTTCTATGTCTTGGCTACTGTGAATAATGCTGCGATGAGCATGGGGGATGGTGCACATATCTCTCCATGATAGTTATTTCCTTTGGATGTATACCCAGAAGTGGGATTGCTGGATCACATGGTAGTAGTTCTGGTTTTTATTTTTTATTTTATTTAAAAAAAATTTTTTTTTATTAATTTCAGAGAGGATGGAAGAGGGAGAGAGAGATAGAAACATCCAGGATGAGAGAGAATCATTGATTGGCTGCCTCCTGCACGCTCCCCACTGGGGATCAAGTCCGAAACCTGGGCATGTGCCCTTGACCGGAATCGAACCTGGGACCCTTTGGTCAGCAGGTTGACGCTCTACCCACTGAGCCAAACTGTTAGGGCTGGTTTTTATTTTTTGAAGAGGCTCCATACTGTTTTCCATGGTTCTTGCTCCTGGCTGCACATCAGAATCCTGGGGAGCTCTTTAAAGACCTCATTGCCCAAGCCTCATCTGCAGAGAATTGTATTTAATTGGGCTGAGGGATGGCCTGGGGTTCTTTTTGTTTGTTTCTTTGTTATTTTTTGAGTCCAGGTGATTTTATTATGCAGTCAGAGCTGTGAACCTCTGATCCAGTACACTAACTAAATAAATCCCATGCCTATCTCCCTTGATGTCCTTGTTCATACCATCCCCTCAACCTGGAATACTCTCCTGTCCTCCTTGGCTGTCCACATCCTTCTTGTCCCTTAATGACCCCATAAGGCCCAACTCACTTGCAACTCCACCGTGAAGTTTCCCTGGGTCCCCCATCAAGTAAGATATCTCCCTTTTTCGGACATTCTATAACTTCCTTCTGACATGTATCATGGTCTACTTTGCAAAACTGTTATTTTTAAACTTACTTTTTTCTATAAGATTGTCAGTTCTTTGAAAAACAGTAGCAAAATTAACC
Organism: Myotis daubentonii; assembly: GCF_963259705.1. NCBI lineage: Eukaryota > Metazoa > Chordata > Mammalia > Chiroptera > Vespertilionidae > Myotis > Myotis daubentonii. The sequence continues at coordinate 31,261,949 of NC_081849.1, read as the reverse complement.
TTGTTCATCACTCAGTACCCTGTTCTGTGGCACAATTACTCAGTAGGGGCTCAGTAAATATTTTAAAAATGTTTACTTTGTTCTATAGCTTTTTCTTCATTTTGTACAGTTGCTGTCTCTGCCCGGAACCCCCTTTCCCAGATATCCCTATGGCTCAGTGTCACCTTGTTAGAGTGACAAATATAGTCACTTATTTATTTGTTTATTGCCTGTCTCTTCTCACTAGCATGTAAGCTCTGTGAGGAAAGGTCTTTATTTTGTTTGCTGTTGTATCCACCATGCACATGCCAGTACTTGGCATATAGTAAGTGTTCAGAAAATATTCCTTGGGTTTAATAAATGAACTGGATGGACATTTATCTTCTTTTGTATATACCTCATAACAACCCCCAGCAGGCAAGGTAGGCATAATCAAGCCATCATCAGCTTAATTCTCAGACTCTTGGCGTTCTGAGCAGGAATATGGAAGCGCAGTTGCCACAGGAATATGGGGCTTGTTTCACTTTCTCCTCCCACACCTCGTTCTTTGCTTCACTCCTGTAGGCTTCATGATCTCACCCCACCTGCAAGTCCAAGTTCCACCACTTCCCTGCAGACGGCTGCCCCTTGGCCATTCCAGACACACCCGCTGTTGGCCCACCCTTTGGGAGAAAGGCCACACAGGCCCTGGAAGGGAGCCTGGGCCAAGTGGGCAGGGGATTCTGGGCTCCTGGTGGGGTATCCGCTTGGCCTCAGACTCCTTGCCCTGTGGGGAGGGTGTGGTTGGAGGAGGCCTGGAGTGGGGCCCCTGCAAGCTGGGGCTGTTTGGTGTTAGTCTAAGGGGGACTGATCCTCTCCTCTCCAAACCAGGCTGCAAGCCCCCTCTCCTAGAGGTTGTGTGGTTCAACTGGAAAATGGAAGGTGTGGGCTGAGCTTGAGGTAAATAAACTAACCTCTTTGGCTTGTTTATAATAATAAAAGCATAATATGCTAATTAGATCAGACATCCTTCTGGAAGACCTCCCAGACAAAGCCGCAGCTGGGGGGGTAGGGCGGGGGGGGGGCGGGGGGGGCAGGGGGGAGGCTGAGGCAGAGGCAGCTGCTGTGGCGGTGGCTGGTGGGGGTGGGGGGCAAGCCCCTTGCACGAATTTCATGCATCAGGCCTCTAGTTTATCTATAAAATGAGAACTAGATGAGATAATCTCTAAAATGGCTTCTTTTATATCTCCCTCCCTGCACACACACACACACACACACATTCCCAACTAACAGGTCATAGCAGAATGCCCAGAAGTGTTCGCTAGTATGAATGCCCTATGGCCTTGACTTAATCTATTCTCATATCAGACAAATGCGTGTAGGTATGTGTATACATGTGGGGGCACATACACCCTACCTTGTACCACTCAATCCGTCTTGGATTTTTGAGTCACGAAACTTACCAGCTGAACTGTTAGAGCCCTGGGAGACATTTTTCTAAACACTGAGGCAAAATGCTCCAGATCCCAACAGAAGTAATATTCAGTTTTATGCTTTCAGAGCTTGGGGACTATGGGACCCTAGGGATCTTACTTTCCTTAGAAAATTGGTGACCTTGAGTCATTTCTATTATCTTAAAGTTGAGGTTTTTATTTCTGACTGATGTCAATCCCTTCTTAATGGCCGGGTAAACATTTTATTTCCTTGAGTTGCCTGAGAATTAAGGGTGGGGGGCTTTTTCTGACACCCTGGGTTTTAGTGTAGGTAGGTAGACGCTTTCTGGAGGCTGGGGCCAAATTTGAAAGGTTAAACCTCTTTCCTGGGCAGGTGGATGCTCTGGTTCAGATGAACAGATGTATAATGAGGGTTCATCAGTGCTATGGGCAACCCTAAGCAGGATGACACCAGCTCCAAGCTTTACATTAATTTGGTTGGAGAGGCACAGCATAATTTCATAGAAGATTAAATAACATAACAGGACCAGACAATTGATCACCTCAAGGCAGTGGTTTGTGGTCAAATGCAGTTTTTTCACAACGAGTTTAGAGAATGAAGGAAAGTGTGAATAAGCGGTCCCAGGTCTGGGGCCATCATATCCGGGAGCCGACATGCGGAGACAGGCAGTGTCTCCACACAGTTCCTCACCTGGAGTTTATGAGCTGGAGGCAAAGTCTGCAAAGCCTTCTGTTCATGGTGGGGGGTCGGAGGAGACCGGTTGCTAAGAACAGGGACTGCTTATGATGCGAGGCATAATGAGTACACATAAGGAACATCAACAAAAGCTATCCTCAACCTTCATTCTCAACTCTCTTCCCTGAACCGGACAGGTAGGTGCTTAGAGAAGAATGCCTCAGTCTTATTCGGAGAAGGGGCTCTTGCTGCCCAGACCGGGGAGCTGCAAGGTGGGGTCTCACAGGGGAACGGGAATGGAGCACAACCGGGATCCTTTGGTCAATGTAGGTGATGCACATTTTTTACTGCCCACCTTCGTTTCCCAGGAAGCCAGATAGTGTGCCCACCTCACACCTTTAGCACCCTGCCTACTGCACTGCCACAGGACGCGAAGGCTCAAAACTGCCAATTCCACGTTGCAAGACCCTTAAACCACCATCCTCAGAGTTAGATGCCGGGCCCATAGCAGGGACTTGACAAACGCTAACTCCCCTCTTCGCTTTCCTCGTTTCCTTGGGGAGCCCTAGCCCCCCAACGCTAATCCTCGGACATTCTCTCCACCTCCCACGAGCGCTGCTGTCCCTAAAAGGGCCAGGATGAGTGGGGTTCTCTCCGGCTCCTCTTCAATTCGGTTCAACAGGAGCCTTCTGAAGGCCTACTACGTGCGCGCTGTGCGGGCTTCCCGGTCGGGACAGGAGGCAGAACCCCGAGACTCGAGAAAGGATGGGTCGGGCCGCGCGCTCTTCTCACCCCCTCCACTGCCCGTCCTCTGCTTGGTCCCCCGGCAGCCCCGAAGGCTGCCCTGCAAACGCAGGCGCCCCGCTCACACCTGCCGCCCCGCACACAACCGAGCAGAGCGAAGCCGGGCGCCGGAGGAGGAGGGAGAGGCCGCCGCGTTGGGCTGCCCGTTTCCGGCTCCGACCCCTCCTGGCAGGCCTCCTTCCCTCGCTCCCGGCGCCCCGGGGGCGGAACGCGCGGGGCCACCAGGCGGCGGCGGGACCGGTGTGGGGTGCGGGCCCGGGCGACGCCGGCCCCCGGCCGAGCCCAGGCCTCCCGCGTCCTCCCGCGCCCCCTCCCGGGAGGCGGGTCCTGGGGGAGGACCCGGCCCCGGCCCCGCGCCGCGCAGCCCCGCGCATTCGCGCCCCGCGCCTGCCGCCCGGCTGCCCGCAGGCAGGCGCCCGGCCGGCCGGGAGGTGGTGCTCGCCGCCCCGCGCCCGGGCCCGCGCGTTGCCGGGCAGCGGCTCGAGGCTCCGAAGGGGGCGGAGCGGCGAGGCGGGCGTGCGGCTGGCGGCCCCTGTCCGTGGTTCCGGCCCCCGGCCCGCCCCCGCCTCGCCGGCCTCCCTCCGCGCCGGTGCGCGGCGCCCCGTCCCAGCCGCCGCCGCAGCGGCCACCTCCCGGGTCTGAGAGCGCCGAGCCGCGAGGCCGGGTCGGGCGCCGGTCGGGACCGCCGGGGGCGCGGCGCCGACGCGAGGCGCGGCCATGGACAGGCAGACCCGCGCCGGGGTCGCGCTGGTGCCGGGGCCGAGCGGCCACGGGCCTTCCGCCCGCCGCCGCCGCCGCCCGGGGCTGCTGCTCCCCGGCCTCTGGCTGCTGCTGCTGGCCCGGCCGGCCTCGTGCGCCCCAGGTAAGCACCGCGGGGACCCTGCCTGCCTTGATTGCTGCTGTTTTCAAAATCCTGCCTTCCCCGCCCAGACTCTTTTATTCCCCGCCGCTCCCTCGCCCTCCTGGCTGGAGATGCTCTTCCATTCTTCTCGGGCCCAGCCACCGAAGGCGCGGAGGGAAGAAAGGGAGAAAGCCGGCGGATGGTGGCCAATCTTGCTAATGATCTGCAAAGCTCTCCTGTTATCCTCGGAGTCCGAGGCGGGTCTGGTGGCTTCATCTCCCAACGTGCCTTTATTTTCTCTGCAAAATCCAGGCAGTGGAATTGAATGCGTGCGTGGCCGTGGCAGGGCGGTATATGAAATGTTAGGGGGTACGTTATTGTCAGGCTGAAGGGGGACACCGGGGAGGGGTGTGTGCGCCTTAAGGCGGTGTTGCATTACTCTGAGTAGCCCTGCGCCCCTCAGATACAGGGATTCCGGCGGTGTGGTGTCCCCCAGTGCACCAGGACACAAAGAACATTCAAAGAATATCTCTTGGAAAGCGCCCTGGCCACGGGTCTTTCCAGGGAACTAGCGGTTGCTTTTACTTCTGCAAAGGCATTAGTACAATAGAGTGTGACAATATTGTGATTTCCGAGTGTCAGGGCATGAAAGGAGTCAGGGTTGTTTCTATAATAGATGCAGTTTACTGACGGCTCATCAGCACGGAATTAAGAGGCATGATTTATGGAGAAGCGTGTGGGCGGGTTTTGTTGAGGAAATGATTTAATTCGTATTGCTTCTCTGAAATGTTTATTTGTCCACCCTGAGCATACACACAGGATGGCCTGGAAACCGTCTCTGAGCTGACAGGCTGTGAGCCCGTGGTTGTCCCCGGCGCGCTCACACTTGACCACTTGGTGGGCAGAAAAGGAAAGGTGGGATGAGCAGCCCAGGGTGGGCATGGAGCAGGAACAGAAAGCCATGGAAGCGACGCCAAATCCTCCCTTCCCTTGGGGGGATGGCCAAAAGACTGCCAAGTGGCTTTGAAAAGAAACGGAACACATTTGAAGGTGTCCCTCGGACCTCACTGTTGGAGCGATAACCGGCACCGTGTAGGCGATGGTCCAGTAGGAGCCCAGGAAGAGACTTCAGGGATCAGAGAAGGGAACCACTCCTTTGACTGAAGAGGAAACTGACATGAGAAGTGACTTGCTCAAGGTCACAGGCTAGTTTGTGCAGAGTCATCACCTGTCAGTCACCCTGCAGCCCTGACCTGCAGACTTGACCTCACACCTGAGGTCTCCACAAAGATTTCCCACAGCTGGGTGGAACCCTGCCTCAGAAGGCCACACCACAGCCCGGGTGACAAAATGGGTCTCTTCCCAGCAGTATACCGAGGGTGCGAACGACTTTGCCTAACGCCCTCACCTCTGGTCTCAGTTCTGCTCCCTGCATGCTCCGCCCGGTGTGTCCATGTGTCCAGAGAGGACAGGAGACACTAGGCTTTTCTGGGAGAAGAGATGTTCATGAAGACTGCCCTTGTCTTTAGTCAACAAAGAAAGCCCATCTCATACTAACAGATTCATCAGCTGCGGGACAGGCCAACTAATAATTTCCATTTACTGAGCGCTGCCTGTGTGCCTGGTGCTGTATCTTGTACACAAGACCCAATCTCCTTGTGGGTTAGGCATCATCGTCCCCTATTTTACAGATGAGGGAACTAAGGATGCCGGCATTTAGGTTAGTTTGATTCCAAACTCTGCAGTTAACCTCCATACAGCTTCCCCAGGCGAATGTGGCCAAATGGATATTTTGTAGATGTGGAGAACGTAAGTAATTCTTTGATAAATCTGATGTCAGTAGTGGAGCTGTTTGTTCTGTCCCTCCGTAACTTTCTCTTCTTTAGAAGTCCATTCCTGTTTCCCCTCAACCCACAATACAAATACAGAGCCCTGTTTTATTGCACTTCACAGGTGTTGCATATATATATATTTTTTTACAAACTGAAGGCAAGACCCTCCACCAGCACAAAGGTTAGGACTTGCCTTATTATGGTGGTCTGAAACCCGACCAAAGCTGCAGTATCTCCTTGGTATGCCTGTGTTCAACCTGGAGACATGAAATGAATTCTCTGTCCACTCTAGAGCTGACATCACGGAAGCAGAGACTGCGTCCTTCCACTCATTTGTGCATTGGCCTCTGGTTGGCGCAGCTGCTTCCAGACTGGGTCATAGACTGGGAAGCAGCTGTCCTCAAGGACCCAATGGGAAACACAGAGCTGTGCGCAAGCAAGCGCAGACCCCTGGCACGACGGTTCACGGGCAAGATTGCCTTTCCGTTGTTTGGTCCTGGTCTCCCCTCTGGCTGTGAGTCCCGAGTGTTTTCACCATCAGAGTGGGGATGGAGGAGGCTTGGCTGAGCTCTGACATGGTGGTTCTCTTTCTGAAGAGGAAGCGGTATTAGTCAGAAAATGGTGCGTCTTAATCCTGTTTTGGATTTCCTAGGTTAGACACCAGCCCCTTCCGTGGCTCTGAAAACTTCCTCCTCCTCCAGGAGGTTTCTCTTTCCTTGTTAACTTTTGTTAAATGGAGTCCACCTTCCAGTTGGTCTCCTAATTTCAGTCTCTATTTAAATTTCTATGTCTTATCGATTTCTGGTCTATTTCCATTTCATTCAGCATTTTGAGTGTTTAAACATTTATGAGTTTGGTCTTGACTGTTCACTGTTGTGGAAACAATTTGTAATACTTTGAAGTTGCTTTTGAATATTGTGCTTTGAGGAGATCCTACACCCACAACGTAAAAGAAAAGAATCGTGTCCATTTTTTCTTCGTATTGAGGGATGTCTTTCTCAAAATATTATGAGAAGTTATTATGAAACTGATAACTTTGCAAATTACTTTGCAATTTAGAAATTACTAGAAGGTATAGAAAACAGGTCCCCACACGTGTACAACCCACAGATAACACTGTAAATAGTTTTGCCTTTTCTTTGTTAACATTAAAAAAAAGAAAATTGAATTATATGCACAATGTATTTACTTTTTTTCACTCAATAATTGAATTAAGTATTTCCTTATTCACAATTTTCCATCCTAATAATTACTTAATTATTCATTTATTATTTCCAGCTTTTTTGGCTGTTATAAACAATGCTGTGTTGAATAGCTATGTATGTAAGGCTATATTTCTTTGTGTGGGTTTTTTTTTTTTTTTAAGTTTACATTTCTAGAAGGGAAATTAGGATGTAACATAAATCTAAGGCCCACTAGGCTGGCTCTTTGCATGTTTTGGTCAGTGTGGTGAGTGCCTTATAGGTGCTCAGTAAGTGGCTGTTGAATGAACAACAATTTTATATGAAGCTGAAATAAAGCCTGGCAGTTTATGTGGTAGCCTGATTCACATCATCACTAGGATTGAATATTATTTTAAAAATCCATGTTAAATACATTTGTAATACATTGTTTTAATTTCTTATTACTTATGAATTGAATATTTTTTGTTTATTTTGTACTTGTATTCCATTAACTTTCTCTGTGTTTTTGCTCAGAGAATTACATATTTAAATAAATATGTAATTACATATTTAGTTATTGTGGAATTACATATTTATTTTTAAAATATATTTTATTGATTTCAGAGAGGAAGGGTAAAGGAGAGAGAGATAGAATCATTGATTGACTACCTCCTGCATGCCCCCTACTGGGGATTGAGCCCACAACCTGGGCATGTGCCCTTGACTGGAATCGAACCCCGGACTCTTCAGTCTGCAGGCCAACGCTCTATCCACTGAGCCAAACCAGCTAGGGCCATATTTATTTTTATTTATTTACTTATTTTTTGGTTAATCCTCACCCGAGGATATTTTTTCTATTGATTTTTAAGGAGAGTGGAAGAGAAGGAAAGACAGAAACATCGATGTGAGAGAAACACATCGACTGGTTGCCTCCTGCATGAGCCCCAACCAGGGCTCGGGCCTGCAACCAAGGTACGTGCCCTTGACTGGAATTGAACCCTGTACCCTTTGGTCCGCAGGCCGAAGCTCTAGCCACTGAGCCAAACCAGTTAGAGCTGGAATTACATTTTTTAAAAAATATATTCCATTGATCTTCCACAGAGAGCAGGAGAGAGGGACAGAGAGCCAGAAACATCGATGAGAGAGAAACATTGATCAGCCGCCCCCTGCACGCCCACACTGGGGACGCCCGCAAACAAGGTACATGCTCTTGACTAGAACCGAACCTGGGACCCTTGAGTCCGCAGGCCGACGCTCCATCCGCTGAGCCAAACTGGTCAGGGCTGGAATTGCATTTTTAAATCTTTCTATATATGGATAGCAACCATTTTTTCTCCTGTGTGTTAAGTTTCCCCTTCTAATGGAGTTTTACAAATTTTTTATATAATTTTGAAATTCAGAAGTTTTTGGTTCTTTTGATTAGCAAAATTGGCCATTTTGCTCTTCTTTTTGTGTTTTTTCCATTTCATTTATACTTATGGCAGGTTAAATTTTTATCTTCTTTGATGTATTATTTTATTAGCCATTTCTTTTTTTTTTTTTTTTTTAATTAAATCTTTATTGTTCAGATTATTACATTTGTTCCTCTTTTTTTCCCCCCCCGTAACTCCCCTCCTCCCAGTTCCCGCCCCACCCTCCGCCCTCACTCCCCACCCACTGTCCTCATCCATAGGTGCACGATTTTTGTCCAGTCTCTTCCCACATCTCCCACACCCCTTTCCCCCCCAAGAATAGTCAGTCCATTCCCTTTCTATGTCCCTGATTCTATTATAATCAACAGTTCATTCTGTTCATCAGATTATTAATTCACTTGATTCTTAGATTCACTTGTTGATAGATGCATATTTGTTGTTCATAATGTGTATCTTTACCTTTTTCTTCCTCTTCCTCTTCTTAAAGGATACCTTTCAGCATTTCATATAATCCTGGTTTGGTGGTGATGAACTCCTTTAGCTTTTCCTTATCTGTGAAGCTCTTTATCTGACCTTCAATTCTGAATGATAGCTTTGCTGGATAAAGTAATCTTGGTTGTAGGTTCTTGGTATTCATCACTTTGAATATTTCTTGCCACTCCCTTCTGGCCTGCAAAGTTTCTGTTGAGAAATCAGCTGACAGTCGTATGGGTATTCCCTTGTAGGTAACTCGGTTTCTTTCTCTTGCTGCTTTTAAGATTCTCTCTTTATCTTTTGCTCTTGGCATTTTAATTATGATGTGTCTTGGTGTGGTCCTCTTTGGATTCCTTTTGTTTGGGGTTCTCCGCGCTTCTTGGACCTGTAAGTCCATTTCTTTCACCAGGTGGGGGAAGTTTTCTGTCATTATTTCTTCAAATAGGTTTTCAATATCTTGGTCTCTCTCATCTTCTGGCACCCCTATAATTCTGATGTTGGTACGCTTGAAGCTGTCCCAGAGGCTCCTTACACTATCCTCGCATTTTTGGATTCTTTTTTCATTTTGCTTTTCCGGTTGGATGTTTTTTGCTTCCTCGCATTTCAAATCATTGACTTGATTCTTGCGCTCCTCTGGTCTGCTGTCGGGCGTCTGTATAATATTCGTTATTTCAGTCCGTGTATGCTTAATTTCTCGTTGGTTCCCCAATATAAGATCGAGGGTCTTATTAGTTTTCGTGTAGATCTCATTAAGTTTATCGACAGCTTCTAAACAGTTCTTGAGGGACCTTAAAAGTGTGGTTCTGAACTCTATTTCTTCCATTGACAATTTTGTCCTGTTTCTTTGTCTCCGCATTTTGTTATGCTTCCTTGGTGTACCCCCTAGTGGTCTTTGTTCGAAGTCTTATAGTTAAATCTTGATTGTTGTAGCTAATTCCAGGGAGGGTTTGACCTCCAGGCCAAGTGGCTATGAGAATCAGCTGTGTCAGCAGTGAGAGAACTTCTGTCCTCTAGGGAGGTGCTAATCTAGCCTTTGCCTGAGGCTATCCGGCAAATGCCTCCGTGCAGGGCTTGGGCGGGGCGGGTCGCACAGGATCAACAGGGTGGGCCGGAGAGAGCAGTTATGGCGGCTCTCAGTCCTGTCCCCAGGGGCTCTGCCTCTCTGAGTCCCAGCACCCGCTGCAAAGCTCGGAGAGAAATTGCACTCGCTCTGACCGAAGCCAGACAGTCCCGCTTCTCGCGTTTGAGTCTGGGTCCCTAAAGACTCGCCCGGATCTGGTGCTCAGAGTCTGCGACTCCCTCCCGATTGAAAACAACAACCGCGCCCTCCACCGCCAGCCCGCTCCGCGCACTCCGCACCTCAGAATTTGACTTCACCACTGCGCCTCCTCTGAGTGTCCGTGTGCGTTTCTCTTTCCTCCTAGTTGTAGGACTTCCACTCAACCAGCGTTTCTGTGGTTCTGGGTGATGTCCGTTCCGTGTTTTAGTTTCACTTTTGAAGTAGTTGTTCAAAGCAGCAACCTATGCCGCCATCTTGGTTCTCTTATTAGCCATTTCAAGGTGAATATTTGTAACTATGGTCCCAGTGCACGAATTCATGCACCTTGAAAGGAACTGTGGGCCGCGATGCTGCGGTGGGCACAGGGGTGGGTCTTGGCCCATCCTTGTGCCCCTGCCCAGCCCCTCCCGCCAGGTCCCCTCTCGGCCAGCAGCCCCACTCCCACCGCCGCTGCTCCCATGTGCTGACAGCGCTGGTCTCACTTGCACGGAGAGATTGGGGCTGGCGCCAGCAGTGGCTACAAGCAGCAGCTGCTGCCCCAATCGCCCCTCAGGAGCAGGGGGAGGTAAAGAAGGCCTCAGGGGCGATCGATCGGGGCCAGCAGCTGCCACTCGCACCCGCTGATGTCGCTGAGCGATTGGGACTGGCGCCGGGCGCCGGCAGTGGGTGTGAGAGGTGGGGCTGGTGCCTGCAGCAGGTGCAAGCACCGGGTGGGACTGCGGCCACTGTAGTCTGGATGACAGTGGCCGGCGCCCCTCCTTGGTCTTAGTGCCCCCGCTCACTTGCTCCACCATCCTGCCGTGGCCGACACCCACCATGTTCCATGCTCTGCTGCCTGCTGCCGATGCCCGTCATATTCTGCGTGCACCCCCTGGTGGTTAGTGCACGTCATAGCAACTGGTTGTTTGGTTTTTCTGCCATTCCGCCTATTTGCATATTAGGGTTTTATATATATAGATACTTTTTGAGTGGTTTAGTATCCTATAAATAAAGACTAAGATAAATGTTTCAAAAGTGTGATTCCTCCACCTTCTGCATCAACAACATGAGGATGGAGGAGCGGGGGTTGCTTGTTAAGAATTTAGATCTCTGGGGCTCACCCTTGACCCACATTAGAATTTTTGGTGGGAGTGCCTGGGAATCTTCATTTTTAACAAGTTCACAGCTGATTTTAAGGCACTTTAAACTGTGGAACTACTGATCCAGAGACTATACAATCCAGTAACTGAAAATGTCATAGTCTTTTGGGGGTATGGGCACGTAATACGTTGCAATTGTCTTTCTCCTGTTAGAACAGTTGATTTAAGATCGTGACATTGAGACAGTTTTTTTGGTTATATCTAGTTTGCTTGGTTTTCTTTGGGTTGCGAGTCAAAGGACATAGAGGACTTCATTTTAAATTCTCACGCCCGTTCCCTTGGGAACAGCTGTTTGCAGTCTTTGTCAGGAAAAACCTCACTTAATCCCGAAAACAGAAGCCAGCCGGGCTGTTGTTAAAAGTCGCCTGGGACCTGGGAGCCACAGGTTTTCTCCCAGTGCCCTGGGTGCTGGAGGCAGCTAGCTAATTACTGTAATTATATTCGCACTGGGTTGATTTTCCCAGATAGGAAGATGCTGCTCTGACGGCTCTAACTTGTTGCCAAGCTGTGGCCACCCACCTTTCATCTGCAGCTCCGTGACAGCATTTCTCCCTCACGTGCCCGGGCAGCACGATTTGTTGGAAAGCACATTGACCTGTGAGCTGGCAAACCTGAGTGTGCTCTTTTCTGCTGATAACTGGCTTTGTGTCTGTGGACAAGCTACCTCGTCCGGGGTTTCTTCATCGGTGTAAGATGGGTCGCTCCGATGATCTCTGAGTTCTCTTTCAGCTCTTCCATTTCAAGCCCACATGCTGACCACCTCAGAATATGCTTGTTATAGGTTGTAATTGTCCTGGAGTAATTGTCTGTTGAATGCTTGTGAGTGTTGCCATCTCACTGTCCTATAGATGTTCTAGTCCAGGGACCTGCAGAAAGCAGTTTACTCTCCCCATTGCATTCAATCCTTCTTTTTCATAAACCCTCCTCTCCCCTCCCCTCCTGCAGCCACACCCCCAGGACACGTACTTTGCTCTCAATCTTCCTCTTTGTCTCTCACCCCCACCCCATAGCCCCAGTCTTGCTTGGTAATGCTCTAGGTGTGCTACTGCTGTGGCATGCAGCTTCGGGCATTGCTTCTCCTCATTGGTGAAAATCTAACCTTGCTACTGAAAGTGTGATACTGCGGCATCATCGCCATCTGGGAGCTCGTTAGAAATGCAGAATCTCAGGCCCCACTCCAGACCTTCAGAATCTGCATTGCATAAGGCCCTCAAGTGATCTCTCTCTCTCTCTCTCTCTCTAAGTTTGAGAAGCACTGGGCTAAGAGGTAATGCCTCCCGTTCCAACCTTCTGGGAGTGAGTGGTGTTGGCTCGCTGGGGCCTGAGTCAGCCCAGACTGCTCTGGAGCCAGTCCAGATCTTCAGGGACCTTGAGATACACCTGCCTTTGGGATTGACTGAATCTATGTGAATATGTACAAGAGCCCTATTGACCAGGCAACTTCAGAACAAAATGGTTTGGGGGAGAGAAGACGGCGACTGGCAAGAAGGTGGGAGTGGGGGGTGAGGAGAATGTGTGAGAATAAGGGAGCAATAGAGGAGTGTGTGGTTGTGGTGTGTGTGTGTGAGTGTGTGTGTGTGCGCGCGCGCGCGCGCTCTAGAGACAGTTAGGTCCTGCAGAACAAAATGGTTTTCTAGACCTGCCCTGATTCATAACCCATTCATTCATTAGCATACTGAAAAACTACCATACCAGTTAGTAAATAGCTGCTATATGGCATCCCCATCTGCCTAAATTCCTTGGGTTTACATGCCTTCCCTCTGGATTCTTTTCCTGGTTCTTCTCCTAGGATGTCCACCCCTCCCCTCCCCCCCAAGATTCAGGAACTGAAGGGTTAATGCTCAGCTAGCAGGAACCTCAGGGCTCTGCTTTAGAATAGCAACCCTTCCAGTTGGTCAGTGCATATGCCTACCTGTTGTATATGTTGTATATTGTATTGAGTATCACCAGTACCTTCTTCCTCCCTCCTTCTCTCCTTCTCTCCTCCTTCCTTCCTTCCTTCCTTCCTTCCTTCCTTCCTTCCTTCCTTCCCCCCTTCCCTCCCTCGATCCCTCCCTCCCTCCCTCCCATTTGTCCTCCCTCCCTCCCTCCTTCCCTTTTTTCCTTCCTTCCTTCCTTCCTTCCTTCCTTCCTTCCTTCCTTCCTTCCTTCCTTCCTTCCTTCCTTCCTTCCTTCCTTCCTTCCATGCATCCCAGATCCAACACTTTAAAAAAAGTGTGTTAAATGGGTGCATTTGATGGTAGCTGAAGTCATAGACCTGGAAGATCCTTCTGAGGGAGTGCATGTAGTTGGAAGAGAAGAAGGCTAAGGACAGAGGCCCCGGAAACCAACATTCAGGACAGGGGAAGGGAAGGAGGAGCCCACAGAGGAAACTGGCCTGAGAAAGCAGAGTCGTGAAAACCAGGGAGGGGAGGGTTTTCATATAGGTGGTTGTCACATCGTGTCCCATGCTGCTGCGTGGAACTGTTTCTCAGAGGATGGTGTGAGGGCCACTCGGTCAGAATCATCTGGGGCTCTTGTTAAAATCCTGCACTCACGGTCAAGCTAGACCTACTGAATTAGGGGATGCCGGAGGTTTTGTAGTTTTGAAATGCTCAATAAGCTCCTCAAATGATTCTCATGCCTGGTGAGGTTGTGTTACCCCTGGCACTTAGGTGGCATGGGGTTGATGGAGGTTTTAGAAAGAGGTTATAGATTTGATCATGTTTATAGGCTTCAAGGAAGAATCAGTAAAGATATAGTGAATAATTTAAGAAAGAGCAGAAGTAATTGAAGGATAATTCACCCACAGTGAGACGTTCATGTGGGCAGGCGGGCTGACCACAAGCAGGACTGGAGAGAGACAGTATTGGGAGAAGGAAGTGGAGGGGGCTGGTGGAAGGTGGGGAGTGAAGTCTAAGGCGATGGGAGAAATTGCAGTGATGCCAGTGCACCTGTGATGTGGTCTTGCCCTGCCGCATCTGGCATTCCAAGTGAGGCCAGGGAAAGGCAGGCCATTGGCTGAGTCGGGGTTGGGAATCCCAGGCAGGTGTGGTGAAGAGCCAAGGGGAACAGAGGGACCTGGTGAGACATGGCCTGGATGCTGCAGTGTGGAGCCGAGCCGGATGAGAGAGGACCAGAGGCAGTGGATGGGCAGTGAGGTGGGGCGAGGGCTGGAGGGGTTGGCGGTGTTGGCATTTAAGGTTTCAGAATGGATCAACTCTGGGCTTGGTCTTGGTTAACGACCCAGGGCAGGGTAGCCGTGGGAGTCAGTTGCTGTAGTGAAATGTGGGTGAAAGCCTTTGGGTGTATAATCTGTGGATGTTGGATTTGCCACGAGTGAGGTAGAAAGGACTGTGAGTGGGACTCCAAGTCCTCAGTGAATGAAGGGAAGTGACCCAATGACGTCTCATGCAGGGGAAGAAATATGTCTTCGTTCTGTCCACTTTCCTCTGCCATCCCCACTGCCCCACCCTCATTCCAGCCCGCCATCGTGCTCCAGTTACTGACACGGCCTCCACTTCTGCTCTGGCTCCATCCACTTCATCCTCCACCTTCAGCTGGAGGATCCTTCTGGAAACACATCTGCTCACGTCACTTCCTTCTTGCTTAAACATCTGTGCTGGCTGCCCCGTGGTTTTCATGGTGCTCCAGTCTGAGTCCACAGCCTGTGTGTGCCCTCAGGTACTAGGTTTATGGGGCCCGCTGGGAGTGGGGATCCGATGTAGGGGCTTGTGAGAAAATGTCCGCAGTGGGTACAGACTATTCCCAAAATGTTGGTGCTGAGAGGGACCGACAGAGAGGGGAAGTGATGTGATTTGAAGACTGAGTTTTGCCCTCCTGTGATCCAGGGCCAGCAGCAGAGGCAGACCTCCCTTTTCCACCCAGGGTGTAATTTACTGGGGCCGAGCAGCATCTGTCAGAGGGCCAGCTTCTGCTTTGGGGGGTGCCGTGTTTGTTCCAGCAGTGAAATAAGGCAGTGAGTTAGGGGGTGGTAAAGGGGTGGGTAAGTAGGGCCACCTGTGCAGGTGAGGCAGTAGAGAGGAATAAACCAAAAAGGGTTGGGATGGATATTGGAAGAGACAGATATTGCTGGAGAGGGAAGCAGTCAGGGTAGGGGTGACCTCTCTCAGGGATTTGGAGGTGATGGCACCAGGGATTCCTTTTTTTAAAAATTAAAGATATTTTTATTGATTTCAGAGCGGAAGGGAGAGGGAGAGATAGAAATATCAGTGACGAGAGAGAATCATTGATCGGCTGCCTCCTGCACGCCCCACACTGGGGATTGAGCCCACAACCCCGGGCATGTACCCTGACCGGGAATCAAACCGTGACCTCCTGGTTCATAGGTTGAGGGTCATCCACTGAGCCACACCAGCCAGGCAGGGATTCCTTTTAGAGAGGAGCAAGACCGAAGGAGAAATAGGAGACGAGACCTGGAGACAGGCTTGGAGGAGCGGGTGACTTCGTGGAGAGTGGTGGAGGAGACCATCTTCTGAGAGGAGGGCGAGTGCCAGGTGGAATTGGGAGCTTGAGAAAATACAGCTGGTTTCCAGAGGAAATTGAGAAGGGGCGACTGAAGTGGCAAGGCCTGGCTGAGGTTGGGAGGCCTGGCTCTGCCTGACTCTGCTCGCCTCTCCGCAGCCCTGGGTGGCCCCAGCCATGGGCAGAAAACGAACAGGTGACAGTGGTCCTGGGCTCCGCTGGGATGGGTGTGTAGGCAGGCGGTCAGGAGGTCAGGTTCCTGCTGGTGTTGGGCAGGCTGTTCACCTTTGGGGAGTCACTTGAAAACTCTCCCTGCTTCTTTCCTTGCTCCCTGGTCTCCTGTTTGGGCTGTGGAAGGACCCCCATCACCACTGTTTTAGGTGCTAGGATTCACTGTGGAGCCAGACAGTCAGGGCTGCTTTAAAACACTGGGCATATACTTCTGGGAAGCTCTCAAAGCGGGAAGCCTCAAGCATACAAAACACACCATCTTCTGAAGCCAGCTTCTAGGGGACTTGGGTGAAGCCAGGAGACAGGTGTGAACTGGTGGGACGTCACTAGGCCTTTGCTGCTGTGGGTGAGGCCTGAGGACCGCACTGTGCTTGTTACAAAGGTGGACTCTCGGGTCCCGCCCCAGAATCTGCCTTTGAGAGCATCTTCCCGTGATTTGTTTGTGCACTAAGGGTTGGGGAGCTCTAGCCAGACGGCAGTGTCTCATTGAGGTTGGGTGCATTTCAAAGATTTTTGGTTGTTACCTCATTGGTGGGGAGAAAAATTCCGCCCAGATTTCAAGGTGATTGGGAAACGGAGCTGCAGCAGCAGGCTCAGAGCTGAGCTGGTGTCTGGCTGGATGTGCAGCCTAAGCGCCCTTGGTCCAGTCCTTGGTTTCCCTGCTCTGATCTCAGCAGGAGTCAGGGTGGGTGACTGCCAAGGATTTCAGGAGCCTCTGCAGAGAGCTGATGCAAGCAGGTGTCAAAACTGACGTGTGTGTGTGTGTGTGTGTGTGTGTGTGTGTGTGTGGCGGGGGGGTGGCATCTGTCAGCGGATGCATGGATGCACAAAATGTGCTGAATGCACTCAATGGTATTATTATTCCTTCTTAGAAAAGAAGGGCATTTTGACACATGCTACAACATGGCATTGCACTAAGTGAGGTAAGCCAGTCACTAAAAGACACTGACTGTGCGATTCCACTTATATGAAGTGCCTAGAGGCGCCAGAGTCATGGAGACAGAAGGTAGGATGGTGGTTGCAGGGGCTGAGGGGAGGCGGGAATGGGAGTTAGTGCTTAATGGGTACAGAGCTTCAGTTTTGCAAGATGAGAAGAGTTGGTTGCACAACAATGTGAAAATACTTAATACTACTTAGAAATGGTTAATATGGTAAATTTAATCTATGTGGGTTTTTTAAAAACCACAATTATTGAAAAACAACAACCTAAAGTGAGGTTGAGTGGGTAGCAGTTGGTTGGTTAGCTGGAGCGAACATCAGTCAGAGCCAGGGGCCACAGTGGTCTGGGGACAGGCCAGGAGCCCACGACAGACAGGCTGGGCTGAGGCCTGTGACAGGCTGGGATGGAAGGACGACAGGCACAGGGCACACTGGGTGGGAGTGGTGGTGGCGGGTTGCGGGGAGCAAGTCAAAGGCTTGCTAAGACAGAGCTGCTTGGCTCTGTGGCACCAACAAGGATCTCCAGGTCTCTCTGCCTTAGGACTGCCTCACCTCTCAGCTGACCTCCCCGCTCTCTCCCTCTCCCCCTCCCCATTCTGCGTTGTTAGGTGTTTTTCCCTGGACAGTCATTTGATGGAGGATGGGATGGGGGACAGGGTTGAGGAAAGGCATTCTTGGAAGGGGTGGGAATTTTCAACCTGGGCCTTACTTAATACAGTCTCAGGAATTTAAAAAATCAAATTCTTCTTCTTAGCCCTTAGAATTTGGCTTTTATATTTTTATGTATTTTCAGGATAACAATAGCTTTACTGGTTTTTTCCCTGATTATAAAAGTGATATGTGTTCATTGCAATAATTTGTACTCACTGTTCCCTCAGCCCAGAACATTCTTATCTCAGATACTATCTACATGGTTTACTGCGCCCCTTCCTTCAGGTTCTGCTCAAATCTCACATACTCAGGGAGGCCTTCCTACCCGTGTTTTTTAAACAACAACCTCCTCCGCAATTCCTTGCTCCTGACTCTGCTTTATTTTTTCTCCACGGCACCGATCACCATCTTATATATATGTGCCTGCTTCTTCTCTGCCTCCCTCCACCAGGTAGAATTTATCTGTTTTCTGTGTCTGTTCATTTGTTCAGCAGATCTTTCTTGGATGCCTGCTCTGGGGGCAATGTCTGCCCTGTGCCGGGCCTCTCAGGATGCGTCAGTGACAAAGTTAATTACATAATGTGTTTCTAGGTGATAAGTGCTGTGAGTCAGTGGAACAGACAAAGGGCTTGGGAGTGAGGAGCTGAAGTTTTAATCGGGGTGGTGCGGGAGGACTCCTTGACCAGGTGACTGTATTAATTTTCTGGGGATGCCATAACAAAGTGCCACAAACTGAATGGCTTCAACAAGAGAAGTTTATTGTCGTGTAGTTCTGGAGGCTAGGAGTTCCAGATCAAGGTCAAGGGGCCATGTTCCCCCTGAAGGTGCTAGGGAAGGGACTATGCCCTTGCCTCTTTTTATAAGGTCAGGTTGAGTAGGGTCCACTCTCCTCCAGGGAGACCTCACCTAAACTCCTTACCTCTGCACCGATCCTGTTTCCAAACGAGGTCACATTCTGAGGTACTGGGGGTTAGGACCTCAATTTAGGGATTTTTGGGGGGACATGGTTTAAACCCGTAACAGTGACGTTTAATCTAAAATTTGAGGGAGGCAAAGGGACAAGCCATGCAGGGTTTGGGGGGACAGTGTTCCCAGCAGATGAAGTAGCCAGTGTAGAGGCAGAAGTGTGCCTGGTGTTGGGGGGTGGGGAGGGGCCAGTGTGCCCAAGACAGAGAGGGAGGGGGTA
This sequence comes from Myotis daubentonii, assembly GCF_963259705.1. Lineage (NCBI taxonomy): Eukaryota > Metazoa > Chordata > Mammalia > Chiroptera > Vespertilionidae > Myotis > Myotis daubentonii. Next base: position 31,243,446 of record NC_081849.1, on the reverse strand, counting down.
GAGGAGTGGGAGGCAACAGGAGCTGAGGTGTGAGAGGAAGTGGGTGCTGGGGTGGAGTGTCAGAGGCCCCCAGGACTTTGGCATTATTCCAGGTAAGGGGGGAAGCATTGCAGGGTTTAGAGCAGAGGAGTGATGTGATGAGGCTTGAAATGGAAAATCTATTGCACATGAAATGAATTCAGATGGTGCGGAAAGATGTAAGGTAGCAAGTGAAAACCCCGCCACCGGAGATAAACACTAGGCCATTTTGGTGTTTCTCCTTTCAGACCTCCCCCCCCCCCCCACACACATAAGCACACACACACACGCAAAGTAATGGTCCCATACTCCACACGTTTGCTGACGTGCCTTTTTCACATCACACTTTATCATAGAATCTTTGCATTGCCAGGAAGAATAGCCGCTTCGTGGTTTTATTCGATGCGGTGGATGTTCCCTCTTTATTGAACCAGTTGCCTGCTGATGGAGAATTACATTGCCTTCAACTTTTGCTGTGGTAAAAACACTGCTTTGAGGGTCTTGGTACATATATCTCTACGCACCTTTCTAATTATTTCCTCACGATACATTCCCAGAAATAGAACTGCTGGACCAGGCAGTATTCATGTATTCGATTTTGATATTTATTGCCAAATTGCTCTCTAGAAAGTCTGAAGCAATTGACATTCTCTCTAGTAATGAATTAGTGCCATTTGCTTCTATCCTCCATGAGACAGGCTGTTACCAATCTTTATCATCTTTGCCAAACTCATGGGTAAAAACATGCCTCCTTTAAAGTTGCATGTTTCTGATTGTCCATTGGCATCAGGGTACTCTTTGTATTCCTTTCTCTGGTTCTCTCCAGAAATCTCAGGGCTGACCTGGAAATAATTATCCAACAATTACGGAGTGCTAGTCACGTGCCAGCTATCGTGCTAGGCAACAGGGTATCTTGTTTAATCTATGCAACAACTCTACTAGGTAAGCACTGTTACTACCCCCACTTTACAGATGAGGACGATAAAGATTCGAGAGGTTCACTAACTTGCTTAAGGTCACACACTAATAGGAGCCCTTGTAACCCTAGGGGTTGGGGATGTGCATCCCCCAGCCAGGGTTTCCTTTGCTGTGGGTCCATGTGTAAGAATGACTCTATGGCCCTGGCTAGTTTGGCTCAGTGGATAAGCATTGGCCCGAGGACTGAAGGGTCCCGGATTCAGTGCTGATCAAGGGCTTGTACCTCGGTTGTAGGCTCCGTTCCTGGCCCTGTTCAGGGTGTGTGTGGGAGGCAACCAGTTGATGTATCTCTCTCACATCCATGTTTCTCGCTCTCTCTTTCTCCCTCTCCCTTCCACTCTCTCTCAAAGTCAATGGAAGAATGTCCTCGGATGAGGATTAACAACAACAACAAGAATGACTCTACGGCCCCACTGGTGTGGCTCAGTGTTTGAGTGTCAATTCATGAACCAAGATGTCACTGGTTTGATTCCCAGTCAGGCACATGCCTGGGTTGCTGCCTCGATCTCTAGTAGGGGGTGTGCAGGAGACAGCCAATTGATGTTTCTTTCTCAGCAATGTTTCTACCTCTCTATCTCTATTCCTCTCTTTCTAAAATTAATAAAAACATATATCCTATCTAACAAAAGAGAAAAATTAGCCGTACCTCCGCTACCCTTCCCATTGGCTAATCAGGGTGATATGCAAATTAACTGCCAGCCAAGATGGCGGCCGGCAGCCAGGCAGCTTGAAGCGAACATGAGGCTTGCTTGCTTCAGTGACGGAGGAAGCCAGTGTTCCCTGCCTGCCGCTGCAGGTTTCTGAGCTTGCAGTTTGAAACATTGTTACAAATATAGAAGCTAAACAAAACCCCAGAAACCTGCTTTCAGCGAGCTGGGATCTCAGAGCTGGAGTTGAAACAGTGTTTCGATTATAGAACCCAAACAAACCAGATACCTGCTTTCAGCAGCCGAGGCCTCAGAGCTGGAGCCAAGCCTCAGACCTAAAGCTGGCCCAGAATAAAAAAAGAAAAAGAAAAAAAAGGAGCGGTTGGGAGCTTCAGTCACCTGCCAGCCTGAAAACAGCCCTCAGCCCCTCACCCAGACTGGCCAGGCACCCCAGTGGGGACCCCCACCCTGAAGGAGGTGTGACTAGCTGCAAACAGCCATCAGCCCCTCACCCAGGCTGGCCAGGCACCCAAGCAGGACCCCCACCCTGATCCAGGACACCCTTCAGGGCAAACCAGCATGCCCCCACCCGTGCACCAGGCCTCTATCCTATATAGTAAAAGGGTAATATGCCTCCCAGCACCGGGATCAGCGGAGTCGCGAGGCCTCCCAGCACCGGGATCAGCGTGACAGGGGGCAGTGCCCAAACCCCCTGATCGCCCTGCAGCTCTGTGTGTGACAGGGGGCAGGGCCACAACCTCCCTATCCACCCTGCTCTGTTTGTGACAGGGGAAGGCGCCCCAACCCCCTGATCAGCCCGGCTCTGTGCCTGATAGGGGGGAGCTCCCCAACCCCCTGATCGCCCTGCGGCTCTGTGTGTGACAGGGTGCGGCGCCCCAACCCTCCCCCCCCCACGGGCCCTGCTCTGTGTGTGATGGGGTAGAGCCATAACCTCCCCATCGGCCCTGCCCTGAGTGTGACAGGGTGCGGCGCCCCAACACCCTGATCCACCCTGCTCTGTGTGTGACGGGGCAGTGCCCCAACTCCCCTATCGGCCCTACTCTGTGAGTGACAGGGGGGAGCTCCTCAACTCCCTGATCGGCCCTGCTCTGTGCATGACAGGGGGGAGCTCCCCAACCCTCTGATGGGCCCTTCTCTGTGCGTGACAGGGTACAGAGCTCCAACCCCCCTGATGGACCCTGCTCTGTGCGTGACACGGGGTGGTGCCGCAACCTCCCCATCGACCCTGCCTTGAGTGTGACAGGGGGCGGTGCCCCAAACCCCCAATCGGCCCTATCCTAAGCGTGACTGAGGGTGGCATCACAACCTCCCAATCCGCCCTGCTCTGTGCATGACAGGGGTCGGCGCCCCAACTCCCCAATCGGCCCTGCTCTGAGCCCGACCAGGGGCTGCACCTAGGGATTGGGCCTGCCCTCTGCCACCCGGGAGCAGGCCTAAGCCAGCAGGTGGTTATCTCCTGAGGGGTCCCAGACTGAGAGAGGGCACAGGCCGGGCTGAGGGACCCCCCCCCCCCCGAGTGCACAAATTTTTGTGCACCAGGCCATATATATATATATATATATATATATATATTTATATATAAAATTTTATTTTTAAAAGAATGACTCTATGGCCTTGGCCTGGTAGCTCAGTTGGTTAGAGTGTCGTCCCCATATGCCAAGATTGCAGGTCCAAGGTTGTGGGTTCGATCCCCAGTCAGGGCACATACAAGAGTCAACCAGTGAATGCATAAATAAGTGGAACAACAAAATCGATGCTTTTCTCTCTCTCTCTCTCTCTCTCTCTCTCTCTCTCTCTCCCTCTCCCTCTCCCTCTCTCCCTCCCTCCCTCTCTCCCTCCCTCCCTCCCTCCCTCCCTCCCTCCCTCCCTCCCTCCCTCTCCCTCTCTTTCTTTTTCTCTCTCTCTTCCTCTCCCTCTCTAAAATTAAATAAAAAGATGATGTATTGTAGAATTATATACCTGAAACCTGCATAATTTCATTAACCAATGTCACCCCAATAAATCCAATAAAAAATAAACTAAAATAAAAAAGAACAACTCTATGATCTTTACCATTGAAGTGCTCACTCACAGTCTTTGCTTGCTTGCTTGAGTGAATCCTGTGGACAGAGAGCCACAGTCTCTGTGGGCCTGGCCAGCGCCTGACCTGTGTCAGAAGTCTTGGCTAGAAGGCACATGCAGGACCCGGCACATAGAAGGTGCTCATCAAATACTGCTTAAGAGAAATGAAAGAAGCAGGCTTTTGAAAGCTAAAGTATTTTTTAAAAAATATATTTTTATTGATTTCAGAGAGGAAGGGAGAGGGAGAGAGAGATAGAAAACCACAATGATGAGAGAGAATCATTGATCAGCTGCCTCCTGCACGCCCCACACTGGGGAATCCAGCTCGCGACCCAGGCATGTGCCCTGACCGGGAATTGAGCTGTGACCTCTTGGTTCATAGGTCAAACTCAACCACCAAGCCACGCTGGCCGGGCTGAAAGCTAAAGTATTGCATGACGATGCCATTTTGTTTTATTTTAGCAGACAAAAAATTAAAATGTTAAAAATAAAAAATCTCAGGGAGTTAAAAATTCATCTTATGGACTCCCATTCCATATCCTCCAGCAAGAGGGCAATATTTTTCTTTATACCAAGTTTTCTTACTGTGTTTCCTCTCTTGTCATGTCCTGGATCATATCCCTGTGGTTTTGATAATATTTCTACTTTGTTTTGACTATATTATTTTCTTGTGGTTTGTTTCCAACAGCAGAGTATGTGGTTGTAATACATCCTTTTTGTTAATAAATTGGTGTATTCCACTGGTTTGAAATCAATTTCTCATTGACTTGGAAATTTTGGTGGGAGGAAGTTGATGCCTTAAAATAAGTACCTTGTTCAAAACCCAACCTGTGCTCCAAGCTGTCCTACTTCCATTGTTTTATATGCCCCTTGAGCCTGTTCGCTCTTCGTAAAACACAGTGTATTAACGCCTTGAGTTCTTGCCTGGATCGTCTAAATAATTTCCAGAAATCTTAGACCTGAAATTGTTCTAGTTTTTTCATCACCATTTATATTGATTTTATTCACTGACAACCTTCAAGTTCTCTTCCTTCCAAGTTCAGCTCCCCATGACAGAACATGTACTATAGGATGTGTATTTTATCTGTCAGGATAAACTAGTTGTGCTTCGGAAACAACCCCCAAATCTCAGTGGATTTCAATGGTGACTTTTGACTCCACCATCCTGATCTTTCCCTTTAGCTCCTTCCTGCACCTTTTGAATTTTGTCTGGTTCTGGAACTTTTGCTTACCGGATCCTATGTTTTCTCCTTCCTTCTTTGTCTTGGGTTTTCCAGTGCCAGATGCATGCCTGCCGGTAGTCCAGTTGTATGGAGGCCCCACTCATTCATGCATGGGAGGTCCCATGCCTGCATTATTCACCTAACATTTTGTCAGCATTCACTGCCATGTGCTGAGTGCCATGCTAGCTGTTGGGATACTGAGATAACTATGATCTTTTAAAAATATATATACAGACATATATATAATAGACTTGACTTTTCATAAAATGGGGTCATGCTGTCTATATAATTTTGCACTCTGCAACTTTCATTTTCTTGCAAACATTTCCACGCTATAATATTTTTGATGGATGCATAGTATTCTGTTGCAGAGCAGAATTGGTCATCTTTATTGGTATTCATTGTTGCCATTGTATACAATGCTGTGATGAGCCTCTTTGTACCTAGATCTTTGAGTTTCTGGATATTTCCTTTAGGATCCATTTATAGAACGAGAATAGCTAGATCAAAAAGGATAGACTTTAAAAGAAAAGAACCCTGTGTGTGTGAACCAGAATAACTTTTTCAAAATATGTCCTCTGTGCTGGGCTTTTTGAAATAGATTTATAGTTTGTGTGGGTCAGTAATTCTCTAGAAAGAGAGAACCTGGCAGGACTGTTGTTTTCTAGCTGGGACTGTTGTTGTCTGGTTATGTTTTGTTTAATCTCATTGTGAACAGGTGTTCACCCACAAAGGGGTCACTACTCGAGGCACCTTGAAAGATCCCAAGCCCAGCAGTTAGAGAGGGCTTTGGCATTGGGCATCTTGGCCACACCAGGTATGTGAACAGGTCAGCACTGCTGTTTCCAGGGGACTGATGATATGATCTGAGGGTGAAAAGATGGAGGAACACAGGGCTCCTTTCTGGGGCGTCACATCTGTTATCACCCAGTCCAAGCTGTCTTTCCTTTGTTAAGCGCTCTTCCTTGACTCTCCTTTGTGCCACAGTTGTGTTCATTATCTCTATTCTGACTGTTTTTATCATGTATTACAGTGATTGATCGATCGATTGATTGATTGGTTATTGTGGTTAATATACATAACACAAGATTTACCCATTAACCTCACCCAAGGACACTTTTTTAATCCTCACCCAAGACACTTTTTTAATCCTCACCCAAGGACACTTTTTCCATTGATTTTTACAGAGAATGGGAGAGAGAGGGAAAGACAAAGAGAAACATCAATGTGAGAGAAACACATTGATCAGTTGCCTCCTGCATGAGCCTGACCAGGGCCGGGTCTGGGGAGGAGCCTGCAACCAAGGTATGTATGCCCTTGACCAGAATCAAACCTGGGACCCTTTGATCTACAGGCCAACGCTCTATCCACTGAGTCAAACCGGCCAGGGCTAACCATTTTTAAGTGTACAGTTGAGTGATATTAAGTACGTTCACATTGTTGTGTAGGCATCACCCCTGTCTAGCTCCAGGACTTATCATCTCATATGCAAACTCTTACAATGACTTGTTTTTAATTGCTTTTACTACCAGACTATGAGCACCTCAGGGTCAGGAACATTGTGTCCAGATCCCAGAAATTTGGTGCTGCCTCTGGCACATAGTAGGAGCTCGTGAGTGTTTGAATGAAGAGGTGGCAGAACCACCTGAGGATACTTCAGAGGAGGGCCATGTGTGGTGACAATCGAGTCCTGGCTGTACTGTGTGGGGATCTTTTCTGTCCCTCTTTGTGGCACCGTTAGCCTCTTGGGCATCATGGCTCCAATACCCCATGACTGCTGTGACTGAATTAAACTGCATGAATGCTCTCTGCTTCATATTCTTTCAGCAGTTTCTATGACATTCATTGGCTCTTATTAGGAGCTGATTTTTTATTATTGTTAATCTAAATTTGTATGATTACATCCTGTCTCCAATTTAGAGTATTAGTTCTTTGGCAGCATAAAGCATCTCACATTGTAATATTACTGCTGATGACTAATATACTACTTCATTGAAGCTAAAATGCCGCTGACAGTGTGATGGACCAGTTATTTTCTGTACCTCTGAGAAAGAGAAAACAGGAAGAATAAAAGCTGCCCCTTAACCCATGGCACACCCTTGGTTGTAAGGGCATGCTAATTTCAGATATCTTAGAATGTGAAAAAAATGTCTTTGAATGAATATATCACAGTAGATAAGAAATCAGTGCTTGATCAGGTTATTTTGTGTCATGTGCATATTTGTGTTATGTGGAAGGTAAATAAGAATATTTATAAACATTATAGGAAATGGCCTTAAAATTTCATATTATGAAAATCCTGAATTAAATTCCCATAGATTCTCGTCTTGGGACTGTGAATCCCATCATTTTTCCTTTTGAATTTAGCACTGTGTTCTTTCCTAAGGTGGCCTTCCTCATTTTATTTCACTCACGTTGCTTTCATATTTTTGTTTTTCACTAGATATTTCAGTTTATTTGTTGTGTGTTTTTTTTGGGGGGGGAGGGTGGGGCAGTTTTTCATGTGGGAAGGGTGATCCTTATTTTAAAGGCCTCACCTCATGGAACCTTCTAGAACATTTCCTTCGGATCCAAACATCTCAAGATTATCACAAAGTGACAGAAGCGATGAGAACAAGAGTTAATGTCTCTAATGCCAAGTACAAATTCCCATAGTGAAAATACATTTTTAGACTAGAGTATAAATATTTTGTAAAAGTGGCCAATTAGGTGATCATTATAGCAGCCGGTTAGAGCTTCAGGCCCCGGGAATTCACACCAGCAGTTTACAGTTCCTCTTGCTTAGCTGTGAGTGACCTTCATGAACATTGCTCGACCGATGGAGCCCTTCATTTATTCCTGAGCTACACTTCTCTGACTTTACTAGCTGAGAAGAGCAGGACCAAGAAAGCATGTTTGTTTTTATTTTCCACTTAAGCTTCCTGATGATTAAAATGCTCACTTGCCTGAGCTTGATTCCCCTTATGTGTAACCTTGTTTAGACCTAGAACCCCGAATTCTTACCTTTCTAGGCCATCTTATTAATCATTACACTAATAGTTGGCATTTTTTGAAAGCTGGCCATGTGCTAGTTCAGTGGCTCTTGACCTTGGGCACATGAGACTCTCCTGGGACATTTTAAAATTCCAGCTATCCCCAGACTCTCTGGGAGTGGAAGCCAGGCATCGGTCGTCTGTACAGCGCCCCAGGTGCTTCTGATGTGCAGCCAAGGTTAGCCCTTTCCGTGCATTATCTCATTTAATCTAATGGCCCCGCGAGGCGTGTATTCTTGTCCTTGTTTTATAGACGGAAACACTGAGGACAGGATTGATTAACCCGACATAGTGGAGACGCCAACCCAGTTCGTCTGATTCCAGACACTGTGCTTTTAATACATATTAGTTATGCCTTGGAGCCAGACGGTTTGATGAAAACAAAGCAGTTGCGTTCTGCAATATTTATAAAGGTAACTCTTTCACATCGATTCAGGAAACACTTTTAAAGTCCTGGCTATTGTGCAGACATCTATGTCGTGTTCTTTCCTCTTGTAGTTGGCTCCTCATGCTGTATCGGCTTTCCACTGGCGCAGGGGTATTTGCCCAATTGGCCTTTTATTAATAACTCAGACGGTCCCTGAATGATCCCAGTGACTTGTTAGGTTTTGGGTGCGTGCTTAAGATCTGTAGTTACTGCAAGTCAGGTTTTTTGTGTGTGTGGAGAAAGCAGGTGTTATCATGGAACACGTGGGTTGATAGCTTAAGCCAGTGCAGTTGTTCATCTGGGAGCTGTTCGCAGAACTGCAGAGATGGCCATAAGCAGTCCCCAGGGCCAGCCTGGCGAGTGCTCACCTGCCACAGAGGAACTGAGGAGAAGGGATGCCAACTGTGCATTCCAGGAAAGGCCTGGGAAGGAAAGGGAAGGGAAAAGAGAAGCTGGGCTGGGGCAGCCACAGGGGTGAGGAGAAAATATTACAGGGAGAGAAGGTCTCTGATGCTTGAAGGGGAGAGATGAAGATGTGGGAGGAGGGAAGGTCCAGGAAGCCTGCATTCCTTGATGCCACGTTTGGGATTCAGGATTCTCAGAGAGGAAGGTGTGTGTGTGTGTGTGTGTGTGTGTTTGTGTGTGGAGAGGGGGAGGGAGGAGGGAAGGGGTGCACCTGACCTTGTGGATGGAGGAATGACGGAACTGTGGTGACAGAGATGGGCTGAGCTGAGGGTGATGGGGGACCTCATGTGAGATGGCGCTGATAATTTTGGCAGAGTAGGAGAGATGGATGATCTGATGAGAGAGAGGGTGAAGGTCCAACCCCAGGGGAGAGCAGGAGTCGCTGAGCTGGTGGCTGGTCCCCTCTGCCTTCAGCCGGCAACAGGGGATGGTGCGGAGCCCCGCTGGGCGATCAAGTGGAGTGATTATTCTTGTGCTGTGCAGCCCTTAAATGTCTAGTCCCCTTTAAGTAGAGTTAACTATAATTCAGATTCCAGAGTGGTTTCCATTCAGCTTTTCAAAAATTCATCTCCTCCTCACACCAATTCAAGCTCACAGAGCATAGTCCCTTTTCCTGAAGACCAGGAAGGCTGGAAGGAAGGTTGGAGGCAGCCTGGCCTTTTTTGACAGCTGAGTTGAGTGGTTTAACTAGGTGACCTGCCTAGTTTGAGCATTTGGTGGATCTTTTAGATGTTTTTTAAGGGTTTTGCAAGTTTGATAGAAATTTAGTTTTTGAATTTTTATATATCTATGTCTACGTACACTTTTACCAGTACTTGTAACTTAAAGTACAATGTAGGTACAGAAAAGCACTCTTAAGTGCCTTGCTGGATGAATTTGCAGAAACCGAATACAGCTGTGTAACACCACTGAGATCAATAAACAGGGCTACCTGCCTCTTCAGAAGCCTCCTGTATCCCCTTCCACTCCCAAGCCCCTCCCCTCAAGGGAATCCTTATCCTGATTTCAAGCTGAAATATTAAATTAGGGTGTGTAATCATGTCATGCACAAATCTGAACACAGTGGAGTCCACCAACTGTTAGCTTATGTTGCCGGGTAACTTTTTTTGTGTGCAGATCTTGCAATAAGATGGGCTCAGCCATTGTCTTGAAAACGTGGCATTAATTAGGAGGGTTGTGGCTTGGCACAGTGTGTCGACTTCAGCTCTGTTCATTGATCTCATGAACTCACACACGCTGCCCCCACTCCTGCGGGGGGCTGGCTCAGATGTGTTTGCTCGCTCCGTGCGACACAACCGTAGGTCTCATAGGCAGTTCTGGAATCTGTCCCAGGTCCTGTGCCCCCCGGGCCTCTGTGTTCATCCCCGGGAACACCCACGATCGTTGGGTAACCTGAGGTACTCTTAATGTCAGCAAAGGTTTCCTGGTACTCATCTTTCAAGCGTGAGCCTGAAGAATTGGTTTCATTGGCCTGCAGATGGATGGATAGATAGATAGATTTATTTATGTTAAAAGGATTGCCCACATTAAAAATATTGTGAGATTTCACGTCCAAATGAGGATTTCGGGTTTCTCTTGGAATGCCTGAAGGCCCGCTTTCCTGGGCTGGGCGTTTCCTACGTTGGTCTCTGCAGCCCCCTTTCCCCGACTGTGTGCTCTTCGTTTTGTGCGGCTCGCTCCTGGGCCTCGGCCCTGGTTGGCATCGGTAGCCGTGTGGTTAAGTGTCTTCTGAGGCCGCTATAGTGAGGACTTGAAGAAAATTTGCAACGTTTTGTAAGTTTAACTCAGGGTTAAGCAATTTATCTATTTCCCAGCAAATACATTGTCTAAATCACGGATCACGAGCTTCCAGCTGGAATCAGCAGGCATGGTATTGTATTTGTTATTTAAACGTTTTTCATCCATCTAGCTTTCGGTGGGTAGGTCATACTGTCACCTGGTTCAGAGTTCACTAACGGAGTGTATGACCCTGTCCGTGTGGAGACCAGTGGGGTCCAGTGCGCAGGGCTTGAGGCCGGCAAGCTGTGTGCCGATCCCGGGTCCACGTCTGACTAACAAGCGGCCTTTGCAGGTTCCTTAGGCTCTAGCTTCCATGTACTCATTTGCAAAATGGGGTGTTGGGGACATGAAATGACATTATGCCTGAAAAGTGTTAGTACAGAACTTGAGTATAGTGGGCAGACAATAAATATTAGTGGCTATTGATGTTAATATGATTTTTGTTGTTTTCCATGGTAGCTCATTTTATTTACTGTTTAGTCTTGCAGAAATGGGTCAACACAGGGACCACAATGGAATTCAATGGAATGAACAGTGATTCTATATTGATGGACTTAAACACAGTGAGATGGGTGTGGAAGGGGGCAGGCTTACATTTATTGCATCCCGCTTGGTGTGAACACATTGATAAATAAAATTCAAGTGAAGAACCGCTGTGGTTTTCCTACACCAGGAGGCAGTGGAGCTGCTGGGGTGGCCGGGGTTGGTTACCTGTCCTCATCAGCCGCTCTCCCCACGCCACCCCGTGAACCGGTGCATGCCACTGGTTCTCAGCTGGGCAGTGCCACCTGCGGGGGCACTTGGGGTCATTGTCAGAACACAGGGGACATTATAAATAGCGGGTGGGGTCAGGAATTCCAGAGAATGGGGACCTCTAGATGGCCTGCCCAGAGGCTGCTGTAAGGCCTTTATTATTATTTTTAAGTTCAAGTTCTGTTTTAGAATATCTTTGGTCTGTGAGAGGCTCTCCTCCCTGCCCCTAAAAGGAGTAATTGTGTCATGACAGAGAGTGGTTCAACTTCTCACTGAGGATGCCCTGTGCTCCTGATTTGAATAGTGTCCGTCATCAAGAGTCTTTTTCTCTTAGAGGCCACTGATCCCTCTAGAGAAATCAACCAAGGCTTACATACAGCAGGGGAAAAAAAACTTTATTTAAAGAACACATTCTAACCCGCATTTAAAGCAGAGAAGAAAAACCTCACTCAGTAAATGTAACAATGAATGTAATGTTATTTGGTTTCATATTCTTCTGTGAAACCAGTTGAGGAAAGGGAGAAGATGAGAGGCAGATAAGAGCCCAGGGACTGGGGAGAGGTGGGGAGGGATGGGGCGAGGGGGGGGAGGGAGAAGGGGCGGCGTTAGTAAGCTCAGAGATGGGGGCGAACCAGCTCAAACATGTTCTTTGTCAAAGCTTGCTGTTGACCTAGACTGCAGATATATTTTAAAATTGCTGCTCACACATTAAACAAGAACCCTTTATAACCTTATTTAGAAATTGGTCTGACCTGCCCTGGCCGGTGTGCTACAGTTAGTTGAAGTGTTGTCCTGTGCACCAAAGGGTCACGGGTTCGATTCGCAGTGAGGACACATCCCAGGTGGTTAGATCTCTGGTTGGGATGTAAACAGAAGGCAGCCGATCCGTGTTTGTCTCTCACATCCATGTTTTCCCCTCCCCTCCCTTCCTTTCTTTCTCTCTAAAAGCAATAAAAGACATGTCCTTGGCTGAGGATTAAAAGAAATATGAAAAAAAATTGGTCTGACTTAAAGGGTGATTTTAATCTGGGTAGAAGAGGACATGTCACCAGTCTGGTTTTGAAGTGGGGATGCTCTACTCTGGCCGGTGTGGCTCAGCTGGTTGGGCATCATCCATGCAATAAAAGGTTGCTGGTTCGATTCATGGTCAAGGCACATGCCCGGGTTGCAGGTGTGCAGGAGGCAGCTGATGGATGTCTTGCTCTCACATTGATGTCTCTCTCTCCCCCTCTCTTTCTTTTTCTTTAAAAATCAATAGAAACTCTTAAAGTGGGGATGGCCAGAAATCACAGTCGTTGGATGAGATGGCACGTGTGAGTTAATGCTTTAAGTATGAATTGTACTTTAAATGCATAAAGTTGGTAGGTGAAGCACAAACACAGAACACTAAAAGGTCTCATCCTTCTCAAAAGCAAGATAGCCACCTCTGTGGACCAGGAGTGGCACAGAACTCTGAATAGTTAGCGGGGTCAAGGTCAGCTTCTGCCAGGGGGAGGGGCTTGATTTGGAAAATGCAGCTGAGAGTTGAACACACAGATGCTAACAGCGCAGAGGTAGGACCCCGACAGCATCTGTCAGGTGTTACAGAGGTAGTAACACCTTCTTTCTGAGAAGCTCGGGCCACAGGGGAAGGATCTGGCATGAGAGTCTTAGTGCTAAGGCCCTGGGTCTGAGTTAACATGTGCATTTCTGGGTCCCACCGCCTGAGAGAGTCTGGGGAGAGGCCTGGAAACCCCTAGTTTTAAGAGATCCTCAGGTGATTCTGAGAGCAGGACCGCCCTGAGAATCACCATACTAGTCTAAGGCAAAGCCAGCTGTAGGATAAGAAGAGCTTAGTAAAGGTAAATCAGGACGAGGGTGTTTAATTTGTACCTAGGAGCTTTTGTATTTGAGCCCTCGAATTCATTTCCTTTAAAAAATGGTAGTAAAATACACATAACCTTTAATTACTCTTTTAACCATTTGAAAGTGTGTAACTCAGTGACATTAAATACATTCACAATGTTATGCAAGAACTCAACTGTCTAGTGTTGGTTGTAGGTATTTCATATAAATGGAACCAAAATATATGCTTTTGGGGCTGCTTTTACTCAGCGTAATGATTTCAGGCTTCATTTGTGTTGAAGCATGTATCAGTACTTCCTTCTTTGTTATGGCTGAATAGTGTTTCATTGCACAGGTACACCACATTTTGTTTATCCATTCGTTAGTTGATGGACATTTGAGTTGTTTCTACCTGTTGGCTATTGTCAGTAGTGCTGCTATGGACATTCTTGCACAAGTGTTCGTTTGAATACCTGCTTTCAATTCTTTTGTGTATATACCGAGGAGTGGACTTACTGGGTCATATGGAAGTTCTGTGTTTTAACTTGTTGAGGAACCGCCATACTGTTGCCACAGCAGATGCAGCAGCAGCGTATAACCAGAGGACTCTGTTACTCCACATCCTCCCCACCACTTGTTTCTTTCCTATTTTAAAAAAATATATATGCTTTTATTTATTTATTTATGTATGTATGTATGTATGTATGTATGTATGTATGTATTTATTTATTTTTAGAGAGAGAAGGAGGGGAAGGGATAGAGATAGAAACATCAATGATGAAAAACATCAATCGACTGCCTCCTGCACGCACCCCACTGGGGATCATGTGCCTTGACTGGAAATCCAACTGGTGACCTCTTGGTCCATGCTCAGCCACTGAACCACACTGGCTGGGCTATTATATTTATTAATTAATGTTTAAAATTAAGGCCATCCTCGTGGGTGTGAAGTGCTATTTCATTGTGATTTTGATTTGCATTTCTCTAATGATTGATGACATTAAGAATCTTCATGTGCATGTTGGCAAGTATTTTGCTTTTAAGTTCAGATTGGTTCAGATGGGTGTTATTGTCTTAGTTCAGGGTAGTAGTTTGGTGTGTTGTGCCTGGGACGGCAGGTGCTGGCGGCAGACAGACCAGGGTCTGAGTCCTGGCTCTTGCCAGGCCCTGGGTGGACTGGAACTCTTGGGCCTGCCTGTCCTGTGGGTGAAGGGGTAATGACAGTACCTCCCCCGTCGGGCTTTGTGAGAACTGAGGGGGACACGGAAAGCATCCAGGTGCAGAGTGAGCACCCTGGCGCTGTTGTCATCATCGTTGTCACAGATGAGGAGATCTGTCATCATCTCTATGCTTTTTCTTGTGTGTCGGGCATGCTCAGCTGCCTTAGCTTCCTCAGCGGTTGAGGACAGATAGCCTGGAGGGACACATTTTAGTTGCCCGTCTGCTCTCTGAGGCCCCAGGGAGCCATTTCCAGGTTGCTGGAGCTCATAGGTCTTTTGTATTCTTGGCTGGAGTTTTCCAGCATCTGGCCCAACCTTCAACTTAACCTTTGCAAGTCAGGAGTGAATGTGTTAGCAGCACGGTGCCTGGGGAAGCCCATTGCTGGGAGGTTCCTGACCCTCTTCAGGCCTCCCCATGGGCCTGAGCATCCTTAACCAGGTACAGAAAGGGTCCTCCCCTGGCAGCACCCCTGTGCGGTCCAGATGCAGAGCTGACCCCAGGCACTAGCCTCCTGCCCCTGTGGATTTCGTGTCTGAGATGTTATTTTTACTGTATCATTCTTTTAATTACTGTTTAACACACCCCAGGTTGATAGGCCTGTGTTGAGATGCAGTGAGCATAGTTTTCAAACTGGGGAGGTATTTCTAAGGTATGGATTCTTGTTTGCCGTGTGATTGTGAAGACATTTTTGCATAGCTATTCAAGAACCATAATCCTGAAATGGTCCTTGTAAAATCCAGGGTGCAGTTCAAGACCCACCTCCCTAGAGAGGCAGCGT
The DNA here is from genome assembly GCF_963259705.1 of Myotis daubentonii. Lineage (NCBI taxonomy): Eukaryota > Metazoa > Chordata > Mammalia > Chiroptera > Vespertilionidae > Myotis > Myotis daubentonii. Next base: position 31,228,219 of record NC_081849.1, on the reverse strand, counting down.
GATGGTGTGGACAGAGCAAGGGGTCTTGGTGGGGGACAGATCTGAGGTCAAATGCTGACGGCACCACTTACTAACAGTGGGCCTTGAACAAGTTACGTAATTCATCTTTCGGAGCCTCAGTTTTTTTCCAGCAATAAAGTGAGAAGGATAATGGAGTGCCTGGCACAGAGTAGTTATTGCTGACATGGCTAGTAATCCTTTCAGTTGACCATTGCAACATTTATTTTTTTGTAGTAAAATCTACATAACAGAAAATTTACCATTAAATTTTTTTTTAAGTATACAGCTCAGTGGCATTCACTGCAACATTTTTAACCTTCCCTGTTTTCTTTGTGGGGCTCAGGCTCCCTCATCACCACACCTGGAGGTCACACCTGAGGGCAGGACTCCCCCCACACTGTTATTCCATGAGCTGCAGGTTCCCTAACCCAGGGGAAAGCAGGGAGGCCTGGGAGTCTTGGCTATTAACAGGCTTTCTCAGGGTCATGAAAGGATTCTGCGGAAAGTATTAACTAGTCTCCAGTTTTGGAGGCGGTCGGAGAGTTCTTGCTTCAGTCCACACAGGGATTATACTGTTTATTCACACGTCTCTGAGTATGGGATAGGGAAGAAAAAGATTATTTTTTGCTGTTTTCTAGAAATTTGAGTTAAGGGGTTTGGGAAGAAGTAGAAATTGAAACTGATTAAGCATCATGTTTTTTTTTTAAATGTTTTTATTGATTTGAGAGAGAGGAAGGGAGGAGAGAGAGAAATGTTAATGTGAGAGAAAAACATTGATCAGTTGCTTCCTACATGTACCTTGACCAGGGATCGAACCTGAAACCTGGGCATATGCCTTGACCTGGAATCAAACTGGTAACCTTTCGGTGCATAGGATGACACTCAACCAACTGAGCAACACCAGCCAGGGCTAACCATCATGTTTTAAGGTTATTTTAGTACTTCATTAATCTCTCCTTTGGAAAGGAACTAAAATGAATATGCTGGTTTGGAAATAGTCTGACCCTTCCTCCCTCCCCCCCCCTCCCTCCCTCCCTCCCTTCCTAATTGTCATAATTTCTAAGATTTCCTTTATTCTTTACTCACTGTCTTTTTGGAACTTTGAACATTAGAGAGAGAGATGGGGGGAGGGGAAGGTTACTCTAAATACATGCAGTGTCAGTAATTTATCTGTAATCTTTTGAAAGAACGGTACAGAAATCAGCATCTTTCTATTGAATTACTAATCAGGTGACTCAAGAAAGGTTCTCAAACACACACACACACACACACACACACATACACATTATTGCTTCAGATACCAAATAGTTATTCTTCTTCCTATAATTATGTCTGAGTGTTAGAAATACTTTTAATTTACACAGGCTTTAAAAACCAAACTTGCTAATAAAATAATGGATGGAAGCAAGGATCATCGTGTCTGCTTAATCTTAGGTGAAGAGTTGACGAGGAGTCTTGTAGCAGATAGAGCAGACTGTCACCACCTAAAGCCCCTGATAAAGTTTCGTGTCACTCAGAGTGGGACGGCCAGATGTTAGGCACCTCCTGATGTGATGCAGTAGGAATACAGAGGACCACCTAGAAAGTATCCAAAAATATTGATCCTGAGTCTAGTGAAGGCTCTCGATCTTAACGATCAGTTATAGCAAGAATGTCAAACTTGCGGCCAACACATGTGGCCCGTCGACTGCGAGTTGGACATTCTTGAGTTACAGATTTGGGGATTAGAAGAACATGTTAAATGACACCATAAGAATATAGTCAGCCAAAGATAGATTATGGGTCATCTACAGGACAGATGACCTTTTTCTGTAACAAGTAAATAGAGCTTAATTAAAAAGAAAAAAAAAGGAGGGGAAAACTGTTCTAGCGTAAAAGGGACTTGGGGAGATACCAACTGAAGCCACGTGTGCTCCTGGTATGGGTCCTAATTTGAAAACAGCAATTGTACAAAAATATTCCGAGGCCATCAAGGAAAACTAAGTATAGACTGGATAATTAGATGATGCTAGGAATTATTTTTCATTTTGTTGGCTGTGATAATGGTTGTGGTTATGATTTTTAAAAGTCTTTATCAGAGGTGGTGAAGTACTTATGAGTGAAATGAAGGTGTCTGGGCTTTGCTTTACTTTAGTTAAACAAAATAAAGTTGTGGGGGTTGGTGAAGTGACCATGGCAGAAAGTTGGTGTTCTAGTCTTTCAACTTTGCTGTCTGTTTGAAAACTTCATAATAAAAAGTTAAAAATGCTGAATTGGTTTATTGGTGACATTTAAGCACTTTAAATAGGAAAAACAAATATGGAACTCTTTATATATTGTTAGAACCTCAGTTTTGGGAAAATTGCATGTTGGCTTATCTGTATATTTGGTCTGGTAGAGTTTCTTGGCAAATTAGTGTTTACATTAACTTCATGTCATTCCTCATCCTGGAGTCCCAAGAAGGCCTCAAATAAACCAACAGAAGTCATAATTATAGATATTTAGAGACTTAACGCTACGGGTAATTGCTAATCAGTAGGCTCTTCATACCAATAAGCAGACAGAAGAGGGGGTTTGGGAAAGATCGTCAGTGAATGGAAATAAGGATGAGAATAATTTGTGTGCTTGACTGAACTGGGTTGTAGGAGAAGTTTATGTAAATAGCACTTTATTTGGTGTGATTGCTAAAGGTGGCCCCTTCTGACTGTTGGAGAATACTGGGTTCTCCTGCCACCCCTTAAATGAACGCGGCTTTCTAGGGGGTGGGAATTGAACTTTTTTCTCTTTCTCTTCCTCGATGGGTTCATTTGACTTCAATTACCCTCTTTCTGCAGATAATCACCCAATCTGTATCCTCCGTCCAAATTGCTCTCATGAGCACTAGAATCACGTCTCCACCCACCTGGAACTGGCTCCCCGCCTCCCACGCCAGCCTCGCCCGAGCCGAGCCGGGCTCCCTTTGCTGGCTCTGCGCCTTGCACACCAGCTATTTTCACATCTGTCAAGATCTTTCCCACTGCAGGTCTTTGCACTTGCCGTCCCCTCTGCCTGGCACGGTCTCCCCCTCTTTTTTTCTCCTGGTTCCTCATCCTTCTCATACATTACCTCTTCAAACCACCTTTCCTGACCTTCTCTGTCCATCCTCCTCGGTCGTAGCACTTTGCTCATTTCCTTAGCGATCTTCTCATTTTATAATTAGTGTGTCTGCCTCCTCTTCTCCATTGTAAGGTCTATGGGCAGGGGGCCTTTCCGTCTTGGTTGATACTTCATACCCTGCCCTTAGCTTATGTGATCGGAAGATATTTGTTGGATTTATGAATGATTGAATAAATGAATGAACATGTCAGGCGTTGAGCTAGACATGGGAGACAGACTCATAAAAGATACAGTCTTTTCCTCCCAGTGGCTCATCATATTAGGGAGGCAGATGAGCAAGCCCCAAATTCCAATTTAGGTTCTGTGAGAAAAACATACCCAGGATTCTGGGGAGGATGGAAAATGTCAAGTCTGGAGCATGATGGGAGTTAGGGGAAGTAGGGACAGGTATTCCCAAGGAGAGGAAACAGCCTATGCAAAAGCATGGTGGTCAGAAAAAGCCTTGAATGGCCGGCACGTGGGCTGGTTGTGAGGGAGGTGACACCAGCAAGACAGGCAGTGGCCGGGAGATGAGGTCTCTTATGTGACAGCTGAGGACTTTGGATTTCTGAAGGCTATTACAAACCATTGGAGGATCTTCAGACTGGGGTGATAAACCTCCATAAACTTCAAGTAGACAGAGAGGGATTGATCACATCTGCATGTTAGAAAACTCCAGATGGGTTGGAGGGGCTAGAGGCAGCTTCAGGCTTTAGGGTGGGTCATGGCTGGTGGGGAAAAAACCACAGCCCAGACTGATTTCTGTGGCCAGGAACACACTTCTGCTCAGGGCAGGGGCGGTCACAGCTTTCCTTACCTCTAGAGCCCAGGGGTTAGGGTGCATGGGAGGTGGTGTCACGTAGCTCGAGTGACACTGTGCACAAGTGGAGAGCTGTCATGTTGGAGGTGCTCAGTCTCGCTGGGCGGCCGCCCTGGGTGCTCAGGGCGTGTGCCGTCACTCAAGCACTGAGTGAAGCAGCCTCTTGTTTGTTGTGTGAAGGAATGTTTGTGGATGCTCTGAGCTCTCCTGGTACTTGAGCCAAACTCAGAGTGAGTAAGGAAGCAGGCTTGGTGTCCAGCGTCTCAGAACCTTTCTGCCTCCTGCACCCTGAAAGCCCATCTCTTCAGGGAGGCGGCGCCAGTTCTGAGCACGTAATGACAAAGGTCCACGCTAAGGCGTGGTGATAAGGGATGGGATTTGAGGGTTAACTAGAAGAACCTGACTGTGAGAATGAGTTATTAACTGGCATAGGAGGGAGGACCAGGGCTTTTTAAAGGGCTGGTTAGATACTCAAGTGTAGTTGTCTGGAGTGGGCAGTTGACTCAAAATCACCTTGGCGCCCTGGCTGGTGTGGTTCAGTTGGGTGGGTGTCGTCGCCTGCACTGAAAGGTTACTAGTTGGATTCCGGCCTGGGTGGCGGGCTCCATCCTTAGCAGGGGGCATGCAGGAGGCAGCCAATCTGTGTTTCTCTCTCTCACCCTCTCTCTAAAAAAAAAAAATTTTTTTTTAAATCACTTTGGATTTTTTCTTCTCTCTTGGCCCATCATCCCATCAGCTGCTAAGTCTTACCATCTGTTTAACCTCTGTGTGGTTTCTTTTACTTACACCTTCTTTTCCATTCATGTCTGGTCATTCTCTCCATACCCCGGCCCCTCTGCTGGGTACCTGAGCGTGAGGTAGGTCACTGTTTTGTGCTTCACTCTGCCAGGCTGATTCTTCCACAGCTTAACTTTGATGAAAAGGCCATTTTGCTCAAAATATCCAGTGGCTCCCCATTGTCTACCGACATTCTCACACTCCTCAGCCAACTTCTCTAGTGTTCCCTGCAGCCCATTGGAGCCACTGCTGTTTGCTACACAGACACATCCCACATTGTCCAGACCCAGAGCCTTTGTCCATGCGGCTGCTTCTAGCCGAAACGCCCCCCCCCTCTCTTTTAAGTGTCCCGCTCCCTTGATATAAAATAAAAGCTTATGTTAGAGCTGAATAAGTGACCGAGCCTGCAGCATAAGCTCTGTACTGTTTGCTGGAATTAGACCCACCCGCTGAGACAGTGATGGCTGTGGGTCACTTTGTGAGGGGCTTGGGCGTTGGCGTGGGGACCGTGGCTGCTGGCTCTGGGTTTGGGAGGGAAAGTGCCTCCTCATGCTTAGTCATAGGATGTCGTGTGCCATTCCAGCTCTGAGAGTAATCGGAGACAGGAGATTATCTCGAAGCCGATGGTGTCCTTTTCCCTGTTATGGGACTGTGTTTTGAATTAAATTATTTCAGAAACAGATGGCTGGCTGAGAATTTTTCCTCCTTTGTTCTCAGTGAATCGAGTATTTAGTTTAGTTTGTTTTGGTTACTTAAAGTGCTGACAGGCTTGCTTTCCAGGTTGGTAAAGAGGATTGCATTTTATTTGGGAAAGAAGAAAACAGAACAAAGTGAAACACAGCATCTTCCGATAAATACTCTGTTCCACGCTTTGAATTAACCGAACATTTTAATATCCCTATCTCCTTCAATGAGAAAATCGTGCAGAGAAACAGTGAATCCCTACATTCCACCACGAAGCCTATGGGGATGTTTTATCTACGATAGCATGCCTTTTTAGAAGGCTTTGTGGTACCATCATCTCAGTATTGTTTGATTGCAGCTTTTTTCTGAAGTTTCTCATTAGTTCTCTTCATGTTCCGGTGAAGCCACAATTGTTACCTGTGTCCCCATCGCTAGAGGAGGAAAGGGAAGGTTGACTAACGATGAGGGATTTCTCCTAGGGAATTGAGCAAGTTTAGATAGAACAGGACCTGTTCTCTGTGGAATGTTCTGGAGCTTTTGGCCCCGTGGCTGAAGAGTTGTGCATTTTATTAGCTAAAACTAAAGCCCCCACGGATGCAGTGGCCACTTGTCCTTTGAGGGTTACCCTCTCCCTTTCTGGGGGAGCCTTCATTGTGTGACGTTCAGAGGGCTGCAGGGTTGACCAGGCAGTGTGGCATGTGACCTACGTGTGGCCAGGGGGCACTCCCAGCTGGACTTTGAATTTTGAGGGGAGTGGAGGGTCCATGGGAGCTGTACCAGTGGCAGTCCCAGCTTCGTGTCATCGATGGACACCCCCAGCAGTGAGACCCCAGAGGGCTTCTCCGTGGCCTTGATGGTGTTCTGACCCTGAGCTGCCCGGTCCATTCTGTGGACCCTTTGGTTATCCTTCCATTGAGTCCCCCTTCTGCTTATGTAGCCAGTTATTTCCATTGCAAATGACAGAGAGCCTTGACAGAGAAAACCTTACAGCACTGGCACCAGGTCATGTTTCATGTTTGTCCATAGAAAGTCAACACTGTAACACCCATTCTCCTGACGGCCATCCTCAGGAACCCAAGGATATGTTTTATTGATTTTAGTGAGAGAAGAAGGGAGGGGGGAGTGGAGAGAGAGAGAGAGAAAAAGAAAGAAAAACATTGATTGGTTGCTTCCCATATGTGCCCTGACTGGGAATTGAATCCGTGACCTTTCATTGTATGGGTCAACGCTCTAACCAAATGAGCCACACCGGTCAGGGCAGAAACTCTATACTTTATTCGCAGAAGAGGGAACTGAGACCCAGGAGTGTGAATTGAGTTATACAAGGTTGGCAGTTAGGTAACTTGGGGTGGACCAGGTGAGACCTGAGGCCTGCAGGTCTTGTTTCTGATCATCTCTGTCCACAGGGCCTCTTGTTGGAGTCAGGAAAGACAGATGTCATCTTAGTAGGGCTGCCATAGCAAAGTACCACAGACTGCATTCCTTCAACAACAGAACTTTATTTTCTCGTAGTTCTGGAGGCTGGAAGTCCAAGATGGAAGTGCCAGTAGGGTTGGTTTCCGGTGAGGCCGCTCTTGCTGTATTCTTCCACAGCCTTTCCTCTGAGAGAGTGGCCGAGAGAGAGAGCTCTGCTGTCTGTCTCTCTTTTTATGAGGACGCCAGTTCATTGGATCAAGGCCCACCCTCATGACCTCATTTAACATTGCCTCCTAAAGGCCCTATCTCCAAATACAGTTACATCGGGGTTAGACCTTCAACATACGAGCTGGGGAGGAATGGCACAATTCACCCCATTACCAGATGTGAAATATGGCGGCGGTTCAGACATTTTAATGTTGTCTGTGACTTAAGAAAAGTTGAGAAACAAGATGTCAAAGGAAGATTCCTAAAAGAGGTTTCTACAAAGTTTTGAGATCTTAAAATATTGGGTCAGTTACCTGTCATTCTGCCTGAGGTGGATACTCTTCTGTGCAGAGAGCTCACCAGCGATTGTTCTTTGGGTAAGTTCCCAGGGACAGCTGTAGTCTGAAATGCTGATTTGGGCACCGCAGTTTTCCTTACGCGGGATGTGTGAAACCTGCTTTCTGGTTTCAGGCTGTAGTTCCCATGGTAGAGCCTGGCCATCAGATTTCCTGTCTGTAGGCAGCCTCCTCCCCTGCTCTCCAGGTGTATTTCACACGCCCTCCACTATCCTGGTGCAGGCTGCCCCAACTTCTACCCTGACCAGAATTCCATTTTCACCAACAAATCTGTGCAACTGACCAGTTTCTGCTCTCACCCTCTCAGTCTCTGGACTCCATTTTCTTCTTTCTTCTCAGCCACCCGGGCTCATCACTTCTCCTCCGCATCTTTGGTTCCATCAGCATTGCTCTGGTCCAGCACTTTCCAAAGAAAGGTTCCTGTACTTGCATTAGAATTATTTATGGTATTGTTTCGAAGCATCGATTATAAGACAACAAGAACAGCAGTAAACACAAACGTACTCATCAATTCCTGAGCCCCAGGCCCAGCCGACTGGATGAGAACCTGAGTTATTTTAGGTTTATTTTGAAAGAATTTTAGATGTATAGCAAAGTTGCAAAGTTAATACAGAATTCGCATATACCATTTACTCAGCTTTCCCTAGTATTAACATCTATGGAGTCATAGTAGAATCATCAAAACTCAGAAGTTGATGTTGGTACAAATGTGTTAACTGGACTGCAGACTTTATAGGATCTCACTGGTTTTCCCAGTTTTTCTGTTCCAGAATCACATATTGCATTTGGATGTCACATCTTCTTAGTCTTCCTACTCTGTGACAGTCCCTCAGTCTTTGTCTTTTATGACCTTGAGATCTTTGAAGAGTCAGGACTTTTAGCGATTGTCTCTGGGTTTGTCTGTTGTTTTCCCTTGATTAGATTGATGTTTTGCATTTTTAGAAGCCTGCCTCTCTAATGAGCTCCTCGGTGAGTCTTATCTTTTGTCTGAGGACCAAATAACCTTCCTTGGACCATTCCAGTTCCCATCTTATCCCTTCCTTCCCTACACAACTAACCCTCTCAAAAGAGTTGTCTATACATAATCCCCATTTTGTCACCTGTCATTCATTCTCAATTCTTGTTAACCTGGCTTCTGCCACCACAAGGCCAAAGAAACATGCTGTCACATCTAGGGTATGCTTCTCATCCTTTCTTTTCTTCAACTCTCAGGGTCATCCACACAGGTGAGCCCTGCCTGAGTCCTAAACACTTTTGCTGTTTTCCTGTCATCTCATGTTCCTGGTTTTCCCCTGCTTCTCAGACCTTCTCCTCTTATTTTCCCAGGTTTATTTATCTCCAGGTTCAGATATCTGCTTGCAAACTTGTTATCTTCATGTGGATTTTTCTAAAAATAGATAAATAAATAAATAACATCTCAGGCTATGCTTCCCACATGTTAACAGGCACGTGGATCTCCTGGGGGTCTTGATGAAAGCAGTTTCTGACACAGTAGGGGTCAATGGGCCTAAGAGGCTGCGTTTCTGAGACACTCCCAGGTGATGCTGATGGTCTATAGGCCACAATGAATAACAAAGTTCTAAAAACACACCAACCCATTCTAATCTAAGCCATCATCATCTCAGGCTTCAAGTACTGTGACCTTTAACTGATCTCTCCACATTTCCTCTTGCCCCCATTAACCTGTTCTTCACACTGCAGCAGGAGGTGATACTGTTGTGATTAGCTAGTTATTAATAACGAGAGGCCTGGTGCACGACATTCATGCACTGGGGGTGGGGGGTTCCTCAGCCTGGCCTGCGCCCTTTAGCAGTCTGGGACCCCTAGGGGGATGTCCGACTGACGGGTTAGGCCCTGCAGGGAGTGGGCCTAAGCCGTCAGCCGGACATCCTTAACGCTGCTGCAGAGGTGGGAGAGTCTCCCACCCCTGCTGCTGCTGTGCTCACCAGCCATCAGCCTGGCTTGTGGCTGAGCGGCGCTCCCCCTGTTGGTCAGTGCGCGTCATAGCGACGGGTCGTTCTGCTGTTCGGTTGATTTGCATGTTACCCTTTTATTATATAGGATAGGATAGGAAAGGAGCAAAGGGGGAAGCCAGACATTATAGGCATATCATTTGGGCAGCTTAACCAGGAAGCTGCAATTTCACACTCGCCAGGGAACAGCCGTCGATTCCCTGCAAAATGTTGGGGGAAGGGATCCAACAAAGGGAAGATATGTGCATGCCCAGTAAAGTTGGGGTTGGGAGGGACACCTAGGGAAGGCACTTGCCTGTCAATCAAACCTGGGGACAGAGATGGTTGTCCAGAATAGGCATGCCCACTGCAGTAATGTGAAAATTTGGGAAGACATAATCCCCTAAAAAAAGGAATTCATTCTCTGTTGCTCTTATTGCACTTGACTCTTGGCTTGTGGGGCTCTTTCGCTCCTGCTTCCTTGCATCCACCTGTGTGGCCCACAACCATGCCAACCCCTATATACAGTGGACCGTTGGATGCTACAGGAACACAAGCTGAGCTAGCCTGAAGCTATACTGGACCCGACTCCAACATGGAAAGGAAACTCTGGGCACTGGCTCTGATTGTAGCTCTAGTAAAGCCCCAGCTATACTTCTTCTATGACTGGACTAAGGGAATACAACTTTGGAAACCCACAGGTGTAATTTCATGGAAATGAAGCTTTCTATTATACTTCATCCTCCCGTGGGGTCCTCCAAAAATTCTTATTCCAGTGGTACCCCAAGAGCCCCATTGCCACGAGCAACTGGGAAGAGATGAGCCCCTCCTATCCTGTAACAGAGTGACTTTTAGAACCATTATTCTGATCAAGTCAGCCTCATGCTGTTAAATGCCTTCGAAGGCTTCCCATTGCATTTATGATCTTGTTCATTGTCCTTAGTGTCATAGCATCCAAGCCTTGCATGTTCTCATCCCCTCCCTCCCTTTAGTCCCATGTTGGAGCTATTTATCTTCCCTTCCTTCCCAGACATCCTGGTCTTCTCTCTGCTTTTCAGTGGGCTGCATGTCCAGTACTGCCCCCGCCTACCTCACCCCACTGGGGACTGGCACAGATCCCACATCTTCTGCCCAGACAGGACTGCACAATGAGCTGCAGACTTCTTTGCACCCAAGACGAGATAAGGACCTGAGAACAGACCGTGAATCTCCCTCTCATGGAGCATGCTGCCTGGTTCAGCTGGCACATTTTTATAGCGCAACCTACTGTCTGAAGGGGCAGTGCATTGAGTTACATGCTGGCCCAAGTGCCTGTCTCACTGCAAACCGTAATGAAAAGACTGACCCCACTTTGAGTGACATTAGTCTAGGACACTCTTGTTTATGCCCACACCTTGTGCTTGTCCACACATGCATGCACACACATGCTCTCTCACACACATACGCACACACCTTATTCCTTCAGGCACATTTGACTTTAAATGAGAAAGGCAAAACCTTCAAGCTTTTAGAAGACAATATAGGAAAATATGATTATGCCTTTTAGTGTTTGGAAGGAGTTCTTAAACCTTCCATCTTAAGACACACATGAATTACAAACAGTAACTGAAAAGGTTGATAAATTTGACCATATTAAAATCAAGAACTTCTGTTCATCAAAAGACCACATAAAGGGAATCAATTAAGAAGCCACTAACTGAGAGAAAATGGACATAGGATTAGTACCCAAAATTTATCAAGAAAGACAAAGACAGAAAACCCAATAGCGAAATGGGCAGTAGAACTGAAAAAACACTAGAAGAGGCAACATGAGTGGCCAGCAGATAGGAAAAGGTGCTCAGCCTGATGCAATCAGGGAAATGCATATTAAAACAAGGTTTTATACCAGACAGTTTAGGGAAAATGTGAAAGTTTTGGAGTATTAAGTATTGATAAGGATTTGCAGCAATCAAGAATGGGAGTGTAAATTGATTAAACTACTTGGAAAGATTATTTGGTATTATTTAGTATAAGTTGCAGGTGGACATATCCTGGGACCTGGCGATTCTGTTCCCATGCATGCATGAATATCTACATGCTTCACACATCAGTATACACTCATTCACCCGCATGCACACACATACATATACAAGGGGAAGGGGGTGCAAAAGTAGATTTACAGTTGTTTGTATGGAAAAAGACATGCAGGCTATGATGATTGCAATAGCTTTATTAACTGTTTCACACACAACTGTAAACCTTTCCCCCAAATACACACATGTATGTACACAAACACAGACTTATACACACATACCTACACATATGCATATACACATGCACATACATAATATACACACACGTGTACCAGGAGATGGGTAAGAAGGTTCATGTCAGAAATGTTTGTAATAACAAACAATTTGCTATTGTAAATTGACAATAGTTCAACTGTCCATCAACTGTAGATAGATATGTTTTGGTATAGTCATAGGGAGGCATTCATATTGAAGTGAAAATAATTGCAGTTACATGCAAAACACACACATGGATGATTCTAGAAAAATAGTGAAAAAAATAAGTTGCAGTAGAATACATACAGTATAATTTCATTTTGATAAAGTTTGAGAATATACAAAGTTGAAGAGTATATTCTTTAGGGATACATACATGTGGTAAAATTATAAAGAAAAGCAAGGCTATGAGGATACATAATTCCAAATAGTGGTTCCCTTAGTGGGAAGGAAGGGGAGGAGGTGGGGAGGGGTAGAGAGGGACGTCGTGTACAGGGGATGCCAGAGGTAAGGGTAATATTCCCTTTTTCTTAAACTGGAAGATGGGAATTCAGGTGTTCTTTATATTATTATCTACATACCCAGCAAGTAAAAAACAAATTTTTAAAAAAATTTCCTCCATACCATTTTTACCTCCCTCCATCCCCCTTTCCTCTGGTAATCACCATGCTGTTGTCTGTGTCTATGAGTTTGGGTGTGTGTGTGTGTGTGTGTGTGTGTGTGTGTGTGTGTGTGTGTGTGTGTTTGCTTAATTCCTTTACCTTTTTTTACCCAGCTCTGCAACCCTTTTCCCCTCTTACAGCTGTCAGTCTGTTCTCTATACATAGTTTTTCTTATCTATTTGATATTTGGTAATAAAACCAGTACCAGTTAGAAGGAGGAGTAACCTGGTAGAAGGTATTAGTTACTGTACAGTTGGGGTGGGAGAAAGAAAGGGAAGAAAGACACCATTTGCTAAACCAGGAAGAACAATGAAAAAATGGGGAAGGGTGGTTTTAAGAATGGCACTGACATCCTCTCCCAGGACCACCTGAGAACTAAGAGAAGAAGGAAAGTGCTAACGAGTTGCCAAAATGGCTAAGAAGGCTGAGTAATCTGACCTGTGCCTGTGCGTTTTTTTAACTCCTAGAAACGCCAAGGGATCTTGTTTTGTGGGAGGCTCACTGTCCACAGAGTGGAGAGGGCTCATCACGTTCTGAAAACTCCACAGTTTAGCAAAGAAGCGGAAATAATGGTTCTGTTTGAAGTAAAGCCCTGTAGAGGTTTTTGATGCTGCTGTCCCTTGGGTTTCGGAGGCCAGCCCCCTGAGGGGCTTTGTTTTCCTAGTGCCATGCCTGCAGCTGCCAGCTGTCCCCAGGTGGAGGTGGAGGTGGGGGTGCGGGTGGGGGTGGGGGTGGGCTCACAGCTCCAAATGCAGGCCTTCCTGTAGGTTTCAGCGACAGAACTGAGCGCGTGCTCTCAGCTATGTTATAATATAACACGCTTTGCAACGTAATTTCTTCATTAGCAATTTTAATGAAATGGACTAATTTGACTAATTGGTGTGGTGTAAAGAGTGTTCAAGCCCTGAGAATTTAGGAACCTGCCTTTCCAGGCTGCTCTGCCCCTGGTGCTATTTTAAGCAAGTCAGCTTAAACTCTTTGAGCCTTGTTGGCAGTGGGTGGGGCTTGGCCACGGTCTTAAAGGATTCATTCAGCTTGAGAAGTCCATGACTCCATGATTGACTATTATATGTAGGGAAGATTTTCAAATAGAAAAATACGACAAAAAAGTTAAGTCAAATACCAAATTATCTTGCATGTGTAAGATGAACAAGTTCCTAGAGACAGGCATCTCTCTGTCTTTTAAAAAGTGTTTTTTAAAAACTTTATTATATATAATAAGCTTTATAATATATATAATATAATATATATAACATAAAGTATTAAGTATAATATAACATAATGGAGTATTATATATATTACAAAGCTTATTATATATAATAAAGCTTCTAAAAACATTTAAAAAGATATTTAATAAAGCTTTTAAAATGCTTTATATATTTTTAAAATGTTTAAATTAAACTTATCTTTATTTATTTATTATTATTTTTTAATATATTTTATTGATTTTTTACAGAGAGGAAGGGAGAGAGATAGAGAGTTAGAAACATCGATGAAAGAGAAACATCGATCAGCTGCCTCCTGCACATCTCCCACTGGGGATGTGCCCGCAACCCAGGTACATGCCCTTGACCGGAATCGAACCTGGGACCCTTCAGTCCGCAGGCCGACGCTCCATCCACTGAGCCAAACCGGCTTCGGCTCTTTATTTATTTTTTAAATCCTCACCTGAGGATATGGCTTTAGAGAGAGAGCAACATCAACGGGAGAGAAACATCTAGTGGTTGCCTCCTGTACACACCCGGACGTGGAATCGAACTCACAACCTTTTGGTGTATGGGAGGATGCTCTAATGAACTAAGCCACCCCACCAGGGCAAATTAAATCTATTTTTTAATTACAGGTGCTATTCAATATTATATATATTTAAAAATATGTTTAAGAGCAGTTTTTAGGTTCATAGCAAAATTGAGGGCGAGGTGCAGGGATTTCCCATGGACCCCCCGCCCCCGCACATGCTCAGCCTCCTCCATTGTTGACATCACCCATCAGAGTGATATGTTTGTTACAATCCATGATTTTACATGGACACAGCACTGTCACCAAAGTCCGTCCTCGGTGTTGTGCATTCTGTGCGTTTGCCTTGTGAATTTTCAGTCAGTTGCTCAGCATGGCAGGAGGGCACTTTCTGCCCTGTTACCCTGAAACAGCATGGCAGGACCCTAGCCCAGGATGAGGGATCAGGGAGGCACCCAGTAAGCATGTGTTGTGTGGTCTGTGTGGGAGAAGGCGCCTCAGCACTTGCTATTCAGAGTTTGGTTGCAGACTCGCCCACACCTGGGAGCAACACGAAAGCTCAGCGCCCACCCCAGCCCCTCTGGACAGCCCCTGCATTTAAATAAGGGCCCCCATGTCATTCGTGTGCACTCAGAAGTCTGAGGGGCACTGGTATCGCCCCAACATTGTTCCTTTCTCTCCGAGAGAACACAGAGAGAACCTTTTGTGAACTAACGCTTTAGAGCTTGAAAATTGATCTCCGGGGCTTGAAATTAGAGTCCCTGAAGCCTTTTCTGCTGGGAGAGGGACTCACCTGGGTTTTCTAAGCTCTTCCTGAATTAATTCCAGAAGTAATTCCCCTGGCATTTCAGCTGCTGTCTCTCCAGTGCTGGTGTCTCTCTTGGAGCTTGGCCAAAAAAAAAAAGGGGGGGGGGGTTGTGGAGGGGGGATTCACTTGGCACACCTCGAATTTCCTAATTGGAAGTTTCAGAATTTTTCATTCTTTTAACCACTTTGTCTTCCCTGTTCCCTGTTCTTCAAAGACAGTTATTGAATTCTAATTTACATCAGATACTTGGGCTCATAAATTAGCCGCTAAATGGTGCTTTTTCTTGTTATTTTATCTCTTGCAGTCTTCTGGTGCACTTAGAAATATGTTTCTGATTCATTTAAAAAGAAATCTCGCTCCCTGTTCCGATCTTATATGTCAGAATAAATTATAACACAAATGCTTTATCCTTCGGAAAACATTCAAATCTGTCTGTTACATGGTTGGACAGAATGTTGATTTCATGACTTCTTAAATGTATAACTCCTTAACCTTCACTATAGAAGAGAGCAGCTGCTGCTTTACCTTGGGTAGTAAGTATCACGTTTGCTCTTACGCAAGCTTGGAATGTGGCAGGTAAACGGTAAAAGCACACTCACAAGAAACCCTAGAGCCAGCTTGTATAGAAGACAGCAGATGCCACATAATATTGCCACGAGACAACTTTAAATCTCTAAGAAACGGTTTTCTTCTTTTATTGTCCATTTTTAAAAGATATTTCATAGAAAGGAATATGACCCTTCAAAGTAAGCAGCTTTTTTTCTGGTGTAAGTTTGTGACTTTCAGATACTAATGGAACCAACTAGAAACATTTTATCTATATAAATGTATGACTAAATATCATTTACAAATTTTAGTATACACAAAAGCTATTCACAGAATTTTATCTTTACTCTTGATTTCCATCTTTGCTAGTGAGAGTGAGTCAAAATACCTCTGAATGTCTCTCCAGCTTCGGTGTGATTGTAATAAGCTATTTTAATTCAGTATTATGTTTTTTGTAACCTCACAAATCATATGGTATTATTTGTTCATTTATACCATCAGAATTTGTTTAGATTTAACCACACTGCCTTTATAATTTATTCTCTATTCCTTCTTCTCAGGTTTTCCTTCTGGAATTATTTTTCCTCTTTAAGTATAGCAGGTCCTCAAATAACATTGTTTTGTTCATTGTTGTTTTGTTATAATGTTGGTGAGATGCTGTAGGAATTTAACTCTTGTTTATATCCATTAGCCTATGGTAAAATTGATAACATTGTTTTGCTTAAAGTCGCAGAATCTATCAATGATGTTGAGGATTACCCTTGTTTAGACAGATTTCTCTACTGAAGGTCTTCTGTTGGTATAACCACTTTTTGCTTCTCTGAAAATGTCTTTATTTTAACAAATAGAGAGTATTGCTGGTTATTCAAACCTAAGATGTCAGATTTTTTTCTCTTAGCATTTTGAAGATTTTATTTCACTGTCACTTGGCTCCTCGTTCTGTGAAGTAGGTATCTGATGGTGCAATTGCCATTCCTTATGCTCTGACTGCATTTATTTACAATTTCTCTTTCTCTTTGGTGTCTTGTGGTATCAGCATGTGAGTAGGTCTGGGTTTTTAAAACATTCACCTTGCTTGGGATTTCTTGGTCTTCCTGAATGGGATTCATGTCTCCTATTAATTTTGGACAATTCTTACTGTTATCTCTTTGAATATTGTCTCTACCCAATTCACATCTTTTTAAAACTTTGATCAAATGTATGTTGGACTGTCTCGTTCTATCTTCCATCGCTCTCTCTTTTTTAAAAAAAATATATCTCATCTTTTATATATATGTATCTCTTTTTTTATTTCTCTGTGCTCCATTCTCAGTAATTTTCAGATCTGTTCTCCAGTTCACTAAATCTCTGTTCAGCTATGTCTAAATTTATGTTTATTATTTATTATATATTGTATATTGAGTTTTAAAATAGAAATTATTACATATATATTAATTTCTAAATGTTCTTTGTCTTCCCCCCTGCTCCCCGCCCCAAGTATTTTTGGCCACTTTTCATAGTCTCTTGCTACTTACTCATGTTTTTTGTCCTGTCTTTATTCTTTTTAAATGTAGTAAGATACTTTAAAAAAATATATTCCATAATTCCAATATCTGAAGTCTTTACAGATTTGATACTATTTGTGTGTTGTTGTTTTCTCTTTTGGGTGGTTTCTTGACTTTTTCCATAGTACCTTATTTCCTTGTGTTTTATAATTTTAAATTTTGCAATCATTTGTTGGAGTTTTAGCTGCAGAATATTTTGATGCCTGGTTTGAGAGTGTGTTTTTCTAGAGATGATTTATGTTAGCTTGGATAGGTGTTGGAGACCTGGTCCATTTTAAATTATGATTCTCAGCACATACTTTTCTGGACCATACAAATAGAGTAAGTTCCAAACTTGGGGAGACTTTTGTAAAGTATCTGCACAAAGTCAGTTGCGACAGATACTTTTTCTTGCTGTCCTTTCAGGGATGGGTTGTTTTCGTCCTAATTCATGCTTTCCCTGAGACGGTGGCACTTCCTGGGTCTCTACATTTTAGAAATGGTCTTCCCTTGGTTCTTTACTTGTCCAGACCCAACACATGTCCCTCATTTCCTCCATGGCCTAAGCCAGCGATTTTCAACTGGTGTGCTGCAAGAATTTTTAAAACCTGCAATACCTGGCTAAATAGTCAGGGGCACTGACCTCTTTCCCCTTAGATTGTCAAATAAAAAAAAAAAAGACAACAGCCAGCATAGCAATAGCCATCCTATGTGAATGAGTCAAAGTTATACCTATTGTTTGGTCAGATCTGCAAAAAATAGATATGTGTGCCGTAGAATTTTAGTAATTAGTGTGTGTGTGCCATGAGATGGAAAAAGTTGATGGTCTCTGGCTTAAGTGTTAGGCTGCCTGGTCTAGTGTCCCTCTAGGCCAGCGGTTCTCAACCTGTGGGTCGCGACCCCTTTGGCGGTTGAACCACCCTTTCACAGGGGTCGCCTAAGACCATCCTGCATATCAGATATTTACATTATGATTCATAACAGTAGCAACATTACAGTTATGAAGTAGCAACGAAAACAATTTTATGGTTGGGTCACAACATGAGGAACTGTATTTAAAGGGCCAGAAGGTTGAGAACCCCTGCTCTAGGCTACCTGGTGACTTCAGTGTTCGATGACCTCCATAATCCAGCTCCTGCTTTGTTCCTACACTCAGCCATGTCCCCTATTGCCTTACAGGCTCATTCAGTCCCGTAAGAGGATGTTTTTAGAGATTTATTAACCATAACTAAGTGTTATGAAGTGGGAAGGCTTTGAGCTCGCTAGCCTGCCATTTTGCCAAGAATAGAATAGAAATAATTTACTCTTGAAAAATAGAGAGCAAATTCAAGATTATCCCTATACCAATTCACATCCTTGTGTTCGGACAGATTGTCTGGATGAGTGAGAGGAGGATGTTGCCATGAGTTCTGATAGCTGCTTAGTCCCCAGCCTGTGCTGCAGTGGACGCTACCCTCTGCCCTGGGCCTTGCCCAGGGGCCTGGGCCACCACATGTCCCGCTTCTCTGAATCAGAGGTGGAGACACATAAACTGCTGACATGGTAATGAGAGCTGTCACGAGGGCAGGGAGTACCAGAGTTTGAGAGGATAAGATGCTTTTGGTACATATCAGAACTTGGTCTTAAGAGACCACTCGTTCATTCATGTAACAGATGCTTATTGGCCCTTGCATTATGTAAGGGAAACAGATCCACTGTCCCTGTCCTCATGAAGCTCACCCTGCAAGGAGCCGACCGTTCATTTCACTGGGGCACGATGAGGGCTATGAGAGTAGAAGGTAGGGAGAGGTACTAACCCAACGTGAGGAGGGAGGGTGGTATCTATGCTGCCTCTGCAGGACTAGGAGGCATCGCCCGGGGGTAGGGCCAGGGAAGGGCATTCCAGGCAGAGGGACAAGAACGTACCTAGTACTGAGCCAAAGAGAATTTGGTTCAGGCAAAGCAGGCAGCTCATTTGGCCAGAGCATAGTCGGGAAGGCGTGAACCTGGAGCAGGCAGCCGGAAGAGCTGAGCCTGGAGGTCGCCCGAGGCCTAAATGTGGAAGGCCCTCTAACCAGGAAGCTGTTGAACTCTCTTACCTGGGGAGTGAGGGATGCTGTCAGAGTTGCCATGTTCATTTCTCTCCAGAGCCAGCCCTCTGGAAGAGAAAGAGCATGGGCTTGGCGTGAAGGCGGGAATCTTCCAGTCCGACTCCAGCGCCGCTCTGTCCGGGTGGGCATGGCATGTACTTGATTTAGGTACCTCCTCTGAACCTCTCTTTCAAGAGAATGGACTAGACCAGTGGTTGGCAAACTGCAGCTCGCGAGCCACATGCGGCTCTTTGGCCCCTTGAGTGTGGCTCTTCCACAAAATACCATGTGCGGGCGAACATGTACAGTGCGATTGAAACTTCGTGGCCCATGCGCAGAAGTCGGTATTTTGTGGAAGAGCCACACTGAAGGGGCCAAAGAACCACATGTGGCTCGCGAGCCGCAGTTTGCTGACCACTGGACTAGACAATTTCCCAAGGCCTCCTCCACCCCAGCATTCTGTGGTGGCATTAGAAAGTAAGAGGAAAAATGCCATTGTGTGCGCACACACGAGCTTAAGCAAAGCCGGAGCTCAAATGTGTGAGTATTTGCAGATGTTACCCTGACAGTAATGCTGGCGTTTCTGGCTTCCAATTAGCTAGCTAATTAACGTCTGTGAATCATGGGTATCCACAGCGAGTGGGTATCGGCTCAGAGGGTGGATGTTTATGTCAGAAGGTGAGCAGTGTGACTGGCCCGGCAGCTGACCCAGCGTTTGTTTGCCTTGTAGACGAGCTCTCTCTGGAGCAGCACAACCCGTCGTCGCCCTCCGCGGAGCACCCACTGAAGGAGAGCGCCGCGCACAGCACTGCACACGTGGCCTTAACGGAGGCTGCCCCGGGGTCCCAGCCGAGCAGTCCTCCCCACCTCATGTCCTCTCCATCCGCTGCTACTTTTGATACAGCCTTTTTTAACCAAGGAGAACTGACCCCAAGTACAGCAGATCACAGCGTCTTTGTGGCAAATTCCGTGTCAGTGACGAGCAACGAGGTGGTCATAGATGACGATGAAATGGATAACTTTTTGCCAGAGACTCAGTGGGCCACCTCCCGCGTGGTCTCTCCGATACAGTACGTCACAGTCAGCCCCCCGGGGCTGCCCGAGGAAACAGCAGACTCCATGCTGACGCCACCATTGCCCACTGTTCCTTCACAAGATGAAGAAGTGACGTCCGCCTGGCAAGACACAATGCAACAACCGACAACGTGTGCTGACTCCCCCAGTCATTGCAGTGTTTTTCCGTCAACTTTTCTTGCTTCCGAGGCCATGATTCCAACCCCTAGTAGGAATTTGGTGCTTTATCCTACTGACCCTTATGGACGCTCATCAAGCAGGACTTTGCTGGAGGTCGTGGCTTCAAGAACAGAGGGCGTAGAAACCCTCCTTTTTAGCTCCACATCTTCAGTGCCTCAGCCGTCAGGCGATGGCCTCACTCAGCCATTCCCCCCCTCGGGGGAGGCCTCAGCGCCTCCAGAGGGTGTTCTGGCCCTGGGTTCAGACAGATACCCTGATGGGACCACTGCTTTGAGTCAGAGTCTAAAAGAAACCATCTCTCCAAGAACATCTCCAACTGTAACTACATCCCAGATGGCCCTTGCTTTTAGCAGCAGCTGCAGCATAAACTCAGCTTTGTTTTCAAGTCCTCCTGCATTTGTGTCCTTTTCTACTCGGTCAGCTGATGTTTCATATGACCCCGTTCTTCCTGGCAATTCCAGGGAAGCATCCGAATTGCCTGGCAGTTCAGTGGTTCCAGACCATGCGGACGACACTCCTGTCTGGAGCCCAGCGTCTCCACTCAGACCGTACACGTGGTGCGGGTCCTGCTCTATGGCATCACCACGGCACGTTCTGTCCACAAGCCTCGTGGAGAAAGAAGGGGGCTCAGGGGACAGTGCTGAGACCATGACCGTATGGGAAGCGAGCAGCATCCCTCCACCAAGCAGCACCTCTCCACCGAGCAGCATAGCAGAGGACGTCTCTGAATTTGAGGAAGATCCTCAAGAATATAACCTACTTTTCCCCTCAAGACCAATAGTTCCACTTTCTTCTCGGTTTGTGGAAATCTCAGAAGCAAGCATGGGTCTTCCGGCCGAGGTGGCCGGGAGGAGCTTCAGGATCACACAAGCGCATCCTTCCCACGGCCCCTCCCCGCCAGTGTCACTCGATCCTGCTTCCTCTGGCTCCGTCTCTGCCATTGAAACTCAAGTAGTGCCGCCCAGTGTGACAGCTGTGTTTCCCTCGGCCGTCCCTGGTGTTCTCCTCGACTCGTCTTTCTCCGTCACGGCCGATGAAAACACGCCATCACTTGCTTCCGGAGACCCGACGCCTTTTACGTCTTACGGTTTGGAGCCTTCCGTAGAGGCTCCGCTTTTCCCTGCCCGAGAACGCGCCAGTGCTTCCCAACACGAAACCAGAAGGACTTTGGGGTTTGCATCCAGCTTTTCCTCAACTCCACCGCTGGAATTCAGCAGCTCGGCCCCTTTGTCTCCAGAAGGACTTGCGTCTCCATCTCCGATGTCAAGTGACGTGTCGACCGTCCTTGCTCAGGCCTTTCCCACCTTGGTCAAGACACTTATGTTGTCTGACTCTCCCAATCTGCAGTCACCTCCGCTCTCTGTTCCTAATTCCACAAACCTTGACTTTTCTCAGCTCTGGCCGAGTTCAGACCTCCTTTTAAATGCATCCACGTTTCTGCCTAGTTACTCTGAAATGTCGCTTCTCTCAAGCTTCTACTCCACGTCTCTCACGCTCTCTGAAGCAGCCACCGTTTCACCGGCAGATTCTGAAGCCCGTTTTACCTCAGTTTTCACGGAAACTACCTCCTATTTTGAGTTTTCACTCGTACCCCACGAATCGGCGGTCCCCACGCAGGTGCCCTCCAGCTCTGAGCCCATCCTTGACATTTCAACTGCTGGAGCGCACTCAGCGTCACTTCTGACTGCTTTTCAGACAACACCCCCTGTAACGGAATCATCCCTCTTTTCCACTCCAGCGCCTTCCGATGGGGATATCAATGCGATGGGTGATCACGCGTCTGTCTTACCCTCTTTCTCCACGGTCATTCCTACCACCACAATATTGGTCATCGCCATGTCCCCGTCCTCAGCATCCTCCGCTGTTTCTGAAGTGCTCCCCTCACCTGTACCTACAGATTCTGTATTTGTGGGCCCATCGTTCACACCCACAGATTTGCCGATGAACACAACCACTGAACTGAGCACATCTCCTGCCAGCACTGCCCCTGACGATGCTGTCGACATCATCCTGAACAGCACCCCTGAGAGTCAGAATCCCCACGAGAGCAGCACAGTCCTCCCCTTGCCGTCCCTTCATCCTGTGTCCACCTCCACTCCCGAGGCCGTGGTCACTACTCCGGCAGTGGTCACCACCAGGCCGCCGTATGTGTGCGATATCACAATTCCTGATGCCTATTTGATCACAACTGGTAAGGCCCTGCTTCCTCCTCTCTTTTGGTCGGGGTGATCTTTCTAAGATGCTGTTTGAAATGCTTATGGGATATGTAGCATCCTGGCAAAGCGTGTAGGCTTTAGGCCAAGAGATCTCTTGGGTTAGTAATCCTCACTCCTTTGCTGACCACCTGGGAGTTCTTCAGTTATTTAGCTTCTCTAAGCCTCAGTTTCCCCAGTGATTAAATAAGGATGATACTGGCACCCACTGCATTGTAACGCATAGAAAATACTCAACCCAGTGCCTGGCATAAGGAGCACCCTCACAATATGTTATTGTAGTTAGTAGTAGCAATAAGAATAAATAAAAGATTTAAACCTTAGAAGTTTTGCTAGGATATGTGTCTCTGGACCTCATCACTCATGCTTCGAAGTCATGGTTGAAACAAACCTGAGTGACTGGCCGACGGGTGGCTGCCTGTCCCATGAAGCCGTGTGCGTTCACTGCCATGTCTGTGCCAGTCTAGTGACCGGGCCTGCGGGACCAGGCTCCCTGACTTGTTCTTCATGAGAAACGACAGGGCGTGCATGAAGGCTGTGAGCTATGCATATGTACTTACGTACAATGTACTGTTGATGAGCAGCCTGTGTGTGTGTGTGTGTGTGCGTGTTGACTTTGATGGGGACGACGGGTAGAAATGAACCAAGGGGAAGGAGATGGCAGGAGAGGTAGAGGAGCAGTGGAGTGGACAGGAAGGGAGGAACAGGGAGAGGTGGAGGTGGGGAAGGAGGAGAACATGCTGGGTCTTGGTTCTCCAGGCTGAGTGACGTGAGCCCTGTGTCCTCTGCTCACCCTGGGGGTGCTGCCACCCTCCGAGAGGGTTGGGGGTAGCTGAAGCCTTCGGTCTCCCAGCTCCGCCCTCCCCAAATGAGGCAGCCATTTGTTAATTTACGTGACAGGTAATGATGGAGCACTGAGCGTGCGTGAAGTACTTTTGGAAGCGTTCCGGGATATAGAGATGAATGGCTTGGTCCCACCCCGCAAGGTGCTTAGCGTCTAGTGGGGCGGATGCTGAGCCATGTTTCCTTGGCAGCTGTGTTGGGAATGGCTGAGGCAGAGTTGTAGAAGAGTGACTGTGTGGGATAATCAGGGACGGATGTGGAAGACTGTGAACTGGAGGTCGCGTTCAAGGATGAGTGAAAGGCTGTCACCTGCAGATGGAAGGAAGTGTCCTCCAGGTTGAGAGTGTGAACGCGGAGAGAGGTCAGATAGCCCAAGGATATTCAGTTTGGCTGGTAATTAGACGGAGGTGATAAGGCGGGAAAGGAGGTTGGGACAAAGTGGTGAACTTTCATTTTCGGGACTCCAGCCCTCCAGAGGAGGGAGAGAAGGGTTTCTAATAGACATGATACTTTCTTTCCTTCCTACAAAATTGTTGCACAGTAGCCACAAAGTGGACAGTTACAAGGAGCTTATTAAAATAACTACTGAAAGCTTATTTATCTCTCGGATTCTATGAAATTTATGATACTTCTACTCTATCTTTCAGAACTTATTATTCTACAGATAATTAGAAACCATTTTAGAAATACCGCTCAGAATATCAAATATATGTAGCATGGCTTAACTTTCATATATGACATACATTTAAGGAGTTTGATATCCTTTGTTAGGGATCCATGTATTTTTTTTTTTAAGTTTTTATTGACTTCAAAGAGAGGAGGGGGAGAGGGAGAGAGAGAAAGAAACATCAATGATGAGAGAATCATTGATCAGCTGCCTCCTGCACGCCCCCGACAGGGGATTGAGCCTGCAACTTGGGCATGTGCCCTGACCAGGAATCAAAGTGTGACCTCCTGGTTTATAGGTCGACCCTCAACCACTGGACCACACAGGCTGGGCAGGGATGCATGTATTTTTAATAGTGTAAAATTCACGCATTGTAAATGTACACTTGAACCGTTGTAGTAAATGTGCAGAGTTGTGCAGAAGTGTCCACTCTGTTACGTGGTATTTTTTAAGTGGAGATGAGTGCCGTCTTCCGCTCTCAGTGATAATTGTAACTCACGGAAAGTGTCCTCTCATTTAGGATCTTCATTTAGATTTGAACCTGGGTTTTTTGTTTGTTTTCTTGTAATTATGTATCAGAGAAAAAGAGGGTTGAGGTGATTCTGTGTCCTCTGGAAGGGTTCTTGTAGAGAACCCTCTGTAATAAGTAAGAGTAATCTCCGTGGGTTCACGATGGACTCGTAGGAAGACGCTGACCACACGTATCCAGTCTGGGGTGAGGCTGCCCTTCTCACCCAGGGGTGGCCCACCCCAGGCCTCCTCAGGAGCTCTTTCTCATCTCTAATGGCTCTGAGGAATTTGGAGACACCATAAGGTCTTGGTTGATAATCCTTTTTCCCCAAAGATTATTGCACTCATATCCCAATGTTGCAGTTTTAGATCTTACTCTGATTAATTTGAGAAGATGGAGGATATGGTCGTGGGTCATGGGGACTATTCAGAGTAATATTAACAGCACCTTGAATAACGCCGTTTTGTTAGGACGTTTATGAGATGCTGAAGGAACTCGACTCTTGTTGAACATGAGACCTCCATGCTCTCTGCCCCTGGCTGGGCCACAGAGTCTGATTCCTGGTCTCACCCACGGAGGCAAGGGGTGGAGGGTTTTCTTAGCATGTCGAGCTGATGCTGTGCATGGTTGACCTGGTGACCCGGTGGTGCCTTCAAGGTCCACTGTGTTCTTTCCTCGTCGGGGCCTTATTTACAAAACGACTTTTGGAGCCACTACCACGCTTTGGCACAGCACTGGCTCTGCCTGGGGCCCAGCAGGGGGATGACACTAACCTGGTGTGGGTGTTGGCTTCGCTCTGCAGTGCTGGCCAGAAGAGCCGTGCAGGAGTACATCATTACGTCCATCAAGGAGGTGCTGAGGATTCACTTCAACCGCCCCGTGGAGCTCAAGGTGAGTCCCTGCGGCGGAGAGGCTGACGCCAGAGCCCAGGTGAAGGCAGCGTTATAGTGGTCGTGGAACGCTCTCTTTCCTCTCTTCCCTCCCTTCCCTAACTCTGCCAACGTATCCCTCTAATGGACTAATCCTGGCCCAATTAGAGGGTTGTATTGGCAGAGTTGGAACAAAGGGGCTCCAAGACCAGAGTTTGGGGTGCTGACCCTAACGATTGTGCTTCTCTTGATTTACATGAAAGGACTGGGAGTAGAGTTTACATTAGATTTTAGAGAGAGTGCCTATCCACGTTTCTGTACATTCAATGAGACAGAGGTAAATTTCCAGATGTCTTATGGTGGGTACTGTGCTAATGCCTCCTCTCCCCTCTTGAGCTCTGATGCCACACTGAGACCCCTCACCTTCCCAGTGGGAGCCACGAGCCACGAGCCACATGTGGCTACTGAGCAAATGAAATGGGGCTGTCTGAATTGAGGTGGACTGTCAGTGCCAAATACCATGGGATTTTAAAGACTTAGTGAAAAAAGGAAAGTAAAATATCTCACTAATAATTTACATTGAAACGATATGTCAGATGTCTTGGGTTAAGTAAAATGTCTTTAAAATTAATTTCACCTCTTTCTGTGTTTTTTTAATGTGGTTCCTAGAAGCTTTAAAATTGCATACGGGGCTCACATATTTCTTTTGGACAACACTGCTCAATAGGATAACTATTTCTTTATATGTGGGTTAAACACAGCAAACACTTTGAATTCTCCATAACTCCTTATTCAGTTCATATTGCTGGCTATTCTTTCTCATTGTCCTTGCTCTTGTAATTCTGTGCTATTTTTGAGAAGGATAGCAGATGTGCAAAAGTAATTACTAAAATAAAATTTTGAATGTCTGTGAAGCACTAGCTCTTCGTTTAAAACCAGCTATTTATTTTTTTACATTACTTTATTATTTTTTCTGTTCAGTACAATTTCCTGTACATGTGGTTGATGGTAATTTGGTTAGATAATTTGATAATTATTATCTTTTGTCTTCTTTATTTTCATAGGTTTATGAACTGTTCGCTGACTTCACTTTTCTGGTAACATCTGGTCCTTTCGTTTACACGGCAATATCAGTCATAAATGTGCTTATAAACAGTAAACTTGTACGCGACCAAACTCCTTTAATCCTGGCTGTGAAACCTTCCTTCCTTGTGCCGGAGTCCAGGTTCCAAGTTCAAACGGGTGAGCACACTGTCCATAATTGTTTTGACTTGTAAATAGAATTTCACTTTTTTTTAGAAGTTTTTTTTTTTTAATTTGGGGAAGATTTTTAAAAATTTATTTAAATTTTCAAAACTATTATTACGGAAAATTTCTAGCATATACAAAAGTACACAGAATAGTTTAATGAACCCCTTGCACCTCTCATACGGTTTCAACAATTTTCAACTCCTTGTTATATCCACACTCCCATCTACATCCCTCCTCTTACATTATTTTGTTTGTTTTTTCATTAAATTTATTGGGGCGACATTTGCTAATGAAATTATAAGTTTCGAATGTACACTTCTGTGATATATTATCTATATATTGCATTGTGTGCCTACCACCCAAAATCAAATCTCCATCCATCACCCCTTTATCCTTTGCTACTCTCCAACCCCCTTTCCCTCTGGTAACTGCCATGCTGTTGTCTGTGTCTATGAATTTTGTTTATCTGTTCTTCTTGTTTGTTGATTTGTTGCTTTCAGTTTTATATCCATATGAGTGAAATCATGGTTCTTGACTTTTTCTGTCTGACTTATTTCTGAAATACTGCCATTTGTGACAACATGAATCAGTCTTGAGACTATCTTACATTATTTTATTATGACATCATATCATCTCATTCATAAATATTTCAGCCCATGTCTCGAAAAGAGAAGGATTATTAAACATATATACATAAATACATGTACACACACACACATACATGCATCCATATATACATATATATGTCATATACATTTATCTGTCAATATCATTATCACACTCCACAAAGTTCACAGTAATTCTTTACTATCATGTCTAACTTTTTATTATGGACACTTTTCAAACATACAAAAAATAGAATAACATATTAAGCCCACATATGACCATCACTAAGCTTAAGAAATTATCAACATTTTCCCAATTTTGTTTCATCTATCTCTCACACATTTTTTTGAGGAAGGTAGAGTGTTTTAAAGCAATTCCAGATATCATGTCATTTTCCCATAAATACTTAAGAATTCATCTCTAATTCATATATATTTTGAAATGTTTCAGTCAAATATTTTCTCATTTAAAAATGATAACGTCACCTTCACATTGCATATTTTTGTTTGTAGCGGAGATGGCTTTCTGCAGTTCCATGACATATGCATAAAAAATAACACATCGTAGAACTTAACCCTGTTTATGGATGAATTAGTTGATTTAGATACTATTTCTCCCTCTCCTTACTCCTTGATACTAAAGAAATGCCTCGTTCATGGGCCTGTGATTTCTTTCAGTCCTTCAGTTTGTGCCTCCGAGCGTGGATACTGGCTTCTGTAACTTCACCCAGCGCATCGAGAAAGGCCTGATGATAGCGCTCTCCGAAGTGAGGAAACACCACCAGGGCACGTATAACCTCACAGTGCAGGTGAGAACAGCACTGGATGCAGAACAAGGTGCTTTAGCCTTTAAAGAGGCTAGTTTTATGTTTCGAAAGGAGCTGCACTTAACCCTTGTTAATTCGCTCCAGTGGAGGGAATTCCATTCACGTGGATCTGGGTTGATCTCTTTTCTTGGCATTGGAGTAGCATAACCAGGGAGCTCAGATCTGGTGAGCTGAGGAGAGATGAGTATATGCAGGAGATTCAAGAATGTTTTAAAAAGGAACCATATCAACCTGTAGCATATCCAGTGGGGGTAATGCCTAAATAAACTGTTGTTCCCTATTGTGGCATACCAGGAAGGCAGTGCTTCCCTTAAAAACAGAGAGGCTAGCTACTGATCAAAGAACAGGCGTTGTATGTATTATATGGAAACTGCTGATATTTTTATATTTCTTTGATGTTTTTTCCTCCATCTTCTTTGTGTTCTCTTTCTGGAATTCGTAGTAAATAGATTTTGGTGCTCCTGGGTTCACTTTTCATACCTCTTATGTTTTTAATCTCTTTTATAATTCCCTATTTTTACAGATTTTCTAAACTTTGTCCTCCAGGTCATTCATTTACTCTTCAATTGTGTTTATTATGTTACTCAATCTCTCTATTGAATTTTCTTTCAGCCATCACTTTTTCATTGTTCTTTGCTCCTTCATAAAATTTTTTTATTTCAGCCTTTCCTGCAGTGATTCAGGATTCTCTCATATGAGGATATAATGTCACCTTGAAAGTCTCTGAGAACATTAGTGTTTTTTAAAAGTTGTCTTTGGATTCCATTCCCGGTCAGGGCACATGCCTGGGTTGTGGGCTCGATCCGATTTATTATTCTCTCTCATCATTGATGTTTCTCTCTCTCCCCCTCCCTCTCTCCCTCTCTTCTCCTTCCTCTCTGAAATCAGTACAAATATATTTTTAAAATAAAGTTGTCTTCTGTTTGCTGGGTTATCTTTATTTTCTTTGCAGCCATTGTACTGTGTCAGTCTTGGCTCTTTGCTTTCGTGCTATCGGTTTTCTGTAAATGCCTGGAGACCATTGGTTGGTTGGTGTTGGAATGAAGGAGCAGGTGGTTAATTTTGGCAGCTCATTTGGCTTTCCCCTTCCGCTGTTGGGTTTGTTTCTCTGTCACCCTTGTGTCCTGATGGGAGACTCAGTGGAACACTGGGCACTGGGCAGACTCTGTTGGTGGTGGGCTTCTCTCTGGGGCCATGAGTGGTCAGAGACAGCAGACGGGGACCCCTGCCACCAGTGCAAGAAAAGGAAGTTGTGCCCGGGGATGGAGCGTGTTTGTATTTTTCAAGGCAGAGCTGCTTTTTCTTTCATTGTCTCTCCTTCTTTGTCTCTTGTGGACACTACCGACCCTTGCTTAGGGTTCTGACCGTGGGTAAGATCTCTCGTCTTCTCAGGCAGGGAGCTCATTGTCCTTAGGGAGCAGTGCTTTGAGCTATTTTGGTGGAGACGTGGCTGCTATTAGCATCTCTGTGTTGTCCTGGGTGTGGCTATTAGAAAGGAAAGAGGAGGGAGGAAATGGACTGGGCTCCTGGGCACACAGCCTTTAATTAATTATGGCAGCAGACTCTGGGTTCTTCTGGATCCCAACTGTGGAGCCTGAGCCTGTGTGTGTTCTGGGTCTTGGTCACTCCGTTCTGGTTTATATCAGCATGATCCCATCCTCTCCATTTTCCAGAAATTTGACAGAATCTCAGGTTTTCTTCCATTCTCAGTGCCGTTATGGACTTACACTTCTTTGTTCAGCTTTACTGTTCTTTCTGTGGGCTCTAGGATGGGAGGGGGAGAGGAAGGGACTATACACACATGTGCTCAGTTCATCACTTAATGTAAAAACATTTTCACTATCCTGAGGATTTAAAGTATTGCAAAAGGGAACCAGGACATTGAAACCCGTTACTCTTCCTTTAAAAATGTTCCGTCTTTTTTTTTAAACCCTCATCCAAGGATATGTTTATTGATTTGGGCAGGGTGGAGGGAAGAGAGAGAGAGAGAGAGAGAGAGAGAGAGAGAGAGAGAGAGAGAGAGAGAGAGAGATGGATGGATTAGAGAGGTGAGAGAGAAACATCACTTAGTTGCCTCCTGTACACGCCCCCTACTGGGGATTGAACCCACAGCCTAGGTATGTGTGCCTTGACCAGGAATTGAACCTGCAACCTTTTGGTGTACAGGACAATGCTCCAACCAACTGAGCCACATGGCTAGGGCCAAAAATGTACCCTCTTTTTGGGGAGAAAAAAAATCAACGAGAGAAATTATAGTCAAGCTTTCAGCGGTCTGTTTTCATTTATTATAGAAACTGCTTTTGACTTCCTTCTTTCAGATCTTGAATATCACTGTGGGCTCTCCCAGGGTGGCGCCTCGCCGGGGCCCCGTGAACATCATCTTTGCTGTTAAAGGCACGCAGGGGTTCTGGAATGGGACGCAAGTGAGCGAGCTGCTCAGGAACCTGAGTGTGGTGGAGTTCAGTTTCTATCTGGGGTACCCGGTGCTCCAGATCGCCGAACGTGAGTACTGCTCTCCTGGACAGCGCTGGGAATGCGGCTGCGAGCATTTTGTTGGTGGCCCGCTTTTTCTCAAATGAAATGTTTAGCCGAAATCCAGAATATAAACCAGATACCTTTGGAACGTCTCAGAATCAAGCCAGGGTGGGCCTCCAGAGCCCTCCTCACCCTGGGCCTCGGTTTTTTTCTCTGTTGAGAGGAATGGGGTGCTATTAAAGATTAGGCCAGTTCTGCAAAAGGTGAAAAGAGGGTGGAGAACAGATCTCTGGTTGCCAGGGATGAGGGTGGGAGGAAAGCTAGATCACAAAAAGGGTAGCAGGAGGCAATTTGGCCGGGGAGGGCAATGAGATTGTTCTACATCTTTATTGTGGTGGTGGTTACGTGACTCTATGCATTTGTCAAAGCCCGTAAAACTAGACCCCCAAAACAGTGAGACTTAAACAAACAAAACAAAACTTTTCTTCCGCAATTAGATTCACAGTGCAAAGGGAGGGGGTTGTGGGTGGAAGAGACATTTACTTCCAAAGCAAAAAAAGCAGTAGATTCCAGAGTTGAAGTCAGGCCAAAAAAAAAAAAAAAAAAAAAAAAAAAAATTCAAAATGGAACAGCCAGATAGTCTAGTGATTCTTCCTGTATTTAGTGTACTGTTAATTAAATGCTAAAGGATAACATGTCAAGTGAAGCAGTAGACAGGGACATAATTGTTATTTACATCGAGCAACTTTCAGCTGTGTGTGTGACGATGGGGGTAAAATAATACGCTGGATGATAGGTGGACGCCAGGCCTGTCCCACGCAAGCCAGACAAGGGTCGCTTGGCCCGGAGTCACTGCTGGGAAACCCAGGGCCCTGAGGAACACAGTGTGAAAACTCACTGCTCTGGAGCAATGGCTTTTCAAGGGGATGGTGCGGGTGATCCTGGGACGCGGTGTCCCACGATGTCACTGGAGCAAGCCCTTCATTTCATTTTGTCCCTCTTTCTCCGTGAAACTAATGTGCTCCGAGACTGCTCACTGTCCACACCTTCACACCAGTCGGGCATTTTCTTCTTCCATATTTAGTGCTCAATCACATAGGAAAGGCAGTCCCTTGTGACTTACCCGGTGTTTCCTTTCTGACTGTGGCAAGCATGTTTTTTACAGATTGGTCTCCTTCCCTAACCCTTTCCTTTTTATAGCCTTCCAGTACCCTGGTCTCCTTCCCTAACCCTTTCCTTTTTATAGCCTTCCAGTACCCGCAGCTCAACCTGTCTCAGTTGTTGAAGTCCTCGTGGGTAAGAACAGGTATGTGTAACGTGACACCATATTTTGGGAACTGTAATAAGAAGAAGTCTGTGCAGGGATATTAAGAATGATACTGCCTTTCCTGTTTCTCAGTCCTAAATTCAGGGCAAAGTGTACTTTAAATTCTTGGCAAAGAATGAATGAGAAAGGGATTCATATTTGACTGTGGAACGTGTCCCACTGAGTTATGGCCCAAAAAGGGTTGGCTCCCTCTAAAATTCATATATCAAGTCCAGGGCAGTCTAACCAGAATTAACAGTATTCTGACCCAGAATAGGATGAGGTGCTGAAGCAAGGATCTTTTTTGTTTTTTTCTTTCTTTCTCTAAAAGCCTTATTTGTTTGGTTTTATAAGGACAAGGAAGGTAACTTGGTGAGCAAATAAGAAGCCTTTTTAAAAGTCTTGGCGACCTGGGTCAGATATTTACAGCTATGGCATTGCCAAATGAGACTTCCTCACCTGGTTATACAAAAGTGTAAGAGGTAGTAAGCTGCTCATTGGTGCCCAGTGTGTGAGCAGCACTGGGAGGAGCTAGTCATGGGAGGAAGCACATAGGTGGTGACAGTCACCATTTTGCGTTCCCATACCTGCTAGTCCTTCTTGCTTCACATACAACATGCCATGGAAAGGCCCCACCTCTGCCTGGTACCGTGGCCTCATTTTCCAGATAGTTTTCATAGCGGTTCAGTGACTTGCCCGTGGTCCTGTCTCAGGGGATTTGAGCCAGTGCTGGCTGAACAGAAAATATGGCAGATTGTCTGCTTAGATAATCTTGTTTACAGCAGATGTCTGAAGACAGGCACCTTATCTTGAGTCAATTTATGAGACAAGATATGAACGTAAACCATTTCCAGAAATTTTGAAAATAAGTGCAAAATGTTTGATCTTGTGCAGGCCCTCTTAGCCACCGAGCCCCTGTGCATTGCTGAGTTTCTGGGACTTCTGGCCACCAGCCCTTGTAGCACGGGGAGCTGGGAACTGTAGACAAGACTCGTGGGCAGCACTTCCGGGATTCTCCCTCGCTTTCCCCCTTTTTAATGTCTCCTCTCTAGGGCAGCGATTTTCAACCTGGGCGTCGCAAGAATTTTTAAAACCTGCAGCACCCATGCTATTTAGTTAGGGGCACTGACCTCTTTTCCCTTAAATTGTCAAGTAAAAAACTGACAACAGCCAACACAACAATAGCCATCCGGTGTGAATGAATCAAAATTATACTAATTATTTTTTTCAGATTGCCATATTGCAGAATTTTAGTAATTAGTTTATGTGTGCCATGAGAGATGAAAAAGGTTGAAAATCGCTGCTCTAGGGATTGGCATTCTACAGTAACCCTATGCTACTTTCTCTTATACACTCACCTGTTTTTTCTGCCACCGCCAACTCACTGAGGGGCCTGTGTGTGTTTCCATTTAAATGTAGTGCTCCTGGGCGTCGTTGAGAAGCAGCTCCAGAATGAAGTGTTTCAAGCTGAGATGGAGCGCAAACTGGCCCAGCTGCTGAGTGAGGTTTCCACCCGGAGGCGGATGTGGAGAAGGGCCACCGTGGCTGCCGGGAACAGCGTGGTGCAGGTACCCAGGGGGGCCAGAGGAGGAGGGGAGGAGAGAGAGCAGGCTAACACTGTCCCGTATTTTCATGCAAAGGAGAAAATTCTGACTGAGGTGGATTGCTATAGTAAGGTGGCAACTGAATGGGGTAGCATTTCAGTTCAACTAGAGTCTTAGACAAATATTTCCTGAGTCCTCAGTAAGGGGTTGGTACAGGAATGGATGTTATGGGGAGCACAGTGGAAGAATTGTGTTAGTGGATTGTCATGCCATCAGATGACCTTATTTTTCAAAAAGTAATTTTTTAATACCCAGAATGTAATCAGTTGTAGAATGGTAATGTTACTCATAGCATCGTAGAGAGAACCATTCATCGGGAACAGGCCATAAGAGATCGGAAAGAGGAAAATGTTCTGCCCTGTATTCTAGCTACCCCCCCCCCCCCCCCCGGCTGTCTCGCATTGCTCAAATGTTCTTCACCCTGTAACTTGGCAGAGAGGTTACAAATGACAGATTCATTTGAGTCAAAAAGTGACCCATTTTAAAGTGCACAGGCTCACAGTGAGTTGGAGGTTGGGGCTGAGGTATATTCCATCTCAATGTGCATTAATGTTATTTTGGATTTTTCCTTTACCAACTGCTGCTTGTAGAGCTAGGAAAATGGGATATTTAGAACTGTGGCATTCCAGACAGGAAACCAGGGTGGAACCCAGACATGTCAGGGTGGGGAGGTTGATGGTTTAGGAGCATTAGAGAGAAGAATGGAGAACTGATGCTTGTGTTGGTGGGGGATTGTTGGCCTAGAGCTAGTAGCATCATTGCCCCCAACTCTTTTACCAGGTTTCCCCTGTAAGCATTGCTCTTTATTTCCCCTCCCACAGAAGTGGTGGTTAGGTTTCTAAAATAGTTCCTTTGCTGGATGCAATAGAATACAGAGGAACTTGCCCTAGTCGGTTTGGCTCAGTGGATAGAGCGTTGGCTTGCGGACCCAAGGCTCCCCGGTTTGATTCCAGTCAAGGGCACATGCCTGCATTGCGGGCTCGGACCAACATGCAGGGGGTAGCCAATCAATGATTCCCTCTCATCGTTGATGTTTCTATCTCTCTCTGCCTCTTTTTTCCTCTCTGAAATAAATAGGGATGTATTTAAAAAAAAACACAATGGAAAAATATCCTTGGGTGAGGATTAAAAAAAAAAATGAATACAGAGGAACTCAAAAACTAATAAAAATTGAGAGTAATATTATGGTAATTAATATAACTATAAAACAAATATATATGAATATAAAATAAATAAAAATGAAAATAAATTATAAAAGGTTGGCCTTATTCAGTAACCTTGGCTTCACAGAACTCAAGGTCTGGGTAGAGGTTAATAAATGCACATAATGCAGTTATAAAGCACCATCAGATGACATGATGAGGTGCTACATTAGATTGGAAGGCTCCATAAGGAATATTGGATTTGTGAACATTAACCAAACTACCCCATGGTAACGGTGCCATCTGATGGGTTGCTTAGAAACCGTGCCCTGCTTCTCATCTGCATTTGAGACAAGGACTTAAGTGCAGAGCACAGGACCCTTCAGACATGTTTGTAAAAGTGAAAGTATTAAAACAATCTAAATGTCCAGCATCTGGGGAATGGGTAAATAAATTGTCGTGACCTTTTATATGTTGGAATATAGTGCAGCCATTGTCATTTTTTTAAATTAGTGAGCAATATAGAAAAATCTTAAAGAGAGGCTGTAAAAGAATGTATGCAATTTAATCCAAATGTTAATGTAAAATCCATGAAAAAATTAATGGAAGGAAATATGCCAAAATATTTACAGTGATTTTCTTTGGTTGAATTTGAGGTGATTTTCATTTTATTCATTATATATTTTCCTTCGTGCTTTTCGAAATTTCTCCAATGAACATGTAATTTCTATAGTGAACATGTGATTTTAATCAGAAAATAATTTTTTATACTAAGTATTTTATTTGTATGCTGCTGCCAGTGTATATAAAATAATCATTCTTGTGAAATAGAAATTCATGAAAATTCAGAGAGGTAGATGTTAAGGACTAACAAAAGCAGAAGTTTGTGTAGTATGACACATGTTATAGGGTAAGCTTTTTGTACAGGCTTCAGATTTAGCTCTCTGACTATTCACCAGTTCAAGAAAAGTGGTTTAGAACGCCTTCAAAATTCATTTTACTACAAGAAGGAACTAGCTTTCTGGGGTCTGAAGGGATTGGTACTTGAAGATACTCCAGTCAGCAGGAGGTCAGCATTCTGCAGACAGAATTGTTTCAAATCTGCAGCTGCCTGGGAAACCTTCACGCGGTGAGCCCGGCCCCCAGCCAGAGCTGTTGAACCACTTTCTTCATAGCGGTGACGCTGGAGGAACCAGACATGGTGCATGCGAGCGCCGGGCAGATTGGCTGGTAGCGGGTTGCAGGTCTGCGGGGGCCAGATGGCGGGGCAGCAGAAAATAATGTTAAAAATGAAATTGAAAATGTTGCCCAAAATGATGACTCTGTCACACCGTGGTTGCATGGATTCCCGCTAGGAGTCTGATAAGAGGTCACCCAAAAAGATGCTGGAATGAGCTTTTACTGACTGTGATTGACTTGCTTTTTATTTTTTTTTAATTTTGATTGGTCAAAGTATTACATATGTCTCCTTTTCCCCCGATTGACACCCCCCCCCCCAACCACTCCCTCTCCCCAGTAGATTTGCTTTTTAGTAGCCCTTTGTTAATAGTCATCCTGAAGACTAATAAAAAATTAATACCACTCAGGGACAGGAGTAGGTGGTTAGGAAACAGAAGTGGTCAGGGAACTGGCCTAGAAACACCAAACAGAGGGCAGGACCGATGAGCACATTTCAGGATGGAGAGGCATAAAGAACGGTTTCTCCAGGGATGAGGGTTTGGACCCGTGTTGTTAAGGATCTTTATATAAGAAGGTGTTCGCAGTGAAATCATGAAGTTGTTGATTGACCAGAAGTTTCCAGTGGTGAGGGAGTCCAGCAGCCGTGTCTGGAGTGCAAGGCAGTGTTACAGCCCTGCACATGTGGCTAGAAAAGTGGCAGCTCTTTTGCCAATAGCAGGTGCAGAGACCAAAGGTTCTAATTGCGTGTCTGAAATAGAGGGCTTGGAGTCACAGTGGATCACTTACTCAGAACACCAGTCAGCGTCCTGCTGGAGTCTGATTGCATATTAATAAGAGAAATAGCACAGAATAGAAAACTCTATTTATGTAAAACTGTGACCTATCAAATGTACCAATTTCTGAAGTGCTAATGTAAAGGACTACCCTGAACACCAGAGAGATACAGATTTTGGAACAAATCGAAGTACTATTTAATCCGGCAAATTATGTATTTATGAGATTTTTTCCCCAGCTTGATTGAGATACAATTGATGTAGGACATTGTGTAAGTTTAAGGTGTGCAATGTAATGATGTGACATAAGTACATATTGTGAAATGATTACCGCAGTAAGGTTAGTTAGTTAATACTCCCATTGCTCACAGTTACTTTTGTGTATGTGTGTGTGTGGTTAAGAACAGGTAAGGTCTATTCTCTTAGCAACTCTTAAGTATACAGCATAGTATCATTAACTGCATTCTCCATGCTGTATATTAGATCCCCAGACATAAAACTAGAAGTTGGTTCTCTTTGACAACCTGTACCCATTTCCCTCAAGCCCAGCTTCTGGAAGCCACCAATCTACTCTGTGAGTTGCCTTTTTTTTTTTTTTTTTAAGATTCCACATATAGATGAGATCATACAGTATGTTTCTTTGACTTATGTCACTTAACATAATGCTATCAAGGTCCGTCCATGTTGTTATAAATGGCAGGATTTCCTGCTATGTTTATGGGTGAATATTTTATTTATTTATTTATTTATTTATTTATTTATTTATTGCTTAAAGTATTACAAAGGGTATTACATATGTATCCATTTTATCCCCCCGCCCTAGACAGTCGCCTAGCCTCCCCTATCACCCAGTGTCTTATGTCCATTGGTTATGCTTACATGCATGCATACAAGTCCTTTAGTTGATCTCTTACCCCCCTACCTCCTGCCCCCCAACCCTCCCCGGCCTTCCCGCTGCAGTTTGACAATCTGTTTGAGGCAGCTCTGCCTCTGTATCTATTATTGTTCAAAAGTTTATAATGGTCTCTATTGTCCATGAATAGTGAGATCATGTGGTATTTTTCCTTTATTGACTGGCTTATTTCACTTAGCATAATGCTCTCCAGTTCCATCCATGACGTTGCAAATGGTAAGAGTTCCTTCCTTTTTACAGCAGCATAGTATTCCATCGTGTAGATGTACCACAGTTTTCTAATCCATTCATCTACTGGTGGGCACTTAGGCTGTTTCCAGATCTTAGCTATGGTGAATTGTGCTGCTATGAACATAGGGGTGCATATATCCTTTCTGATTGGTGTTTCTGGTTTCCTGGGATATATTCCTAGAAGTGGGATCACAGGGTCAAATGGGAGTTCCATTTTCAGTTTTTTAAGGAAACTCCATACTGTCTTCCATAGTGGCTGCACCAGTCTGCATTCCCACCAGCAGTGCACAAGTGTTCCTTTTTCTCCACATCCTCTCCAGCACTTGTCGTTTGTTGATTTGTTGATGATAGCCAGTCTGACAGGTGTGAGATGGTACCTCATTGCTGTTTTGATTTGCATCTCTCGGATGATTAGTGACTTTGAGCATGTTTTCATATGTCTCTTGGCTTTCTGAATGTCCTCTTTTGAAAGGTGTCTATTTAGGTCCTTTGCCCATTTTTTGATTGGATTGTTTATCTTCCTTTTGTTAAGTTGTATGAGTTCCCTATAAATTTTGGAGATTAGGCCCTTATCAGATATGTCATTGGCAAATATGTTTTCCCACACAGTGGGTTTTCTCGTTGTTTTGTTGATGGTTTCTTTTGCTGTGCAGAAGCTTTTTATTTTGATGTAGTCCCATTTGTTCATTTTTTCTTTAGTTTCAAGTGCCCTAGGAGCTGTATCAGTGAAGAAATTGCTTCGGCATATGTCTGAGATTTTCTTGCCTTTGGATTCTTCTAGAATTTTTATGGTATCCTGTCGTACATTTAAGTCCTTTATCCATTTTGAGTTTATTTTTGTGTATGGTGTAAGTTGGTGGTCTAGTTTCATTTTCTTGCATATATCTGTCCAATTTTCCCAACACCATTTATTGAAGAGACTATCTTGGCTCCATTGTATGTTCTTGCCTCCTTTGTCAAATATTAATTGAGCATATTGGTTCGGGCCGATTTCTGGGCTCTCTATTCTATTCCATTGATCTATATGCCTATTCTTGTGCCAGTACCAGGCAGTTTTGAGAACAGTGGCTTTGTAATACAACTTGATATCTGGTATTGAGATCCCACCTACTTTGTTCTTTTTCAGGATTGCTGCAGCTATTCGGGGTCTTTTTTTATTCCAGATGAATTTTTGGAAAGTTCGTTCTAGATCTCTGAAGTATGCTGTTGGTACTTTAATGGGAAGTGCGTTGAATTTATAGATTGCTTTGGGTAGTATGGACATTTTAATGATGTTGATTCTACCAATCCATGAACACGGTATGTTCTTCCATCTGTTTATGTCTTCCTCTATGTCTTTTTTCAACGTCCTGTAGTTTTCTGAGTAGAGGTCTTTTACCTCTTTAGTTAAGTTTATCCCTAGGTAGCTTAATTTTTTTGGTGCGATGGTAAATGGGATTGTTTTTATAATCTCTCTTTCTGAAAGTTCACTATTGGTGTATAGAAATGCCTCGGATTTCTTGGGGTTAATTTTGTATCCTGCTACATTGCCAAATTCATGTATTAAGTCTAGTAGCTTTTTGATGGAATCTCTAGGGTTTTGTATGTATAATATCATGTCGTCTGCAAATAAGGACAGTTTTACTTCCTCTTTTCCAATTTGGATGCCTTTTATTTCTTCTTCTTGCCGAATTGCAATGGCTAACACTTCCAGTACTATGTTGAACAGGAGTGGTGAGAGGGGGCATCCCTGTCTTGTTCCTGTTCTTAGGGGAAATGGTGTTAGTTTTTGTCCGTTGAGTATGATGTTGGCTGTGGGCCTGTCATATATGGCTTTTATTGTGTTGAGGTATGATCCTTCTACTCCCACCTTGCTGAGAGTTTTTATCAAAAATGGGTGTTGAATTTTGTCAAATGCTTTTTCTGCATCAATTGATATGATATGGGTGAATATTATTCCATTTTTTATGTATGCTAATTTTCTTTGTTCACCCATACATACACACTTAACGTTGTTTCCATGTCTTGGCTGTTGTGAATAATAATGCAGTGAGTATGAGGGTGCAGATATCTCTTCAACACAGTGAATTCATTTCCTTTGGATATTTACCCAGAAGTATAATTGCTGGATCATAGGGTAGTTCTATTTTTTAAAATTTGGAGGAACTGCCATACTATTTCCCATAATGGCTGTACCAATTTATATTCCCACCAACAGTGCACTAGGGTTCCCTTTTTATAACATCCTACCAGCACTTATCTCTTGCTTTTTGGTATTAGCTATTCTAACAGGTATGAGGTGATATCTTATGGTGGTTTTGATTTGCATTTTCCTGATGACTAAGATATTGAGCACCTTTTCATATGCCTGTTGGCATTTGTATGTCTTCGGTAGAAAAATGTCTATTCAAAAAAAATTATTTTTATTTTATTTTTTGCTGTTGAGATATATGAGTTCCTTGTATATTTTGGATATTAAATCTTTATCAGATATATGATTTGCAAATATTTCTCACATTCCATAGGTTGCCTTTTCATTTTTTAAAAAATATATTTTATTGATTTTTTACAGAGAAGAAAGGAGAGGGATAGAGAGTTAGAAACATCGATGAGAGAGATCGATCAGCTGCCTCCTGCACGCCCCCAACTGGGGATGTGCCCATAACCAAGGTACATGCCCTTGACCGTAATTGAACCCAGGACCCTTGAGTCTGCAGGCTGACGCTCCATCCACTGAGCCAAACCGGTTCGGCGCCTTTTCATTTTTGTTGATTGTTTCTTTTGCTGTGTAGAAACTTTTTAGTTTGATGAAGTTCCACTTGTTTATTTTTGCTTTTGTTGCTTGTGCTTTGGGTCTCCTATCTAAAAAATCTTTGCCAAGACCAGTGTTAAGGAGCTTTTTTCACTGATTCCTTCTAAGTGTTTCATGGTTTCAGGTATTACACTTACGTCTTTCCATTAAGAACTAATTTTGTGAGTGATATAAGTGGCCCAGTTTCATTCTTTTGCATGTGAATATCTGGTTTTCCTAATACTATTAATCAAAGAGACTGTCTTTTCCCATTGAGCATTCTTGGCTCCTTTGTCAGCAGGGTCTTTTGTGGTTCCATATAGAGTTTTGGATTATTTTCTCTATTTCTGTAAAAAATGCCATTGGAATTTTGATAGGGATTGCATTGAATTTCTACTTTGGGTAATATGGACTAATATTTTAACAATATTAATTCTTCTTATATGTGAACATGGAATATCTTTCTATTTATTTGTGTTTTCTTCAATCATCGATGTCTTATAATCTTTAGTGTACATATTTTTCACTTGCTTGGCTAAATTTATTCCCAAGTATTTTCTTATTTTTGATGCTATTGTGAATGGCACTATTTTCTTTATTTCTTTTTCAGATAGTTCATTGTGAGTTTATAGAAATATAACTGATTTATTTCATTGTGTTGAGTTTGTACCCTGCAAATTTACGAATTCATTTATTAATTTTAATAGTTTTTTGGTAGAGTTTTTAGTGTTTTTTTTTAATTTGTAAGATCATGTCATCTGAAAGCAGAGACAATTGTATGTCTTCCATTCTGATTTGGATGCCTTGTGTTTGTTTTTCTTGCCTGATTGCTGTGGCTAGGACTTCTGTAGTGTCTTGAATAGGAGTGGTGAGAGTAGGTAGGTACCCTTGTCGTGTTCCTGATCTTAGAGAAAAAGTTTTCAACCTTTCATCATTGAGTATGATACTAGCTATGGATTTGCAAATATGGCCTTTACAACGTTGAGGTATGATCCTTCTATACTCAGTTTGTTGAGAGTTTTTTTTAATCATGAATGAATGTTGAATTTTGTCAAATGCTTTTTCTACTTCTGTTGAATCATTTTATGATTTTTATCTTTCAGATATTAATGTGATGTATCACACTTTTTGATTTGCAAATGTTGACCCATCCCTGAGATGCAAAGAGGTTGACCCATCCTTCCATCTCAGAGATGAAGCCCACTTAATCACGGTGTATAATCCTTTTAATGTGCTGTTCAATTTGGTTTGCTAGTATTTTGTTGAGAAACTTTGCATCTCCTAGCATGTTCATTGGATATATTGATCTTTAGTTTACTTTCCTGATAGTGTCCTTACCTGACTTTGGTATCAGGATAATGTTGGCTTCATAAAATAGGTTTGGGAGCATCCCTGCCTCTTCAATTGTTGGGAAATTTTTTAGAAGGATTAGTGTTAACTCTTTTTAAATGTTTGGTATAATTTGTCAGTGAGACCCATCTGGTCCTGGGCTTTTCTCTGTTGGGAATTTTTTTTATTATTGCTTCTATCTCTTTACTTGTTACTGATCTGTTCAGATATTCTGTTTCTTCATGATTTAGTTTTGGTAGTTTGTATGGTTCTAGGAATTAATCTATTTCTTCTAGATTGTCCAATTTGTTGGTGTATAATTACTTATAGTAGTCTCTTTTGATCCTTTCTATTTCTGTGGTATATGTTGTAATACCTCCTCTGTCATTTGTAATTTTTGAGAACTCTTACTTTTTCTTGGTTAGTGTAGCTAAACGTTTGTTAATTTTGTTTATCTTTTCAAAGAACCAACTCATTTTGTTAATCTCTTCTATTGTTTTCCTGTTCTCTATTTGATTTATTTCTGCTGTAATATTTTTATTTCCTTCTGCTCCCTTTGGGCTGAGTTTTTTCTTCATACTCTAGTTCCTAGAGTTGTAAATTGATTGCTTATTTGAGATATTTCTTTTTCATGGTGTATACATTTATAGCTATAAACATTATTATAACTGTTTTTGCTGCATCTCATAAGTTTTGGTATGTTGTGTTTCTGCTTTCAATTGTTTTAAGGTATTTTCTTATTTTTCTTTTGATCTTTTCTTTGGTCCATTGGTTGTTTCAGGAGTGTGTTGTTTAATTTCCACGTATTTGTGAATTTTCCAGCTTTCCTTTTTATTATTGATTCTAGTTTCACTATTGTGGTCTGTAAAGATACGTGATAAAATTTCTTGAGTTTGTTGAGACTATTTTTGTGGCCTAGCATATGGTCTAGCCTAGAAACTGTTCTGTGTGCACTTGAGAAGAATGTGTATTCTGCCATTGGATGTAATTTTCTGTGTATGTCTCTTAG
Source organism: Myotis daubentonii (assembly GCF_963259705.1). Taxonomy (NCBI): domain Eukaryota; kingdom Metazoa; phylum Chordata; class Mammalia; order Chiroptera; family Vespertilionidae; genus Myotis; species Myotis daubentonii. The sequence continues at coordinate 31,185,510 of NC_081849.1, read as the reverse complement.
GTTCCTTTGGTCTATAGCAGGGGTGGGCAAACTTTTTGACTCGAGGGCCACAATGGGTTCTTAAACTGGACCGGAGGGCCGGAACAAAAGCATGGATGGTGTGTTTGTGTGAACTAATATAAATTCAAAGTAAACATCATTACATAAAAGGGTACGGTCTTTTTTTTTTTTTTAGTTTTATTCATTTCAACCGGGCCGGATCTGGCCCACAGGCTGTAGTTTGCCCACGGCTGGTCTATAGTGTTGTTCAAATCTTCTGTTTCCTTATTGATTCTCTGAATGATCTGTCCATTATCGAGGGTGGGGTCTTAAAGAATGTATCAGAGTTTTTATCCCAAGGGCAGTGGTTCTCAAGCGGCATGATTTTGCTCCCCCCAGGCACATTTTGGCACTGCCTGGAGACATTCTGCTTGTCACAACTGATGAGGGGGGCGTGGCTGTTACCTCTGGCTTCTGGCAAGTAGAGGGAAGGGATGCTTCTAAACGTCTTATAGTGCTCAGTACAGACCTTCACATCTAAGAATTACCTGGACCAAAATGGCAATAGTACTGAGGTTGAGAAGCCCTGTCCCAGAAGAACAGAGAGAAAATACTGACAGATTCAAGAAGCGATCAGATAGAACCACTAATAGTTCCTCTGTGGTTGATGCTATGAGGACAGGAGCATCCTCCCATGACACATTGGAGCTTCTTGGTAGATTCCCGGACTGGCAGCCTGTGGTCTGTGTACCCTCCTGGCCTTTTGTCTCAGAGAAGCCTTCGAGCAACCCGAAGCGCCTTTGCTATTCTACACAGAGGAACTTGCATCTTAACGGTCCCTCTTCCCAGCAAGAGAGCATGGTAGGGATTCCAGAACCCGAAATAATGTAAGGAGCTTACGATGAGGACGGATAAATGCTGAATAACACAGTCAAGGTTGAGTGCCCAGAGAAAGGGCATCTGGACACATGACTTCTCAAATGCCAATGGTGTCCGTTGTCTTCCAGGTGGTAAACGTGTCGCGGCTGGAGGGAGATGACGATCCCGTGCAGCTCATCTACTTTGTGGAGGATCAAGACGGAGAACGACTCAGTGCAGTCAGGTCTTCAGACCTGATCAACAAGATCGACATCCAGAGAGCGGCCATTATCTTGGGTTACCGAATTCAAGGCGCTGTTGCCCAACGTAAGTGGCCGAGGCTTGGCCCCTGAGTAGCCATCTGCGCTGTGCTGTGATGGGCTCAAAGGCCAGTCTTTTCCTGACAGTGAACTCTGAGTTTAAAGCATTCTTAGGTGGCTGTAGTAGACCTATGTCTTACACCCATATTATTAAGTGGCACTTACATAAGATGTCAGTTGTTAGAATGTATTTGAAAAGACCTTTATTTCCATTGCTTGTGGTGATAGCCTTCACTGCCTTTTTTCCTACCTAGTATTTTGTATTCATAGCATTCTACTAGTGAGTTACAGTAACGTAAGTTTACTTTAGTACTTTTTCCCCTACTCTGGTCCTATTTCTCATTTCAAAAATTTGTCTTAGGTAAAATAACGTGTTTTCTCTGTATTTAATCCAAAATCTTACATGTCATTTTGAACGTTGGTGGGGACAGTGAGTCACGCAGGAAGCCGGGCGGTGCCCTCTGCATGTACTGGCTTCCTTCTGGGTCTTTCCACACAAAGAAGCCCTTGATCCTCACCCTTTTCAATCCTGTTTGCCTCCCTCCCTCGCCTCACACCGCTCCACTATTTAGAAAGAGGTTATTTTGATATTTCTTTATTATTTTTGGAAGATACGAGGCCCCTGTCCCCTGGCAAAGGCTGCTCTCAGTACTTTTTTCCAACTCACAGATTTGGGGTATTTAAAATTAAGAAAAGGAGTGGCACGGAAGAGTGTTTTTCTCTCTAAATATACCTTTATGAACCAGAGTGCTATTTTAATGTGACTGTTTTTCCTTTATGATCCTGAGAGCAATTCCTTTCAAAGCTCAGTGATAGTTGCTCCCAACAGTAAAGGGTAGGTGAGTGTTTAGAAGGGACTCAGCATCAGAGAACATTGGAAAACTCTGTAGGGCAAATACGTAGGTAACAAAGGCAGTTTTTAAAATGACAGCTTTGAAAGGATTTTCGGCAATAGAGGATTCTTCATGGAATCCATACTTGTCCCTGGACACTAACCAGAAAGAGGGCTAATGGGCACACTTTCTCCATTTTGTAAGATGATGGGAGACTTAAGGCAAATAACCACGGGTGGTGTGTGTGTGTTTGAGATGTAATTGTATGTTAGTGTGTTCTATTTCAAAGCAGTGAGAAAAAATAAAGCACGTACTTACATTTTTTTTTTCATATATGACATTCCTGGTTGTCGGAGCGATGTCCCACTCCAGAGAAACACTGCACTTTTTAAAAAGATGAATTGGTCCTGGCTGCTGTGGCTCAGTTTGGTGCATGGATGGGCGTCATCCATGCACCAAAAGGTTGCTGGTTTGATTCCCAGTCAGGGCACATGTCTGGGTTGCAGGCTCAGTCGATGTTTTGCTCTCACATCAATATTCTCTCTCTCTCTCTCTCTCTCTCTCTCTCTCTCTCTCTCTCTCTCTCAAAAATCAATAAAAATATTTAAAAACAAAGATGAATTGCAGTAGGGTATGGGCACTTTCAAGCTCACTTCCACCTGTGGTGATAGTTTTTCTTTGCACCTCTCTTTCCTCCTTTTCGTGCTAAAAACCACAGGGGTAACAGTCCTGGGATTGGAATCCTATCCAACACCAGGGCAGCCCGAGGCAGCTGCGGGCCCTAGGTCAGGACCTCGTTGTGATCAACTGTGCCTCTCACAGGGTTTCACTAGGTTAGGACTAAAAAGAACATCTAGTTGTCCCAGCCTCTCAGTGTGATTCTGTCCTTCTATATTGTTTGTTGTTTTCATGCAAAATGAGCTATATTTAGGCCAAATTTAAAGGTACAGATTTTTATCACTCTGTTACCTTTCTGTTTCCTGCGTAGGCTCTGCTCTGGAACTCGGGCCTCCATCAGTGCGTGTGCTGTAGAGCAGCGGTTGCCAACCGGTGGTTCGCGGACCACTGGTGGTCTGTGAGGTCCGAAAGGTTGGCGACCGCTGCTGTAGAAGCCCGCTTCCCTCCCTCCCTCTCTCCGGAGCCTCAACCCAAACTTAAAGCAGCACGGAGAATCGTTTGTGTTGTTACATCCTGAGCAGAAACCTTTCGATCCCATGGCATGTGTTATAGTGAATGTGAAAAGAGCGCCAAGTGTGGTCCCTGCCCATGATGACTGAGATGTATTTGAAAAGATGAGACTTAGAGCCATGGCCATATTGATGTATCAACGTGGTACATGTATATAATAAAATACACCTTAAAAGAAATAGTAAGATCCTGCCTGCAAGACAGACACAACCAGAACAGAAGGCAAAGGTGAAGCCTGGAGAGGTGGTTATGAGTCAGCCCCAGTGGATGAGGGGGTTGGGCACAGAGGAGGGATATTTTGGTTTTCTGAGCCTGGTGACTGGAACCTGAGCTCTAAGAAAGCTGAGTCCTCTGAGGGATGAGTAGGGAGGGCCCAGTCCTGGGAGGCAGGGTTAGGGGAAGGAGCTGGCAAAGGAAATTGAGAAGGACAGAGTAATTGAACCATAATTGTCTAAGGCCGTGGAAGATGGGGGGCTGGGGTGGGGTGGCAGGAAGGGTGGGAGTGGTGGATTCCAAGTAAGCTTGACTTAATTTTACTTTAGTGTTATTATTATTTTAAAAACAAGCTCTGACCAGTTTTATTAAAGAACAGTTTTGCACAACTTGCTTTTCTCCCAGCTGTCCTGGCGTGCTTCTAATGATTTCAGAAGCACCCGGATCAGTGCTCGCCAGGCTGCACACTCTAGTGCAGTGGTTCTCAACCTTCCTAATGCCGCGACCCTTTAAGACAGTTCCTCATGTTGTGGTGACCCCCAACCATAAAATGATTTTCGTTGCTACTTCATAACTGTAATTTTGCTACTGTTATGAATCGTAATGTAAATATCTGATATGCAGGATGTATTTTCATTGTTACAAATTGAACATAATTAAAGCATAGTGATTAATCACAAAAACAGTATGTAATTATATATGTGTTTTCTGATGATCTTAGGCGACCCCTGTGAAAGGGTCGTTCGACCCCCAAAGCGGTTGCGACCCACAGGTTGAGAACCGCTGCTCTAGTGTTTTCCACACGCTGTGCCCTGTCCGGTCTTATTGCCACTGTGGTGATGGACCCCAGTCCTGGCCAACATGGCATAGTCTCTATTTCGGATCCCCTGAAGGCTGGGTGCCGCTGGCGAGGATGACCAGTTTCGCTTTGCCTTGTCTGATCATTTTCAGAGTCTGCTTGTTCCCCAGCACGTACCCCAAAACGTGTTGGAACCTAGAGTCGATAGGCTCCAGTGACTTTGTCTTCTTCGCGGCCACCATCTTCCTGCTTTGGGTGTGGGGTGGCCTCCAACCAAGAGCAGCTGCCAAGATGCCTGGGGAGGGAGAAAGGAAGTGACTAAATATGATTTTAAAATTGACAGCTGGTACCTTGGGTAAATCAGTTTTGATTAAAAGCCATGTTTCCAGGGTTTAGGGAGAGACACGGGTGAGGAGATAAGACAGGGCTCGGAGCGTGTATTTAGGATTTCTACTTTTTGGTATGGAAGCATTCCTGCCGTGAGAATTGCGGGGGAGCTGGTAGAATAAACAGAGTCAGGAGATCTGGCATTAACCAAGCTTCGCCATTGAATTAGCCATGTTGCTTTAGGCATGTCCTATCTCTCACCGTGATCCCTAACCCATCCACCACATAACCGTCTGTGTTGTGCTTGTTTACCTGGTCGCGTTTCCTGTCCTCAGGAGATCATAGCTTTTATCCCGCTGCCTTGGGCTGGAATGACAGGAACTTCCCAGGTGTCTCCTAGGAGAAGGCACGCTCCCTGCCCAGAAGGGCTGTCCAGTGAGCGTGTCACTGAGAGACCTTCCTTCCTTGTCCGCAGCCGTGGACAGGGCGAAGCGGCCGTCGCCGGAGTCCCAGAGCAACAACCTCTGGGTCATCGTCGGCGTGGTCATCCCCGTGCTGGTGGTCATGGTGATCGTCGTCATCCTCTACTGGAAGCTCTGCCGCACAGACAAGCTGGACTTCCAGCCCGACGCCGTGGCCAGCATCCAGCAGCGCCAGAAGGTGAGGGCACGTCCCCGGCGGCCGTGCACGCGCCTCGCAGCAGGGATGGGGGAGCCCAGGCTCTCCATACCGAAAGAGAGCCATTAGGGACATCTTTTGGGGTTAATGGTGGTGTCCCTTTGCCTTCGCGTCTGCTTGCTGAGGCCCCCGTTCTTCTGTAGTATGAACTGTTTGCAGGAAGGTGAAGCTGTGCAAAGGCTTAGCCAGGCCTTCGAGAACCCTGACTTCCACTGAGATGTTGTTTTTGAGACCATCAGCTAGAAGATCTCATCTGTTCTGGGTATGAGTTCTAATGTCTTTTAACCCTGGATGTCTTCAGAGAATAGGGACAAAGGGAGGCTTTTCTCACATCTGTGTGTCTGTTTCTTCCATACACCACTTCCCTGGATGGCTCCTTTATTTTCCATCCACCTGTTGCAAGCTCACCTGTCCACCTTGATCGAGAGCACTTAGTCATTAAAGGATGGTAATGCATGCCATAAACGTTTCAACTTAAAATATACGAATAGGTATTTAATTGACATCCTTCAACATACCTCGTTTTTTTTCTTTCTTTTTTTATTAGTATCTGTCTACTGAGAGGAATTCTCTGTGGTCTTTCTTATAATAAATGCCCATCAGTGCAGTTTCCAGTTTGGGTTTCTTTAGAGAAGAGCAAAGCAACCTGAGTGCCAAGTTCTCCAGGTTTTATAATCCTCCCTCTTCCCGCCCTGCCGTCTTTTTGAATTGACTTCTAATTTGACAACAGCTCCTTGTCCACGTCTTCCTAAAGCATTCAGTTTCGTTTTTATAGTGGCAGCAATTCTCTTCTCACATGTTCCACCAGTTTCTGCAGTATTTAATGGCCACATGCAAGTCTCAGAGCAATGATATTGACTCTTGGTCGGTATCTAATTCACCTGGTGTGAGCAATAACATGCCACGTACCAGAGAACTCACTGCCTGCTGACATTCAGCATCATGTGAGATCAGCCATTGCTAAGGGAATGGACGTGGTCATGAACCTATGTATTTATTAACATGTACCTTCTACTCACAAAGTTAGAGGACTCACTCAGCTCTAAAAGTTGGGTAAGAAAAAGCAAATAAGAAACAAAGAATTGCCTGGTTCACCTTTGAATTTTATTCTGATTGTGTGAGTATAAAAAATTCTGGGCATTACAAACCTAGATCTGCTGAATGAAAAATAAGTATTGTTTTTACATTTATTTCAGGTCTGTAAAGGCAAACGAAGAATATTCTTTTTCTTATGAATTAACTAAGAAATGCAAAATCTTTATTAAGTTGCAAGTACATGGTTATCAAGTATGTTGGATGCATTTTATACTTCAGTATTCTAGTTATGTGTCTTCATGTATTTTTCCCCTACTTTGCCAAGGTTGTTTTGTTGTTAGACAAATGAATGGCACGGAAAAAAAACCTGGAAAAAAAATTCCTTGCTATTCCAAATGATTCAGAGTGTGAATTTCATTGTCACGAGATCAGCAATAGATTTGGAAAGTTTTTGTTCTGGTGCAGAGTCCGGTTTCAGAGAGATGTAACCAGTGCAGACGGCTGTGCATTTAGGTCTCTGGTTCCTCAGTTGCTAATGTAAACACTCACTGTGGGAGCCCATCCATTATCTGTTACTTCAAGAAGCTATCAGAGGGCCGCGTCTCTGAGGTCAAAACAGGGTAGTCCCCAAGCTTTCTCCTCCTCCCACTTTTACTTCCGAAATATTGTCACATCCCAGATGTGGCTATGAAGCAAAGGGGCAGAGTTTCCAACGGAAACGCCAGCCTTTGGAGTTGCTCAGACGTTTTTACAGGGAAGGCCTTCTGCATGGAGCCTCCCCAAGAGACGGAGTGTCTTGCTCGGAGGGCAGCACCCCGACGTTTCAGAAGCACGGGCTTTGTTTTGCTGGCACAGGAGCCCACCGTCTAGACTTATCAAGTGTTTTCAGTAGGAAAAGGATGGTCACCGAGGTGACTGTGAGAGTTCCTCTGCTTTTCTGGGTGCCTTTCTCTTTTCTCTCTCCCTCCTGCTCACCCCACCCCTGACGCTGCCTCCCTGCGACTCTGAAATCTTGTTCAAACCCCAGAGCTATGAACATCTGGAAACAATCAATCTGGTGAGCGAAAATCCACACCCCCTTCCCCTGTAAGGAAAAGGAAACCTCTTCAGATTGTCTGGGAGTCGATTAGGTTTGAAATAGGATAGAGGGAGAGGCCTTTCTGTCATATTTGGAAGCAGGGTTCTTGCTTCTTTCTAATAATAAAGAAAAACACCCTAACTTGTGCCTTTCTTTTCATCTGTGTTCTCTTTAATCTGGAGCCTAAAGTCACCACTTGTCACTGTTCCCCACAGACCTCCAGCTTGGACCCGCCTCGCCTCGCAGAGGTTCCACTTAAGGATACGAATGGCATGGGCTACCTGCTGCTGGTCCCATAGGAACTTGTTTCTTCTGCTGGGGACAGGCCACCCCCTGTTGCTGGTGCAGGACTGGAGTTCTGTTCCTGGCCGGCTGGCACCGTGGGCCGCCAGGCGGAGCTGCCTCAGAATGGCATGCTCATTCACCAGACACTGAGCATGTGCTCAGAGCCGAGCAGGCCAGGCTGGGTGACAGGCACAGATGACATGCAGTCCTGCTCTCGAGGGCTTTGGTACGGGAGGAGGACAAGGCTACAGTGGCTGATGCAGTCACAGTGTCGGTCCTTCTAGGGTGCTGCAGGAGCGGGCAGCAGGGGCCACCTCTGTCTTCCGAGAGGAGGTGATGCAGGGCTGATGGGCAGGGATGCAGCCAGATGAAGTGGGCCCAGGCGGAGGGAAGGGCACAGAGCTCGAGAAGGCTGGGACAAGGTTGTATGGAAGGGCACAGCCGAAGCTTCGGAGACAGAGGCAGGCAAGAGCCAGGCTCGGAGAGGTTTGTAGGACATGTAAGGGTGGGAAGGGATGCTGTAGGTAGTGGGGACCCACTGAATGGTTTTCGGCAGGGAGAGTAGCTGGAGTGTCTGTCGGTTTGGGACGGTCACTTCGGGGACAGTGTGGCCAGTGGATTGAAGAGATGCTCAGCCAAGTTCAGCTTGGCCCCTGTGATTGCTCTTCGATTCTCTGCAAGGATCCCATGAGGCCTCACGCAGGTGTTTCTAGTTCACCCGCAGTCAGGTGACCATGACCTGCTGTGGCCTGGGGGCAGCAGAATCTTGGAGCACTGCTCTCCCAGACTCAAGACTTGAGGGTGGCAGGGTCCCACGCAGACACACACACGGTAACAACTTTGTCTGGTGCTCACCACTGTGGAGACGTCACGTGGTTGTTGTGAGCTTTCACAGGCCACAGCCATCCAATTGTAAACGCTTAATGCATTCTCTTCGAGATCGCAGATTTTCATTTAGGCTCTGCTGGGATTGCTCTGTGGTTTCCTTTGTCACCTTAGTGCTCCTTCCCAGGGTTCAGACTCACCGAGTACTGGGGACTTCACTCTGTCTTGTCCCATCTGGGTCGTATTATATTTATGGCTCACGTGTTTTAAAATTCATCAGGCGTCTCGTCTCGCCTGTTACTTGGCTGACCTGTTCCACAAGGCCTCCCTGACTTGTCAGTGACATATTCTGGTTGGGTACTGATCCCGGGGCCTGTCCCCTTTGTGATATATTAAAGAAAGAAGGAACAGCCTGGCCAGTGTGGTTCAGTGGTTGAGGGTTGACCTATGAACTAGGAGGTCACGGTTAGATTACCTGTCAGGGCACATGCCTGGCTTGGAGCTTGAATCCCCAGTAGGGGGAAGTGGGGGGAGGGGCATGCAGGAGGCAGCTAATTGATGATTCTCTCTAATCATTGATGTTTCTATCCCTTTCTCCCTCTCGCTTCCTCTCTCTGAAATCAATAAAACATAATTTAAAAAAAAGGAACAAAAGAGCTATCCTTACTCGGAAGTAACTGGGTCCTAAATGAATATTAGAGCACTAATTAATCCCCACCCTTCTTTTATAAGATACGAATTCAGGTTTATTCTGCATATGGAAGCTGGAGACACAGTACATCCAGACTTAACTTTAGATTAAAAAAAAAAAAGAAATAGAAAAACTAGAAAAAGTGTACCAGAAAGTAGGGTTGAAATGAAAGTAGCTAATTCCATGAGTGTGTGTGTGTGTGTGGGGGGGGGGGGGCAGTGATTTCTGTAATTTTTTCCTTCTGTGTGTAAATGGCTTTTGTTTTGTGGGTAAGTTCAGATTAGTTGCCAAATTTCTATTATTGTGGACGGTGGTGACTCACAGAGCCTGTGGGAAGTCTAAGGATCTAATGGGTATATTTAGAGGTGTTAGTGGGACTCAACCAGAAGCAATAGGGCTTCAGGGCTGTGGTGGATGTTTCATTTATGGCAAACACCCTTTCCTTGGTTCCCCCCAAAATTCAATAGGTTCTCTGCCTCAGCTGACCTTTTAGAAATTCATTCCGTCATCACCTGTTTGTAGAGCGTGTACCATGTGTCACATCCTGTTGCTGAGTTATGGAAGTTTGTATCAGAATTTATATCTACAGCTTTATCTGGTGCCTGGGAATGCTTAGCTGACTGTGTATTAAGTCCTTGATGTTTATCAACCAAGAGCAGTAAGAATGCTGTCAGTCTCATTGTAAGGCACTTTGACATAGGCATATATTTATGAGCCCTGAGTTGGTCAGCGAAGGCCTTTAGTTCCTAGACTTGGGGTACACAGGCTGCACCATGGAGACAGTGTGGTTCATATTTTCCCCTTATTCTCTTTGGAGAGCTTTGCTTAGAGGAGGTCTCCAATCTGTGGCTCCTCCTTCAAATTAAAAAAAATATTTCTTCCACTTAGAAAAATGATTAATTTTAGAGAGAGAGGAAGGGACGGGGGGGAGAGAGAGAGAGAAACATTGATGTGCGAACGAGACATCAATCGGCTGCCTCCTGCATGCCCCCCACCAGGGATCAAGCCTGAAACCTGACTGGGAATTGAACCAGGAGCCCTCCGGCACACGGGATGATGCCCAACCAACTGAGCCAGACTAGGCAGGGCTTCTCCTTCAATTTTGACAAAGCAAACCATCTACCTCACAAAAGAGAGTGTTTCCCAGTCACTAGAGGCATTTGCTTTCTTACTGGGGAATATACCAAAAAGGGTTTTACCAGGATTGATAAGACAATGTTGATGGTGATGATCAGATGACGATTATAACTGTTATTCTTTTGTTTAGAGGCACCTTGTTTATGGAGCTAAAATGAGGTGTCACAGCCACATGGGTGAGAGGTGCGACTCTCTTCTGTAAAGTAGGAGGTCTTTTATGAAAGGAGGCTGGACAGGGGGACCAGCCTGGTGCCCAGATCCCCGGCGCACTCAGGAAAATCACGTTTAGGTGAGAGCATATAAAAAGGTTGTCCAACTGGAATTTGATTCCCTTAAGGGGACTATGTGCCTCTAGAAAGGTGTGCACCCCCAGGGATTTGGTGTGCTAATCCAGTCTCAGGGATGAGGATTTATCCTGGGGGGAGGGTTGGGGGTGGGGAGCCATAAAGCAGCAGGTCGGGTTTATTGTTTTCGAAACAGCATTCCTGAGCCGAGGGGTGTGTGGCAGTCACACACTGTCTGTGTGGTGGAGTAGCCTGCTCTTGAAACACGATATCATCGATTTAGAAAATATAGGTAGGCCAGTCTTTGCCTTTTGTTTCCAAGCAACATCTTTGTAAACTATATTTACAGTAAGTTTTGTCTCCCTCTGCTGGCATAAATCATGGTTGCAGATTTACTCTCCTACCCCATTAATCTTGGATTTTTAGTGCTAAAAAGAAGTTAGAGTTAGAGATCACAAATCTAAGCTGTTAGTGTTGTTACTCATCTCTGCATAAAGTTGGCAAAAATACAACAAAACCTTGTGCTTCTGCACATGGTCTCTTGGCTAAAACAACTCCATAGACGGGTTTGCCTATGTATGTCTCTTGACTGATATGACTACCTGTGGGTGTGGGACACAGCCTGTCTGGGAGGGCTCAGTCTTGCACGTGGCCTTCCTGCTGGCAATGAGGAGACCCTTGAGATGACTACCTATATGCAGTTTATTGTCCTACCAGAGGCCCAGTGCACGGATTCGTGCACCAGTGAGATTCCCTCGGCCTGGCCTGTGGGGATTGGGTTGAAACCGGCTTTCCGACATCCTCTGAGGGGTCCTGGATTGTGAGAGGGCACAGGCCAGACTGAGGAACTCCCACCAGTGCACAATCGGGGCTGGGGAGGGACTGCAAGAGGGCTCCAGGGCATGTCCGGCCCGTCTCGCCCAGGCTGATTGGCCGGACCCCAGCAGCAAGCTAACCTACTGGTCGGAGCGAATGCCCCCTGGTGGTCAGTGCATGTCATAGCGACTGGTCGAACAGTCCAACGGTTGTACACTTAGCATATCAGGCTTTTATTATATAGGATGCCCTGCAAGCTCAAATTAAGGAAACTGTTAATACCTAGTAGTGCCCCACCTTTACTGTCCATGCATCCCTATACGCGAGCGCCTCTCCTATCTTAGCACAGGCTGAGAAGCTGAGGCCCAGACCTGTGGTCGCAGGCTCATGGGGTCTCGGTTGTGGGTTTGGTGTGGCTGCCTCGCCGGGACGCAGGCCTCCTGCATATGCCAGTGTGACAGGTGGACTTTTCCAAAGACCCCTGTCCCCTCATCACTGCGCCCTGATTACTCTCTGGAGACTCTTTACTCCCTTTATTCCTGTTGCACTCTTTTTTTTTGAAGTAGGCTTCTATTTTGTTCTTGGCTTCCTTTTTTCCTCTCTGAGTCCCAAATTATTAGATGTCCTCCAACATTTTATTCATGGACTGTTTTCATCTTAAAATACCGTCAACTCCCCCACATGTTACCTTCTAGACCAGGGGTGGCCAAACTTTTTGACTCGAGGGCCACAATGGGTTCTTAAACTGGACCGGAGGGCCGGAACAAAAGCATGGATGGAGTGTTTGTGTGAACTAATATAAATTCAAAGTAAACATCATTACATAAAAGGGTACCTTCTTTTTTTTCAATAGTTTTATTCATTTCAAACGGGCCGCCCGCAGGCCGTAGTTTGCCCACGGCTGTTCTAGACAGATGCTCTCAGAGCCACATCTCCAGCCTGGCGTCCCCCAGGCTTCTGTCCTCCAACTCCAGCCACACGGCTGCTTTCCTCTGGAGCTGTTTGGTTTTTTTTGGTGCCATTTCAGCCTAAGCATGTTTAAAGCAAAACCTGACTTTGTATTTCCTCAGGGCATCGTTTCTTCATGACTCACCCCTTCCCCTCAGTGTCACTTCCACTGTTCCACGTCCCCTGCTGGTTATCACTGGCTCTCTCTCTCCTTTGCCTCTGGTCGGCATCCAGTCCCTCCCGCCTGGTCTGTAGTTCTCTTCTCTTCCTTCCTATCTTCCTCCCCTCCCTCCCTCCTTACCACTTTCTTTGCTAAGACTTTGGGCTCCACTCTTGTCATTCCATGCATGTGGAACTGTTGGGCCGTTTTCCCTGGTCCCTTTGTGTCCTGTCTGCTTGAATTTTAGAAATCTGCCTCTTTAGAAATATGTAGGCACGTCTCTACTCTAGAAGCTGGCATTTGGAGTCGTCCACATGCAGGCCGGCCTTCTCTCACTCCCTGTATTCTGACCCGTCTAGAGCAGCTAATGAGATCTCTGCCCAGCCTCAAGGGTCTGCTGGTCCCTGACACAATCCAGATCACGCTCTGTGTCCCACCTCTTTACTTCTAAGTTCTGTCTGTCCTCCGAGTCCTGACACAAGTCCCCATTTCTCTGTGGAATATTGTGCCCGTGTCACTGTCTCTGGAATTGCATAGCACATGGTTATGCCACTATGGCAGCGGGCCAGGGATTGTCTTGGGGTGTCTTTTGTATTATGGTCTAGCTATTTAATCCTTGTGCTCTTCAAGGTTTTGCAAGTAATCATCTTTTCTGCAAACTCAAGGCTTAAACGGCCCCTTGTACACATTTGACGTTTCTGAGATGTTGGTGGAATTGCAGGCACGATCTCGCCGGCCCTCACAGGCTCCTTGACGGTCACCAGCGTTCAGATCGACCGACCCGCCTCTTTGTTTTAGCTGCAGATCCCCAGTGTGAAGGGGTTTGACTTTGCCAAGCAGCACCTGGGGCAGCACAATAAGGACGACATCCTGATTATTCATGAGCCTGCTCCGCTGCCGGGGCCTGTGAAGGACCACGCCACGCCCTCCGAAAACGGGGACGTCCCGAGCCCCAAGGCCAAGGCCCCCTCCAAGAACGCCCGCCATCGAGGAAGGTTGGTGTCGGGCTTTCTGCATTGTACTCTGTCGTGAAGCATGTTTCCGTTTTCAGTTTGTCAGTTTCCAGTATCAGAAGGGCTGACGGAGAGTATTGCCCGCGCCTGCAGCCCAGGAGACGGACCCCCGCTTTCCCAAAGCCAGCGAGCCCGAGGGCCGCTCCAGTGGACCACCCGAGGGGGCTGTCTGCTCTCTTTCCCCGAGGCATTTAAGATTACGAATCACTATCCATCCTGGTTTGGCGGTCCCCCTGTGACTTGATTAGGGATTGGCCAGCTCAAGAGTATATATTCTGGGTGAGCAAGCTTGGCCTTCTATAATGATATCAGAAACCATGTCTAAAAGGTGCATAGCACACGATACCCACCCAGTACTGGCTTTGTCCTGGCCCATCATGCCTTCATAGCTCTGTCTGCAAGTGACCTTCCTTTATCACAGCTTTCTATCTTTGTTTAAAAATATATTTTTATTGATTTCAGAGAGGAAGGGAGAGAGAGAGAGAGAGAGAGAGAGAGAAAGAGGAGGAAGATGAGAGAGAATCATTGATCAGCTGCCTCCTGCATGCCCCACTCTGGGGATCGAGCCTGTAACCCAGGCATGTACCCTGACCGGGAATTGAACTGTGACCTCCTGGTTCATGGGTTGACGCTCAACCACTGAGCCACACCGGTTGGGCATATCTTGATTTTTCTCTGGCGGCTGATGTCACCATTGTTAGTATGTTTGCATGGACTCCTCACCACCTCCCATCTCCCTGCCCAGCTCCCATCTCTGTTTATTTTCATTCCTCTTATCAGGGTAAAGCACCCCGTGGAGAACTGCTTGATAACACACTCCCCGGAGGTCCCCTCACCCTCTGATGCCCTGGGAAGGGCTACAGCTCTGTTAAAGGAGACCCAGTTCAGAGTCAGGCTTTATTAAGTTGACTTTAGATTATCATAGTCAAGCTTTGGCTACTAAAGCCTTAAAATTATCAGCCTGTCTTTGAGCTTTGATACTTTGGATCCTGATTTTCTGCTCAAAAGAAAAAAGTGGTGTGGGCTCATACCAATATTTGAAATGACGTTTTAATTCCTGACATCAGAAAACCTCTCCCGGGGTTCTGGCCTAGTTTTAAGAATTTAATAGATGATCTTTACAAAAGAAACTGCATTAAGGAGAGAGATGGTATTTGCTTAATTATCTTGTAGGTTAAGTACAAGTGAAATCATTAAGGATTATTAATATGCTAGTACAGATTTGCAAAGTCTTTTTTCTGTTCCCTTGTAGTCTCATCCTAAACATTTAGTCACGACATCTCAGTGGCCTGTGTGGTTAATATAATAATTTAGCATCCCTCACGGGCACCAGAGTGTATTGGCATTTCACACTGCTGTTTAATCCAGGGAGCACAAAGGGAGGGGTGCCCGCTGGTGGAGTTTTACTAGCCTGGTGCCTCCTGGCCTCCACGCTACCCTCGCTCTTTAGTTATGGCATCAGATCTCAGTGGGGATGTAACTGTAGGCTTCTTCCAAAGACCTGGAGCTCGGGGGAGTGAATGCAGACACCCTGGCTTCCTGGAGATTCTGCAGACCCAACGAGCCCTGAGCCAGACCAGACTGCCAGCCAGGGCCCTTGTCACTGAAGGACCGCCCCCTAATTGGGCCCCTGATTTCTTGGCCTTTGTTGAAATGCAGCCTGCTGAGCCCTTTCCTGCACTGTTACACTGTCTTCAGGAGGTAACTAAGTGCAGTCCGTGTCCTTGGAGATGCTGGACCGTGAGATAATTTTTTGGATTGTCTGCTAATTTCTGCCAGTCTGGCCTGGAAGCCTGACTTCCACATCCAAATGAGCATGACCGGCCCCTTGCTTTGCTTTCTGTTTGCTATGCTTACATTTGTTTGGTGTCTGCAGAGTTTCGCCCTCAGATGCTGACTCTACCGTAAGTGAAGAGTCCAGTGAGAGGGAAGCAGGAGATAAGACGCCGGGCGCGGTGAATGACGGTAAGTTCCACAGAGCCCCACAGAGCGGGCTGTGACTCTCCTCGCTCTCCACATTCAGAGCAGCCCTGATGAGGTTCCAATAGGCTAGGGTTTTATTCTTCAAGTGCTGAACTTAAAAAAATAACCTGTGCAATGGAATATCCGTTATCCGTATGGCGAATGTCTCAGCATCGATGGTCACTAACAGGGTGCTGGTGTCTGCGTTGGGGGTGGGCGGGTGAGTGAGTGGGGGCAGGGTGGGGGATGGGAGGGGTGGGCTGGAGGCTAGGGATTCAAGGAGGTATGTTTTGAGGCTCATAGCCATGTTCTGTTCTAGTTTCAAGTCCTAACGATTTTCCTCCCTGAAGGATAAGGAAGAATGGAACTACCACTACCAGAGTCTCAAAAACGACCTCCAGGCTGTGACCTTTTCAGCATCCAATTCAAGGATTTCACAGCTGTTGCTGTCAGAAAGTTGTGTATTTGTCATAGGTCCAAGTGCATTCTGTTTGGTCCTAGCTCTTTCTTCTGGTGGATAGTTCAGTGTGATCAGACGGGTTAGCCTATTTGTGTCAGCTGTTGTAGCTTCTTAGGCCAGGTCCGAAATGAATTTCACTCCCGTTCTAAGCAGTAGTACCATGAACCCAATGCCCTGTAAAAAGACGAAGCCCACAGGTCTTACATACATGGGAGCATTTTCTGGTGTGATGACAAGGTAGCTGGGTTTTAGTTGAATAGATTCTGTTAACCAAAGTGTTAGTGTAGCTCTTGTGTTTTCTGGAGATTATAGATGTTTCAGTAATGCAGAAAGAATTGGGGTGCTCAGGACATGATTTTTAATGTCTATGCTCATATATTACATACACACACACACACACACATATATACATATATATATATTTTTTAACATAGATCTTTATTGATTTCAGAGAGTAAGGGAGAAGGAGAGAGACAGAAACATTAATGCTAATTGGCTGCCTCCCGCATGCCCCCTACTGGGGATAGAGCCCGCAACCCAGGCATGTGCCCTGACTGGGAATCGAACCATGATCTCCTGGTTCATAGGTCGATGCTCAACCACTGAGTCACACCGGCCGGGCTATGCTTATATTTTTTATCACAAATTTCTCCCTATGAAAATCATACAAAGCGAATGGTATTGGGGAAATGAACAGATTCTGGATGGAGCCAGAGGGCCTGTCCTGTCACTGTCACCCTCATGACCTTGCAATAGTCCCTGGGCCTCTGGGCGCCTGTGGGACTAAATGAACTGGTTTCTGACGTCTCTTCCAGCTCCTTCCAGGTGTTTCATTTCCATGTGAAAGGAATACCCCTTGGACTATAGGGAAGAGGTTTTTCTTTGGATCCAATTTCACAGAATCTTAAAAATGACTTAGCACCATGGTAACAGGTGCACTGTTTCAGACAGAGAGGATTAAAATCTAATTTTGATCCTGGGAAAGAAATATTTGGAAAGGAGAATCAGCTCTGGAGAGTTCCTCAATTCCTTAGGTTACCTGAGAAAATCTTCCCCAGCTTAACTGCTCATGGATAAGATTACAGCAAATCTATTCTATACGGCTAACAAAAGTCAAGCATTGCTCTCAACATGTATTCAAAATCCCAGTAGCAGCCATGTCAGCTTTGGGACTGAGAGGTGGCGGTGGGAGGAGACGAGTGGATTAGATGTTCTGAGTATTAGGAGCTCAGATGCCACACTATTTTGATTTGGAGACATCGTATATGGAAATCCGTACATTTCCATGACTTAGAAAGACGGTTTTCTCACTGCCAGCATCACTTCACCTTTAAAACTGTTTACTTCCGTAAAGCTAAAATGCTGCCATACAGGCGTTTTATTGCTTGCATAGAACTTAGCTAAATCCCCTATAAAATGATTCTGAGTTTATCATCATAGCATTTGAATTATTTTGTAATGCACATAAAAATCCTTTTTTTGTTGCAAGTCACAATAAAATGCAGATTAATGGAGTCAGGCGGTTGCTTGAGCCCGTCTGGGACCCTCGGGCATGTTGCCCCGGGACCAGCGTCCCCTCTCATCACGGGGGGGGGGGGGGTGCAGGGCTGTCACAGGTCATTGGCAACTTCAGGACCCGCCTTGCTTTGGAAGCACAGAAAAGGCTGTTGTTTCAGTTTTGGTCCATTCGAGGTGCTTTATCCCTTTCCCAGCTGGCCTTTCGGGAAGCTGGCTGCACCGTGATGTATACCCTCCCACCTTTATGAGATGGTACACATGGCCCCTGCCTCACAGGATAGTAACATGGGTCACAGGCATTAATAATAAAGCAGTGGGCCCTAGCCAGTTTGGCTCAGTGGATAGAGTGTTGGCATGAGGACTGAAGGATCCTGGGTTCGATTCCAGTCAAGAGTGTATGCCTGGGTTGTGGCCAGTTTGGCTCAGTGGAAAGAGCACTGGCCTGCAGACGGAAGAGTTCCGGGTTCAATTCCGGTGAAGGGCACATGCCCAGGTTGCGGGCTCAATCCTCTGTGTAGGGTGTGCAGGAGGCAGCCAATTAGTGATTCTCTCTTATCATTGATGTTTCTATCTCTTTCTCCCTCTCCCTTCCTCTCTGAAATCAATAAAAATAAATTTAAAAAAACAATAATAAGGCAGTGGGATTGTATTTGGCATTAGATGATGAAATAATCTTTAAAAATGGTCTATTGCTCTTGCATTCCAGTATTCAAATTTCCTGCTCCTCTGTTGTTCTCCTTTGTAATTTTTATCATTATATTTTTATTATATTTAAAGAGAAAGGGGTTTTAATCCAAACTCCCTACTTGCCTTAATACAGGATTCACATAGCATTAATCTCTGTGTAGGTATTGTGTTTTCTTTTTAATATATTTTTATTGATTTCAGAGAGGAAGGTGGAGGGAGAAAGAGATGGAAACATCAGTAGTGAGAGAGAATCATTGATCAGCTGCCTCCTGCATGCTCCCTACTGGGGATCAAGCCTGCAACCTGGGCATGTGCCCTAGACTGGAATGGAACCCCAGACCTTTTAGTCCACAGGCTGACGCTCTGTCCACCGAGCCAAACCAGCTAGGATTATGCATTGTGTTTTCCATTGGCCATTATTATACAGGTAGTTTTTTTTTTAAATGTGCAATGCATAGCAAATAATAAAAATACATAAATACATAAATACATATTATATATCGGAAACTGGGCTTTGTGTTTATACATGTATACATACATCATATATATGACAAATATACTTATACGATGTCTATTATATGTATATGATAAATAAAAAGACCCCTCTTTTCAACCCTTTAGAAGGGCTGGGCTGTGGGCAGTGTGTAAACTTGAGGGTTTTCTGTGCATCCTCTCCTTCTCTGGTTGCAGCTGGTGAATTATAGAGCGAGGATCCGTGACCACAGTGCGGGGGTGGGATGGGCGTGGACAGGAGCCATTCGCAGGCCTGAGCTCCGTGACACAGGCAGACAGACAGCACAGGGGGTGGGGGGGCCCTTTCCTCCTCTGCTCCACCCCCCACCCCACCCCATTGCCTTCTAGCCTTTTGGAGCTCTGCACCCTGGCCTTCTGACCATCCTGGAGGAAAGGGACCTCACCTTTAGGTGTCAGGTGGTTAATGGGCTATCTTTTGTGACATTTGCTGTCACTTTATAAGATTGGGTTAGCAAGGCCAGCCTATCTGGTGAAGCTAATGATCTCCTCTTAGGCCCTGTGCCTGCAATTTGAGAAGCTGCCACCAGACGAGTGATGGTGCCTGGCCACTTGCATTGCACAGTCAGGGGAAGAAAGCCAGAATCCCGACAGCCAGGCCTCCTCGCTACGAGACGGTGTTCATTCACAGTTATGTACATCATTTCCAGTCTCTTGGGGCAACAGATGAATAGACTTCAAATCGAGAGGAAATATAGAACTTACATAATATCGATGTGTATTCCTTATACCAAATATCAACTATTATTTCTTACTGCTTTGCTTGGCTATGTTTTTACTGCTTTGTTTTTACCTTGAGGAGAAACCTCCATAATTTTCAGTTATGCTTGAGGCTTCAAACCTCAGGCTTTTGTTTGAAAACAGTTTCTGCATGCTTGCATGGCCTGTGATCCATTTAATTTAAAACAGCGTCCAGAGAGACCGGAGGGAACTGTGGTTGATCAGACAGAGTCTTTGTGTGTCTAAATAGCTCCATGGAGGTCTTTCATCTATTCAGCTCCTCTTCATCTCTCTCCATCTCTATATTTTTTTTGCCTTCTTAAAATTAAAGTTCATAAAGTAATACTCAGACAAAATCATTATTACAGAAAATATAAGAAATTGGAGAAAATCACCCATTATACCAAGATTTAGTCTGTTAATATTTTTAATTGTGTCTTCTTTCTACATATTTAAATATTTTTTTTGCAGTTCTGATTACTTTCAAAAAATTAAAAAAGTTGTGGTAAATATATATATGCCATACATTTACTCTTTTCATCATTAAAAATTAACTTCTTTAAAAAGTTTCCCTGCCTGACTGGTGTGGCTCAGTGGATATAGTGTCATCCCATGGACCGAGAGGTCCCTGGTTTGATTCCTGGTCAGATGCTTGGGTTGCTGGCTCTATCCCCAGTAGGGGGCGTGCAGGAGGCAGCCAATCAATGTGTCTCTCTCGCTGATGTTTCTATCTTTCCCTCTTCCTTTCTCTCTATCTAAAAATCAATAAGAACATATATATTTTTAAAAAGTTTCCCCTCTCAGCCTAAGTGCCCATCAGCAGATGAGTGGATTAGAAAACTGTGGTACATCTACACAATGGAATACTATGCTGCAGTAAAAAGAAAAAGGAACTCTTGCCTTTTGCAACAGTGTGGATGGAAATGGAGAGCATTATGCTAAATGAAATAAGCCAGTCAGAGAAAGATAAATACCACATGATCTCACTCATTTGTGGATTATAGAGAACAACATAGACTGATGAAAAGGGACAGATCCAAAGACTGAGAAACAGCGATCAGGCTATCAATCCCCAGAAGGAAAGTAGGGGCGGGGGGGTAAGGGGAGGAGAGCAACCGAAGGACTTGTATACATGTATATAAGCCAAACCAATGGACATGGACAACAGGGGGATGGGATCGTGAGTGTGCGGGGTGGGGGGGAGGTTGGGGGTTAATGGGGGGGGATGAGGACACATTTGTAATACCTTAACTAATAATAATAATAATAAAAAGCAACAAAAAAAAGTTTCCCCTCTTTTAACTATTTTAGTATACTCTTCATCTCTTTTTAAAGTGGGAATGGCTTCCCTCCAGGCAGCAGCTTTTTCCTCTCATACCTCTTCAACTTAATTTTCTTTCTGCATCTGATCAGAAACCTGGACGTGTTCATTGTTCAGTTGTTCATCAGCACCTGCCTGCATGCCCACAGTCCCCTCGTCTTGAGCATAATTGCCTTGGCAACTACATCTATGTCATGGCACATGAGAGAGAAGTTCAGAGCTGCTATGCGTTGTATAAATGACAATTGACTGAGCCGCTCAGGTCCCTTCCGCCCGTTGCCCTTTCTGATTGAAGACTTTGAAATCCCTTTAGACAAAACTGGGCAATTTTTGGCACAAAGTGTCATAATGGTTTTCACATCTTTCTGCTGACGTTTGTAACTTTCAGTGAGGCTGACGGAGCTGATATTGAACCCAGATACTGTAAGCTCAAACAGGGCCATTTGAAGACCTCTGCCACATAGCAGTGATGTGCTTTTGGTCAGGGGCCCATCTGTGGATTCTGTAAGGATTAATCCATAATTTTGATTATTTGCTGTTTCTTTAGGACTTTATATATTTATTTTCTGGCTTCCCCTCCTATTGCAGGGCCGCCACCCCCCAGTTCAGGGAACGAGCAGCCCTCTTCTGCCTCCATCTTCGAGCACGTGGACAGGCTCTCCCGCTCCTCCGAGGCCAGCCGGCGGGGCCCCAGTAAGATCCAGCTGATCGCCATGCAGCCCATCCCCGCACCTCCTGTCCACCACCTGGCCGACCGAGTGGCAGAAACCAACAAAATTAACAAAGAGGTATTTGTATTAAAAGGGACATACATACAAAAGCTCACATGCTGATTTGGTTAGTGCTTGAAACTGAGTGAAAGTTAGTGTCAGAAGTTTGCTAAAGGTATGAGATGCTGACAGGTATTCTTAATTTTAAAACTAACCTCAGTTTGCCCTGGCTGATGTTGCTCAGTAGTTAGAGCACCAGCTCGGGCACCCAAGGGTTTTGAGTTTGATTCCTGGTCAAGGGCACCACCTGAGTTGCAGGTTTGATTCCTGGTCTCTGGTTGGCCTCGCGCAGGAGGTAACCTATGGATGTCTCTCTCTCCCATCAATGTTTCTATGTTTCTCTCTCTCTCTCTCTCCCTCTCTCTCTCTCTCTCTCTTTCCCTCCCTCCTTCCCTCCCTCCCTCCCTCCCTCCCTCCCTCCCTCCCTCCCTTCCTCCCTTCCTTCCTTCCATCCTTCCATCTCTCTAAAAATCAATGGAAAAATATCCTTGGGTGAGGATTCACTAAAAAAAATTATACTCAGTATTTTTAGATCAGATACTGTTCAGGGACACAGTTAGATGCATTGGCAGACGTACAGAAAAGAGACCTGAGCCTGCTATCCGTAGAAGTCCTGCTTCATTCACCCTGTGGCTGGTTGTGGGAACTTGAATTTCTAAAAGATTTCCATCATTTGCAGAACAGAGTTGGCTCACTGTGCCTAAGCTCTGCAAACAATATGATTTGTGCTGAATATCTGCTTTCTTCCTGAGAGTTTGGAATTTTGGGACATGCCAGGCGGTGTGGGGCGGTGTGTGGTGGGAGGGTACCTGTGTGACCAGCCCCCATTAAAAGCCCTGGGTATTGAGTCTCTGACGAGCATCCCTGGTGGGCGTTTCACATGTGTTGTCACAGCTCCCGGCTGGAGGGATGAAGCACATCTGTGTGACCCCAGTGGGAGAGGACTCTTGGAAGATGGTGACCGGTCCCTCCAGCAGGCCCATTGCTGATTTTGCTTTGTGTCCTTTTGCTGTAATAACTGGGGCTCACGGCTGAGTCCTGTGAATTCTCCTAATGAGATGGAACCTGGGGTGGTCTTGGAACCATAGTGAACTTTGTGATTCCTCACAGATCTCCTCCGGCTCCAAGGCTCTAGCTCAGCGGTTCTCAGCCTGTGGGTCCTGACCGCTTTGGGGGTCGAACGACCCTTTCACAGGAGTCCCCTAAGACCATCAGAAAACACATATATAATTACATGTTGTTTTTGTGATTAATCACTATGCTTTAATTATGTTCAATCTGTAACAATGAAAATACATCCTGCATATCAGATATTTACATTATGATTCATAACAGTAGCAAAATTACAGTTATGAAGTAGCAACAAAAATAATTTTATGGTTGGGGGTCACCACAACATGAGGAACTGTCTTAAAGGGTCGCAGCATTAGGAAGGTTGAGAACCACTGCTCTAGGTCATTCCTAGCAAAACCCAATTCCAGTGAATCCTGGAAGAGTGAGTTGGATGTGCTTCAACCTAAGATGTTGGGTGGGAACCAGAAGGCCAGGCCAGGCCACTGTTACCTTGAACTTGAGAGATTTGACCTGGGCTGGACAATGAGTGGAGTGAATGCCATTTGGGAAGGCGCACAAGGCCGCTTCATGCCAGTCGGTTTCCTGCCGCTAAGGAACTCCTGCGGCTGTCCGAGTTCTGAGAAATTGGTACAGTTGAGCCCTCATCTCCACCTTAAAGGTGATCCGTACAGTGGATCATCTCGTAGAAGTCTTGCAAGAGTTCTTAGAGTTTCTCCCAGCCGCACCGCTTTGGCTGCTTGCCAAGGACGTGGCCACAGAATGTGCGCCGTGGGTTCAGGATGGTGAGTGTTGTCCCTTCTCACCAGTGCTCGGGAGCCCTAGCCCTATGCAGCCCAGTCCCAGGCTAGACCTGTCTCCATCAGTCACATGTTGCGTGTGCTTCCGTACCTGCCGTGTGTGAACACCTGGAGTGGGTTCTCCGTCTGGCGAAAGAGAGAAGAGACGTGCTCCCTGGCCTGTGGCCTCACAACTTGATAGCATGCATCTCCAACCTTTCTTCTACTTCTTTTTCAAATGTAGTAGTTGATGCATACGTATGACTATCGATAATATAGATTGATCATGAACCATAATGAAATCAAAACCCAACCTAAGAACTAGAACATTATCAGTACTGCTGTACTGACCTATACCCTTCATACATTGTAATTGAAATGTTTTCTTAGCAGGAGGTTCTGGTGCAAATTCCTAGCATATCTTGGTTCTTCTGGCCCTCCGTGTGGTGCCTGCATCTCACGCCTGCTTCCCATACCCTTCCCCTCTTCAGATCCTCCACGCTCCTCAGAACCTAGCTCAGGCCCACAGAGCCGGCGATGACATGTTCCCTGCATGTGGAGCCTCTCTTTCGGGAGGAGGGGTCTCATGTCAGAGGGCTTGTTTTGGTGACACTAGCTCATTATCAGTAAATGGGGAGTCTGTTGTATAATGCAAATAATCTTTGAATCTGTCCTAATTTAAAAGCCCCTAAGGTAGTGATTATTGGGTATGGAAAGCACTTATTCTTTCCCTCAGGGCGTACTGTATCTAGTTGTCAGTGCCCTTGGTATTGGCGAAGTGCCATGGCTGATCTCCCAGCTTTGAGTTGCCTTTGCCAGCTTTGGGGGCTGATACCACGTCTCCCCCCTCACCCACTGGGCGAGTTTGGGGTTACGGCCTGTGGGCCATAGCAGGTCCCCTATGCCCAGTGTGGGTGTGCTCGCTCATCTCACACCCTTTGGGGCCTCCTTGGAGCCTAGGGCAGCCGTGCAGGGGGTAGAGAAGGTGGCAGAAAGCCCTTTCCAAAATGCTTTCTGGGCCTGGGTCCCAGAGACCTTCGAGCACATTGCTTTTGTCTGGTTCCCCCCATCCCGCCCCCTCAGATTCAGACGGCGCTGCGGCACAAGTCGGAGATCGAGCACCATCGGAACAAGATCCGGCTCCGTGCCAAGCGCCGCGGCCACTACGAGTTCCCGGTGGTGGACGACCTGTCGTCGGGGGACACGCGGGAGCGACACCGGGTGTACCGCAGGGCGCAGATGCAGATCGACAAGATCCTGGACCCCACGGCCAGCGTGCCCTCGGTGTTCATAGAGCCCAGGAAGAGGTGGGGTCCCAGGGCGAGCCGGGCTGCCTCTGCTGTCAGGGCTGCGGGGGGGGCCTGTCCATTTTTAAGGGAAAAGTATCTGGAAATGGGTCAAAGAGGTTTATACACAGAAAGGCTGTGCAGGCTACGGGGGTGGCTATGATCCTGCGTGGGTGGCCACCCACGTGCAGAAAGGCTGCTTTCATTCTGCCTGGACCTCCCTGGCCTCGGAAAGCTTCCCTGGTTAATGTCTCCTCAAGTCAGTGTTCTGAATGGTGGTCACCCCCCCCTCCCAGACCCACCGCCCCAGCTTCCTGGGCCTGCACCTCCTCTCAGTCTGCTCCCCTCCAGCATCCTCAGTGATGGCGAACCTTTTGAGCTTGGTATGTTAGCATTTTGAAAAACCCTAATTTAACTCTGGTGCCGTGTCACATATAGAAATTTTTTGATATTTGCAACCATAGTAAAACAAAGACTTATATTTTTGATATTTATTTTATATATTTAAATGCCATTTAACAAAGAAAAATCAACCAAATAAATGAGTTCGCGTGTCTCCTCTGACATGCGTGTCATAGGTTCGCCATCACTGTTCTAGGTGGTCATGGGGTCAGCACAGGCGGATGTCTCATTTCTTGTCCCACAGCCACCCTCTGAGTTTTGGTGCTTACCTTCCCCTTTGCCTCTCAGACTCCTGCCCCCTAACACAGATGCACTGTCTTTTTTTTAAAAGATTTTTAGAGAGAGAAGAAGGGAGAGGGAGAGAAAGAAATATTGATGTGAGAGGGAAACATCAATCAGCTGCCTCCTCCACACCCCCTACCAGGGATCGAGCTCCCAAGCCGGGCATGTGCCCTGACTGGGAATCAAGCCAGCAACCTTTCGGTGCCGGTCAACCAACTGAGCCACACTGGCCAGAGCAACACGGATGCATTTTCTTAAGCACTGCTCTCAGTGACGCCTTTCTTTGCTAAAAACCTGTGATGGTTCCTGGTGCTGCCTGTGTGCCCATAACAGACGGGGCCACCTGTCCCCGCACAGCAGCCTAGACAGACCTGCCACTCCGTTAGCTGGTGGCCCCGTCGCCCCCAAACCTTCATCTGCGTTTCCACTTCTGGCCCTCAGTGTGGTCGTCCCCGCACCCCACACTTTCTTCCCACATCACTCCCCAACTGCAGACCCCATTTTCTCTTCAGGACGCAGCTCAGGCCCCACGTAGCCAGCGATGACCCACGTAGCCAGCTCAGGCCCCAGTAGCTCACATTGACCGCCCCTTTCCTGCGTGTCTGTGTAACTAACATCATCAGTACGTACTAGTATTGCCTCGGATTGCTCTCTGTGGCTCCTTGTGTTGCTGTGGTCTGCCCAGGTAGACAGTGAGCTTCCTTGGAGCCGAGACTGTCTCCTACACTGTTTCTATCCTGTGGGTGTTTGCTGCCGTGACCAGCAGTCAGAGGTGCTCAGGAGCTGCTTAGCGTTGAGTTGTGAAGCCAGCGGCAGGAAGGGTTCTTCCCTCTGAAATAACCTCCCTTTTCCCGGCAGCTCGCGGATGAAACGTTCCCCCAAGGCCCGCCGGAAGCACCAGGTCAACGGCTGCCCCGGAGACGCCGAGAAGGATAGGCTCATCACCACAGACAGCGACGGCACTTACAAGAGGCCTCCCGGCGTCCACAACTCCGCCTACATGGGTTGCCCAGTGCGTAATGCTGACCCTCCCTTCTGGAATCAGTGTTGGGGTGGCTCCTTGGGTGGAGAACGAACAGGAGGGGGGGCTGCGCTCTGTGCGGGGTTGATGCCCGGTGGCTGCCACTCCGGGCCGGCTGGGTTGGAGGCAGGTGGGGAAGGGAGGGAGGGGACTGCTCCTTGGAGGGCAGCCTTCAGTCCTGTGAACCAGGGGCTGCTGGCTGAGCCCTCGGGAGACGCCACATGTTTTTCCTTTCTGTGTGCGAGCCCTTTCCTCTTGGGCTTCAGCCTGGGCACTCCCCGAGGTTGAGTGGGGCACAAAGAAGAATATCCAGAAGGTTGTTTTTTATCCCCTGGGCTCTTTGGGTTTCTTGTTGATAGAAAGGATATTTAGGGCTTTGTCCCTCCCTTCTGTTTCTAGAGTGCTAAGAAGATATATTTGCTCATTATCTATATACATAATATGTACATATATAATACATATATATATAATTTTAATATATATAATTTATCATATATATATTATGCAAAGTGTCCCCTCAGGAATTCAACCAACTGGGAGTTTGATCACTCGTTATGACCTGTGCTGACCACCAGGGGGCGGCGCGGAATGAAGGAAGGCCCCAGCTGGCAGCTGGCAGCCAGGGAAGGGAGGCCCCAGCCAGCAGCCAGCCGCCAATAGGGACCCTACCTGTGCACAAATTTTGTGCACTGGTCCTCTAGTATATATATAATTTTATTTTATTTTATTTTATTTATTTTATTTTATTTTATTTTATTTTTTATTTTATTTATTTTATTTTATTTTATTTTATTTTATTTATTTTATTTTTTATTTTATTTTATTTTATTTTATTATATATAATTTTAATGGGAGAAAGCACTTACTGGAGCTAAGAAATATGGGTTTAAACCAGCAGTTCTCAACCTGTGGGTCGCGACCCTTTTGGTGGTTGAACAACCCTTTCACAGGGGTCGCCTAAGACCATCCTGCATATCAGATATTTACATTACGATTCATAACAGTAGCAACATTACAGTTATGAAGTAGCAACGAAAATAATTTTATGGTTGGGTCACAGCATGAGGAACTGTATTTAAAGGGCCATAAGGTTGAGAACCATTAAACATTTCTTTGAAGCAGAAAGGGCACAGGGTTGCTTGAAGTGTAAAAGGCAGACATGGGTAGCATTAAGACACACACACAGACCCCATTGAGTAGGAAGAGAGGGCCAGCCTCTTCAAGGAGCCACGGGAAATACAGAACAAAGGCACCCAGGACAGGGAGCGCTTGGTGGGACGCCTGCAGCCTCACGCCAGGTGTAGCCCTGTCTTGTTGCACCAGCCCCTCTCCCCCCGGAGGCTAGCGCACACAGCCATCCTTGTGAGGAGGGAAATTAGCAGTAAGCACATCCTTGGAGAAGGGGGTACATGATCCCTTTACATAGGGCTGATGCAGCCAGCCATGTATTTGAGTTTTATATTTTGTCTCCTAAATTACACTAAAAACTAACACTGCCAGGCACTAAATATAATTATATAAATGTGCCAGGCACCATGCCGACCCTGGGGCCACCTGTAATGGAATCGTGGCTGTCTGAGAGGGCCAGGCTTTCCTTGGGAGTTTATGAATCTCTAGTCCCTCAAGACAGACCGGACCGTGCCCCTCATCCCTGCTGCTGAGGGCTGGAGTGGCTCCAGGGAGTTGGCAGGTCAGCAAATTAGAATGCTTTGCTCTCCGTAGACGGAATGGAGTCAGTCCTCTCTGCGTGCAGTGAATGAATTGCCTTGGCCGGGGAACGCCGCTCACAGGTCTTACAATAGGTGGCGTTCTTGTGCTGCTGCTGTTGGACAGGCGGTTGTCTGGGCATCTCTGCTGTTTGGTTTGGTCTTGGGGAGGGCAGTCCCCTTGGCTCCCTGGAGAGTCATGCGGTGACACTAACCAACAGAGGAGGAACTTGCTTCTCGCCCCTCCACTTCCCTAACCAGGGGGCCGGTCCTCTCAGGGGAACTTGCAGGGGAGCCTTCAGGCCTCATGGGAGTGCCCTCACCCAATGCCGCCGCGTTAGGTGTGGGGAATGACCGTCTTCCCTTGCTCTCTCCATCTTGCCTTCGTCGTCCGTGACCTTTTTCTCCTTGCTTTTTTGGCGTGTGTGTGGTTTTTTTAAAAAATTTTTTACTTTTAGCAGAAAGTGCCCTTCCTTGGAGAGCCACTTCAGTCAGCTGCTCTTCTCCAATGGCTGTTTTTCAAATTCCCTGAAATGAAAATCTTCCTCAGATGGACTTCCTTCCTACTCTCTCCCTAAAAATTCTGAAACACATGTTTTCAAAGACAACGCCTTTCTTGGAACTCGCCTTCTCTTGGGCAATATACTTGACATATGTATTTTTTAATTATCTTGATTTTTATACGTTTCCCCTCAAAATATCTCCTAAAGTGAAAAATATATTCCTGGATTCCTTATAACTAAGGTTATGTTTATAATCAGGACTAGGCAAACTATGGCCCTCAGGCCAAATCCAGCCAACTGCCTGTTTTTGTGAATAAAGTTTTATTGCAGTGGTTCTCAACCTTCCTAATGCCGCGACCCTTTAATACAGTTCCTCATGTTGTGGTGACCCCCAACCATAAAATTATTTTCATTGCTACTTCATAACTGTAATTTTGCTACTGTTATGAATTGTAATGTAAATATCTGATATGCAGGATGTATTTTCATTGTTACAAATTGAACATAATTAAAGCATAATGATTAATCACAAAAACAGTATGAATTATATATGTGTTTTCCGATGGTCTTAGACGACCCCTGTGAAAAGGTCGTTTGACCCCCAAAGGGGTCATGACCCACAGGTTGAGAACCACTGTTTTATTGGAACATAGCCATGCCCATTCATTTGCATGTTATCTGTGGCTCTTGCTACAAGGGCAGAGTCCAGTTAGGTGCAGCAGAAACTGTATGATGCACAAAGCCTAAAATACTTAGTGTCTGGCCCTTTGCAGAAAAAGTTTGTCAACCCCTGATATAATTTTTCATTCAAACCGGACACTTGTGAGAGAGAAAGGAACACTATTAATTATTATACTGGGACAACAGGCATGAACCAAGATTGTCCTGGGCCAACCAGGGTGTATGATCCCTCTCAGAAAACCCACAGAGGATTGCAAAATAGGTACCAGAATACATGGTTTGTGGTGATTAAAAGTAAAAAAGTCCATATATTTTTCTGAAGAATGAATGATAAACAAACAAACAGTATGACTGACCAAATGATCAGACTGCGATTCAGGAGGATGGAATTCAAATTCCAACTCGGGGGTCTTGGAGAAGTATACTTTTGTAGATGACGGTTTTGCTTTTTTATTGAGTACCATCTATCGGTGAAACACTGCTCAATGTTGAGATCTAGAACATGAAGACGCCCTGTCTTGGCCTGCAAGTTCTGCTGGGCTAGCCGTGAAATGACGAGGCAACAGGAAGAATTCCAGGAGGCTCTGACCTCCTGGCTGTGTGGCTCTGGGCCTTCTTAGCAGGATTCCTAGGGCCAGTGGGGATCCGAGGGAACCTTCCCTCCCACCTTCAGAACATCTCTCTCTTGCAGTAAGTGTTAAAGCTTCTCTGAAATTATGAGCACTAATGGTGAGATTGGCAGTGGCTATAGCCCTGGACTCCCCTCGAGTGCGTATAAGGTTTTCCCCCCAGTGCAATGTCAGTCTGGGCTTGTGGCTGTGTAGGTGGCCACCCCGCTTGCTTCCTTGTGATACAGCACCCGTGTCAGCGACTGGAACCACCACCAGGAACATCCCCTGTGTCTTTAGAGAGACCCTCTTACTTACCAGTAGGACGTGTTTCCAGACACGCGTTTCCATTTCTCCACCAGGAGCCGTTACTTGGTGGCACACTACTGACCACAGGCTTTCCTGTCTGCGCCTCAGGACAAACTAGTAGCCCTAGCCGGTTTGCTCAGTGGATGGAGTGTTGTCCTGGGGACTGAAGGGTCCCAGGTTCGATTCCCATCAAGGGCACGTACCTCGGTTGCAGGCTTGATCCCCGGCCCTGGTCAGGTCACGTGTGGGAGGCAACCAATCAATGTGTGTCTCTATCTTTTCCCCTTCCCTTCCACTCTCTCTAAAAAATCAATGGAAAAATATCCTCAGGTGAGGATTAACAACAACAACAACAACAAAAGAAAAACCAACAATGGGGGAAGGGCTTGCATATGGACCTTTCGCTCACCTCAAAAGAAAGGAACACAGTTTATTCAATGCTACGTCATAAACTAGAGACCCCCTTTGGGGCCCAGAATCCTTACTTGGCATTCCTTGATGACACATGTCCGTTAGTGGGACCTTTACTGGGTCATTGCAGTATTAGAGAAACAGACCTACAGGGCCACCTGCCCCATCTGGGGAGGGCACTCAGAGCCTCATTCTGCCAAGAGAATCCAGAAATCAGGTTTAATAGGAAATTTTCAGATTTATGAAATAGTGGTTAAGTGTGTTTTTAAAATCTCCATGTGGCTCACCCTTTATATGACTACACTAATGCAAGTCTGTGGGCTGTTTGTGGGTTTGCCAGTTTGTGGCGTGGTTTTCTCTCTGGAGTTAAGCAGCGGCTTCCCTGAAGTGTCTGACGCTGGTGTCGGTACTACCCGATCATCCGTTGGCCAGGCCATCATCATTAGGAAGCGTTTTCCAGACAGGTGGCTAAGAGTAAGGATGTGTCTATGGAATAAGTTTCTTTTTGTGAGTGACTTGCCGATCCAAACAGATACACACGTCTTCCTCGGCCCTTCAGTAGGGTGACCCAGCCAGCTGAGCAAAACCGAGGGCCAGCACGGTGAGCAAAGCGTTCTGGGTAGAAGGCGTCCACCCGCCCTCACGGAGGGCATGGTCACCAGTCCGTCCTGCGGACCCTCTTCTTTCTTCAGGGTCAGTTGGAGTGACTGTGCTGTATGGGCGTCCGGAGCCACTGGGACCTGAAGGGCCTCTTTCTCCATTGGATCCCTGCTTTGTCTCTTATAGGTCATCTAAGTGTTTATGACAACATTTTGCTCATAAGGCAGTATCAGAAAGTAAGATTTAAAAAACACACAATTGTGGCTTATACCCCCGCCTCGTAGACAAGAGAATTTAAAACTTTTTTTGTTTTGTTAATCCTCATCTGAGGATATTTTTCCCATTGAGTTTTAGAGAGAATGGAAAGGAGGGAAGAAGAGAAGGGGGAGAGGAAGAGAGAGAGACACATAGATTGGTTGCCTTCTACAGGTACCCCAACCAGGGCCGGGTCTCGAACCTGCAGCCCAGGTGCATTACATGTCCTTGACTGGGAATTGAAACTCTTCAGTGCTTGTACTGACACTCTAACCACTGAGCACACCAGCCAGAGCTCATTTAAACCTTTCTTGATGACTTATGTTATCCAGCGATACCTCCATTTTTAAAATTTTTATTGATTTCAGAGAGGGAGGGAGAGAAAGAGAGAGAGAGAGAGAAACATCAATGATGAGAGAGAATCACTGTTCAGCTGCCTCCTGCATGCCCTCCATTGGGGAATGAGCCCACAACCTGGGCATGTGCCCTTAACTGGACTCAAACCTGGGACCCTTCAGTCTGCAGGCCAGCGCTCTATCCCCTGAGCCAAACTGGCTAGGGCGATACCTCCATTTTAAAGACAGTTTCTGAATAAATAATTACTATTTACTGTTGAAACCATTGTCATAATAGGTATGAAAATTATTTATACACACAGTTATATTATGGTGATGACTTTTAACTCTTTTGGGGGTGTGTAGGGCTGTTTTTTCTATTGCTAATAGTCAGCAGACCGCTTTAGTTTTTGGTTTCTACCTCTTTGCAAAGTTGACCAGCTATTTCAGTAAGTGGATTGAGACAACGATTTTGGTTACTTAGAGGCTTTCAATAAAAGTGTATACTTCCAGGTGCTGAAATGCATTTCAGACAGTTGCAGGAGTTCTGCCGGACAAATGATTATTGAATATTTTCATTTTCTTTCTTAATTCCTGATGCAAACTCTTTGCACCCATGAGCGCTAACACACTTTCCTCGGCTGTCATCTTAACAGTTCTTATGGGAAACCGTTTCCTCATGTCAGTGAAGACTGTTCAATTCCATTTTGGCCCACGATAGAGTTTTGTTTTCGGGTCACCACTGAGGCTTTTGTCTGACTCTTTCTCCTTTGCTGTGTCCCCGCTGTAGTCCGACCCCGACCTCCCGGCAGACGTACAGACGCCGTCTTCTGCTGAGCTGGGCCGGTACCCAGGCCTGCCCTTCCCGGCCCCGCAGTACATCCCGCCCCAGCCGTCCATTGAGGAGGCCCGCCAGACCATGCACTCCCTCCTGGACGACGCTTTCGCCCTCGTGGCCCCCAGCAGCCAGCCCGCCAACGCTGCTGCAGGCCCCGGGGTCCCAGCTGGCCTGCCCGTGAACAGCACCCCTTCCCGGGAAGATAGACGAGCCGCCCAATGGGGCTCCTTCTACAGCCCAGCTCAGATGGCCAACAACCCATGCAGCGTAAGTATGGACCTTCTAGAATTCTCCGGTCTGGAGCTCTGTAGATTCTTCCTCTCAAATTCCTTCCACTGCACTAGACACCAGTTGGAGCCACCGTCATCTCTCACCAGGATCATTGCAAGAACTTCCCAATTGTCTCCTGGCCTCTGGTCTTGAGTGGAGGATGCCGGGGTGGTGGCTGACAAGTACAATACTGTTTATTGGTGTTGGTCAGGCCAGCGAGCCGAGAGGCTAACACAGGATGGATCCTCTGGGCGTCAGGAGGTCTTGGAATGAAGAGGAAGACCTATCAGGAGCCTCTTAACTTAGTCTTGAGTTCTCACTTTCTTTTTCTTATTAATTTTTTTCAATTACAGTTTACATTCAATATTATTTTGTAATAGTTTCAGTTGTACAGCATAGCGTTAGGCAATCAAATACTTTACAAAGTGTTCCCCCTTATGTTTTCAGTACCCAAGTGGCACCATCCATCGTTACCGTAATATTATTAACTGTGTTCCTATGCTGTACCTCACTTCCCCATGCCCAGTTTGTAACTGCCAATCTGTACTTCTCAATCCCGTCACCGTTTTCCCAGCCCCCTCCTCTCTGGCAACCATCAGTCTGTTCTCTATCAGCGAGTCTGTTTCTGTTTTCTTTGTTTATATTCTTTAGATTCCACATGTAAGTGAAATCATATGGTATTTGTCTTTCTCTGACTTACTTCACTTAGCATAATACTCTCGGGGTCCTTCTATGCTGTTGTAAATGGTAAGATTTCATTATTTTTTATGGGGAAGTGATATTCCATTGTCTATATGTACCACAGCTTTTTTAAAAAATTTTTTATCCATTTGTTTATTGATGGGCACTTGAATTGCTCCCATAGCTTGGCTATTGTAAATAACGCTGCAAGGAAAACAGGGGTGCACATGCTCTTTGGAATTAGTGTTTTGAGTGCTCACTTTCTGACCTGAGCTAGTTTCCTGTTGGCCTCTACACGTCACCTCTCTCTGCTCTTAGTGCTTCCTGAATTGTTCTGTGAAGAGCTCTTGGCACTTAATAAGTTTCCATTTCCCCCCGAATAACCGATGTTCAATTTATCTTCAGATTCTGCTCTTTCATTCAATTCGGGAAAACTGTATTTCTGAAATAATGTTCTTACTCTATTCCACTGATTGGCATCGAGGATAACATTTATCTCTGCTGGCCCATCTTTGTCTTCTCTAGCTACCGCTTTATTTCTAATTGCTGTAGCCAACCTGCCCATTTTTCCTCTGCCTTTCTGCCTTCATTATGGTCATCACGGGTCTTTTCTCTGGGACGTTAATTTGATGTTAAGCCATGCTATTCTTTTCCCTTCTTGTTGGTTTCTTAGAGTCACAATGACATTATTTTGGTCCTCAAATTATTTCCACCGTCTGTGGTATCTCATTGCAGGTCATGTTGATGTTTTACCACCTCATTGTTGAACATTAAAAAAAAAAAGGCCGCCCAGCCGAGTGATCGCTTGATTGGAGCATCATCCCGCACATCAAAGAGGTTGCGGGTTTGATCCCCAGTTGGGGTGCACATGGGAGGCAACCGATTGATGTTTCTCTTTCACATCAATGTTTCTCTCTCCCTCCCTTCTGCTCTCTAAAATCAAACATATCCTTGGGTGAGGATAAAAAAAAAAAAAAAGATCTGCCATTTTTATAGTTCAAATTAGTTGTGGAAAATCTATCATATTTTCTTTCCCTGAGCTACAACATTTACAAGCAGACTCATACCAGACTCCATCAACCATTTGACTTAACTCTCTTTCTCTGTAAGACTGTTATTCAAAAGAAGGGATGCCCCCAACCAATGTGGCTCAGTTGGTTGAGCATCGTTCCATGCACCAAGAGATCACTGGTTTGATTCCTGGTCAGGGCACATGCCCAGGTTGCAGGATCCATCCCCAGTAGGGGACGTGCAGGAGGCAGCCAATCGATGTTTTTCTCTCTCTCATTTATGTTTTTTTTTTTTCTCTCTCTCTCCCTCTCCCTTCCTTTCTCTCTAAAATCAATAAAAAACATATTTTGTAAAAACAACAATAAAAGAAGGGTTGCCTTAAAATAGGATTTGTGATGACATAGCTGATCAAAACCTTAAAATTTTATTTTGACCTCCAAACTTTTATCTAGGAGTGACCCATTTAAAGTAAATGCCTGACTTCCTGTCTACAGCATTATTTTTTTTGAACCTTTTCACTGGGGCAAGCAGTCTCTAGAAAAATAACCTTTTCTGACTACGATAGAATTGAAATGCCTAGCACGGCTGTTTTTCTTTTAGTTTATCTCTTATTAGACCTCTCGAAATCCTGATAGGTAGACTGCTAAGCCTTGCTCCTTTTTGTTTTATTTTGTATGGAATATGTTTTTTAAAATATATTTTTATTGATTTCAGAGAAGAAGGGAGAAGGAGAGAGAGTTAGAAACTTCAATGATGAAAGAGAATCATTGATCGACTGCCTCCTGCACTCCCCTTACTGGGGATCGAGACTGCAATGCAGGCATGTGCCCTTGACCGGAATCGAACCTGGGATCATTTAGTCTGCAAGCTGATGCTCTGTCTACTGAGCCAAACCGGCAAGGGCTATGTGAATATGTTTAAAAAACTGAACTGTATTGAAAGCATAAGGGCCACTTCCCAGTCTCAGATTTCCCTTTAATTATTTAGAAAAAGAATTGAAGCTCCTTTGCCCTGCATTCTCCCTTCTTCCACACTCCTTTGGCCTATTTTATCTCAGTTGGGGAACTCCACAACATTCTAATCCAGTGATGGCGAACCTATGACACGCGTGTCAGAGGTGACACGCGAACTCATTTTTTTGGTTTTTTCTTTGTTAAATGGCATTTAAATATATAACATAAATATCAAAAATATAAGTCTTTGTTTTACTATGGTTGCAAATATCAAAAAATTTCTATATGTGACATGGCACCAGAGTTAAGTTAGGGTTTTTCAAAATGCTGACACGCCGAGCTCATAGGTTCGCCATCGCTGCTCTAATCTCTCTCTGCGAAGGGGATGGGAGCGGAAAAGGTGAGAAGGTGAAGTAGTTGGGGCGCAGTTCCATGTCTGATAATGCCTTCGGAATCTGTAAGGGGTAGAGCTCATTTGGTCCTTCGTGGCATAAGGGAATAGGCCTGGAGAAGTTGAGCAGTTTGGCCAGTCTGTCTGACTCCAGAGCACCTACGTTTCCAAGACAATAGAAGTGGAATTACGGGGGAAAGTTTGGTTTGGGAACCATGGGCAGTGCAGTACTGTAGTTAAAAGGATGGACTTTGGCGTCAGAAAGACACATTTGGAGGAAATGTCTTAACTTCTCTGTGAGTTGGTGTCATCTGCAAAACAGAGGCAGTGAGCACTTTTTTAGTGTTTCCTGCAGGCCTGAGCTAGTGCTCATACAGGGATTACTACAAAATACTAATTCAGTAAATGGCAGCTTTAAAAATCAGGTGTAATATTAGAGAAGGTCCAGAAACAAGGCTGACTTAGTCACTAAGCTTGGAGCTGCTGATCCTGGACAGCTGATTGGTTCAAACGGACTGGACTTGGGTAGACGCTGTCAGAGTTACTGTTCTGCTAAAACATCCGATTCCAACATTTTGATTCACAGTCGGTGTGAAGAAATGTTGGCACAGGAGTCTCGTGTATGTTAGGGTCGGGATACGTTGATTTCTTGGGAATGCCATGTAGTAGGTGCCATGTTGTTTTAGTCAAAGAGCACTCGGTTAGCTCACATTAACTCAAGGAAATAGAGTTGACTAAAGGATAGGGGGCATCTTATGGAATTTAGGAGCAAGGAGTATGGCTAGGCCTCCTGGAAACCAGAAAATTGAAAGTGCTCATTTCATCTTGAAGAGTCTAAATTCTAGTTCTTTATAGTCTTTCTCTTTTTACAGCCTGGTACAGCATTTGCAGAGATTAGTTTGAGTGTATTTGAATTGTTACTGGGCACCCATTAGATGACGTGACTGTCATCGCCGAGGTTGATAGTCACTTGTAATAGATGTGGCCACTCTGGCCCTGGCCCATGTGGCTCGGTTGGTTGAGTGTCGTCCCATGTCGGAGAGGTCACCGGTTTGATGGATCCCCAGTAGGGGGCATGCAGGAGCCAGGTGACCGATGTTTCCCTCTCCTTTCCTCTCTAAAAAAAACCCAGTAAAAACATATTTTTTAAAAATGTGGCCTCTCTGGCCTGTCTTTTTTTGTTTGTTTTTCGGCCTGCCTTTTTAACAGAAGAGACAGACAGGTTTGTAGAGAATAAGCCTATACAGAAGAACAGGCACAGAAATCCTATTATTTACATTTTCACTAAAACAAGAAAGGTCTGGAAATTAGTGGTGTATTTTTTTTTTTCAAGTCTGGTAGCCAGTTCCCCAAACCGAAACTGCTGGCAGTACACGGTGGCATTGTGCCCCAATAGCATGCTCACTTTTTATGAGAAAATAATTCTCTTGAAAGTTGATCCCATAAACCTAAACTTGTAAGTTTGCTGTTCTCACCTCCTAATAAGTATTGACTATTAATCTTCATCTTCTCTTGACTTTCTTCCAGAGATATGACGACTATGGAATGACTCCCCCATCGGGCCCATTGCCAAGGTAAAGTTTTCAGGAGAAAATGTATTAGGATTTCCTCGCATAGGCTGTTTTTCTTTTAAATTTAATTCTGTAAACTCATTTTTTTTTTTTTTTTTAGCTAATATAAGCAGATACAAAATTCTGACTTGTATTCTCTTGATCTAATCAGAAGAGGAGAAAAAAGTTAGAATTTAAGTTCTGCCTCCAGTAATGAGTGACTAGATAATTTTCTGAAAACAACTGGAAAAGTTAGACAAAGTCTTAAAATAAAAATACAAAAGCCAGAGAGCTAGACCGAGGGGACCAGACATTGTTCGCCCCGCCAGCGTCCTGGCAGAAACAAATATTAGTTCTCCTTTACAGGAAGATAATACCATGTTAGACCTCCCATTATCATTATAGTTTTGCATGAGATCACACAAACATACACACAAAACCAAGCATATGAGAAGAAAAGAAAATATGATTTAAAAAATAATAAAGAGAAACAGACAACAGAAAAGGAATTAGAGGGGATCCAGATATTGGAGATATTGAACACAGATTTTAAAGTAAGTATGCTTAATAT
Organism: Myotis daubentonii; assembly: GCF_963259705.1. Taxonomy (NCBI): domain Eukaryota; kingdom Metazoa; phylum Chordata; class Mammalia; order Chiroptera; family Vespertilionidae; genus Myotis; species Myotis daubentonii. The sequence continues at coordinate 31,147,560 of NC_081849.1, read as the reverse complement.
GGAGGTCAGGCCCACTTGTCAGAGAAGACATAAAACCAAGAAGAGCCGGAGTGCTCTAAGAAAGAAGGATAAGATGTTAAGACTATTCTAAATGTTATAAATTACTGTCAAGTAATTAAGACAGTATGGTTTCGCTCTAAAGCTAGACAAACAGAGCAATGGAATAGAGCTATGGAGTAGACTAGAAAGCCTATAAACAGACCTACACACGAGTGGACAGTTGATCTATTACAAAGGAGGAATTGCAGAAAAATAATCTCAGAAATTATACCCAACTCGCCTTCAGTGGCCAGGAGCCACACAGAAGTAGGAATGCTATATCTGCTTCCTCTTTATTTATTTTTTTAGTTTTCCCTATTCTTCCTCATTTTCAGAGGGGCTTGTTTTATTTCTCCCCTACCCTACTCCCCAACCTGGGTGCTGCTTTGTGGTAGCAAAACAACACAGGCAGAGAGAGCATGTGGTGCTCAGGTGATCCAGGGAAGTAGTTCATGTCAGGACCATGTGATCTGGCTCACCCAGTTCAGTTCCAGTTTAGACCTGTTGTCCAGCCTAATTATTAATAACTCTCACTCTCCAGACTCTTCTGGTTTGGATGATAAACTTCATGGTCACCCAAGGGAAAGGAATCCACAGTACTTGGATCACAGTGAACTACCTGAGCACACAATTTACGAGAAAAGGGCTGCACATGTAGGAGGAAGGGGGCTGACTGACTGGGTCAAGTAGAAACAGCTAAAGGGGAAGAGATCATTCATGGGTGGATGGGCCAGAGACTGTCACGAGGTCATGTGAGTTCCCATGTACAGATCTCGCCTTATTTTAAGCTCTTAGATCTGCAGGGTCAGAGACCTCAGAGGTCAATGTGAAACAGCAGCCATTATTTGAACAGAGTAACATACACGGGCTGGGTTTCAGTTTCAGAGATACACTCCAGAAATAACACTGTGGAATAAGTGCAAGTCAGTCTCATAGAACTGGTTTGATCTATTAATTACCGGTTGGCTGTTATTTGCAAAGACTTGTACTCAGACTCTCACTTTTTTAATTCTTGAATTTCTTTAGAGGAGTGGATCTCAACTGGGATTCTGAGACCCCTGGAGGGTTCTTGCGACTCTTTCAGGGGCATCTTGAGGCCAAAACTATTTTCATGATGACACTAAGGTGTTATTTGACATTTTCGTTGTGTTAACATTTGCACTGAGGTGCAGAAGCAGTGGTGGGTGCAAATGCTGGTGCCTTAGTGTGAATCAAGGCAGTGGCACCAAATTGTTCGTGTTGTCGTCCTATTCTTCACCACTGGACAACAGCCATTTCTTAAAAAATGCCGGCTTTATGTTAGTACTAGAAGCCTGGTACACAAAAATTTGTGCACTGGAGGAGGGGGGTCCCTCAGCCCAACCTGTGCCCTCTCACAGTCTGGGACCCCTTGGGAGATAACCACCTGCTGGCTTAGGCCTGCTCCCCTGGTGGCAGATGGCACACCCAATCCCGTGGTGTCTGCCCCGTCTCGCCTGGTCGCAGATGGCAGGCCCGGATCCCACGCTGGGCCGGGCAGCCGCTCAGATTGTGTGGCCATCCGTCCCGCCCACCCCACCCCACTCCGCACACGGCAGGCCGGGATCCCACTCTGGGGCGGGCAGTGGCTGGGGATCTCACTGCCGCCCACCCTGCCCCACACATCGCAGGCCAGGATCTCGCACTGGGGTGGCCAGCAGCTGGGGATTGCACTGCTGCCAGCCCCAGGTGGGGTGGCGCAGCGGGATCTGCCTGCAGAATGCAAATTAGCCGCCATCTTTGTTGGCGGTTAATTTGCATATCATGCTGATTAGCCAATGGGAGGTGTAGCGAAGGTACAGTCAATTACCATGTTTGTCTATTATTAGATAGGATAGGATATCCCTATTTCCCCCCTTTTGCCTCCTCTACCCAGCTCTTGCCCCCCACTTCTCTCTGGCCATCACCATACTGTTGTCTGTGTCCATGGGTTGTGCATATATTTTCTTTGGCTAATCCCTTCTTTAAATTCACTTCTTTAAATTTTTATTTTCAGATAAGTGCTTATAACTGCACTATTATATATTTTCTATTATATCATTTAGAATTAAGGTACTTTTTAATTGAACCCTTGTAAATTTTAGCACAATTTAATAAATTATGCTAGAAGCAATTAGGAGATTTTTCATGTAATGCATACACATTTCAATTAATACTTTATTAATTTTAATTTTTTAATATTTTAATTTGAAATAATCTCATACATGTAAAAAAAACTATAAAATACTACAGCATATTATATGTACCCTTCACCCACTTTCTTAGGTGTTAATAATTTAAACATAACCATTATACAACTAACAAAATTTGGAATATATTTTTCTTATAATCTCTTTAATGTTACTTAATCCATTTACTTTGTTTTTGTTAATCTTCACCCAAGGACATTTTTCCATTGAACTTTAGAGAGAGTGAAGGGAAAGGGAGAGACACATTGATTGGTTGCCTCCTGCACATGCTCTGATAGGGACTGGGGATCAAGCCAGCAACTGAGGTACAATGCCTTTGACTGGAATCTAACCTGGGACCCTTCAGTCCACGGGCTAATGCTCTATGCACTGAGCAAAACAGGCTGCAGCTTAATTCATTTACTTTTAATTTATATGTGTCTTTATATTTAAAGTGAGTTTTGTTTTTGATTCACCCTCATAATCTGTCTTTTATTTGGTGCATTTATGCCACTGACTTTCAGAGTGCTTACTGATAGAGTTACTACCATATCAGGCGGCTTCTGGGTCTTCTGGGTCCCGCCCTGCCTTGCCGCCCGGGACCAGATTGGATCCCGGGCGGCAAGGCAGGCCGGCTTCTGGGGCTTCTGGGGCTTCTGGGGCGGGCGTGCCTTGCTGCCTGGGACCCGCCGATGGGGTCCCAGGCGGCTGGCCTGCCCTGGATGGTGGCAAGCTGGTGGTTCGCGCTGTCCCGCCCTGCCTGCAGTATGCAAATTAGCCACCCTCTTTGTTGGCGGTTAATTTGCATATCATGCTGATTAGCCAGTGGGAGGCATAGCAAAGGTATGGTCAACTACCATTTTTGTCTATTATTAGATAGGATGTCCTTGATGGTGTAGCAAAAGTGATTAATTTTATTAAACCTAAACCCTGGAGTCTTTAATAGTCAGTGTGACAAAAGAGGAGACATGTATAAAGCACTTCGCTGAACAGGGAATTTTGAAGGAAAAACACGTGTGCAGGTGTTTGAGTTGAGAACTGAACTAACTGCTCCATGTTTTAACTTGAACCAACAACTGGCAGACATCAGTACTCAGACCTGGGTGTTTGGCAGACATGGTTTCGAAAATGAGCGAGGTGGGCCAGTCACTTCAAGAAAAACAACTGATGGCATCTGTTGCCAGTGACAAAATGGAGTTTTCGAGTGAAAGTTAGAGTTTTAGAGACTTTTGTCTGCCACCGTGAACTTGACAGCGCCCTCGTACTTAAAGACCCTGCTGATGAGCTTGATGGTGATACTAATGAATTTGAATTTTTTCATATTGTAAAATGAAACGTATCCCTATCTAGAAAGTCTGCAGGACACAGTAAACTAATGTTTTCCCAATGACCAGTGTCATAAAATCATGCATGGGTCCATTCCAAGTACAACATAGACCAGTGGGATTTTTTGTTTGTTTTTTAATCCTCACCTGAGGATATTTTTTCCATTAATTTTTTTTTTTTTAGAGAGAGTGGAGGGCAGGGAAGAGGGGAAGAGAGAGAGAGAGAGAGAGACATCCATCTAAGAGAGACACATCGATTGGCTGCTTCCTGCACGCGCCCAGACCAGGGCCAGGGATTGAACCTGCAACCCAGGTATGTGCCCTTTACCGGGAGTCGAACCCACGACCCTTCGGTCCACGGGCCAGCACTCTAATCCCTGAGAAAAAATGGCCAGGGCAGACCAGTGGGTTTTTGTGTAACAGAATGTGAGGAGTTCACTGATATTCAGATGCCACATTGCCACTACCCCTTAAAGGAACTTTTTTGCGTATTGATGTGCTATTCAAGAAGAACAGCTGAACTATGATTTTGAGTATTTTCTGAAGAGGCTATTAAAATATCCCTCCCTTTTCCAACTACATATTTGTGGCAAGTGATTGAATAGAAAGTAAATGAGAATCCATATGCCTTCTATTAAGGAAATTTGAAAAAGATGTAAAACTCCTCTAAATTTTTTTGAAAATATTGTTAATTTAAAGAAAAATGTTAACATGTAATATGTTTAATATTTTAAATGAATTTTAAATATAAGTATTTAAAATTTTCTGTTTTAATTTCAAATATAATAAATGTCTATAGATATAATGCACATAAATAAGAGTGGAACCCTCACTACTTTTTATGGGTGTAAAGGAATCCCGAGGACACAGATTTAATAACCATTGCTGTCAAGCACTGCTTTTCAGCCTTGTGAACCTCATGATCATCAGTGGAGCTTTAAAAGCGACCAGTGTCTGGGCCCCACGTCTAGAGATTCTGTTTTAATTGGCCAGGGGTACCGCATGGGCACGGGGGCCTTTAAAAGCCCCTCGGGTTATGCTGACGTGTAGCCCAAATAGATGGCCAGGGTAGTCAGATGCTGGAGCTGAGCAGGCTCTAGAACGTGGCTGCACCGTCTCTTGATCTGTAAACCAGAAGCATCTCTCCGTCCATCATCTGACAGATACCTTTCAAGCATCTGCTTGTTCTGGGCACTGATCTGAGGGCTGGAGACCCGGCAGTGAGCACATAGGACAAGTCTCTGCCCCCTGGAGAGGAGATGGGCAATAAGGCAGGAGACAAATAGGTCTTATTTTTCCGTAGGGATGAGGGTGTAGCTGGTCAAATACCAGAGCCAGGGTACAGTGTGGTCCTGATGCTTGGTGTGCTTTGCCTGCAGACCCGGGTTTGGCCCTGCTGTGCTTCAGTCTTCGGAGCTGGTGCCTCCCGAGCCCCAGCAGCCACAGGCATCGTCTGAAGCCCCGTTTGTTGCCCGAGGGATCTACTCGGAGGACATGCCATCGGTGGCCCGGCCCCGGCCTGTCAGGGGCACCACAGGTACATGTGGCTATTTAGTTTGCATTTCTGAAGTAAGAGGATGCTTGTTTTCTGGCTAAATTCTGGCAGAGTTCATTCTAGACTTCCCAGGGAATCAGCGCCCCAGTGTTCAGCAGCCTCTTCCACTGGTAAGAGCTGCTTTCCCTGTGATCCTGGCGAGATGTAGGGCAGAGGAGGTGGGAAAGAGGGGGCGCTGAGATCCCATCACTGATGTCTAGTGCGTCTTTCCTGAATCAGCATCTCAAAAGTGTCCCTTTGCATGGAATTCACAGCACACTTCTTCCAGGGAAAACAGTTCAAAATTCTCAGGGTTAAACTGCAAGATCTATTTCTGGCCACTTGTATGGCATTAAAACAGGTATTTGTTTTAAAGAGAGGACTTTTTCAGCTTTTAAGAAGCAATTAAAAGTTGCTGGACAGTGATTGGGAGTAGATTTTTGTTTTATTTGAACAATCACTGATTGCTCCTTGAGTCTCACCTCCCTTCCTTTATCCCTTCTACCTTTGTTAATATGATCATTTTGCCTTTTAAATTTTTCTTGTCATTTTTTTCTGCCTTTGTGCCTGAGTCCTGCTGTCTCTTCCCTGTTGCCAGAGAAGTGGCCTGGAGGAAGCTGGTGGCCATGTGGAACTGTTTTAATCCTTTCTGCCCCTCTTTCCAGCCCTCATTAAAAGAACTATTTTAGTGTCATTTGTATATGGGTAACCAATGCAACCCTTTACTTGATAATTCAACAGTGAAAGGTTATTTTTTCTAAAGTGGTCTCCTAATTCATTATCAGACTATTAAGTGTTTGCACATGGCTTTTCTTCACTTTTAATATTTAGGTTTCTTTTAATTACCTGTTGAAATTCATATAAAAATCTATACCAGAATATCTTTACAGAGGAAATGAAAGCTCTCAGCTTATGTTTTTAAAAGACCATAGTTCAAAGTGTCCAATTTCTGGAAATTTTGAAGCCAGAGAAAAAATAAATTTTGTTAAATTTTTTGTTTAAAAAAATTCCAAAATTATAATTCGTTCATTTGAGAAACATTATGCATAATTTGGTTTACTTATAAAGTGTAATATTTAGTATCTTTAAGGATACAGGATATATTTCTTAGACCACAATTAAAATTTAGAGATTAAATATCATTTCATATATTCACTTTCATTTTTTTAAAATATATTTTATTGATTTTTTACAGAGAAGAAGGGAGAGGGATAGAGAGTTAGAAACATCAATGAGAGAGATCAGCCGCCTCCTGCACGCCCCCCAGTGGGGATGTGCCAGCAACCAAGGTACATGTCCTTGACCGGAATCGAACCTGGGACCCTTGAGTCCACAGGCCGACGCTCTATCCACTGAGCCAAACCGGTTCGGCTATTCACTTTCATTTTTTAGAAAAGGAGATCTGACCACCTGTACTTTAACCATCTATCACTTAGTTTTTGAGATGTGTGTCATAATTCAACAGAATGAGGGGCCCTCAGAATTTTTGTAAACAAGAAAAAATAATGTTTTCTGCATTGAGTGTCCTCAGTAATTACATCTAGAAAAAGTATAAACGTATTTTCAGAAAGTGAGTTGAGAAGAAAATAAAAAATAAAAACATTTGTCTTAAAGTCTCCTAGGAGTTTTGTGTTAATATTTGAATCCAGAACAAATTCTCATTAAGTTCAGGAAATGCTCGACACTTGAGGGATTTGTCCTAAGAGCTTATAAGTCCTCAGATTTTCAAATGTTGCTATACCTTACACTTGGTTTCCCTAATCGGTCAAGGGAAGTGGACCAGCTAAGAGACCCCCTACAGACTCACAATAAGAGCCGCTGCTGGTAGTTGGCAAGCAGCACTCAACAAGGCTGAGCTGACTCCTACATGGCACTAGCTAGTTTGCCCCACCAGTTCACCTGAGATCCAGTCTTGTACCCCAGAATTACAGATTACTATTTTTAAATATATATATTTTATTGATTTTTTAAGAGAGAGGAAGGGAGAGGGAGAGAAATATCGATGCAAGAGCAAAGCATGATTTGCTGCCTCCCACACGTCCCCACGAGGGATCAACCCCATACCCTGGGCATGTGCCCTGACCAGAAATCGAACAGGTGACCTTTCGGTGCACGGGATGATGCCCGATCAATGGAGCCACACCAACCAGGGCCAGATTCCTGGATTATGTCAAAAAACATCATCTCGTGACCAGTTGATACTATGAATGCTGTTCAGTGTTCCTGAAGCATCTGTGTAGTCGACGATGCTGAACTCTCTCTGGTCCTTGTACAGTTAGCTCTGCATACTCTGCAAAACCGTCCAAGTTCCCACTCGTCGTGCTGCGTTTTATTACGGGGGCTCATAGTCACTCTGTATTTCCTGTTCATTTCTTTGCCCTCCTTTGTGAAGACTGAAGCTTCAATAAGCGGGGCCATTACATGTTAAATGATGTATTCTGCTGTTTTCTAATTTTCTGGGGAATATATACCTTTGTAATGTCATCAATAAGCTGGTTTAGGCCAGTTACACATTTGCAATAATTGTGGGTAATTATTCAAGGTCTCCTGGGCAGTTCTTGTATTTTGCATTTTCTGTCTCTCTGTCAACTAAATAAGTAACATATCTTGACATTCTACAGGGTTTCACAGACTGGGACTGTGCTTTGCAATTAGTCTTGTTTCTTCCATTAATTGTTGCACAGATTTCAAACAAAATTCAGACATTTATTTTTAATCTACAAGAATATAGAAATTATATGTATGAAACATTTGAAGAGGAAGTTACTTTCTAATAATTTATAATAATAGATTAAATTGTGTAAGAAATTATAATGGGAAAATGATAAGATAAACTAGAAGAGTTCCCTTTCTGATTACATAAAATTGTCAAACATACAGATACTAGGGGCCCAGTGCATGAATTCCTGCACCTTGAAAGGAACTGTGGGCCGCGAGGCTATGGTAGGCATAGGGGTGGGTCTCAATCCATCCTCCTCACCCCGTCACGGCCCCAGCCCCCTGTCACCACTCCCACCCATTGATGGTACGGAGCTATTGGGGCCGGCACCAGCAGTGGGTGTGATCAGGGCTGGCGCCGTCAGTGAGTGCAAGTGGTGGCTGCTGCCCCGATCGCCCCTCAGGAGCAGGGGGAGGTGGAGAAGCCCTCGGAGGCGATCAGGGCTGGCAGCCACCGCTCACACCTGCTGATGGTGCCGAGAGATCGGGACCGGCACCAGCTGCGGATATGAGCAGGGCCAGCGCTGGCAGCAAGCGTGAGCGCCAGGCGGGATCGCGGTGCGCACAGGAGCAAAGAATTTTCAGTAACCACCAGAGGCTCACCTGATGACAGCGACTGGTGCTCTGCCTTGGTCTGGTGCCCCCCGCTCACCTGCTCCACCATCCCACCATGGCTGACCCTGCCATGTTCCATACACGCCTCCTGGTGGTCAGCACACGTCGTAGCGACCAGTTGTGTGGTTGTTCCAGTGTCACACTGTTCGGATGTTTGCATACTAGCCTTTTATTATACAGGGTACATACAGTGTATATGTCTCAAAATTACCCAAACAGAAGGATAATAGTACCCAGGGAAGATGTACAGCAGATATGACCAAGAGGTATTTTTATTATAGAGGATGGCTCATGTAAATTGATAAATGGACAAACCTCAAGGGTAGGAAAGATAAATGGTCAAAGGACAGGAAGGAAATGCACACAAAAAATGTGTGTGTACTATATAAAGGTAAACATGAAAACCACTATTACGTTATTTCTGGTGTTCATGTAAATCATTAAACTTTTGGAAAACAGCTTGGCAATGAATTAATGAATTTTTGATTTGGTAATTCCACTTCTGGGAATCTAGGCTCTTTCCCCCTCCACAAAGAAATCCAAAATACTGGAAAAAAACTATATGTGCAAAAGGTGTTTATCAGAGTACTATTCATAATAGCAAACAATTGTGAGCTCCCTAAATACCCCGTAATAAGGGCATCGGTGAGCGAATTGTGAAGCTATTTAAAATGAAGAGCTCAGAAAGAGCCAGAAAAAGAGAATTTAAGATTTCCGGGTTGCCGCCTATGTGTTTGGTTCTTGACCTACTTTATGTCTTTTAATTCTTGAAATAACACCATGAGGTAGATTTCTTTTTATCCCAGTTGAGAGGTGAGGCATTGAGGCTCAGCAGGAGTGATAACTGGGTGCCCAAGGTCTCGGGGTTTTCCGGGGCTGGGCTGGAATGCAAGCCCAGGCTTGCTGGGTGTGATGCCCCATGCTGAGTCATAGGGGAAGCTGTGTTGTGTGTTAAGTGGACAGAGCAAGATACATAATATGTCTATAACATCAACTACCATCACAGTATTAACACAAAAGTATTCTTGTCTCCCTGTGCAGTTGTCTGAATCTTTGTAAGTGATGGAGAACACTGCTGCATTTGTGTTCTTTGCAAGATTCGCTCAAACGATGTCTGTTGGGCAAACAGAACTGATAGCCCCAATTACTTTAATACTGTTATGAATCTTCAGTAACTGGCAAGTGAGCCTGTAGAGTATATTGTTCTCACGGGAACCTGGAAATTTTTTCTGACCTTCAGCTTTTAGTTTTTATTGTCTATCCCAATGAAACCGTGAAGGAGTTTGTTGTTGTTGTTGTTGTTGTTGTTGTTTTGGGTTTTTTTGTAATGTGTTTGATTAAGGGAGGCTGTTAATTAGACAATTCAAGGAGGAGACTTGAAGATGGAGCGGGCTCCTCCCTTTCCTCGTGAAATCTCTGAACCGTTGGACTGGTCTGAGCATCACAGGTGAATTCGATGGTCCCAGGGGCATTTGGAAATAAGTAGTTTCATTCCGCAGTGCTTAAAGACCACCTCTCCCCCTCCCTCCGTCTGCAGAATAGGGATACTTCCGTATGCCAGAAGTTGATGGGGGAGAAAGATAATGTTGGTTAAAGCCTGGTCTTCTAGCGACACGAGGCCCCAGCACAGCATGTGTAAGTGCAGGAGCAGGAGCTCAGAGAACTTCCCGGCTGTGCCATCAGGATACCTCTCCAGTGAGGCTGGGCGGGTGGCTTTAACATTTTAAATGTGAATATAATGAAAATGTACTGTAACTTTCTGAATTCAAACAAATATGCACCCGGCCGTGTAAGAAAAATAAAAATCTTGTCTTTTTTATTTATAAAAATAAAAATCTCCTTGAGAGTCTCAAAGCCACGAGCTAGGAGGAGCCAGGTTTCCGCTCCTTTATGGCTCCTAAACCTTTCAGTCCTTTCTTCCGAATAAATAAGATCGTCCTTATTCGTAACCTCTGCAGAAATGAATGGAAGAGCTGTCTATACCCTTCATTCCTGGTCCTTTGATGTCTAGCCAGGAAAATAAGACCATCACTATCAGTCGCTCTATTAAAAGGAGGTAAAAGCCCGTGAACCACGAAGCTCAGGGTCTGGTTTTCTTAGGAAATGTCATTCTCTGGAGATAGAAATGGTTCCAGGTTTGAACGGTGCTCATATTCCTGTCCCTAAGGGAGCCTGGTGGTCACAACCAAAGGGCCGTATTGGGCAGCCTTGCTCTCTGCCTGTGTTGACCAGGCTGTTCCATGCTGTTCCTCAGGCTCCCAGATTCAGCACCTGACCCAGGTGGGGCTTGCGAGCAGGATCGGAGCTCAGCCGGTGGAGGTCCCACCCAGCAGAGGCGGCCAGTGCGGGGGACCAGGCTGGCCTTCGTTCGGGGAGGACGAGGTGGGCCGGAGAGAGGCCGTGAGTATCTGGCGTTCGGGTCACCACAGAGAATTCAGACACAACCACGTAATTCAGCTGCTTCTGCATTGGGGATCCCTTTTAAAAACCTACATGAGTAGAAGTGTTAACCTCCCCCACTTTTTCCCCTTGAGTGTATTTTTGCTTGCAGTGTTTAGATGGTGGATTCCCTCTGACCCAGAGTGGGGGAGTATTGGCATTGAGTTTGTGGAAAGTATATAATTTTTCTTGAGGCAGATTTTAGGCTTGGAGTCATGATTTTTTAAAAAATAACTTTTTAGAAATGATAAAAGCAATGTTCACTACTGAAAATCTGGACAGAAGACCTAAGTAGCAGTTTTTTAAAAATGTTTTGTCAGTTTTTTATTGTGGTGAAATACACATAGTTTACCATCTTAACCACTTAAAATGTACAGTTCGTTGGTTTTCAAGACATTCCTACTGGAATACAGCCATCACCACATCCATCTCCAAAGCCTTTTTCATCCTGTAAAACGGAAACTCTATCCTCATTAAACACGAACTTCCCATTTGTCCCTCTCCCCAGCTCTAGGCAATCACCATTCTACTTTCTGTCTCTGTGATTTTGACTTTCTAAAAAATGTGTTTTTATTGATTTTTAGGGAGAGGAAAGGGGAGGGAGGGAGAAGGAGAAACATTGATGCCCACTGTGGATTAAGCCCGAAACCCAGGCATGTGCCCTGACCAAGAATTGAATCAGCAACCTTTTGGTGTATGGGGCGATACCCAACTGAGCCACTCTGGCCAGGGCAAGATTTTGACTTTGAAGTAGTGACTTTGAACCTGTAGGTGACTAAAATCTGGACTTGGTCTTTGCTGTGCTCGCTATATAAATTTTCTTGACCTTACGTACCTCCTTGCTCACTGCTTGCGCTTTATTGTGCGTTTAGTAACGTCATTTCCATGATGCACACCAGGAGTCTATGCTTTTGCCATAACCAAGCCTTCAAGGCACAGGGTGTATGTATTCTGGAGGTTTCTCATCACTCTGGTCATTCCTCTATAAGCACAGAATCAGTACAGACACAGGTAATCTCTACAAATGCTTTCCTTTGCTTTTTCTCTCAAGCAGTTTATATCCATGGGGGATAAATGTATGAATTTAAAAATACAAACCAAAATAGTACTTGTTGTTTATCCTCATCATATGCCACAGCTTTCACTGCATTCATGTGTCTTTTTAGCAAATACACTAACTTCCTTTAATGATGGGATGCTTTTACTTAATGAAAGGAAATTGATGGTAGAATATAATTTTCCCTAAAAGATACATTGTTATAAATCTCAGCTATTTGCTTTATATTTGCTGACATCTTTCTTTTTTTGCCTTCATTGTGGCAACTTGATTTCATTAGGTGTTTGGGTTTGCCAATCCAGTGGCCCCTTAGAGTGCCTCCCTGTTACTGTTTGGGAAAGTGAAATGCAGGAACAGTCTAGGGCTTGCATGCCATGTTCACTGCGAATAGCTTACTCTTAGCATAGGTGAGACCATGGATTTAAAACTCATGTTATGCAAAGAGAGATTTTTCACTGAAATGTATAGTAATTCTTGTCAAATGAATACCCCATTATACAGGGTGGGGCAAAAGTAGGTTTACACTTGTGAGTACAAGAAACAGAGTTTATTCTTGTGTTATTGTTTTTTAATTATTATATTGTTTTCTGTAAATCTACTTTTGCCCTACCCTGTATAATGGGAATATAAGCAAAACTCTTAAGTTTCAGTGTGGATAACTTTTTAAAGAAAAGGCTCTACAGAGTGTGGGACAGGCACACAGACAGATAAAACGGAAAGTGATTTTGTGATGTTTAATACCTGGTCTCTGGGCTCTAGGCCCAGGACAAAGGCACTTGTTCTTTTTGTTAGTCTCTCTGCCAGTCCCTGCTTATCTCTTCCAACTCTCAGGTGCCCTCATCTGACCTTTCCCCCTCATGGGGTGCTCCAGCCTCCCTTCCTTCCCAGCCCCCTGGGTCCCTTCCTCTGCTCCCAGCGGCCACTCGCCTCCACACACACAGGCACAGAGACTTGGCTGACCGGTTTAGCCTTTCTACCATTAAGCATTATGAGGCACCTGTTAAGTTCAAGTTCAAAGGTTTCTTGATTGCACTGCTCTGCCCTGAGCAATTCTGCCACAGTTATTACTCTCCATCCCAGCCCCAGGGTGTCCTGTGGGAGGGCTGAGTTGTTGGCTGGGGGATGGGAGGAGGACGTCCTGGGAGCCTGCCCACCGCCAGTTTGAATTTGATTTTCCCTCCTGTTCCCACATGGGAAGTACAGCACCATTTGCTGTGTTTTTCAGACACACATGCTCGGACATCAGGAGTATTCTTCACCGCTGTTCCAGGTGCCAAGGACTTCGGGCAGGGAGCCCTCCGCTCCTCCCGGGAGCGCCCCGCACAGGGGGCTGCAGGGCGCCGGGCTGGCCTATGCCACCAGCTCCACGGAGGACCTCCAGCCCGGCCACTCCTCCACGTCACTCATCAAGGCCATCCGTGAGGAGCTCCTGCGGCTCTCCCAGAAACAGACCGCCGTGCACAACTTCCACAGCTGATGGGCCTCGCCTTGCGTTTGCCAAGTATCCGCTTCCCGTGGAAGCAAGACTCAAAGGAAACCGGCTTAAGGGATGTCAGGAAGAGACCAGAGCCTCCAGGGCCGGGGGCCACGGGAGGGAGCAGGTTGCCATCTGAGAAGATGCCAGATGCCATACGTCACGTGACAGCTCGCGAGGCTTTTACCAAGTTGGCAATGTTGTGACCATTTGGGTTCAGTCGAGATTTCTGGACTTTTGGCCAAAAGCCAGCAGCACTTCACGAAAGACAGACTACAAACCTAAGCTAACGGAGCTTCTTAGTCCCCTTTTCAAGGCAAAAGATGGAAGTGTATAGAATGTATAGGGCCAAAAGGAGTCTGGCATTTCTGTGCGGAGACGTGTTTGAGGCTGGTTTGTACGGTGAACCTGCTGCTTTGTTTTCTGAGAAAAGAGATTTGAAGACATTTTATTAACGGCTTACTTCCCTCTTTTTCTCCTTAGGAACTTGTTTTACTAGTAATATTAACAACAAGGGTACTAAGACTGTTCGGGGACTTAAAAAGCTACTAGTGAGAAACCAAATGATAGACGTAGAGCCTGATGATTCCACACGAAGCCATCATCTGCATTTCCCTTTCGACTTCTGGTGCTACCGCTCCCAGCGCCCTCCCCCTTTATGTCTGTGAAATGCAACTTTGGCTTTTCCAATGGAAGGATGTGTTGAAGGCTTCATTTTGTTCTAGAAAGGAAAAAACAAAAACAAAAAAACACTCCCAAAAGAGGGGGGAAAGCTAAATATTTATTTGGTTATTCAAAACACATATCAGAGTTTAGGTTTACATTCTTCATTGTGTTTGTTGGTTTTTAATTGGGCACGTGGCACTCCGAGAGCATCCCACTTCAGCACATGTCCCCTTCAAGGCCAGTCCTACGGAATGAGGCTCTCAGAGGTCCTAACCGATCCTGGCGCTTTGCTGATGAATTGCTCACAAATTATGTTTGAACGAGAAACGGTCCATAAGCAAAAATGATGTTTAAGCATTCCTGGGGCCACCAAATAGCGATTCGTGAGTACATTCCCAGTGATCACATTCTCTGTGTGTTCAGGACCTGGAGATGAAGCTGAGTTCTCGCCGGCCTCTGAATCGGGAAACGTGAAGAAGAGCTTTGGGAACAAGGGAAGGGAGGGGGCTGCTCCTAACGTCTGATTTCATGTGCGTGACCCTGCTGAGTGACTGCTGAAGGCGTCCGTGTGCTGTGGGCCCAATAGAGGGTGGGTGTCATCTCCCTTGAGGTTTCCCCTGGAAATCACCATTCCCTCCCCCCTCTGACCCCCCAAAATTAAAGTGAGGACTGGAATAACAAGGGCTGTTTCGTTTTCTGGTACCTGAGTGAAGCTCAGGAGAAAATAGATAACACCTGGCTACTATGAGTTCTTTTTTATTAGATTAGCTAATCCTTTAACCAACAGATGAACAGGCAGAATTGGGGGCTCTAACCAAAACCCTTGTCACACCTTGCGAGCCCTGAGCCAGCTCACGTAGGTTTCCGCAGTGTAATTGTTGCTCCAGAGCCACGTCTCAGCACGGCGTTACGCCTGCCCTCAGCCGCACAGTGCGGGGCAGCCACTGTTTATCTGTGTGCTCCTCCAAGAGCAGGGCTGGAGAGTAAGTCTCTCAAGGATGTTAAGGAAAGGGACTCCCTTCCAGGCAACCCTCACAAGCTCCAGGAGCGTGGGAGAGAAGGCCTCCTTCTGGTTTTGATTTCTGACCCTCGGTCCTGGGTTAATACTCAGAGTGGAGGGATTTCTGTGTGTGTCACTGAGAAGTACCAGGTTTCCTGAATACGTTAAGAATGTCAGACATCCCAGCAGAATTGTATTACGGACACCTTACAGTGAAGTCCAGTCGTGTGGCAGCAAGTGGACCAAATGCAGGCCCCTCTTCTCCCCTTCTGCCCGGTGTGGTCGGCACTAAAAATGGTTACCTCCCTTGGACATTGAAGAAATGGGCCCCTGTTTTAAAGGGGGCTGCAATGGTGGTTGTGATGCCTTTCAAACTAGCATACAAGGATTCAGCCTGTATTGTTCTTCTTAGAACTGATACACTTTTAAACCAATGTCAAGACCAAAGAGGACATAGAATACCTGGGGTGGGGGGTAGCGGGAGAATGGGGGGGCGTGTGGAGTGGTGTGGCATAGTGTGGCGTGGTGTGAACAGGCCGGTGAGATCACCAGCACTCTGGTGTTGGTTGTGAAGCACGCCCAGGTTGCCCTTGTTTTCTCTAATCAGCTGCCACAGAAGTTTTACCAAGCCCCAGACTCAGGACTGACGAGCTATCTCGGGGAGCACCACACCCAGATGGGTCTGCAGTCACTCAGACAATGTGATCTGCTTAAAAGGAAGGTCCTCATGTCCATCGTATGCGCTTTGGAGTTCATTTCTTCGAAGCATTCTAAAAGGAAAAGTTAAAATGTATGTCTCTCCTTTTCCCCTATTTTCAAAGTTCCAGCGGTAATAAAATGAACTGTAAATTTGAGCCAGTATTTTAGAGAATACTGTTTGGAGAAAT
This sequence comes from Myotis daubentonii, assembly GCF_963259705.1. Classification (NCBI taxonomy): domain Eukaryota; kingdom Metazoa; phylum Chordata; class Mammalia; order Chiroptera; family Vespertilionidae; genus Myotis; species Myotis daubentonii. The sequence continues at coordinate 31,131,620 of NC_081849.1, read as the reverse complement.
GATCATTGAATTCTCTATATGTCAGGTCCCTTTTCTGAGCCTCATTCTCCCCATCAGCCAAACAAGGACAGACCTCCCTTGCCCACCTCCTAGAATTTCTCATTGTGAGCATCAGATGTGATCATGTGTGCAAGTGTCCCTTGAGAAGGAAGCACAGAGCACTGTGAAATGCAAAATGTTATCTGTATGATTATGCTGGGATGGATGATCGGATGTGCTGTGGCCTACCAGTGGGTGAGCTCACATGGAGGTACCCAGAGCACAACTAAAGGCCTCGTGCGACTCTCTCCCTCTCTCTTGTTTTGCTTTAATTCACTTCCTTCTCCATTAACTTTTAAACAGCATTTACTACACATTTTTCACGCTCCTGATTTCCTGTCGAACATGAACCCTGCCTTCTGAGGTCTTAGAATCTAAGCCGAATAACACATACAGGTTTAAAAGATGGACGATACACATAAATAACAAGGTTTAGACATCAGTCACGTTTGTTGAGGGTGCACAAGTGCATTAGGTACTCAGCAGAAGAAATGGAAGTTGCATATTTGGAAACAGGATCTTGGGGAGAAGTCAGCTTCAGCAGCTACCCAGCGAAGTGGTGAGGTGGCATGGGGAAGCCGAGAGCGGGCCTGGGGAATGATGGAAAAAAGTGGGTGAAGCTGTCATTGAAAATGAACTTGATCTGCTACAATACAGGGACGAAATTCCTAACCTCACTGTCTAGGGAGTTTTGTGAGAGGAGGAAGTGGTGGTGTGAGTACACGCTTGGAGTAATACAGTGAGAAAGTGATCAGCCCTGGGGAGAAGGTCTCCCGAGGGAGAGATCCATCTGGGGAGGCGGGGAGCACGCCGGTGTCTGCCGAAGGAGCCAAGGTCAAGCATGGAAGTAGTGGTGAGAGTTCCACCATCTGCTCCGCTGCTTGGCGCAGATCTCAATGGCCAGCCATTGGGCCACATTCAATCCTTTGTGAAGCGTGGTGGGTTATACACACATACATTTGACTTCTTGACAGCCACCTACATGTTTTTCTCCAAATGTTATTTAATTTCAGAGTATTTTTTATTTTGGTGGCTTGTGGCTTTTGAGCAGCAGGTTAAGTGGTTTTTTTGCCAACCAGACTTTTCAGGGCAAGAGGCCTGTAGTGCAAAGCACAGGCGGAGGTCTGCCTGAAGGCTTTGGGCGGAACCAGGTACTTCTGTGTGTTATGAGCCTCCGTTTACCTGTGGACAGGGTCGGCACTGACTGCGTTGCACAGCCTCTTAGTGCTCCAGTGACCAAACTAGTCACTCGACACTGATGGGCATTTGCAGTAACTCACCAGTTAATCATTAAATAAACTCCTTTGTCCCCTTCATACTAGATTCTTAGACGCGAATGAGTTTGTTGGTTGGAAGGAAAGCTGGTTAAGGTTCTGGGCAGGGGGATGGGGGCCTCCAGTCTTAACTACCACACCAACTTTAGCTCGAGTTGAGTTTTAGCCATTTCATTTCTACCTCCAGAGCAAGTCTCCAAAGCCAGCCTCCACAGCTTGCTAGTCCACATTTATCCCAGATAGGAGCACAAGAAAGTCCACTTCTATACCTGCCAACAGACCATTGATCACAAAACCCATTTCTATGGGATGGTAACTTGAACTTCATTTTTACATTTAATCCCACACATTAACAGATATTCTTGTAACAGGTGAGAGGGGTTTCTATGAGCAGCTGCTATAACATACTCATAAAATTTAATAGGCTGACACTTAATACGTAGTGAACGAGGACTGTGTACATTTCAGGTGTCTTTTGATACTTTTTGGAGGTGATTTTCAGAGTTTAAATGAGGACTCCTTTGTATGAAAAAAGACTTGAAAACCGAGACCTCACAGTACGATCCTAATTCCGTGCTCATGTGTGTAATGGTACACTTGAGAGTTTATCTTCAGAACAGGCAGCAGCATTGCCATTTAGGAAAAGAACATTTACATGCCCTTGGAAACATGAAACAAAGTTAGGAACCCGGCGAGCCAGTGAGAAGGAATGCATGTCTGAATCTGAGGAGCTCTGGTGCACGTTAGTTTCCCACAGGGTAGGTAATTATGCAGGTGGCTTGCTTTTCCTTCTCCCAGGTTTTTCTGCTCTGGAGCCACTTCGAAAAGAAAGGGTGAAGAGACAGGTAAAGATGTAAGCAATCTGGGCCTTGTGGTCCATGATTCTGTGGAACCATTCTCGAGAACTTGGAGCATCGTGCCCACCAGATTTCATGCCTTCATAACTTGACTCTTAAGTGTGCAAGTCAGGAATAGTACAGGGCCAGGTTCAAGACAGACCCCCTGTACTTGCCTGCAGCTGTGGGGAAGGAAGGGGGTGCTGGAGGGACAGAAGCTCCACCAATGAACTCGGGTGCTCTAAGTACAGAGGGCTCATTTCAGAAAAGGGGAGTCGACTCAGCTTTGCTTTCCTCCAGAGCATCATGGGGAGCATGGAGCTATGGCTGGTCTTCCCCTTCCAGGAAAGGTCGCTTCGCAGAGCTGCCCTGGGATGCCCCCTGTCTCCTCCTCCTTCGGCAAGGTCCGTATTCCGACTCTTCCTGCACTCATTCCGAGATCATGAGTGTTAATGTACGAAAATACACAGTAAGTGGAGGCCACTTGTGGCATCAGTCCTGCAACTTGAACTTGACAATCATGGTTTGCTGGCACTTAAATTTTGGCCATAGGTGTATGATTTTAGTAATCGAATCCTCCCTCTATTTGTCAGTTACGTTTCTACCCTTCAATTAGCTGCACTGTTTTTCTAATGTGCTGTAGAGTTTTTGAAATAATTTATGCAAGTGTTTGGTTTCCATGTTTACAATTTATACGGCTTTCCTAGCATTTTAAATGGAACTGTCAATAAATGCTATGAATTGGTGTCAAGTGATATTTTCTGTTTATTTCCTTTGCAACGTGATAGTTTTCTCATTTGTACTGTGTGAAGGTTGAATGAGAGGCTTTTTTTGGTTCTCTAATTTTTGTGTCCCTGGTGGGAACCCCGAGGACTTTCATTTTCCGAGCAATTAAGTTGAAAGTCGTCTTTTCAAGTGTGTGGAATTTGCAGAATTGTTTTCACTCATGTTGGCTGGTGCTACCCCCTCCATCACCCACTAATCAAATCGATGCTTCCACTTAGAGCAGATTCATTTTGGAATTCAAAGATTAGGACGCTCCAGTCTAGAAAGATAAATGAGAGGAGCAAAGTCGGTACCATCTGGAAAGGCAATAGCATAAACCTGGAGTTGTTGATGAGAGCCAAGAAAATAAGAGCCCATCGAGACAGACAGACGCAAAGGATCTGAAACTCAGTGGAAACTCACGAAATGAAACGTGGACACCTGGATAGGACCCTGAAACAACCACCAGAAAGGTAATCAGTGGGAAATGGTGAAATCCAAATAAAGTCTATGATGCAGTTAACAGTTTATGCAAAGGTTAATTTATTGCTTTTGTTAACTTTGTTGTGGCTGCCAGGACTTTAATATTAGGGGACGCTATGTAAAAGGCATACAGAAACACTGCATTATTTTGCAGCTTTTCTCTAAATCTAAAATCATTTAAAAATTGGGAAACAGATTAATCTGGAGCGGATAAAGCCCATATGCCCTCCCCATACCCAACCCCCTGCAGAGGCTAATATGAACCTGCCCTGAGCATCCATAACCTAGAACCTCCCGTACTTCTCAGGGCAGCCAGCTCCCACTGACACTGAAACCACAGTTAACAGTTTTACGTCTTGGCAGAAAGTAAACCTTCATGAAGGAGACTTCAGGGCCAAGGATCAACCAAAAGGAGAATTTGAACCTAATAATTAGAGAAAACAGACCACTATGAAAGAGACCTTAAAATATGTTTCAAGTGTTTGGGAGATAAAAAAAAAAAAAAAGAAAAACTAGTAAACAGCAGAAGAATAGGCTATTATGGAAATTTAAGCACATTTGACAAAACCAAATATTAGTCATTGAAGGGAAAATAAAGGAATTTTAAAAATAACATATGCACACAGGACGGTCAGATACTCCGGTATTTTAGACATAGCTGAAGACAGGTAATCGTGACAGTCTTAATGCATCTTTATATTATGTTTTAATAAATACAGCTTCAGCTTGAAAACAAGAAACAGCAGAGTGTAGACTAACTGGTACTCCTCGGTCCCCTGAGAGATCTCCCATGTCTTAAATGTAAATAGGCCTAACATGGTGGAAGAACAAGATGTTACTAGAAGTAGCTGTGGCTGAGAAGAAAGGTCAGGCGGGTCCCACGCCCAGAGCCTCAATAGAGTTGACATGAATATGAGTTTAAACCATCATTGGCCTCATTGGACAGCCCTCTTTCACCTCTTCATCATCGCACCTGCCAAGCACAGCTTAAGGTAAGTAAACAATAACAAATAGGAAGATAAATCATTTTTGCTCCAGTGCTGGAATTAGGTAATTAAATTAATGAAATGTTTTGCTTGTTGGACCATGCACAATTTAACAGCTGTCACCTACATTCTCCTTGTTACACCCTTCTGGAGCTAATAGGGGTGTGTGCGTTTGCTTTCTCTGGTGTTGAGGACTTGAAAAATTATGGCCCCAAGTCTAGGCTTTCCACATTTGTGTAGTTAAACTGCTATTTGTCGTACCTGTGCCAAAGGATAGCATTACAGAAGCCTAAAACAACTTCTCTGGAAAACTCATATTGTAAGGTTGTTTTGGAGTGTCTGGGTCATGGATGGTTGCACACGCATTAGCGTAAGTACTTAGATATTGATTCTATTATGTGATGATATACCGCAAATAAGTGGTTTCTCTCAGCATTTTATTTCAAATTTTAAAATCCTGAGATTGTTCTCAAGGAAATATTAGTACAAAGAATTTTTTTTAATGGCTTAAAGCCCTAGCCGGCTTGGCTCAGCGGATAGAGCATTGGCCTGCAGACAGAAGGGTCCCAGGTTCGATTCTGGTCAAGGGCATGTACCTTGGCTGCAGGCTCCTCCCTGGCCTCGGCCTTGGTTGGGGTGTGTGCAGGAGGCAACCAATTGATGTATCCCTCTCACATCGATATTTCTCTCTGTCTTTCCCTCTCTCTTCCACTCTCTCTAAAAATCAGTGGGAAAATATCCTCGGGTGAGGATTAAAAAAAATAATGATTATATTTTTAAAAAAGAAGGGCTTAAATACTAAAATGGGGTTGCCGTGTTTCAGTACAAATGGATGTTAAGTCGTTCTGCACTGTGGCTGCCTTTGATGAGCAGCCAGGACTTTCTTGGCAGAGCTCAGAATTCCCCTCAGATCCTCCTAAAACGCCAAGTGAGAGATGAGGGTAATCACTGCCTGAACTTGGAGTCCAAGAGCCAGAATGTGTGTAGGCCCCTGTTTTATAGTTCCTTGATACTGTTCTGTTTGGACGCCTTGTAAGACAAATTTAAAAAATAAAATCTAGCCAAATTTAAGTCAAAACATCATATATTACTATATGTAGCCGATGAAACCTAACCTTTTTTGCTCTGCCTTTCCTGGTCAAAATGAAGATTAGCAAAAAGAAAAGGACATAAAAACCACTATAATTCTATCATCAGAGATACTGCAATCAAACTTTTAGTAGGTTTTGGTCTTTTGAAAAAAAAAATGTATTTTTTTTTTATTTCAGGCATGTATCTCGGTTGCAGGCTCCTCTCCTTCCAAAAGTCAATAAAAATATTTTAAAAAACAATTTCAAGTGAATATGCTATTTCTTTAGATTTACAAGCTCAGGGATTTTTTTAAGTAGAAAGCAGAACATTAATTTACAGTAAATTGTCTAATTTTGTGCTTGTTTAAAGATGAACTCTGCTTCATTTTCCATGCCTCGTAAGATACATTCAGATTGAGGTCAGTACCTAATTCAGGCTAATAATGTCTGTAATTTAGGGTAACATGATGACTGAGTAACACAGTGGTATTGATTCTTTTAAATTTGTATGCTTTCTGGGCCAGAATGTGGTCTTTCTTGGTGAATATTTCATGTGAGCATGAGAAGAATGTATAATCTGCTATTGTTGGATATGGTAATCTATAAATGTCAATTAGATCAGGTTGATTGATGATACTGTTTAATTCAGCTCTGTCCTCACTGATTTTCTGCTAGCCGGGTCTGTCAGTGACTGATGGAGGGATGTTGAAGTCTCAAACTGCAATAGTAGATTCATCTGTTTCTTTTTGCAGGTTCTATCTTTGCCTCACTATTTTGTGGCTTTGTTGTTAAGAGTATACACATTGAGGGTTGTTAGGTCTTCTTGGAAATCTGGCCCCTGTCTCATTTTGTGATCCTTCGCTTTATCTCTGATGTATTTCCTTGCTCTGAAGTCTGCTCTAAAATTCATACAGCTACTTCAGTTTTCTATTGATTAATGTTAGTATGGCATATTTTTTAGCATCCCTTCACCTTACGTCTTTCTTTGCCTTTATATTTCAAGTGGGTTTCTTGTAGACAATATATAGTTGGGTCTTGCTTTTTTTTTTCTCCCCATTTAATAGTCTCTGTCTTTTAATTGGTGCGTTTAGACCATTCACATTTAAAGTAATTATTGATATGGTTGGATGAGTGTCTGGCATCCTTGTTACTATTTTCATTCATGGACCTTTTCTTTGCTTCTGTTTTTTGTTTGTTTGTATGTATATTTTGTCTTCCACTCTTTTTTATGCCTTCTCTGCTTTTGTGAGCATTTTATATACTTCCATTTTCTCTCTTCTCTTACGGTGCCGAGCCAGCTCAGCCAAGGGTTCCGCAAGCCTGAGTGAGGGCAGTGAAGGATGAAGAAATGGCAGACAGAGAGAATAAGCTGGGTGGATCTCCTGGGCCTGGCTGAGGCCACAGAGAGAGATCCAGAGGCAAGCTGAGCCTTTATTTTATAGCCAGAGGTAAACAAGGTAGTGGTCACCATAGTTACAATGTTCTTGTGAGTTTCACTTGTTTTGGCAGCACTTGCAACATCTCCCTCAGCCCATTAGCTTCCCAGATAAGATCTAGGGAGCATCATAAGGTCAAGCCTAATTATGCTAAGAGGACTGTGCCCTCTAAGCTGGGGCTTGTTTGTGGCTTTGCCAACAGGTCAGTCCCAGGCTTAATTAACCCTATAGCCGTGCCCTACATCTTACTATATCAATTTTACTTCAGTTTTTATTTTTTAAGCATTTGCCCTGGAGTTTGCAATAGATGGGTATGACTAAGCCAAATCCACTTGCAAATAACACTACCCTGCTTCACAGGCAGTACAGATCCTTAAAACTGCAAGCTCTTTATATGTTAGACTGAACCCCGGAGGATAGAGTGGTTTTTAACTCACAATTAAACACACATACACGTGTGCCACTCAGACATACACAGCCCCCCATAGTGCTGCCCAAGGTTACTGTGCATCTGACTTAAACAGCCCTCCAGTTCCTGCCGGACATTTTCCTATCTATGTATTTTATTTTATTTTTCCAGTGTATTTATTTTATTTCACTTCGTTGAGGGACACACATACACTTTTCTATCCTCTCTTTCTTCACTAGCATTGTCATAAATATTTTCTCATGCCATTAAAAACTCAATTTTTATCATGATTTTATGTCTATATTTACATTTTTTCTAAATTCTTGTGAAATTTATTATTTGTTTATCTTATAGCTCCCCTGTATTTGAGTTTATTTCTTTACTAAAAATATTTTTCCTTGGACAATTTGATTATATTTCTCTTAATATGGTTGGCACTACCAGTTGCTTTAACATTTCAACAAAGGAATGGCTGATTCCTTCACCGTTCCTGTCTGAATATGAAGTGTGTGATTAGTTCTGGAGGTGAAAGTCGGAGATTTCTCACCGTATCCTCACATGGTGGGAGGGGCTGTATTTTTTTCTGTATAATTTAACCATTACTCTAATGTTAAACATTTAGTTGTTTCTAATGTTTTGCTATGATAAATAATGGTGTCTAAATATCTTCGTGTATACATTATCTGATTTTCAGATTATTTCCTTAGAATATTTTCTAAAGTTGAAGTTATTGAGGTAAATGATCTGAATAGATTTAAAGGGTCTTATTTCATATTATCAATTACTTTTCAGAAATTTGAGCCAACTTATATCTCCAGTATCCATTCTTAGAATACATTTCATTGTCATTGTACCCTCACCCACACACACATATATACACACACACATATATATATTTTATAATTTGACAAAAAAGTTTGCATATAATTTTCATAATTATCATTTTATACCTACATAATATCCCATAGCAATATTATCTTACCTTTACCTTGCCTTTTGATACCTATGGTTCTTTTCCCAATTATGTTACATTATCTAGAATATTGTAAACTGTTATTTTTCCAGACTATTTCCTAGATTATTTTTCTTTGAGTTATTTTTCTATTAGGCAAGTTATCAGCAATTGGTCATAAGATGGGGCTATTTTCTGTATATATGGACTTTAAGGGGCTCTCTCATAGAGTGGTGAACATCATTTACTGGAAGTCACCAAACAAGGACAGGTCATCACTCTGTGAGGTATGGTTGAGTGTGTGTGTGTGTGTGTGTGTGTGTGTGTGTGTGAGAGAGAGAGAGAGAGAGAGAGAGAGAGAGAGAGAGAGAGAGAAAGAGAGAGAGAGAGAAGGAAAAAGGGCACGGAACCCATTGGCCTCGAAGGTCCCTTCCAACTTGGGTTCTGTGGGTCACTATTGTCCCAGTAACACAGTCTTTCAGATAAGGATTTAAAGCAGAGAATCCCAAGCTTGGAGAGAATCATATAATATATATCTCTACACTAATAAAAGAGAAAGATGCAAATTGACTGTACCTTCAAGACACCTGCCAGCCAATCAGGAGTGAGTATGCAAATTAACCCAACAAAGATGGCAAGTAATTTGCATATGCAGGTGCTGAGCAGCTGGGGGCAGGGCGAGACACTTGTGTCATCGCCATGGCCACAACACAGGTGTTCCCCAACGCCCCAGCCACTTCGGGCCTCTGGGCAGTGTGGAAAGGCAGAAAGGGGGCTCTGGGCTGGAGTGAAGGCGGTCCCAGCAGCCAGGGGAAGGAAGGCCCATTCTTGCACACATCTTCGTGCATTGGGCCTCTAGTGTGTGTGTGTGTGTTTATTTTTATTTTTTTTAATCTAAGCTGAGCTGTTTAGACTGACATGATTGGCCAACTCACATTATCTCCTTGTATTTCTTTGAAACCCACAGATGCACATAAAAATAATTTATGTAAATCACATTAAATGTTAAGCTTAAGTACCTTGGGGTAAAAAAATTAAATGTTATCCCCCTTAGACCATCATGGTGATCTGATTTGCCTTACAAACCAATTCCCCCATCCCACAGATCTTACCCCTACCCCAGCCCAGGGATCTTCAAAGGGAATTGCCCTTGGGAAGGTGGGAGGTAAGAGGTTTGTTTGCTCCTATTGAGCTGGCCGCCTTCCACACTGTGTCCAGAGATGGGGTGGAAAGCTGCCAACCCTGAAGGCCAGTTGGAGATGCTGGGAGACTATGGGAGGTTCCATTTGTCTGGGAAAATTGAGCTCTGATAGCGGTATATAAAGTCCGTGAAAATTATTTGAAAATATTAGGAATAATTTTTAAAATTATTAAAAACCTCTGCTTCCCTGGCATCTACATCCTACTGTTTTATAGAATAACGGTAGTCTGAGGTAGCCTCAGCATAAACCTTGTAGGTCATGATGCCCGTGGTTTTCTCAGAAGCTCAGCATGGAGCATGCCCGTCACCCAGCCTTGTAACCCACTCAATTGTATGTTCTCGCTGCTAGGACAGACTTGCAGAACTGACCGGTAGCATCTACATTTTGGTTCATTTCTAGGAAAAACACACTGCAGTCTCACTCAGAGTCCCAAAAATGTCAGTGGCAGAGTTAGTCTCTTGAACAAAACAGATTCTCCACAGTTCTCCAAACCTGGCATGACCCTGGCATATCGGAAGGTGAAAAATCTGCCCTGGAGCCAAGAACCCAGTAGCAGGGCAGTAAATTTTATTTTTTAATTCAGCTAAAATGCACACTGGCCTGGAATCTTATTTGTAGCCAACCTTTTAAGAAATGACATTGAAAGAAAAAGTGGTAACTCTGATACAAATCAAAAGCAATGCTGCCTTCAGATTCAAAATAAAATTGAATTCAGTAAATCGAATTCAATCTCTAACAGTGGGATGCTGTGTATATTATGCTTGGGTGAGGCATGGACATGATTGATGTCTATCTTGGTACAGGGAGATAGAAACAATGAAAAGTCAATTTCAATTTCTGGGACAACTGAATGAAATCTCCATACGCTGATTCAAAAAGCAGGTTATTCCACAATACTTTGTTTAATTAATAATGTGTTTCTTCTGTGACCCAGCAGTACTCCACCTGGCAATCTTTCCCAGGAAAATATGTTCATAGACCCACAAAGAGAGCATAGGAGGGCTTTTGTGGCCGTGTGACTGGACGTAGGGCTTGGAGCCAATCTAGGGATGCGCCCAGATAATAGAAAAGTGAGCCAGGTGGCTCACAGTGGAATTCTGTGCAGCAGCTAGAAGCTCAGACATATGGACATAACAGGGTAAAAGATTAAAACATTACCAATACTATCGAATAAATAAGAGGCAGGATGAGATCCAGTTTATGTAAATTCAAAACACCTGAACTTATGATAATTCTTCACTTACAAGAGCACATATAGGGACCATATGGTTGCCTTAGGGGATGGGAGCAGGAGAATGAGAGAGAGGAATAGGGGTAAAAGTGAATAAGGAGTAAAATGTCTTGCAGACCAGTGACGACAGAGTGACAAGAACCCTTTGCATAGATGTCCAGAAAAGTGGGGGAAAGTTCAGGCTGTTGTTTTTGACAAATGTATAATGACATGTGCCCACTGTTATTGTGTCACACAGATGTTTTACTGCCCCCAAAATCCTGGGCTCCACCCATTCATCCCTCCCTCCCCACAACCATTGATCTTTTTACTGTCTCCATAGTTTTACCCTTTCCGGTATGACATATGGTCAGAATCAGACAGAATGTAGTCTTTTAAGATGGGCTTCCTTTACTTAGTAATATGCCTTTAAGGTTCCTCTGTGTCTTTTCATGGCTTGATAGCTTGTAAATCATTTTTCAAAAAAATATTTGGGCCCTAGGTGGTTTGGCTCAGTGGATAGAGTGTCGGCCTGCGGACTGAAGGGTCCTGGGTTCAATTCTGGTCAAGAGTATGTGCCCGGGTTGCAGGCTCGATCCCCAGTAGAGGGTATGCAGGAGGCAGCCAATTAATGATTTTCTCATCATTGATGTTTCTATCTCTCTCTCCCTTTCCCTTCCTTTCTGAAATCAATAAGAATATATGTATTTTTTAAAAAGAATATTTGATTCGAGCATTTCCAAAATATAATTATTCTCTGTAGTTCATATATTGCTTATATGTATATTATTTTTAAAAATTTGATTTTAAAGAGTGGAAGGGGAGGGGAGAGAGAGAGAGAAAGAAACATCAATGTGAGAGAGAAACATGATTGGTTTCCGCCTGTATGTACCCCAATATCAGGGATGGAAACTGCACCCTGGGCATGTGCCTGACCGGGAATCAAACCCACAACCTTTTTAGTGTACAGGACACCACTCAACCAACTGAGCCACACCGGCCAGGGCCACATATTGCCTTTGTATAACAATACAAAATTTGGGAAAGAGACTTGACTAATGAAAATAGATATTTGCTTACTTTTGTAGAACCATTTTGGCTCCTGTTCCTTGTTGATAGAAATAACATGTCACAGAAGAAATTTTGGTTTTGTCTCTTTAGTGGGGAAGGGAAATGACAAAACTCCACTGTGATATCCACGTGTGGTATTGCCAGGCATGCTGTGCTCCATCAGTGGCACTTTATCAGTCTTGCCATGATTGATTATTGTTTGTAATCAAGTTTTTATTTTTTAACTTTAACCCTTTTCTATACAACTTACTTATTTATTTCCTAGAGGCCCAGTGCACGAATTCGTGCATGAGTGGGTTCCCTCGGGGTGGCCTATGGGGATGGGGCTGAAACCCGCAGTCCAATGCCGTCTGCAGCTCCTGCCTGCCGCTCCCGTTCATCCCGGCCCCATTGCGCCTGCTGCAGGCCCGTGCCCAGTCAGTCCCGATCAGGAGAGGCGCACCAGCCATGAGCCCTGCGTCTGGCACCCTCCCGACGACCGGACACTTAGCATATTAGGCTTTTATTATATAGGATTTAAAACTGATGTAGTTTTTAAAAGTATATTTTTTATTGATTTCAGAGAGGAGGGAAAGGGAGAGAGAGTTAGAAACATCAGTAATGAGAGAGAGTCATTGATTGGCTGTGTCCTTCAAACCCCTACTGGGGAACAAGCCCACTACCCAGGCGTGTGCCCTGACCGGGAATTGAACTGTGACCTCCTGGTTCATAGGTCAACACTCAACCACTGAGTCACATCAGTTGGGCCAACTTATTTTTTTAAATAACGCATTTGCAAATAAGTTACATAGCAAGTGTGTCTTGTACCAGACAAGCCTGTAATTAAAGCCAATTGTCACTTCTTTTTTCTTAGGCTTTAGCAGCCCTTAGGGCACCTCTGTGCAAATTTAAAAATGTGTCCTGTCCAAAAGCAAAACTGAGTGAGTTATGAACAACCTGAACTACTCTAGAAGGGCTTTCCCAATTCCACTGGGCAGCAGCAGGCTTGGCCCCCAATCCCTGACCCGCTCTCAAGTGTGCTTAGGGTTCCGGGGCACCCTGTGTTGGCCTCTTTTATCTCCCTGGCCACCCAGAGTCAGGCAGGGCTGGGATCCTCCTTGGCAGTCGGGAGTGGGTGTGGGGAATGAGATCAGGGACCCCAGGTCGCGGGGACTGGGTGCTGGTATGGGTGCATGATGCACAGGACATGTGTTACTGTGGGGCTGGCATCATCACCTCTAGTTGCATCTCCTAAGGCAGGGTCTCCACCACCTGACCTCTTCTTGGGCAGGTCTGTGTGATGGGAGAGGAGAGCCATGATGTGTCATACGGAGGTGCAGCAAGGCTCCCCGTCACGTCCTGTCACTGAGGGTGCGTCTCCACACTCATGACTGGTACTATAACCTGTCTATTTGTCTAGTTCAGTGGTTCTCAACCTTCTGGCCCTTTAAATACAGTTCCTCATGTTGTGACCCAACCATAAAATTATTTTCGTTGCTACTTCATAACTGTAATGTTGCTACTGTTATGAATCGTAATGTAAATATCTGATAAGCAGGATGGTTTTAGGCGACCCCTGTGAAAGGGTCCTTCGACCACTAAAAGGGTCGCAACCCACAGGTTGAGAACCGCTGGTCTAGTTGCTTCCATGTCTGTGATGCATACATTGCAAGCTATTGAGCACAAGGCTGGTATACTTGGTTTCAAGTTGAAACTTCTGATTTTTCAAAATACCCCTTGTGTTAATTTGCTAGGGTTGCTGTAACAATGTACCACAAACTGGGTGGCTGAGACCATAGAAATGTATTGTCTCACAGTTCTGGGGGCTAGAAGTCTGAGATCAAGGTGTCGGTAGGGTTGGTTCTTTCTGGGGGCTCTGAGGGAGAATCTTCCTGGCCTCTCCCTGAGCTGCTGGTGGTCTGCTGGCCATCTTTGGGGTTCCTCACCCGATTTGCCTTCATGTTCACATGGCAGTCTCCCTGTGTACGGACCGGTTCAGTGTGACCTCATCTTAACTATATCTGAATGACCCTATTTCCAAATAAAGTCCCTTCTTAGGTACTGGGCTTAGGGCTTCAACATAAGGAATTTGTGTGTGTGTGGGGGGGCACAATTCATACCACAACACTCCCCTCTCAGCAGTTTCCCTCATTTTGAGCTGGTAACTGGAATCTCCAAAGTAAAAAAAAAATAAAAAAATATTTTTCAAGGTACAAAGGAACAGGGCAAATATTTCAACAAAGTGCAACAAATAGCCCTGATCAGTGTGACTACTCAGTTGGTTGGGCATCGTGGGTTGTCGGTTTGATTCTCAGTCCGGGTGGATTGCCGGCGACCAATTCGTGTTTTGCTTTCACATCAATGTTTCTCTCTTTCTCTCTCCCTTCCTCTCTCTCTAAAAATCAATAGAAGGTCTTTAAAAAAAAAGTTCAACAAATAGCCACTGTGGAAATAAACAAAGACCACCCAAATGAGAACAAGTGAAAGCTATTTTTTCAGAGCGTGCTGTAGTAAAGGAGTCAGCCACCACCATTTATATTTGGCAGCGACCTAGGCAGGCAGGGCAGTGGGAGAGGTTTTTAGAGGAAAAGGGGTAAGCCTCAGGTCTTCAGGCGGCCCCTGACTGGAGGCTGCTGGCATGGAGCAGCTGTGGGCGGGCACTCAGAGTGCTCGCCCATCATGAGCTATGACACATCATGGCTCTCTTCTCCCATCACACAGACCTGCCCAAGAAGAGGTCAGGTGGTGGAGACCCTCCCTTAGGAGATGCGACTAGAGGTGACGAGGCCAGCCCACAGTAACACACGTCCTGTGCATCATGGGCACTATATGATGGGTTAGAGCAGCGGGTGCCAACTGGTGGTCTGTGAGGTCCGAAAGGTTGGTGACCGCTGGGTTAGAGGTACATATTTGGCTTTCTCAGTTGGTCCTACGTTGGAAATGGGCACAGAAATTAAGTGAACTGAAGTTGTCCGTTATTAACCAAATCCTGGCAGTTTGGGCCGACTGCTATGGAGGTTGTTGTTTGGCTCCTGGCCTGGTTGCTGCAGACAGTAGTTCGACTTCCTAGACAAGTTGCTGTGGGTGGTGACTGGCTTCCTGGACTGGTTGCTACAGATTGTGGGTCAAAGTTCTATTTTTAGATCTGGTCTGGCCCTTGTTCATTTGTATATTTAGGCTCCCACCATAGAATTAACTTGTTGGGTAGACCCGCCAGTTACTCGTTTCCACAAAGGACTTAATGTATAATTATAAACTTACAGAAACAATAATTTAAGTTTTTTCCAACCTTGAACCCCAAGTTTTCCCAGGAGCCTCCTCCTTTGTCCTCAGGGCTCTGTTGCTTCACTGTGGTTATTCGCACGGGCCGCGTTCCTGGGTCTCCTCTGACTCACAAATTCATCAAACATGTACTAATTTTTGCTGCATGCCCAGGCCCTGAGGGAAGGGATCAGAAGTTAAAGACACAGTCCCTGCCCTCAGAGAGATCAATGAGAAAGACAAGCAGGCAGATGCAACAGTCCAAAGAGCTCAGTTGTCAAAGATGAACAAGCTGGACACTGAATTGGTAAGGACAGATGTTAGTCAGTAACCTACTATTGCCATGGGAAGAGGGAGCGGTGTGAACTGCACTCAGACTGATTTGTACAGAGAAAGACAGGGTGTTTTACAAGGACCGTGAAGGAGTGGGGTAGGGTGTGAGTGCGGGCTCAGTAGAGGCAGGGAAGTGAGAAATTACAGATCTGGCCAGTGTAAATGCTGAGTAGGCCAGTAGGTCTGCCAGTAGGCAATCCTTGAAGTTAGGATTCTGTCCTCCCACAGAGACTGGGAGACAGAGGCCCTATCTGTCCTGCTGACAGTTAAGGAATGGCTTTCAGGTCCTGAGTTATAGGATGGATGGAGGGATGGATGGATGGATGGATGGATGGATGGATGGATGGATGGATGGATGGATAGATAGATAGATAGATAGATAGATAGATAGATAGACAGATATCTCAAATGGACAGAGGAAGGATTCATTACTGTGAATACTTTTGAGTAAATGCTGTAAGAAAGGATGGTCAGGGGCCCAATTGTCAGACATTGGTTAGAACAAACAGGAAATTCTTTTGGCAGCCTGAGCTGTCTCAAGCAGTTTAAGGGGGGCTGTGGTCAGCCTAGAGATATGGTCTTGAGTTGTTGGAAACCATGTTAAATATTTAACCCTTTTAATGTGGGGGGATGGGGTGGACGAAATCATTTGTGTTGAGAGTCTGTAGTTTTTATTGGCCAAAGTTGAAATCTAGTAGATAAGTGGACTCAGAGGAGCCTGGCTAGAGTTTGCTCAAACACATTCTTTGTCACAATGCTGTCCTGGAGGTGTGTGTGCACATGTGTGTGCATGCGTGTGCACGTGCATGTGTGTGTGTGTGTGTGTGTGTGTGTGTGTGTGTAGGGAGGAGCGGGTAGCTTGATTTAGGTCAATCCCAGTAAACCAAACGAGTCCACTTAGGAAAGGGAAGAGGGAAGGGTAAGAGCAAGGGCAGGTCCAGGTTTATGGGGCCTAAAACACATACCATGAGAGGGCTTTCCTTTAAAAACACACACAACAAATTACAAACTTAGGTAGAGGGCCTCAGGGTAGGCGTGGCTGGGGCATGTACGTAAGGGGACCCAAAATGTAAGCTTCTCTTGGTGCATGGCAAACTGACCTCTTGGGAAGGTATGTTCCAGGCTGTGTGAACAGCAGGAAGGAGGGCATGGGGGATAGAGACGGCCTGGCATGTTTAGGGAACTGAAATAATTCAAAACTGGGTTTCATTGCAGGACACACAAGAGGTAAAGCTGAAGAAATGTTGAGGCTCCAGTAACAGAAGGATATCTCCGTCATCCTAGGGCTATGGACTTTACTCTGTCCACTGTGAGGAGTCACTGTGGGATTTTAGGTCGAGGGGTGGCTCTATGACTTATCCACGTAATAGAAAGATCACGCTGGGAGGAAGTGTGAATGGGCTGGAGTCCCAGGAAGGCTGGTTGGAGACACCAGGTAGGCCAGGGCACTCCTCAGTGAAGACCACTCATCAGTGAAGACCGTGGAATCACACCTATGATCTCAAAACAGATGCCAGGGTCACAGAGAGAGCTGTTCCTCATCAAAAACATTTCTAGATTGGTATTTATCTAAGTTTAAAAATATACTTACATTTATTTTGGTGGAAAAGAGGCCCAAGCTAGTGAATTCTTTTTGATTAATATTGCATGGTACAACGTTTCATTCTTTTTTTTAAAAAAAAAATGTTTTTATTGATTTCAGGGAGAGGGAGAGAGGGATAGAAGCATCAATGATGAAGGAGAATCATTGACTGGCTGCCTCCTGCATGCCGCACACTGGGAATCGAACCGTGACCTTCTGGTTCATGAGTCGGTGCTCAACCGCTGAGACACACCGGCCGGGCCAACATTTCATTCTTAATAGAAAATTCTATTTTTGGTTTATTTGTCCCTGGGTATCATGCACATAAAAAGGAATAGAGTTTAAAATGATGATTTTTAAAGCAGATAATTATGCCACACCTTAAAGTCCACTGTTCTAGTTCTGCCCAGGACGTTTTGATGCCGAAATGTCAGCAGCATCACGAGCTTTGTGTCATACAGTCTGTCACTGTGGGGGCAGCACTGACTACTGCAGGCACCCTTTTAAAATGAAAGTACATCTACCAGTAGGCAGGCCCTGCTGCTTTATTTACACCAGGAAGCTCTTAGACCCCTGGAAGGTGACACTTGGTTTTCCTTTTAAATTTGTTGACAAATCTTTGCTTTGCTAGAATAGATTCCATGCTGAGAACAAATCTGAGATCCCCCATGTGGGAAGCATAGCCGTCGAGGTATATAACTGTCTTTCTTTCCTGTCTCGAAGAAAAGAGCGATTGTTTAGACTCGTTCCGCCATCCTCTTGGGCAGATGAAGGAAAAGCGATTCACAGGTTACCTAAATGTTCTCGTGACAGAGGCAGGGCATCCACACAGCTCACGCCCACG
Source organism: Myotis daubentonii (assembly GCF_963259705.1). NCBI lineage: Eukaryota > Metazoa > Chordata > Mammalia > Chiroptera > Vespertilionidae > Myotis > Myotis daubentonii. The sequence continues at coordinate 31,113,888 of NC_081849.1, read as the reverse complement.
GAGTCTCAATCTTCACGTCGCCCCGCCTGGAGGAGATCTCAGACATCGCTGGTGCTCTGACTCTGCTTTTTAAAGCAGCGACTTAAATCTTCCGCGGGGCCGATAGATGAGAGAGATGAGAGCCCAGCCCTCGGTGCAGAGAGGGGCCTCGTGCTCACCGCTCCGCACAGCGCCTCAGAGAGCTCTACTGAGTTTGCAACCACCGATTGGTCCAAGGATTACATTTTTCACTTAGAAGATTGATGTTCAGCAAGGCAGTGAGTGACTCTTACACTCTAAAAAGTCAATGGAAAAATATCCTCAAGTGAGAATTAACAACCACGACAAAAAAGGCAGTGATTTGTTTCTGTTCCCATTGCCAGAAATAGATCTTGATTATTTTTTTAATTTTTAAAAATATTTAACTTTGAAAGTATTACATATGTTTCCTTTTTTCTCCCGTTGGCCCCGTCTAGCCTGCCCCTACCTGCTGCCCCGGCTTCCAACACTCTGTTGTCTGTGTCTCTGGGTTATGCATATATATGCATACACATTCTTTGGTTGATCTACACCCCCCCCCCCACCTCCAGAAATAGATCTTAATTTTCCTTCTTTCGTTTATTTTTGGAGCTAGTGCTCTTCCCACTGTGTCATACTGTTTTATTTCCAAAATGTTTGCAGGTATGAAATCCAAGTGTGCTCATCACTGGATCTTTGGATCTCTAAGGAATTAAGCATCACGTATTGTGGAAACTCTGTTAATCTCTAAAAAAGTGGAACATAGACTGTTTATATGTCCCCAACACACCAGGCATCATGCAGACATTTAAAATATTTTTTAAATATATATTTATTGACTTAAGAGAGGAAGGAAGAGGTAGAGAGAGAGAGAGAGAGAGAGAGAGAGAGAGAGAGAGAAACATCAATGATGAGAGAGAATCATTGATCGGCTGCCTCCTGCACATCCCCTATTGGGGATCAAGCCCACAACCCGGGCATGTGCCCTGACTGGGAATCAAACCGTGACCTCCTGCTTCATAGGGCGCCGCTCAGTCACTGAGCCACGCCGGCTGGGCCATGCAGACACTTTTGTTCACATGATTGTTTAATACTTAGGCACAATAAATCCATCCCATTTTACTGATTTAACAACTGAGATCCTAAAACTATCTGGCTCTTCAGAGTGAGCCACGCGATCCCTTTAGTTTCCGTTGTCGGGGAAATTTATCTCGATTTTCTGCAAGAGCATCGGGCAGCTTTGAGTCATTTGCCACCTTTGCAACACATTTCTTCCTACTTCAGGAGCCTCGCACTTTTTTTTCTTTCTGTATTTTGATTATTTAGAGTTGATCCCATCTAATACATGGTCCCTGACAAAGGGCAGACATTGTTCCATAAAGAAAGAGTCGTTTTTGTCCTTCCTTCCTACTGATAGACCACCCTCCTCTCCTCCAGACCCACTGGCAGACCTCACAGCCACAGGCCACACCCTCCTGCTAAGTGAGTCCCTGAGAGAACAGGAATCAAAGAAGTTTGGTTGTTTTAACCATTTTCAGAAAAATGGAGGCTCTGAATGCAAAATGGTGGTCCTAAGTTCATCTGGGGCAAGGACTCATTGGTTCAGTCATTCACCGACAACCGTCACCAGAAGCTTCCTATGCCCCAGAAGTGTAAACTCACTGTGAGCAGGTCCCTGCATGACGGCCGCACCTCAGGGCCCAGTAGCTAAGAGCACCAGCTCCAGGTCCCCCAAGAGGATCAGGAAGGCTCCAGGCAGAGCAATGGCCTTCATTCTGGAGATGGAGTCGGGAGGCGGAGGTGAAGAGCAGGGGAGACGGGAAAGACATCCATTCAGTTGTGGAGTGGGCCAGCTAGAGCCCCTCAGCCCTGTGCAGGGAGTCGGTTGGTTGGACTCATGGGAAGAGCTCAGTGCCAGGCTGTGTGACAGCTGCCCATAGGGAGAAGGATCCTGCAAGCAGTGAGAACCAAAGGAAATATCCCCGGAATAATGCAGGGACAATGTACTGAGGGCCAGAAGCAGGCTGCTGGCAGGGAGGATGGGACAGGTTAGCCTTGGAAGGAATAGTCATGGGGGTGAGAACAGAGCTGGGGAAGCACTGGACATGGGGTGAGGACTTTGGGGGTGTCGACGGTGATCCTTACATTTTGAAGTGACAGTGATGCCCTTGACTGAAATGAGGACAGATGACAACGACCTCTGTTCGGTGAGAAGGTTATGAGTTTAATTTCAAATGTGTTGACTAAAAGATCAAGTCTTATGTTTCCGGTGCTCCACCTTGGAGCCCAGAAGAAAGCCATGGCTAAAATAAGTAATCCCATCGAGACTATCTGGAGAAAGGAGGGTATCAGAGCTCAGAGGCCCACCTTTCTCTTGGAATTAGCAGCACTGGCATTCCCTTATTTGGAGCCCCTTTCTGTCTTCCTTCCCTTTAAAAAGTAACTGAAGTTTAAAGGTGAAAATGACTTTACTAGAAACCACATTGGCGCTACTCCGTGCCTGCTATTAGCCACAGCTGGGTGGCGGCCGACATTCTTGGGGCTCTGATTCTGCGCCTCATGCTTGCAAGTCCTTGGGCTCATCTGGAGTTAACTTCGCCAGTTTATCCACACAGAGCAGGATGAGGGTGAGAAACCAGAGACTCCAGCCAACGGCGGCCGCGATCCAGCCGTACTCATCCACGCCAGCGTGGCAACACTGGGATGCTTTTAGGCAGAAGTCCACATCTGGGGGAAGAGAGAGCATCACGCCAGCCGCCCCATCTCTAACAGTCATAACAACAAGACAATAATAATAATACAATAGTTACCTACATGAAAATATGCCACGTGCTATGCTAAATGTTCTGCACATGTTACCTTATTTATTCCTCGTAAAGTGATAGGTGTGGTTGTTAGTCCCATTTTACATGAAGAATCTCAGGCTGTAACTTGCCCAAGGTCATGGGTTGGCAGAACTAGAACTCAAACCCAAGTCTGCAGGACTCCAAAGCTGTGTTCTTAACCTCTACACATCCTTGCCTATTATTCTTCTCTATAAGTGTCCAGAAGTGAACAAACACATTTGGTCATTCAATGAGGGCAGATTAAAGGAAGCCAGACTTAGAATATATTGCAAGACTTTGTTAATTAGATATCTGCAGTAGTGGTGGCTTTATGAAGTACTGCCCTCCTTGTGGCTGGAGGTATTCAAGGAGAGAAGAACAGAAATATGCAAAGGGTATGAAAATGAAGTTCCTGTCTTGGGAGCTTCCAGCTGAGTTTTGTGGTCTTTCCACTGGCAAACATCTACACGTCTCTGAACTCAGGGCCTCTTTGGCTCCTGTCGTGGGGATGGGTCATTAAAGCTATCTGTGCCAAAGGTTGTGAGCTTCGATGGGGGTCAAGGCCAAGATAGCTTTTGGATGGACTCTGCAAACAGTTCTGGAGGCTGTGAACAAACCACACCAGCACCCAGCGAGGCCAGGCCGACACTCAGCCACCCCACGCCAATGAGCAGAAGCCAGGAGGCTTATGTTTCCCTCCCAGACACAGGGCCAGCTCTGGTTGGGGCAGATGGCAGACGCTTACTGTGGCACTGTTCCAGAGTCTCAGGATCTGCGTGGTGGTTGGTCAAGGTTGAGTTGATGCCACTGCTTGCTTCTGGGGAAAAACGGCAGAAGACAGTCTGAGTAAATTAGTAGTGAGTACTGTGAAAGGATTATAGATGTTCCAGTCTAGACGTCATGCAGCAAAGCTAACTCCTTGTTATGGACTAAATTGTGGCTCCCCCCTCCCCCAAATTCAGATGTTGAAGTCCTAATCCCCCAGCAATGAATGCATGTGGAAATAAAACCTTTAAAGAGGTCTTTCTAACATGAAATGGGGCCATTAGTGTGGGCCCTAATCCAGTATGACGGGTCCTTATAAGAAGAGGAGAGACACAGGGATGTGCAAGCAGAGAAAAACCACGTGAGGACACAGGAGGGAGGCCTCAGGAGAAACCAACCCTGCAGACACCTTGCTCGTGGACTTCTTTGTTGTGTCAGCCCTAGCAAACAAATACTCCCCTTTTTTCCTATCGTGGTCTCTTCTCATTCAGAGATGCTTTATTTCCACCTCGCATGGTCCCTTACCCAGGGCCTGCCATCTACAGCTTCCCAAACACTCTATCAAATTAGCTGCTTTCTATGCAAATAAATACATAGAAAATGGTTTTTCTAATATATGGTAACAAACTTATTTAAAAATCTGAAGCATCTTTCCATAACTACCTTTAATTCCCTCCAAAACTTTGAACAGCCTGGCCTGTGTGGTGCAGTGGTTGAGCGTTGACCTATGAACCCAGAGTCACGGTTTGATTTGTGGTCAGGGCACATGCCCGAGTTGTGGGCTCAATATCTGGGCTGGGGGGGGGGGGGGGGAGGGCAGGCAATGCAGTAGGCAATCAATGATTATTGCACCACTGATGTTTCTATCTCTCCTTCTCCCTTCCTCTCTCTGAAATCAATCAAAATATATTAAAAACAAAACTCTTGAACAAATAGACATTGAAATCTGACCTTGATTTCTGACAAAGATACTGGTATTACTCAGCAAGACATGGAAGTGGTTATCGGGGAGGGGGGGGGGGAAATTAAACACCATATAAGCAAATCTAGAGGTTGCTAGAATATGTAGCACTTCAAATTGTCCCTTGATTAAGAAGTAGAGAGCCCAATGAAAGAAAGAATTTCAGCAGGAATTCTTACAGTTGTATCAGAGTTTGGGGGGTGAGCTGGGGTTATGGAGATGAACATAAGGGTCTCCAAGGAAGAAAACCCATTGCCCACACTCCCTCTCACAACAGCATAAGAGGAGGATCCATCCGTTCAGTCCCACACGGCCGCCACTGGTGACTATTTAAATGTTTAAACAGAAGTTCAGCTTCTTGGTCAGATAAACTACATTTCAAGTGCTCAGTCCCCAAATGTGGCTAGTGGCTACCACAATGGAAGCACAGCACAGATATGCAGACTTTCCATCAGCAAAAAAAAAAAAAAGAAAAAAAGTTCTGTTAGTGCTAATCTAGGTACAACAAGACCAAGAGACCAGTTTTGGAGACTCTGTCTGGAAACGACATTGCTGTTCAGTCTGCTTCTTGGGAATACAAAGACATAAAACTGGTTTGGAAACGCTCAAGGCCCCCACCAGGTCAGCATGCCCTTCAAAGGTGCTTGGTGTCACATAGCAGGAGAGGCTAGGAGGAAACTTCTTGACCAGCCAAAGCCACAGAATTCCTGCTCAGACTAATTTTATGCCACCCACCCCCAAGCCGCTCCAGTGTCCTGCCCAAAGTGTAGTAATTACCTTGATGCAATCTGATTGTTACTGTAAATTATTTACAGCTAAATGGCTTACAGCTTGGTCTTTATTTGTTTTGGAGAAATTGATTCCTCAACATTTTAATGTCTGTTATAACCGAAATAAATTCCTTGGTCCTGACCTTCACCTCCCCTCTACCCTAGAATGGAAGTGGTCCCCGTCTAGAACAAGTGAGTGGAAAAAACCTGGTAAGTTGGATGCTAGTATTAGGTGAAACCATATGTAATTGCCATTTATGTAGGTGAGGAATTGTTCAGCAATTTTATATGGCTCACACTGGCTAGCCTAGTTAGAAGTTCCTAAGAATTTTTTCTATTTATTTTTTATTGAATGCATTGGGGTTACATTGGTTAATAAAATTATACAGGTTTCAGGCGTACAATTCTATAATACATCATTTGTATATTGTACTGTGTGCTCCCCATCCCAAGTCATGTCTCTTTCTGTCACCATTTATCCCCCCTTTATCCTCTCCTGCCTTCCCCTACCCCCTACGAATTTAAATATCACCCTCATAAGGACAGCCAACCAGGGACTGGTCGCAGTTGGGGTCACTTCCAAAGTAAAGGCTGCTGGGAAGACCCAACTCTTCAGTGCAGTTAAATTTGTCGTTTTTTTGAGGCCCTATCCTAAACAAGGCACTGTGAGGATAAACAGAAAGAAAGACACAGAACACTTTTATTAGGGGAGGGGTTATACTGGACAATGAATGTGCTAACATTCATTAAGTGTTTACCATGAGTTAATTTGTTCAAAGGTATTTACCTACAGTCACCTCATTTCATCTTTACAACAACCTGATATGTAAGCCCTAGGATTATCCCTATGTTATAATAAAGAAACTGGAGCACAGAAAGGGTAAGTAATTTGCTCAAGGTCACACAGCTGGTAGGTACAAAGCAGCGTTGAGGCTCACAGGCTTTGAGAGCCCACACTCTCTGGACCGCCACAGGAGAGTCTGTGAGGATGAGAGAGGCAGAGACAGGTTGAAGGGGAGGAAGGATGGGGGGGTGGGGGTGGGAGTGGGGGAGGTGTGGGGGTGGGGATGGTGAGGATTGGTTTTGAGACAGACTAATAGACAGAGACAGACTCAGGGAACAGGGCAGACTGTGTCCTGAGGAGTTGAGGAGCAAGATCAAAGCCAGAGGCAAAAGTCAGGAGCCTGGGAGTGTCAGGGCAGCCTCTGCATGAGGCTCAGAGCCCAGCCGGGGACACCCTGACGGGATGGCCTCAACCCCTCCAGCCTCCACAAGGCACTAACCCAACATCTCCCGTGTCCCGGGAAGACAGGAGAACAGTAGACTGAGTTTGGCAGCTTTCATGCATTCAGGTTTTGTGAAAATTGCAAAGAAAGCACAGGGTCAGGAGAGGGTCAGAGGGCCTTAGGGGAAGGGAGGGGCAGTGCAAAGGGAGCATTGCCAGGCTCAGCAGCCCCGGGCTCTGAGGAGCCACTGGGAAACTGCACCCAAAAGATGCCATTTTAGGCCCATTTGGTCCCCTGCTGGGAGAGGCGCTGTGCATTGCTTTTCCTCTGTTCTTTGTGGTAAAGGTCAACAGAGGTGGCGACTCCTGTCCTAGATGAGGACAGGCGCACATTTAAGACCCCCCACCCCACCGCTGCCCAATCCTTCGGGTGAGAAAGGATTGTTTCCTCTTTGTGCAGGACCAGTCCTGGCCCAGGAATCCTCCTCCTCCCTTCCCCCCTCCCCCTCCCTTCCCCTTCCCAGCGTGGCCAAGAATAGAGCTCACAGTCCCACCTGCCAAGCAAGCCGATTGGAAGGAGGCGAAGACCAGGCTGAGGACCAGGGCAGCCGGGGGCGCAGGCTTCATGCTGGAGAGAGAGGCTTCTGCGGGGCCAGCGCCGTGGAGGAGTGCTGAGGGCCCGGGGCATGTGCCTGTGTGGGTCCTGTCCGGCAGGAGTTTGAAAACAAGGCTGTCAGAGGTGAATTTCTACTCTGTTTTTGGGGAAAGAAAGAGGGTGGAGCAAAGGAAGTTCAGCTGTCACACCTTTCTCTTACCTCTCTAGAAGGGAAGCCAAGCTCTGTTGGCTGGGGCAAGAAGGGAGGGGCGATTTATGCGGTCTGTGTCCTGCTGGGTCCCAGAGCATGAGTTTGCTGCCTCGTCCATGTGCAGGCGTAGTGCTGGATTCCCTATTCTGTTTCGCCCGGTATTTACTGAGCTCTTACTGTGTGCACTGAACTAAAGTCTGGGAATAACAACCCCCATCATGCTTTAAGTATCCACACATCATTCAAACACAGAGCACTGCTTCGGGAATGACCCGGGAAGGACAAAGTACTTTGGACCTCAGCAACATGAGGCCACATCTCGGGTGGGATGCTTCGTGCAGAAGATGGCATTTGAGTTGGCCCTGAAGGATGCATAGAATTTCGACAAGCAAAGAGGGCATTGTAGGCAGAGGGACAGGTGAGCAAAGACCCAGAGGTAAGAGATGCTCAGAAGCCCACTCTGCCCACAGCACAGATGAGTGTAGGTGACCTGAGGAGGAGGAAGTGTGTGTGTGTGTGTGTGTGTGTGTGTGTGTGTGTGTGTGTGTGGAGGTGGGTGGGTGTGACTGGAGAGCTGTGAGGCTGAGCCCCTGGCGCGCCTGGCTGGGAGTTTGAAACAATCATGAGGCAGATGGGAGGCTCTGTGAAGATCTGAACTGTGGAGTAACTGGATTGGAGCTCTGGCTTCAGTCTGAACATGCTCTGAAAACCCACCGTGGCTTTGAAAAGCATCATCCTGGGCATCTGAGACTCAAAGGTGGCTAAGACAGGATCCCTACTTTCACTGCAGTGAGACCAAGCGGTGAAGAAAGAACTGAGATGTAATACGGTAAGACTCAAATATGGGTGCCTTCCCCAGGCAGGGGGCTAGGGAACAGCAAGGCCCTAAATGCCCGCGAGGCACAGGGAAGTGACATTTGGGCTGGGTATTCTAGATGAGGCGCTTTTTAAAAATTTGCCTAAAGCTGCAGATTAGTGGTAGCTCTATATTTTCGGCTTTAGGGGTTGGGGTCAGAAGTGCTGTAGGGAGGCTAATTTTCTGGCCGTGCACAGAAATCCAGTTTAGACCTACTGCTTGGTTGAACATTCAACAATTTTCGAGTAGCTGCTGTGTCTGGGCCCTAGGGATGGGGGAAGGAGGTTCCAAAGTGGGTAAGGCAACACAGTCTCCGTCCTCCAGGAGCCCAGGGCCCGGTCAGGGCCATGGACAAATAAACAAGGACACATAATAAATGGTGAGGCAGTCTCTGCAGATGGGGATTCATGGAGGAGGGTTGGAGACCAGGAGACTAAGAGGATATTTCACAATGGAGATGAGGTTTTGACTTGAAATGGGAGAGATGTGTAGTTTGCCAGGCCAGGAGGAGGGGACCATGTACCCGGCCGCCGAGGAATGCACATGCGACCCTTGTTGGGAAGTAATGACTGTCCTGGGAGCATGGGGTTCCCTCGCCATGGTGCGTCTGGTTAGACCGGGGACAGACTGTAATGGTCCTGCATGGTAGACAAAGGAAACTGGACTCTGCCTTACACCTGGGACACCCTATCAGGATCTTGTGGTCACCTTTGTATTTCAGAGGCACAGATAATAGATTCACAGAGGCCAGGCCTGGATTCAGAGAGATCTTCTAAGAAGCTATTGCAAAAATCCCAGCAGATCATAAAGGGCCCGGCCCTGGCCGGTGTTGCTCAGTGGTTAGAGTGTCAGCCTGGGCACTGAAGGTTCTCGGGCTCAATTCCCAGTCAAGAACATGTACCTGGGTTGCAGGTTTCATCCCCAGCCCCAGTTGGGGCACATGGAGCAACTGATAGATGTGTCTCTCTCGCATCAATGTTTCGCTCTCTCTCCCTCCCTCACTTCCTCCCATTCTCTCTAAATGTCAATGGGAAAAATATCCTTGGGTGAGGATTAACAACAAAAAAAGGGCCCTGAAATAAAAGGCTGGGCTGAGGATAGAGGAGAGGGGAACAGAATCAAGAGGCACTTTGGAGGCTAAATCAACAGAAGGGAATCCAGGATAAGGCTGTCAGGATGAAAGCAAGGTTTCCATCTGGGGTGAAGCAGTGGCCGTGAGGCCCGCCCGGGGTGGAATTCCAGCCCTGCCTCTGTCTGAGTGGCCCTGGGAAGTGACATCACACATCCAAGCCCTGGGTTCTTGATCTGAAAAGTAATAGTGTTACGGGAAAGGAGAACGGGCCCAGAGCGGGTCTGCCTAAGGCCAGCTGGTAGTGTGTGGGTTCTTGACTTCGTGCAGGACAGGTTTCACAATAGGAGTGCCGGTGATTTTGAGAGCACGTTTGTTAAAACTGGGGCCAGTGAAACAAGGAAGGGCTTAGGATAGAAGCAGCAACAGGAGAGAGACCAGGCGGGGCTGCTTTGACTCTAAAAAGATGGGGAAGAAGCGAGCCAAGGAGGGGCTGCTGTCAGCCCACTGGAGAGTCAGAGAAAAGGGGCGTTGGGGACAAGTTCAGGGGGTTAGCCTGGGACAAGCTGCAGCTGCCCATTGCTCCCTGGTGGCAAGTCTCATGGGGTCCGTTAGAGTTTAGGAGATGCACGCCTGTGGGGGAAGCAGAGGGGGAGGGAAAGGTGAGGGTGTGCTCCAGGGAGGGAAAAAGCGCTGGGACCTTCGGTTTGAGGGTGTCTAAAGGCTGGGAGTTTAGGGGAGGGCTTAAGGGAGGATCTCAATGGAATCTTCATCAGCTCTTCCAGGTGTGTCCTTTCAGGGTCATGGTCTCTACTGATTGGGCAATGCCAGGTCAGGGGGTCATTAGTCATTGCCGATGGTCCTGGTGTCTCCTGTCTGGCTTTGCTGCTTTTCTGGGCCTGGAGCTGAAATACAGCTGAGGCCTAGACGTTATCTCCAGGGAGGGAAGGTCAGGGGTCTAAACTGCATGCCCAACGATTTGCCAGGGGAGGAAGGTCCCGCAATAGTTTCGCCTGTTGCTAGGCGTCCGGGACTGTCTGCCCTGGCTGGAAGTTGCTCGGCCGGTTTGCTCAGCTATCTATCTCAGTGTTCCCTTTCCACTTGCCAAGGAGTTTCCCTAGCTTCTTCCCATCCTGTCTCAGTAGGAAGAGGCACCCATCTCAGGAGTTGTTATCCATGTCAAGTGCTTCCCGTGGTGCTAGCCGATGGTAAGTGCGCAGTCAATGTTCACGCCCACTTTAGTAGAAGGGTCATCACAAATAGAAAATATGCAAGACAGGCACTTTTAGGGGGGAAATAATGCTATTTATGTGTTGAGTTGTTTATATCCTGTCTTGGTCCAAAAAGGGTTTAAGGAAGCATACGTATCATTAATGAAGCGCGGTGAAATACATTTAAAATAAATGAGAGGAAATGAGGCACGGAGAAAGTTAGGATAGGAGCTATGAGGAGGATCCATGAGCACGTTTAGGGCACAAAATGGCAGGCTTGTTCTCTGAGCTTTCTGGTGGCCAGTGGGAAGAGGGTCACACGGTCACGTCTGTGATTCATGGGCTCACAAGACAAAAACAACAGGAGAAGCACAGTGCCCTTGATACCGGAATCAGAGGGGAAGTTCCCCCTGGGTCCCCACAGAGATGGCATTACTTAACAGGATGACCATGCTTCTTGACATTTTCCTCCCAGGAACCCTCGCAGGAAGCTTTGTAGACTGGGGTGATTTATCCAGTAGGCGCTGGAGATCACAGCAGTGTGTGGGGTCTCTAAGATTTTCCAGAGTCAAAAATGTTTGAGCCTTGAAAAAATGTTCTCAGATCCAAGATATGAACAAAACTGTGCAATCAAAGCTATGCAAGTCATTTAATCAGAAAGAGTTTCATGTAGGCTGTTGGGTGCCTTTGAATATGTTTGATGTGAGCAGAGAGTGTCCCTCTGAAGTGATAAGAGCCTGGGACACACAAAGATTTAAAAAGGCCCGGCCGGCGTGGCTCAGTGGTTGAGTATCGACCTATGAACCAGGAGGTCACGGTTCAATTACAGGTCAGGGCACATGTCCAGGTTGTGGGCTCAATCCCCCGTGTGGGGCATGCAGCAGGCAGCCGATCAATTATTCTCTCATCATTGATGTTTCTATCTCTCTCTCCCTCACCCTTCCTCTCTGAAATCAATAAAAACATATTTTTTAAAAAAAGATTTAAAATGGTCCTGCCCAGGGTTGTTACGATGATGGTTTGGATAGTGTTCACCTATCAAAGTTGACAGCATCATGTTAAATCCTACCAGTGGGAAAAATTCTGGATATGGTGCATGTAGAGGGCAAAGATAATAGTCTGTCTTTTCTCTCCTTTCTTTCTCTCTCACTCTCCCTCTAAAATCAATAAAAACATACCCTTGAGTGAGGATTTTTAAAAAGCTAAGCATTTTCTTTACAGACCAAAGGATTTTATTATTCTACAACAGGATGGACTTGAATTCCCAAAGGAAGGGCTGCATGGTAACTATTTTACAAGTGTCACCATTATTCACTACTAGAGTCCCGGTACAAGAATTCATGAACCAGTGGGGTCCCTTAGCCTGGCTTGCGTGATTGGGCTGAAACCAGCTCTCCGACATCCCCCAAGGGATCCCAGATTGCAAGAGGGCACAGGCCAGGCCAAAGGACCCCACCAGTGCACGACTGGGGCCGGGGAGGGACGCGGGAGGTTGGCCAGCTGGGGAGGGACCATGGGAGGGCTCCAGGGTGTGTCTGGCCCATCTTGCTCAGTCCTGATTGGCCAGACCCCAGCAGCAAGCTAACCTACTGGTTAGAGCTTCTGCCCCCTGGTGGTCAGTGCACGTCATAGCGAGCAGTTGAGCAGCCTTTGCATATCATTAGCATATTATGCTTTGATTGGTTGAACGGATGACCAGATGACTGGACACTTAGCATATTAGGCTTTTATTATATAGGATTTAAAAATATCGGTCTATAGTTAATAGCGCCACGCAGCGGGTTACCCCACCCAGGAACTCTGGATACATTTTATATCAGGTTTGCTTTGGAAGGTGTACCAGGAAGTTGCCTTGCCCTGAGCCAGACATTCTGCAGGAACTTTCTCAAGACTTTTTTTTTTTTTTAATGGTTGAGATAGGTGTTTGGTTACACATACTTTTAAAAAGTTCAGGCTAAAATGTCTGTGGCGAGGCTCCATGGTGGTGGTTGGGTTAGCCAAGAGCATGGGGCTCCAGGGCCTTCACTGGTTCCAGTTTTATCTGTTTTTGCCTGCTATGATTTCATGTGAAAAAGAAGAGGAGGGGCCGTGTGTTTCCTGAGCTAAAAGATGGAAAGCCAGCAACCTGGAATGGCCTCTGTCTATGGGAAGAATGCTTTATGTGGAGGAAACCTCCCTTGGGATTCTGGTAGGCCCTTCTCCTGCCTCTCCATCTTTGGGAAGAGACCACTGGCCTTGAACTTGGAGCTTGCATTTCCAGTGAAGCCACTCTGAGGGGAATCATGGCCCTAACCACACTGCGCCTGCTATTTCCTCACTTTCACGCAGAGATGGGGGTCCATGGCTCTTCCTGCACACGGCTTTTATTTCACAAAACAATGTCAGTCTCTAGTTACTGCGGGACTGAAACATCTAGACCTCACCTGAGCCAGAGTTAGTTGGTGGCGGAGGTTAACCTCACTTGCTGCCACTCGGTTATGGGTCTATAATTTGGAGAGGATGAGGAGCACCCCTGTAAGACAAATGGAAAGCTACATAGAGTCCAACTTGGGGATCATGCCATAGGGTTGATGAAGGTAATGAAGTGAACAAGGCTTGGAGCCCACCGTTTGGAACCATTTCTGAATAGGTCCCAGAGTTATTCATTCAGCTTGCACTTAACCCACATTGCACTAGGGGGCGCTGGGACCACTGCCTGGATTGAGGTGGGTTAACAAGAAGAATGGGACTTCCTCATGGCTAAGCCCATCTTCTACTTGGGCCCTGGATCTCATTCCCTCCCATCTTCTCAGAGGTGTATTTCTTAATTTCCAAATATATGGAGGTTTTCTAGTTGGTAGTCAATAGAATAAGTGGACCAAATTTAAAAACAAACAAACAGGAAAATATAGAAGATTCAAAGCCTTCCTGGTGCATTGAACCTTCTTTTCTTCCTTCCTTCCTTCCTTCCTTCCTTCCTTCCTTCCTTCCTTCCTTCCTTCCTTCCTTCCTTCCTTCCTTTCTTTCTTTTTAAAATATATTTCTTTATTGGTTTCAGAGAGGAAGGGAGAAGGAGAGAGAGATAGAAACATCAATGATGAGAGAATCATTGATCGGCTGCCTCCTGCACGCCCCCCCCTGGGGACTGAACCCGCAACCCAGGCATGTGCCCTTAGCTGGAATCAAACCTGGGACACTTCAGTCTGCAGGCTGACGCTTTATCCACTGAGCCAAGCTGGCTAGGGCATACCTTCTTTTAAAAGTCATTGTGCTGTTGACCTATTAACAACTAGAGGCCCCGTGCATGAATTTGTGCATGAGTAGGGTCTGGCCAGCTGGCCCCGATGGGGGTCCATTGGTCCGGACCGGTGGGGGGAGGGGCTACAGCGGTTGACCGGCCGGCCGGCCCCACCCCCGATCTGGGTGTTGGGGGCTGATCGGGGGCAGGAGTGGATCAGGGTGGTTGGCTGTTGCAGTGTGCATCATAGCCACCGGTCGTTCTGGTTCTGGTCCTTCTGCCGTTCCAGTCACTGGGCTTTTATATATACAGATAAGAACTATGAATTTGGTCTTTGCACTGTTTCTGGCACAGAGCTCCTAAAACCCTTAGAATTTCCAAAGTGTTGAGAGCTGACAAAGGTGTCTTTTGTTATGTTAATGAGGTGACTTTTAGACTGCACCTAAGGATGGGGACTGGTTGCCAGGGAAACCAACCACATCATTGGAACTTTCAGTCCCATCCCCTGACCTCTGGGGAGAGGAGAAAAGAGGAGTGGGGCTGGAGATGGAATCAATCACCAATGGCCAATAATTTAATCAATCATGCCTATGTAATGAAGTCTCCATAAAAACCTAAAAGGATGGGTGGGATTTGGAGAGCTTCTGAGTTGGTGAGCACAGGAAGGTGGTGGGAGAGCAGCAAGCCTGGAGAAGGCATGGCACCTGTGTGGCCCCTCCCCATACCTTGCCCTATGCATCACTGGCACCTGGCTGTTCCTGAGTTATTTCCTTTTATAATAAATTGGTAATCTAGTGAGTAACTGGGTTTTCCTGACTTCTATGAATCTTTCTAGCAGATTAAGCAAAACCAAGGAAGGGGTTGTGGGAGTGTCTGATTTATAGCCAGCTGGTTAGAAGTAGAGGTAACAACCTGAACTTGTGATTGGCATCCTGAGTTGGAGGGGGTGGTTGGAACCTCTAATTTGTAGCCAGTTGGTCAGAAACACAGATAACTTGTCTTGTTACTGGCATCTGAAGTGGAGGGCAGTCCTGTGGGACTGAGCCCTTTACCTGTGGAATCTGATTCTATCTTCAGGAAGATAGTGTCAGAATTGAGCTGAAGTCTCAGACACCCTCCTGGCATCCGGTAATTGTTGGTGAGAGAAAGCTTTGCCTCCACCCACACACACGTTGGAATTGGATCCAGGAACTCTTTTCACCCTCTTTATCTCTATTAATGCTTTTTTACACAAAACTTGCTTTGCTTGATATTATTACTGTAGCTATACGACCTTTCTTTTGCTTAGTTTTGCATGCTATGTCTTGTCCCATAATTTCTTTTAACTTTTCTAAATCCTTATTATGTTTTAGATGTGTACCTTATAAAAATATAGTGGAGGATATTTTTAAAAAACTCAGTCTGACTATCTTTGTCTTTGATTTGGCCACTGAATCTTTTTATATGGAATATATTTACTGATAGATTTAGGTTTGAATCTCCATCTAACCAAGTGCTCTCTGGTTTCCCAATGTCTCTGTTGTTCCTTTTATTTTTTCTCATTGCTTTTGGATTGAGCTTTTTATTCCTTTTGTTTTTCTTAGGGATCTCAGCATGCATTCTTATCGTATCCAAGGCTAATAACTGATGCTCTTACTGTCTTCACAGATAACGTGAAGGGTTTGGAACTTTAAGTCTACTTATGCACCCTGATTTTTATACTATTATAGTCATATATTTAAACAACATACTTTTTAACTCAATAAGTCATTATTATTTTATACAGTGACTGTTTAAATTTATCCACATATATACCAATTTATTGTTCTTGATTTCTTTTCTGCATGTATATTTTTCCAATAACTTTTGCAATAATTTATTTCTCCTTTTTAGTATTCCCTCAGTAAATGATGAATGCTTTCAAGTTTTATCTAGGCATGTTTTTATTCTTCATTCTTTTTTTTTTTATTGCTTAAAGTATTACAAAGGGTATTACTCTTCATTCTTTTTTAAAAAATATATATTTTATTTATTTTTGCAGAGAGGAAGGGAGAGGGATAGAGAGTTAGAAACATCGATGAGAGAGAAACATCAATCAGCTGCCTCTTGCACAACCCCTACTGGGGATGTGCCCACAACCAAGGTACATGCCCTTGACCAGAATCGAACCTGGGAACCTTGAGTCCGCAGGCTGACGCTCTATCCACTGAGCCAAACCGGTAGGGCTGGTTGTTTCTAAGAGTTTTGTTTTGTCTTTAGTTTTCAGCACTTTTATTCTGATGTGCTCAGGTATGGATTTCTTTTGATTTGTCTTCCTTGGGGTTTGTAGGCAATTGAATGTGGAGTTTAATGTCTTCCATCAGTTTTGAAAAGAGCTCAACCATCAACTACTACTCCTGCCCCATTCTTTTCTCTCCTGAGACTCCAATTACACAAAAGTTAAGACTTTTCCACTGTATCTTCTGATTCCCTGCCCTCTTCCTTATTATCCATCTTTTTGTTTTAATGTGCTTTATTCTATATACTTTCTTCTGCCCGATCTTTTATTAAATCTCTTGACATCTGTGCCTAAGAAAAATGATTAAAGAAGACAATTTAGGTGATATGAACAAACTTTAACACTTTATGAGGTCGACAGTCCCCTTTTGAAGAACGGTAAAAAGTAACAGAAAGAAGCTGTTGCAGGATAAAGAATAAGGAAGACAAATACCTGATTGGCCGGGGTGACAGTCAACCTTGTTTGAGATAAGAAGGCCCAGCGTTGGCTTGGTGTTTGGGGATTGGATGACTTCATGAACAGAGTGAACATAATTATTTTAAAATCTGTGTCTCATAATGTCTGTATTTGTCCATCCCCATGTGTCTCTTTCTATTGACTACCATTTCTGCTGGTTTTCATTCATGTCATTGTGTTTCCTTGTGTACTGGGCTTTTTTTTTTATTGTGTGCATAATTATAATTACACACAATTGTATATAGAAGTAAATTGAGACCTAGGATGATATTATCTTCCTCCAGACATGATATTGTTTTAGTTGTTTTAATCAAGTGCTTGAGGGTAACAACAATCTTCCATCATGTCAGTCCAGTCTTAGGAATTGAGATGATGTATAGGTAAGTTGTAGACTTTGTAAAGGTGAGTTTATTTTGGTCGCCTTCCCTTATACAGTGTAGCCCTTTAAAAATTTTTTTTCCCTGTCCTGGCTGGTGTGGCACAGTTGGTTGGGCATAGTCCTGGGCACTGAAAGGTTACCAGTTTGATTCTTGGTCAGGGCATATGCCTGGGTTATGGGCTTGATCCCAAGTAGGTGTGTATAGGAGGCAGCTGATCAATGTTTCACTCTCTCATCAATGTTTCTCTCTCCCCCTCTCCCTTCCACTCTCTCTAAAAAAATCAATTAAAATATTTTTTAAAATTTCCTCTAGGAAATAATCAGAGATGAGTACAGAAATGTGTATCCAAGATTCTCTATTTCAACATTACAGTATTTATAAAAATGGAAGTTTTATAATGGAATAAAAGATAGTAATAAAATAGTGTTTTAGAATAACATTTAATTATTTAGAAAAACATTTGCCACATAATACAAACAGAAATAGCCGGATATAAAACTATGTACTCAATATGTACCCAGTTTTGTGATACACACACATATACAAAGAAACAAGTTTGAAAAGCATCCTACCCAATGTTAGTAGTGGTCATATCTAGAATATACAATCTGGGGATGATTTTCATTTTCTTCTTTACGCCTTTCAAATGATCCATAATGAATCTATATTACTCTTATAATCAGGAAAAAAATGAAGTTATTACATTTTTAAAAAGAATATTTCATAGGGAAGCAATACAACCACAACAAAGCAGATGAATTACATCTTACAGAATCTGTCTGATTGGAGAAAAAATTCAATGTCAGGGAATCTTCTTTTCCATTAAAAAGAAATCTTAATTAAGTATAAGTTGTACATCGTGCGGAGAACTTCTATTGACAACCTTTGCCCTTGGGGTGTCCAAGGTGTACAGTAGAATGTACAGACACACCCAGGAATGTTCAAGACACAGAGAAGACTAGAAATATGAGACAGAAAAAACACATAGCATCTCAGTGTTGGAATGTGACCTAGAGGCCGTCTGCCCCAATCCTTACGCTAGTAAGAATGCTCTTCTGCACAGAAGGTCATATGTTAAAGAGTTTGGTGTGGCTGCATTTGACCTCTCCTGCCTCTCAAGGTTGTTCCTTGGATTCTGCTAAAATACCTCAAGTCTTACTTCCTTAAGGCAGCCAGGTCCACTGTGGGGTAACTCTAGCTGTTATAGAAGTTAGTTACTAGCATCAAACAGGTAAGGGCATTTTAAGGTGAAGTTAATAAACAACGGGAGAAGAGGGGCTGTTCAGCTCCATGACTCGGTGATTGGCAATTTCTGGCTCCTTTCAATGTCCAGTCCTACTATTTGTGCAAAATATTTCTGTTGGCACAACAGGGCTTGTGGTCAGATTTATTTTTTGTTTGATAAACAGAGATGTGTATTCTCAAAAAAGTAATTTTAAGCTAAGGTTTTGGGGAAATGAGCTGCATGTTTGTGGTCAACACTCAGCCAATT
The DNA here is from genome assembly GCF_963259705.1 of Myotis daubentonii. NCBI lineage: Eukaryota > Metazoa > Chordata > Mammalia > Chiroptera > Vespertilionidae > Myotis > Myotis daubentonii. Next base: position 31,095,601 of record NC_081849.1, on the reverse strand, counting down.
ATTTTTCCAGTTTTGTCCACATGAAACTAAAAAGGACCAGAGAGCCAAGTGAGAGACTGTTGGTCCTCTCTTCCCAACACCCAGCTTCTTTCTCACTGTGCCTTTCTGGCGACTTCTTTAACTTCCCTTCACCCTCTGTCTCTCCTTCCCTCATCTCTCATGTCCAGGCTGCCCATAGCCCCTTGGGGTCAACACACTCACCCCACGTCAGGAGTTCTGGATTCTAGTTTTCTGTTGTCACTTCCTGTGTGACCTTGGAGGAAGTCACATAACCTTGGTGATGATGCCAACTGAGAGATATGGCAGGGGCTCTCTGGGAGAGGGATACAAGGGAAAAAAATCTAGGGAGATGCTGCCTTCAATTCTCTTTTTTTTGAGAGGGAAAAATTCTTTATTGATAAATAGGTTATAGTAAAATAAATAAAGTGATGTTTTTTGGGGGAATAAAAACTCTGAGTCTTAGTGTCTCTCCACCCCGCCTCTAGCTCTTGGCTTCTGCCTTCATACTGGTCTCTCTGGCTGATGAGGCCTTGGTGGACATGCCAGGCCTTGTTGGGCCCCTGGGGACCTCTGTCTTCCTGGTCAGTGGTCCAGGTACCATCTTGGACTCAACTGTCCTTAGGAGCAGCAGCAGCTTTGGCTTTTGACCCTTTCCTGGCCCCCTGGGCAGTGGCCTCTTTAAGGACCTTGTTTCCTGTCTTCTTTTTGGCTGGGGAGGTCACACCATTTTCACCCTTGGTGACTGTGGGTTTTGAGCTCCGAGTCCCAGCTTTGGTTTTCCTGTGGGCCTTGGCATCTGCTGGGCTGTCCTTCTTGCCTTTAACCTTTGACTTCCCATGGGGCCCGCTGGCACCAGGAGGGGCCTCTGTGGCCTTGTCTGGCTGGTGGGGGGCCTTCCTGGCCTTGCCCCCTCTTGCCTCTTGGCCCTTGGTCTGGCCATCTTTCTTGGGGGCCTCTACCTTGGCCTTACCAGGTCTCCAGGGGCCGACCCGGTGGCTGTCTTCCTGGGCTGGATTTTTTGTTTGTTTTGCTTGGGAACTAATTTGAAGCTGCCAGTTGCCTCCTGGCCCTGGAGTTGATGCCCCTGATGAGGAGGCCGTGCTGCATGCCCGTGTCCAGGGCCCGCTTCGGCAGGTAGTTGAGCCGGATGGCGTCCACCGTCGGGTATTTCCTTGATGGCCATCACCGAGGTGCCCCGGCCTGCTCCCCCGCCTGCAGCGCCTCCAGCACCAGGCGCAGTATGGGTGGGTTGTGGCGTGGTGGTGGGACAGCATGATGGCACGGGACTGGCTTTAGAGACCCAGACCACCCAAAGGTGGAGGTTCATGGAGGTGAGTGAAGCTGAGGAGATCAAGGTGACACTGGAGGCCAAGCTCCCAGGAGCCATTGCACAAGCTGACACAGACACAGAAGTCCACCTTCAATTCTTCGGGGAAGACCTTTGTGTGGGGTCCTCAGGACTCCCACAGAAAGGGATGTGAAGTCCTCTGAGAAACCATGGAAAGACCCTCAGAGCCAGGAACCCTATGTTCTGTTTCCAGCTCTGAACTAATTGGCTGTATGACCAAAGACAAATCCCTTCACCTCCCTGAGGTTGTTTCTGCATCTCTACAGGAAAGGGATTGGGCCCTGGCCGGGTAGCTCAGTTTGTTAGAGCATCGTCCGATATACCAAGAATGTGGGTTTGATGCCTGGTCAGGGCACATACAAGAAGCAACCAGTGAGTGCATAAAGAACTGGAACAACAAATCGATGTTTCTCTCTCTCTCTTCCTCTCTCACTCTAAAATCAATCAATAAAATTAAAAATAAAGGGGTTGGATTAGATGATCTCAAAGTTTTCTTTGAATGGTAGAATTCTATGCCTCTGTGCTCAGTACATTATGTTAAAATGAGAAAGAAGAGATACATACAAATAAAGTGTTTCCTTATATATAGAAAGTAGGAGCAGAAATCATGCTAAAAAGAAATTCCCTAGTAGAGTCTGGAATAAATATCCTATATAATAAAGAGGCAATATGCAAATTAACCCTCACACCCTCACAAGATGGCTGCCTATGACCAGGCCAGTAGGGAGGTTAGTGAGGGACGACCAAACGACTGAATAAGCAGGCTGTGTGGGGTGACCAGGTTGGCAGGGGGGTTAGTGAGGGACAACCAAACAACTGAACAGCAGGCTGCGTGGGGTGACCAGGCCAGCGGGGATGGGGGGGCGGGGGGATGGGGGGGCGGGGGGGGCCATGAGGGGCGACCAGCTGGCAGGGGAAGTGCAGTTGGGGGCAACCAGGCCAGCAGTGGGGGCAATAAGAGGTGACCAGGCCGGCGGGGGGGGGGGGGGGCAGCAGTTAGGAGCGACCAGGCTGGCATGCAGAGACAGTGAGGGGCGATCAGGCCAGCAGGAGACAGTTAGGGGTGACCAGGCAGGCAGGTGAGCAATTAGGAGCCCACAGTCCAGGATTGTGAGAGGGATGTCCGACTGCTGGTATAGGGATCAGGGATCAGGCCTAAACCGGCAGTCAGACATCCCCCAAGGGGTCCCAGATTGGAGAGGGTGCAGACTGGGCTGAGGAGACCCCCGCCAGTGCACGAATTTCATGCACTGGGCCTCTAGTTATTATGGAAAAGGCAATGAACTGGGAAATGCTGCCAAGTGAAAAACGGAAGACAAACTGTTGTCTTCACAGGGAAATTTTATTTTCCTCAATCTCGCTCCCAGTCAGTCTGTGACTTGGCCAATGATGACAGGAATGAAAGGGACATAAGTGTCTCTGCTCTGGAGAGAAGAGAAACAGAGACAAGACCACCATATGTGGACGTGGGGAAGAGGGAAGCTGCAGGGCTCCGTCTTGGAGGGTCTTGTCCTAAGGAATGAGGTGGCCATGTGCTGGGCAGGAGACGGTGGGACGGATGGAGACTAGAGGAGGATGCGCTGTCAGGAAGAGCCACGGGAAGTCTTTCTCTCAGCGCACCATCTAGAGGACAGGAAGTTGTAGAGCCACAGTGAGTACCAAGCTGATATCCAATGGCACCAGAATGCACTGACAGTCCTCACTGGAGAAGGCCAGGAGGGAGTGGGGATGGACACGGCAGGGGATGATGCTGGTTCCAGCATGGTGATATTGACCTCAGTGTGCTGATAATGTGAACTCTTGGATGTTACTGCTGACGAATTGCATCTCGTGTGTGTGTGTGTGTGTGTGTGTGTGTGTGTGTGTGTGTGAAGTTGATTAGATAATTCCGCCTCATTTTTAGCAACCTCAAACCATTCTCTTTCTGCCCCCAGCACTTTCTCTATTGGCACACATGGGGAAGGGTCATGAATGGGGGGCTCAGTGCCTGGCCAATGGTGGGGAGTGGCTGGGTAAGTGCATAGTAAAATCAGTTATTTGAATGAAGGAGATCTGGCTGGAATTCAGTTCAGAAAAATTAGACTCTCTTTTTAGAATATCTGGTTGTTACTTCTGCTATTAGATTATTACTTTTGGATTACATTCCCTGCAGGCATTTTGGCTTGCTCTCCACTTAGCCCCTTTAATTTTTTAAGTTATGCTGATCTCCTGTAAATTGATCTTGTACAGCTGGACCTGTTATGCACAGTATTGTCTTAATCCCAGGTACAGGGCTAGGAGGACAAAGGAAGCCTTTTGTTAACAGGAATGCCCAGTTTGAAGGGGTGTAAGTGGAGTGCTTACCTCTTCAGTCCACAGGAGCCATATTATAGTAAGTCCTTGAGCCACAAAAGTGCCTCCCTGGAAACGTGCACGGACCTATGTGGTGGCTGCCACTGGCACTGTGCCCCAGACTTGTCTAAAGAATGGGAACAGTGGTGTTAAACACTAAATGTCAAAAACAGTGTTCTCTTGGATAATATTAGGGATTGATTCTGCTTTAAGCAGGTAGTTTGTCTCAAGACCTAATGCCAGATTTGTGTTATTCCCTACGAAGTAGTGAGTTGTGGATTTTTGAGAAAATATATATATATATATTTAATAGGAGAATTACTTGCTTTAAAAAAAAAGTCAGGGACACAATAATTAGAGAAATGTGAGTGTACTATCTCGCTTTAGGTAAGTCATTGCTATAAAATATTGCATATAAAATTCTCAGGAAACTTCCAGAGGAATTGAAAACATATCTTTGTATTGTTCAAAGTGATTGTCTTCAATGGCCATCACAGGAAGGAAATGGCCATCATTTTCTAGATGTGCTGTGCACTGTCTCTTCCTTTGGAAAAATAAATAAAACCCTCCTGTGATGCTTCGTTTTCTCACCGGCTGCTGCCCTGCTCCCTCCTTCCCTCTCTCCTCTCCACCAGCCACTGACATCCCAGTTCCAGCCCTTGCTTGGAATTCTGCCCCTTTCATTCCTCTGAAGTCAGTCCTTGGAGTCACCAGTCCCCTCCAGACGCTTCTAGGTCCTCCTCTCACGTGACCGCGCCACGATTCTTGAGACACTGTCTTCTCTTGAATTCTCCTTTTTCTGTTACCCTCCCCTCCGTTTCCTGTTCACCCCTCTGTCCTGCCTCAAAACCATTGCGCCTTCCCATGCTCAGACCCCACTTTATTGCCTCCCCTTGTTATGCACTGACCTGTGTATCTCCCCTCCCCCTACATTCACATTTTGTCCTAATCCCAGGACCTCAGAAAATAGATCTTATTTGGAAATCGGGTTTTTTCAGTGGTAAGTAGTGAAAGTGAGGTCACATGCAGACTGGAGTAGGCTGGATCCCTAATCCAGTATGAGTGGTGTCCTTATAAAAAGGGGAGATTAGGACACAGACACACACGTGTGAACCTGAAGGCAGAGATCAGGTGCTACTTCTACAAGCCAAGGAAACCCAAAGATGGCCAGCCGGCCAGCAGCAGCTCAGGGAGAGGCCTGGAATAGATTCCCCTCACAGTCCCCAGGAAGAACCAACCCTGCCCACACCTTGATCTCAGACTTTCAGCCTCCAGAATCATTAGACCATAAATTCTGTTGTTTAAACTACCCAGTTTGTGGTACTTTGTTAAGGCAGCCCTAGCAAGCTAATACACTCCTCTCTGCTCTCCCCAGCCAGTGCTGTGCCAATGTTTTGGTCTAGGGACCCCTTTATACTCTTAAAAATTAATGAGACACCTAACTCCCAAAAAACTTTGGTTTATGTGGAGTTTATCTACCAGTATTTACCACACTAGAAATTAAAAGTCAGAAAATTTAAAAATATTTATATATTAGCTCATTTAAAATATTACTAAGCCAATTATATATTGCTATAAATACATATTTTTATGAAAATAACTTTATTTCCTAAAACAAACAACAATTTAGTAAGAAGAGCGGCATTATTTTATTCTGCAGATTTCTTTAATGTCTGACTTGGATTTCCTGCTGATTGTCTTTGCATACCTACTTCTGCTTTCCATCTGTTGCTATATGGTATTTTTGTTGAGTATAAGAAGAAAATCTGGCCTCACGTAGGTATGTAGTTTTAACAAGGGGAAAATGTTTTATTAGCTTTTTCAGATGGTTGTATATATTTTTCTTTTATACCACACCAGAACTTAACAAGTAGTAATTTTTAAAAACATAGTTGTGATGTGGAATCTGAAACCAAATCAGTGACCTTTTCATTTAAATCCTTTGGCTGGTCATGTGCTCTTTTAATGAATCACTTGCCCATCATGCATAGGTCATTTGGAAAATATTAGTTCATTGAGTTATGCAGATCTTCCCAATGTTGTCACATTTCCTTATACAACACATTTTAAAAATCACATTGATAAATATATGAGACAACAACAACAAAAACAAAAAATGAGACAAACCCAGAGATGTTTCTTGACCCTGAGGTCCTTGGAAGTTCAGTCTTCTCTCCACCTTTTAGATTTAATAAATGTTCTACATAAAATGTTTAGAGTTTTTAGTGTTTCTTCTTGGGAAGAAAAAGGATTTGTACTCCATCTTTCCAGAAGCAGAAGTCAAAATAAATTTTTAATTAATCCTCACCTGAAGATATTTTTCCATGGATTTTTAGAGAGAGTGGAAAGGAGGGGGAGAGACAGAGAGAAACATCTATGTGAGAGAAACACATTGATTGGTTGCCTCCTGCACGCACCCCGACCAGGACTGGGGATCAAGCTGCAACTGGTACGTGCCCTTGACCAGACTGAACATGGGACCCTTCAGTCCAGGGACTGACACTCTATCTACTGAGCCAAACCTGCCAGGGCCAAAATAATTTTAAAAAGTGAATCAAGCAATGTCACTCCCCTGCCTCAAATTTAACAAGGGTTCCCCAGTGCTATTAGAATAAAATCCAAGTTTCTTACTGGCTCATTGGGACCCCCACATGGCTTGGCCCCGCCTATTCTGGCACACCTTACACCACCTCCCTGCCCCTCACATGCCCCAGCCGCATTGGATTCCTCTCTGTGTCTGGAGCAGGTTGCTTCTCATTCCATGAGACAGTATCCTGCAGTGGTTGTAAGCAAGGACTCTGGTGTCAGGGGCACTGTTGTAGGTGACTGTGTGACCTTGGGCAAGTCCCTAGCCTTTTTGCGCCTCTGTTTCCTCATGTGTAACATGGGATTGAGAATATCACCAATGGTATTGAGTACAGTTGTATGAGTACAGTTGTTGAGGAGATTAAATGGGCTAATACATCTAAAGTCCTTAAAGGTATTCTGAAGTCCAGCATACAGGAGATGCCCCATAGATATATGAGCTACATCGAGGACGTCACTCCCCTGCTTTTGCTTTGCTGTTCCTGCTGCCTGGAATACCCTTCCCACAGCTTCTTTTTCACAAGACAGGCTCATTGTACTCCTCTGAGCCTCAGTTCAAATGCTACCTCTGAGAGAGGCCTTCCCTGACCACTTAGCTAAAGTAGCTTCCATTTCTCTAAAGCCTATCTTTCTACCATGGCATTTTTTGTGACCTGCAGCATCTGGCTAAGCGATTCCTTGCTTACTGTTGTCTCCTTCCAATGTGGCTGGGCCTGTGAGGGGCAGAGAGGTGGTGTAAGGTGTGTCAGAATAGGGAGACATGAGCTTCATGAGGGGAGGGAGGCCTTGCCTCTCTTTACTGCCTTGTCCTCGGAGCCCAGACAGTGGCACAGGCTCTCAGCACATTTTGAACAGATGAAAGAATTCAGGTTGTTTACAGTTACACACTGCAAACAGTGCTACAGTAGACATTATTGGAGTTAAATTTTGGTTTACATTCTTAACATGTTTTTATTTTTTTAGGATGAACTTTTTCCAGTGGAAATGCAAATTGCCTTTCAGAGAGATGTGCTCATTTATAGTCCTGCCAGGGTCCCTGGAGTGTGCTGGCCGTTTGCACCTTTACCTTGGGGCTTTTGGAGAGAAAAAAGCAAACTTTAACCTCTCCTGCCCAGCCGTGTAGCTCACTGGGTGAGCGTCGACCCATGAACCAGGAGGCCCTGGGTTCGATTCCTGGTCAGGGCACATGCACAATTTGTGGGCTCGATCCCCAGTAGGGGGCGTGCAGGAGGCAGTTAATGGATGATTCTCATCATTGATGTTTCTATCTCTCTCTCCCTCTCTCTGAAATCAATAAAAATATATTTAATAAAAAGACCATTGATTTAAAAAGAAATAAGCTCTCCTTTATGCTTCCACCCTCTAAACAAATATCTAAGATCTTTATATTTTGCGGTAAGGACTCTGAGGCTTGGTGGTTAAGTAGCTTCGCCAAGATCACCTGTAGTAAACAGCAGTTTGGCTCTGGACTCTGCTCTTGACTGTCAAGATGTACTTTTTCTCTGTATGTTCCTCAGTGACTCCTGGGCACGGGACATTGGAGAACTAATGCGCCCAGGCTGAAGGAAGACACAGCAAACCCCAGCTGGGGGAAGAGCGGCAAGAGAGGTGGGCAGGGGCAGGGTCAAGAAGCCGGCGGCACTAGTGGGGGCAGGGGCTCCTGCCTCCAGGGCTCATCTGCCATTGTGTTTCCTCTGCAGTTTCCAGTTCTAATCTCCCTGCCGGGCTCTGCAATCCCGAGTTCAGTCTCTGGAACTTTGCCCAGGTGAGTGTGAACTCTTGAGTGGATCTGCTCGGCGGGGCTGGGTGGGTGCCAACAAGCTCTGCTTCTTTTTTTTTTTAATTGATTTTTTTCCTTTGAGAGAGAGAGGGATATGAACACCGATTTGTTGTTCTACTTGTTATGCATTCATTGGTTGGTGCATTTATTGGTTGATTTTTGTATGTGCCCTGGCTGGGGATGGAACCGCAATCTTGGCATAAGGGGACGATGCTCTAACCCAGGGGTCCTCAAACTACGGCCCGCGGGCCACATGCAAATACAAATATTGTATTTGTTCCAGTTTTGTTTTTTTACTTCAAAATAAGATATGTGCAGTGTGCATAAGAATTTGTTCATAGTTTTTTTTAAACTATAGTCCGGCCCTCCAACAGTCTGAGGGACAGTGAACTGGCCCCCTGTTTAAAAAGTTTGAGGACCCCTGCTCTAACCAACTGAACTGTCCAGTCAGGGCAAGATCTGTTTCTTAAGAAACCCAAGAAGGACTTTTCCTGCAAGGTGTGATTACAGGCCGCCTGCTCCCTCAGAGGTCCCGGTCTCCACTGCCCTAGGTTCAAAATCCTGCATCTGAGCTAATGGTTCCCAAAATGCCTGCACCCTGCTCTTCCCTGCTGCTTCTGGGCTCAAGTTTGATTTCTCACCCTGTGTTTCCAAAGCAATGGTTCTAATTTGTTCACACATAAGGATCACTTCAGGGGATTATTGAAAAGGCAAATCTCAGATAAGCTGGGAAATTTGAACACCAACGGGATATTTGATATTAAGGACTTATTGTAGAATTTTAGGTGTGACGCTGGTATTATATATAGAGTTGTCCCTTGAGCAACATGGGCTTGCACTACATGGGTCCATTTATACATAGACTTTTTTCAGTAAATGTGTACAGTACTGTAAATGTATTTTCCCTTCCTTATGATTTTTTCCTGAGGATATTTTTTTTCCATTGATTTCTAGAAAGAGTGGAAGGGAGATAGGAGGGGGAGAGAGAGAGAGAGAGAGAGAGAGAGAGAGAGAGAGAGAGAGAGAGAGAGAGAAACATCAATGTGAGAGAGGCACATTGATTGGTTGCCTCCTGCATGCACCCCTATTGGGGCTGGGGAACCTGCAACCAAGGTACCTGTCCTTGACTGGAATCGAACACTTGACCCTTCAGTCCGTGGGCTGACACTCTAACCACTGAGCCAAAGAGGCCAGGGCTGATTTTCTTTTTCTTTTTAAAAAATTATTTATTGATTTTAGCCCTAGTTGGTTTGGCTCAGTGGATAGAGTGTTGGCCTGGAGATCAAAGGGACTTGGGTTCGATTCCAGTCAAGGGCACATATCTCTGGTCAGGTCTCATGCAGGAGGCAACCAATCGATACGTTTCTCTCATATCGGTGTTTCTCTCTATCTTTCCCTCTCTCCCACTCTCCCTCAAAATCAATGGGAAAATATCCTCAGGTGAGGATTAGCAACAACAAAAATTATTTATTGGTTTTAGAGAGAGGAAATAACATTTTCTTTCTTTTTTTTTTTTTACATAATGAAAGGTATATTTATTTTCTTTTACATTCAATATTATTTTGTATTAGTTTCAGGTGTACAGCATAGCAGTTAGATAAAACATTTTCTTTTCTCTAGCTTATTTTAGTGTAAGATTATAATGTATGATACATATAATACAAAATATGTGTTAATCAACTGTTTGTGTTATTGGTAAGGCTTCAGGTCAATAATTCTGGGGGAGTCTAAAATTATATGCCAATTGTCAATTGCAGGGTAGGGGGAGGGGAAGAACAGAGGGGTTAGCCCTAACCCCTGAGTTGTGTGTGTCTAAGCACAAACATAAGTGAATTAATCCTTATCTTTTAGAGATACATACTAAAATATTTTGAAAGAAATAATACGCTGTATGGGGTTTGCCTTAAAATAATCTGAGACAGGTAGAAGCATATAGAGGATATAAAATTGAACAATTATTGAAGCTAATTGGTCTGTACATGGGGTTCCTCATACTGTTCCCTGTACTTTTGCAGATGCTTTAATTTCTCCATATTAAAACGTAAAACGTAAAACGTAAAAAAAAAAAAAAAAATGCCCCCAAACTAAAAAGCACCCCTCAGTCTGGACTACGCTTTGCAGGTACCCCAGGTGGGTGCATGTGGGGATCTGTCCACCCCACCTGGAGAAACTGCTCTCAAAGCTGGGTAATGTGAGCTCAGGTGGTCCCATCCCTGGACCAGGAGAAGTGCATCAAATTGGCTCACTCGTCTGCTCTTTACCCCTCCACCAAACAAAAGAGAAAGACATGATCTTCCCGTGTGACCCTGCTCTTTTCACCTGGGTCACGTGGACACAGAATTGTAGCCATGGGGTATTTATAAAGATTTGTCTGTCTATGCGCCTTTCAAAGTAAAGTGTTTTGGAAAATAATTGTCGATAGGATGATGAGTGTGATTTTTCTTCTTTTCCAAATTATTTTTTTAAATACATTTTTATTGTTGAAAGTACTACATAGGTCCCCCCTTTCCCCCAAACTACTTTTGTTATTTCATTGTTACCGTGAAAAGGAGTGCTTGGTGTGCTTAGTCCACACATTGGACTGTCCCCGGGCCCTCCTGAGGCCTCAAGAACCCTCTTCCCAAACCCAGTACTCACGGTGGGGGAAAGGGTACATCACTTTCCATAGAGAAGACAGTCACTGCTTCCGGGTCAACAGAGGACACAGGTGGGGGAGGGAGCCCAGGAGGGGGTGTGAGCAGGCCTGCGGGGCAGGTCTGTCCTCACCCAGGGCCGTGTTGATATAACAAGAGCTGCCTCAGGGCGCGGCGGGAGCCTGGGAGGAGAAGCACCAAGTCACTCCCTGTGCCTCTGCAGGGAGGCCACCTGTGGATTCCCCAGCCAGGCGCGGCCCAGCGGCCCTGCAGCTGAAGCTCCTGCTCAGGGGTCGGTGAAGGGAGCTATACCCCCGCCAGCTCCAGCCCCGGTCCAGGACCCGCTCGGAAGAAGCTGGGGTAAGAGCTGTGCTTTCTGGTCTGCACGAAGCCAGTGTCTTCTCTTTCTATAAAAACATTGCTGTATTTATCAGAAAGGGCAGTATGAAAAGTTGATTCATTTTGGTGTCCAAAGGCAAAAATAGGGGAGCAGACTATGCCTTCTGGAGGGAGGGGAGATGTTTAGCTTCTAGTCAGTAAATCGTAAACATGTTTTGAGCACCAGCTTTATGGTTGAGCTAGACTGGTGAGAGTGAAAAACATACAAATTTCTACCCTCATGGGTCTTTCTGGCGATTGGACCAGACAGACAGTACGTAACCATAGAGGTTTGGTATTCTGGGGGCATATAGGAGGGGGCTTAGCTCACAGTGTTGGTGGTGGTCAGGAAAGGCTTATGGAAGAAGCGATTCCTTACACTGAGTCGAGAGGAGTGACAAGGTGAGCTAAGATGCAGGGGATATGGGATGGGAGGAAAGGGTTGAGTTTCTAAATCCAGGGGGAAGCATAGACAAAGGTCCTGAGGTAGGAGGGGGGCTGGGGGAGAAAGTCCATGTGTCTGCAGAGCAGTGTGAGGAGCAATGAAGCCAGAGGGGAGGCAGAGGCCAGGTCAAGCGAGTTAGACTTTCTCCTGTGGGAAAATGGAACAATGGAAGGATTCAAACAGGAAGGATAGACTCAGTGTCTCCAAACAGCAGATACTCCACATGTTACAAAATGACGTGAGGAAAAGGGGCTGACTCTGGCAGTGAGACAGTTCTTCCAGAAGGTTGGACTTTGGGGAAAACAATGTGGTTTGGCAGCAGTAGGGCAGTCTAGAGGGTCTTTGATGGAAATACAGTCTAGATAAATATCCTTATTCCATAGAGAGAACATACAGATTTATTTCATTTCTACTGACTATACAGGGTTCTGCTGTATCAGTGTAATCATCTCCCTGTTGATGGATATCTATCTAGGTTAGATCCATTGATTATAATTATTATATACAATGTTATTAAAACTTCCTTGTGGAAATCTTGGGTCATGAATGTGGGGAATATAAAATTTTTAATTGAATTTATTGGGGTGACATTGGTTAATAAAATTGTATTGGTCTCAAGTGTACAATTTTATAATACATCATCTATATATTGTACTGTGTGTGCATTACCCCAATTTCTAGTTTTTAAATCAGGAGTAGTTCCTGTTAGATTTTTTCCCCTGTGGGTTTCATTTAGCTCAACAGAAAAGTTTTCATCATGAGGCTTTCACACATTTGCTACCTCCAGTATCTTTGTCTCCTGCAGACAAGGCTGGGTCAAGATGGCGTCTGTGTTTCGAAGTGAGGAGATGTGTTTGTCACAACTGTTTCTCCAGGTAGAGGCTGCATATTGCTGTGTTGCAGAGCTTGGAGAGCTTGGATTGGTTCAGTTTAAAGATGTAAGTACTTTAGCTTACATCTAGCTGGTTTGGGCAGATAGAGTGTTGGGTGGATAGAGTGTTGGCCTGCAGAGTGAAGGATCCCAGGTTCAATTCTGGTCAAGGGCACATGCACAGGTTGCAGGCTCGATCCCAGTGCAGCAGGCATCAGATCAATGATTTTCTCTCATCATCGATGTTTCTATTTCTTTCTCTCGCTCCCTCTCTGAAATCAATAAAAATTAAAACAACAATAACAATATAAACAAACAAAAGATGTAAGTACTGCATTCTTTGGAGGCCAGAGGAAGGTGGAGTGGGTGTTGACAACTCTTTCATGCCACTTCTTGGTACTGAACAAATTGTAGGAAGCAAAGCCCTGAGCTGGAATAGATGACATTCCATGGTTTTAGTCCTCTGTCTAGGAACTGCGATAACATTGGGCAGGTGACTTGCTAACATGACCTCTCTTCTTCCACGTGTATTGTTTGATCTGAAAGTAATATAGACCAATGTGCATTAAAAATAATAGACCCTACTTCTCTCTCCCTCTTTTTATATTTTTTATTATGACAGTATGTTTGGGCAGAAGGGATTCTCAACGTGTAAATTCACTTCAGCTTCCCTCTTTAGTGTTTTATTATTATTATTCTTATTTTTCTGTCCTGCAGTTAACGTGGGGATGTTTTGGAGCTCTAATGCAATCACTACATGTTAGATGCATCATATTCTATTTTATGTGTAGCAACTTCAGAGCATTGGATATATCTAATTGCACATGGATTACCAAACCTTGTTCCGAGGAGAATTCTTCCTGACTTGTCTGTCCCAGGACAAAGTATCCTGGAGTCTACAGTCACCTAAAGTGACATTCCAGGGCTACTGTCTGGAGTGTGATGTTGGGTATCAATTCCAAGAGGCGGTTTAGATCCTCCTCAAGCCATTTTGAATCCAATTTAGAACACTGGTCTCTACTCTTCTTTACGTCCTCACCAAGGTCAAGATCAATACTAAGCTCCTGCATGGAAGGATTGGCTTGTTTGCGTCCCTAGTCCCTAACACAGGGGTGGGCAAACTTTTTGACTCGAGGGCCACAATGGGTTCTTAAACTGGACCGGAGGGCCGGAACAAAAGCATGGATGGAGTGTTTGTGTGAACTAATACATGTTAACACTGCTGCTGGTGAAGGAGCAGAGAGGAGAGCAAGAGAACCCTCCGCTCTTTCGGCTCCGCGGGCCCGATAGAACAGCCGAACGGGCCGGATCCGGCCCTCGGGCCGTAGTTTGCCCACGGCTGCCCTAGCACATGAGCCACTTCCTCACTAACATTTTTTTTTTTTTTTTGGCTGAGCTGAGGGTCACCAGCCCAAGGACTTGGAATTTTTTTGATGCCCACGATGCATTGTCTGGGGCTATGCAGTTTTCAAGGTCCAATCATATTCATGACTCCACTGAGGGTTTGAAGGCTCATTTGGATAATTGTTTCTAAAGTAAGGAAACCTTAACTGTGGGAGGACTTCGCTTCTCTTAGAAGGGTAAGAAGGCCAGAGCTGAGACATGTGGGGACTGAGTATAGGAACATCAGGGTGTGTTTTGCCTGTAATATCTGTCTTGTGTGTGGAAATACCTATTTCTAAGACAATTTTAGTGACATTCTTCAGCATTTAAAAAAATATAATAAAATAGCCAAAGGGAGTATGATGGCATCTGTTGCTACTAATGTGTGCCATGTGGTGTTTTCCCTTTTCTAGTTAAATGTGGATGTGAACAGCTTCCAAAGGAAATTTGTGAATGAAGTCAGAAGGTGTGAGTCAATGGAGAGGATCCTCCGTAAGCCAATTTTCTGCCTACTATCTAGCTAGCTGAACTGGCGGGGAGGTAAATGGCGTGCAGGTCTTGATTAACAAAGGTGTCCCTATTTGTAGTACTTTTCCAGGTGATCTGGAGGCAGGGTGGGGGAGGTTAGAGATTGGATCCAGGTGCTTCGGGCAGGTCCCCGGGGCAATTCAGGTGACTGAGCTAGCCTAAAGCCACTGTCCTGCTTGATCCCATTTCTTAGATATGCAAATATATAATCACCTGGGGCTCTCTGTTGGGGTTTCTTCACTCAGGTTTTCTGGAAGATGAGATAAAGAATGAGATTGAGGTTCAGTGGCTGGAGAAGTCCCCGCCGACCCCGCTCCCTCGGGAAATGATTACTCTGGAGGTAGGTTCTCCCCTACTTGGCTGAGGACTGTCGGGAGCTCAGGGAACCACTCGTGGATCCATTACCCAGTTGCTGAAGGCGTGGGGTGGGTATATGTGGTTTCCCACGTGTCAGTGTTACTTCCCCAGGAAAATTCCATTGTGCCATTTTTAGAGTCACTGTTCCCGATCCAGGAGAGAGCTTTTTCCCTCTCCCAGAGCAGCCCCACGGAATCTCACCCCACTTTGGAGAACGGTTTCCTTCGTGGGCAAACGATTCTTCTAGGCAGCGAAGTCTTACCTATAGGGTGCCGCTGACAGGCCTTCTGCTGCTTCCATGTCCTGGCCATTGAAAGCAATCCTGCAGTTTATGTGGGGATGCAGATATTTTTTTGAGATAATGACTTCATTTACTTTCAACCAATACCCAGAAGTGGAATTCCTCAATCCAGGGGGATATTTCCTCATTATCTGGTGGGAAGCATTGAGTTCAGCCTGGGCTGAGGCCTCTCAGACTGGCTTCTGAGATTGTGTGAGAGGATGGCACTTTTCTTTAGTCTGGGATGTTATTTATGACTGGGGGGCCCTCCCTCTTTCTCCCCCCTCTCTGTCTGCTTCCTTTATAATCACCTGGCCTCCGTGGCTCCGTGGTTGAGCATTGACCTATGAACCAGGAAGTCATGGTTCAATTCCTGGTCAGGGCATATGCTGTATTCTCTCATCATAGATGTTTCTATCTCTCTCCCTCTCTTTTCCTCTCTCAAATTAATAAAGATATATATTTTTAAAAGTAAGCCCTCTAGGAGCTTCTAGTGCAGATGGTGGAGGGGGAAGCAGGGGGAAGGTGGTGGGTAGAAGATGTCAAAGGTTGTCAGAGCCAGATCATGGAAGACCCTGTTGAGAAAATAAAAAATAAAAGATGCCGTTTTGAATCCTCAGAGGAAGGACTCACTAAGGGAGGCGGGCAGGTAGGTGAGGTTTCACGAGCTTAGCCTTGTCTCTGGCTCGGTTTATCTTTATTTTCTTTGAAGATAACTTAAAAGTCTTGACATTTTTGTAATCCCCAGTAGTATACATCTATATAGTCTAACAGAGATATGAGACTGGCAACTCCCCTAGAAAATATTTTAGATGTTGTCATTTTAAAATCTGGATATTTGGGGGAAAAAAGCTTTTAACCAAGAAGCTATGAATCGGGTCTCCGTAAAATCATTTCCAATTTCAGTGTTATCACTAGTCTCCTAAGACCAGCCCTGTTCATTAACAGCTCCCCCGCCACCACCATCCCCTTCACCTTCTCTATCACCTAGACCTGTTCTTGGGAACTGTGAGATGTCATCCTGGCTGATGCTTTCGCCCCGATCTTGTGTCTGAGTTTTGGCAGAAGTTTGCCCTTTGGTGCGAGCTGTGTCGTCCTACAGCCTGATCTGCCTGCAGACACCCCCCGAGACCTGACAGGACCTAGACGTCTTCCTGAGCCATGTTCTCTTTGGATGCTCATTTTGGAAGGGAGATGGTTCTTTTCTCTGCTTTTTTGTCTTTTCATCTTCCGTGCCTATGCTTCTCTGCCCCCTTATTACGCCTGCTTATCCCTGGCTTTCTAGGCTCCAGCCCATACCTGGTATTTGTTGGTTGTTGGTGGTGGGGGGTGACACTAGGTTTCTCTTTTTATATTTTGTTATTATTACAGTGTGTTTGGGCAGAAGGAATTCTCAACATGTAAATTCACTTCAGCTTCCCTTTTTAGTGTTTTATGATTCTTTCCTTATTTTTGGTTAATCCTCACCCAAGGATACTTTTCCAACGATTTTTGGAGGGAGTGGAAGGGAGAGGGAGAGACAGAGAGAGACATCTATGTGAGAGAGACACATCGATTGGTTGCCTCCCACATGCGCCCTGACCAGGGTGAGGAATTGAGCCTGCAGCTGAGGTATGTGCCCTTGACCAGAATCGAACCCGGGACCCTTCAGTCCGCGGACCAACGCTCTATCCACTGAGCCAAACTGGCTAGGGCCGCTCTTCAGTGTTTTAAATGGGGAAGAGACATGTAATTTGCCAAAATGCCTTGACTTCTCCATGAAGCTGCCTTTTCACTCTCCGAAGTGTTTTTTAATCCTCCCCACGATGACGGAACGCAAGAGTGTGTGACTGTGGCTCTGGCTTACAGCTCTACCGTCACACAGAGTTAGCGACTGCACAGGCCCCTTCGGGCTCCACTGTGATGCCCGGAATATTTGTTTTCCATTTACTTATCTGTGTGGTTAATGTCCAGTCAATGTCATAGTACTTTCTGCCTGGACTACCGTTTTTTCTCATTCCGTATAGACCGTTCTGGAAAAGCTCGAAGGAGAGTTACAGGAAGCCAACCAGAACCATCAGGCGTTGAAGAAAAGCTTCCTAGAACTGACTGAACTCAAGTATCTCCTGAAGAAAACCCAGGACTTTTTTGAGGTCATTATTTGGGGACTATTTAAAGCCCTCCTTGCCACCCCTCCCCCCAGCCTCAAATTTCTATTTTGAAAGCTGGCTGGTTTGGAATATGAACAAAGCACCGTTTCTGTCCCAAGGCGAGGCCACTGGTGAGCGGGGAGTGTTCTGGGTGCAATGGCTGTGGTGCTGGTTGAATTAAATGGCAACATACTATGATGCTCATTAAAAAGTATGTGCCCCAAATGGCCAGGACAGAAGTGTAAGTCAGAACAAAGCAGAACAGTTCGTTTGAGCAGATTTGGGATTTGGGTAGGAAGAGATTGGGGAAGCTTTTTGATGTGGCATGGGGCGCTCTACTTTCTGAATTCTGTTAACTCTTTGTAGAAAATTAAAGCTTCCTTAGAAATAGAATAAACTTGGAGGTGTGGGGTGCTTTTAAGGTTACTTAAATACGTTTAAATGAAAATATTGATCATTTAACTTTCAGACGGAAACCAACTTACCTGATGATTTCTTTACTGAAGACACGTCTGGTCTCCTGGAGTTAAGAGCTATGCCCGCATACATGGCCGGAAAGCTGGGGTTAGTGTAACCGTGTTCTGGAAATTATGTGGAAACGGGTCCTCCGTTGGTCCTCAGTGCCCAGCGTGTGATGGGGTTCCCCGAGTGTTTGAATGAATGAATAGATGAATGAATGAACAAACAAATAGCCGCTGGAATGAGCCCAAAGAGTGCAATGTTTGTATTGTCCCCACATAGAAAAGCTGTGGGGATAATAATTTTTAACATTTTATTTGTTTTTTAATCGATTTTGAGAGAGAGAGAGAGAGAGAGAGAGAAAGAAATATCTATTTTTGTACCACATATTTATGCATTCATTGGTTGATTCTTTTTTTCCCCTAGAGAACAAATTTATTTATTTATTTATTTATTTATTTATTTATTTATTTATTATTGTTTAAAGTTTTACATATGTCTCCTTTTTCCTGATTGACCCCCCACCCCCACCACTCCCACGCCCGAGGGCAAGCCCCCACCACTCCAGTGTCTCATTGGTTGATTCCTATATGTGCCCTGACCAGAGATTGAACCTGTAACCTTGGCATATCAGGATGATGCTCTAACCAACTGAGCTACCCGGCTAGGATGGGGATAATAATTTTGATGGGTTTTCTTAACTGTTCCCTGGCTTTGGGACAAGGCTTATAGGATACATGTTTTTTTCTTTAACTTTGAAATATTGATTTGATAGTAAAATAGATTTGGACTTCGAAGTTTGAAGTGTAATTAGAAATGGAATAGTTATACAATCAAGTCATTCACAAATAGTGGTGCTACAATGTGGTTATGCCCATCAAAATGGTGGGATTTCACACAGTGGAAAGTAAAATTGATGAACTGGATCAAAGTGCTGGGTTTTGCAATTCTACTATTTTATTCAATAGATACCTGAGGGCCTGCTATTTGAGGTAATAAGTATTGAATTAGAAATAGAAAGAAAAGATATTTATTGAAAATGTTTGATCTGAAAGTAATATAGACCAATGTACATTAAACATAATAGACCAATGGAAGTAACCATCTCAAGGTTAAAGTGTAAAGTTTGGCTCAGAAATGATCTAGATGCCTGGATGATGGTAAAAATAAAGATGTATACAAATCCATGTGTATGCTTCCCTCTTAGTACATTATTTGTAAGAATACAGGGACAATTGTTGAGCATTTTGAACATCTACAATGCTATAATGAATGGTCTATCATATTTTTTAATTGCAAGTAATTAAATACAAACTATTGGGATGGTTAAGGAAACCTTCCCATGCCCAAGAAAACAGGAGGTCACAAGGGACTTGAGGTGGATTAGGGCTGGGATTCCGAGTGCCAGGCAGGGCTGTGCCATCACGTCCTGGGTGGAGGGAGGTGGACCTCCAATGGCTTCGCACCTTCACGTCTCCAGGAGTCTTCTCCCTGCGTCCCCCTCCCTGTTCCGCAGTAACGTGTCCTCTTCTGACTGTTGACACCAGGTTCACGGCTGGTGTGATAAACAGGGAGAGGATGGCTTCCTTCGAGAGGCTGCTGTGGCGAGTTTGCCGAGGAAACATCTACTTGAAGTTCAGCGAGATGGACAC
This sequence comes from Myotis daubentonii, assembly GCF_963259705.1. Lineage (NCBI taxonomy): Eukaryota > Metazoa > Chordata > Mammalia > Chiroptera > Vespertilionidae > Myotis > Myotis daubentonii. The sequence continues at coordinate 31,076,441 of NC_081849.1, read as the reverse complement.
AGTTCTGGAGGACCCCGTCACAGTGGGTATCTCAGGCTGCAGATAACTCCCTCCTAAATTCCCTGTAGCCCTCGCCAGAGGCCTTGCGTTCCTGCGAACACCGAGTCTTTAGTTCTGTGAAGCCAATATCTATTCCCTTGCTTTCTCTTTTCTTTTTTTCTACCTTTGAAAGGTCAAAAACTGATTCTTCCTAACACCGCATTCCTTCGAGAAACTTAGCTATACTCCTTCCATACTAGGCAGCTGTGTCTTTTTATTGTTGTCATGATTTTTAAAAAAAATTGGTTTTAGAGAAAGCAGAAGGGAAAGAGAGAGAGAGAGAGAGAGAGAGAGAGAGAGAGAGAGAGAGAGAGAGAGAAATCACTTGTTGTTCCACTTATTTGTGCATTCATTGGTTGCTTCCTGTATGTGCCCTGACCAGAGATAGAACCTGCAGTTGTTGTGTATCGGGATGATGCTCTAACCAACTGAGCTACCCTGCCAGGCTGTCTCTTAATCACAAAGAACTAAACTGATTTAGGTCAGTGTGCATGTGAGCATAAGAATGACTTGGGGACCCTAACCGGTTTGGCTCAGTGGATAGAGCGTCGGCCTGCGGACTGAAAGGTCCCAGGTTCGATCCCGGTCAAGGGCATGTACTTTGGTTGCCGGCACATCCCCAGTAGGAGGTGTGTAGGAGGCAGCTGATTGATGTTTCTCTCTCATTGATGTTTCTAACTCTCTATCCCTCTCCCTTCCTCTCTATAAAAAATCAATAAAATATATTAAAAATAAGAATGACTGGGGGCCTAGCTGGTGTTGCTAAGTGGTTAGAGTGACAGCCCACAGATGGAAGTGTTGTAGGTTCGATTACTGGTCAAGGGTGAGTACCTGGGGTGCAGGTTCAATCCCCTGACATTGTCAGGCATGTGGATTTTTATTTTCTTTTGAATTGCTTCCAGGATAGGAATTCAAGGAAATAGGGTTGCTGGCTCTAAGGGTTGTGGGCATTTTTGTGACACTGGCTGGGACCTGACAGATGGTTTCTCAGGGAGGGGGTCGTACCTGATTCCAGTGCCCCAAGTGGTATGTGACGAGTTTGTTGGATTTATTGCAACTTTTCCAACAATGGGCTCCATAATTTTGCCTTGACTACCCTCCACCCCGAATGAAATAAGAGCAAAAGAGCACATTTCTTTGCTTAAAGTAACATTTTCATATATGCTTATGAAATATATATTCTCCCTTTCTTGTGAATTGTCAAACTTGGACTTTTAAGATGCAGCTTAGGCAGGCGGTTGCGGCTTGTTTAGCCATGGCCAAAATTAGGGCTGAAGACCTTCATGGCAAGAAGACAAGTTGCTCAAACAGCTGGCCGGCCTGAAGGTGGAGCTCTCCCAGCTGCCGGAGCCAAAGGGACGGGCGGTGCTGCTTCCGCGCTTCCTAAGATCCCAGTTGTTTCAAATCTGTCGCCCGCGTTCTTACCGTCATTAACCGGACTCAGAAAGGGACCCTCAGGAAATTCTACAAGGGCAAGAAGAGCAAGACCCTGGGTGTGTGGCCCAAGAAAACACAAACCGTGCGCCGCGGCTCAGCAGCATGAAGGGAACCCGAAGACCAAGAAGCAGCCGCGGAAGGAGCGGCCGTACCCTCTGCGCAAGTCCAAGGTCCGGGCCCGAGCATCGTCAAGGCCCGAGCATCGTCCAGGCCCGAGCATCGTCCAGGCCCGAGTATCGTCCAGGCCCGAGCGTCGTCCAGGCCCGAGCGTCGTCCAGGCCTGAGTGTCGTCCAGGCCCGAGCGTCGTCCAGGCCCAAGCATCGTCCAGGCCTGAGCATCGTTCAGGCCTGAGCATCGTCCAGGCCCGAGTATCGTCCAGGCCCGAGTGTCGTCCAGGCCCGAGCATCGTCCGGGCCCGAGCATCGTCAAGGCCCGAGCATCGTCCAGGCCCGAGCATCGTCCGGGCCTGAGCATCTTCCAGGCCCGAGCATCATCCAGGCCTGAGCATCTTCCAGGCCCGAGTATCGTCTAGGCCCGAGTATCGTCCAGGCCCGAGCATCGTCCAGGCCCGAGCGTAGTCCAGGCCCGAGTGTCGTCCAGGCCCGAGCGTCGTCCAGGCCCGAGCGTCGTCCAGGCCTGAGCATCGTCCAGGCCTGAGCATCGTCCAGGCCCGAGTATCGTCCAGGCCCGAGTGTCGTCCAGGCCCGAGCATCGTCCGGGCCCGAGCATCGTCAAGGCCCGAGTGTCGTCCAGGCCTGAGCGTCGTCCAGGCCTGAGCGTCGTCCAGGCCCGAGTATCATCCAGGCCCGAGTGTCGTCCAGGCCTGAGCGTCATCCAGGCCTGAGCATCTTCCAGGCCCGAGTATCGTCCAGGCCCGAGTATCGTCCAGGCCCGAGCATCGTCCAGGCCCGAGTATCGTCCAGGCCCGAGTGTCGTCCAGGCCCGAGCGTCGTCCAGGCCCGAGCATCGTCAAGGCCCGAGCATCGTCCAGGCCCGAGCATCGTCCGGGCCTGAGCATCTTCCAGGCCTGAGCATCATCCAGGCCTGAGCATCTTCCAGGCCCGAGTATCGTCTAGGCCCGAGTATCGTCCAGGCCCGAGCATCGTCCAGGCCAAGCGTCATCCAGGCCTGAGTGTCGTCCAGGCCCGAGCGTCATCCAGGCCCGAGCATCGTCCAGGTCTGAGCATCGTCCAGGCCTGAGCATCGTCCAGGCCCGAGTATCGTCCAGGCCCGAGTGTCGTCCAGGCCCGAGCATCGTCCGGGCCCGAGCATCGTCAAGGCCCGAGTGTCGTCCAGGCCCGAGCGTCGTCCAGGCCTGAGCGTCGTCCAGGCCTGAGCATCGTCCAGGCCCGAGTATCGTCCAGGCCCGAGTGTCGTCCAGGCCTGAGCGTCGTCCAGGCCTGAGCATCTTCCAGGCCCGAGTATCGTCCAGGCCCGAGTATCGTCCAGGCCCGAGCATCGTCCAGGCCCGAGTGTAGCCCGGGCCCGAGCATCGTCCGGGCCTGAGCATCTTCCGGGCCTGAGCATCATCCAGGGCTGAGCATCTTCCAGGCCCGAGTATCGTCCAGGCCCGAGCATCGTCCGGGCCTGAGCGTCGTCCGGGCCCGAGCGTCGTCCAGGCCCGAGCATTGTCCGGGCCTGAGCATCGTCCAGGCCTGAGCATCGCGGCCTGAGCGTCGTCCGGGCCCGAGCATCGTCCAGGCCCGAGCGTCGTCCAGGCCCGAGCGTCGTCCAGGCCTGAGCGTCGTCCTGGCCCGAGTGTCGTCCAGGCCCGAGCGTCGTCCAGGCCCGAGCGTCGTCCAGGCCCGAGCGTCGTCCAGGCCCGAGCATCGTCCGGGCCCGAGCGTCGTCCGGGCCCGAGCGTCGTCCAGGCCCGAGCATCGTCCGGGCCCGAGCGTCGTCCGGGCCCGAGCATCATCCAGGCCCGAGCGTCGTCCGGGCCCGAGCGTCGTCCAGGCCCGAGCGTCGTCCGGGCCCGAGCGTCGTCCGGGCCCGAGTATCGTCCAGGCCCGAGCGTCGTCCAGGCCCGAGCGTCGTCCAGGCCCGAGCGTCGTCCGGGCCCGAGCGTCGTCCGGGCCCGAGCGTCGTCCAGGCCCGAGCGTCGTCCAGGCCCGCACGTCGTCCCGGCCCAAGCGTCGCAGCGTCATTAAAGCACAAACTGGCTGACACTGCTTTGTGTTTGCAGTTGTTTCAGCTAACCGTGCTGGAGAGCCGGGCTGGTGAGGCGCAGGCGTCTGATGGATTTGGGCAGGCCTGCCAGTCGCTGTTTCAATCTGGTGTGAGGGCCTGGCAGTCCTGGCTGCAAGGGTCTGTCGGGTGCTCTGGTGTGGTGACTTGGGGCCTGGAGCATGGAACTGCCCTGACGATCCTTTCTGCCAGCGCCATGCGTGCTGGGCACGGAGAGGCTGGAAGGTGAGCTCTGAGAACCATGCGCGGCGATGTTATATCGGAGAGGCCCTGGGTGGCTTGATCATGCCGTGGATTTGGCGTCTTGCCTCGTCAGCAGCTCCAGACGCTACTAAAGTTGCCCATCTGGGGTGAAGGTGCAAGCCTGGGCCACATCCGGGCTCCCTGCCAAAAACACGTCGTTGGGCTGTGAGGATGCAAGATCTGCCTTAGCCCGGCTTCCTGGTACGCCTTCCGCTGCGCCCTGGGATGCTAACGCCACGGGCCTTCCCTGCAGGGTTTCAATGCCCTTTCCTGTGTTGCAGTCCCAGACTTTGATCTGCAATAGAAACAAGCGGACAGGCAAAAGAAAAGATGCATTTTAATCAGTGTTCTTATGGATGTACAGTGAGTAACTGTGAGTCCAACATTAGACACGGCTTTACCTTTGTTAAATATCAAGCACTCACTCGCCCCTGAAATGCCTGTGTGTGAGTTAACCCTGGGGAGCTAGGTCAGCTCTTTTCATGTTAAGCCTTGCAATATCCTGGTGACCCTCTTCCGGACGCTTCTTGTTTATTAATACATCTTTTTAAGTAGAGGGCTTAGAGCTGAGTACAAGGCCCAGCTGTGATCCAACTAGTGGAGCCAATAGTGGGACTCTCTGTCCCCTTAGGACTGCACTGGCCTCCCTGCTGGCCCCGTACGGCCTGCCTCGGTGGCCTGGCCCTCAACCATAATGAATTACAAACTTGGACCAACTGGGAGAAAGGGAGGTTTTTCAATTTTAAATTTATATATATTTTAAAACCTAAAAACAGAACTTTACATTTTTATTATAATGTAACCAGAAAGAAAGCTCATTTTTTTCTCCTCGTTCTGACTTTCCAGAAAGAAGAAATGAAAAAGAACATGTTCATCATATTTTACCAAGGAGAGCAGCTCAGGCAGAAGATCAGGAAGATCTGCGAGGGGTAAGGGAGGCGGGCCGCGGCTCCGTCACCAGCGATGCGGGGCGGGGTGAGGCCAGAGGCGTGCGATGCGAAAGGCACCATCGGGGCCTCTTTGAGGTCCGTTTAGGGATTTAGAATAACTTTCCCACATTTGATAAGAGAGTGTGAAGAATGTAACTGACCCTTAATAGCTGTGGAAATAGGAACAGAGAGGACTTAAAGGGGCACAATTTAAAGGTAACTAAAAGTGGATCCTTTTAACCATTGCCGTTTATCCCTGCTCACAGGCAAACCACATGCTAAGCTGTTTCTAATGTTACAGAATCATCTCATATCCAGCCCCTTAGAAGCAGAAATTACTCAGTAAAGAAGGACATTAATGCATTAATAGATTCTGGGGGGCAAAAGGGGGGCAAGTTAAGCTTATCGTTTTGTTTATATAACAGCTCACAGGCGTTATGGTTTGGAAGACGCTCATTCCTGTAGTGTGAGCCATGTGTTGGGAAGCCTTCTAAAGGGGGCTCATTTATAGGTGGCCACGGAGCAGGTTAGTCTGGGAAAAGGTGCAGCCTCACCGAAGCCAGCACGTAGTGACTTAGCAGAAGAGGGTGTGCAGAATGCTTTGGAGCGATAACCACGTGTCAATTGGAATGCATTAAACACAGGTTTCGAGCCACCATTTACCCCTGCCCAGAGCCTGCGGCGGAGCGCAAGGAGATGCTGGCTGGTATCAACACGAGGCTGGAAGATATAGTCACCGTGAGTGAGGGCTTCAGGGACGTGATCTGAGGGGCACTGCGGCTGGGCTACCTCTGCCATTGCCGAATCAGTCCTGTCCTCTGGGGCCCTTGCTGGAAGCTGGCTGGGAGGCTTGCTATGCTCTTGTAGCTCCTGGTGCAGAAGATTTCATAATTAAGAGGCTGTTTCATAGGCTAGAGGTGATGACTCTCCATCTGAACTCCAAGCCCAGAACTGGATCCTTGTGCTCATCCCGACACAGTGGGTACTGGACGCAGGGGGTGGTCCTCGCAGGGCCGGTCCCTTCCCCCCAGCCAGGGCCCCACCCCACCCAACCACTCCCCAAGGGGGTCTCAGCAATGCAGTTCTTTTGAGTCCTCCTTCAGTGGCAGGGAGGCCACGCTGGGCTTCAGCACCGGGCAGAGTGGGGCTGCCCTCTTCTGTGGAGCACGAGGCCCCCTTGGTCCGGAGGAAGGCGGCAGGGCTACTGGTTCTGGGCTCTTTCTGGCTGAGCTGGAAACCTCGTGGCACAGGAGGTGCCAGTAATATTTTCATGTCAGTAATATTTTGCCTGGAGTTAGAACTGACCACAGCTCAGCCTCATCTATGATACAACCAACTAGCCAATGAAGTCGAACAGCCAGCCTGACCGATTCTTTTTCTGCTGAATTGCCCAGTTGTTATAAAGTCTGTTGTCACCCACAGTGGCGCTCAGCGCTTTCATGATTAGAATACTTTCTTTAAGACGCTTTGACAGTTATCTCTAAGAGCAGATGATCCCACATCGTATTGTGAACTGTACATCAGTGCTGCCCAACAGGACTTCTGTGGTGGTGGAAATGTAACATATATAACCTGCAGGAGCCAAGCACCCATGTGACCTTGGAGCTCTTGGAACATGGCTTGTGATTTAAATTCTTGTAGCTCCATGTGGCTGATGTATTGGTCAGCACAGTTCCAGATCCTCAATGCTGTCCTTAGACATTGGGCTTGTGTGTGTTTCCAAACTCTTAGGCTAACAGACATCTTCACCCTCCTAGAAAAATCTGTTGGCATTCCTTGGTGTGTAGATGCGTCACTCCAGTCTCTGCCTCCATCATACAGGTGTTCTCTGTGTACCCCATTGTCCAAATTTCTTATAAGGACACCAGTCATATTCAGTAGGCCCAACCTCCTCAGGTATGACCTCATCTTAATTGCATCTGCGAAGACCCCATTTCCAAATAAGATCAACCTTCACAGTTACCAGGAATTAGGACGTTAACATATGTTTTTGGGAGACAGGATTTAACACATAACAATAGTACTGGAAGGAATTTAGAAGAAAAGGAAGAATTCTGCCTAAGAGTTTTAACCTCTAGTAGGGGAACTCTGCTCATGAGAGTTCAAGGCCAGGTGAGAGCCACAGGCCAGAGGAGGGAGTCCAGAGCAAAAGAAGCCGCTGCAGCTGGTGAACCCCCGTTTCTGCCACATTGCCAGACATTTCCTGAGTGTCCCTTGTTTTTCTGTGTGTTGCTTTTTGCCCAGGTTATAACACAAACGGAGTCTCACCGTCAGAGCCTCCTGCAGGAAGCGGCTGCCAACTGGCACTCCTGGGTGGTCAAGGTGCAGAAGATGAAGGCCATTTACCACATCCTGAACATGTGCAACATCGACGTCACCCAGCAGTGCATCATCGCTGAGATCTGGTTTCCGGTGGCAGACACCGGGCGCATCAAGAAGGCGTTGGAGCAAGGCATGGTGAGTGGCAGGCGGAGCAGGGAAGGGGGAAGATGAGTCATGTCCAGCCTCGGCAGCCCCCTCCGGGCACTGAGTGCTGGTCAGGCTCCTGAGTCGCGTGAACTTCACAAGTGACCTGCTGGTAGGATGTCACCTTCGTCTTTGTATCTTCAGTTGTCACCGGTGGTAGGGCACATGGCAGAAACTCCTTTTCTCTCAGCGTTTGACCATTAGTCACCTTTTCTTTCATCTTCAGCAAGTGCATAGCGAGCATGACTGTGCCAGTCACCGTGCTCATTATGACTGTGGACCTCACAGTCCAGTGTGACTGTGGATACCATCCTCTACCTCATAATGGTCACAGTCTACCCGGACAGACCATAACCAGGCTCCTGTAATGACAGCCGAACGGGAGTAGAAGGCTCCCTACATGCTGGGTCTCGCAGCGCTTGCCATTCATCTCTAATATTCACGGTGCACCAGGAGCAGATGTAGGGCTGTGCTGTAGGGCAGATGTAGGCCCTGCTCTGATGGACTTCTGAGAAAGGGAGACAGACAGTCAGCATGTCCATCATTAGTGTGATTCCAGGCTGTGATCCATGGTGGGCAGAAGTGAGGCAGGGGGCGGTGAAGGGGGGAGTGGAGGCTTGTTCTTACACCTAGTCACCCTATTGGTGAAGAACGGACCCTCCGCCCTAAAGAGTGCCAGGTGGCCAAACACAGGACACCTGGCACTGGACAGATGAGATTGGCAGCAGTTTACTAGTCACATATGCTCGTAGCCCCGGGGAGGACACCGCATGCCACACAGGGCCACAGGGAGGCTGCACTTGGGGCCGGTACTTGGAAGCAGAGTGAACCAGCAGGGGCTGTAGGAGGCAGGCTGTGTAGTGAAAACAGGGTCGGGTGAGCCCTGGTTTCCATAGGAGGGTGTGATTAGCTCATTTGAATAATTTTCTGGGAAGTGAAACCCATTAGGTTGACTACGAGGCAGTGGTCTGGTCTGGCTGAGAGGACAGTGCTGGCCCTTGCCTGCTAAGTGGGTGGCATATCCGCTGAGACCAGAGGAACTCATGGCTTGACCTTTGGGGCCCTGTGAGACGCAATGATGTCAAGGCAGCACTTGAGCTCTTAGGTCTGACAGTGCTGTGACAGGGCTGCTGGACAGGGCCCCTCTGAATGTCGGCGTCGGAGCAGACTTCCCTAAATGCCATGGGAAGCCTGGAGTGGGTGGGAGAAAGAGCGCTCAGGCTGCAGCATCTGAAGGTAAAGGCCTTGAGGTGGGATGGGACTAAGAGATAGGAACGCTCTTTATTCAGATGAGAAAACTGAGGCATAGAGATTGGAAGTAACTTGGCTGTGATCCTGTAGCCGGGAGGCAGGATTTGAATGTCCTCACATGATGGTCCAATAACTCCCCACATGGGGCACCTACAAGGAGGGTTTCACCCAGGCTGGGAAGGGCAGGGGCTCCCTGGAGGAAGTGATGCATGAGCTGGACTGTGGAAGCGTGGTCAGACGAGAGGTGGGAGGAGTGTGCGGTGCAGGCCCACCTGCAGACCAGTGGCTGGAGAGAGGCTGCAGAGCAGTTCCTGAAGGACCTCATGGCGGTGTAAGGGAGCTGATCTTATTCCCGTGCTGGGTGACCTGATCCTGGTTGCATTTAGAAGCACGTAGTGTGGCTGTAGTGTGGAGAAGACCGTCAGGCCTTCGGGGAGGAGTTGTCCGAATGCAAGGATTTCACTGAACAGTGTTGCTCTGTAATCACAAAGGGGTCACACTTCTACAAGGCTCCTCACGGCTATTTCTACAGTTTCTCCATCCTCTGAAATAATCAAAGTGTTTCCCCAGATAGGAGTAGAAGGCCCTATGCTGGGAGGAGATGGGGAGACAAGCGTAGGAGGAAGGATAGCTATTATTATCACCAATGAGCAAAAAATACTTAGGCTACGCTAATACTGTGTCCGCTGCTGGAGGACATGTTAGAAAAAAAGGAGGAAGCCACAGTCCTTGACCTCAAGGAGGTCATAATCGCACAGATGAAAACATATATCATCATAGAGTAAGGAACTCCTCTACTTGCATGTAAGCTTGGGAAAGTTACCTTCGTGTCCTCATCTCTAAAGTGGGGCGTTGTTAGGAGGACTGACGAGCACTCACTTCGCTGGTGCTCAGCCCCCCTTGGGTGTGCAGGTGGTAAGTGCTGTTGGGTTAGGAGTGACCAGAAGGTTCCTGGGGGGTGAGCTTGGAGAGTGGTCCCTACTTGGGAAAGTGAACAAGGGAGGTGGCTGCTGTGGAGTTGGGTGATTTCCACAGAGAAGCAGTGGGGGGAAGGTGTGAATGGAGGATTAGTCAGCTATGTAAAGAAGTCTTGATTACAAGGCTAAAGAGTTCTGGCTTCATTCTTTAGGTAAGAGGAAGCCTTTGAGGATTTTTGAGCAGGAAGGTAACATGACTAAAGTATTGTGTTTTGTTTGCTTTGTTTTATTAAAAGAAGGATTATGCAGTCTGGAGTGTAAGATAAATGGGAGGGAAAGAGATGGAGGAGGATGGGGAGGCTGGGGCTTGGCTGGTGGCTGTGGGAATGGGAGGGAGAGGGATTGGAAAGGGACAATTAGCAAGATCTGGAGATTGGTGATTAAATCAGGAGAAGGGAAAAGTCTGCGGATTTCAAAGTTTCAAGAATTTGGAGCGTGGAGACTGTCGAAGGAACGGCCTGGCTTTACAGCAAGCTGATGAGTCCAGTTCTAGGCTCCCGGATTATGTGGGGCTGCTGAGACAGGAGAGTTTGAAAGCCTAGGCAGGCAATGAAAAAAGAATCGAAATTTTCAAGAGGGTCAAGGCCATTTGAAAGGTTGAAACAAAATTCAGAAAGTGGATGAGCTATTGGGGGCGTTAAGTAGAGAGAAAGGGAGAGGAGAGCCAGCCCCAGAACGGAGGCGTAAACATGCATTTCAGGAGCAGGAGACTGCAGATCGCCAGGGGAGCAGGAGGAATTCTACTCTCTGACAGCTCTCCTGTCAGGTAGGTTAGATGAGTATTAGGAAGGTTTTCACTTCCATGGGAGAGATCGTGAGTCTCAGGTCAAGAGATTATCCCACGTTCACCCAGTAAATGATGGCAAGAGTTGCCCTGTGATCCACGTGCTGGGACCCAGCCCAAGGCTCTCCTCCTTACATTTTTGTCACATGCTCTTTCTTGCAGGAACTAAGCGGCTCCTCCATGGCCCCTATCTTGACAGCAGTGCAATCTAAAACAGCTCCTCCCACGTTTAACAGGACCAATAAGTTCACTGCTGGCTTCCAGAATATTGTAGATGCATATGGTGTGGGCAATTACCGGGAGATAAACCCAGGTAAGGTGTCTGGTACATTACATGCCTGAGCAGCTTGAAAATGAAAATTGGGTAAGATTCACCCCCAAGGTGGCAACCTAGCAGGTGAATTACTTTAAACTGTGACTTTCCTAAAATCGTATTTGCTTTTTTGAATGCTCTGCATTGTCTTCTGTAAAGGTGATTAGTGAAAGATTTGTTCCTTGTCAAGATTCCACCTGTTCTCCCTTAAACTGTAGCCTTATCAGGCAGCCGGATTCGGTTCTTGTTGTTTAACAGTTCAATGAGGGTCACCTCTAGGCATCTCCACAATCTCGTAGTTGTGTGGGAGAGATGGGAGCACACAGAACGTGGAGTCAGAAGCCTGGATTCCTAGTGACGTAAACTGTGATGTTGGTGGCCTGGTTTGTAAAATGAAGGGGTAGACCAGATGCCTATTAGCCAAGCAGTGCATGATGCTGTTCTTGTCCAGCCTGGGTCCCAATCTAATTTGTGACCCATAATGCAGGGCCCCATAGGTGAGTAACTGCTGGAGGGCTGTGGTACATGTGAATGGTGGAGAAACAAGCAGGAGATGGTAGTGGAAAGAGCATAGAAAGCACGTAGAAAACGGATTTTAAATCCCATTAAACTTTGTGATCTTGGGCAAGTCACTTAACCGCTCCCAAACTCAGCTCATCTGTAAAGTGGAGAATAATAGTGTTTGTCCACTGAGGAGCTCATGTATGTGGGAGCCAAGCAAGTGTCAGGGGTGCGAATGCTGAGAGCTGACAGAATCAGAAAGGCACCAGGGAGCCAGCTTATCGCAAGGAGTGTAATAGACCAATAGTCGGGGAGCCCACAGGACTGTATGGAAGACTCAGGCTGTTGTGGTTCTCACCTCTGCAGCTCCCTACACCATCATCACTTTCCCCTTCCTGTTTGCTGTGATGTTTGGAGACTGTGGTCACGGAACCGTGATGCTCCTGGCTGCCCTTTGGATGGTCCGTAATGAGAGACGTTTCCTCGCCCAGAAGACAGACAATGAGGTGGGCGTCCATCAGATGTCTCCCCTCATTTCCTCAAATGTTCTTAAAGTGTGATTGTTGTTTTTGCCATAGGAATAGCATGTTCTTATGAGAAGGGGAAAAATGGAAAGTGAAAAAGAGCCAAAACTCAACATAAACACTAGGCCTTCCCTCAGCTTGTCAGGTTAGCATGTGGTCCCTTTTCATCCACAGTCCTTTGGATGGTTTGGTGCAGTTCCTTTTAGCATTTCTGTTTTTTTGTACATTGCTTGGCAAGGCATTGATCTTTCCTTTTTTTTTCTTTTTTGCTAATATTGATTTTTTCTTTGATTATAAAAGCAATATATGTTCATTGTAAAAATTGGGAAAATACAGCCATCTACTAAGAAAAAAATTACAATGAGTGTTTCTGTATGACCTTTCTAGTTTCCTTTCTGTGCTTAGACAAAAACATATAATTTTAGAAATTGGGATCAAATGGTGCATATTAATTTGTAGCCTCCTTCTTTTCACTTAAAATAGCACAAATAATTTTTTATGGCAGAGCCCTTTCCCCACAAGCCAATGCTCAGTGTTCTTCTGAAACACAGACATCCCGAACACCATGTCTTCACTTTCACACTTGAGGTTCTATACCTTCCATGAAGTTCCCTCACAGAATGATGTGGAGGCTGAGACAACTCAAGAGTTGCATTGTTTCAAAGTTAAACAGCTGATGTCACTTTGTGGCCGCTGATATTGCATTTTACAAAGTGCAAACATGCCTTTAGCTATGTTCTGAATTTTATCTGCAATCTATTTTTTACAGGTTGACTTAACTAGAGCTAGTTCAGTGATGTCAGAGTGAGTTAATCATAAGCAAGGTTAGTGACAAATCGACCTATGACCAATACAGTTTTCATGACAAGCATTTTATGTAGAGAGAAAGGAAGGGAGAGAGAGGGAGAGTGAAAGAAACATTGATTTGTTGTCCCACTTATTTATGCATTCTTTCGTTGATTCTTGTACATGCCCTGACCTGGGATTGAACCCACACCCTTGTTATTTCGGGATGAAGCTCTAACCAACTGAGCAACCTGGCCAGGACTCATGACAAGCATTTTAATAGACGTAGTTTCCTGTAATAAATATTTGAAGTCTGCAAGTCCCACTCAGCGGTTCTGATGGTTGTTGCACATCCTGCAGTATTGGGAGAAAGCACTTTCTCTTCTTAGTGGATGTACTTAGAAACTCAACTTTTAATGGAGACATCCACCCCCCCCCCCCCCTGCTTCCCGCAAAGGAGTATAGATTTGACTTGACTTGCGGTAAATTTAGCAGCCAGCTCAGTGCTTACCTCCTGGAAGTGCTGGAGACACAGCCACCCACTTTCAAGTCCCCCTTTGCACAGGTGAGGCCTCAGTTTCTGCTTTAATCACATTTTCTAACCAAGGCTGAATTCAAGCATTTGAGGCCTCTATGCTTGCTTCCACAATAGCAACGACCAGTCTGGGACTTTTCAGAGTCACCTGTGGAAGCTCAGGAAAATCATGATGTGTGTGCTCTTGCTATCCGGGCCACTTTGGTGCCTGCCTCGTCGCGTAGCCCCTCTGCATAGGGCCTGCGTGCCTTGCTGTGGAGACACCTGATCACACGCTGGCTCAGAGCTCACTGACAGTCCTCTCTGTCTCCCCGAGGCCAGATCTGGAACACGTTCTTCCAGGGGCGCTACCTCATCCTCCTCATGGGCATCTTCTCCATTTACACGGGCTTCATTTACAACGACTGCTTCTCCAAGGCTTTCAACATCTTCGGCTCTTCTTGGAGCGTCCGACCCATGTTCAGAAATGGCACATGGAAGTAAGTTCACAGACAGGGATGGGTTGTTCCCTGGCCATCTACGGCTGAGCAAATCTACGCCTGGCTTGGCCCAGAGGTGTACCCACAAATGCAACAAATAATGCCATTTTCTCAGCTGAGCATGAGACCTTGTGCCACTTCCTCAGTAACTGTGCTGGTAACTGTAACACATGGAAATAGTTTTTAAAACTTTAGCTCAACTGCCCGGCTGGCGTGGCTCAGTGGTTGTGTGTCGACCCATGAACCAGGAGGTCACGGTTCGATTCCCGGTCAGGGCACATGTCTGGGTTGAGGGCTCAATTCACAGCATGAGACAGCCAATCAGTGGTTCTCTCTCATCATTGATATTTCTTCCTCTCCCTCCCTCTCTGAAATCAATAAAAATATATTTTTTAAAAAAAGAAGAAAGGACTGACTTACAGGACTTGGCCTCTTAGAGGATAAAGGTTATCTCTGGTCATTTTTGTGATTTGGACAATGTCCTTCTATTGCTATGCCCATATTCTGATATCAGATATGGTTGTGGAACGGTCGTGCTTTTGTCTAGATCCATCGCGGTCACAGAATGGCCTTGTCTGATGTTGGTGTTCTGTGAAATTGTTTATGCTCAACAGCAGGCTTAGCTGTGGGTACCCGGCCAGTTCTCTCTCGTCAGGGGTGGCTTTCTGGTTTGTGGACACACAAACACGCCTCTGCTAGTGAAATCCAACCACTTGCCCTGAGGCGTGTTGTTAGGACTGTGTATGTCTAGGGTGGCCAGGGATCTATTTCTGTAGACTCCTTCACCCCTACCCCTACCTTTTTTCTGATGTAGAATATACACCGAGTGGCCAGATTATTATGACCACCTGACGTTTGTAGGCAAATTAGCTATAATTTCGCGCTGAAGTTGCTAGAGGGCCAGACCATTATAAATAGGGAAGCAGGCTGTTTACCATGACAGTAGAAGTGATTTTTTTCTGAAGATATGGGTAAGCAATGCGATTTAACAGCCTTTGAACGTGGGATATATTTGAACGTGAGTGGCCAGATTATTATGACTATCCCATCAGTACTTCGTTGGGCCACCTTTTGCCCTCAATACTGCGGTGATTCTTCTTGGCGTTGACTCCACGAGATGTTGAAAGGTGATGCGAGGAATCTGACGCCATGCCTGATGAATAGCACTGTCCAGTTCTGTGAGATTTGATGGTTGTGGAACCAGCTGCCTGATGGCTCTTTTAACTTCGTCCCACAAATGTTCAATTGGATTGAGATCTGGTGATTGTGGGGGCCACCTAAGCAAGGTAAAGTCTCCCTCATGTTCTTGAAACCACTCCTCCACAATACGAGCACCGCCGCATGGCGCATTGTCTTGTTGGAAGAAGCCATCTCCATTGGGATACGCCATCAACATGATAGGATGAACCTGATCAGCAACGATATTTATGTATGTTGTGCTATTCAGACGAATTAAAGGGCCCAAATCATGCCAGGAAAACGTGCCCCAAACCATAACACTGCCCCCACCAGCTTAAAGGGTTGTACTCATGCATGTGGGGTGCATGCTTTCATGCTGTTTCCGCCAAATTCTCACTCTGCCATCTGCATGATGCAACTGGAAATGTGATTCATCGGATCACATGACTGTTTTCCAATGCTCGACTGTCCAATCCTTGTGTTTCTGTGCGAATTGGAGACGTTTTATCTTGGTAACTGCAGACAACAAAGGTGTTCGAACAGGCCTTCGGCTTCCATATCCCATACTATTCAGTATACGGCTAATTTGCCTACAAACGTCAGGTGGTCATAATAATCTGGCCACTCAGTGTATATATATTTTTTACTACATGCACCCCACCAGGCTGGAGCGCTTTGAAAGCTTAGACTATATATTCCTTGGGGGTTGGCGGGTCATTTCTGTCGCTCAGGCCACAGGACAGTACTTGGCACACAGTGGGGATTCAGTACCATTCATGGAGTAACCTAATGAGCCGAATTGATGCGTTGCACCGGCAGTGAGCTGTGACTGGCTCGACAGACGGCACCCTAGTACTTTTTCCTGCTTTGGTCACTCACTGGCTTTGTTTTTGTTTTTTCCTTTCTCCCTCTGTAGCATGGAAACGATGGAGACAAATCCACTTTTACAGCTGAACCCCGCCATTCCAGGCGTGTACTCTGGGAACCCATACCCATTCGGAATTGATCCGGTAACAATGTCCTCTGGGCTTAAATAGTTATTAAATAGTTAAATGACTGGCTGAGGAGAAATTGGGGGGAGTGGGAGGGGGGGTGGAGAAGAAGTGCCAGAACCTATCAAATCAACCAACTTGTGTTGAGATAGAATTACATGCACGAGAGGTTTTTGTGACACACTGTGCTGACTTCAAGTAAGTGTTCTGCCTGCATCCTTTACCCAGCCCCTGGGTCATTTTCCATACAATTCCCCAAACATCTGCCTCGTTCTCCATCACTTATGCCTTGGCAGTTAATGACTGCTTCTTTTTTAAAAAATTTTCTTTTATTGATTTCAGAGAGGAAAGGAGAGGGAGAGAGATAGAAATATCAGTGATGAGAGAGAATCACTGATCAGTTGCCTCCTGCACACCCCCTGCTAGGGATTGAGCCCACAACCTGGGCATGTGCCCTGACTGGGAATCAACCCTGACCTCCTGGTTCATAGGTCGACACTCAACCACTGAGCCGCGCCGGCTGGGCAATGACTGCTTCTTTTAAAAAGCCCTGGGTGCCTGGGAAGTATGCATATTAGATCATCAATTTAGCATCCTAATCAAGTTTCCTACTTGGGCATTTTCTTGCAGTGGGGTAACATTTTTTTTTCCTAGAAACATATGGATTTGCTTTTATTTTTGTTTAATTTTACTGCCTAGAATTGATACGAGTGGAAAAAGAGATTGTCAGCTTTTGTTTGTTATATCCATCTCAATTGGATTTGAGCTGAGCAAAGCGAAAGTGAGTCCTCACACTGGATATGAAGGGGTTTTCCAGAGGACACCCACACATAGTGGCCCAGCGCAGATCGCCACTAGGTGGCAGCCTTGTGCTCCAAATGAGCATGGGTGGTCTAGACCTGAACTTGGCAGAACAGTCCAGAAGTGTATCTTATAAGCTCTTTTTGTGACAGAGAACCCAAAAGCTCAGGTTTAGTTGCTGACAGTTAAGAGGGAACAGCACTGGCCCTAACGTTGGTTGTGTGGTCTCTCCTATCCTGTGGGTCATCTCCCTCCTCTTGTTTTCCTGGGTCCTCCCGCTGTCTGCCCTCCTCCCCTCCCTTATAAAAACAGAAAGTGCCCTAGCTTTTCTGTTGGCTCAGTGGATAGTTTGGTTCCGGTCAAGGGCACATGCCTCAGTTGTAGGCTCTGGCCCTGGTTGGGGCACATGCAGGAGGCAACCAGTTGATGTGTCTTTCTCACAGTAAGGTTACTCTCCCCCCCCCCCCCCCCCAATACTCTCTCTAAAACAGTGGTTCTCAACCTTCCTAATGCCTCGACCCTTTAATATAGTTCCTCATGTTGTGGTGACCCCCAACCATAAAATTATTTGCGTTGCTACTTCATCACTGTAATTTTGCTACTGTTATGAATCGTCATGTAAATATCTGATATGCAGGATGTATTTTCATTGTTACAAATTGAACATAATTAAAGCATAGTGATTCATCACAAAACAATATGTAATTATATATGTGTTTTCCGATGGTCTTAGGCGACCCCTGTGAAAGGGTTGTTCAACCCCGAAAGGGTTGCTGCTCTAAAATGAAAAAATATCCTCTGGTGAAAATTTAAAAAACAAAACAAAACAAAAACCAGAAAACATTACCCAGGCCGTACCTGGTTTGGCTCAGTGGATAGAGCATCGACCTGTAGACTGAAGGGTCCCAGGTTTGATTCTGGTCAAGGGCACATGCCTGGGTTGTGGGCTCGATCCCCAGTAGAGGGCGTGCAGGAAACAGCCAGTCAATGATTCTCTCTCATCACTGATGCTATTACTCCTCCCCTCTTCTATGAAATCAATAAAAATATATTTTTTTAAAAGAAAGCATTACCCAGGATGTGTTGATGCTTGCTTCCCAGGGGCACTTGCATTCCAAGTTTTATCAAAAGAAGTAAAGTCCTTGAAAGCTGGTTTGCTAAAAAGATATGCAAGTTATTATTTTTATAGACTGGAAGGAAGGCCTTATCTCTGGTCCTAGGGGTTTCCTCATTAGCAAGCAGATGGGGGAGTCCCAAGCGGGTGGTTTTAGGGTCTGATTGGCCTTGCTTTGAATCATGTTGCTCCCACTGTCCCCTCTCTTCCCCTCACAGCCACATCGAATGCAGCAGGGCTGCTCCCCACGAAGGGAGGGTGGTGTAACTCGCATCTCTTCCAGAGTTCCTGCTCTGTGTGCAGTTTCTGTCACCTGTCCACCAGTCAAAAAAGAAAGGAAAATGTGAGGGTGAAAGAGCAGGTGGAGAGTTGAGAATAATCCTCCAGGTAGCACGTAGATTTTTTAAAATTTATGGTCTTTTTATCATAAAATAATAATATGTATGATTAAGAATCCATATAACACAAAATACTGTAAAAATGAAAAGAAAGGCTTGTCTTTCCCACCTCTCCGGTTCCTGCCTCCTAGTCCCAGAGATAACCTGTTAAACAGACTATCTCTGTGCCTTTGTTAGCACTTACATATATGAATGACGGGTTTGATGTTTGCATAATGTAAACTTCTACAGCTGCATTTATTGACTGAATGCATCATCTATTTTGAATCAAATCACGAAATACTTGGCTATCAGAGCTGCGCGGTCTTTCTATAGTGTCTGTGAATATTTTATAAGAAATGAACGTAACAGTGGTGATGGAATCAGGCAGCCTGTGTTTAGTTCCTGGCCTGAAACTCTGGACATTGGCTCTGACTTGAGCTCTACTGACACCCCAGCTACACTTCTTCTATAGCTGGACTGAGGGAAATGGGACTTTGGAAACCCAGGAGCGTAATCCATGGAAATAAAGCTTTCTACTCCATCGCCTCCTCCTGTGGGGGCCTCTGGAAATGCTTATTCCAGTGGAACCCCAAGAAGTCCACTCCCACTAACAATGGGGGAAGACAAGACATGTTTTTCTCCTGTAACAAGAAGATTAAATGATTTTCACACGTAAAACACCTAGAAAGAGTTTAGTGCATAAATGGGGTAAATGCTCCATTTGCTATTGTATTATTTCTTCCTAGGTGTTTAAGTAACTCAGTTTCCCTGAAATTAAGATAAATTCCCTCACATGTAAATTGGGAATCCTTGTAGAGTTGTCCTCCCTTATTCATGGGGACACGTCCCAAGACCCCCAGTGGATGCCTGAGTCCGTGGATAGTACTGACACCATGTAGGTACACTATGTTTTTTCCTGTACATACATACCTATGATAAAATTAATTTATAAATGAGACACAGTAAGAGATTAACAATAATAAAATAGAACAATTATAACAATATACTGTAATAAAAGTTATATGAATGTGGTCTCTATCTCAAAATATCTTGTTACACTGTGCTTACTTTTTTACTTAAAGGAAGCACCCATAGGTTCTCTTTGGCATATCTGAATTGCCAGCGTCACCTCGGGATCATTATTAAGTAACATAAGGGTGACTTGAACACAAGCACTGTTAGTATCAATACGATGTTAGTATTGATCCGGTAACCAAGGCAACTCAGTAACTAATGGGCGGGAAGTGTGTACAGTGTGGAGACGCTGGACAACGTAATGGCTTGTGACTCAGGTGGGATGGAAAGTATGATGATGTGAGATCTCATCATACTTCTCAGAATGGCACACTATTTAAAACTTATGAACTATTTATTTCTGGAATTTTCCATTTAATATTTTCAGACCACAGGTGACCATGGACAACTGAAACCACAAAAAGTGAACCCATAGTGAAGGGGGGACAAATGTCTCTATCTCATGGGATTTTTGTTAGAATTGAACAGGGTAAACACATTTAAGGAGCTTGGTGTGTGCCTGGCACTTACCAATGAGCATGGCTGGTTTGTCAGGTTTGGCTGGCTCTGCAGCATGCTAGGTACCCTGCCCTCACCAAGCCGAGGGATCCTGTGGGGTTGGCTAACCAGGTGGGCAAAGGAGGAGTAGACCGTGGAGGGCAAGCCTGGCGCAGCTTAGAGGTCGAGGCACACAGGGAGTGGGGGAGGCTCTGGTGTGTGGGCACTGTCACTGGTGTCCCTTCTCTCACCTTTCCAGCGACCTCCTTAGTGATCGTCCAGCTGGGAGCCACTCAGGACATTATAAAGACGCAGTGAGATGTGGTCCCTGCCCCTGTGTGTGCACGGGGGCGAGGGCAGGTGACTATGCATTGAGACTGTGCTTAGGTGGATGCTGACCCTGAGTTACTGAAGGAAGAAAGAGAAGTTTGTGGCTTCGTTACCTTTGAGATGCAGTACGACAAGCCCTCAAGACGTGTCTAGCAGGCCGTTGGGGATGTGCCTGAAGTTGGAGAGGTGTCAGAGGTAGTGGAGAGGACTTGCATCATTTGCCTGAGGGTGGGGATTGGAAACTACAGGGAGTTTAAGATTTCTGTGGGGAAGATGAACGTTGGTGACTAGGGTCACTAATCAACATGAGACCCTGACCACTGGGGGCACTGGCTGTCTGAGTTGTTCTCCTGGGGGCAGGCAGATACACATGCCCATCACTTTGCAAGTTGACAAACAGGAACTTCAGAGAAGGCAGGGACCATGCCTTACCTACAGCAGTGACTTCTTGAGAAGGGCCTGGAAGATGCCTTGTAATGTGAAGCACTACAGATTTTCAAAGTCAGACATGCTATTTATTATTAAGAAGGGATTGGATAGCTCAGCTGGTGTGGCTCAGTGGTTGAGCATCGACTTATGAACCAGGAGGTCATGACTTGATTCCCAGTCAGGGCACATGCCTGGGTTGCGGGCTCCATCCCCAGTGTGGGGTGTGCAGGAGGCAGCTAATTAATGATTCTCATCATTGATGTTTCTATCTCTCTCTCCCTCTCCCTTCCTCTCTGAAAAAAAAATTTTTTTTAAAGAAGGGATTGGATAAGTTCATGAGATCTACACTTTTATTAAGGGAACCGAGGCAAGTTTGGGATCTCCATAATATTTAATGATTTATTTTCATTTAGATCAGGGAAAAATCATGTAGGATCCCCCCACCCCCCCTCCCAGTTTCCTTCCAGCCACTTGATATTTTACTGGCACTAATGGTCAGACACTTTTGTCATCAGAGTTGCATTTATAAGGGGCTTGGTCCTTTTCGAACCTAAAATGCCTGAGTGGAACTGGACTGAAATTAGAGACTGTGGATCTCAGAGCAACTTCTCAGGGGAAATTGTGCGGTTGTCCCCAACCCTGGTAGGATGTCCAGATTCTGGCCTCAAGCATGTCTTCACGTTTCCCACCCAGATTTGGAACTTGGCTTCCAACAAGCTAACGTTCTTGAATTCCTATAAAATGAAGATGTCGGTGATCCTGGGCATCGTCCAGATGACTTTTGGCGTCATTCTCAGCCTTTTCAACCACATGTGAGTTTCAGGGTTCTCTTTCTGCCTGTTGGTCTGACCCCATTGACGATGAGCAGTGACGGAGCCACCGGCTGTGCCCCCTGTCCCTCTGTGTGAGGTTCCTTCCCCATGTGTCTTGGCGTGAGCCAGGACAACTGGTGCCTGGAAATGGGCCCTCTGTTTCTCAGCTGAACTTCTCGAAGGTGAGTAATATTTTCATGCGGGTTGAGAAGGAGGCTGGCAAGCCCGCAGCACCTGGTGTCCCCCAACCTGGAAGGCTTGTTCCTGTATATCAAGGCTTAGCTCCCACCAGCTCCCACCAGTGGGGACAGAGTGCCGTTTCCAAAGCGCCCTCAGATTCTAAATTCCCTTTGGTGTCTTTTCTTCCTGTCGGCAGCACCCTCTCCCTTCTTTGGCTGTTAATGTTCGGCCTATTCCTTTCCTTCGATCAAGGACCATCTCGGGAAAGCTTCTCCAACCTACTTCCGCTGCAGGTGTAAATCTTTGAAGCCAGCGTCCGCGGTGCCTGTTCAGAGTTGCCCTGTGTGGACCTGGCAGCTGGTAGGAGTCGCTGCCACGTAGTTTGAGAGTGAGGGCAGCATGAGGCCACACACATGATACAGGGTTTGGAATCAGAAGCTTAAGTACTGCTTCCAATTTTTCATATCTGTGTGACCATGGACATGTTGCTTAACGTCTTTGAGATTGCTTTCTTTTATAGAATGGGAATATAGTAGTCAGAATGAGTTAGGTTATTGTGAGGTAACAAATAACCCCCAAATCTCAGTTGCTAAGCTACAGACCATGACATGCCCACTGTAGGACCACCGGGGGCTCTGTGCCTGTTGTCTTCACACTGGGACCTGGGCTGACGGGCAGCTACCAGTGGTGCACTGCCAGTCACCATGGTGGAAGGAGACTGGTCAATTACCGTTGAAGCTTAAGTTTCCACCCCAAAGTGACACCTGCCACTTCTGTTCCCATTTCATTGGCCAGAGCCAGTCACACAGTGACCCCTGATCTGAAAGGCCGAAGAAGTACAGTTCTACTGAAATATCGGAAGTACTTAGTGTGCAAACCAATGACGAGCACCCTGGTGCTCCTGCCTGCCTGGAAGTTCTATGCGGATTCGGTGAGACAGAATCCCAGACGGCACTTTCTGCCTAGACCTTATTTGGCATCATTGAGTGTCAGGCTGGCCTCACGTATCTCTGATAATCCCATTTTTTCCCATGGGATCTCCTTTTCTAGTTCTTGCAATTAACAAAGTATGGTATGGGGCTCTTTCTAATATTTTCACTTGGGTGCCCCCAACTTATTCTGTGCGACCCAAGGCCTTAGAGCTGGAGTTGGCATGCATTCTCTGCAAAGGGACAGATAGTAAATCTTTTAGACTTTTGAGGTCAGATGGTAACGTGAAAACTGCCGTTGACAATACAAATACGTAGGGGGGTGAGTGTGATCGTTCCAATTAAACTTGATGTATGAATGCTGAAATTTGAATTTTGTGTAAGTATCATGTATCATAAATAGTATTCTTTTTAGTCCTGTCCCCCCTCCCGCACCCCCCCTCCCCACCATTTTAAAATATGAAAACCATTTTTAACTTGCAGGCTATAAAAACCCAAGGGCCCAACTTTGCCCCACCCTATCTTAAGGCATTCTTAGGAGGAAAGCTCTCAAGTGACCCCTATATACCTGTGTGTTTTCATTGTGTTGATATGAGCTGGGCCTGCATTTGAAGCTTTGGCCAAATTGCCAACTGACTGTGTGGGCTCAGTCTTTGCTTCAGACGTGACCTCTAGACTTTGGTTCTCTCCAAATCTTTTGTGCAAAAGCACTTTCCTTTCCATCCATGCATGATTACTGCTTCCCAGGGGAGTGAATGCAGTTAACATTTTATGCTTTGGGAAGAATAATTAGTTACTGATATTTTTTCTCAATGTTCTGTCTTTGTGTGTGTGTGTGTGTGTCCATTCCCAGATACTTCAGAAAAATGCTCAACATCCTTCTGCAATTTATTCCGGAGATGATTTTTATGCTGTGCCTGTTTGGATACCTGGTTTTCATGATCATTTTCAAATGGTGCTACTACGATGTCCACGTGTCCCAGAAGGCCCCCAGCATCCTCATCCACTTCATCAACATGTTTATGTTTAACTATAACGACCCCTCGAATGCACCCCTGTACAAACATCAGGTATTATGGGATTTTTCTTCTTTTATGCACCTAATTATGGTAGATCTCTCTCATACTCGAGTACCACAGAGACTAGTTATTTGCAAGACTGAGCTATCTTGCCCTAAGCAGTTTGGCTCAGTGGCTAGAGCGTTGGCCTGCGGACTGAAGGGTCCTGGGTTTGATTCCGGTCAAGGGCACATGCCCGGGTTGCGGGCTCCATCCCCAGTGGAGGACGTGCAGGAGGCCAGCTGATCAGTGATTCTCTCTCATCATTGATGTTTCTATCTCTCTTTCCTCCCTTCCTGTCTGAAATTAATAAAAATATATTTAAAAAATAAAATAAAAATAAACTCCAGCTAAGGTTTACAAGAAAGAAAATGGAAATGGGACCAGGAAGAGGAGTCCCTCTGTTCACATGTCAGGCTCTTCCGGGGGCTTGCGATGGCTCGTTGAGTTTTTACCTCTTGTTTTCCTCTGGGCTCTTCCTCTGTGGACAGCACCGCCCAACAGTCAGACTTTCTGCCACGCTGATTGCTTCCATTTATTTCAGCTTCACTCTCAACTTGATATTTTATTTTTAAACAGTATAAATGTTCCATGGGAGCTGGATATAAATAGCACTCAGTGAGTCATTCTTTGGTACCACAGATAGTTCTCTTCCTCTGGCCTCTCCCAGCGATTAACCTGATAATATTGCTTGAAGGTCGAGTTTTTAATAAAGGAAGGCCCACGTATATAGGTCGTGATTCCTCTGGGTCAAGTTCTAGGGTGAGTTTCCCAATGCCAGCGGACCCTGCAGTGCACCTATCCCAACAGTGAGTGCTCATGCTGGTGCCCTGGTGAAAGTCGGGCTCCTCCCATGGCCCTGCATGTCCTCATGAGTTTGATTCCTACTTGTATTCTCCTTCCCTTCAGAAGCAGCAAATAAGAAGGAAAAAATGCCCTGTGATGGGGCTATTTTTTTTTTAATGAAAAAATAAGAGACTATTTTCAATGATAACCAGAGAAGACTTATACCTCTGGAAGTTCCCTGGTGGTACCCTATCTTTTTGTTATACGTCAGTGGTAACCTTGAACCACCCTAGCTGTTAGCATTAAATGAATGTATTTGGAAGGTTAATTTACTCATTGCCTGAGTCTAAATGAAAATTTACTTGGATTTTCCAAGCAAGTCTTCACTTTTAGGCAAAGGACTGAAATTCATCAAACAGTTCACGTGCTAATAGCCCTTTTCATGAAGACAGAAGCCCTCACTTAGTCTGGAATATGCAGTGAGCATGGCTTTTCCAGTTTCTTCTCATTAAAAACATCGTTGGGGTTGTCTGGTTTCCCCAAGCCCTAGTATGAAGATGAATTATCTTGACACAGTTTGAAGTTTCTATAACCTCATTTTTGGGTCAAGCAGCTGGGAGAGACAATGCAGGCTGATAAATACAGCCCCTTCCCATCACTGTCCTGGCTGTCTTACTGTCGTGCTTGACTATCGAAGAAGAGCAACAGATAATATAAATCTCCAGTTGCTTGTACAACACGAGGGAGGAAGCCTGGTTTAAAATGGACAAATATTAGAGTGTCGGCCTGCAGACTGAAAGGTCCTGGGTTTGATTCCGGTCAAGGGCATGTACCTTGGTTGCCGGCACATCCCCAGTAGGAGATGTGCAGGAGGCAGCTGATCGATGTTTCTCTCTCATCGATGTTTCTAACTCTCTATCTCTCTCCCTTCCTCTCTGTAAAAAATCAATTAAAAAATATATATTTAAAAAAAAATAAAATGGACAAATAGGCCTGGCTGGTATGGCTCAGTGGTTGAGTTGACCTATGAACCAGGAGGTCAGCGTTCAATTTCCGGTCAGGGCACATGCCCAGGGCATGGACTCCATCACCAGTAGAAGGCGTGCAGGAGGCAGCCAATTGATAATTCTCTCTTATCATTGATGTTTCTATCTCTCCCTCTCCTTTCCTCTTGGAAATCAATAAAAATATTAAAAAATAAAATAAAATGCAACTGAAATGACGCACACTTAGCATTTTTATCATACCAAGTATGCTGTGTGATCACCTTAAAGTGATAGGATCTTACCATTCTGGTCTTGCAGCAAGAAGTCCAAAGTTTCTTTGTTGTTATGGCTTTGATTTCTGTACCGTGGATGCTTCTGATTAAGCCATTTATTCTTAGAGCCAATCATCGGAAATCCCAGGTAAGAGTCATTCCTTTCAGTTCACTCACTGTGGTTGAGAGAGTCTGGGGTTGAGAGAGCATGCTGGGTGGACCAGGCCTGAAAGACAGTGGCGAGGTAGGTAACTGGACTTCCCCAGATATGTTCTCTTTCTATAGAGTTTGACTTTTCCAGAATAATGTTCTATTAAGGCCAAGCAGGCCTTATGTCTTGAAAACTTTGCTTGTGTGTGTGTGTGTGTGTGTGTGTGTGTGTGTGTGTGTGTGTGATATAAAATACTCCTTTGCATGAATATACCACAATTTAGTTACCATTTAGATGCTGATAGTTATTTGGCTTGTTTCCAATTTTGGTAATTACAAATAGTGCTTCTGTAACTTCCTTTGCGTGTGCTTTGGCACATGTGTTTTAGAGAGTTGCGAGTAACTAATTTAAAATTGATTATTTTATTTCAGACAGCACCTAGGTCAAACAGCATGAGATGTTAGCTAAAGGGACTGACTACAAAGTCTATTTTGACTGGGGAGAAGAGTCACTAACATTCACAAACTCCAGTATCATGCTTTTACCAAGTTACTCATGTTTATTTTAACTAATTCCAGCATAGGACTAGAAAAGGCTAGAGTTAGGGATGAAAGTGGAGAAACTATCTTTTATTTTTTTTCTGTGATATTTTCTCCCTTCAGTTGACGGAGAGAGAAAATAGGATTTGAAGAAGACAAAGTAATGTTAACTTAAGTCACATTCCTCACCATAGGGCAGGGAACCATGAACCCAGGGCCCCCTGTCGGTACCTGGTACCCTGGAATTCCCGTCCAGACGGACTCAAGCCCACTTCTGGGCTCTACAAAGGTCCAGCCACAGCACTGGCACAGCTAGCTCCTGGCGTGGCCACTGGGCAGCAGTTTGTGGAGAGTGTAGGTGAGCATGGACAGTGTGGGGGTAGTATCCACACGTGCACACCGGCCCTCCAGCTGTGGGAGGGGACCAGAGATGAGGAGAAAGTGGTGTGTCATCGTGCAGGCCAGCTCTCCTGGGACTCTGAATTTGAACCTGGCCTTTCAAGTTCTTAAGGGGGTTTGTTTCTCAAGATAGGAGGCTAGAACATACTTTACTGGGAATATGTTGGCTTAATTTATAACTTTTCAATATTTAAACATATGACACATGGACTTCCATTGTGACCTTTGCCCAGGGACCTGCAAACATTAGGTGCAGACTCGCTGAAGAAAGAAAGGTACTGATACTTTCATGCCTAATTTGCAACACTCCTCCCGTGAAGTCATTCTACGTCAGCATGGGACATTAAGTTTCACAGTGACTGGGAAGAAATAGTTGATTGAAACTCAGGGATAAAACCAGGCCAAACTGAATGGTGACTACACCTTGATCCCTCCCCCCACCCCCTTGGATTTTTTTCCTTAGCTATTTTTTTTTTAATTTTTAAAAAAATATATTTTATTGATTTTTTTTTACAGAGAGGAAGGGAGAGGGAAAGAGAGTTAGAAACATCGATGAGAGAGAAACATCAATCAGCTGCCTCCTGCACACCCCCCACTGGGGATGTGCCCGAAACCAAGGTACATGCATGCCCTTGACTGGAATCGAACCATAAACCTTTTAGTCTGCAGGCTGACGCTCTATCCATTGAGCCAAACCGGTTAGGGCTTAGCTATTTTTATAAAGTGATGTTTTTATTTAGAAAAGTATATTTGTGTTGGAAAAGTGATTGTCTTAGTCTGTTTGGGCTGCTATAACAAAGTACCACAGGCTGGGTGGTGTATAAACAGCAGAAATTCACTGCTTACAGTCCTGGAGGCTGGGAAGCCCAAGATCCAGGCTCCAGCACATTCACCTTCTGGGTAGGGCCCCTTCCTGGTTCACGGTGAGAAGGCACCTTCTCATTATGTCCTCACAGAGGAAGGGGGTGGAGATGCTCTCTGGGGTGTCTTTTATAAGGGCACGAATCCCATTCCTGAGGGCTCCACCCTCATGTCCTGGTCACCTTCCAAAGGCCCCACCCTCTAAAGCTATCATCTTTGGAGGTTAGGATTTCAACAGGAATTTTGGAGGGAGACACAAACTTTCAGATCATAGCAGTCATTAATTCCTAATTTTTCCCATAAAAATCTGGATGTGTCGGTCACAAGGCTAAGTATGTCAAAGGTGTCACTGATGGTTTTATGACGGTGTGTATATATGTATAAATAGAAAGGCACTCTGGTGTGTGTGTTGGTTTACTGTAAAGACTGACCCACTTGGCACCTTCTGGCGCCATGGAGAAAAGCACATGCTCTGGAATCCCCACCTGGGTTTGAATCCTGGCTCTGCTGCTAACCAGCCTTAGCAGCTGGGGTCCTGGGCACATTTGTTAACCTTTCTGAGCTGTAGTTTACCTCTCTGTGAAAGGGGCGGTGATTCTGCTCATGTAAAAAGATTGTCGTGAAGGCTAAATGAGATAACGTAGAGAGAGTTTAGAACAGTGGCTGGGACGTAGCTAATGTTTCACGAGAGCCTATATTTTGTATGGAATTGTTGTGATTCTAATTCTAAGGATGAATTGAGCACTTCATTTCCTTGCTTGCTGACAGCTGCAGGCATCCATGATTCAAGAACACACCGCTGAAGACATTGAAGGTGACAACTCGAACCCTCCCAGGAGAGCAGATGCCCACAGGGCCCAAGAGGACTACGAAGAAGAGGTATTTGGGACTCAACACCCTACAAAGACTGCCCAGTTTGTACAGATTCTAGAAGCGGACCTGGTCAGGGGCGGTGGTCAAGTACTGAAGAGCCGTTTGGGCGTGGGCACCAGCCCATCAGAATGAACTTGGGCAGTAGAGCTGGTTGGGTCAAGAGGACCCTGCTGTGGCAGCCCTGTAATTGCTGAGTCACAGGAAGCTGGGGAGGTCCTAGGGCAGGGAATGCCTACAGGATCAGAACAACTGCTACTTACCCACCCATCTAGGAGTATTGTCATCTGTAGCCCAGGTGCTGCTGCATCTGTGAGCATGAGGTGAACGTCAGCCTTCAGATCTAGTGACATCGGAGGCCATCAGTGGTACGAAGGCCTCCTTGGCTCATCACTGGGCCCTGAAAGTCAGCTTTCTCATCAGGGCCCCTCAAGCCGTGAGAGCAGAGCCCAAATGTAGCCCTAGATATTGAAGCAAAAAGTGGATCCTTTTTCCCCAGTCCCCTCCTGGACCCAAGTGTGCACAGCCTCCATCACCTCCTGCCTCAACCCTGCTCTGTCACAACCTCCTTCATTAACCTTCGTAATACTATCTGCTCTCCTGTGAATTCAGGAATTGTTTTGTTTCCTCCTCCCTCCCTGCTCTTTTCTGTCTGAGGGCAGCCACTCCCCACCCCAGGAATGTGCCACATTTTCCCAGACTCTGCTTTTATGCCAGGACTGGAGTGACCCACAGTCCTGAACTGGCTGGGGGTTATCACTGGAGCTCTATTCTTATTCTGCAGTGGGGACAGGGTCCTGTGAGGCCTGATGGATGCTAAGAGTAGCTCCATTTCTAATGTTAATTACTGAAAAAATAATCATTTGAATGAATGGATGGTCAATTAGACCTAATGAGGAAAAAAATCTGGATTTTGAACAACTGTTCCTACAAGATTCCAGGTAAGGAGAATAACCCATATTGGTGGCTTATTGATATTACTACGTTTGTTAGACTTGCTGGAATGTTTTAGAATCCAATCCACACAGCACCAGACTTACCAGGCCCAGCCTATCCAGTACAGCCTCCACAATCTCCTCATGCCCTTGACATGTATCCAGTCCCTGTTCACCGGCCACCACTGCCATGACCCGGCTGCCCTTTCCATTTGTAGGCTCCTCCCTTCCCCCATGGTCATGCTTGGGTCTCCCATTGCAAGGTGAATACAGGCTCGACTCCGCCTCCCCCTTGAAGTCCTCTCCCACTTCTCTCCTTGCCAAGAGTTAACCGAACTCAAGGGTAAGGACGCAGTGCCCAGACTGCCAAGTCTACCCAAGACTTCTGACACTAGCCACAAGTTTGGGGTTCCCCAGGACCACCCCCCCCTTCAGACCAGCCAGTTACAAGTTCAGGGTCCCCTCAGACTGCGTTGGGTTCAATCATTTATAAACCCACTCATAGAACTCAGGAAAGTGCAGTACTTAGTTTTGTTGTAGCAAAAGCGTACACATCAGAACCAGCCAGAGGAAGAGGCACCCAGGCGGAATCCACTGGGAGGGCTCCAAAGCACAGCTTCTGTGTTCTCAGGGACGCGTTATTCTCCCAGCACTGATATGTGGTAACAGGTGTGCAGGTGGCCAGCCCAGGAAGCTCACCTGAGCCTCACTGTCCGATGTTTTATTGGGGCCTCATTACGCAGGCATGGTTGACCTAGGGCAGTGATGGCGAACCTTTTGAGCTCAGTGTGTCAGCATTTTGAAAAACCCTAACTTAACTCTGGTGCCATGTCACATATAGAATTTTTTTGATATTTGCAGCCATAGTAAAACAAAGACTTATATTTTTGATATTTATTTTATATATTTAAATGCCATTTAACAAAGAAAAATCAACCAAAAAAATGAGTTCGCATGTCACCTCTGATACGCGTGTCATAGGTTCGCCATCACTGACCTAGGGCCACCCAGATGGTCTCCGTCGCCCTTCCTTTCCTGGAGATGGGGCTGCTGGCATGTGTCTCCAAGTCCAACTCTAACCACTTGGTTGGTCTTTCTGGTGTGTCCTACCCTCAAGTAAATGAACAGAAGTGGTCCCAAGAACTCACCAAAAATAACAAAAGCATTTCTTTCACTTGTGAAAGTACAAGGACTTAGAGCAGTGGTTCTCAACCTTCCTAATGCCGCGACCCTTTACTACAGTTCCTCATGTTGTGGTGACCCCCAACCATAAAATTATTTTTGTTGCTACTTCATAACTGTAATTTTGCTACTGTTATGAATCGTCATGTAAATATCTGATATGCAGGATATATTTTCATTGTTACAAATTGAACACAATTAAAACATAGTGATTAATCACAAAAACAATATGTAATTATATATGTGTTTTCCGATGGTCTTAGGCGACCCCTGTGAAAGGGTCATTCAACCCCCAAAGGGGTCGCGACCCACAGGTTGAGAACCTCTGACTTAGAGGTTGCCTTCTAGGGGCCAGGACGAAGCTGAACCTCTCTTTGGGTGAGGTTAATTCTTCACTACACAGCCTTCGTTTTCCTTGACTCTCTCTACCCACCCTGTCCATCTCTGCTCATCCCCACCCTTCAATTCCTCCTAGCGGCTCTCATTGCCAAATTGAGAGGCACTGATTTTTGTCTTTTCTCTATAGCAACTGACATGGTTGACTACACCCCCATTCCTTCCTGGATACCTCTCCATCCTTGACTGCAGCCATGTGGTTCCTCCTATCTCTGAACGAAGATGTTTCCCAAGGCTGAGTGAGAGCTCTTCTTCCTACGATCTTTTCCTTATTGATCTTCTCAGTCCTCCTCGCTCCCACAGTCACTCCTCCCACAGTGAGGTCCCAGGTGTCCATTTCCAGCCTAGACTTTTCTTCTGAGCGTGTTCTGCCTCTGCTATTGTGTGCTGAGAGATTCTACTTGTATGGGCAGCTGTCACCTGGGACGTGACTCATCTGACAATTAACTGCTCATCTCCTTTTCCAATTTATCCATTTTTGTCAATGCAACTCTTTTCACTACTCAGCCTCAAGAATCTCAGAGCCCTGTGTGACCCTGGGTAAGGGCCCCTTCTGGGTAAGGGGTCCTCTGTGTTCCCACAGTACCGCTGCATTCTCCATGAGGGCACTTCCCATACTGCTGTGTGGGATCTGTCTGTCGGCATATCCTCCCTATTAGACAGTGAGCTACTTGAGGGCAGAGAAGGCGCCAGTCACTCTGTGTCCCCCCAGCATCAGAGTGCATGGAGGAAACAGTGGGCTCTCATCGCTGTCTTCGCCCCGGTTCTTCTCCCCTCATACCCAGGATCACTAAGCTATTCCACAAACCGACTTTTTTGCTTATAGGCTGTCCCTTCACTGGTCCATTTTGCTTCCAGATTAATCTTCCCCCAAATATGTCTTTTGTTCCCCTGCCACGTTCTATTCAGATCCTTTTAATGGTTGCTCAGTGATTCCGGGGGATTTTCTCAGCTGTTCTTCATTGGTCTTTCCTGCAACTTCAACACCTGCACGCTCTAACTGGTCACCTACACAGGCTCCCAGCTCCAGCCAGATTGTTTTTCCCCAAAACTTGCCTCCGTGGTATTCCCACCCACCGCCTTACTAGAGTCCTTTTCTTTACCAGGAAGGGTCCTGTTTTCCTGTGACTTCCGGATGCTCCCATCCTTCATGGCCCAGCACAAATCTCATGAACCTTTTTCAGTAACTTCTGGGACGTGTTACTGCACACACACCACATCCTACCCTGTGCTGCTAATTCTCTTTTTACAAGCACAGTAATATTTATTTTCCTCTAGTTCACCTGGGAATATCTGAACAGCAAAGCCCATGTCCTATTCATGTATATATTATTTAAACTACTTTGTATGTGGAAAGTACTTAATGAAATAGAACAAAGAGTTTCCTCTTTCAGTTCAACTTTGGAGACATATTCGTGCATCAGGCCATCCACACGATCGAGTACTGCCTGGGCTGCATTTCAAACACAGCCTCTTACCTCCGGCTCTGGGCCCTCAGCCTGGCTCATGCAGGTGAGTGAGCCACCAGCAGGGGTGCAAAGCTCAGAGCATGCGCTTGTCCCGGTGCCTTCTCTGGGTTCTTTCCGGCTCTTCTTTCTTAAGAATAACTTGCATTTGCCACGTAAACCTGTGATGCTGCTCTTGCGTCTTGCAGAACTGTCCGAAGTGCTCTGGACCATGGTCATGAACATCGGCCTTCGCCTGCGAGGCTGGGGAGGACTCATCGGGGTCTTTATCATTTTTGCTGTGTTTGCCGTCCTGACAGTAGCCATCCTGCTGATCATGGAGGGGCTCTCTGCTTTCCTGCACGCCCTGCGGCTGCACTGGTGAGGACGACGGGGCTGTAGGACCTCTGTGGGCTCTTGGGTGGAAGTCGGGCTGTCAGGCCAGCTGGGTCCAAGTCCTGACCTGTTGTGTAACATTAGCAACTAACATACCCCTCTGGAACCTTAGTTTAGGCACCTGTTGGTGAACTATTCAATGATATCACATATTATGCATATATCATGGCCACCTTGTGATAAATGCTAGTTCTCATTTATTCCTTCTCCTTTACATTTCCACTTGTTTTATTACAATTGGCTCTAAAGTAAGGGATACCTGCAAATGTCGGTACGATGGGAGATCTGAAATAGGCTCACGGAAGGCCTGCTGAGTCTTGGACCTTTGGCCTTTGTTGCCGAGTGCAGGAGTTAACACCCATAGTTCAGCTTCCAAATTCTCAGAAAGTGGACATTGAAGGAGGGTGCCTGCAAGGGAGAAGGCCCCCTGGACATTCACAGATTTGTCCAGAATGTAGCTTGTCTTCAGCTTTCACCTCCCTCTCTACCTGCTGTTCATAAAAAATGTTTTTATGCTTCACTACTGAGTTGATAATCACAGCGTCCCCTGCCTCAGGTTATAACATCATTTCTGCCTGTATCATTAGGAAGCAA
This sequence comes from Myotis daubentonii, assembly GCF_963259705.1. Taxonomy (NCBI): domain Eukaryota; kingdom Metazoa; phylum Chordata; class Mammalia; order Chiroptera; family Vespertilionidae; genus Myotis; species Myotis daubentonii. The sequence goes on along the minus strand of NC_081849.1, from coordinate 31,043,461 downwards.
ATTCTGCAACTTTATAAACATAAATGATCTTGCGTGATATCTGTTCTGTAAGTTATAGAAATATAAACCAAGGTTCTGATTGTTCTGCAGTTTAGGACCAGGATGAAAACTAAAAAGCACGTGTAACCTGCTAAGCGCTCTGCTCACTAGCTCATCAGACAGTGGTTCAAAGCGAGGGTGCTGGGGGTGGGATGGCTATGCTGGTCTGTGAGGCCACCAGCAGAGGCCTTGGAGGGGTGCGGGGAAGGTGTAAGAGAGAAGGTTATAAAAGCCTCAGAGGATCCCTGTGGCAACACCAGCCTGGGTTCCTGCCCCCCACGCCTTCCTGACTCTGCGCTTGGTTTGATAAATGCTTCCTAGATCTAGCTACCCCCTAGAGGTGGGTGTTTAACCCCCCTTTTCTTGCCCCCAACAACAGGGTGGAGTTCCAGAACAAGTTTTACGTCGGGGCTGGGTACAAGTTTTCCCCATTCTCCTTTAAAAACATCCTGGATGGGACAATCGAGGAGTAGCTGCAGGTCCCGTGGCTGATGGCTGACACCACCTTCTGTATAAGTCTTGTTTTTGACATCAACTGTGCAAGGCTGCCAATGGAATGATTGTTCTCAGCCAACCAGAGGCAGGAAGCCATGTATTATTTAGCTACAAGTCCTGGGATTTGATACGACTTCACCATGTTATAGAGGAACTGCGTCGCAAGTCATTTCAACCTCCTGTAAGGTCTTAATTGTCAAATACTAAAATGATACAGAAATTGGGGAGGGGTTGCTAAATTAATGTTTTCTTGTCATATTGTAAGTATCATATTTAAGAAAATAAACTTCTGGGCCATACACTTTTTCCGTAAGATGTCTTTATTCAAAATTATTTCATAAAATTTAGTGTCGATAATTTCAGGGCAAAGTTAAACAATAGAGTTATACAAACTACTCCAAAAGAAGGATTATTATTTGATTCCTTCATTTCCTGCTTCCTCAAACACCTTTTATCGTCGTCTGAGGCTAAGCTGCACAAGATCAGGAACTTTCTCATAGATTTTTCTCTCTGGGTGAGGAAGAACAGCTAATGTTCTGTGTTCGATGAAGGGCTGGCCCCTGTGTGGCTCTCTGCTTTGTTAAACCCCACATGACATCATCAGCAACTTTGTTTGCTCTGAGAGCACATTATGCTGGAGTAACTGGAGAAAGTGATTTGTAGGCTTGGACAAATTCAAGGGCCAGGTGTAGAATAAGATTGTTCCAAATAGACACATGGACTAATAGAACAGAAGTGACAAGGAGCCAAAAACATGCAATGGAGAAAGGAAATCATCTGGGAAAACTGGAAAGCCACATATAAAAGAATGGACCTAGATTGCTGACACCATACACAAAAATTAACTCAACATGAATTAAAGGCTTAAATATAAGAACTGATACAATGGAATGCATAGAACATATAGGTACTAAACGTATGGATCTTGGTCTTAGAGGGTTTTTGTGAACTTGACCCCAAAGGCCAGAGAAGTAAAAGCAAAAATATATGAATGGGGTTCCATCAAACTAAAAAGCTTCTGCACAGCAAAAGAAACCATCAACAAAACAAAAAGGCAACCAACCAAATAGGAAACAATATTTGTAATGATATCTCCAATAAGGGACTAAAATGTATTAAAAAAAAAATGCATACAGCTTTTTCATAACAGGTTTGCCGCCAAAACACAGGTGTTGTGAAAACCACCATTAACTCAAACCCAAGATGGGAAAGGGAAAGACTCACATCAACATCATCGTCATTGGACATGTAGATTCTGGCAAGTCTACCACTACTGGCCATCTGATCTACAAATGTGGTGGCATCAACAAAAGAGCCATCGAGAAATTTGAGAAGGAGGCTGCTGAGAGGGGAAGGGCTCTTTCAATTATACCTGGGTCTTGGATAAACTGCAAGCTGAATGGGAACAAGATATCACCATTGAGATCTCTCTGTGGAAATTTGAGACCAGCAAGTATTATGTGACCATCATTGATGCCCCAGGGCACAGAGACTTCATCAAAAACATGATTACAGGCACATCTCAGGCTGACCGTGCAACCTGATTGTGCTGCTGATGTTGGTGAATTTGAAGCAGGCATCTCCAAGAATGGACAGACCCGGGAGTGCCCTTCTGGCCTACATACTGGGTGTGAAACAGCTGATTGTTGGCGTTAACAAAATGGATTCCACTGAGCCACCCTACGGCCAGAAAAAATACGGAGAAATTGTTAAAGAAGTCAGCACCTACATTAAGAAAATTGGCTACAACCCTGACACAGTAGCATTTGTGCCAATATCTGGTTGGAATGGTGCCAACATGCTGGAGCCAAGTGCTAACATGCCTTGGTTCAAGGGATGGAAGGTCACCCGTAAGGATGGCAATGCCAGAGGAACCACACTGCTTGAAGCTCTGGATTGCATCCTGCCACCAACTCGTCCAACTGACAAGCCCCTGCGTCTGTCCCTCCAGGATGTCTACAGAATTGGTGGTATGGGTCCTGTCCCTGTGGGCCGAGTGGGGACTGGTGTTCTCACGCTTGGCATGGTGGTCACCGTTGCTCCAGTCAACGCTACACTGAAGTGAAGCCTGTTGAAATGCACCATGAAGCTTTGAGTGAAGCCCTTCCTGGGGACAACGTGGGCGTCAATGTCAAGAACGTGTCTGTCAAAGATGTTCACCGCGGCCATGTGGCTGGTGACAGCAAAAATGACCCACCAGGGGGAGCAGCTGGCTTCACAGCTCAGGTGATCATCCTGAGCCACCCAGGCCAGATCAGTGCTGGCTATGCACCTGTGCTGGATGGTCACACAGCTCACATCGCTTGCAAATTTGCTGAGCTGAGGGAGAAGATGGGTCGTCGTTCTGGGAAAAAGCTGCAAGATGGCCCTAAGTTTTGAAATCTGGTGAGGCTGCCATTGTTGACATGACTCCTGGCAAGCCCATGTGTGTTGAGAGCTTCTCTGACTACCCTCCTCTGGGCCGTTCCGCTGTTTGTGACATGAGACAGACAGTTGCTGTGGGTGTCATCAAAGCAGTGGACGAAAAGGCAGCTGGAGCTGGCAAAGTCACCAGGTCTGACCAGAAAGCTCAGAAGCTAAGTGAATATTATCTCCAACAATTGCCACCCCAGTCTCAATCAGTGGTGGAAGAGCGGTCTCAGAACTGTGTGTCTCAATTGGCCATTTAAGTTTAATAGTAAAAGACTGGTTAATGATTACAATGCATCGTAAAACCTTCAGAAGGAAAGGAGAATGTTTTGTGGACCATTTGGTTCTTTTGTGTGTGTGGCAGTTTTTAAGTTATTAGCTTCTTAAATTAGTACTTTTTAATGGAAACAACATGACCAAAAGTCTGTCACAGAGTTTTGAGACCCATTAAAATAACAAAGTTTAATGAGAAAAAAACAAAAAAACACACAAACAAATGCATACAGCTCAACAAAAACAAACAATCGAATTTAAAAAAGGGCAGAGGACCTGAATAGACACTTTCCACAAGAAGACATATAGATGGCCAACAGATAAATGAAAAGATGCTCAACTTCACTAGTTACAAGGGAAATGCAAATCAAAACCACAATGAGCTCATACCTGTTAGAGGGGCTATCATCAAGAAGACGAGAAATATGTTGGAGAGAATGTAGAGAAAAAGGAACCCTTGTCCACTGCTAAGGGGAATGTAAGTTGATGCAGCCTCTATGGAACACACTATGGAGGTTCCTCAAAAAATTAAGAATAGAGCTATCACATGGCCCAGCAATCCCTCACCTGGGTATCTACCCCCAAAATTTGAAAACATTTATTCCCAAAGATGTATGCACCCCTGTGTTCACTGCAGCATTATCCACAGTGGCCAAGACATGGAAGCAACTAAAGTGCCCTTCCATGGATGATCGGATAAAGATGTGGCACATATGTGCAATGAAATACTACTGAGCCGTGAAAAATGATGAAATACTGCCATTGTGGCAGCATGAATGGGTCTTGAGAGTACCGTGCTAAGTGAAATAAGTCAGATGGAAAAGGACAAGAACCACATGATTTCACTCATGTGGGATATAAAACAGCAATGAATGAACAAACTTATGGGAACAGACAACAGTATGGTGGTTACCAGGGGGGCAGGGGGTAGAAGTGGGGAAGGATGGAGAGGGTAAAGGGGGAAAGCATATGTAATGGATTGTAAATATACTTTGGGGCAGGGTGAGCATACATGCAATATACAGATGATATACTGAATTATGGAATTTTACATCTAAAAATGTTATTAACCAAGTTACCCTAATAAATTTAATTTTTAAAAAAGATTGTTTCATTAACTCTTTAGTCTGAATGACCTTTATCCAGGTTAATGATAATGTCTACGGTAACTATCCTGGTAGAGTGCAGTCTGTTTACAATTTACGAAGCACTTCCACTTAGTATCTAGATCTAAATAAGATTCCAGAAGACCTGACAAAATGTAAGAGTCCTTTGGACAGGTCTCTTTTTTCAACCCCACCTGCCCTTCCGTGTATTGGGTTGCCTGGTGCTTATGGAAGTGTCATTGCTCATACCCCAGGGGGCTTCTCTGTCACCTTCCATATCAAGGTCATGCATGACCCATCCAGCACAACTTAAGGCACAATTAGATGCTCAGCAAATATTCACTTAATGATTAAAACAGACGGAGCCCAAGAATGACAGTTGTAATCAAAAGATGTGTATCCTTGAGTTCCATCTCTGGTAGTTTATTGTGTGTGCCCTCAGGCAGGATGTGGAGTTGTTCCCCTTATGGCCAAAGTGGGGACAGTGATCTCCACCTCTGGGCTGTGAAGGGGGTTTAAGGCACTGGGCATGGACCAGGCATGCAGTCAGTAACCACCCCATGTCGTCAAGGTCACGGGACAGGTTCAAGGTCCTCAGCTCCTTATTGCCCTTCTCCACAGCCGTCTAAAACTATGCTCTGCTTAGAGGGGCCACCAACCAGCCTTTTGCCCTCGAATCCTAAACAATGATGGCTGCAAGTGAAGGTTTGAAAACGCAGGACTTCCCTCTGCACCTGGCCTAGACCCCCGCTCTTTCAGAAATGCCCCCAGCCTTCCTGAGAACAACATATTCTCAAGCCTGGCAGCCTCTTTCTATTTCCATAAGAGATGTAATTTCCCCTTTATAAAGGGATCAGGTGAAGGGCTGACTGAGAAGGGGGTGTGACCTGGATGTCACTCACTTGTCCAGGATGCAAGGCGGTTTCTTAAATAATCCCGTTCACAGAACTGAGCTGAACGGGAAGGAGAAGACCTGGGCGCCAGGTTTCTTGGGAAAGTAAGTCCAGAAGCCACCAGTGGTGCAACTTCTAGGTGGGATTTGGCTGCTGTGAAGGGGAAGCAAAGAAGGCCCAGACTGGAAAGAAATATACCGAGGTAAGAAACTCCAATGGGCAGCACGGATCTGGATTGATTTCTCCTGCTTTGGGGTGGTGGGAGGGTTGGACCACGAGTGCCTGGCTGAAGGCAAATGGGGTTTGAGACTTTCTTCTTATTGACATTGCAAAACAAAGTACATCACACACACAGACACACACAAGTTCAGTTTAAAAAATTCTACAGTGGCCCAATTATTTCTGCCTAAAATGGAGTAGAATAAAATGCCTGCTGGTCACCTAGAATTTGTTTTGATGAAGCTTGAGCTCCATCTAAGCCTTTGAGTTTCAGAGTAAATCCCCAATATGTAAGTTTTTAAAAAATATATATTTTAATTGATTTCAGAGAGGAAGGGAGAGGGAGAGAGGGATAAAAACACCAATGACGAGAATCACTGATTGGCTGCCACCTGCACACCCCCCACTGGGGATTGAGCCTGCAACCTGGGCACGTACCCTGACAAAGAATTGAACCGTGACCTCCTGGTTCATAGGTCGACACTCAACCACTGAGCCACACCAGCTGGGTGTCAGTTCTGTATTAGATTTTTTGAAGGTAGGCCATGGGTAATTTTCCCATTGTGGTTTTTTTTTTTTAAATATATTTTATTGATTTTTTAAAGAGAGGAAGGGAGAGAGATAGAGAGCCAGAAACATCGATGAGAGAGAAACATCGATCAGCTGCCTCCTGCACATCTCCCACTGGGGATGTGCCCGCAACCCAGGTACATGCCCTTGACCGGAATCGAACCTGGGACCTTTCAGTCCGCAAGCCGACGCTCTATCCACTGAGCCAAACCGGTTTCGGCCCATTGTGGTTTTTAAGGAACTGATGGTTAGGGCTGTGAAGCATCCTTCCCCATGTTATTCCCTATTTTCCTGGATTGGTCTGATCATCCATCCATCCATCCATCCATCCATCCATCCATCCATGCTCTTCCTAGGTTAGAAGGGATTTAGAATGACTTAGGGAGCCAAACAATAGAAGATACCAACTCAGTTTCCCCAACATTTTATTTCAAAATTGAGCTGATAAATTCTGTCTCTCAGGAACGTGCCCCATCTCCATCTGTCTGAAACATTTTATCTTCCTCTTTATGAAAACATCTCTTCATGAAACTTTTGGCTGGAACTTTAGAAAATGCTAAGCGAATACTTCCCATGCCTGCTAAGTCAGTGTTTGAGTGTCCTCTGAATGATCTGGAACATAAGCCCCTTTCCAATGCACAGATATAAATGCCCAAATCCTGACAATCCATCCACACCTCTGCACCCCCCACCAACATGCCCCCCCCCCCCGAAGGAATCCTGTTGTTGAAGACCCCACATAGCCTCATAGGCAGCAACAGAGCTTTCTCTGTGGCTGGTAACTTGTTTCTTCCATCCCTTGGCAGCCTCACCTGACATTGGGAACCCAAGGGCTGGGCATTAGAAAGATGGCTGTTACAACTGCTGACACTGAACACTGTCCGCGGCTGGGCAAGGGCCAGGTTTGCTCCTCAAGTAGAATTTGAGTGAGTCACACATCGCTGCCACCCCTTTTCTGCACCCCACCTCACCCCCACATCAAGGAGGCCATTCCAAACGGAGGTGGGGAAGGTTTTTCTTTCTCTAAAATACGCTAATTATACATGTAAAGCGATATGGAACAATAGAGGCATTTTTAATGTGAAGTCATCCGTTGTGTAGGAGTGCCTTCACAAGGAAGCTAGGCGACTGGTTTGGGCGAAGATCAGTGTTACATTGTGGTTGGAGTGGTTTCGAGGTCGTATTTTCCAATAGGCACATAGCACCTGGGAGGGTTTCTTAATACCCTCCCAGTTTACCCTTGAAATAAGAGCAACCTATTTCAGAAAACAAGTAACTGGTGGTTACTTTTAGGTGGTTTTTCATTTGAGCCCAAGGTGTTCTCATGTTCACAGAATATTAGCAATGAATGCCTTTGGAGCAATATACGTTTGCTAACTACGTAGATAAGAACTAATGCTGAGTGTATTTGATTTATAGTTATAGGGAAGTTTTAGAAGCTTAGTTGATACCTTCATTCAGAGATGAGAAATGATACGAACAGCCGTGAGTGCTTATGTTGCAGTGGGCACTGTGCCATATTATACAAACATCGTCTCATTTAGTCCTCATTTCAGACTTGAGGCAGTTTGTCAGTGAAGAATTGCACACAACTGACTGTCGGAGGGCAGTGTTTATAATTCATCACAGCCAGTTGGTCACAGCTTTCCTTGTTCCTCCCACAGCTTCACTTGACCAGCCTAAAAAAAATTTGCGCACAACTGCAAGTAAGTAATAGCGACCAGAAATAACAGGGTCTTAGACGAGAGAGAGCTTTCTTTTCTTTCCCACGTAGAACGTAGAAGCCGTCGGGAGGTAAGTAGACCAAGGCGTGGGAGAGCCCGCCTCGTCAGGTCCCAGGCTCTTTCTCACTACGCTCTGCCCCATTAGCCCGCGTTTCCACCTGTCCATCCTCACGTTCATATCAGGACCAGAGACACCTGCTGAGGCATCAGCCATCAGGTCTCCAGGGGCTGGAAAAAGGCAGGAGGAGGAGGGAGAGGAAGAGGGGGTTGAATAGGGCTTCCTCAGAAGTGCCGCCCCTCCAACAACCACCTGCAACTCAGTGGCCACCCATCCACCAGGTATAAGGAAGACTTGTTACTGGAAGGCAGCAGGCTGTTTCTCCCATAAGAAGCTGGGACTATTTTTATTTCCAGGCGAAGAAATGGAAAGAGAAATGGAACCAGTTTAATCTGTCTCACCGTGGCTGCTGCTTTCCTGCCTCCTCCCTCCCTCCTCCAATCCTTCTCTCCCTCTCTCCATCCCTCCCTCCTTCCTTTCTTCCCTTCCTCTTCCCCCGTCCTCCCTCTGTCTTTTCTGTGTTTGCTAATTTAGCAGTTATAAAATGATAACTAAAAGTTTTTGTTACTATAATTGTCAGTTACTACAGAAAGTGAACAGTCTTCCAGTTTTGTTTATAATTTATATATCCTCTTGTGAATTGCCTGTTCATATAATTTGGCCATTAATTTATTAGGATCTTAATTTTTTTGTAATTTATGGTTTATATCTACCACAAACATTTTTAAAAAAATATTTATTTATTTCAAAGAAGAAGTGAGAGGGAGAGAGAAATAGAAACATCAATGATGAGAATCATTGATTGGCTGCCTCCTACATGCCCCCTACTGGGGATCGAGCTCACAACCTGGGTATGTGCTCTGACCGGGAATCCAACTGTGATCTCCTGGTTCAACCACTGAACCACATTGGCTGGCTACTACAAACATTTACTGGAGAAAAGAATAAAAGAAAAAACAAATAAGAACCAAAAAAAGAAAAATATTAAAAAACAAAGAAAAACATGAGTGTACAGATGATGTGTGGTGGAAGTATGCACTGGAACCTGTATAATGTTGTTAACCAGTGTCAGACCAATAAATTCAATAAAAAATGAAACTGAAATAGAGAACAAACAAACAACAAAATCCTGTCATTCTCAGGAGCATTTGAGGTCTTGCTTCCCGGCCATTGCCAGTTTGTGCTCAAAGAAACTCATAAAAGTGCTTTCCAGGTTTGGATACTTCTTCCATAGACAACTATTAAAACTTTTAAAAGTTTGTTTGTGTATTGCCTAATATCATCTCTTAATATTTGTAGCAAACCTGGTTACTTTTGGAAGCTTCTCAGTATAAAATAAATGACTCTGTGATTTGGCCTCTGGGTGTGTGTGTGTGTGCGCGTGTGTGTGTATGTATATATATCTGAAATCACAACTGTAAATCTCCCTTTACGGGATCAGCTTTATTTTATTTTTATTGTTTTTTATGGGATCAGCTTTAATTAAGAAAACCTTAATGCCATTATCTTGGATGTCACGCCTTTGCCAGGCCGTCTGAGAGAAATCACTTCTCGTTGCTGATAAGAGAAGTAAGTAGGATATTTAGGACCCATGGGACCACCTAATCAGGTCAAAACACACCTCAAATTAAAGCTTGTTCTGCTCAATAGTCAGTGGCAGATTTCCTGCGTTTCTTGCCGCTTAATACAAAGAGCAAGGAGACTTACTGCACATTGTCTTATTACTCAAACGTCAGTCTTTATGAATGTTAAAATTGTAAAACCTGTTTACATTGCTATGAGAAGTCATAAAACTTGGCTGGTAGAAGAGTTATATGTTGAGTGAAGACTGAACTTACTGTTGAGCATTTAGTTGTCACTGAACTTAAGATGAACTTACTGGGATTAAAAAAGGTATTTTCCGCCGAAACCAGTTTGGCTCAGTGGATAGAGCGTCGGCCTGCGGACTGAAAGGTCCCAGGTTCGATTCCGGTCAAGGGCATGTACCTGGGTTGCGGGCATATCCCCAGTGGGAGATGTGCAGGAGGCAGCTGATCGATGTTTCTCTCTCATCGATGTTTCTAACTCTCTATCTCTCTCCCTTCCTCTCTGTAAAAAATCAATAAAATACATTTAAAAAAAAAAAAAAGTATTTTCCCACCCAACTCCATTGTTTCATTCTTTAACACTATAAATGGCAAGAGTCCCTTTTGGTTTTTAAGTCTGCTGCCATGATTTAAATGACTATTTTCAGAGAAAAAAAAGTATATAATTTGTATACAATAATATTCACCATTTATAGTGTATACTTTAATGATTTTTAGTACAGCCACAAGGTATCACCACTATTTAATCCTCACCGCATGGTCTTGTTTTCATATTTTGATTGCAGGAACCTGTGGTTCATCTTCCCATCTTTGGAAATATGCAGTCAGTCGATGTTTAATGTGTACTAAGGGCCTCTTTATAACCAAAGAGGCCCTCAGTCCACAGGATTTAAATGTTACAGATAAAGAGCACCCTCCAGGTGGGCTCTCCCGCCCTGAGGCACCTGCCCACGCCTTCTCCTTCCCCCCTCATCCCCCTCAGGCACATAACTCTAAACCAGTGGTTCTCAACCTTCTGGCCCTTTAAATACAGTTCCTCATGTTGTGACCCAACCATAAAATTATTTTCGTTGCTACCTCATAACTGTAAGGTTGCTACTGTTATGAATCGTAATGTAAATATCTGATATGCAGGATGGTCTTAGGCGACCCCTGTGAAAGGGTCGTTCGACTGCCAAAGGGGTCGCGACCCACAGGTTGAGCACCGCTGCTCTAAACTCTAAGGGACCCCCAGAGACTTGCAACCAGGGGAGCCATGAGCAAGCAGCAGCTTGTCCCAGGCTCACCCCCTGCACCTGCCCCTAGGCCCCTTTTCTCTGACTCCCCATGAGCCAGAGCAGCCCCTCCTGGGCTCTCTGTCCTCAGCCCTTCCTGTTGCACGGTTCCCGCTTTAATAAATGTACACTTCCCCCCACCCCTGCCAAGAAAAGCACACCCCTCCAAAGGGTGTTGGGACAAGGTCTGGACGGAAACAAAGGCAGTTTCTAGAACAGTCTGTCTTCATGTCTTTCGGGCTTCCAGATGGGCTGAGAGACCAATTATGTTTACTTTCCCCGCTCTGTGAAATAATAACTTTTCATGCTTTTCATGGTGTCTCTTGGGAAGGGGAGTTCCAGGACTTATTTCTGAGCATTATTGATCTATCTGTCACTGTGACAGCGTTTTAAGAAAACAAAGGATGTCTACCTTGCGGTATAGTTGCTTTTATGTGCGTCTGCGGGGCCCCCAGCTGGAAGAAAAACTCCTCAGGGCGCGGAGCATGTCAGACGCTCCCTGGTCCCCACAGGGGCCCACGCGACACATGCAGTGCTGGTTCTTGCCAACATTAAGGACTTGATGGGCTGCCTGCGTCCCGACTGCTTCTCACCAGGGGTCTGAAGAGTGATTGAAGAATCTCAGAACCTCCTTTTGTGAACGATTTATTTTGAAAAACTGTTACACTTCTTCAAAAGCAGGGGATGGTAAAATGAGCCTCCTATATGTGCTGGCTTCAAAATAATGATGCCAGTGTTATTACTCACAATATAATTACTGAGACCAGATCAGGAGTTCTGGGATCCCACTAGGGGTGTAGAGTTAAACGACTGTATCTTTTTTAAAATATATATATACTTTATTGATTTTTTACAGAGAGGAAAGGAGAGGGATAGAGACTTAGAAACATCGATGAGAGAGAAACATCGATCAGCTGCCTCCTGCGCACCCCTCACTGGGGATGTGCCGGCAACCAAGGTACATGCCCTTGACCGGAATCGAACCTGGGACCCTTCAGTCCGAAGGCCGATGCTCTATCCACTGAGCCAAACCAGTTAAGGCTAAACGACTGTATCTTAAAGTCATTTGGAAAATATTTTACTAACTCGCTCTTCAGCTTTCTTTGGTTTATTTTTCTTTTGGTTTGGGGATTACGAATCCTTTTTCAGGATTAAATACAGAAAGGGGGAATGAAAAGAAGGGCTGCATGGCTTTCTGTCAGTAACAAGTAAGAATAGTAGACAAGGACGCGCACTGTGACATACGGTTACACTGTGTAGACAGGACCCATGGGTGGGAAGACCTGGCATGGAGATTGCTTCTCTGTAGTGCAGCCCCCTCCACTCCCACTCAGAGGCTGCTGGTCAGATTGTCCAGAGCTCACCGGGCCCCACGCCGGGCGGATGGCTAGCCACTGGGGCCCCGTGATCTCATGTGGCCATTTAACCTCTCTGTGTTTCAGATGCATTAATATGTAAGACCCACTTCACAGATTTTCTGTGAAGATGGAAGAAAAATATGTACTCAGCTACAGCTCTTTCCGTGTCCCCTCTCCTGGTTCCATCAGGGAAGCCGCGTGGGAAATTGGAACCATTAGAAGATGCCAACCAAGCGGGCGGAGCCGGTCACTGTCCTCAGCCTTCGGAGGCTGAGCCTGGGAGCCCCAGAGACACAGCAGAAAGGTCAGGTGATCCAGAAGTCTCTGACCTCAAGCTGCTGCTTAATCCCCCCCCCCACCGGATTTACTAGTTTTTATAACAGGAATTGGTTTCCCAACATCCTCTGGGGTGAGCAATAGTCCACACACATTTCCTACCCACACAGGCTGTTCTTTCCACTTCGCTTTTCCTCGTTAGAGCCCAAGACTTTCACCGTGGAAGATGCCGTGGAGACCATCGGGTTCGGGCGCTTCCACATTGCCCTGTTCCTCATCATGGGCAGCACTGGGGTGAGTGCGACTCGGAGACAGTTTGAGTCTCCTGAGCCATTTCCTTGTGGGACACATAGAGTCTTGCACTGACCTCAGTGCAGGGATGTCCACTTGGGCGGATGTGAGGGCGGCAGGGAGTTTGTGAGGCGAACATGTCCCCAACAATTCATTTCCCCCTGATCCCCACTTGATACCCTTTTCCCTTTTTTTTTTTTTTTAAAAAATATATTTTTAATTGATTTTTTACAGAGAGGAAGGGAAGGAGATAGTTAGAAACATCGATGAGAGAGAAACATCGATCAGCCGCCTCCTGCACATCCCCCACTGGGGATATGCCCGCAACCCAGGCACACGCCCCTGACCGGAATCTAACCTGGGACCCTTCAGTCCGCAGGCCGACGCTCTATCCACTGAGACAAACCGGCTTTGGCCCCTTTTCCCTTTTAATGATGTCATTTTCATCCCTTCCTCCAGGTACAAAACCTCAGAACTATCTGTGACTTTCTTCTTCATTATTCTGAGCTGGACTTCTTTCCTCTATTTCTATTTATTCTATCAATTCTTTTCTAGCATCCACTTCATTTCCCTGGGAAATACACTCACCCCGTAATGGATAGCAAGATATGGACAGAGGATGATAATTAACCTTCCTGTTGAAAGGAGTGTTTAGGCCCTGGCCGGTGTGCTCAGTGGTTAGAGTGTGGACCCACACACGGAAGGATCTCGGGTTTGATTCCTGGTCAAGGACATGTACCTGGGTTGCAAGTTCATCCCTGGCCCCACTCAGGGTGTGTGTAGAAGGCAATCCATCAATGTTTCTCTCTCTCTCTCTCTCTCTCTCTCTCTCTCTCTCTCTCACTCCCTTCCTTCCACTGTCTCTAAAAATCAATTGGGAAAAGTATCCTCAGGTGAGGGTTAACAAAAAAAAAGAAAAAAGAAAAGAAAGGAATATTTAGCAGCACATCTTACACTGTTTGCTAAGTAGACATTCTTTCCTGATGGTGAACTCATATTGTTTGCACTTGTTCCTTTATTGTGTCTGGCTTTCATGACCTTGTCTCCCCATCCCAACTTCTTGAGAAAGGGACTATTTTAAAAATAGTCAGGAGGGGCATGTCCTGAGATCTCCAGGAGGATGAGTATAAAACAACAAAGCTAGGTCGAAGTGGATGGCGGGGTGAGCCACTAGCTACGTGACTGGCCTCCGCACAGCACCCTCAGATACAGTGCAGATGCACGCATCCCCAGCATCACAAGTAAATATGAGCGATAAATCCGGGGACATTTCAGAATGTTCAAGTAGTGCTAAGGGGGTACGCAATAGGTGCTCCCTAAATGGGGGAGGGGAGGGAAGAGGACTAAAGGGTGGTGGAAGGCAGGCGTGGGGAGAAGTGGTGACAGGCTGGCACTCAGACACAGCATTTTTCCTCCTTTTTCTTAAGATTGCTGAGGCCATGGAGATCATGTTAATAGCGGTTGTGTCTCCCGTCATCCGCTGTGAATGGCAGCTGGAGAATTGGCAGGTGGCGTTAGTGACCACGGTGAGTGACCTGCTTCCTGAGCTGCAAATGAGCCAACTGGAGACCAGGGCTTCCACGCCCCTTCCCCATCCCACAGGGCGAGACTCAAAGGGTACCCCACCCCTAGTCTGTTGGCTTTCAAACCTGATCTGTTTCCAGGCACCAACCAGCATTTGAGGCCTTTCCCGTTTTTCCCCACCCTGGAGAGCATAACTTTGAATTGCTTAGTTTCCAGCTCCGAACAAAATCCCCAAAGAGGTAAATGCAAATCAGAGAAAGTAACTCTTAAGCCATGGCTTAGATTTGCTTTATTAGTTCAGGACACTAAGAGGCTACTTAGTGTGACCATAGAGACTTAACCAATCACCAAACTGAATTGTTTGTGTTATACACTCAACTTTTCTCAGCGACCATATGAATAGCTTTATGAGTCTCACACCAAATACTGCTGCAAAGAGGAGCTGAGCTTGCTGTGAAACAGTACACGTATTACGCTGGCAGTAGCTTCATCCATCTCATGTTTACCATATCTCTTGATTGTATCACATTCCCATAAGGTTAACTTAATCTTGTGTTGTTTGTACAGTAACAGGCTGTAATCTAGTGGCTCTCGGCCTTGGCTGCACATTAGAATCACCTGGGAATCTTTTTAAAAATCCTGATTTCTGGGCCTCATCCTCCGGAAATTCTGTTTCTTTGTTATGGGGTGGGGCCACAACATTAGTAACAAAGAAACAGAATTTCCAGAGGATGAGGCCCAGAAGTCAGGATTTTAAAAAGATTCCCAGGTGATTCTAATGTGCAGCCAAAGTCGAGAACCACTGCTGTAGAGGCTTGCAGCCTAGGAACAATAGGCTATACCCGTGGTCGGCAAACTGCGGCCCCTTGAGTGTGGCTCTTCCACAAAATACCACGTGCGGGCGCGCACGTACAGTGCGATTGAAACTTCGTGGCCACATGCAAGGGGCCAAAGAGCCGCATGTGGCTCGCGAGCCACAGTTTGCCGACCACTGGGCTATACCATAGAGCCCAGCTGTGGTAGGCATACCATCGGGATTTATGTGAGCGCACTCTATGATGTCAGCATGATGACGGAATCACCAGACAATGCATTTCTCGGAGTATACTCATCGCTAAGCGGTGCGTGGCTGTAGGAACTTAATTTCAGAGGAACCCAAATTTGGGATTCACCAGCTGATAGAATACATTTCTTAAATGGAGGGGCTGACGTTAGAACACGTGTGTATTTGGCAAGTCAGGCCATTAGAAGAAGAGAAAGGCAGAAAGGCTTGCCATCGACAACCACCATCTTTCAAAACGGAAGGGCACGCTATTTATTGCCAACAATCAGAAATAAAAGCATTCCAGGATAAAAGAGCCCTTTATATTGAATGAACCTAGATTTATGCAAAGTATACCCCCGTGTCCTGTTTGTACCATTTTGCAGAGGACTGGTTAGATCGCACTGGGGCGAAGCAGTGTCCCAGGCCCGGCACTTAGAAAACAGCCCCCGCCCCCATCTCTTCCCAGAAAGGACAGTGCACAGAGGAAATGCATGGCTTTTGTCATTCAAGAATAGATCCGATGTTGTTGTTTTCGATGGTTTCCTGTGGAAGAAAAGCATCCGAGTCTTCCTTAGGTGCCGGGAGCCGGTCCATCCTTGCTGTTTCAAGGGACCTGGCATATATGGCATACGGTTCTTAATATGTTTGCTCACCTTCTTGGCGCTGTGTTTTAACCAAGGTCACCTCTCCGAGAAAGGTTGAATCCCCAGGTAGGGATTTTCCCCTGAAGTTAGGGAGGGAATAAAACCCCTCAACTAAGTGCCAGGCGGGTAATTAATCACTTTAACTATGAACAATCATGCTTAAGCTACATAATCTTTACTCCCTGGAATGGAGATAAGAAACGCCCTAACCTTTGTAATAGAGATTGATAGGATTGGATCAACTGGTATAAATACAGATGTAACAAGACAGCAACACTCAGAACTCAGAACACAGAACTAAGGACACAGGGCTTGGAAGACAGAACCAAGAGAGACAGAGCCTAGGCACAGAACCTACACAGAACGTTCTCTAGAGACAGAAGAACTTCGCTGGCGAGAGCATGCCGGAGGATCCTGGACAGGGACTAGCCTCGGAGCTTGGAGGCAAAGCCTGGCGAGAGAGCATGGCAGGGGATCCTGGACAGAGGCTGGCCTCAGAGCCTGGAGATGGAGCCTAGCGAGAGAACATGGCAAAAGATCCTGGACTGAACCTGACTACAGAAATTGGCAAGAGAACCTGACTAGAACCTGGTGACTGAACCTGTCTGGAGTACCTGGACAGAACCTGGCTGGAGATCCTAAGCAGAACCTCTCTGGAGATCCAGACCAGAACTTGGCTGGAGATCTGGGCTAGAGATCCTGGCTAGGCTGCTGATCAACTGAACGCTGTCTCCGTGTCCTTCCTTCTTCTCCGACTCCGTCTACGCCTTTGGGAACCCCTGGACCCGCTGGGGTTGGACCCCGGCACTTAGGAAGAGTAAGGAAGAGAGAGAAAGAGAAAGCAATGCAAGCAGCAGAGAGACACAGATCTTCGTGGGAAAAGTGTTAAAAATGCCAGCTCCCACCTGTCCTTTGGTTACCCTGGAAGCAGCCAGCCAGCAATCTTACTAGAAGGCAAAGCAGTGAAGCTTGGAGCTGCCAAAGGCATAGACATCCATTTACAACCAGGCCAAGTTAAAACGCTGGTATTCTATCCAGGTTCTTGAGTTTTCTTTAGGGAAAGTCATTGTGAGAACAAGCAAGGAAAAGAGGTAGGTTTGTATTCGATTTGAAGAGTATTTCTAAATGAATGGTTGGTTTGGAGTTTGCTAAAAGTTTATGTTTATCTGTAATACATAAAGGAGACTGATTCTAGAAGTCTCAACTCTGTGTAGAATTGGAGCATGAATGGAGTTTTTTTAAAGTTATTAATATGGAAATTCACAATTACACATCTGAGCTGAGTAGGGCCGAGGAAATCATCTTGGATCGGAGGGAAAGCAGTTACCTGTTCTTCCCACCGATTTCCACCTGGTGGCAGTGTTCCCAGGTGTGAGATCTGCCAAGGAGAAGCATTAGCCTCAAAGCCCTGAACAGGTTCAACAGGAGCCAGGGGAGAGCTTCGTGAAAACCTGTTCTTCACTCTGCCCGCGCATAGTTCTAGTCTACTTGGAATTGAGGTGAATGCACGCTTAATGCATTGAATTAGCAGGTCAGCACAACTCTGCTTCGAGAATACTTTTTTCTCACCACCCCCCCGTCCCGCCCCCTCCAGATGGTGTTTTTTGGCTACATGGTCTTCAGCATCCTCTTTGGCCTCCTGGCTGACAGATATGGCCGCTGGAAGGTAGGTTGGCCTTGAAAGGTGATTTGCAGTTTCCTTCTGTGTGTTGTTTTGTGGCCAGGTCACCACTGCTTCTCTTTAGCGGACATTTCTCCATCAATACCCAAGAGAGAAAGTGCAGAAATGCCCTCCTCTGACATCACTTGCCTGAATTCCAGTCCTATCTTCTCGCTTGCTCATCTTTCCTGAGGCATCTGGCCCTGTACTAGGTCCCTATGGACCAGGTAGGGAGTTGGTGGATGTGCATAGGGAGAGCATGTTAGAATGTGGAATCTGCACAGAGAAGCATAGCAGCTTCACGTTAGTTAACTTTGAAACTGAACCACTTACTTAGGGTCACACACATACTGGATTAGACATCAAGACAAATCTATGTCTTCTGATTACAAACCCAGGTCTCTCTTCTTTTCTTGTCGGTTTTCTCATGGGGGATGCCTCTCAGAGCATAAACTCAAAGGGAGACGCCCCAAAGCAAAGCAGTAACAGGCTTGGCTGTATGCTTGGAAGTACACAAAACAAATATCATCAACTCTTACCATTTATATGAAAACACAAGTGTCTCGGGGGCTCTCTCTAAGGAGCACACCCGCGGCTTTCCGCACCCCCTGCCCCAGGCGCATTTTCCGTGCCTCTTTTTCTTTTGCCTCTGTAACTTGTTCCCTGAGCCCATGCAGCCCAGCTGGCTCACTTCTTCTACCTCTGTGACTTTCTAAATAAATTTTTTTTTGAAACACACAACAACAACAACAACAAAACCCTCCACCAATATCTCAAAAAAATGTAAAGAGCACAGAAAGGCATTTACAAAAGAAGTACAAATGGTTAAGAAACCTTGAAAAGCATTCAGTCACAGGAGTTATCAAAAGCAAAATTACGTAGTGTCAATGACAAGAAAAGTGAACCTCTACAAACCTGAGAAAGAATATTATGGGGGCCTTATTGAGGGCTATAGCCAAGAGCAAAGCTTCAAGAAGCCTGAAACTGCTCCACATTTGGAGAAGTGAGTGGCGCTCGTAGAGGCAGAAAAGTAGGCAACAGTACATCTGGCACCTCAGGAGTTCCAATTAGGGTGCGCACACCTCAGTGTTTGACAGTTTTACATCAAATGGAAGGAATGCATCAGAAAGATAAGGTTGGGTCTGGAAACCATTAAACTGCCTCGGGACTGTTTGAGATGCATCTTTATGTGGATACTGAAAGAACAATTTTCTGTAATCATTGGCCTTTAATTTTTGAAGTTCTGCAGAAGGTGTGGAGGCTGGCCCCCATGCTGTGTGCCTTCGCGAGGAATTTAAGGAGGCTCATTGTTCTCTCCTGGGTACTGATTTAGACAGTACATCGTAAGCACCCATCTATATCCTCAAAAGCCAGATATAATTTTTTTCTTATCTAGTCTATTCCAAACATCACATTCAGAAGGAATTTTTCTCTAAGAGACCTGCACGTGTATGGATGCCCTCACATACTATTGGTATAGTTTTTCTGACCATCGGTTTGGCAGATCAAGAACCTTGAGAATAGCCATCCTCCTCATCTGACAATTGTCATTCCAGAAATCTAGCCTGTTTAGATCATCGTAGAGCTGCAAAGATTTACGCACATTCATCATCACAGCTCATTTTTATAGAAAATGTGAAATCACTTCAATATTCAATAACAGGGGAAAGGTTTATGCATTATATTTATATGTATTATATTACATCTTTCCAATGGAATATTTTACGGCCATTAAAAATCTGTTTTCTGGCTCTGGCTGGGGAGCTCAGTTGGTTAGTGTGTCATCTCAAGAAACCAAGGTTATGGGTTCAATCCCTGGTCAGGGCACATACAAGAATCAACTAAGGAATACATAAATAACTGGAACAACAAATCAATGTTCCTCTCTTTCTCTCAAAATCAAAAATTTTTTAAGGAACAGGGAAAATTGGATGAAATCATGTTAAGACTATTTTCTCTGGGTTGGCGAATCAAGGGTGATTTAATTTAAATAGTTTTAAAAATATATATTTTTATTGATTTCAGAGAGGAAGGGAGAAGGAGGGAGAGAGAGAAACATCAATGATGAGAGAATCATTGATAGGTTGCTGCCTGCATGCCCCACACTGGGGATTGAGCCCACAACCTGGGCATGTGCCCTGACCAGGAATTGAACGGTGACTGACTTTCATAAGTCGATGCTCAACCACTGAGCCATGCCGGCCAGGCTCTTTTTCTTCCATATTTTCTACTATGAACTTGTGTTATTCTTACAATTAGAGAAAAAACAAATACCTTAATTTTTCTCCTTATACCTAACTCCCACACAATGCTTCCTGTGCTCCTGACATCCTTTTGAGCAGGGAGGGCACGTTTCTGCATTCTCAATGCAGTTGGGGAATTTCAAAGAGTGGCCTAAACTCAGAATTGTGAATGGGCCCTGGCTGGGTAGCTCAGTTGGTTAGAGCATTTTCCTGATACACCAAGGTTTTGGGTTCGATCTCCAGTCAGGGCACATACAAGAGTCAACCAATAAATGCATCAATAAGCGGAACAACAAATCTCTCTCTCTTTCTCTCTCTCTCTCTCTCTCTCTCTCTCTCTCTCTCTCTCTCTCTCTCTTTTGCTCTCTCTCTCTCTCTGTTTCTCTCTCCTTCCTCCCTTTCTAAAATCAATACATAATTTTGGAAAATAATTATTTAAAACAAAAAGAATTGTGAGTGAAGTAGGGGCTCTAATAAATGTGACAAGCCCAGTGAGCAAAAGTAACCTCACAGGGTGATGTGATCATAAATTCCTCACTGGGTCGGTCATGGTGGGCAGTCATGCTCCCAGCCTATGACTTCCTTAAGCAAGCCCTGCCCATTGTTCTTGGGCATCCAGGCACACCCCTCGGAAATCCCAGCGCAATCCTCTTTTCCAGATCCCTTGGAGTCAGAGGCGAGTCATAGGCATCTCAACCAGCACAGAACTATCCTGCAATCCAACCCTAGAGATTTCCCGCCTTGCTTTCTCCGACCTCCATAGAATCTTCCTTAGGTTTCCCGCCTTATTTCCAAATGTATGAAAGGAACCGCACCGCTGTCATTCCCCAGAGCATTTGAGATCTTGCTCCCCAGCAGCTGTCATCAATTTGCCTCAAATAAACTCATAAAAATTCTCTGCAGGGTTGGAGCTTCTTACGTTCACGGAATGTCTGGGCTTTGGGACAATAGAATGTCACGGTTGGTATTTGATGATTGGGGGAAATCAGTGAGCTCGCTGTAGGCCAGCCCCTCAGAGGAGCAAACATCTGGATGGAAATTAAAAATTACCTTCACAAGTGAGGGTCCCCCTATCTTCTATGGAGGCAGGCCCCATTAATGACTTTCTTTTCGTTGCTTCAGGTTTTGCTCATCTCGTTCCTGTGGGGAGCCTACTTCTCCTTGCTGACCTCTTTCTCTCCCTCGTACATCTGGTTCGTCTTCCTGCGGACGATGGTGGGCTGTGGCGTGTCTGGCCATTCACAAGGGTAAAGACTTCACCTAGAGGACCCCTAGGGATGGATATGGAGATATATATATATATATATATCCGTCCACACTGACACAGACACTGTGCTTAATAGAGTAATACCATCAATAAGTTGCAAAATTTATCGACTTCACTTGTGCTAATTATTTTTGAACGTTTTAAGTGATGGCCTCTTATTTTATTAGTTGCTATTGGCTCGTCAAAACGATGTTTGATGGTCAGGCTAGCAGACTGCTGGACTAAGCGTGTGTTAACTTTTTTGTTCCTAAGGTTGCTCATTTTTTAGATAAATACTATTTAGTTAAGACTAAATGCTCAACAAAGAGTGGCATATGAGGTCAGAAACAAAAATGTCCACCCAAACACAACCTATGCATTTCTTGAATTTGTTGGAAGAGTTTAGCTTGGCCATAAGCACCTGGGACATTCAGGAATGACCATTTAAAAGTGCCATTGCCCTATAACTTAAGACTTTGTCAAATGAATTTGCAGAGCTGGGCGTGCGGTACTGAAAGATACCCTTGGATGAGTGTGCAGTATCGTGTGTGTGTGTGTGTGTGTGTGTGTGTGTGTGTGTGTGTGAAAGGGGTGATGCTAAATTTTCAGCAATTTGGGAGCCTCCCTTAAATTAACAGGGCCTCTCAGGCTATTCTCTCCTGGGTGCCTGGGAACAAGTGCCCTTAGAATGTATTAGGAGACAAAGCACCTAATTGTTACCTTAATGTGTTAGGGAAGGAGTTGCTCTTCCCCGGGGCATGAGTTAAACACCACTCGTGCTTCAGAGCCTGGAGGAGTAAAGTTAGTAGGATTTTAAAGCCTCCCTCAGAGGACGCCCAATAAACGCGCACATTAAAAGCTAAGCCCTTGCTAATCACTGCAATAGAGAAGAACAAGTAGAAAGCTGGTGGGACACGAGTTCATATATTCTTCTCTTCACAGAATTAAGACATACTTAATTAGAAGCTGCGCTTTCACTGTCATTATTAGTCCAGGGAACTACCTGCTCTTGGTTGTATTTTAGTTTCCAAAGTATGTTTTAGAAAAGCAAATCAGACGTGGGAAGACATATTCCCAACATTTCACTCAGCAAAAGAGATTGACTAATACCTCTTAAATAGTAAGAGGTAACTGAAAATTCAATAACTTTGACTTCCAATAATGTTGAGCATTAAAGTGTTCATATAGCATCAGGAATAAAAATGTAAAGAGGAGAGCAGTCTTTATGTTTAACTTCTTGTTTTCTTATGTGGATCTTAGTGGTATTAATCTAAAAATAAAAAGCCACAGTGACAGGCAACACGTGCTCATTTGAGCCAAGAAAATAGGAATTCAGCAAGCACCGATCCCAGCAAAAACCCAGGGTTCCGATCGGGAGCTGAAGGGGAAGGGGACTTATTACGTGACTAGAAGCAAGGCATTTCTATGGCTGCAGATAGGCTACGGAAGGCATTTCTACAGGTGCAGACAAGTTGACACGGTGATGAATTCTGAAGAATGACTTTGATGTCCTGCTTTCCTGTTATCTTTGCAAGCAGTTGTTTGGAACACAGTGCTGCTTCAGGCACAGTCCAAAGGTCATTTTGCCCATTTTTAACATTCCAGAGGTTTGAGAAGTAAGACATGCAAGGTGGTTGTCTGGGATGTCAGCACCAACTCCATTTTGTTTGTTTTTTTGTTTGTTATCAGAGATGATATTTTTTCCCATTGATTTTTAGAGAGAGTGGGAAGAAAGGAGGGAGGGAGGGAGGGAGAGAGAGAGAGAGAGAAATATCGATGTGAGAGAGACACATCGATTGGTTGACTCCCGCATGTGCCCCAACCAACAATCAGGTGTGTGCTCTTGACAGGGAATTGAACTCTCAGTCCTTGGGTGCACGGGCCAGTGCTCTAACCACTGAGCAGCAGAAGCCAGGACTCCAACTCTATTTGGAAGTGGCTTCGTTTGTATTATTTTTCACAGCTGTAACAATTATATTTTGATGTATGATCGTCTAGGAAACTCTTCTGTTTTCCTTCAATGCTTGCACTCACTTATTCTGACAATACTTCACTTCTGACCCCAGCTGTGTGGATTTTCCCACACCAGCAAGTCTCTGGCGCCAGCTGGATGCCCTACAATTCATTCTGACGCTAACCAGAGTTCGTGCGGTTCCCACAGATTAAAGGCCCAGTTCCACAAGACCCCCCACTTCGCACACCACGTGCAAATAGCAGGTCCTCAGCGTACCCACAGCCGCCGGCTGACTTGGCTGTGGACTGGAAGTTCCCGCAAACCCCTTCTCAGGTTTGAGAATTTGCTCGAGTGGCTGGCAGAACCCAGGAAAGCAGTTTACTTACTATCGCAAGGGGATTATTTACTACAAAGGCTATTTCATAGGATGCAAATGAACAGCCAGATGAAGACATACCCAGGGCAGGGTCCTGGAGGTGGAGCTGGGTGCGCCACCCTCCCGCACACGGCTGTGCTCAGCAACCTGACAATCTCTGAACGCCGCACTGCAGAGATTTTTATGGAGGCAGCACTGTGTCGGCGTGCCTGAGGATGGACCCACTTGGGGGGCAGCACCGAGCATTCCAACTCTCTAATCGTGGCTGAGTCTTTCCAGTGGCCAGCCTCCTCGCGGAGCCTGAGATGCCTCAGCAGAACAAGCGACGGCCCTGCTGAGGCAGGAGAGTGGAACAGGGAACAAAGGCCCGAGGCTCTCCCTCCCCTTCTCCCTTTTGGCTGGAACATCACCGACATGACCTTCACTGACCACTTGTTCCCCCTCCCCCCTCCCCTCCCCAGTGTCCTGGTTGGGAGAACCAAAAGGAAATCGCTATCCGGGGAGGAGAGACAAGGATGAGCAGGGAGACAGTCACCCCACCGGCGTCAGAAGCAGAGTCACCCCACCTCGCCCACGTTTAATAAAAACCTCCCACCCAGACGCCCCCGGGGTGTCTCACTCTCCAAGGTCACCACTCCCACTTCTCAAGCGAGTACTCTCACTCTAGTAAATGCACTGCGCTTTGTCACGCTCTGGAATTCCTTCTTGTCGGTGACAAGGACCTGGATCCGGGTGAGGCCTCCGTTTGGCCTCCCGGGTGCTGCCCGGCATCACTGTCACCCAGGACGTTACAGGGTTTAGGAGCGTCCCCGGGGTCAGGAGCCCAAAGACACGCCCCTTGAGAACAGTAGACACACGCTTACCATTTCCCAAGGATGGATGTCCATGTTGCCTCAGTCTTTATCTCGGCGACGAGAAAAATTGTAACTGTTCAAATGAGTTATTTGGTTTTATAAAAACAAAATTATGTTTTCTCCCCTTCCTGCGTAGGCTGATCATAAAGACGGAATTTTTGCCCACGAAATACCGAGGCTACATGCTCCCCTTGTCCCAGGTAAGGTAAACGGGGACTCTCTCCAGCCTCCTGCACCTAGAGAACACGGGTTCCAGGTGTCCTTCTGGCTGGTTGACTGCTCTTAGAGGAGGTCCTCTCTCTGTGGCTTGGAATGCGGGGCGCAGAGGCCCCGTTCCGAGGTTTCCTGAGCCAGGACTCTGTCACCTGCATTTAGAGCATAGCACCCCCTTTCTCCCCAGCCGGAAACACTGCAACGGCTGATCTCACAGGAGTGACAGGAGCCCAGGAACGCATCTGGAATGAACTTTCTCTAAGGACAGACATAGCCACCACCCCTTTTAGGGCATCTCACCTCCCTCCCCAGGATTCTGGTGTCTGCAAGCCTGTCACTGACCCCTGCCTGTGGGACCAGGCCATGCTGCAACCTCTCTGACGAGCCATTTGTCCCGGGAGAGGACTGGAATGCTCTCCAGCCCCTCCGGCCCTGCCAGCCACTGATGAGAGGCCACGGCCGCCTAGGTGCCCTGGTCCCGCCTTGGATGCCATCCTTGTCCAAAAGCGCAGACCCGTCAGAGGTCCCGGGAAGAAGACAGCAATGAAGTAGTAGGATACTGCTTTTAAATTACTTTGAATTTTTCTGATACTAAATTTAGGTAAGAACAACAACAACAAATTAGAAACCTAACAAACAATAAATAATTCATCCCCCCCCCCCCCCCAGATTTCTTCCTCTGATCTTTGTTGAGGTGGACACACACATTTTTAATACTCAGGGGTTGGGTTTTACATTTAACATTATTTCATTGGTTGCTTCTTGCACCTGCCACTCAGTCCTTAGCATGCTTCCTGGTTATGTATTCTCCTTGTTTGTCTTATTTTCCAAGTCTCCTTGGGTCATCTAATTTACGCCAATGATTTTAGCTATCTATGTGCATATGACTCCCCAAAATCTTTATCTACCACCAGGAGCACCTCCTTGAATTTCTGACCCAGGTGACCAGTTGCCTGATAGCAACTTGAATATCCTACCTGTTCCTCAAATACAACAGTCATAGAACTAATCTCTTCTTCTTCCTCTGAAGACTCTTATTTATTTTCAGTTAATAGCAAATCCTATCTCTTCAGTCATCTGAGCCACAAACTCAAGAACCATCCCTGGCCCCTCCCTTCCCCTCACTTCCATTCAATGAATTACCAAGCCCTACTGGTTCGTCCCCTATAATGGGCCCTCAACCGCAGTGTCCATCAGTCTTGTCCCCTTGACTTCCAAAATGTGTGTCATATCCATGAGTTACACATTTTTTTTGCCACCTCATTGTTAAAATCCTTTTCAATGCCACATCACCTGTCCCCTGGCTCACGGCAATGGTTTGTTACAGCCCTTCATACCCATTGTCTCTTCAGAAAGGCTGTCCCTAACTGATCACGCAAGTCTCCATCCCATTACTATTATTTTTTGTACCCTTGTCACTTTCAAAAATAATCTTTGCATGTTTGTAGTAGAATTCCTTGGTGATAAAATAATCACCCCTAAGTAGTCCCTCAAGGAATCTTTTATGATATTATCCTCTTTCCATCTCTGTGAGGTGGAATGGAATTATCATTTATTCTCCATCTTCCAGAGCGGAAATAATGTTCAGGCTGAACATTCAGAATTATCCTAATTCCCGACCAATGGGCCTGGTCGTAATTGGCGGCCATGTTACTCATTGATATAAAATGATCTCCAAGTTATATATTTAGTGTGACAGGCAAAGTGTAAGCATTAGTTATATCACGTGACCATCTGTGAAAAAAGAGAAGAGCACAACACTACACTCTTATTAGCTTGTGTATATTGAGAACAGCTTTAGGAATATGCAACAAACCGAACACAGGTCCTTTCCGAGGAGAGAAATTGGTGGCAGGGAAGGAGGAGAAGAAAACCTTTCTAGAGTGTTCCCCTTTGTACCCTGAGTTCTGAGCCAGTGAATTATTTACTTGAAAAAATAAAAGCCAGTGTGTGGGGTCCCAGATCTTTAAAACTTTGGTGACATTATTGGCCCTCTGCCTATGAGCCCCCCCTCAGGCTATCAAACAAAGCCGGGAGCAGTCAAGTCCCTGCCCCCAGTCAGCCAGGCCCTGAGTGGAGCCGGAATGTGGGCTCCTCAGTCAAAGACCCTCTCTCCATCTCGCCCTCTTCCATCGGTAAAATGCTGGGCGGGGCCGCTCCTGAGAGAGGAAGTCTGGAGCAGGTTTGAGAGCAGGGACTTCATCTTCCATTCTTGCCCCAGGTTTTCTGGCTCACTGGCTCCCTGCTCATCATCGGCCTGGCCTCTGTGGTCATCCCCACCATCGGGTGGCGCTGGCTCATCCGCATCGCCTCCATTCCTGGCATCATCCTCATCTTGGCCTTCAAGGTGAGGAAGCTCACTGGGCTCCCTCCCTCCCTCCCTCCCTCCCTCCCTCCCTCCCTCCCTCCCTCCAGAGGTCCAGTGGCCTTCTGGTCCCCTGCCCACCTCCTTCCTTTATTTAAGCATCCATCTCAGTAAGCTTGGTGGAAAGGGCTAATGTGCAAGGCCTGTCTGAAGGTGTGAACGCACAGAATGTGTCTGGGGGAGAGCAGGTAGGCTGGGTGGCTGGGGTGAGGGGTGCTGGGGGAGGCTGGGGAGACAGGCCTGTCCAGCTTAGGAAGGGCCTCGCAGGCCAGGGGCACTGGGGGTGTGCGAGGGCTTCTGTGCTGGGAAGCTGGCTCAGGGCTGGGTGGAGCCCGGGCAGCAGAGGGCAGAAAGGCAGTTAGAAAGTGTCAGGACACTCCCGGTGGGGGTGGGCGATGAGGAGGACCCGCGCTGCCCATTGGCTGCGGGATGGGGAGCGAGGTGCTGCCTGGGGCGATGTTTTCCTGAGGAGGCACCAGCAGCCTGGACTGGGTGTGAGGCACGTGGGGCAGGGAGCAGGCCTCGCTGATTCTCCAGGCCCCAGCCTCAGTGGAGACCTGTGCTGTTGCCGAGTGTGGTGCTCAAAGTCCTCACCCATCAGCGGGGTAGGGGCCTCGACATTCAAGAGGCCCCTGTGGGTGCTGGAGGCGCCGTCTGCAGCGATCTGTTGTATGGTGGGGAGGTCTTGGGATCCCTGCAGAGGACTCGGGTGGCAGAGCAGTGACGGGGCACTGGGGGTACTTACCAACTAGACAAGAATTTCATTGTATTAACAAGTCTGCTGAGCCAAGTTGCTATGAAGTTTGGTGTCAGCCCGCTGTTGTCTAAGATGACACCATGGTAAGGAGAATGCAACCTTGTTTGTTCCAAGTCAACCTGGGATGCAAGAGTGTGTCTGTGTGTTGTGTGCCTTTGCGCTGGCCACACCCTCCCCGTCACTGGAAACTGGGGCGGTGGCGGTGTAGTTAGTACATGGAGGTGACAGTCGTGTCCCTGGGCTCATAGCAGCTGCCGCTCTCCTGTTCTTTGTCATCTGTGCCCAGTTCATCCCTGAATCCGCTCGGTTCAATGTCTCCACCGGGAACACGCAGGCGGCCCTGGCTACGCTGCAGCACATCGCCAGGATGAACCGCTCGGCCATGCCTGAGGGGCAGCTGGGGGAGCCCATCCTGGTGAGTGCCCAGAGGGGGGTCTTCTCCCCGCGTGGGGACCACCTGGAAATCCCCTTAGTCGTGTAAGGCCGGCGGGAAGGGGGCCGTAGCTCTCCAGTCCTGCCCCAGGAGGGAACAGCGACCATGGGTATAATAACACCTACCTTGCCGAGGCAGTCACAGGATTGCATCATTGTTTATAGATGAGAGACTGATTAAATATTTAATTTTCTTGTACTGGCCTCATCTTATTTTGATATCAAAGTTATAAACTTCATTAAATGATTTTAAAAAACACACCAAAATGTGGTGTTTAAATTCTACTGGTTCAGGGCTCTCAGGGAAATCTGCATTCATTCCACTCACCAGCCCAGACCCCCGCTTCACCCCCTGCAGGCGGCTCAGGCCCAGGCTTCTGGAGGAGGTCACCCGTCTCCTTCCTCACCTCTCCCGCCTTCCACAGCTGTCCCGCCACCTCTTGTAGTATCTACAAGACAGGAATGAACCTCATTGAATGTTTGCTAAAACTTGCCTACAAGGCATTTACACCTAATATTTATTTTGAAGTGAGTGGTGGGGGGAAGTTAGGGGGTGGTGGAAGGAGAAGTTTTAAAATCTAATTTAAATTTGCATAAGGATTAGAGTCTACTTATGTTTAATACTTTAAATTGAGTCGATTTGGGTAATGCATATATTGTAGAAAGTTGTTCGCTTCAACTAGGTTTTCAAATTTATTCATAGAAATTGTTCCTAGGGTTCTCTTGTGAGTTTCCAAAAAAAAAAAAAATCTATGTGAGATTTTTTCATTTTTTAATATTGTTTGTTTGTGCCTTTCTCTTTTTTCTTGGTCTGTCTCAGTAGAGGTTTGTCTGTTTTATTAAACTTCAAACAGCAAGATTGCTTTTGGTTGTGCTCTCTTTATTGATTTTTTGGTGGACTCATTAGTTTCTCCTCTTGATTTTGCTTTCTTCCTCGGCTTTTTATGTTCTCCTAACTTTTAGATTCTTGAGCTCAGTACTTTGCTTATTTATTTTCAGTCATTTTTAATTTTAATCAACTATTTAGCTACATTTAGCAAGTTTTGTTACAGAGTAATTTTATTTTTACTTTGTAACTATTATGAGTTCTCTTTAACCAATGAGTTATCTGTTAATAATCTTTTTTAATCCTTTGTTTCTAGTGTAATTGCTTTTTTGTTCAGAGGATATTATCAATTATTTGGGATTTATTGAGACTTTCCTTTTTTTCTCTATATAATGTTTTTATATATATAATTGATTTCAGAGAGGAAAGGAGAGGGAGATAGAAACATCAATGCTGAGAGAGAATCTTTGTTAGGTTGTCCCTGCACCCCACACTGGGGATCGAGCCCACAACCTGGATATGTGCCCTGACCGGGAATCGAACTATTACCTCCTGGTTCATAGGTTGATGCTCAACCCCTGAGCCACACCAGCTGGGCTACCTAGTGACTTTTTATTAATGTTCTGCGTGTACTTCAAAAGGATGTTTCCTTAAATCCTATATAATAAAGCCCTAATATCTAAATCAACCAAACAGCAGAACAACCAGTTGCTATGATGCGCACTGACCACCAGGGGGCAGACGCTCAATGCAGGAGCTGCCCCCTCGTGGTCAGTGTGCTCCCACAGAGAGAGTGCTGCTCAGCCAGAAGCCGGGTTCACAGCTGGTGAGCGCAGTGGCGGTGGCGGGAGCCTCTTCCTCCTCCACTGCAGGCGGTGGTAAGGAGCGAGGGGTCCTGGACTGTGAGAGCCCCAGACTGCGAGAGGAATGTCTGACTGCGGCTTAGGCCCGATCCCTGGGGGGGAGTGGGCCTAAGCTGGCAGGCGGACATCCCCCAAGGTGTCCCAGACTGCAAGAGGGCACAGGCCGGGCCTTTAGTTAATTAATAAAAAAGAAAAAAAATCCTGAGGTACTGTTTGAAGAGTAGGTATTAGTAGGTATTAATCTACTATCTCTGTGCTACTCAGGCAGAGAGATAATACCCCCCTTAGGAATGGGGATGGGTTGGATTGAAACAAGACTTAGTGTACTAGGGATGTGGAGAAGATATGGCTGACCTGCTTTTATTCGCTTATTCTACAAATATTTATAAAAGCCTATTATGTGACAAACATTATGCTAGCTCTTGGGATATAAATAAATAAAACACATGTCTTTCCTGTCCCTAACAGAGAAAACCCACACATGTGCTCTCATTGACTATATATATATATTCTTCTGAGACCCCTTTCCTCAGCTTGTGGATGGCTGTCTTCTCCTGGTATCCTTACATCGTCTTCTCTCTGTGTGTCTGTGTCCTGATCTCTTTTTATAAGGACATCAGTCATATTGGATTATGGTCCACCCGAATGACTTCCTTTTAACTTAATTACTTCTTTTAAGGCCTTATCTCTAGCCCTGGCTGGTGTGGCTCAGTTGGCTGGGTGTCCTCCCATGCGCCTACAGCCGATCGATATTTTGTGCTCCCATCGATGTTTCTCTCTCCCCCTCTCCCTTCCTCTCTCTAAAAAGAAAATCAATTAAAAAAAAGCCTTATCTCCAAATACAGGCACATTCTAGGGGTTAGAACTTCAACATGGACTTTGGGGGACACGAGTCCCATAACAACCACCGTCCTCCTCCACCCCCTCCATATTCTCAGTACTCTCCATCCTCCACCCCCTCCATGTTCTCAGTACTCTCCATCCTCCACCCCCTCCATATTCTCAGTACTCTCCATCCTCCACCCCCTCCATATTCTCAGTACTCTCCACCCTCCACCCCCTCCATATTCTCAGTACTCTCCATCCTCCACCCCCTCCATATTCTCAGTACTCTCCATCCTCCACCCCCTCCATATTCTCAGTACTCTCCATCCTCCACCCCCTCCCTATTCTCAGTACTCTCCATCCTCCACCCCCTCCCTATTCTCAGTACTCTCCATCCTCCACCCCCTCCATATTCTCAGTACTCTCCATCCTCCACCCCCTCCATATTCTCAGTACTCTCCATCCTCCACCCCCTCCATATTCTCAGTACTCTCCATCCTCCACCCCCTCCATATTCTCAGTACTCTCCATCCTCCACCCCCTCCATATTCTCAGTACTCTCCATCCTCCACCCCCTCCCTATTCTCAGTACTCTCCATCTTCCACCCCCTCCCTATTCTCAGTACTCTCCATCCTCCACCCCCTCCATATTCTCAGTACTCTCCATCCTCCACCCCCTCCCTATTCTCAGTACTCTCCATCCTCCACCCCCTCCCTATTCTCAGTACTCTCCATCCTCCACCCTCTCCATATTCTCAGTACTCTCCATCCTCCACCCTCTCCATGTTCTCAGTACTCTCCATCCTCCACCCCCTCCCTATTCTCAGTACTCTCCATCCTCCACCCCCTTACATCCTCCTTTCTCCTCCCCATTCCTTCCTTCCGCACTCCTTCTGTGCCTCCAGCTCATACGTAGCCCATCCATCACGCCCATCAATGATCTTGTCCTCACTCATCTGTGGTGCAAGGCTCTGTGGCTGCAGAGGTACAAGCAGTAGAGCCCGCCTTTTACAATCTGGTTAGAGAGAGGAGACTTACATGGGAAAGAATCGATAACAACAGAGCCAGACACTTAGAACCAGGTGAGCTGTGCAGGTGACTGGGTGCGTGCAGGATCCGGGCAGAGAGGAGACCGTGAGGCACGGCAAGCCACCTTCAGGCATCGGTGGGGCATAAACTGAGCGATGAAAAGAGGGAAGAGGCCACCACAGGCAGGAGGAGTGGCGTGAGCCGAGACCAGAGGCAGGGATGTGAGGTGGGTTTGGTCACGCAGCTGCTGTCAGAAGCCACGTGGAGGAGGCTGGGCAAGATGCCGTGGGCCGTGGAGCCCCGGCAGCGTCACTCAGACACTGAGATGAAAGGCCCTGGGTCTGTTTGAGGAAGGGCCACACCATGGATGCGCTGGAGGAGTCCACCCTTTTGGATTGTAGCCAAGAGTTCCTCACCCAATAACTTTATTAGGATGAAACGTGTGACTCATTGGGATACTATAAGACTAGCTTTTTGAATCTCCAGCAAACTTGAGGAGGTAGAGGACCAAAGTCGTATCTAAACCAAGGGGAATAGCAGACAGTTAGATGGCCAGTGCTCGCGACTGCTGCTCTGGAGACCTGGATTCCGGGCTGGCTCTGCCTTCACACAGCTGTGTGATCTTGGGCAAGTCACTTAACCTCTCTGGGCTACATAATCTGTGTTGGACAAAGGGAAGATAGGACTAGATCAGAGGTTTTCAGTGATGAGTAGCCAGAGCTCCAATATGTAAAGCTGATGGAGGTGAAGTGTCAGTTGCTTCACTCCACCCACAATAACCTCCAGGTCCCTGGAGCAAAAGACCTCTGAATTCCTTCAAGCTCTTTCTGTGGGCAGGTGTGGCCCAGTGGTTGAGCGTCGACCTAGGAACCGGGAGGTCACAGTTCGATTCCTGGTGGGGATGTGTGTGTGTGTGGAGTGGGGGGGCGGGTGGCCGATTGATAATCCTCTCTCATCGTTCATGTTTCTATCTCTCTTTCCCTCTCCCTTCTTCTCTCTGAGATCAGAGAGAGAGAGAGAGAGAGAGAGAGAGAGAGAGAGAGAGAGAGAGACACCTAGCTGGTTTGGCTTAGTGGATAGAGTGTCAGCCCACAGACTGAAGGGTCCTGGGTTCGATTCCGATAAAAGGCATGTACCTTGGTTGCAGGTTCCCTGGCCCTGGTCGGGGTACGTGCAGGAGGCAAACAATTGATGTGTCTCTCTCACATCTATGTTTCTGTCTCTCCCTTTCCTTTCCACTCTCCCTAAAAATCAATGGAAAAATATCCTTGGGTGAAGATAAACAAAACAAAACGAGAGAGAGAGAGAGAGAGAGAGAGAGAGAGAGAGAGAGAGAGAGAGAGAGAGAGAGAGAGAAAGAGAGAGAGAGAGAGAAAGAAAGAGAGAGAACAAAATCCTGGATGCCCAGACCACACTCCTGGTCTCTCTCAAGAGTCCTGTGATCCCAGGTCTATTTGTGAGAGAAGAGTAATTGGTTTTAGCTGAGAACCCCCAAAGCTTTCCTAACTTTACATAAAATCCATGACTGTCAATAATACTCATCCTCATTTATTTTTATGCAAAAGTATTTAATAGGTATTGACTGTGGATAAGAACTTTTGCTAATTACCCTAAAGACACAAAAAGAAATCGGGTGTTCTACCCTCTTTTAAAATTTATGACTTTTTTTCTTATAAAAGCCCCACACACGTAAATGTTAGGTTTTTCATTTTAATGTTAATAATAAAGAATATCCCATCAGTTTTACGGGTGTTTTCATGTATCCTCCTATTTTCTACCACACCCCTCGCCAGCACCGGTGAGAAGAGGACGAGTGAAAGTGTTAGAATCATAAATTCCACGAGTTCGGGTACCTGCCAATGAAAACAGTGTGCAAAGTCTGATTGGCTGGGATGCATGTGTTAAAAATGATTATGGGTTTGGGTGGGCTGTGCTCATAGGAATTCAGTGGTTACTTCACCTCCCCACATCCCATGTTGTCCTTGTTTTATATTTTGTTCATATTTAATATCTAAAATATTTGCGGCATCTTTGCTTGTCCTTAACCCACTGAATCTATTCTGTTTCCCTCTTTTCACTACCCTAGGATAAAAGAGGAAGGTTTGCAGACCTGTTGGATGCTAAATATTTGCGGACCACGTTACAGATCTGGGTCATATGGTAGGAATGTAGTTACTTCAGCCCTGGCTGGTGGCTCATTGGTTGCAGTATCTTCTTGTGCACCAAAAGGTTGCGGGTTTGATTCCTGGTCAGGGCACATATAGAAGACAAACCAACCGATGTTTCTCTCTCTCTCTCTTTTCCCCTTCCTCTCTCTCTCTCTCTCTCTCTCTCTCTCTAAAAAAAAAAATCAATTAAAAAACCTATCATAGGTTGAGGATTTTAAAAAGGTAATTATATCAAAATGAGTTTTATAGAAAGCCTACTAAAGTAAATCCACACTGAATGCTACTGGGGAGAAAAACACAAGAAAGACCCCAGCAATCTCATCTTTTTACTAATACCACCAACCAAAGAAGTAAGTAAAATAATTTAAAAGAAAGAGAGAAAGAAAAGAATCCTAATTGTCCACAGTTTTTTTATTTTTTCATCTCAACATAGGACCTCACTTTCTAACCCTTTAAAGTCTGGTTCACCACTACAAATCCACCTACATGCCAAAATTAACGACTGACTGTACCAAGTGTTGGGTGGATGTAAGGTAACAGGAACCATTGAATTCACTGCTGATTAGAGTTCAAGTTAGCACAACCACTTTGGAAAACTGTTTGGAAAAATCTATCACAGTTGAAAATATGCATATCCTATGGCTCAGCAATTCCCCTCCTGGGCTTATACCCAACAGAAATGGGTACATACATTCACCAAAAGACATTTACATGAATGTCCATTGCATTATTTTGTTTGTAACAGGCCCAAACTATAAACAACCCACATGTCCATCAACAACATAATGGGTAAATTATGTTAGATTCATAAAGTGGAATACTGTACAATAATGAAGATGAGAAAACCAGGAATCAACACTTGACATAGCTGAATCTCACAAAGGTGATAATGAGCAAAGGAAGCCAGATGCCCATAATGCATATGCTGTGATCCCACTTATATAAAGATAGAAAATAGGCAAAATGAATCTTTAGGATTTGAATTCAGGAAAATGGTTGTCTATCTGCCTTCTTCTGATATAATCATTATTAATAGGTTAATATGTCTCCCCTTGACACTTTAAAATTTTTTTTAAATACTGTAAATATTTGGAAATCAGCCAAATTAAAGCGACTTTAATAACAAAGGGAGACGTTTTGACTGTTTTCTTTTTAAATATTTAATTATGAAAATTTCCAAACACACGTGTAAGTAGAGAGGATACCAGGATGAACTTGGATTCGCTCATCACCCAGATCTGACGGTCGTGGATATTCACCCTTATTAGCCTCAGCTACATTCTCCTGTGCTGAAGTGTTTTCAAGCAAGCCCCAGGCTTCTGACATTTCATCCCCAGATATTTCATTAAGGCTCAACTACTTGAGGGCATTTTCTTAGATGACTGCAATCCTATAACCACACTGACAAGGGTGATGATCTCCAGGTTACTATCATCCAATGCCCAGAACATGCATGGTTTCCTCCGATTGTCCCCATGTGTCTTTTTCAGCTGGCTTTTGCAACCATTTCTGAAAAACCAGGAGGCTGATTTTTTTTTTCTTGACTTTGATAGATGAACTTTTCTGTATGTTATTTTTATATTTCATCAAAGGCATCTAGTAAAGAATGGGGAGAAAATATAAAGCAAACACAAAAACCATCTGTGGCTCATCATAGCTTGTTAAAGACCCTTTGTGATAGGCAGAATTCTAAAGTGACCCCACGATGACCCCAGCTCCTGCTGATGCAATCAAACTCTAATTCGGGTGCTGATGTGAAGGGGCTGTGAAGATGTAATTAAGATCTCTGGCCTTATCACAGGGAGATGATTCGGATTCGGCAGGTGGGCCCCATCGAATCACTTGCGTCCTTAAAAGTAGAGAAGTTTCTCCAGCTGAGCAGAGAGCTGGAGAAGAGAAAACAGAAGAGGCAGGAGGAGAGGACAGAGAGACTCGAAGCATGAGGTCTCGGCCCCATGCGGCTGGCTTTGAAGACAGGGAGTGAGGGAAGCAGGTAGAAGCTGAGAACAACTGGTCCACAGCCAGCGAGGAAACAGGTATGAGTTCTCCCGCCCCACGGGGCTGAATTCTGCCAACCGTCTGGGTGAGCTTGGAAAATGGATTCTCCCCCTAGAAAGGCCTAGGACCCGCCTACACTTGCACGTTCGCCTCTGAGACTTGGAGCAGAGCGTGAGCCAGACCTGTAGCGCTTCTGACCTCCAGAACTGTGAGATACTGGACCTGTGTTGTTTTAAGCCACAAAGTTATGCTAACTCGTTACAGCAGCCACAGGAAACGAATCTAGGCTTCAAACTCCTTCCCCGCGCCTGTGGGTCCTCCTAACCCGGCTCCTGCTGCTCTTGCAAATCTGTTTCCCACTGTGTGGCCTCCAATCCCCAGATATGTGAGCCGGGGTCCCCGGCCATCCCCACCCCCTCTTACCCCCAGCCTTCCACCTGAAGCCCTTTCACATCTCCCTGCAGCTCTTGGTGGCACCCGCTTTTCTCATGTCCATCTTTTCTCACTCCCAGGCTGGGCATCTCTTTCGCCTACTACGGGGTCATCCTGGCCAGCACCGAGCTGCTGGAGCGGGACCTGGTCTGTGGTTCGAGGTCCGAGTCCGAGGCGGTGGTGAGCGTGGGGGTCTCAGAGGAGAGCCAGAGTCCCTGTTACTGCCACATGTTTGCCCCCTCCGACTACCGGACCATGATTATCAGCACCGTTGGTGAAATTGCCCGTAAGTGTCTCTACGTATGGAGCCTCTCTCTGTTTTGGGTCGGGGACAGGCAACTCAGCCCAGAGGGGAGAAGTGTGACCCTCCGTAGACGCGGCTCCTGCCTGGCAGAACTGAGCATGATTCTGGATCGTGGGATCCCGCTGACAGCCGTCTGCCCGTGTGGTTTGGGGCGGGGAGAAGTCTGGAAGAGCCGAGCTTTGAGTTACGAAATCCTGTCCATTTTAAGATGTATTTGTTTCTTCACATTTAAAAAATATTATTTTTTAATTAATTATTTCAGAGCAGGGAGAGAGAGAAACATCAGTGATGAGAGAGAATCACTGATTGGCTGCCTCTTGCACACCACACACAGGGCAGATGAGCCCAAACCTGGCCATGTGTCCTGACTGGGAATCGAACCGAGACCTCCTGGTTCATAGGTTGACGCTCAACCACTAAGCCACGCCGGCCAGGCTTTCTTCACATTTTAACCTCTCTGAAATTGGGATGCATCTTACAATGGCGTGTTAGATTTTAATTTGCAGTACTGTTTCTGTCTTAGTAGACATAAAATAATGGTAATAACGGTACTTAAATTTCAATGACACCTTGAATTTGATGAAAAACAGTATACCTTTAAAATATAGGCCTAGCAAGTAGGCAATTTACAACACACCTACATGGTAAGCACCCTGGACATGAACAAATCCTTGATACACACCATTCTTGGACCCACGTGGGGAAAGTATGTCGAAGGCTGATGACAGTGTGAGGGTCTCGGCTGGAACACGCACACGATTTGTGACGCTGCTGCTTCCTGAAATGAGGAGGAGGAAGCCATGCCACCCGCCCAAGGTTCCAGAAATGGTCTTTGTCATTTGCTTTCTAGTGAATCCTCTGAACATCCTGGGCATTAATTTCCTGGGCAGACGGCTGAGCCTGTCTATCACCATGGGCTGCACGGCTTTATTCTTCCTTCTCCTCAACATTTGCACTTCAAGGTATTTTCTCTCTGGTTGCTTCAAAGTAATCGAGTTTTGTGCAGTGGTTTTAAGATGGGATCTTCTAACCCAGTGGTCGGCAAACCGCGGCCCGCGAGCCACACGCGGCTCTTTGGCCCTTTCAGTGTGGCTCTTTCACAAAATACCGACTTCTGCGCATGGGCCACGAAGATTCAATCGCACTGTACGTGCACGCCCACACATGGTATTTTGTGGAAGAGCCACACTCAAGGGGCCAAAGAGCCGCATGTGGCTCGTGAGCCACAGTTTGCCAACCACTGGGAGGTCAGGGTCAAGTCTCTTTTCACTCACCAACATATTTAGGATCTTTATACCAAGCTTCCTGGAGAAATGGGCCTCTCATTGTTAACAAATTATCCTGACTATAAGTCAAGATAGTTTAGTCATATATAACATAACATAAAACAACACATACCTGTGGTGTGAAAATTCATTTAACTTTTAATTTGCCGCCCCAGAGTGGCCTCAGTTATAATATAAACCACTTATTCTGCAAACTATCTTCACCATTTTGGGGGAGTAGGGCCAGGCTAGAATGGCACACTTCGGGGAGTGGAGAGGTCAGGGAGCAGGACTGAAGGTTCAAGTCGGGCACCTGCTTTAGGACCCCTCATCGGGCAGCTGGTCATCTGAGGGTGGGCGAGGGCATCTGTAACGCACTTGGCCGGGGCCATGGAAGACACTGCACGTTGCCTTTGGTAACCTTTCTCTTGCTTCCTGTTCCCTAGTGCTGGCCTCATCGGCTTCCTCTTTATGCTGAGGGCTTTGGTGGCTGCCAACTTCAACACCATCTACATTTACACCGCTGAGGTCAGTTTGGGGAAGGGTTGGTTTCTTCAGGGGGTGTAAGCTGAGCTGCTGAGAAAGGATGCCCATCCATAGAGAACGCATCCCTGGCTTCTGTTGACTTTTGATGATTTTCTAAAAACATCCCATTACAATGATGCCAGAAGGTTGATTTGATAGGGAGTTTCCCCTGCTCCCTGAGTCTAGTGCAAGCCAGTGTCTGAGAAGAAAGATAGGACCTCCTCCCTTCTCCCGAGACAGCCTTCATATAAGACACAACCCGCTGGCCTAGCAGCATGCTTTCAGAGAATAGGGCCCCAGCTGCATGTTGCTGTTAAAATGTAGACCTCCCGATTTCCCTCTCTTTTTGAAATTGGGATGTATTTTTCACCTTTATTCCTTTGAAAGGTCACACCCCCTTCGTCTGTCATTTGCTGCATGTAGCTTACATTGAAATTCAATAGTAATATAGTCTTTCTGAATTTACTGAATTGATACATCTACTATATGCAAGGCCCTGCCTGAAGGAGCTAGAGGCTCCTCTCATTAACCCTCACTTTAAAGAGCTAATATCCCTAGAAACGAGCAGTTTCTGGGGAG
Organism: Myotis daubentonii; assembly: GCF_963259705.1. Taxonomy (NCBI): domain Eukaryota; kingdom Metazoa; phylum Chordata; class Mammalia; order Chiroptera; family Vespertilionidae; genus Myotis; species Myotis daubentonii. Next base: position 31,004,763 of record NC_081849.1, on the reverse strand, counting down.
GAAACAGTACTTTACTGGTTTTGTCCTTCAGTGAGCTGGAGAAAGAAGTGCTGTCGGGACTGGTAAACTGCCTTTGTTGCCATTCCTGGACATGTGAAGGCTGTTCAGATTACAGACGTGACGTGTCAGACATGAGAGCCACAGGGAAATATTCTCCCCGCCCAGATAAACATAGGAAATGATGAGATATTTGGCATATACAGACACTTCATTAATTCCATTAACAACATCTTCTGAAATGATTTTGTGAATTTAGAATCAGTGTGTAATATGCTCTGCTTCTAAAGCTATATTTGCAACGTTCAGTTTAACATTTTGGAATGTTTTTTTTCCCTGATACTTATTTTAAAAATCATCTATTATTCTATCTCCAAGAATTGTCAAAATCTGAACAAAAGACTTTATTAATATTATATAGAGAAAAAAAACATCACCATGTATCCAAATCCGTTATTTTCAGGTCCAGTCGGCAGTCTCATTTTCTAGAAAAAGCAAGCAAGCTCCCCTGGGACGCATCCCTCCCCCCCCCCCCCCCCCCCCCCGCCTTCTCCTATAAACATAGCAGTGGCTGCTGAGGCAGGAACACATTTCGCATTTCGCTTTTGCACTTGACAGGTGGTGGCTAACAAGACACGGCCTAGTAAAAGGACTGCGTGCTTTGTTTTAATGAAATGAAAAAAACCTGTTTTTTGAGTGTTGTATAGTATTGAGAGAAAATTCTCCAGAGTTTTTAACAACCACCCTTTTAAATATTCTACCTATAATCTCATTTGTTACATAACATTTGCTTTCTTATTCAACTTTTGCCCGTTCCTATAAGAATTCTGAATTAATGAAGTACAGTTTAATGAGGTTTTACTATAAATGTAAGAAAGTTGCAGAAAGAAAGTAGATTACGTCATAAGATTTTGCAGTGAGAACATAGTGAAGGTGTAGCATATATCTAGCACTGTCTCTTTTTTAAATATGTTTTTATTGATTTTAGAGAGAGGAGAGGGAGGGAGGGAAAGGGAGAGAGAGAGAGAGAGAGAGAGAGAGAGAGAGAGAGAGAGAGAGAAACAGTGATGAGAGAGAAACATTGATAGACCTCCTCCTGCATGTACCCCAACCGGGGATTGAACCCACAACCTGGGCATGTGCCCTGACTGGGAATCGAACCAGTGACCTTTCAGATGGCACTGTTTCTTTATGTAAGGTTTCATTGAATCACTACTTGGGAAGTATTTTCCTTCAGTAGAACCACCCTTATGCATTTTAGCTCTAAGCGGAAATCTGTCTGATTCCAGAGCTTGCTTTTTTAAAATTATATTTTGAATATTCAATTAAACATATAGTTTGGCCCTAGCTGGTTTGGCTCAGTGGATAGAGCATCGGCCTGCAGACTGAAGGGTTCCAGGTTTGATTCTGGTCAAGGGCACATGCCTGGGTTGCGGGCTCGATCCCAGTATGGGGTGTGCAGGAGGCAGCCGATCAATGATTCTCTCTTATCATTGATGTTTCTAACTCTTTCTCTCTCTCCCTTCCTCTCTGAAATCAATAAGACATAAAAAATACATAGTTAGGAATTTGCTCACTTAAAGGATAATTTCTAAGTGCTTATTCTTTTTGTGATAGTTATAAAGTTTAAAAATTCAAAGTAGTGTACCTGGGAAAATGAATGTCTTCGATATTCTATATAGAATCTTTGGTATTTAATGTACAGGTGTGGACAAAAGTAGGTTTTCAGTTGTGAGTATGCTACACACAGTTTTTTCTTGTATTATTACTTATTAATTACTAGGGGCCCGGTGCACGAAATTCGTGCACTGGGTGTGTGTGTGTGTGTGTGGAGGGGGAGTGTCCCTCAGCCCAGCCTGCCCCCTCTCACATACTGGGAGCCCTCAGGCGTTGACCCCCATCACCCTCCGATCGCCTGATTGGCCCCTTGCCCAGGCCTGACGCCTCTGCCAGAGGTGTCAGGCTTGGACAGGGGACCCCATCTCCCCCTGATCACTGGCTCTGACCCCCGCCCAGGCCTGGGGCCTCTGGCCCAGGAATCATACCTGGGCAGGGGACCCCCATCTCCCTCTGATCGCTTGCTCCACCCCCCGCCCAAGCCTGATGCCTCTGACCCAGGCTTCAGGCCTGGGCAAGGGGGCCATCATATCCCCCCAATCCCCAGCTCCGCCCCCCACCCAGGCCTGATGCCTCGGCCAGAGGAGTTGACCCTCATCACCCTCCGATCACCAATCACCGGATTGGCCCCTTGACCAGGCCTGAGGCCTCCGGCAGAGGTGTCAGGCCTGAGCAGGGGACCCCCAGCTCCCCGCGGTTGCAGGCTCCGCCCCTGCCCAGGCCTAACACCTCTGGCTGAGGCGTCCGGCCCGGGCAGCGGGGACCCGCAGCTGCAGTGGCCCCACGATGGTGGGCTTCGCTTTAGGCCCAGGCAAGGGACCCCTAGCTCCCGGGACTGCCAGCTTCGACCGTGCCCAGCTCCCATCGCTGGCTCCACCCCTACTTCCTGCTATCACTGGCCAGGGCGGAAAAGGCACCTGATTGTCCGATCATGGCTGGGGGGCAGGGCAAAGGTGGCCCCAGGGCCCCCCAGCTCTTAGCTCCCCCCTGGGTTTCCGATCACTGTCAGTGGCAGGGGGCTTCTTCCTGCTTTCCCTTTCGCCTCCCTGCATTGTGCCTACATATGCAAATTAACCGCCATCTTGTTGGCAGTTAACTGCCAATCTTAGTTGGCAGTTAACTGTCAATCTTAGTTGGCAGTTAACTGCCAATCATAGTTGGCAGTTAATTTGCATATAGCCCTGATTAGCCAATGAAAAGGGTATCATCGTACGCCAATTACCATTTTTCTCTTTTATTAGATAGGAGGATTGTATTACTATTGGTAGTAATAGTATCCTTACTTATGATTTATCTTTGAGGTAATGAAGGCTGGTAATTTCCCTGCTTTTGCCGACCCCTGTGTACACCAAAGCCTGACCCGGGGAGGGAAGGGCAGGTGAGAAGGAAGAGGCCTGGACTAACTGGTGCTCTGTGTCCTCCCTCCAGGTCTACCCCACCACCATGCGTGCTTTGGGGATGGGGACCAGCGGCTCTCTGTGTCGCATTGGAGCAATGGTGGCACCATTTATATCCCAGGTACACCCAGGAGTCTCTGCAGGAGGGTGGGCCTAAGGCAGGTGGGTAAAGGGGGACCAGGTCCCTTTGGGGTAAGGGTGTAACCAGGATTTCTGTATACTCGGGGAGTTTTCTTGAGATGCCGTTGTTCACTGTTGGGTGAGTTTGGACAGGGAAGGAAGCTAAATACTGCCCCAGCTCCCGTCAGTCCCATGCAGGTGTTGCATTGCGAGCAGGGTTTGGGTTTTGTTGGTGCTGTTGGGAGAGGATGCCGAAGAAATGGGTGACACTAGGGGCTTGTGCAGTTGGATGACAATGGGCTCCACCTGGGGTGCAATTGAACAACAGAGCCGAGGTGCTGGGAGGTGGCCCTGGGCACGGGAGGTCCAGTGCTCAGGCAAATCAGACACAGGCTGGGGATTAGAGGGTTGGGATTTTCAGTCCCACCACCCTGACCTCCCGGGAGGGAAGAGGGGCTGGAGGTTGAGCCTGTGACCAGTAGCCAGGGATTTAGTCCGTCACTCCTGCGTGCTGAAGCCTCCGTAAAAACCCCAAAGGGAGGGTGTGGGCAGCTTCCAGGTGGGGAGCCGGAATGCTGTCTGTGCCATGGGCAGGGCCCCACACTCCACGAGGACAGAAATGCCTTTGTTTGAGACCTCACCCTCTGTGTCTCTTCATCTGGCTTTGGATTCATACTCTAATAACATCCTTTGCTATAAACTGACAATCTAGTAAGTAGACAGGTTTCCTGAGCCATGTGACTTGAGCACATAATCAAACCCAAAGAGGAGTCATGGGAACCTCCGACTCACAGCCAGTTGGTCAGAAGTGCAGGTAAGAACCAGGACTGTGACTGGCACCTGAAGTGGGGGCAGCCTTGCGGGACGGAGCCCTCCGCTGAGGGACCTGATGCCCCCTCCAGGGAGTTAGTGTCAGAACTGAGTTGCTTGGTGGTGTGGAAGAAAACCCCCACCGCACATGGTAATGGGGTGCAGAACCCAAAATAGGGGTGCAGTTTTCAGACAAAAGGTGTTGTCTGGGTTTGGGCTCGGGGGAGCTCTTCAGACAGCAGGGTGTGGTGTCGCTCCTGAACTAATGGGTCAGCCTTCCCTTGGACTTCCCTCCAGCTTCTGTGTGTCAGAATCACCAGGGTAACCAACTTGGTCACATGAACATCCATGACTCCACCCAAAGATTCATTCTGTATGTGGCACCATGTACAGAATTTTGTGTTTTTAACGGGTATCCTGAGTGAATCTGAGACAATGGGCCTGTGGCCCACCCTTTGAGAGGCACGAGGCACCGCCATCAATAGGGAAGATACCAACTGGGAGACTAGCTTCTAATTTCACTTAATTCTTTGCCGCCTCTTCATCCTTTCCCTCCTTCTCCTCTTTGCTTTCTTTCTCCTCCTCTATCTTTCCCTCCTCTTCTTCCTCCTCCTCCTTTTGCCCTGAAACAGACTATTAAACCAAGTATAGTGTTTGCATCTTAATTAGTAAAATGTTTACATACTTAGTGACTATATTTATAAATTTTTAAATCTCTTTAAAATGAATGTTTCAAGATGTTTAGTAGTTAAAAACTTTAATGGTATAGAATAATAGGAGTTGTGGGTTATATAGTCCAAGAAAATAGAAAAGGGGAGATTTGGTTACAAGTATTAAAGCCTCAACAAATGTAAGTGGGACCAGTACAGGCCCCTTACCAGTAGATCAGGCACCGCCTTCCCACTTATTCTGGGAAATGGCAAGAGGTCAGGTGCCTTGCGGGGCATGCCTAGGTTCCGCGGAGTCAGGCCTGCGGGTGCTGCTATGGATGGTTGAGGTCCTTCCTGCATGTATGTATCCTTGGACTTCACACCCAGTTTTGCATTCTAGGCCCCTCTAGGCATGGCCGCGTAGCTGTGGGGACTATAGGGTCTGGGTAACACAAGTAAGACTGTTTTCATGGCCAGGCCTAATTAACATGGTGCCACATCAAAAGAAACTCAGTCCAGCATCCTATCAAAGCACTGAAAACATTTTAAATCTTTACAAAAGCCCCTTAAAGGGGTGTCCATGGGGAAGTGCATTCGTAACTCCCAGCAAAACCTTTCAAAATCCTCTTTGCCTGCCTCACTCCTGTTGTCACCAATGGTGTGGCAATTGCACCATCTCCAGCCTTATCCCCTCAAACTCATCACCTCTCAAAGTTCAAACTCCACCGAACGCCGCCTGAACTAGCTCTTCTCTGGCCCCTCCTACAGCCTTCCAGAGCTCTCGCTGTCTCTTGAGCAGCTCTGTGCTGCTCCTCACTGAAATCATATAGCCTCTCAGGATTCAAAGAAAGCTGGCTACACAGAGTCTCTTTGTTAGGAGTCAGGGTTTCTTCACTTAAGAACCTATTGTGGTGACTCATTCGACAAGCTGTTTTTGGAGGAATCCTCTACAACTTCCAGATGCCCTCATACAGTTTGCCAGTTAGACCACCACAAAGGACTCCATTATAGAATAGAATGGAATTTTATCTCAGTCCCACATTCAATCAGCACTTCCTGCACACTTACCCTATGCCTGGCATCGCTCTGGTTCTACTTATTTGTTAATATCACGTGGTAATCCGGTTGCCGTCACATTGCAGCTTGAAATTAGCATGGTGGTAGTTGAGACCGAAGTATGAAGAGTTGACAACTTGTAAAGGGAAATAGCATTTCAAGTAGGATGGCAGCTGATACAAAGACCCAGAGATGGGACAGATATTGGTTGTTCCAGGAATAGGGTCTGGCTTTGGTGAGCAAAGTGGAGAGATGTGCAGGGGAGATTGTCCCTTACAGATGTGTTGAGGACTTTGGATTTTTTCCCTCAGGAGTAATGGGAAATAATTTAAGGGTTTTAAGTGGGTGAGGGACATAATCAGTTTTGCATTTTATTTTTTTTTAAATATATTTTATTGATTTTTACAGAGAGGAAGGGAGAGGGATAGAGAGTTAGAAACATCGATGAGAGAGAAACATCGACCAGCTGCCTCCTGCACACCCCCTACTGGGGATGTGCCCACAACCAAGGTACATGCCCTTGACCGGAATTGAACCTGGGACCTTTCAGTCCGCAGGCCCACTCTCTATCCACTGAGCCAAACCTGTTAGGGCCAGTTTTGCATTTTAAAATGCTCTGGTTGCTTATATAGATAGTGATTTGGGGGATGGGTGGCAAATTGACAAGGGTGGAACAAGCTTATAATAAGACTCTTAATTTCACATCGCCATGTACTATTCACATGAAAAGGGAGATTTCAGAATTCTAGAAAAACCCTTTCTCTTATAGGGTAAAGATATAGGAAAAGACTATATAAAAAATTTAAATTTCTGCACCAAAAAAAATTTACCATAGTTAAGGATGAAAGACAAACCTTGATCTTTCAAGGGTCTCAAAAAAAACTCTAATTGAATTGTCACAGCCGAGCTATGATTTTCTTGTCTTATCAAATACCTTTTCTCCAAAAGCATGAAAACCCAGTCCGTCAATGCAGAAGATGGTTCACAGAGCTTCACAAGTTAACGGGAAGGAAGATAACTGCCGGGAGCCGGTCCATCCTTGCTGTTTCAAGGGACCTGGCATATATAGCATACGGTTCTTAATATGTTTGCTCACCTTCTTGGCAATATGTGTTTTAACCAAGGTCACCTCTCCGAGAAAGGTTGAATCCCCAGGTAGGGATTTTACCCTGAAGTTAGGGAGGGGATGAAACTCCTTAACTAAGTGCCAGGCAGGTAGTTAATCCCTTTAACTATGAACAATCATGCTTAAACTACATAATCTTTTCTCCCTGGAATGGAGATAAGAAACGCCCTAACCTTTGTAATAGAGATTGATAGGATTGAATGAACTGGTATAAATACAGTTGTAACAAGACAGAAACACTCAGAACTCAGAACACAGAACTAAGGACACAGGGCTTGGAAGACAGGACCAAGAGAGACAGAGCCTAGGCACAGAACCTACACAGAACGTTCTCTAGAGACAGAAGAACTTCGCTGGCGAGAGCATGCTGGAGGATCCTGGAGAGGGACTGGCCTCGGAGCCTAGAGACAGAGCCTAGCGGGAGAACATGGCAAGGGATCCTGGACTGAACCTGACTACAGAGATTGGCAGGAGAACCTGACTGGAACCTGGACACTGAACCTGACTGGAGAGCCTGGACAGAACCTGGCTGGAGAACCTAGCGAGGGGACATGGCTACAGAACCTCGCTGGAAATCCGAAGCAGAACCTCTCTGGAGATCCGGGCTGGAGATCCTGGCTAGGCTGCTGATCAACTGAACGCTGTCTCCGTGACATTCCTTCTTCGCCGACTCCGTCCACACCTTTGGGGACCCCTGGACCTGCTGGGGCTGGACCCCGGCAGATAACATTCAGTTTCTATTTCCGTAAATAGACATAAACGTATTGAGGAACTGTACAGCGATAAACCTGGGAACTAGTTAAAGTGGTTAGGACAACTTTTGATTGGTAAATGTGCTGTCATAGGGAAAAGAGTCCAGTGTGAACTGAATTCAACGTTGATGTGACCAGAGGTGACTGATGTTTTATTTTTATTTATTTATTTATTTTTTTTTTATTTCACCCTTTATTTTTCTGCCATAAAGTTAAGATATATTACTTAAATTGGACTTAAAATCTTCAGATTCTTTTGGTTGTGTAGGGGAGAAAAAATAATTTTCCTTCTACTTTTCTGAATTTTGGGCTGAGAACCCCTTTCCAGGGGAGTTCTGCTCTTCCCGGCTGCAAACCCTCTCACCAGCTGAGCAATTTCGCCAATTCGGTGTGAGTGTTACTAGCTTCAGCTTCCATTTGCTCCGGGACACGACCTGGGACACGTCTGCCTATATCGCCGCCATCTTGGTTCTCCGAGGTGACTGATGTTTTAAAGAGAGGATGGGGGACTAGGATGGCAGGATCCGCAGAGTCAGGGAGGTGAGAAATTGCAGAAAGCAGGAAGGGAACTTGGTCCACGCGAGACCCAGACAGGAGCCGTACATTCACGCATCCCTGGAACAGACAGCAAATTCTTGTGGCAGCCCGAGTCATCGCCAGTAGGCGCTGTAAGGGGGCTAGAGTTGTCCCAGGGATGCGGCCTTGAACTGTTAGGAACGATGTTAGTGTTTATTCGAGTCTTTATAGACCAAGGTTGAGGCCTAGGTGAGAAGAGGCTCAGAGGAGCCTGGCCAGTGTTAGGTCGCCAAAGGGCGAACGCATGAGGCCAGAATGGTGAGGGATCACGAATTTATTTGATCATACGCACGCCAGGTGGCTGAACCTGGATGGCTCCAGCACCCAGTGACGGGAGACAGCGGTTTTTAAAGGACTTTTGGCGGGCTTTTTCTGGGCGGGGAATTCTCTGTGCAGGTCTGAAGGGGAGAGATAATGGAATGTGGTCTCAGCAAGTAAAGTATAGCCTCAGCAAAAGGGAATGTCCATGGTGAAATGCCCTGGAAAGTCAGTTCCTGGGGGGAGGGGTATCAATTCAATTGCTCGATCAAACCTAACAGCTAGGAGTCTTTGTCAATGTCAAGTGTGGTTCATAAATATGTTTGTGTTTGTTGTACTTTCCGTGACTTAAGAGATTTCCAAAGGCAATTTTTTCTATCATGCTGAAAACAAATAAAAACTAAAATGAAAATTTCACTACCTAATACTTTACTAGAGATAACAAATACAAATATTTCAATGAGGCTCTTTCAATATATTTAAGTACTAGTGCCCCGGTGCACGGATTTGTGCACATTGAAAGGGAATTAATAAGAAGGTGGCCAGCAGGGCAGGACTGGGTGAGACAGGCTGGACACGCCCTGGAGCCAATCTCCCACAGTCCTTCCTGAAGCCGCGCTGGGGCTCGAAGGGTGTCTGCAGTGTGAGCGGGGTCCCTCTGGCCGGTGGGGTCCCTCAGCCTGGCCTGCAGGGATCAGGCTGAAACCGGCTCTCCAACATCCCCTGAGGGGTCTTGGATTGCAAGAGGGAGGTTCTCGGGTGACGCATCTTGGAATCAGGCTCCCTCCTCTCTGGTTCTGGGGTGTGTCACCCGAGAACCTTCGCTGTCAAGTCACGGCAGCTCGGCAGCTCCTGCGTTGAGCATCTGCCCCCTGGTGGTCAATGTGAGCCATAGCTACCGGTCAGAGTGTCTGCCCCCTGATGGTCATTGTGCATCATAACTACTGGTCAGACTGTCGCTTAGCCTTTTATATATATAGATATATGCATATATATTTACCCAAATTTGATCATAGTTCATTAGTTCATATACTTTTTTAATTGAGATATAATTGACATTATATGACATTATATTAGTTTCAGGTATACAACATAATGATTTGATATATATGTATTAACAGAATAATCACCTCAGTAAGTCTAGTTAACATCCATCACCACTCATTTTTCTTTTCTTGTGATGAGAATTTTAAGATTATCTTAGCAACTTTCAAGTATAGAATACTATATTGCTAACTATACTCATCATGCTGTATGTTATAGCCCCAGGATTTGTTTATTTTATAACTGGAAGTTTGTATCTTTTCACACCCCCCCTTACCCACTTTGCCGCCTTCCTCAAACTCCCCACCTCCAGCACCTCTTGTAACCCTCAGTTTGTTCTCCGTATTTGAGTCTGTTTCTATTTCTCTCCTATGCAATTTGATGTGGGTTTTTCTCTTGTGCCTGATGTGTAGGAGGTGTTCAGCTAGCTTTGGGGTTTTTTCCAGAGGAAACTGTTGCATGTGTGACTGTAGGTTCAGTGTGTCAGGGGAGGAGGGGAGTTCTGAACCTTCATATACTTTCTATAGTTTGCTTTTTGCACTGAAAAATACATTGTAGACAATTTTTCATGTCAATAAATATTAAAAAAATGCCTTTCAAAAGTTACCTTTCAATTCCTTTATCTGTTCCATTTTGAATATCTAGACCAGGGGTGGGAAAACTTTTTGACTCGAGGGCCACAGTGGGTTCTTAAACTGGACTGGAGGGCCGGAACAAAAGCATGGATGGAGTGTTTGTGTGAACTAATATAAATTCAAAGTAAACATCATTACATAAAAGGGCACGGTCTTTTTTTTCAATAGTTTTACCCGCGGGCCGTAGTTTGCCCACGGCTGATCTAGACTATTTCAGATACTTTTTTATTATAAACAACAGTAGTGAGCATCCTTATGCTTACATTTTTTTAATGTTTTCATATATATATTGATTTCAGAGATGAAGAGAGAGATAGATAGAAACATCCTCTCCTGGGAATCAAGCCTGAAATCCAGGCATGTGTCCTGACCGGGAATTGAACTGGCGACCTCCTGGTTCATGTGTTGGCACTCAAACACTGAGCTACATTGGCTGGGCCTTGGGCCTTACATTTTTATCTAGCTATGCAGTTATCTCCTTTGGACAAATTCCTAGAAATTGGATTGGTAGGTCAAAGAGTCCGTTCATTTTCCATTTTGGTATATTGTGCTAAAATTCCCTTTAGGAAAGTTGTACCAATGCCTAAGAGCCCCACTATTTCACATACTTGCCAACTGGTTTTGTTAGTCTTTTCATCTTTGCCAATCTCACTGTCCATAAATGGTATCTCTTTGTTATTATAATTAGTATTTCTTTGATAAGGAATGAACCTGAATTGTTCTTTTCATATTTTAATTGGGTGTTTCATGTTTTTTTTAGCTTGCCCATTCAGGTCCTTGCCTGTTTTTCAATTCAGTTTTTAAAACACTAACCTGTAAGAGTCCTTCATATACATAAAGGATTTTAACTATTTTTCTGTCATGTTGCAAATATTAACCCCTCCCAACTTTCCAATTTCTTTCATTCTTGTCTATGTTCTTCTTTCTTTAGGTTTTTATACGTTTAGACTTTTCAATATTTTTCTCCACAATTTCTGGGTTCTATGGTAAGGATTATGAAAATCCACATCTGTCGCTTCTAGTCCAGTGGTTCTCAACCTGTGGGTCGCGACCCCTTTGGCGGTCGAACGACCCTTTCACAGGGGTCGCCTCAGACCATCCTGCATATCAGATATTTACATTAAGATTCATAACAGTAGCAACATTACAGTTGTGAAGTAGCAACGAAAATAATTTTATGGTTGGGTCACAACATGAGGAACTGTGTTTAAAGGGCCAGAAGGTTGAGAACCACTGTGGGGAGAGGACTAAACTTAAGGTTAAACTTATTGAAGCATAATGTCCATGTAAAATGCTTCATAATCATAAGCGACAACTTAACCAATTTTCACAAAGTGAGTGAATCCCAGAAATCCTTGACATGCCTTCTTCTAGGCCATTGAAGTATTTATTCATCAAAGGGTGAAGTCTCGTTCAGGAAACGGCTCTCTGATTTCCCAAATGGCAGGCCAGTTGTCCCTACACTATTTATTGAATAACCTAGTTTTTACTCTTCAATAGAAATGTCTGTTTGCTCATATTCCCACAATTCCTTGGTCTATATTTAGTCTCACTATTTTAGTCCATTGATCTGTCTGGTATTGTCACTGTCATATGATATTGCTGAATGAAATTTATAGTACAATATCAAAACTGGCTGCAAAAGCACCACCTCACTGCTCTTCTCAGATATACTTTAGAATCATTGTTACATTCTGCCTCCCTTGTCTGCCCAAAATCTATTAAGATTTTATTTATGTATATATTTTTAAAAATATATTTTTATTGATTTCAGAGAGGAAGGGAGAGGGAGAGTTAGAAACATCAATGATGAGAGAGAATCATTGGTCGGCTGCCTCCTGCACACCCCACACTGGGGATCAATCCCACACCTAGGCATGTGCACTGACTGGGATTTGGATTGCGACCTCCTGGTTCATAGGTTGATGCTCAACCACTGAGCCACACCAGCCGGGCCCTATTAAGATTTTAATTGTTAACTTGTTAAATGTATCAGTTAATGTAGTAAAAATGGACTTCTTTTTAGTGTTGTCTTTCTAAGATTATGGTTTGTGTTTCCATTTGTTTGGTGTTCCTTCTACAACCCTTGCTGAGATTTTATTGTTTCTTAAAATAGATCCTGCATGTCTTGTTTATTCTTAGGCATTTTATGTTTTTTTCATTGTTATTATGAATAGATTTTTTTCATTATAATTTCTAGTCTAACATTCTAACAAGTAATTTGTATTTAGAGAGGCTATTGAGTTTTGTTTGTCTATTGATTTTTAAAAAGCCAGCTCATTCTGGATGGTTTTTCATTTGAGCTGAGTTTTTCAGATTTATAATTGTATCCTGTGATTTTATTTCTCCATGTCGAATCCTTCTACTTGGCATTTTAATGTGCTTATGGTTTCATAGCTTACAAAATGTAAACTCAACCCTGTTAACTATCTCTTTCCAGCCAAATTACTTAAGAGGGTTCCTTCTCTTCACTGTTCTCATTTCCTTCTCCCCACTCGCACTGCCACCTCTGCAGCCTGGCTGCAGCCATCCCCACTCTACCACAATGAATCTTGGCAGGGTCTCTGAGAGACCTCCACATCTCTAAATCCAAACGTTGTGTTAGTCCCCCATTTCATGTGACCTCTCCCTCACTTTAGGGACTGATGGCCATGCCTTTGTTCTCTAGCCCCTTCCCATGCCAACCATCACCTTGCCCTCTGGTGGTTTTCTTCCTACATCTTCGGCTATTCCTTCTCTATCTCTTTGTAGTATATTATCCTCTACTCTACTTTTTGAGGATTCTTATCACTCAACATTAGACCCTCATCTTTTCATATTTTACTCTCCACTTAGATGATTTCACCTGTTTTTATTTTAGTTATCAACTATGTGCTCATGACTCCCAAATTTATCTCTCTAGAGTAGGCCTTTCTTCTGACCTGCAGTTTCATACATCCAGTCACCTCTTCAACATTTCCATTTGAATGTCTCAAAATCATCTTAAATTTGGCATGTCCAAAATTCAATCATGACATTTCTCCCCAAACCCACACTTCTTCCAGTTTCCAACCTGGAGTTGTCCTCTATTCCCTTCTCTTTTATCATCATATTCAATCCTCAAACCATTGGCTTAACATCCCAATAGATGCTGGATCATCACCCTATCTACTTTTCCACCACCGGCATCACTCTGATTGAAACTACCATCACCTGTCATTGGACTGCTGATAGAGTCCTGACTGGTCTCCTTCTGTGTGCTCTTCCTCTCATTCAACTCATTTTCTTTACTGCATCCATGTAGATCTTCTGTTATTCTTGTGCTTATAACCCTTTTTTGTATTGCTCCTTCTCTTCCTCATAGACAAAGACCAAAATCCTCAACATGATTTATAGGGCTCTACCACTGAGAGGCTGTTGAGGCCCCCATCTGGTACTCTTCCCTGCTGTTTACTTAGCTATAAACAATCTGGTTCTTGTAGTTTATTAAAACCACCACAAATTCCATCCCCCCCCCCCCCCGGGGTTTTCTCAATTGCTGGTACTGGAAACCCTTATCCCTTCCTACTCCCTCTCCACCTCCCCCCCCCCCCCCCCCCCGTTAGCTATGATTCAAGAAAGCCCTCCCTCTTGCCCTAAACGAAGTTTGGTCTCCCTGTTAAGAGCTCTTTTAGCACTTTGAGATTTTCCTTCATGTTGCTTATCAGATTGTAGTTGCCTATTTATCAGACTAAAATCTATCTCTCCCAATAGACTTTAGGCCCCATGGGGACAGGGATGTGTGCATATTTTGCTAATTTCTTTACTCCTAGCTCATTCTCCAGGACCTGGCATATATAGTGGGTACTCAGAACATTTTGTGAGTGATGTTTCTAACTGGCCACTTTGTATAAAGAAAATGAATTTATTTTTCCTATTAATTTTGTATCCAACTATTTTATTGAAATATCAGGGATCAGTTTGGGTCCTCAGAGAAGCAGCTGCCACCATGGACTTACATATGCAAGAGATTTACTGGGAAGTACCTGGAAGGGGGAATGGGAAGGAGCAGGAGTGGGCAAGGAGAGCCTTCAGGTCATGCTGCAGGTGTGACAGCAGAGGACCTCATTTAGCCAGTGTTTTCCTCTTTCAGAGAAGCACTGAGTTTTATGTGCCCGTATTTTATTTATAAATGTTGAATCAATGCACATAGATGACATGGTGGCTGGGTTTTGTTTTGTTTTGTTTTGTGTGTGTGTGTGTGTGTGTGTGTTTTTCCTAGGTTCTCATTGTCATCCAGGTTTCATAAAAAAGAAATAAACGTTTCTTCTTTCCCTGGACTCTGTTCCTTAGAAATTTGGAAGAACTGGCACTTTTGAGGCTGTACTTGTTAGTCACTTTTTTGGGGTTGTTTCTGTTGGTTTTATATCTGGGAGTAAATGTCAGGAAACATTTTTATTGAATATCGAATTATTCAAATTTATAAGCAAAGAACTGGGGGTAGTATTTTTATGGCTGTCTTCATCCTCTGTATTAGTGATTATTTCTTTCACATTCTTAATTCCATGCTTTTAGGATTTTTTCACTTTAAAAATTGTTATTTTTAAAAATATATGTTTTTATTTATTTCAAAGAGGGAGAGGGAGATGGAGATAGAAATATCAATGATGAGAAAGAATCGTTGATTAGCTGCCTCCTGCATGCCCCCTACTGGGGATGCTAGCCCACAACCCAGACCTGTGTCCTGCCTGGGAATTGAACTGTGACCTCATGGTTCAATATACCAGGGGTAGGTCGCTGCTCAACCTTTGAGCCACATCGGTGGGCTATGATTTTTCACTTTCATAATTAGCTTTATTTTTTTCTAAAATAGCTCTTGGATCAATTTATCAAGTCTGCCTGTTTCTGTTTTTAATTTATTCATTTAGGCTTTTGTTTTTATGAATTCTTTTACACTAATTTCATAGGTTTATTAGCTTTTTATTTTACTTCTTGGGTCAAAAGTACAGTTCAGTGTTTATTTATATTAACAAGGTTTACAATCATTTGGGGATTTTTTTCTAAATATAAAAATATGTTTGTTGTAAAACTTCAAATACAGAAATGTAGAACCAAGAAAGGAAAAATTCCTTGTAATTTGATCACCAAAGATAACAACTGTCTCTCTTAATAGTTTGGGGTATATTCTTCCAAATGCTTTTCTAGGCATATATTTTTCTCTCTTTTGGTGTGCCTGTGCACCAGTAGTAGTATTTGTATACATGTAAATGTGCATATGTATCGTTTATATTTGCGGTGTATGTATTATATACACACAGATGTATGTATAAGTGTAGATATACTTTTTACTTAGTTACATACATGTTTCAGGTCTCCGAGGGAGCAGGACAGACCTCTCACAGATCTGAAATGGCCTGAGGGCAAGGAGAGCAGATTGCCTGGGGTTTCTATTTTGGTTAGATGGAGAGTTCCCACGCTAGGGCAGGGGCTTGTGTAATTCAAATCTCCTGTCAGTGCCATAGGAAGGAGCACTCAGGCTTTTTGTAAGTTTGTCCAGAAGTTGGAGAACAAGGGAAAGTGAGGAGGGTGAAGCTTAAGGCGTCAGTAGCCATCAAATAAATGTGTTTACATGTTTTTGCTGTGTTTTTACATGTATGTGAGTGTGTATGTAGACAGGCCCGTGTATAACACCTACCCATACATCTATCAATCCCTCTCTCTCTATATATATATATGTATATATATATGTATATATATGTGTGTGTGTGTGTGTGTGTGTATATATATATATATATATATATATATATATATATATATATATATATATATAGTATTGCAACTGCCTTTCCTCATTGTTTCATGTTAGTACATGTAGATCAACCTCATTCTTTTAATTAGGTGCATAGATCTCCACTGTGTGGATGTCACATAGTCAGCTATTACCTTGTTTATGAGTAAGTTGCTTCTGTGTTATTTCTCTATGGTTTTACAATGGGACAACGAACATCATGCACCCTACATTTTTGCACATGTGCAACTGTATTAAGTCATTCAACACATAGCCATTGAGCTCCTTTATGCTCTAGATACTGTACAAGTGAAGGTTCCAGATTCTTTGAAATTACACTATATGGTAAATGAACATGGGACAGCTTATTAATATGTCAAATATGAGTAATGCTACGTGCTATGCAAACATATAATACAGGGAAAGGAGACAGTGATGAGGGTGGTCTGCTAATACAGGGTGGTGGGGAGGGCCTCTACAATAGGACACAGACATGAGAATGACTGGGATATGTCTGAAGGAAAAGCAGAATTTTTAGAAAAGCTCTACTGGGTAATTTTTAGGTCAAAGGGTGTACATATTTTAAATTGTGATGATCTTGTCAAATTTCATTTTTAAAAAATTTATGTATTTCATGATATTAACCATTCTTAAACAAGCATCCCTATTCCATCCATCATCACCAAAAGGGATAGTGCAGGCGCGGTTGCCAAGTGGTAATGCATCGGTCTCGCAAAAGGGATAGTAACCTTTCCTTTTAAGCCTTATTAATATGGTACAAAATACATTGTGTCATCTTAATCTATAATTTGTTCATTTTTAGTAAAGCTGAGCACCTTTTATTATCCATTCGTATTTTTTTGGTAAATTGTTTAATATGATTTGCAGTTTTTCCACAGGCTATTAGCCATTTATTACTATAATGCAGATATTTATTGTTTGCGGTTTACTTTTTGATCTGTGTATTTTTTGGGGGATGCAAAATTTACAATATTCTTTTACCAACTGTTTTCATTGAGTGAATTTTGTGTGTCATGCTTAATGGCCTCCATCACTTGCTTATCCATATTTCTAAAACACTGAAAGTCAGTTTATGCTTACGGCCTGAAATTAGGGTCCGGCTTTAAAAAGGAACAGAACAGTGCCTAGCATAGCTGGTTGTTCCCAGGCCATTAATCATCCCTGTGTTTGGGCTCATCTCAGTTGACTTACTATTATAATAAACCAAATTTCCATAGGTTCTTGGATCTATTCTGGTATCAATCACACTGCTAATGTCTGAAACCTTGTTTAATGCCTCTTAGGCTAAAAGCCTCCCTCAGACTCTCCTATATCCCAGACATGTTTACACATTTTTTTTTCTTTCAAATTAATTACAGAAACAATTTTTCCCCAAAATTGATTTTTAAAAATCCTAGTGGGATTTTGATTGAAAATCCATTAGCGTTAATTACTTTGTTTTTTAAAAAATATATGTTATTTATTTATTTATTTTTAGAGACAGTGGAAGAGAGAGTGATAGATAGAAACATCCATGATGAGAGAGGAACATCATTGATTGGCTGCCTCCTGCACACCCTCCACAGGGGATTGAGCCCGCAACCTGGGCATGTGCCCTGACTGGGAATCGAACCAGTGGCCTCTTGGTTCCTGGCTTGATGCTCAACCACTGAGCCACACCAGCCGGGCAGTGTTAGATTACTTTTGGTGAGAATTATGTTATAAAATAAAAAAATACTGTTTTTCCAAGAATTAGATTTATTCAAATGTCCATGCCCTTAAGAGTTATAATTTTCATGCCATACATTTCTTTTTTTAAAATATATTTTATTGACTTTTTACTGCGAGGAAGGGAGAGAGTTAGAAACATCAATGAGAGAGAAACATCGATCAGCTGCCTCCTGCGCACCTCTTACTGGGGATGTGCCCGCAACCAAGGTACATGCCCTTGACCAGAATCGAACTTGGGACCTTTCAGTCCACAGGCCGATGCTCTATCCACTGAGCCAAACCAGTTAGGCCTATTTCTTAAATTTATTCCTAGGTATTTTTTGTTCCCTTTAGCTGTGTCCCACAAACCTAATATTGTTGTATTTTCATCACATTCAGTGTATTTTTTATTTTTATTTTTGAGACTTCCTTGACCCACAGTTTAAACGTTTTTGGAAGTTTTGCTGTTATCTTTATTTGTAGCTTAATACCATTTTAATCAGAGGACCCATTCTATAATTTTAATTCTTTAAAATCTCTTGAGGTTTATTTTATGGCCCAGCATATGGTCTGTCTTGGTGTGTGCTCCACAGGCTAGAAAAGAATGTATCTTCTGCTGTTGCTGTGTGTTCTATTCCAATCAAATTCTGGTAGCTGAAGTGTCATCTTGTGTTTTTGTTTGTTTTTTATATCCCTGCTTATTTTTTTTTTATTTTTTATTTTTTATTGATTAAGATATTACATATGTGTCCTTGTCTCCACGTTACCCTCTACCCCCCCCCCCCCCCCCCCCCGCTCATGCCCTCACCCCCCCCCCCCCCCCCCGTTGTCCATGTCCATTGGTTAGGCCTATATGCTTGCATATAAGTCCTTTGGTTGATCTTACCCCCTTACCCCTACCCTCCCCTACCTTCCCTCCAAGGCCCGGCAGTCCAATCAATGTCTCTGGATCAGCCCTTGTTCATCAGTTTATGTTGTTCATTATATTCCACAAATGAGTGAGATCCTGTGGTATTTATCCGCTCTCCAGTTCCATCCATGCTGTGGCAAATGGTAAGAGTTCCTTTTTCTTCTTCCTCTTCTTAAAGAATACCTTTCAGCATTTCATATAATGCTGGTTTGGTGGTGATGAACTCCTTTAGCTTTTTCTTATCCGTGAAGCTCTTTATCTGACCTTCTATTCTGAATGATAGCTTTGCTGGATAAAGTAATCTTGGTTGCAGGTTCTTGCTATTCATCACTTTGAATATTTCTTGCCACTCTCTTCTGGCCTGCATGGTTTCTGTTGAGAAATCAGCTGACAGTCGTATGGGTACTCCCTTGTAGGTAACTGACTGTCTTTCTCTTGCTGCTTTTAAGATTCTCTCTTTATCTTTTGCTCTTGGCATTTTAATTATGATGTGTCTTGGTATGGTCCTCTTTGGATTCCTTTTGTTTGGGGTTCTCTGCGCTTCCTGGACTTGTAAGTCCATTTCTTTCACCAGGTAGGGGAAGTTTTCTGTCATTATTTCTTCAAATATCTTGCCCTCTCTCTCCTTCTGGCACCCCTATAATTCTGATGTTGGTACGCTTGAAGTTGTCCCAGAGGTTCCTTACACTATCTTCATATTTTTGGAATCTCTTTTCTTTTTTCTTTTTCGGTTGGGTATTTTTTGTTTCTTTATATTTCAAATCTTTGACTTGATTCTTGGGATCCTCTTGTCTGCTGTTGGATCTCTGTAAATTATTCTTTATTTCAGTCAGTGTATGCTTAATTTCTAGTTGGTCCTTTTTCATGTCCTCCATGGTCTCACTATACTTATTGAGGGATTCATTAAATTTATCGGCGGTTTCCATAAAATTCTTGAAAAACCTTATAAACGTGGCCTTGAACTCTATATCCATTTCTGCCATTTGTGACCTGTTTCTTTGTCTCCGCATTTTGGCTGCTTCCCTGTGTTGATAGAGTGGCCCTGCGCGCCAGGTGTCCTGTAGGGCCCAGTGGCTCAGCCTCCCCAGTTACCTGAGGTGGACACTCTTGGTGCACTCTTGGTGCCTTGGTTGTTGTAGGATCACTGGGAGGAATTGACCTCCAGGCCAATTGGCTGTGAGAATCAGCTGTGTCTGAAGTGGGAGAACTTCTGTGCTGAAGACACCCTTCTGGGGCAAGACTTGCTTCAGTGGGGCTTTGGTGCTCACTGAGTCTGCTCCCTGAGTCTGCCCCCTGAGTGTGTCCCTTATGGATCTGAGGAGTTGCAATCTGGATGGGCCCCCTCTGACCACTGGATACAGTGGCTCCTGGATCTAAGGAGGTGCTGATTCAGCCTCTGCCTGAGGCCACACAGCAGGAGCCAGGAAGAGGCTCAGCTGTGAAGCAATGCAAGCCGCTGCGGGACCTTGGGCCTTCTCTTGGAAGTTCCGGGTCTGCCTGGCTCCGCTGCAGTTAGGTACATTCACATGCAAAAGCCTCTGCCGCAGCCTGGGTGGGGCGGGGTCTCAGGGAATCAAAGGGCGGAGCAAAGAGCTATGGCTGATTCTCCGCCCAGCCCTAAGGAGTCCCGAGTCTCAGTGACCCGATAATTACTGCAAGCACCTCTGAGGGAAAGCCGCCCTCAAGTTCGCCCACTGCCCGACAGTGCAGCTTCTCCCCGTATGAGTCCTGGGTCCCCAGAGACTTCCCGGAACCGGAGTTCAGAGCAGTCGGGAGCTTGTGATTCAAAAAGACAGCCGCGTCCTCAGGTGCCACCCTCTTTCCGCTCCGCGCTCGCACAAGCCACTGTACCTCTGCACTTCACCTCCGCAGCTCCTCTGGCTCTCCGTGTGCTTTTCTTTCCTTCTAGTTGTAGAATTTACACTCAGCCAGCTTTCCTGTTTTTCTGGATGATGTTCGCTCTGTCCTTTGCGGTATTTTTCAATTGTTGTGGGAGGCGACAATTTCCCGGTGTTTATCTATGCTGCCATCTTAGTTTTTTCTTCTATCCCTGCTTATTTTGTATTAGTTCTATCAAATGCTGAGAGAAAGGCACTGAAGTCTCCAACTGCATGTGGATTTATCTTTTTCTCCTTTCAGTTTTTACTAGATGTATTTTAAAAATATATATATTTTTATTGATTTCAGAGAGGAAGGGAGAGGGAGAGATAGAAACATCAATGATGAGAGTATCATGGATCAGCTGTGTCCTGCATGCCCCCCACTAGGGATTGAACCCACAACCCGAGCATGTGCCCTTGATCAGAATTGAGCCCAGGACTTTCCAGTCCAGAGTCCATTGTTCTATCCACTGAGTCAAAGCAGCTAGGATTAGGCATGTGCTCTTGACCAGAGACCCGTCAGTCCACAGGCCGATGCTCTATCCACTGAGCCAAACCAGCTAGGGCTACTGGGCTACTGGATGCATTTTGAGGCTGTTTCGTGTATAAATCTTTAGGATTGTTGTCTTGTTGGACTGAAACTTTTATTAGGTAACTAGAGGCCCGGTGCACAAAAATTTGTGCACTCATGGGGGTCCCTCAGCCCGGCCTGTGCCCTCTCGCAGTCTGGGACCCCTTGGGGGATGACCACCTGCTGGCTTAGGCCTGCTCCCTGGGGGGATTGGGCCTAAGATGGCAATCAGACATCCCTCTGGCAGCCCAGGAGCCCTTGGGAGATGTCCATTTGCCAGCGGGGAGCAGGCCTAAGCTGCAGTCGGACATCCTTAGCACTGCTGAGGAGGCGGGAGAGGCTCCCACCACCACCACTGTACTGGCAGCCGTCAGCCTGGCTTGTGGCTGAGCAGAACTCCCCCTGTGGGAGCACACTGACCACCAGGGGGCAGCTCTTGCACTGAGCATCTGCCCCCTGGTGGTCAGTGTGTGTCATAGTGACCAGTCATTCCACTGTTAGGGTCAATTTGCATATCACCCTTTTATTATATAGGAGTGCCTGGCCAGCCTGGGTGAGGGGCTGATGGCTATTTGCAGGCTGGCCACAGCCCCTTCAGGGTGAGGGTCCTGCTGGGGTGCCTGGCCAGTCTGGGTGAGGGGCCGAGGGCTGTTTTCAGGCTGGCTAAGCCCCCCAGCGGGGACCCTCACCCCATGAGGGTGTGGTCAGCCTGGGTGAGGGGCTGATGGCTGTTTGCAGGCTGGCCACAACCCCTAGCCACCCAAGCTCCCAGTGGAGGCTGGCTGGAAACAGGTATCTGGGATTTATTTGTCTTCTATAATTGAAACTTTGTTGCCATGAGTGGAGGCCACAGCCGGCTCAGGGCAGGCAGGAAGCTTGGCTTCCTCCATAGCCTGGACAACCAAGCCTCCTGCTTGCTCCAGCTCTGTGGCTGCCGGCTGCCATCTTGGTTGGGTTAATTTGCATATAGTCGCTCTGATTGGCTGGTGGGCATGGCTTAGGGCAGAGCAAATGTATGGTCAATAACCACCTTTGTCCTTTATTAGTGTAGATGTCCTCTTTGTCACTGGTCTGGGCTGACTTTTAGAAGTAGAGATTAGCAGGTCTTTCTTTTTGATCCAGTGAATTTGGAGTGGGGGCTGGAACCTGCATTATAACAAACTTCCCAGATGATTTTTTTAAAGCAGGTATTACTCAGAATTCTTACTTGCAGACAATAGAAATTGACTCTGGTTAACTTAGAAAGGAACTCATTGGGAGACTATCCAGTAGCATCCACTGGACTGCTCGAGTCCTGCCAGAAGCAGAGCCCTGTGGCCCTCAAGGGAAACCAAGAAGACAAAGCAGTTGTTGTCCCTGATCCCAGCTGGTTGAGCAGTTTATGAGCTAAACTCAACGGACCCATCAGGGTGTCACACCACCTAGGACTTTGAATCTGGTGCAAAGGATATGAGGTGGGAGAGTTTAAAGTTCATTTTGTGGGTATAAGAATTTTGATGTCCAATAATAAAAGGGACAGCAATGGTAGAATTTAGACACATGCCTAACTATCATATGGTTTGGTCATGATTCAGGCTGCCCAGTCTCTTGGTTTCTGCATCTTTTCCTTTTTATGAGCCCAGTTTCCCTGCCTTATAGATGGGGATACACACACACACACACACACACACACACACACACACACACACCTACCTTATACAACTCCTATTTTGGGGAAATTGTATGTACTTTATTTTGGGAAATAAAAATCAGCAATGATACCTAGGCCAACTACAAAATATTGAGGCTAATATCATGGGTTCTATCACATGCCAAATGCGATTATTTACTGTTCTGGAAGGCCTATGCAAAGGACAGGTTCTCAAACTGCGCATCTCGGGAGGACATAAGTGGTGGTAAAAGCATTATGCTATGTGTCAGGAGTCTGTATGTGACTTTGGGCAAGTGGTCACTTAGCTCTGACTCTAGGCTCATCAGTAATGCAGTGAGGTTGGACTAGAACAGATAGTTTCTAGGCCTCTCCAAATTGCAATTTTCTGTGATACCAGAGTCTTGCTGCTCCTGTGGCTTCAGGTCATTTTTGTGAGAGTAGTTGACAACTGCCAGGTGCCTGGCTGTTTGCTAACTTGGGGGCACAGTCCTGCAGAAACTGACATGTGAGATGGAGTGTATGAACCTGCTCGCCATTACTAGGGTGAGGATCCAGGCCAAAGGATGTATGTAGAGTGACAGAAATCCATTCTTACTGTGGGAAAATCGTCACCATATGGTTTTGTCATACATGCAGTGAAGCATAATGGACAAGATACGTTATGTTTTCAGAGAGACCCTGAGATTATCTTATCTTTCTTCTAAAACAAACAAAAAAACTTTCTCCTGGTTCACCCTGTCAGAATTGGAGAGGGAAAATGGATGTTTGGCAGAGGGGGTCCACGGCATGGATGAGAGGGTTAGGAGTTAAGCAAGCTGCATTGGTATGCAAGAGGGGGCGGAATCCTGGTTTGCTCTGGAAATGCCTGAGCAAACTTAGACTTGTCTCTGCCTAAGGGTGGGTGAAGAGGCAAGTCTAAGTTGGCCAATGCATATTACCCGTCCCAGTTCATGGAGGAATCCCACAAAAGCACAACACAGAGAACGGCTATAAAGGATCTTCATTTATATGTTTGGTGAATCCCCTTTGACGTAAGGATCAGTTTAGAAATGACTGGGGCACAATAAATGAAGTCATTCTTTGTGACTTGCAGGTTCTGATGAGCGCATCGTTGCTGGGGGCCCTGTGTCTTTTCTCATCCGTCTGTGTTGTGTGTGCCATTTCAGCATTTACTCTCCCCATTGAGACCAAAGGTCGGGCCCTACAGGTAAGTGATGCAGGGACCTAAAAACCCTCAATCCCCTTTTAGAACAAAGAAAATGAACTTGGAGTATGAAAATCCTTTTAAGCAGACATGATTATTCATGGGCTAACACTGATATTTGTTTAGTGTGTCCAGTAGAAAAACTGGGTATCCATTTTCCCCAGGTGTAATGAGCAGCACTAAAGTTTATATCCACCTCAAACCTGCTTTGGTAAAAGTTATAGCTTGATCCAGGGACCATGGTGAATGATAGTTGTTGAGGCCTCAGCATTCTACCCTTCCCACTTTCCCACCTGGATGTAAGCGCCGCTGCAGAACTGAAGGCGGCCCAAGGAGCAGAAATAGCTGTTCGTGTTGCCCTTAGAGTGACGGTGTTGACATACTAGTCCAGCTACCTTTCCCCTAGTACTTTCGGCCACCGTGATAAGAGTCAAAAGCTTCAGCTGCGCCAGTTGCACTTCACAGTCAGTAGACACTGCCTGCCTACTGTATTTCACAAAGTACATAAAACAACATGTACCAAAGTGTAAGGTATGTTCCATGGGCCAAGTGGTAGAGGACAGGGCCTCTCCTGTCCCTGTGCCCTTATAAAAGTACTAGAGCCCTGTTGCATGAAAAGATTCGTGCAATAGGCCTTCCTTTCCCCTGGCTGCCTGCACCGGTTTTCCTTCGGCACCGGGGACCCAGGCCTTCGCTCTGGCCAGAGCCACCTTCAAAGCCTTCGCTGCTCTGGCCGGACCCACTTTGATTGCTGCTCCAGCCGGAGCCACCTTCAAAGCCTTCGCTACTCTGGCCGGAGCCGCATTCAAAGCCTCCGCTGCTCCGGCCAGACGCGCTTTGATCACTGCTCCAGCCGGAGCTGCCTTCAGTCTTCACTCTACCGCTTCCTGCCTACATATGCAAATTAACCGCCATCTTTGTTTGTGGTTAATTTGCATATTTCACTGATTAGCCAATGGGAAGTGTAGCGAAGGTACGGTCAATTACCCTGTTTGTCTATTATTAGATAGGATAGGTGGTGACACTGATGTTTTCCTGCCGTAAACATGAAGCTGATTGCTGGACACAAGGGTGTGCATGTGCACCTATGTGCATTGGGGGGGGCGGGGAGGGGAAGGGGAAGACAGTTGGGGTTGATCTTGAGCTGCTGTCCCTAAATGAGGATGTTCAGTCATGATGATTCTCTGGCTGAATGTGATTTGCTCTCTCCCATGTCCTATTCATAGTACACGACAGACACATTAATATTGGTACTGATATGTTTTGTTGTCTGTGAGTAGATATAAGGAAGGCACTTTTGAGTAAAGGAAGAAAACACACACCACTCTTGATTTTTTTCCCTAGGTCCAAGACATGCTACTCCATTTTTAAATACCTTAGATTATCTGTAAGGTAATATACATTTTAATCACAGATTAGATAACCTGTCATATAATTACAAATTTAAGACTGTGTTTAGGTTCTATACTAGGAAAGGTAATCCATTCGATGATCCATATGATTCCTTTTAATCTTATATGAAGGGATTATCATATCCTTCACACAAATGAGGAAACTAAGGCAAAGGTAAGTTGAGTAACTTGTATAAAAGAACAGGCCAGTATTTAGTAGAACTGGAATTTAAAACAGATTGTAAAATTAAGAGATGCTAAATATTAATAATGTTTTTTATTGTTGTTGCTGTTAATCCTCACCCAGAGATATTTTTCCCATTGCTTTTCAGAGAGAGTAGGAAGGGAGGGGGGAAGAGAGAGAAAAATCGATGTGAGAGACACATTGATTGCCTCCCACAAGTGCCCCGATAGGGACTGGGAATTGAACCTGCAACCTTTTGGTGCTCCAGCTGGGCACACAGGCCAGAGCAAGTGATGCTAAATTTTAATCTAGTTTTCCATACTCATTAAGTAGTAACACTACATATAAAAGGAAACCAGGCCCTAGCAGGTTTGGCTCAGAGGACAGAGCATCAGCCTGTGGACCAAAGGGTCCTAAGTTTGATTCTGGTCAAGGGCATGTACCTTGGTTGCAGGCTCCTCCCACGTCCAGGCCCTGGTCCGTGTGCAGAAGGCAACTGATCGATGTGTCTCTCTCACATTGGAAAAAATATCCTTGGGTAAGGATTAAAAAAGAAAAAAAGATTATTCCCTCTTCTGTGGACTGGGACATGATTTTACCATTGTGGTGGAATCATTTTACATGTCTGTTTAGAAGACTTTTTAATATAACTTCCTTACAGCTATAACATGTATGTTCAATAACGATTGTGTGGGCACATAAAGCCATTGAGTGGCTATTTGTCTTTGGGGGAAAAAATTTGTTGAGAATTTTATAGATGTCCCTTTCCCTACTCCACCCAGTTCTGTCTATAGGTAATGCATGAGTGCATTTAAGTTATGTTAATCTCTTCCTGCATCCCCATTTCCCCCCAAAATTCATCAGTCTGTTCTATGCCTCTGGTTCTATTTTATTCATCAGTTTATTTTGTTCATTAGATTCCTTGTTTATTTTGATTTTTAGATTCTATTGTTGTAGATATGTATTTATTGCCATTTTGTTCATATTTTTTATTGTTCTTCTTAAAGAATACCCTTCAACTTTCATGTAATACTGATTTGGTGATGAACTTGTTTAGCTTTTTCTTGTCTGTGAAGCTCTGAATTCTCAATGATAGCTTTGCTGAGTAATCTTGGTTATAGGACCTTGCTACTCATCACTTAGAATATTTCTTGCCACTCCCTTCTGGCCTGCAAAGTTTCTGTTGAGTAATCAGCTGACAGTGGTATGGGTGCCTCCTTGTAGGTAAATGCTTTTCAGATTCTCTTTAACCCTTGGCATTTTAATTATGTACTGGTGTGGGCCTCTTTGAGTTCGTCTTGTTTAGGACTCTGTTTCCTGGAATTGTAAGTGTATTTCTTTCTGTCATTTCTTCAAATAGGTTTTCAGTACCTTGCTCTCTTCTCTTTCTGGCACCCCCATAATGCAAATGTTGGTACCCTTGAAGTTATCCCAGAGGCTCCTTACACTCTCTTCATATTTTTTGATTATTTTCTTTTTACTCTTGTGATTGGGTGATATTCCAAATCACTGATTTGATTTTTGGTATCCTCTAATATTGATTCCCTGTAAATTATTCATTTCAGTTAGTGTATGCTTAATTTCTGACTGGTCCTTTTTCATGTCTTTTATGTTCTAAGTCCCTTGAAGTTCTCATTAAGATCCTTAAGCATCCTTATAACTATTGTTTTGAACTCTGTATCTAGTAGTTTGCTTGCTTCTCACTTAGTTCTTTTTCTGAAGATTTCTATTCTTTCATTTGTGACGTGTCTGTCTCCACATTTTGGCTGCTTCTGTTTGTTTCTACATATTAGGTAGAGCTGCTATGTCTCCTGGAATTGGTAAAGTTGCCTTGCGCAGTAGGTGTCCTGTAGGGCCCAGCCTCCCGTTACCCCATCTGGGCATTCTAGGTGCACTGTCTTGTAGTTGAGCCTTGATTGCTGTTGGCATCACTGGGAGGAATTGATCCCTAGGCTGACTGGGTGTGAGGATCACCTGTGACTACAGTGGAAGAGCTGCTGTGCAGGAGACACCCCTGTGGATCAGGACTTGCTTTAGTGGGCTTTGGTACTCACTGACTCTGCCCCTCGAGTGTATCACTTGTGGATGTGGTAGGGTTGTAATCTGGTGTGGTCTGAAGCTGTCCACTGGCTCTGGGGCCTCCTGGGAGGTGCAAAGTCAGCCACTGCCTATGCTCTGCCTAGGGCCACCTGGCACAAGCTACAGAGTGATCTGCAATGGCTGCTACTTGTATTGGGCTTGAAGGTGCCCAGGAGGCCAAATTGTGAACCAAGGCAGGCTGTTGCTAGTGCCAGGCCTGTGGCCACTTGTTGAGAGGTATGGGGTACACTGAGTCCAGCTGCTACTTACTTGATTTTAGGAGAGTCTGAAGCCTTAGCCAGGACAGGCCATTCATATGGAAAAGCAGCTGCAAATAGCTTGGGTTAGGCAGGGTTTCAGGGAATCACCAGGGTGGTCCCAACAGTGTGAGCCATGATGGAGACTCAGATATGGCATCTGCCAGTGGGCTCAGTGATGGGGGAGATCACAGCATATGAATAATGACCCCTGCGAGCAACCTTGCCTGGGAGAAAGCTGCCCCTGAATTATTGCTCCGATGTCAGACAGTCCAGTTTCTCCTCATATGATCCTGGATCCCCCACAAGCCACTGCTCCAGCACTGGAGGGAGTGAATCCAAGTAAGTCCATGTGCAAGCCCTTTAAGAGGAAGTGCCTGGCCTCCAGCAGCCTCCTCGTCGCTCAGCCACAATCCCTGTTGGTTTTTATAGCACCCAAACCAGGGACTTCTCTTCACGGGAGGCCTTTACAGCCAAGATATCCCTCCCAACTAAAAAATGCCACATGTGGGTGCAGGGCCAGCCTGTCCCACGCCCCCACCTATCAGTCTCGATGTGCTTTCTTTTTTACTTCTCTAGTTGTAGGACTTTCATTCAGCCAGATTTTAGGTGATGATAGTTATTCTGTATTTTAGTTGTAATTTTGATGTGGTTGTGAGAGGCAGTTAATTCCAAGTTTAACTACAACTCCATCTTGGCTCTCCAGTTTGTAAAAATTTTCAACAGTGTGTGTATCTCAGTCTTGTGAGCATTTAGCATGTTTAAACATTTCTAATGTTAACAAAATTTAACTTCCAACAGTTTGACTGGATGAATCCTCCTGATTAATAGTAATTCCACTTCAGACTTATTCATTTTGAAGAGCCTGGTAAGCTGGAAAAAACTGTTGAAAGAGGATATTTATAATGTGACTTTTTTTTTCTGAATTTTATAGCAACCATTCCATTTTCAGGTACACAAAGGTAAATTCCTCTTAATTTTAATAAAAGAGCCTTCTATTTCTAGTGCCAGGCAGCTGAGTATGAAGGGGAGAAGACTTTAAATGTATTGATCTATTAAATAACTTATTTTTTCTAGCAAATTAAATGAAGATCTGAAAACCTGTGTCTACCAAAGAAGAAAATTGCATTTTATCTTCACAGAGTTGTGGTACATTTTTAACAACCTGGTGTTACTTCTGTATGCTACTTGGTAATTAAGAAACTATTTTTTAAAAATAAGGCACATAAGAATAAGATAGGTTAACTGCATATTGATTTCTTACCGAAGAGCCAAAACACCTAGAACTTGTATGAAGTACACTTAAATTGAAAAGCTATGTCTGTGGGAGATGGGTAGGGGGAAGGTGGCTTTCCTTCCTTGACATCAAGTCCCAACTTTTAGGTGAATTATTCTCAAAAAACATACTAAGATAAGAACTTGGTATGGTATCATTAAAGCTTTCAAAATACTCAAATTTATAATAGCATATTTATTAAAATTGTGGCCTCATTTATTAATGAAAATTGCTTATTCATAAACAATATGCTTAAGTTAGCATGAGTCTTGTATATAATCACCAAAAAGTTGAGAACAAATTTCACCATTTTTTTCTATTTTCATTTAATTAATTTATTGGGGAATCTCATTCCCATGTGATAAAACAAATGAAGAGTGCAGCAAGCTTACCCACACCATGCAACTGTCTGCCCTTTGCTGAACAGTCGCTGCCTGATTCATACATGCCACACTCTACTGGGCTAGATATGCTGTGGAAAGGAAGCACCTAAAGTTTTCACACTTATATTTCGTCTTTTATTACTGTTCAGACTTACTGTGAAGTCCTCAGAAATTGGGCTCCCAAGGCTTGGCTCACCTACTCACCCCCATTCTGCACTAGAAAAAGACTTGCTGCAACCACACTAGTGTCTCTGCCCTAGCAAACTGCATATATGAGAGGGTTTATACCCCTGCTTCAGTGGGAGTGCAAGTCATTCCTATTTAATCACATCACAGGCACAGGTGGCTTTAAGCAAGGAAGGCTTTTCTGTAAAGGGGCAGGCAGTAAATATTTTAGGCTTGGTGAACTACATATGATCTGTTGCTTTTTTTCTCCTCCACAAGCCTTTAAAAATGTGAAAAACACTGTTGGCTCTGAGGCTGTGTAGAAGCAGGCCATAGATTGAATTTTGTTGAAATAAATTTCTAGGCCCAAATGAAGACTACTTCTGCCTGGGGTACCACATCAGCAAACCAAACTTTGAATAAATTTTGTGTCCCTATAAATGCTCTGCTTGACCAGAAATATATTGTAACTAGCCAGCCAAACACCAAGCCAACTCTGGGCTCTATACTTACTTTCTTGTTCCTTATTCTTTATCCTTTAAAAGATGCCTGCCTTCTGCCCAGTGCTTAGGACCCCAGGACTGTAGACTGCCTGCTTCAGCAAGTGTTAAATAAAGTTTGTTTGAATCACCTAAATTGTCGTCTTTAATCATTTTAAACAGTTTTTGGTGACAAGGATGGAAGTTGACTGCTAATGGTCTGCAGGACAAGACACACAGGCGAGAAGCCCACTGAACCTTTTGAGTTCACTGTTCCTCTCGTCAAAGCTGAGGGCCGTTGGTAAGTCACTCTTAGATTTGAACTCCACTCCCTTGTGTGGAGCTCTCCAATCTAAACACTTTATTTAAAAAAAATATTGTTCCCGGAAAGGTTCCAGGACAGTTATAGTGGAAGTCTGCGGTTAGTGGTAGCTGTTAGGAAACTCAAAGCCTACAGCATAAACTAAACCACTGGGAGACTTGGGGAACTAAATTAAGATGGTTTTAACCAATGGCACAACAAAATCTAAGTAGGCATACACCAGACAAGTAAAAGCCATTAGGGCGTCTGACACTATAAAGAAAGCTTCTCACGAAAGGAATAATAAATCTATTGCTAATAGGAATCTCGGAAGCCAAAGCTGAAAAATGGTGGACACAGGTCAAACACTTGTAAGACGTTAGAGTACTCACCACTAAATCTAAGCCTTCTGTGCTAGGATAAGTTGGTTGTGGAACACATTAGATTGAAATTAGTTCACCTGCTAAACTGAAGAACAATTCCAGTGAGGTACACTGTAAAACACCACACAATCCCCAACCCAGTGGCACTTCCCTCTTAGATATTCATTTGGCTTTGAGGTGGGGAGCCATTTTTCTGCTAAGGGCCATCTGGATATTTATAACATCATTTGAGGACCATACAAAATTATCAACTGTAGATATCTACACAAATGGCAACTCTTACTGCAACAATCTAACATTACAATGACCATTATGGCAAATGTTCTAATTAGATAAGATCATTTCCTTACGAAGTGCACATGAAAGTAAGGGTTTCCAGATCAACAACCAGAATGGAATGCCTATTTTAGTTGGTATGCAGAACCCACCCCCGCAAAGGATTCAAAATTCCAAAAGGCTAAATGAAAAATTAAAGACACAAGACGTGCCCTGGCTGGTTTGGCTCAGTGGATGGAGCGTCAACCTTTGGACTGAAAGGTCTCGGGTTCGATTCTGGTCAAGGGCACATTCCCAGGTTGCAGGCTTGGTCCCCAGTGGGGGGGCATGCCAGAGGTAGTTGGATGGTGGTTCCCTCTCCCTTCCTCTCTAAAACCAGTAATTTTTTTAAAAATTTAAAAAGACGACACAAGACGTACCTAACACAAGACTGATGTGACTCCTCTTCCCCTCTATCCTCACATTCCACTATTACTCTAACCGAATCATCTCTTCACTCTGGAGAGGACCACAAGGTCATAAACAAACATCTACCAAATTAGTGGCCCCGCAACACCCCCAAAGCCATCAAGATACTGGCCCTAAAATCAGTGTCTCATTTGCAATCAGCTGGGACAGTGGAAGAAAGTGTCCTTGAAGGTTGCCAAATCCTTCTCTACCAACATCAACACTCTCATATCAACTCTCAAAGGAGGACTCCCATATGGGCTCTCCCCCAAACTGATGTGACTCCCTTAAACAGCCAGGGGAAACTAAGAGGAAAACCTTGCCACATTCTGGTTGGTATCAGAGCTATACCCGCTACTTTAAACTCTACTCACTAAGGAGCCTGCAAATGGGATGCTGGGGAAATTAGCAGAATCTGGTGAAGAGTGAATTCTTACCAAAGTCAGCTCTCCTGGTCAAGAGAGGAAACATAAGACAAAACCCAAATGGATATAAAGAAGTTGTGGAATGTGGAAAAGAAATTTTCTGTGTGACCAAGCTAAGACTAGAATGGATTCAAGCTATTAAAAAATTAGTTTTAATATCAAAAGTACACTGGTGCAAAAAAGAAAAGAAAAAGAAACAGCCCTGACCAGCCGTAGTTCAGTGGTTGGAATGTCAGTCTGATTCCCTCTCAACGGCACATACCTTGTTTGCAGGTTTGATCCCGGGCCCTGGTCAGGAGGCAACTGAGCAATGTCTCTCTCATATATGTTTCTCTCTCCCCTTCACCCATTTCCACTAAAAAAAAAAAAAAAAAAAAAAAAAAAAGAAATCAATGGAAAAAATATCCTCAGCTGAGGATTAAAAAAACAATTTAACAAAGCACACTGGTACAAAATTAGAATATTTTTTTTTGTTAAAAGGACAAACTTTTCTTAGTCTATTGGTCTGATCCTAAGAAACTGCAAATAAAGTTTTTCCTTCTAGCTTTTAAGGAATCTGCCTGGGAAGCAAAGGTTTTATCTTACCAAAATTAACTTAAAGCTCCCCCAAATCATATTCTAAAGCCTTTTTGACCTTGAACTAACTTGAGATGTTCCAAAAAGGGTTAGGGGGGAGGCTGATCCCTTTCGACCCCTCCACTGTGCAGTTGAAAATCCATTTATAACTTTTGACTTCCCCAAAATTTAGTAACCTACTATTGACCAGAAGCCTTACCAATAACAGTTAACACAGATTTCATATGTTAAAAAAAGTATATGAATTATATACTGTATTTTCTTAAAATGTAAGCTAGAGAAAAGTAAGGAAAATACATTTACAGTATTGAAAAAAAAGTACTATTTGTAATACTTTAAGCAATAAAAAAAAAGGAAAAAAACCGTATAAGTAGACTCACACAGTCCAAACCCATGTTGTTCAAGGGTCAACTTAGAAATGTTAAACAAGAAATGTTGTTTATCTAACCTTCTTAGTTTATATTTGTATGGGTATAAGTTAAGTGGTTCCAGAAATTGTATAAAATTCCTAAAAACCAGGTATATCCTGGTATTTTGTTACATCACAGAAATAACCACATTTCCTTGTCAAGTCAATTATATAGTCTTTTGTCGTTTACAGACAGTTATTGTTTTACTCCGAACCTTTTGCGAAAGTGAAATTCATGGAAAAGATCCTACGTACTCTTGACTACTGACATCACGGCCGAATTTCAGTGTCAAACCTTAGTGTGTATTCCCTAACTGTAGAAGGCTCTACCTAGCTCCTGGCACTTTGTAAACAGCACCTACACTTCAAAATCAAATCGCCGAGGGAGAGAAGTAGCCAACATCGAGGCACACTGCTGCTTCCCAGGAGGATCAAGACATTCCCTCGTTGCCCATCCATCCCCTAACTTTTACACCATAAAGGTATTTATAATTCTTCGGTCAACCTTTTACTTCCCTTAACCTAGGAAGATGCCACTGTTCACACATATCAGGCCATTACAAAGGAGGGGAATCCAACTTCCAACACATACTTCTCCGATTTCTAATGCCTCAGTTTCTCTAAAACAAGCTTGCAGAATAATTCTGGGGAAGCAGTTACATGAAATACACAAACAGGACAACTGCCTTAAAAAAGTATCCTCCTCTTTGGGATCATTTCTTGACTTGATTTTAGTTGGTTTGGGATATGGGAACCTTGGTTCAGGAGCACTCTCCAAACTGTGGGTATTAATAATGGTTGCTACTGTGTTCTCTCAAAAGTTTTAGAGCCACACTAGTACATTAAAAATAAACACAAACCTTTTGAATGGTCGAGAGGATGACCAAAAGGGAGTGGGGGCTGTTGAAATAAATTTCTAGGCCCAAGGTTGTGTCCCTGGAAAGTCTTCGCTTAACCAGAAATGTACTATAACCAGCAAGCCAGTTCCAAATTGCCAAGCCAACTCTAGGCCTCCAATTTCTTCTTTGTTGCTTATTTTTTATTCTATAAAAGCTTCCTACATTCTGCCCCATGTTGCAGTTCTCTGAATCCTTGGGAATGTAGATTGCCTGCTTTACTGTTAAAAGTTTGTTAAATAAAGCCTCAACAATCTTAAGAAAGAACAACAAAGTTGGAGGGATCATAATACCAGATACCAAGCTTACTACAAAGTCACTGTTTTCAAAACAGTCTGATACTGGAACAAGAACAGGCATATAGATCAATGGAACAGAACAGAGACCCCAGAAATTGACCCAAGCCATTACACTCAATATTTCACAAAGGAGGCAGGAACATACAATGGAGTCAAGACAGTCAATAAATGGTGTTATAAAACTGGACAGATACATGCAAAAAAACCCCCAAAAAACTAGACCACCTTATGTCATACACAAGAATAAACTCAATGGATAAAAGATTTAAATGTAAGCTATGAAACAAAAATCCTAGAATCATAGGCAGCAAAATCTCAGACATCTCTTGTAGCAATATGTTTACAGGTACATTTCCTAGGGCGATGTAAACTAAGGAAAAAATAAACACATGGGACTACATAAAAATAAAAAGCTGCATAGCAAAAGAAACCAACAAAATGAAATGGAGCCCACTGTTTGGGAGAAAATATTTGGCAATGATACAGCTGATAAAGGGTTAATATCCAAAATATATAAGGAACTCATACAATTCAACAAAATGACAACCCAAATAAAAAAAATGGGCAAAGGACCTAAATAGACACTTCTCCAAACTGGCCCAGAGACCTATGAAAAAATGCTCAAAGTCACTGGTCATCAGGAGAGATGCAAATTAAAACAACGAGGTATCACCTCACATCTGTCAGAATGGTTACCATCAACAAATAACTGCTGGCGAGGATGTGGAGAAAAGGGAACCCTAGTACATACTCTGCTGGTGGGGATGCAGACCAATAAAGCCATTATTTAAAGTATTAAAAAAAATTTCCTCAAAAAATTAAATGTGGAACTGCCATTTGACACAGTGATCCATTCTGGGAACATATAAGAGACCTGAAACACCACTCAGAAAGAATGTACTGCCCTAGCCGGTTCGGCTCACTGGATAGAGCGTCGGCCTGTGGACTGAAGTGTCCCAGGTTCAATTCCGGTCAAGGGCATGTACCTTGGTTGCAGGCACATCCCCAGTAGGGGGTGTGCAGGAGGCAGCTGTTTGATGCTTCTCTCCCATTGATGTTCCTAACTCTCTATGCCTCTCCCTTCCTCTCTGTAAAAAATCAAAATGTATTTTTTTAAAAATGTACTAGTATGTACCCCTATGTACATAGCAGCCCTATTTACAATAGCTAAGATCTGGAAACAGCCCAAGTGCCCATCAGTAGATGCGTGGATAAAAAAACTGTGGTACAGCCCTGACCGGTTTGGCTCAGTGGATAGAGAATCAGCCTGCGGACTGGAAGGTCCTAGGTTCGACTCAGGTCAAGGGCATGTACCTTGGTTGCGGGCACATCCCCAGTAGGGGGTGTGCAAGAGGCAGCTGATTGATGTTTCCCTCTCATCAATGTTTCTAACTCTCTCTCCCTTCCTCTCTGTACAAAAACCAATAAAATATATTTTTTTAAAAAGCTGCAGCAGTATGTGTGTGTATGTGTGTGTGTGTGTGTGTGTGTGTGTGTGTGTGTGTGTGTGTGTGTGTATATATATATATATATAAAAGGATCTCTTACCCTTTGAGACAGCATGGGGGTACCTAGAGGGTATCATGCTAAGTGAAATAAGTCAGCCAGAGAAAGAAAGTATCACATGATCTCAAGTCAGTTGTGGGATCTAAGTAACAAAATAAACTGATGAATGGAGTGGATCCAGAGAAATGGAAGCAGGGAAGTGTGTGGAAATCTCGGAGGGAAGGCAGGGGAAGGTGGGTGGGTGGGAGATAATCAACCAAGGACCTTGTATGCATGCATGCATGACCCATGGACACAGATGAGGTCATGCTTATATGGGGTGGTGAGGGCCTGGAGCGGGGGATGGGCTGGAGGGGGTTAATCTGGGGGGGGGGGGAAGGGGACATATGTAATACTGGCAACAATAAATAAAGATTTTACTAAAAAAAAAAGGTATGTTCATTGCAGCATTACAATAGTCAAGACATGTTAGCAACTTAAGTGTCTATTGATAGACAACTGGATAAAGATGTGGTCCATACATACAATTGAATGTCACTCAGCCATTAAGAAAACAATAAAATCTTACCAATTGCGACAACATGGATGGACCTAGAAGGTATTATGCTAAATGAAATGAGTCATACAGAAAACGACAAATATTTCACTTATATGTAAAATCTAAAAAAAAAAATAAAACAAACTCATAGATACAGAGAACAAATTGATAGGTGTCAGATAGAAAGAGGATTGGTGGGATTGGTGAAAAAAAGATAAAGGGATTAAGAAATACAAATTGCCGCCCTAGCTGGTTTGGCTCAGCGGATAGAGCGGCCGGCCTGTGGACCGAAAGGTCCCAGTTTGATTCCAGTCAAGGGCACATGCTCAGGTTGCAGGCTCGATAATCAGTAGGGGAGGGGGCATGCAGGAGGCAGCCGATCAATGATTATCTCTCATCATTGATGTTTCTATCTTTCTCTTCCTCTCCCTTCCTCTCTGGTATATCAATGGTAACTGAAAACAAATTTTTAAAAATTCCAAAGCTGACAGCAGCCATTTTAAA
This sequence comes from Myotis daubentonii, assembly GCF_963259705.1. Classification (NCBI taxonomy): domain Eukaryota; kingdom Metazoa; phylum Chordata; class Mammalia; order Chiroptera; family Vespertilionidae; genus Myotis; species Myotis daubentonii. Next base: position 30,968,279 of record NC_081849.1, on the reverse strand, counting down.
TTAAAACCAAAGTCAACCAATGACAAACCTGATGCTCAAACACCTTCCCAAATTCAGGAACTCTCAGTAGTTGTGAGGTTATCCAGGCTTAAGGAACTTTGTGATGTTATCCAGCACTATGCAGCAACTAGAATTCCTAGAAGACACTAAATGACTAGAAAACTCTAACAACATAAACTGAACACTAAATTTGAGAAATCCTTGATAAATGTGTTCATTTTGTTTATATTTCTACTATTGGTCATTAGTAGAAATGAAAGTCAACAAATTTCATATTACCTGTAAATGTTTTTGGATTGATTCTACGGCCTATGAAAAAAACCAAGACAATACTCGTTGAAGTACTGGAAACAATAAAAGTGAACCTCTGTACAAGCATATTTTATGTAATACAATAGAGGTCGAATTGTCTGAATCAAATTACATATAAAGGGGAATTTCTGTAACTCTTTAAAGCATCGTCTATACTGGCAAAAACTCCAGTAATATGAATGCCAAAACCTTTATTTTGGACTTTTTGTTTGTTGATCTTTTTTAACATATACCATCATTAGTAAATGCCTAATACAATAAGATTAGAGAACCAGAATCACTGTCAAAGTGGCATCTGGTGGCCCACTGAATTGTTGTTCCTGTCTTACTGCCATTCCTCCTCTCCTTTTAAGGACACTTATTTTCTTGGGGATGTGCCACTTCTCAGGTCAGTATATTGCCATTCCAAGTGTGAAAGGTCCTTAACCTGGTTGATCCATATATTTTATCCTCTCCCCTAAAACAATCAAACCTCGGATTCAGTCATCTTCAATGGAAAGATGCCTGACTGAATTTTCTGGCTCACTTGGGATTAAAGGCATTAGAGAAAACAGGCAAAGGATTCACACTCAAAGGCTCCTGATATATGGCAGAGGACTTTGTGAACAAAAAGTGACTGCACAGTAGACCCCACAAGCTTAGGGGCTATTTGGCAGGCCTGGCAAGCCCAGCGACCAAAAGTAAGCACACAGGATGGTCTGATCGTAAATTCCTAACTGGACGGGTTATGACAGGTAGTCTCGGCCCAGGACTACAGCTTCCTTAGCCAAAGTCAATCACTTACCTTGAGGGAGCCCTGTTCATTGTTCTTATGCATCTAGGATAACATACCTTTGAAATATTCAAGTGATTTTTTTCCCAGACACCTCCAAGGCACAACCACCTACTCTGGAGACAACATAACACTTCATTGTTATCTTGTTCCGGCATACCACCCCTATGTGCTGTACATGTTAATTATTAACTATCTGTATCCACCAATGTTAAAGGATGCATGTTTCTCTCCATTTTCCTTTTTCTGCAATCCTGGGCATTTCCACGGTTTGCTTTCTCCTGCCTTTTTAATGTACCACCAACAGATTCCATACAATCTTCCTTATGTTTTCTCCTGATTCTAAATGTATAAAATAAACTGCCAAACTGCCATCCTCTACAGCATTTTCTGTCTGTTGAGATCTTGCTTTAGGGCAGTGATGGCGAACCTATGACACGCGTGTCAGAGGTGACATGCGAACTCATTTTTTTGGTTGATTTTTCTTTGTTAAATGGCATTTAAATATATAAAATAAATATCAAAAATGTCTTTGTTTTACTATGGTTGCAAATATAAAAAAATTTCTATATGTGACACGGCACCAGAGTTAAGTTAGGGTTTTTCAAAATGCTGACACGCCGAGCTCAAAAGGTTCGCCATCACTGCTTTAGGGAATGTCCTCAAATCTTAGCTCAAATAAATTCTTATAGAGCTTTCTGCAGATTTGGACATTCTTCTATCAACAACTTTAAAACAGCCTTTCTTCTATAACACATTTGAAAGTGTCAGAAAGATAAAATTTTGCTCAATATTTAACGTAACTTCTAAGAAAGGATGGAAGGACTCAAACTAGGACCTACTTATTCTATTTAAAAACTCATTTGAGAATCAAATAGAAGGCTGTTTCCATCCCCATCAAAGTAAGATCTATTAAATATCCAATAGTGAGTTTTAAAAAGTTATTTCTGTGAATCAAAACTTTCTAACCTTTAAGGTAAAATTAACATAGGTAAATTTTCAAAGTGACTTGTAAAAAACATCACTCATACTTTGTGTAACATCCTCCCCCCTCCCCTATTAATATATTTTTATTTATTTCAGAAAGGAAAGGAGAGGGAGAGATAGAAACATCAATGAGAATCGATTGACTGATTGCCTCCTATAAGCCCCACACTGTGGATCGAGCCCACAACTTGGGCATGTGCCCTGACCGGGAATCAAACGCGTGACCTCCTGGTTCATAGGTCAATGCTCAATCACTGAGCCAAGTTCCTTTTTGGGGGGGAAAAGTGGAAATCAGCATTTAAAGATATTTTTACTCCCTCCCTTCATATGGTGAAATACCTGTGTTAGAATTTAAAAGTTTCCTATTATTATGGACCAGTAGCTTGTCCCTTTGTACCAGTTTTATAGAGGAACACAAAAAGATAGTACAGAAGGCAGACTCAAACTAGTTTAAATTCTACTGAATGACACAGAGTGAGTTTTTCATTATAAATTCCTTGTTGTGGTAAAATATTCATAGTAAAAATCAATCAATGCTAATTTTTATTAAAATCAATGCACCAGTTGGCTCTCTAAAATTAAACAAACAAACAAACAAGGACTATTTCTCAGATGTCCTTCACAATAAGCAAAACCTCCATGGAGATAGAAATTGTGATCTGATTGGCTAGCATTATTCTCACTCAGAAACATGAGCCACCAGCATGTGAATTATGACTTAGTAAATTCACACCCAAAATGATGGGTGATGTGTTTGTAAAAAGACTTCAACTATTAATTTACATGAGGTTATAAAATACTTAAAAAAATATGTACATGATTATTTAAAAGGAGGTACTCTATTTCAATAAGAAATTAGTTAAACTCATGGTCATGTCCGTAATTTTAATGGCTAATCAGATCACTTGATTTCTCTCATTCATAACAAGTACAGATAAACAGAAAATGAGTATATCTTTAGTTTAAACCTGTAAACTTTTTGTTCATCACATGAAGCAACTTATTTTTGGGATTCACATTATTTGTAGATCAGGGCTCAGCAAAAGGAGGAGTTCCTTCTTTCATTGTCTAGTCTCTCCATGAAACCCAAATTCAAAAGTTTAAGCACTGTGGCATCATAGGACTTTAAAATGCAATTTCATAAATAAAGGTCTGTCTACTACTCACCTTTTGGGCTTTGGAGTGAAACTTTCTGAACGCATTCTTAAGTTATGTTACAACTACACTATTATATTGTAGTAAAATGGGGAGCCTCTTCTTTAGTTTAGTAAAGAAAGTTAAAACTACCCAGGCAAGAGGACATTTCCTCTTAGCATTTTCCAATTTCCTACCCCTCCATTCAAAAAAGGTAGGCAGGTCCTGTTAATTCAAAGGACAAAATGATTGCATTGCCAGATGCTGATGTGCACATACATTTTGAATTTAATATGGTATATCTCAGTCCATTTATACTTTTTGCCATGGCCATATAAGTCACTGACTGTGCACTTGGGTTCCCTTATTGCTGGAAAGATCAAATGATTGGCATCTGGGAAAGCTTTTGATGAGTTGGAATTGAGTAATTCCTCGCTCCCATATGCTTTACTTGTTCATAAGCCCCCATAATGGAGTAATCATGTATTGAGGGTCTTTCAGCTATGATACTGGGCTCTTGTTTCCAACTCCAGAAGGATATCTCTGGAGTTTTTGGATCAGAGATAAACACTGCAGTGTTTTCCTGTTAGACCAAGGTTGCTTGAATTGCACTAAACTTTTGGGAGGATGCTCAATAAATGAGCAGGGGGTGTATATAGTTAGGATATCTTACAGCTGTCTATTAGAATTTAAGGACTAATTAGCTGGGATCCACCTGAGTATATAGATGCCTGTTAATAAGGTCACAGGACTTTAATCATTAAGACTGTCACTGAGGAATATTTGGAGAGAAGAACACTTACTTTAAATACTGTTTTAAAAGATTAATATCGCACTGAATATAAGTTTTGAGTATGTTAGAAATTCTGGCTCAGATGCCTTTAGAAAATATTTTATATATATTTTCTGTTTAGTGCTAATTCCCTTTGTGATCCTTCTCAAAAATTTATCTCTATTGCCGAAACCGGTTTGGCTCAGTGGATAGAGCGTCGGCCTGTGGACTGAAAGGTCCCAGGTTCGATTCCGGTCAAGGGCATGTACCTGGGTTGCGGGCACATCCCCAGTAGATGTGCAGGAGGCAGCTGATCGATGTTTCTCTCTCATCGATGTTTCTAGCTCTCTATCTCTCTCCCTTCCTCTCTGTAAAAAATCAATAAAAATATATTTAAAAAAAAATTTATCTCTATTGTCCTGTTTCAACTCTGGAGACAAATATGGAATAACAAACTGTCAGAAGAACAGTATTCAAAGATACCAACATTAAACTTACTACTAAAAGCTCAACAGCTGGTGTCAATAAATGCTGGTGCAAAATAAAACAATTAAATGGTATATGTGCGATAAAAATTTGTTCAGTCTTTGGAGAATAAATGTCAAATGCATATTCAAAACAATATTATCACCACCACCATAATAAACTTAAACACAAATTTGAAAAGATGATTAAGACTTTTTAACCATTAATTCATAATTTACGCTATGGACAAGGCTTAAATCTACATAGAAAGTGAGACACTATTGCTAGTAAGTTATTTTCTCATATTTTATCTTTATCAATGTCCGAAAACCCAATCAATTAGCCACAGAATATTTTCAAATTGTCCATTTTAAGAAGCAATGCTACAATGATAAAATCAAGTCCTCTAGGTTTAATTCATGGAAGATGATACCTTCCAAAAAGTAACATTCTTTCAAGCCAGCCATATTTTTATTCCATCAGCCTAAAGAGAATAATGTCCTCCGGCAATTAGTGTTTTATAAATAAAGGTTTACTTTGGCAAACTAAAAATAATTCATGTGTAAATATTCTGTCAAATGTTAAATTAGCAAGGGGCACTATCTTACTCTAGTTTCCTTCACTGACCAATAAAGAATAAATGAATATTAGTTAAATTAGCTAGGTCTGGCCCATTAAGGAATACGCTTGCCCTCAGAAGGTATCTTTTGTATCTCCATTGGAAGGATACAAAGGAAATTCAGAATTAAGTGAGATCAAAGAATCAATCTGAGGGTCTGGCTCTTAAAAATAGGAAATGGATGTGTCAGAAAAAAATTAAAATTTCACTGTAATTCTCTCCAATTTCCTGTTCCCAAATTGCACATTTTCATTTCAAATTATAAAGAGAGATGAAAATGACAAAAACGAGTCCCTTTCAGGGTATATTTTTTTAAATCCTCACATCAAATACTGCACACAATTGTATTTCATATTTCAGATGTTCCACTAAAAACCATACTGCAAACAATAAGTCCTTATATAAGGATCACCTGAACAGTTAAAACAAGCAACAAAACTACACATAGACATACAGTAAAACCAAATGTGTTCACTTACTTCCTCAGTGGAAGAAGTTCAATTAAGAAATGTACGAAAATGGCCTTGAAAATCTGCTATACCAAACATCTCTACAGACAAGAAAAAATAAATAAAAAAACACTTGTTTTCCCATTTTTTCTTTAATACAATTGCCATCTTACATGACTATTAGGTGCCTTCTTAATAGTGTCTAATCTAATCTTTGTTGCACCAGTAGGCATCCTACGATAGAACTCTTATTACCATCCATGTTAATTCACTGTGGCCCAGCTATTCTTAAGGACAGTACACCTAACTCATGGTTGGGCCACAATTACTTAGTAGTGGTATTTTCTAAAAATGGATTAATGCACACATCCAGACCACATTAAAATTTCAACTTAGAATTCATATAAATTCTATTTCCTTTCTATAGTAGTTATCATCCCAGATTACAGTTTTCAAATCCAGCAAGTAGGAACAATGTCTTATTTTGTTGTTGGTGCTTCTTTCTTCTTTCTCTCTCCTTCCCATCCTTTCTTACTTACTTTATTAATCAGAAGGTTAAAAAAATGGGTTAAGAAAATCAAAATCTAGTAAACATCAAAAAATTATAGGTCAGCGTTGTCACAAACTCTTCTTTGTAATGATGTTAAATTATTTACAAAATAATTTTTGAAAAAAAGCGAAAAACCAGCACATGCCAATACTGCTGTTTATTTAAGCAACTGGCGATCCTCTACACTTTTGAGGCGTTTCTTCCGGGGCTGTACAAAGTCATCATCTGAGTCATCACTAAATTTATTATCTTCTGATTCATTCCTGAATTCAAGTTTAGGAAACCGTTTTTCTGGATAAAGGTTCTTTAGAAGTTCTTCAAAATAGCTTTCAAGCTTTATACCAGCACTGGCTACTTCTGAATCAGGCTGTTGGGTCAAAATAAAAATATAAATTATAAAACAGACACCAAGATTTAGACAGCCAAAAGTAATAAATTTCTCACATTTCTGCTCCCTTTTAACTTGAGATTAGGAATACCAGTGGATTATTTTGGAAAAATATTTATACAATGTCATTGATATAAAGTAAATAATAGTCTAGGGCTAAACAAAGTGTAGAGAAGGTCACATAAAAGGTAAACAAAAGTCTTTGACACATCTGGCTTATTCTATAAGGGCACAGCAGTTGCAAGACTGGATTCCCAAACAAAAATAAAGATGCCATAATCACAGTATTCTATAACAGGTATTTTCAGAACATATAAAATGTGGAACTTTGAAATGAGTAACCAATAAATAGAACAAGACTCTAAGTCTAACAGATATTTGGATAAACTGACAGATGAGAAAACATTAAAATTAAAGCTTTTTAGACCACATCTTTAATATTTCAAGATCAACATAAAAAAAAAAACCCACTAAAGTATGGAATTGTTATATTCTAAGAAATAAAGATAAGAATGACAAAAAATGCTTCTAGGTTAGATGAAAATATTTTTAAAGTGTTTTCAGTTGTCAGCTATAATTTGCATTTCCACTCAACATATAATAAACATCCTATCTAATAATAGAGAAACATGGTAATTAACCATAACTTTGCTACCCTTCCCATTGGCTAATCAGGGCGATATGCAAATTAACTGCCAACCAAGATGGCAGCCAGCAGCCAGGCAGCTGAAGCGAACAGGAGGCTTGCTTGCTCCAGTGAAGGAGGAAGGCAAGGTTCCCTGCCTGCCACTGCTGGGCTCTGAGCTGCTCTCTAAGAAACAATGTTGCAATTATAGAAGCTAAACCATCCCCAGAAACCTGCTTTCAGCCAGCCGGGATCTCAGAGCTGGAGCCGAGCCTCAGAGCTAAAGCCGGTTCTCAGTTCCAGTGACAGCCACAGAAGGTAAATCAGTGGTTCCCAAACTTATTTGGCCTACCGCCCCCTTTCCAGAAAAAATACTACTCAGCGGCCCCTGGAAATTAATTTTTTTTAAATTTTAATAGCAATTAAACAGAAAGATATATGTATTAATGTTTCTACCTTTTTCGTAAAATATAGTAAAGAAAGGTGTAAATTAGAAACATTGAAGTTTGAAATTATGAAACTATTTATTGAACTCAGAATAGAAAGGTAATACAAAAAAAGTTAAAACAAATGCACCTGTGGCCATCACTGCCCCCCTGGATCGCTGCAGCACCCACCAGGGGGTGGTAGCGCCCACTTTGGGAATCACTGAGGTAAATAAATCCCAGAATAAAAAAAAAAGAAAAAAAGGAGAGGTTGAAAGCTTCAGTCGCCTGCCAGCCTGAAAACGGCCCTCAGCCCCTCACCCAGACTGGCCAGGCACCCCAGTGGGGACCCCCACCCTGAAGGGGGTGTGACCAGCTGCAAACAGCCATCCTCCCCTCATCCAGGCTAGCCAGGCACCCAAGCGGGACCCCCACCCTGATCCAGGACACCCTTCAGGGCAAACCAGCTGGCCCCCACCCATGCACCAGGCCTCTATCCTATATAGTAAAAGGGTAATATGCCTCCCAGCACCGGGATCAGCGGAGCAGCAAGGCCTCACTGCCCTGGTGTCAAGAGGAGCCACGAGGCCTCCCAGCACTGGGATCAGCGGAGCTGCGAGGCCTCCTGGCCCCTGGAGCAGCGTGACAGGGGGCAGGGCCACAACCCCCTGATCCGCCCTGCTCTGTGTGTGCCAGGGGGCAGTGCCCCAACTCCCCTATCGGCCCTACTCTGTGCGTGACGGGGGTTGGGGGGGAGCTCCCCAACCCCCTGATCGGCCCTGCTCTGTGCGTGACAGGGGGCGGTGCCCCAACCCCCTGATCTGCCCTGCTCTATGCGTGACAGGGTAACGGAGCCCCAACCCCCCTGATGGGCCCTGCTCTGTGACAGGGGGAAGCGCCCTAATCCCGAATGGCCCTGCTCTGTGTGTGACAGGGGGTGGCGCCGCAACCTCATCGACCCTGCCTTGAGTGTGACAGGGGGCGGTGCCCCAACCCCCTAATCAGCCCTACCCTGAGCGTGACTGGGGGTGGCATTGCAACCTCCCGATCCGCCCTACTCTGTGCATGACGGGGTAGCGCCCCAACTCCCCAATCGGCCCTGCTCTGAGCCCGACCAGGGGCTGCACCTAGGGATTGGGCCTGCCCTCTGCCACCCGGGAGCAGGCCTAAGTCAGCAGGTCGTTATCTCCCGAGGGGTCCAAGACTGCGAGAGGGCACAAGTGGGGCTGAGGGACATCCCCCCCCGCCAGTGCACAAAATTTTTGTGCACCGGGCCTCTAGTCCTATATAATAAAGAGCTAATATGCAAATGGTCATCATGCCATCACGCCGTCACTGTAAAGGCTCAGAAACACAACACTGGGGAGAGAGGAATGGGGACCAGCCAGGCACAAATAAGCTTGCGAGAGAGGAATGGGGACCAGCCAGGCACAAATGAGCTCGTGAGAGATGAATGGGGACCAGCCAGGCTGCAGCCCAGGAGAGGGGCAAGCCGCCTGCCCTGCGGTCCTGGGTGAGGGACAAACCGCACGCCCCGCGGTCCCAAGCGCCAGCCGCTGGGGCTGCGGACCAGGAGAGGGACAAGCCACCCACCCTGCGGTCCTAGGCACCAGTGGCTGCACCCACAGCCTGGGAGAGGAACAATCCACATGCCTCATATTCACCAGGCTGGGTCCTGGGTGCCTGCAGCCAGCCAGAAGGAGGGAAGCCTGGGTCCTAGGTGCCTGTGACCAGCCAGAGGAGGGAATCCTGGTTCCCGGGTGTGGGGTGAGGCAAAGGCAGTTAGAGGCGGTCTGCCAGTAGGGGAGCAGTTAGGGACAATCAGGCAGGCAGAGGAGTTAGGGGCAATCAGGCAGGCAGGTAGGCGAGCAGTTAGGAGCCAGCAGTCCTGGATTGCGAGAGGCAGTTGGGCATCCCCCAAGGGGTCCCAGATTGGAGAGGGTGCAGGCTGGGCTGCGGGCCCCAACCGTGCATGAATTTTGTGCACCAGGCCTCTAAGTGGAATATAAATATGGATATAATCATTCTCTGACTCGAACATTTGGAAATTTACACTAACATAAATAGATTATCTTAATATCCTTGTTTGCTAATAAGATGTTTTGTTTAACATTGCTTTCAATATTACTATTAGTCTCCCCTCCCTTCCACCTCACCTCATTGAATTCAGCACAGTTTTGAAAGATTAATCTAAAGTCAGCCACAAAATCCTCAGGCTTTGTATACATGTAATACTCTTCTTGTAGTCTTTTCTTGATAGTTGACAAGTCCATTGGATTTTTAATTATTTTGTAATAATCAGGCACCTTTCAAAATAAAAGAGATACTATAATGTAAGTAACTAAATTCTACCTCATCCTAAAAAACTCTACAAGTAGTACCATAAAATTCAGATTGTACTATTTGTCATTGCTAAGAAAACCTATGCAATATGTGCCTACAGCCTTCCACACAATGGAAAATGTTTTGTATCACCTTTTTCAAAAAAGTTCAAAAATTATTGTTTTGTTTTGTTTTATTAATCCTCTCCCCAGGGTATTTTTTCCACTGATTCCCCTGCCCCCCCCCCCCCCCGGCCCCCCAGCCCCCAAGAGAGTGGAAAGCAAAGGGAGAGACAGAGAGAGAAACATCTATGTGAGAGGGACACATCTATTGGTTGCATCCCATGCCCTGACCAGGGCCAGGGATTGAACCTGCAAGTGAGATACGTGCCTTTGGCTGGAATTGAATCTGGGACCCTTTGGTGCATGGGCCCATCCTCTTATCACTTAGAAAACCAGCTAGGGCTTCACCAATTATTTTTTAACTAGAGGGCCAGTGCACGAATTAGTGCATAGGTGGGGTCCCTTGACCTGGCTGGCAATGGGGGCTGATCGGGACTGTCTTGCCCAGTCCTGATTGGGGCCCATTGGGGCCGGCTGGCTGGCCGGGGGGAGGGACCACACTGACGACCAGGGGGCAGCTTCTGCATGGTGCGTCTGCCCCCTGGTAGTCAGTGCGCATCAGAGCGACTGGTTAACCAGTCATTTGGTCAACCGTCGTAACGGTCACTTAGGCTTTTATATATATAGATTTAAAAAATCACCTTTTCCTCCTAAACCTCCTTCTCTATTCTCCTTCTTCATTAAACAAAAAGCAATTACTGCCGAAACCGGTTTGGCTCAGTGGATAGAGCATCAGCCTGCGGACTGAGAGGTCCCGGGTTCGATTCCGGTCAAGGGCATGTACCTGGGTTGCAGGCACATCCCAGGTGGGGGATGTGCAAGAGGCAGCCGATCGATGTTTCTAAGTCTCTTTATCTCTCTTCCTTCCTCTCTGTGAAAAATCAATAAAATATATTTAAAAAAAAAAAAGCAATTACTAGCCCTAGAGCAAGCATGTCAAACTCAAAGGCTAACACAGGCCAAATAAACAAGGTTTAAATTTATGTGGGCCACAAAAAACACAAAAGCTTCAATTTTCATAGAAACATAGGTTTATTTCGATAGAGACATGCTGAATACAAAGGGCTGAAATAAATGAGTGATTGTTAACATAAAATAGGACATTTTAATAAAAATTATTATTTTTTCTTGAACATTAACTTACCAGACATTGAATAACTGCACAAATTAATAAGCATAATGCAAATAAACCTATTTTTCTTGTTCTCCGAAAGCAAAATATTTCCTGTTGCACACACCAAACAAGTCAGTCCAAGACTAATGATGTGGCCATTGGCTGCTAAAATATTCACTGCTAGTATTAGTGGAGAGAAATGGTACGCCTGAACCTAAGCCACGTAAGAGAAATGAATGCAACACAATTATAGTAATCAGTCATTAGTGAACACTGTAGTTCGTTATTAATAGTTATGTATAACAGGATATTGTAAAAATTAAGTTATGAAATTTTTATTAAAACATTTCTTACATACTATTATATTGGCTGAGCAGCAAAAACATTCACTGTAGGCTGCATGCAGCCCGCGGGCCGTGAGTTTGACACGCTTGCCCTAGAGCATCAGCCTGCAGACTAAAGGGTCCCAGATTCAATTCCAGTCAAGGGCCCATACCTCACTTGTAGGCTCGATCCCTGACCCTGGTCGGGGTGTGTGGGGGAGGCAACCAATCAAAATGTGTCTCTCTTATATTGATGTTTCTCTCTCTCTCTCTCTCTCTCTCTCTCTCTCTCTCTCCCCTTCCCTCCCTCCCTCCCTTCCACTCTTTCTAAAAATCATAGGAAAAATATCCTTGGGTGAGGATTAACAACAAAAAATAAAATAAAATAAAAAACAGTATTTCTAAATCCACTATAATTAAAAAATAACACAAAAATGCAATGACTTGAAATGTTTTTGCTGCATGTGTTATAACAAATGGGGTTTGAACCCCAGCTCTGCTACTCAGTAGCATGCTCCTGGGTTAAGTTACTTACTTCATTGAACCTTATATATCAAATAGGGATAATCCTACCAACTTCACAGTTTTTGTAAACACTAAATGAGATGATACATATTAAGCAAAAGGGGGCTATTTTGTGCTGCTGTTGTTATTAATACCAAATGTTAACTGTAACCAAGATCATAAAAACCACCAAGTTCTGGGTTAAATTTTTAAGTGGATTAAGTTTGTATTGGTCACAATCCCTTTTTCCCCCCACATTTTTTGCCTGCCTCTTTTGAGCACAAAAGGTCCTTTCCCTAAAAGTATTTATTTCCCTCCTATCTCAACTTCTCAAAACCTGTTCTCAAGAGAGAAGTTCATTGTTTATCTGCTGAATATATTTACTAAGCTAATTTTCTTTTCTAGTTTTACATTAAATTTTTAAAATTTATCCAACTGTAGACTATTACCAATTCAAAGGAATTTTGGACATCAGAGAATAGAACATATTTTTAGTAGTACTTTTAGCACTCTAAGATTATGCATTAAAGCAGTGGTTCTCAACCCTGGCTGTACATTAGAATCACCTGGGAATCTTTTTAAAATCATTTCAGGATGAGGACCAGAAATCAGGATTTTAAAAAGATTCCCAGGTGATTCTAATGTGCAGCCAAGGTTGAGAACCACTGCATTAAAGTCTCATCGAACTTTCAATATGAACCTTTCTGAAGCCAATTTGTTAACACACATGCAACGCGAACACACGCCTTCTTCTATTGTTAAAGTCTACTTAATTTTTGAAGTATGGACATATACATCAAAATATGAACAGAGAATTTTGGGGATATTTATCTCAAATGGAAAGTTTTTTCTCCCAACAGTTAAGGAGATATACCTAAATCTCCTGAGAGGCAACTGATGGAAATCATTACAGAGAAAAGTAGGTAAAATGCATGAGATGAAGTGTAAGAATGTATGAGAAATGAATAGATGTTTTGGGCCAATTATATTAACATTAAAATGCATTTAAGATCAAAGGTTTCAGTATGTATCAATAAGCTTTAAGACTAGATTAGATATAAGAAACTAACTACTGAAAAATGGTACAGAAACTAGATGATCATAAATCAAGTTGCAGAAAAAATCACTCTATGGTGTAAAAATGGACAAAATGACATTAATACTTACAGTTAGAGGAACTGGATCTTGAAAAGCCAGGCTCATTTCATGGCAATATAGAAATAAAAGTAGGCGTTCACACTTCTAAGCAAAAAATAAAATGGAGTCACAGCTTATTTTTTGTAACAATGTCATATATATATCAAAGTACCAGAATAAAAATTAAAACCTGATGAATACAAGAAAAGTATTGATACTTAGAGTTTTTATCTCCTTCCCATTTACTGAACTGTACTGTTTGATAGCTTGGGGTTTATGTGATATATGAGAGCAGTCCTTTGTAATTATAGGAACAAACACATTATCACTAGAAACCCATTTGAAGCTCTTAAAAATAAATTTCCACTTATTTCTCCAATTTGTATTAAATTATCCTATCTAATAAAAGAGAAAAACGGTAATTAGCGTACGACGATACCCTTTTTCATTGGCTAATCAGGGCTATATGCAAATTAACTGCCAACTAAGATTGGCAGTTAACTGCCAACAAGATGGCGGTTAATTTGCATATGTAGGCACAATGCAGGGAGGCGAAAGGGAAAGCAGGAAGAAGCCCCCTGCCACTGACAGTGATCGGAAACCCAGGGGGGAGCTAAGAGCTGGGGGGCAGGGCAAAGGCGGCCCTGGGGCCGCCTTTGCCCTGCCCCCCAGCCACGATCGGAGAATCAGGCGCCTTTGCCGCCCTGGCCAGTGATAGCAGGAAGTAGGGGTGGAGCCAGCGATGGGAGCTGGGCACGGTCGAAGCTGGCAGTCCCGGGAGCTAGGGGTCCCTTGCCTGGGCCTAAAGCGGAGCCCACGATGGCGGGGCCGCTGCAGCTGCGGGTCCCCGCTGCCTGGGCTGGATGCCTAGGCCAGAGGCGTTAGGCCTGGGCAGGGGCGGAGCCTGCAAACACGGGGAGCTGGGGGTCCCCTGCCCAGGCCTGACACCTCTGCCGGAGGCCTCAGGCCTGGTCAAGGGGCCAATCCGGTGATTGGTGATCGGAGGGTGATGAGGGTCAACTCCTCTGGCCGAGGCATCAGGCCTGGGTGGGGGGCGGAGCTGGGGATTGGGGGGATATGATGGTCCCCTTGCCCAGGCCTGAAGCCTGGGTCAGAGGCGTCAGGCTTGGGCAGGGGGTGGAGCAAGCGATCAGAGGGAGATGGGGGTCCCCTACCCAGGCATGATTCCTGGGCCAGAGGCCTCAGGCTTGGGCGGGGGCCAGAGCCAGTGATAAGGGGGAGATGGGGGTCCCCTGTCCAAGCCTGACACCTCTGGCGGAGGCGTCAGGCCTGGGCAAGGGGCCGATCAGGCGATCGGAGGGTGATGGGGGTCAACGCCTGAGGGCTCCCAGTATGTGAGAGGGGGCAGGCTGGGCTGAGGGACACTCCCCCCCCCACACACACACACCCAGTGCACGAATTTCGTGCACCGGGCCCCTAGTTAGATAATAAAAGAAGAGATCTAAAGGTGGAGCCCTTTCCTGGTGTGTACAATCCTAAAGCCCTAAGGCAGATGGTGCTATCATGCACTCTGCTACTTCTCTGCTTATGTGGGCTTATACAAACGCTGAAGCACTATAGTGTGTGTCTGGCCCTGCTCTTGCATGACAACTTTCATACTCTTTGTTCTACTGAATAACTGAGCAAAGGAGCCTCTTTAATAATACAGAAGTGTTGATTTAATAGGTTTAAATGTTAATTACAGTTAAATATTTTAGCTGGCTTTAAGGTATAAACCTAGTACCACTGGGTGAAAGAATGGAAATAGAAAAACAAATTCTATTTCTCAACAAATTCTGAGGAAGAAAACCTATCTATAGTAGAAATAAAACAAAAACAAAAATTTACTAAAGGTAGACCAACTTTAAGAGTGCAGGCCACATAAAGGACACATATTCTACCTTGTTCAAGTACAGTGTCTAGAAAATGTATATGTAGTACTATGATTTTCTTCAACTAAAAAAGTTAGTCTGCCTCTAAGTATATTACTTAAAATCCCTATACTTTTGTGGAAATAAATACTTAAGAAAAAAGAAGTTAATGTGAAAAGCACACCTGCATTACAATAATGCATTTAACCAAAAAAACAAAACAAAACTGTGTAACAGTCTAGGTTGGAAATACTCACAAACTTACCCTTCTATCTATTGGTGTTAATTTACCAAGACTTTCAGTTTTCTTTTTTTCTGAGTTGTGACTGGGAGCATCACAATCATATTCAACTTCTGGTTTGGATAAGTCTCGGCAGAAAGTGCAAATCCACTCTCCACTGTTGGGGGATAAATTATTTGAATTATAATGCATTGTTTTGCTCTTCACCATATCTCTTTTCTACCTCCTCCATGCCATCTATGATACAGAATTACTTATTTGGCATGAATTTCAATCACTGAAGAATTACTGTATATCTACTAAGCACTCAGCTCCATCCTGAGAGAGCTGAACATTTGTAATAATACAATGCAAGAGCCTAAGTGGTATAAATATTAGTCTAGCTAAGGAGGTAAGAAATACATATACAAAATAAACACTTAAATAAACAGACACATTAGTCTATGGCTGATGTGATGTGTATCTCATATTTTTACCACAAATAATTTAAGACAAAAATCCTTCTTGGTACTATTCTTGCAACTTTGTTTGAAATTAAATTTTAAATAGTATAGCCTTTGAGGAACTGAGAGATTAACTCAATGCTCTTCTTCATCATCATCTCAAAGGGACTGTGAGACTTTGAGATATTTATAAATGTCAGTGCCTGCCAAATAAGATGCCATTGTGGCAGTTGTGCCTAAGGACCATTGTTCTTTATGGCAACCCCATGTAGTAAGTTAAAGTTTTTTTCTTTTCATAACACTAGGTTTTTGAGAGAAGCACAAGGAATTAGAGGCAGGGTATGGGAAGGAAACCCTATGTTGTAGGTTTTGAAGTATGCATTTGTGTCAAGTGGACTTTTATTTTTAAGGTTTTACAATCGTTTTAGGTTATAATAATTGTCACCCTTTTCTTTACCCCTGGTCTGTGTTATATCCCATTTCTGGGTCCTTGTTTTCCTCTTTTTTGGATTACTCCATATTTGATGAATCATATTGTAAAATAGCTTTTTGAGATGAGTATATGGAAATTAAATTTTTTTCAATCTTGCATGCAAGTCTAAAAATGTTTATTTAGCCTTAACTAGTTTGGCTCAGTGGATAGAGTACTGGCCCATTATTATTGACCAGTAGCCCTGCGCACGAATCCGTGCACCAGTAGATCGCTGCCGCCCTCCTGTAGCTCCCCTCGCACCCTCTCATAGCTTGTTGCCCTGCCCTCTCCTGTAGCTCTCTGCCACCCACTTGTAGCCAGTAGGTTGCTGCCGCCCTCCTGTAGCTCCCCATGCCCCCTCCTCATAGCTTATTACCCTGCCCTCTCCTTTAGCTCTCCGCCTCCTGCTTGCTTGCTGCCCTGCCTCGTCCTGTAGCTCTCTGCCACCCACTTGTAGCCAGTAGGTCGCTGCTGCCCTCCTGTAGCTCTCCGCCCGCTGCCCCACCCTCCTGTAGCTCCTGCCCCCTCCCCCCACCCCCTTATAGCTTGCTGTCCTGCCCCCTCCTGTAGCCCTCCACAGCCCGCTAGTACCTTACTGGCCCACCCTCCTGCTGATCTGTGATCTGGTCGTGATGTGCTTGATCATTATGTGCTTGGTCATTACGCCTCAGGGCATAATGGCTAATTAGCATATTCCTCTCATTATACAGGACTAGAGGCCCGGTGCACAAAATTCGTGCACAGGTAAAGTCCCTAGGCCTGGCCCATGATCAGCGCCATCTTCCTTGGCTGCCGGCAGCTGGCCCTGCCTCCCGCTGCCACCCACCCCCGGTTCCCCATTCAACATTGGGAGATCAGAACCTGCGCTGGCCAAGGAGAGGGACTGAGAGGTGGTCAGTGCACCTCATAGCGACTGGTCGAGCGATCGTTCTGCTGTTCAGTCAATTTACATATTATATATATATATATTAGAGTCCTGATGCATGAAATTTGTGTAAGAGTTGGCCTTCCTTCCACTGGCTGCTGGCACCGGCCTCCCTCTGGCACCTGGGACTCGGGCTTCCCTCACAGCCCCAGCTTCCTCCAGGAGGATGTCCAGTCTAATTTAACATATTATGCTTTTATTATTATATAGACAGATGTGCTCCAATCCTTCCACTTCCAGGGAAAGGGGCAAAGGAGGGTTGCTAAAAGAGATAAGGGAGGCAGCAGGGTGAACTTTTCTTTGGGGGGGGGGGTGTAGAGTTTCCTCCTGATGAGGGGCTTCAAAGGACAGTGGCCTACTTCTGCTACCCTCTGTCTCTAGAGATACAATTTCTGATTGGCATTTGGCAGGACAGAGCAGTTGCAGGTACAGGACTGGGAGTGCCTTTCTGCATGCAGCTCCCTGGAGAGTCTCTTCTGGCCAAGGAAAGCTTTGTTCTAACCATTTCTCCTGGAGCCAGTACCACTGGGTGGTCTGGGGCAGAATGGAGGTGGGGCAGGGCAGGAAGAAGTATAGGGTATAAGACTGGGGGTGGGGAAGAAAGAGGGTGAAATCTGTGTGTGTGTGTGTGGGGGGGACCGGCGGGAGGAGGGATGATGCAGAGGGAGAGTTGGGGTCAGCATAGGAAGGTTTGGAGGTACTAGGGGAGTAAGAGGGACCAGCAGATGCCAGAACAAGGGTCTATGGAATCAGGTGGAGGTCCGTGAGGCTGAGTACAAACTAAGTCTTTTCCCAGACCCTGCCATCCCAGATGGCTAGTGGGAGGGGTCCATAGTGAGGCGCTGAGCTCCCTACACTTTGTCTGAGGCTCCAGAACATGTGGCCAACACGCCTCATCCCTGCCACCCCCACTAAAGTGCTGCCATTTGGAATGCATTTGCAGACACAGGGATTGTTTTTAAGTTAATGGTTTTTAATTCACTCTGCTTCCCACTTGTTTTTTATTGAAAAGGCGGATTCTGCTGTTGTGTGTTCCTTTGCGGAGGTGGCAGGGGTGTTCTTCACAAGCAAGGAACAGCGAAGAGAGATGCATAGGGCAAGATAGACAGACACAGAGAACCCAGGAAGGCTAAAGGAGGAACTCAGCCCTAAGAGCAGAACAAGTGTGCTGAGAAATCCTGCTTCAGGAAGGCTGATCCCTCCACTTCCAACTAAGGCCCCTAGGGCTGAGCTTGCTCTCCTCTGTGCTCTGGTTCCATTCAGTGTAGACATGGCTGAACGGGCCTCAGGAAAGGGCTGAAAGGATGTGGTGAGCAAGAACTGAGTACGCAGGACCAGGGTTGCCGAGGGCTAGGGATCCAAGACCAGACTGAGAGAGGAGAACCTGGAGGCATTCCCTCCCAGGTCCCTGCACACCTTATGTTTTTGAGCAAAGCCCGAATCCCAAATCCTGTGCCGCGGCTCTGGAGAGTGGCGGCCCTGGCCTGCTGTGCCGCCTAGAGCGAGTTCCCTAACCTCTCTGAGCCCTGGCTATGCCACCTGCAGGAGAGGACCGCTGGTGGCTGAGGTTAGAAATGGCTTGGGAGGCAAGGAGATAAGAGCACAGTTTAGGACACCTCGGTTTGGCGGTTACATCCGAAATCCCAGGGATTTTTGGCCTTGGCCGCTGCCCTGGCCTCACGTTTATGTAGGACTTGCACAAATGGGAAAGCTGGGCACTAGCACCTTCCTTCCTTCACAGCTGAGAACCAGTTCATCCTCTCTCTCCCCCCGCCACCCCTCCTCTCCTCAGTGCCTGGTACTCGCGAACCTTCCCAGCAGCCAGTGTAGACACACGACCAAGGACACACAAAGATATCCCCAATCCAGCATGTGGTGGCTCTGTGGACAGTTGGGCAAACACAGATGTATGACACTGGGTGCTACAGACAGGTAATAGAGCTCCCTGGCCCAATGAGAGGGCTCATTTGGCAGAGCAGTGGGTCTATGAGTTCACCCCGGGTGCAGCTTTCAACCCCGGAGTAGGTGAACTGAAAGCCCAAGATAATTAGAGCTAATTACATATGTGCGAACAGCCAAAGCAGAGGCCATGGGCCAGTCACTCCTCCCCTGCCTGCCCTCTGCAATCCCACCCCGGCAAAGGGGTCTTGCTGGCACAGCTGGGGCTATGCGCCTGGGGAAGGGCGCACAGGTGGAGAGCCCCTGGGGCCCAGGGGTTCGGGTGAGCCCTCCACCTCCAGAGCGCCCCGCCCCCATGATTACACACTCCAGCACATGCTGCGGCCCCAGAATGGCAGGTCGCGACTGGGTTAGGAATTGGACCAGAACTTGGTCCAAGCACTTATTGACCTTGTGCTGAGCGGGCCTTGGTGGCATGGGCCCCAGCATTTGGGTCTTTAGGTTTCTATTATCTTGGCCTCCTGAGCATTCCGTCTCTGCGAAGATTCGAGATGGGGCTCTCCTTGTATCCTGCCACAGGGATGCCTGTCTGGAGCTGGGGCCGCAGGATGAGGACGGGACAGAGTCTGGTGCTTGGCTTCTGGTGATCAGTTTCTCTCTGCCTGGATGCGCCACAGGACCCCAAAAGAGTGACTCTCTGAGCTTTCATTTGCATGTCTATACCGTGCATGCCTCCTCTGAGCGGGCCTAAGCTGCAATCGCACATCCTTAATGCTGCTGAGAAGACGGGAGAGCCTCCTGCCACCACCACTGCGCTCGCAGCTGCCAGCCCAGCTTATGGCTGAGCGGAGCTCCCCCAGTGGGAGCACACTGACCACCAGGGGCAGCTCCTGCATTGAGCGTCTGTCCCCTGGTGGTCAGTGCACGTCATAGCGAGCAGTCGTTCCTGGTCATTCTGCCATTAGGGTCAATTTACATATTACCCTTTTATTATGGTGCACGGGTGGGCGCCCGCCAGCCTGCCCTGATGGGGGCCCCCCATCAGGGTCGGGGTCCCCACTTGGGGATGGGGCCAGCCAGGGCGAGGGGCTGAGGTCATTCTGGTCGTTCCACTGTTTTGGTCACTGGGCTTTTATTATATAGTGAAAGAATGTGGAAAAGGAAAGCAAGTACTATCTTACCTTGGAAAATTTGCCAATGTGGGCACATGACAAGAAAGATGAAATACTTTGGGACACTTCTCACAGCACAGGAGTTCCCCTCCATTCTGACAAACTGCACACCAGTCCTCATTGGGGTCATCTTCTTTCCTTGTCTCTCCAACATGAAGAGGTGACTTTTGGGAGGCATCCAGCCACGCAGATTTTCCATTTGAGGAATTTTCCTGGTGAAGTCCAGGTTGATCTCCTGTGCTATCAGGGGCATCTGACCTGAGCACAGACTCCTCAGAAGAAGAGGTCTGACTACTATTTAAGAGCAGGGAGGTCAGTATGCTTCTTGGATAGTTAGTCTGCAATGGAAGGAGGTAAGAGTATATGTATTCTTAAAACTGGCATTGTTAATTAGCACTATTGTAATTTTAGACCAAAGACTGCTCTCTCATGGGCACCTGGTAACTTCAAAGGAGTCTATGAACATGCATGAGAAAAAAGAATTATCTTTACTGCTAAATGTATTAGAACCTTTAGTGGTAAAGAAGACATGGGCCTCTACTGGAAAACATCATCAAAATAGAGTATCAGTACTTAGGGAGTGTGGACAATAAAGAAAAATTATATGAATTTGCTGATGAGTTCAGAAATGGGAGAATGGGTGGGTAGTGTAGAAGTCAACCATAGGAAATATAAGTACATTTTAGTGGACCTGTTCATTTAAATTATACCTAGACATAAAACATGCCTAGTATAGATTTTTTAAAAATCATTCATAGAGCTATTAGTAACTTTAAGATAAAAATTTTATGTTGGAGCCTAGGATGATGAAAATGTCAAATCACTAAGTCATTTTCACAATCTCCAACAATGTTATAAAATGCTCCTCAATGCTGTCAAAACATTTTCCTACCCTTACATACATTCCTATGGAGTCCTCTGTCCTCCTGTTACAGAGTATAGTGACGGAGCTGCTGTACTGGGGACTACCCTTTTCTTTGCCCCTGGTCTGTGTTATATCCATTTCTGGGCTCATTTTTCTTTTTCTTGGTCTACTCCATATTTGATGAATCACACTGTAAAATAGCTTCCTGAGGATGAGTACATGGAAATTAAATTTTTTTCAATCTTCATGCATGTCTAAAAATGTTTATTTACCCCTAGCTAGTTTGGCTCAGTGGATAGAGTGTTGGCCCATGGACTGAAGGGTCCCATGTTGGATTCAGGTCAAGAGCACATACCTTGTTTGTAGGCTCAACCCCTGACCCTGGTCGAGGTGTGTGTGGGAGGCAACCAATCAATGTGTCTCTCTCACATTGATGTTTTTCGCTGTCTCTTCTCCTCCCTTACACTCTCTCAAAAAAATCAATGGAAAAATATCCTCAGGTGAAGATTAACAAAAACAAACAAACAAAAAGTTTTTTTCACTAATGTTCTGGTACTTATTAGGCCCTTTCAGTTCAGATGTCCATGCCTTTCAGTTACACTAAGTTTCATTATATTATTTGAAGTCATTGATATAATTAAAAAGTATATACATATATAATATAGAATATATATATATTTTTAAAATATATTTTATTGATATTTTACAGAGAGGAAGGGAGACAGAGAGTTAGAAACATCAATGAGAGAAACATCAATCAGCTGCCTCCTGCATAACCCCTACTGGGAATGTGCCCGCAGCCAAGGTACATGCCCTTGACCGGAATTGAACCTGGGACCCTTCAGTCCGCAGGCTGACGCTCTATCCACTGAGCCAAACCAGTTAGGGCAAAATATATATATATATTTTTTATTAACTTCACAGAATAAGGGAGAGGAGGGGTAAAACCATTAATGATGAGAGACAATCATCAATCAGCTGCCTCTTGCACGCCCCACACTGAGGATCAAGTCTGCAAACTGGGCATGTGCCCTGACCAGGAATCAAACTGTGATCTCCTGGTTCATAGGTCGACACTCAATGACTGAGTCACTTTCAGTTGGGAGATATAATTACATTTTGAGGCCTAGTTTCTTCATCTGATTCTTGTTTCACTATCACAACGGGAAAATCATAATTTTCCGGTGGTCCACCATTTTCTTGTTTTATTCGGATTGGCTCCAACATGACCACTGGGACTTTGTGTGTAGAGTCAGCTCCTGCTGGTTTGCTAGAAGAGCCAGAGCTATAAGTGTAAGAAAGAAAGAAATAACCATCTAAGAATGCTACCTTAAGTATCCACAAATAAAGTATAACCGCTTTGAGAATAATGACCTATCTTCACAGCAATGGTAGCTACTATATCAGCAATAAATGATACATAACTTAAATGCACCTGCTATGTACGAAGTTTCACTTATGAATAAAAAATGTTCTACATATCAATTTATCTAAATAGTTATGTTACATCTGAAAAGATACTTAAATTTAAATAATACCACAATTAAAAGACAACTGCCTTCAATATTCTGAAGCTCTAAAATTGGGCAGCCAGATTTAGTTCTTAAAGCTAGCATCTTTTTTTAGGCTTTTCCATTTCTTTCTCTAATCAGTGAAAAAGAGAACTCTAGGCTCATATTAATGATTTATTATTATGAAGTGTGAAGATAATGAGGGACATAATTTATTGATGTTCTGCTATTTAAAAAATGTAGTGGGGAAAAAAAGCTTTTACAGATAGCCACTGTGTTTTCATGGAATTGAATCTAAACTTTCTCTTTTCAGAGAATGCTCTTTCCATGTGATGAGCAAAGCAGGAAGTTAAAATAGAATTTCAACAAATGTAAACTTATTTTTAAAGCAAAATTATTTGGTCATTAGAAAATTCAGAAAACACTGAAATTAGCATAAAATTATTTTTTCTTTTGCCTAAGTTTGTATTTGTGTGTATTCTCATATAGTACAGTGTGTTATATCCCACATTTTTATTTTTTCCTTGCTATTATGATAAAATCATAACATTTTATTTTCAACATATATACAAAGATATTTGTATCTTTAAAATTAAAATTATAATTTAATCCATTGTTAGTTTATTAAATTAATGTAATATATAATAATTATTAAATTATTTTAATTTAAAAGTAAAAAATAAAAAAGTTGTTCAAAATGTATTGACTACCCAAAGTGTGTTGAGCACTGGGGCAAATAAATATAATTAGAGATTTTCTATCTGGAGAATAAGGTTAAATTAGCTTACCTTCCTCGACTCCCAACGCTCGAGGCACTAGGTGAACGTATTGGCGGGTGTACACTAGTCATAGTAACAGGTCCTGAAGAGAAGGAAATCAAACACATTCATAAAATGAATAATTATGTACTTAATCCCAATTGAATGTGTTCACTTACTACTACACTGAAACTGAACACATAAAGTATATAAAAAAGTAAGTAGTTGCTAAACTCCTTGCACACGAGTTGAAATTGAAAAGGTACAGAGGCTTAACCTTTGATTTCTACTTTGAAAGTACTGTATACTATACTAATTTTAAATTGTGCCAAACCCTTTTAAATCATCCAACAAAAGGGGGAGGATTGTGGGAGTTTTTTAAATTACAAATTGAGAAAAAACTGGAAAAACAAAATCAAAAGGAGCCCACTTTACCTGCAAGACCTGGAGATGGCACTGATGAATTTGGTGACTGGACAGTCCTGTTTGAGGGTGGTCTTGGCTGGCCATGATCTATACTAGTATCCTTCCTCACAATATTGTCCAGCATAATAGTACTTGAACAGTCAATCTTATAAAAAAAGAAAATTATTTCATGGTATCCATGGTTTGCAAATTAAAAACCACTTTAAATGAATAAGAAAACTTTAATCATTTAATTATCACCAAATACTAAAACATGAAAAATTGTATTTGAGAAGTTCTGATGCATATCTTCACCATAACAATCTTTAAAAAAACTTGCACTCTTATTGCTGGTTCGATTCCTGGTCAGGGTACACGCCCAAGTTGGGGGTCGCGATCCCAGTAAGGGTGTGCAGGAGGCAGATGATCAATGATTCTCTCTCATCACCTTTGTTTCTCCCTCTCTCTCTCTCTAAAAAAAAAAAAAAAAAAAAAAAAAAAAAAAAAAATCATTAAAAAACAACAACAAAATCTTGGCACTCTTCTTTTTTGTTAATCCTCACCGAGGATATTTTCCCATTGATTTTTAGAGAGAGTGGAAGGGAGGGGGAGAGACAGAGAAAAACATCGATGTGAGAGAAGCCCATTGATTGGTTGCCTCCAGCTTGCACCGGGGCCGGGGATGAAACCTACAACTGAGGTCCGTGCCCTTGACCAGAAATCGAACCCGTGACCTTTTTAGTCCAAGGGCCGATGCTCTAACCATAGAGCAACAGGCCAGGGCTTTCACTCTGCTTGAATGTTACATGTTAGTAAATACACCGAACAACATTTGCAGAACACTAACATCAGCTAAGCACACTATTACCATTTGGTAGGAAAAATATACAATGTTTCAGAAATCATGAGCCAAGAGGAAGAAGTACTGTATGTCATTCACACCCTTAAAAATTAAAGCAAAAACATTTTTAATACTTAATTTATTTAACAATAACAAAATGTAGCCAATTAAAAAAAAGCCTGGTGAGAAAAGTAGCAAAATTTCACATTTTTGCAGATTTCTTTAGCATCTTGCTTAATAACAGCTAACGGGATTCTTATATCTGCTTACGTACTAAATCTCTTTTGATGAGTGATTTTGATTGAAGAATATGAAGAAAAATCAGGCCTTACACAGGGAAACCTTATGGAACCTCTGAAAGGGTTGTAGAGACACCTGTGTCCCTGGCCCATGCTTTAAGAACTGAGGCTTTTGTATGCACCAGAAAGCTGAAGCAACATTTCCAGAACACTAACATCACCGAAGCACACTATTACCGTTTGGTAGGAAAAAAATGATCCCTGATAGATTCTTGCTTTAATAAAATAGGTACACAAATAACACGTTTCATAATTGATTACCAGGCTAAAATACTGATAAATTTCTATCAAATAAAACTTTAATGCTTTAAATGCAAGTATTTTTCATGCTTCTATATACCATTTATTTCCAAGGATGTCTTTGTGATTTAAATCCAGTTCAATTTTCTAATACAGTTGCAACCTTTCTCAACCAGGATTCTACGAAAGAACTAAGTCCTGTAGTCCTAAGGGCACAGACTGTATAAAACAAATTTACTTCTTGCCTCTGCATTTAGAATGGTACTAGTTATGAACCATCCTTAGGAGGACTGAGAAAACAGACTCTCAAAGCAGTTTCTTGTTCTGTGGGTTAGATGAGGAATCTCAGCTGAGAAAAGCTAGTGAATACAGAGTCATCTCTATCTGAGAACTGCAGAGAAAAGAGCAGAAGGATAATGTTAATATTTGTAGGTCATCTTTCAGTTGGGGGAGCAGGGAAGTACCAAGGTCATTTATGTTTAATATTTTTTTTTTTGGCAATACCTTAGTCAGTACTTTTTAGAGAGTGCAAAGAGCATTGAAATGATTGGATTTGAAAGATCTTAATTTAAGAAAAGTTATTTACAACTGTGGAGTAATCCTAAAAGCTAAAATAAAATTATCAGAATGAGACAAAAAGTTTTTCTACATATTACCTATGTTTGAAAAATACATGTACTCTACCATTTAAAGTATATATAATTATTTAAAAAAATGAAATAACTTTGTTAAGGTTAATGATGTCACTATTGGGAAATGTTAGTTGATCTCAGTAACTTAAACTAAATAATAAAAATTTTAAAATTCTTTCACAATCTTACAAGATATTAAAAGTTTGTAATATTTGTGTGCATGATTACCTAACCTTGTAGGATAACAAAATACAAAACAACTATCAACTTATGTATGGAGATCAGTCTACAGAATATTTTCTGCCTTTTGAAAGATTTTTAAAAAGTCATACTAACAAAGCTGGAGAGTATAACGAAGCTAAACACACACTAGAGGCCCAGTGCACAAAAATTTGTGCACTCGGGGGGGGGGGGGGTCCCCTCAGCCCGGCCTGTGCCCTCTCGCAGTTTGGGACCCCTCAGGGGATGTCCACCTGCTGGCTTATGCCTGCTCCCTGGGGGGGATCGGGCCCAAGCTGGCAGTCAGACATCCCTCTGGCAGCCCGGGAACCCTCAGGGGATGTCCACTTGCCAGCGGGGAGCAGACCTAAGCTGCAGTCGGACATCCTTAGCACTGCTGAGGAGGCAGGAGAGGCTCCCGCCACCACCACTGTGCAGGCAGCCATCAGCCTGGCTTGTGACTGAGCAGAGCTCCCCCTGTGGGAGCACACTGACCACCAGGGGGCAGCTCCTGCGCTGAGCGTCTGCCCCTGGTGGTCAGTGTGTGTCATAGTGACCAGTCATTCCCAGTCATTCTATTAGGGTCAATTTTCATATTACCCCTTTTTTATATAGGATAGAGGCCTGGTGCACAGGTGGGGGCCAGCTGGTTTGCCCTGAAGGGTGTCCAGGATCAGGGTGGAGGTTCCCGCTGGGTTGCCTGGCCAGCCTGGGTAAGGTGCTGATGGCTGTTTGCAGGCTGGCCAAGCCCCCCAGCAGGGACCCTCACCCCATGGGGATGTGGCCAGTCTGGGTGAGGGGCTGAGGGCCGTTTTCAGGCTGCCCACAGCCCCTTCAGGGTGTGGGGGGTCCTGCTGGGGTGCCTGGCCATCCTGGGTGAGAGGCTGAGGGCTATTTTCAGGCTGGCCATGCCCCCCTGGCGACCCAAGCTCCTAGCCTCTCTTTTTCTTTTTTTTTCCCAGCGCCTCCTTGAGCAGAGGCCAGGGTGGGCTGGAAGCAGGTATCTGGGATTTATTTATCTTCTATAATTGAAACTTTGTAGTCTTGAGCGGAGCCCAGGGCAGGCCAGGGCAGGCGGGAAACTTGGCTTCCTCCATCACCGGGGGCAACCCAAGGCTCCTGTTCAATCTAGCTCCGTGTCCGCCACCATCTTAGTTGGGTTAATTTGCATACTTGCTCCTGATTGGCTGGTGGGTATAGTGGAGTAATGGTTAATTTGCATCTTTATCTTTTATTGGTGTACATGTATGTGTGCATATGTATATGTGTCTGTATGTATACACACACACACACAAAGATATATACACACACACACACACACACACACACACACATATATATATATATATGGTTTTTAAAATAAACTTTTATTGATTTCAGAGAGGAAGGGAGATGGACCAAGATAGAAACATCAATGATGAGAGAGAATCATTGATTGCATGCCTCCTACATGCCCCCCACTGGGGATCAAGCTGCAACCGGGGCACATGCCTTTATCTGGAATCGAACCCAGGACCCTTCAGTCCACAGGCTGATGCTCTATCCACTGAGCCAAACCAGCTAGGGAGAGAGTTAATATATTTAACTTAAGTAGAAATCAGAGGTAGTTTTGCACTGGTATGATGTAACAGAAAATGTTTTCATTTCCAATAGTAAACTTGCCTCCATCTCTGCTAATGTCTTTAATTCTAGCCTCCCTCTCTAATCTGATATTTTCATATCACATTCCAGCAATTCACCTCTCCAGTACCTCTTTCCCATGTCCTTTCTTCCCTGCTTTCCCAGCTTAGATTTCATATCCATCACCACAATCATTCATTTCCATAATCCATCACCATTTTGTAAATCATTCATTACAAACACCTTAAGCTCCAACACTTTGAAAGATATTATGTAGTATGGCCAAGTGTCTATAATCTTTTTATCTTTCTTGTTGTTATATCTCTAAAGGATGTAAGTAACTTCTAAAACAAACACATACAACCTATAATGCAACAAACTCATGCCTTTTACCAAATCCAAGTCCACGTAAAATTTTCGAAATAGATTCGTAAAAATTCTCTGTATACTTACATCTGGCAGAGAAGGAAGATTATAGGAACCTCCCACTGGTGAGCTCAAATCAATCATAGGTGAACTAAAAGCCTTTCCATCATATCCTGCTGCACTAGTAATGGTGGGACTAGAAGGAGTAGAGGATGTGCTATTGGCAGTTGATGGGGGGGCCTGTCCACTGCAAATCTGCCACTACAGTAGAAAGAAAAAGAAAAGTTGTCCATCAGCAGACCTATAACATAAAATGTCCACCTAATCCCAATCCAGACACAAAACAGAAGACAGATTCTGCAATTTGAATTCAATTGTAATTGGAAGAGGGAGAGGGCACAGGTATACATAACTTTCATGAATCCTGTTGAAAAATAAAAAGCGCTGATTTTTACCAGAAGACAGCAATTAGTATACACCAGAAAACCACAGTACCAATCTTAGAAAGCTTGTACGTACTGGAAAAGAAATATAAACACATGCGCAGCAACCTCAAGGTAAAGATGGAGGGCAAAAAACATACATTTTCTTCTGTCCCTACCTGATAAATATGAAACTAAAATAATGGTTAAAAGGAATTTTTAAAAGGCACCGAGTCATAAAGACAAAGAAAACAGGAGAAGACAGAAACAGAAAGCAGATGGACAAATAGAAAATTACTTAATCAATTTGATAAAGCTGAAATCTAAGGTGGCAGTGGGGAAAATAGAGAAGGAAATCAACATACACTGCAGAACCCCTAAAAGCTTGGGAATTAAAAGTATGAGAGGTGAAGCTGGGGCTAAAAACAGAATAATCTCAGTGCTTAAGAAGTGTTAAATCTTGTGTTTCTTTCCTACTCTACCTGTAGTTACCCCAAGGGCTTCCTTCACCTACACAGAAAATGGCTAGAAGTTTATTCTCCAAAACAGGTAGATAAGTGTCTTTAGACTGAAGAGCACCATATTCAGTTGCAGGCAGAAGTACTGCATGGAAAATGAAGATTCAGAAACCATACACACACTGAATGCTGAGCTTCTCACCCAGTCTGCTGATGGCTTACTCCCTATCTTCTTCTCCCAGCTGGCTTCAACAAGTAGCCAGACCCTGCATTTTAGGCAGAAGACAAAAAGATCCTTTGGAGAATGGATCAGCCTAAGAGTTAAGACCTAAAGATGGTGACTTTAGGAATTCTCCCAATAAACACTGCTAGTAGCCTTAATATTAGAGTGAAACCTCAATCATCAAACACTAGCCCAAGACCCAAGATTTCAGATTTTTTTAATTCATTTCTTGTATCTGAACAGGTAAGCAAGCATCATTTATGTTAGTGGCCAAGATAAATATATTAACTAAGCTAACACTAGGAATGCTTAAGTGTACAGAGATGAACCATGCTGCTGTCTTTAATCTACATCGAAATCTATAAAAAAAAAAAAAAGACTTGATTGACTGGATCAAGAGGTATATGCATAATAACTGAGAAAGCATATAAAACAATTTTGCCTCTATACAACTCTTCCAAATTGTTATGTTACAAACATCTATAATAATAAAAGTGTAATATGCTAATTAGATCAGACAGCCAAATGACCTTCCGGACATCATTCCAGACGTCCTTCTTGACTATGCCGCGGCAGCAGGGGCTGAGGCAGAGGTGGTTAGGGGTGATCAGGCAGGCAGGCTAAGTGGTTAGGGGTGATCGGGCAGGCAGAGGGGTTAAGGGCGATGAGGCAGGCAGGCAGAGTGGTTAGGGGCAATCAGGCAGGCGAGCGGTTAGGAGCCAGCGGTCCTGGATTGCAAGAGAGATGCCCGACTGCCAGTTTAGGCCCCATCCCGCAGGGACCCCTGTAGGATGGGGCCTAAACCGGCAGTCGGACATCCCCCAAGGGGTCCCAGATTGCGAGAGGGTGCAGGCTGGGCTGAGGGACCCCCCTCCCATGCACAAATTTCACACACCGGGCCTCTAGTTTCTTAATAAAATACTGGGGGAAAAAGGAAAGCAACTAAGAGCTATCTCAAGACTGTGCATAGGAAAACATTCCCAAATACAATACCATTAACATATGGCCTACATTATATGGAGGGATAGTGTCTGAAACATTCTAATTTATATGCTCCACTGAAAAAACTATGTAAGGAAACCTGTGAATGTGAAAGTTATCTTTACTACCTACCCCACCTCTCATATCCACCCACCCTTCCTTTCTCTGGACTCATGTCCTCCTTTGCTCCCTAGAATAATCAGCTACAGCTGATGTATGACCCTCCAGGTTTTCTCTCTATATATAATAGTAAAACAACAACAAAAAAACCCCCACAAAAATAAGATAATACCTCACAAGAATTTAGCATGTTTTCCCTCCATATAATATACTTAGATCATATATAGACTACTGGATGTTCTTAATAGCTAAAAGGTATTCCCATTGTACAAAGATAATTTGTTTTAAAAAAAATCTACCAATTAAAACCAATTCTCCACTACATTTTCTACTAGCTTGTTCATTTATTCATTCATGTTTAGATTTTTGATCAGGAAACATTCTTAAGAGTGTAGGTTTACCCAGTGCAAATAATAAATGGGGAAGAGGGAAAATAAAGTTTGTGTACACAGAATGTGGTAGGTATTTTAATACACATTAGCATTAAGTCTCAACACAACTCTATAAAGCATTTATTTTATATTTAGGGTGAATAAGATTTAAAATATTAACCTTGCAAAGGCCAAAATCTAAGGTCAAACTGTTGTTTGGACCCTTTTCTCTTCACCTCTAATGATGAAATAAAGATAGGAATGAATTTTACACACATGAAGTGTGTATACTTTTAAAATAAAATTTTCAAATCATTTGATTGAAATGAATGTCACAGAATTATGGAAATAGCATCATATGGATTTTAGCCTTGGCAAAATAATTAAGCTGAAATCAATCTACAAGTCTTAGCTGGAAGAACTATTGACAAAGTGCTTAGAGAAGACAGGCACTGAGAGAACATTTACTTTTTAAAAAAATATGTAATACCTAGAATATATTTTTATCTGAAGACATTAAGAATAGATTGTCTTAAGAATATTAAGACATACATCACTATTAGAAAAATCAATACCTATGACACACTGGTTATTCTGGGCTTTCATTCATATAAAGTGGCTTGATTTTTTCTTGTTAATTACAAAGCATCACGACCTTTCTCTTAGCTTTGTCTCTATAAGTCAGTCTACAATAAATTTTGTAATTCACTTTTTTTTTTTTTTACAAAAAAGCTTGCTCTTACTTTTCATAACTGTTACTTTATCCATAAATTCAATGTAATTGCAAAGTAGCAAAAGGAAAATAAGTGAATATGTATACCTGCTTTATCGCTTGTTGAGCCAAGAAAGCCATCTGTAAGGGATTGGGCTTTATTGCTTGCCGTGGCATATTCTGGGTTGGTGGATATCTCAGCTGTTGAGAATGAGGAGGGAGAACTGGTCCACTGGGTTTGGGGCTGTGATTCTGAAAATTTATCAAACGCGGAGGGGGTTGCTGAAAAAAAGAAATAAAACCAATTCAGTGACAAAAATCTGAAAGATAAAATTATAAAGCACTCTATTTTATTACTTTTACAGAAAAACGGCAACTCTGCCACAGATGAATCAATAATTAACACTACAACAAGGGAATAGGGGAATAAGGCAGCTTTCCAGAATGTATAGAAGCAATTTAAAGAAAAGGAGTTTTATTAAGAGCATTGGTGGAGGGGTTTCCGATTTTAAGTAGGTTATACCAGGATTGGGCCTATGCCATGTGGGGAAGTAGGGAAAATTTATCTTTGGTTCTCAGTCCTTGTTTATGATTAACTTTTGCAAAGAATTGCCCTCTTCAAACCTCGTAAATAAGGTGGTGGTAAAATAATAATTGCTAACATTTATTTATCAGTTATTATAGGCCAGGTACTGCTTTAGTTCTTTACATGTGTTAACTCATTTAATCTTCACAACAATCCTGTGAGGTAAGGACAATTTAAGTATCTTGTCAAAAATTAAAGATAGTAAGGGATAGAGCTGGGATTTGAATTCAAGTACTCTGGCTCTAACGTCTGTACTCTCACCCAATAAATCATTAATAATGAAAACAGCTGATATTAAGTAACATTTGAAGTAAATGAATTTTAGATGTTATTTAAATAAAACTATATGCCAGGCATTGTGATCAGCATTTTACTCTCCCCTTATTTTACAAATTAGGACACTATACATCAGAAAGCTTAAATAACTTGGAAAAAAAAAAAAAGCCACACAGCTAGTAAAAAGGCAACACTAAGGCTTTTCTCCAAATCTAGTCTGCCATATTATTACCAAATCATGTTCTCTTATTTTGCTAGGGGTTAATATACTAATTACAGCTTAGAGGATGTGTTTCCCAAAAAGAAAATAGATTTGAAAGGAAACCCTTCAAGGACAAAATTGTTTGATTACAGGACAGGGCAAGGGCTGGGAAGGCAAGCTTACTTTGCTCTTAAATGCTAGCCCTAGAAACTGAGACCAGTGTTCTAGAAAAAGGTAACCTTATATGCCAGTTTCTCTTGCCTATCCAATTCTCTTTATAGTTGGCAACTATTGCAAATACTTACTTGCAGGCTATCTTAACAGTTTATTTTTACGACTAGAACTTCTCAGAGAGGGAACTATTAACTCTCACATTCACAGGGGACAATGAATGTGGAATTTATAAAGTTGAATTAGCAACACCTTAAACTTTGACTCTGTGAAGGCAGAGGAGCTATAAAGAGGATAGCCCTGTCTTCTTTTTCCTCTCCCATTTTTGGAATTTCCTTTCCTGGATAACATTGCTTCTCTCTCCCCACTCTTACAAATTACTTAGCACTGGGTCCACCCTCAGTAACTTTCTCAAGAGTAATTATAAAACCAATGAAAAATAGATTTAAATATTGTTTCAAGACCAAGGAAAATTTTGTGGGTGAAAAATAAGTGTCAAAATTTTACAAAAGTAAAAAGCCTGAAGCAATAAAAATTAATTTTTATTCTTCTACTAAAGTTTTGTGATTTGAAGGGTTTCATATCATAAAAACACAAAGAGAAAATAGTGGGAGAATTATAGTGAAAAACTACATTTATCTGTAGTTTTTTTTAAAAAGTGGAAAAGCACCCAAAATAATCCTTAAGGGAGAATCCTTAGTTGTAGAAGCTTCTGCTACCATGCTATCACACCCTCACCCAGATTCAGTCAAGATACTTGGTGCCACAGTAATGTACTCCGAGGAATCAATCAATGTAGGAATGAACATTGAACCTGCAGTTTGGTAAGATGTGAGGTGATTTTTCTTGCTTCTCCTAAACTGTTATATTTGACTGAATTAATTTCTAAAATCCTTCTGACAGAGGAAGCAACTTGAAAGAACATTAGGAACTGGTTATTAGCATAAAAAATAGCAAAATCACTGTTATTTTATTTTAAAATAAATACTTTTTATTTTAAAATAAGTATTTTTTAAGTTTTTTAGAGAGAGGAAAGGAGAGGGAGAGATAGAAACATTGATGAGAGAGAAACATTGATAAGCTGCTTCCTGCATGCGCCCCCCGACTGGGGATTGAGCCCTCAACCCAGGCATACGCCCTGACCAGAAATCGAACTGGTTCACTCCAACCACTGAGCCAAACTGACTAGGGCAGGTTTTGATTTTATTCTAGGTCAGTAGTTTCCAACTATGTAAAAAATGAAGGGTAGCATATGTCTTTCTAAAATCCATCACTGTGTAGGGAAATTAACATGTACATATAAAATGAAAATATTTCCATAACAGTTAATCTGGCTCAGGTTTGAGAAACATTCATGTGAATTATGTATAAGACTAGAGGCCCGGTGCACAAAAATTTGTGCACTGGCTGGGGGGTGGGGGGAGGGGTGTCCCTCAGCCCCACTTGTGCCCCTCACAGTCTGGGACCTCTCAGGAGATGACCACCTGATGGCTTAGGCCCGCTCCCGGGTGACAGAGGGCAGGCCCAATCCCTAGGTGCAGCCCCTGGTCAGGCTCAGAACAGGGCCGATTGGGGAGTTGGGGCGCCGTCCCGTCATGCACAGAGCAGGGCGGATCGGGAGGTTGTGATGCCACCCTCAGTCACGCTCAGGGTAGGGCCGATTGGGGGGCTGGGCCGCCGCCCTGTCACACTCAAAGCAGGGTCGATGGGGAGGTTGCGGCGCCACCCCGTCACGCACAGAGCAGGGCCAATCAGGGGGTTGGGGCGCTGCCCCGTCACGCACAGAGCAGGGCCCATCAGGGGGGTTGGGGCTCCGTACCGTCACGCATAGAGCAGGGCGGATCAGGGGGTTGGGGCGCCGCCCCCTGTCACGCACAGAGCAGGGAAGAGCAGGGGGTTGGGGAGCTCTCCCCTGTCACACACAGAGCAAGGCCCATCAGGGGGGCTGGGGCTCTGTACCCTGTCACACACAGAGCAGGGCCGATCATGGGGTTGGGGCACTCTCCCGTCACATTCAGGGCAGGGCCGATGGGGAGGTTGCGGCTCCACCCCGTCACACACAGAGCAGGGCCCATGGGGGGGTTGGGGCATCGCACCCTGTCACACACAGAGCAGGGCGGATCAGGGGGTTGGGGAGCTCCCTCCTATCAGGCACAGAGCAGGGCCAATCAGGGGGTTGGGGCACCTTCCCCTGTCACGAACAGAGCAGGGCGGATAGGGAGGTTGTGGCCCTGCCCCCTGTCACACACAGAGCCGCAGGGTGATCAGGGGGTTTGGGCGCTGCCCCCCATCACGCTGCTCCAGGGGCCAGGAGGCCTCGTGGCTCCGCTGATTCCAGTGCTGGGAGGCCTCGTGGCTCCACTTGACACCGGGGCAGTGAGGCCTCGCTGCTCAGCTGATCCCGGTGCCGGGAGGCCTCGTGGCTCCGCTGATCCCGGGGAATGAGGCCTTCCGGCTCCACTGATCCTGGTGCTGGGAGGCATATTACCCTTTTACTATATAGGATAGAGGCCTAGTGCACGGGTAGGGGCCGGCTGGTTTGCCCTGAAGGGTGTTCCGGATCAGGGTGGGGGTCCCGCTTGGGAGCCTGGCCAGCCTGGATGAGGGGATGATGGCCGTTTGCAGCTGGTCACACCCCCTTCAGGGTGGGGGTCCCCACTGGGGTGCCTGGCCAGTCTGGGTGAGGAGCTGAGGGCCATTTTCAGGCTGGCGGATGACTGAAGCTCCCAACCTCTCCTTTTTTTCTTTTTTTTAATTCTGGGATTTATTTACCTTCTAATGCTGTCACTGGAGCTGAGAGCCGGCTTTAGCTCTGAGGCTCGGCTCCAGCTCTGAGACCTCGGCTGCTGAAAGCAGGGATCTGGGTTTGTTTGGGTTCTATAATTGTAACACTGTTGCAGTCCTGCTCGCTCCAGGTCTGATGGCTGAAAGTAGGTTTCTGGGGTTTGTTTAGGTTCTATAATTGCAACATTGTTTCTTAGAGTGCAAGCTCAGAGGGCAGCAGCAGGAGGCGGGGAACCTTGGCTTCCTCCTTCACTGGAGCAAGCAAGCCTCCTGTTCGCTTCAGCTGCCTGGCTGCCGGCCGCCATCTTGTTTGGCAGTTAATTTGCATATCTCGCTGATTAGCCAATATAAGGGTAGCGAAGTTATGGCTAATTACCATGTTTCTCTATTATTAGATAGGATAACATATGTGCCCAGACAGAGTGGCTCAGTAGTTCAGCACCTGTCAATCTATGAACAAGGAGGTCATAGTTCGGTTTCCGTCAGGGCACATGTGCAGGTTGTGAGCTTGGTCCCTGGTGGGAGGCATACAGGAAGCAGCCAATCAATGATTCTCTCTCATCATTGACATTTCCATATTTCTCCCGGTCTCCCTTCCTCTCTGAAATCAATAAAAATCCTATACTGTAAAATAAAAGCCCACCAACTGACTGGTGGAACTACCAGAATGACCGGTCAACCGGTCATTCGCATTGATGTGCACTGACCACCAGGGGGCAGACACTCAATACAGGAGCTGCCCCCTGGTGATCAGTGCACTCCCACAGTGGAAGTGCCGCGTGGCTGACCGGGATGAGTGGTGCTCCCACAGCAGGAGCAGCTGCTCAGAGGTCAGGTCCACAACCGCTTGGCTGACCGGGATGAGTGGCACTCGCACAGCAGGCAATCCCCGCAGACCAGGATCCCGACCAGTGCACAAATCCTGTGCACCAGGCTGCTAGTATATATGTAAAAAAACAACACGTGACAGTGCTAACAAACTTAGATCTGAACATCAGAGTGTAATAGAATATACTGTATACTGCTAAATAAACAGAGATGCACAATGTCTATCAATCAGTCATGTAACTATGTATTCAACCTCTGTATCTCCAAATTCTTTAACCATGCAGAGTACATGGTTAATCTTCAGAGGAAGAAGAATAGAGAACAATCATGTAAGTGACTTTAAGAAGCACTCTTTTAAATTTACCTGAACCCTATGGACAGATGTACGGTACAATCTGAACATATCCACAAAGCCAGGAACACATATACACATAGGCAATCATTTTTCCCACACATATATGTAAATAAACTGATAGAAAAGGAAGAGTGTTGGTAAGCATGGCAATGTAAAAATCTGTAGTGTGCGCAAATTGGTAAGTGGACAATGCATGAGTGAACGTTTTGCAGAGAGCAGCTAAAAATGAAACATGAGAGTGTGAAAGAAGGTTCAGGAGTTACTGAGAGTCAAGAGGAAAGAACAGTGTATGAGGTAATGACCGAAAGATGCAAAAATTACTTTATTTCTAAGTGAGAAAACTGGGTTGTATAACAGAGATTGTACATTATATAGATTATGTTGCAGTAAGTCTAGAGAGGAAAAATAAGATCAAAAGCAAATTTCTGAGATACACAAGCTAAAGGTTCAGTGTTCACTTCTGTCATTGCTTATATAACTACTTATGGGAATGCGACCAAGTTAGATAATATCTATTAACTGCTTCAGTTCCTCACTTCTTACTGAAAAGCCAATTTACTCTTTTTCAGGTTAATAAACTACTTAATGAAAATCACTTTACCATCTCTCAGACACTTAAGATAAATATTAATTATGCAAATGCTTAGCACTAGGCACTCAACAAGTTATTATTTTTTCTCTCTTCTCCTCCTCCTCACATTTGTCTTCAGAAAAAGTTTTGGCATTCTTTGCAGTCTATCTGCAATACGTCACTGCAGTCTACAGAGGTAGTAACAAAATTACTCCTCAATTTTCTTAACAAAATTTCAACTTTGCCAGTTTCACTCCTG
Organism: Myotis daubentonii; assembly: GCF_963259705.1. Classification (NCBI taxonomy): domain Eukaryota; kingdom Metazoa; phylum Chordata; class Mammalia; order Chiroptera; family Vespertilionidae; genus Myotis; species Myotis daubentonii. The sequence goes on along the minus strand of NC_081849.1, from coordinate 30,931,161 downwards.
ATATCTAAAGCGTACAATTCTTTCCTAAAAGAACACTCACCATAAAAACTTAAATTGCTTGTTATTTACTTCCTGTAAAAACCTGAGTTAAAACAAAGTTTGAAAGGAATAATCAATTGGGTATACTAATATTCCCTTGGATTTGATATGCCTTCCTAATCAAATCACTAGAAAGCCATAAACCTCAAGTACATCACCTCAGGCCTTCAAAGAAGCAATTTAACAATATTAGGATCTACATATGCCCACAACTTTTATTGAGTTAAAATAAGAGTCAGATGAACACCATTTTTATATTCTGTACTAGTAAAATTACCACAAAAATACAATTATTCCATTTAATTGTTGTTTTATAAAGACTCACTCACATAATATCTTCCTCTTAGTGCTAGTAAAATGTTTCTCCACTAAAAAACTAATATGTTTCCTTTTTGTCACACAATATAGATATTTCTATTTCTTTTTTTTGGGTTGACAATAAGTTTTGAGCTAAGGCTTGCTCTCAAGTATGAGAATTCTTAGCCTAGTTCTACACACTTTGACTCTTATTAAACCTCATTCCATTTCATTCATGTCATTTACTGTCCTTCAAATCCTTCTCCGAAATAGGAAGAATATAAATTCATAAATATATGTAACTGAAAACAACAGACAATTTGTATGAATTTGACCTTATAGTCTTTACTAAACCTTTATTAAAACTAAGTATGCCCACATCTAAACTGAGCAGAACAGTTAAAACATTTAACAAAATATATGACTATTTTATCTTAAAAAACTGGATTAAAAGTAAATAATAGTTCATAATTAGTGAAAATAACAATGGTTCATGGAATATTTGCTCAGAAATAAAGTTTTAAAATGGTATATTTCTAATGTACCACATCCCTGCCCCTTTCTATTTCATTTTGCCCTAGTTTCTAAGATGCAATGTGGTTTTCTAAACACTTGCATCCCCACACTGTCTATAATATTAAGACAATGTAATAAAAATAGATGTACCGGTTAAATAAACCATTGATTCTTTTTTTTGAGAAGGGCTAAAGTCTAGGAGCTAAATCAGGAATCCTCAATGTAATACATTTTTATAAATTTATATATTTAAATCATGGATGATGGGTGTCCTGGTTATTTTCAGAGTTGCTAAATACAATTGTACTATAATTATCTAAGTTAGGACAGGCCTGCTTCCAAATTTACCTGATGAGAGATGGAAGGTTGCTGGATGGACCCCTGCATTCTAGGGCTTGGTAAACCCATAGGTGCTGGCCTCCGTTGCACCTGTTGCCTCTGAGCCATTACCTGTTGCTGCATATGCTGGAGTCGTAACTGAGCTAGGCTGATCTGTGTTGGAAACTTGGATAACTGGTTTGAAGATAAACCACCTTGTGGCTGTGAATTCTGTTCCATGACAGGATTCTGCTTAGGCATTTGTGGTTGACTCTCTTTATCTTCAATTACTAAAGAACCTAATTAAAGAAAAAAGATTAAGTTCTAAAGTTTTTCTGATAGTGAAATACTACATTTTGTAAGGTTATTGTTGCTGAACTTCCAAACTGTCAAGGAACTTTTCAATCTCAGGGAACCTTTACACTCTTAAAAACAGATTGCCCCAAAGAGCTTTTACTAATGGAGATTCTATCTATCAAAATTTACTATCTTTGACACTAAAAATGAGAATTAAAAAAATTTACTTACTAATTCATTTAAAAATAATAAACCCATAATAGCATACCTTTATGAAAAATAATATTTTTTAAAAAATCTTAGTGAAGAGTGCACTGTTTTATATTTTTGAAAATATCTTTATATGTCTGGCTTAATAGCTGAACTCCCATATCTGTTTCTGCATTATCTGTCATAATATATTGTTTAGGTTGAAATACAGGAAGAAAATCCAGCCACACAGATACGTAGTTGGAAAAGGGAAGCCTCTGTGGTTCCCTGAAGGAGCCTCAAACTGTACATTTTGAGAACTGCTGTTGTATATTAAAACAAGCAAATCTGACATTGGTTCTAAAAACATTCCCACAAAGTATTTCGGATTCTTTAATATTAATAATTTGTTCTCTCTCGAGTTCCTTACACTTTCACAGTGCATGCTATGTCAGTTTTCTGATAGAGAATATTTTGAGTGGCTTACAATTACCCTTAAGAGAGTTTAAGGGTGCATCTAATAGGTCTGATCCAAGCACAAGGCAAAGATTAATTTTTTCAACAGTACAGATTTAATTAAATGTTTTAGATTTACAAAGTATATGCATCCTAAAAAAATATGGCTATAATTCATTACTTACTGGTTGTTAAGCACTGCGACAGCAGGTCTATGCATATTGTTAAATTCTTCTTTACAGATAAGGGATCTATGGTTCAGAGACATTGAAGAACTTACCCAAATCCCCAAAACATTAACTGAATATTTATCTAGATCAATATTTTCCCCTTGCCCTATGAAAGATGTTTCTCAGAAGCCATGGATAACAAATTTGGAAAATTTGTCTCTTTGGAAGAATTAAAATGTAAATTTCATTGTCAACGACAATTTACAGAGCTATAAATGACAGCTCTGAGAAGTTCTACAGTAAAGATTATTATTTAACTTTATTATATCAGAGTTTCACAAACTCTTCACAAACAGGAGATGCTGTCTTTATTTGATTTTTGCTGATGCAGACTTACCTAAAACTATATCCATTTTTGTGTGTGTAATTATACATATATTCTTACCTTTACCTATGCCTATATTTGTATTATAAATGATATACACTGAGTGGCCAGATTATTATGACCAGCCAGTTTATTATGACCACCCCATCAGTACAATGAAGTGAATTAGTTATGCAAATAATAATAATAATAATAATAATAATAATAATAAAACCTTCAGAGTATTTGCTTAGGAAGTTTTCAATATTCAGTATTTTTGGAAGTGTCAATGAAGTACTACTGATGGGGTGGTCATAATAATCTGGCCACTCAGTGTATATAAATACATACATCTCTATAGATGTGACTACTTATGTGGATATATAACTGTGATAGGTTCTCTGAACAGTTGAATGTGGGTTGGTAGAGAGGGATAAGGGTTAAGAGATAGTTACTTAGACACATGCTTTGTATTAATTAACTAGAGGCCAGGTGCACAAATTCATGCACTGGGGGGGGGGGGGTAGGGGGCCCTCAGCTCAGCCTGCACCCTCTCGCAGTCTGGGAGCCCTCAGGGGATGTCTGACTGATGGCCCTGTGGGGAGCAAGCCTAAACCATCAGTTGGGCATCCTCAGTGCTGCCGCAGAGGCAGGAGAGGCTCCCGTCACCACAAGTGTGCTCGTCAGCTATGAGCCCGGCTTCTGGCTGCGCTCCCATGGGGAGCGCAGCTCCAGCGTCAAGCAGGATCCAGCTGAAACGGGCTCTCCGACATCCCCTGAGGGATCCTGGATTGCGAGAGGGCGTAGGCCAGGTCGAGGTACCCCACCTGTGCATGATTGGGGCCAGGGAGGGATGCAGGAGGTTGGCCAGCTGGGGAGGGACTGTGGGAGGGCTCCAGGGTGTGTTTGGCCTGTCTGGTTCAGTACTGATTGGCTGGATCCCAGCAGCAAGCTAACCTACCAGTCAGGAGTGTCTGCCCTCTGGTGGTCAGTGCACGTCATAGCGACTGGTTGACCGGTCGACTGTCTGCTCCCTGGTGTCAGTACATGTCATAGCGAGCAGTTGAGCGGCCTTAGCATATCATTAGCATATTACGCTTTGATTGGTTGAACGGATGACCGGACACTTAGCATATTAGGCATTTATTATATAGGATACATATAGTAACACATATAGGTGTGTGTTTGTGTGTAGTTCCAGTTGCTTGCTATTTATCAATAAACATATAGCTTTATGTACTTCTAAACTGAACTGCAGGGGTCATCTTATTATTTTTTCTTTAAGGGGACACCCTATCATTATTCTTTTTGTTCTTCCCTTGTAAAAATGCTTTGTGTAAGTCGATTTCTTCCGTTCCTGGTGTATTCTGAGAGTACTGGCTCTCTATCATGCCATTTTTTCCTTTCTTACACAGAATCTAGCCTACAGAATGAGAGCGCAATCATTTTTGATGATTTTGAAACAAAGTTAATAAACCCAATGATGTCATCAAAGGGAATATTAGTTAATGAAGACTGTGTAGGGAATTCTTAAATTTCTGTTTACATCATTTCGCTGTGAGAAATTAAGAGAGTAGGCAAAAAGTGAGGACTTTTTCTCCTAGCAAATAATATAACAAGAAAGTTAAAATAACTTTCTATTGAACTGCCTGCAAGGATGTTTGAACTCTTAATGTTACCAAGATGATAGTCTTCCTTTTTGATAATTCAGTGGACACCAATATTTAAAATTTGGGCACTTTTCTGTATGCACATAACACTTCAATTAGAAACTTAAATATATATATAATTATATTTATTATATAAAATTATATGTATAATTACTACAAAAAGGCAAAAGAAAAAGCAATGTTTTCCCTAGCCAAGAGAAAGCAAATGAGTAACATTAGGCATTTGATGACTGAGTCTAAAGAGAAAGCCAATAATAGTATTGGAAATACTATTGTATCAGAAAACATTCTAAGTATCAAAAAATTCTATAACAATGCCAGTCACAAGTCAAGAGTTTTATCAACCCATTCTGATAAAAAGTTCAAGCAAGAGTCTATGAAAAATAGAACTCCTTAATTCTGAGTCAACAGAGGATGTTTCATAACATCCATATACTTATATGTATGTTAACATTCATGCATGTGTGACATATATACACAGATTAATAAAATACTAACAAAAATTCCATGTTTTTAAACCAAGGTAACAAAAACATTTTGAGGGTATAAGGAATACATTTTCAGTAACATAATAATCATTAAGAGTTCCAGAAACAAATGGTACTTGGGAAAATATACATAATGACCTACCTAAATTGATAATATTTTGAGCCCAGAAACCAGGATCACAGTGAAATTGGATGATATTGTTGGTCACTGGGGAAGCATCACACCTTGCTCGAAGGAGATGCCGTAACCGGTATGTAATCTAGAAGAAAGGAGACAATTAAATATTAATATCGTTATCAGGCCAATAGTTTATTACACTCCCAGTAAATACACACAAAAAAATAAGTCTCTTGTATGTGTACCAACACAAAATAAACAATAAAATATACACTATAAAAAGTAGACAGCCTAGCCTGGCTGGTGTGGCTCAGTGGTTGAGCACTCACCTACAAACCAGTAGGTAACGGTTCGACTCCTGATTAGGGCACATGCCTGGGTTGCCAGATTGATCTCCAGTGTGGGGTGTGCAGGGCAAAACATTTTGCCCAGCCAGGGCAAAACATTTTTTTTTTTTTTTAAAGTAGACCTGTCCTAGCTGGTTTTGCTCAGTGGATAGAGCATCGGCCTGCAAACTGAAGGGTCCCAGGTTTGATTCCGGTCAAGGGCACATGCCTGGGTTGCAGGCTTCATCCTCAGTAGGGGGCATGCAGGAGGCAGTCAATCAATGATTCTCTCTCATCATTGATGTTTCTATCTCTCTTTTCCTCTCCCTTCCTCTCTGAAATCAATAAAGATATATTTAAAAAAATAAAAATTAGCCCTAGCCGGTTTGGCTTAGTGGATAGAGCGTCAGCCTGCAAACTCAAGGGTCCCAGGTTCGATTCCAGTCAAGGACATGTACCTTGGTTGTGGGCACATCCCCATTAGGGAGTGTGCAGGAGGCAGACTGATGTTTCTAACTCTCTATCCCTCTCCCTTCCTCTCTGTAAAAAAATCAATAAAAAATATTTTTAAAAATATATAAAAAAATAAAAATTAAAATAAAAAAGTAGACCTATAACAGCTTTCTTTTAAAAATATCAAAAATTTTAAAGTTAAAAAAAATTTTTTTGAGGTATAGTTCAGTTGGGTATGATGTTGAATATAAAACTAAAGAGTATCTTCGCTGAAACCGGTTTGGCTCAGTGGATAGAGCGTCGGCCTGTGGACTGAAAGGTCCCAGGTTTGATTCCGGTCAAGGGCATGTACCTGGGTTGTGGGCACATCCCCAATAGGAGTTGTGCAGGAGGCAGCTGATCGATGTTTCTCTCTCATCGATGTGTCTAACTCTATCTCTCTCCCTTCCTCTCTGTAAAAAATCAATAAAATATATTTAAAAAAACAAACAAACAAACAAAAAAAACTAAAGAGTATCTTAAAGTGATAGGTTAAAGTCAGTTTTTTTAATTAACAAAACATCTCAGAAGCACCAACTATTTGTAAAATAAAAAATTTTTAACACATTTTGCTCTTTTATTTATTTTACTACTTCTTTTAAAGAAGGATTCAGAATTTAGATTAGGTAGCTAATGAGTTACAGAAAAGACAAACTAATCTCTGCTAAGAAAGTATAAGCACAGCCCACAACTAGGCCTGCTAGTTAGTGGAATGGTTCTCCTTGTTCCCACGCTTTGAGTTTCTTGTCATCATCCCCCCCACCCACATGCAGTCCTCAGTGAGTCCTTAGGTCATTCTCCCTCAGCCTTTGAAGAGTTTAGCCCCTGGTTCACTATAACCATCATCACCATTACTCCTATCTTAATTCTTGGTGATTTTAACATCCACCTACGTGATCTTCCTTATAGCTTGCTTCTTCTTGCACAGATACAAATACTCTCACAAACCCTAAAGGTCCTATAAGCCTTTGCTCTTACAATTTTTCTCTGTCCTATCAATCTTACCCTACCATTATCCCTACCCTCTTACCCCTCAATTCCTTCTTATCCAGCTTAAATCCCAGGGTCAATCATCATAAACATTTCCTTGCATATACCCTCAACACCTCTTTCTCTCTCATACTCAATTACACAAAATCCCTTTCCTCTTTTCAACCTTTTCCACAGATAAAACAAAACTTACTTCAGATCAGTCCCTAACGTTGACTGGCTATCATAGACAGTTATTAATTTATGTTCTGACAAACTTTTATCATTTACTTGTTTATATCATCATAGACTTACATATTCCTACTTAATTCAATGTGTTCTGATTCATTACTGAAAGGGAGAGTCATCGCGGCGCCTACATGGGCCGGCCGCCAGGCCCCATGAGGCACAGCCTGACCACACTGCTGGCGGCCTCGGGCACCGACTCCCCAGCCCATGGCGGGAGCCCAGCGCAGGCCACCAGCCCGTCGCCCCCGGACCGGACCCACGCAGCAGTGGTAGCGGTGGGGAGGGGCGTGTGCCCTTGCCCGAGGAGATGGAGGAGGCGACGATCGCCAGCGCCCCCGGGGACGAGACAGAGAATGTGGACTTCCTGTCTGGGCTGGGACTGGTCGATCTGCTGGACCGCCGGGGACCGGACTGGCCTCTGGAGCCCGGGCTCGGCTCGCCCTTGGGGGGGCGAGGACTGCGCCCTCCATCTTGCCCTGGGTCCTCCATTTTTGGGGCAGCCGCCATGTGCTCAGGAGAGTGCCTTCTTCCCGGAAGCCCAGGCCCCTGCTGGCCACGCCCAGGATTTCTTTAAACTAACCAATGACAATCAAGGGACGTGCGCGCCAGAGAGATGACCACATCCTGTGTAACAAGACCCGACTCGCACCTGGCCCGCAGTCCCCTCCCCTGCCCTTTCTATAAAACCCACAATCCCATCAGGCCTCGCTCTCTTGGCCACTGGGCTACCGTTGCATCGGTGAGTGTGGTCAGGGAGCCGAACTAGTTCGAAATGAAGAACTCTTTGCTTTTGCATCGGACTCGCTGGCTCCCTGATGGGCTTTTTGGGAACCTTGAAATCTGGGCACAACAATTACTATAGTTATTTAGTTTGAGTTTCAAATTGGTTGATTTGCCCAGAGAGAGCCCTTTTAAGCTGGATCCCAGTCCTTTTGACATGTCCTCAGCATGTCTCTGGCAAAAGATATTCTGAGTACAATTTGTACTTTTCTTCACTTTGCTTGGAATTTAGAAACCAAGATCTGGAATAACATTGGGCTTACTGCTTTTGTGGTGTAACACACACACACACACACACACACACACACACACACACACACTCATTTACATATTGTGTGTGTGTGTGTGTGTGTGTGTGTATAAACATCTATAACTATTTCCAGATCTCTGTGTATATGTGGATAAGTCTTGAGTTCATACTTATATTCTTAATTCCAATCTATTGCACCTTAGGACTCTATCTTTAGCATAAATATTAGCTGCCATTGCCCTCAATATATTTACTTATTTCCTCAATCCACTCGCTTATTTGCTTAATATAACCAAAATTTGAAAGATTTCTGCTCACTCTCTGTGTTCCCCGCTCATCACTTATCTCTGGCTGCTAGCCTCATGCAGTGTGATCCCCCAACCACCTTCACTACCCTGAGTCCTCAGTCACCATGCTGATGAGTCCATGACAAGAAGGAAAGATGATCATTTTTCTTTAAAAACATATTTTTTTCTGTCTTTAGGCAAATATACTGACTTAGCATTTTGAGTATCTTATAATTTTTAGTGTGGAAATTGAGCAGTATAAGCTCTTTTACCTGCCTCCCACCCCACAAAACAACAACAACAACACAACAACAACAATTAAATCAGAAATGTGAGTACTTCCTTAAGAGGAAATCAGCTTTAATTAAAGGAAACTTTGAGGTAAATTACTAGGACATCGATACTTTTTTCCCCTTGAGGTACTAAGTTGTAAACTTCTTTTGCTGATGAAAAGCTACAAGACACAGAATTTACTTATAATTCAGATAGCTAGTATCTATTTGTCAATTTAGTGTGGCAAGGTCTAAAAGTAATGTCAAAGTTGGCCAAACTCTGCTCCTTATCTTAAGCAACATTTTTTCTGTTGTATTTTACTGCCATTCAATGTAAAAATGAGAACTCTCTTGTCAAATTATTTTTGTTGAATGTGTTGGGCTGACATTGATTAACATAATATAGGCCTGGCTGGCGTGGCTCAGTGGTTGAGCATTGACTTATGAACCAGCAGGTCGTGGTTCAATTTCCAGGCAGGGCACATGTACAGATTGCGGGCTCGATTTCCAGTAAGGGGTGTGCAAGAGGCAGCAGATGAATGATTCTAGCTCTCTCTCCCTCTTCCTTCCTCTCTGAAATCAATAAAAATATGTATTTTTAAAAAATTATACAGGTTTCAGCTACATAATTCCACAACACATTCTGTAGACTGTATTATGTGCTCACCATCCCAAGTCAAGTCTCCTTCCATCAAATGCAGATTTTAGAAAATGCTGAGAAATCATAAAGCCTAACTAATGTAGACGATAAACAACGGTCATTAAACATACTTATTCATCTCTTCAGGCATATCTACACTTAAATGAACTCAGGTTTCACACTGAAAACTTAGGTGTTGTTCAAAAAGCAAAAAAAAAATTTTTAAATATGAAGGATGTCCAAATAGCTTTTGAGATAGCAGTACTGTAACTGTCTTCTATTGAAGTTAAATAGACTTTAAAAATATTCATTAAAAAAAATTCCGTTGTTTCTAAGTTCCCAACACTATAAAAAATTAACAAAGTTTCATTTATACTTACAGCTTCTGACAGGAGATGTTATCTGGTACCTTATTTATTATTATTTTTCACTATCAATTTTTCATTGAGTTCCTTAAGTTCCTACTTTTAGAAGTATGATCTAATGAAATTCATAGAAAAATACACAACTGTAATAATAGTAGATGAAAGTAAATAATAGGATGATGGACATATGCATAAGAGCTTTGTAAACAGAAGGGAATTCTAACCCAGTTTTGGTCACTGGAGGCTGTGAAGAGGAAAGGAAGATGAACCTAAAATGAACATTGTAGTCTCTAAAAAGGTGAACATTAGTTATTTAAGAGAAAGAATAGGCATTTTCAGAAAGGGTACCAGAACCCAGGTAAGAGAGCATGGTATGTTCTGAGGATCAGAAATAAGGAATTGGCAATGAGACATTCAGGAAACATAAAAAAGATCTTTGAAGATCAATTAGATGGGAGCGTGGGGGAAATGGAATAGGATTGTAGAATTCCTTTTTACTACCTATACCCTCAACCGTTTCCTAATCTATCTTTAGTATTATAGAAATATCTACTATTAGTAAAAAGAATGCTTGTGTTTCATTCTTCTGGTCTCTCTTCTGTCAATATTTCTTACCTTCCTTCTAAATAAATGTAAGGATAACAGAAGAATCCTAAGGAAATAATGTGAAAATGTTTTAAAATATATTTAAAACTCGACTTCTGAAAGGATTCTGCTATTCCAATAGGTCTGGTCTTTTATTGACTAAAATTCCTATAGCAAAAAGATGAACTAAGAATTGCAATCCAAGATTGAAATTTCACACCAGCAAGACATTTTTTTTGTATTTTTACGTATGTAAAAGCCATCATTCAAAGAATAACCTGAGTAGACATGGCTATGTTTACAAAGCATAAGAACTCTTAAAAATAGGTTGTATAAGATAGCAATTTTCAAATTTTTGAGACTGAAAATCCTTCTAAATATGTAAAAATATTTAAAGAATAACCTGGGTAAACATATCATATTTATAAAGTATCATATTTATAAAGTATAAGAGCTCAAAAGAATACAGTTGGCATAATATGGTGATTTTCTAGTTTTCTGAGGCTGAAACACACGTTTGAAATACTTCAAATGTTTAAAAATAATCATAAACTTTAACTCTGCATGCATTCCAGGCAATGTATTTTATTAATTACATCCTTTTCTAAATAGGCACTAAGGCCAACTCGAATTACGTAGGCTTTTAAAAATTAGAGAAAAAAAACATGATCAGGAAATATGGTAATTTCAGTTCTTTATGGTTCTCTGTGCCTATTTTCTCCTATAAGTAACAGAGAGGACAATCATCCTCTCTCCTATTTCAAAAGATCATAGAGCAGATTAAGTAATCCCATCTTCTATTTCTTTTTTATTAAGATCTTCACTGGAGGATATATTCATTGGTTTGTATTGTGTGTGTTTTTGGAGAAAAAGGAGAGTAGGGAGGGAGAAAGGCAGAGAGAGGGAGTGAGGGAGAATGGGAAGGAGAGAGGGAGAAAAACAAACACTGATGTGAGGGAGAAACAGCGATCAGTTGCCTACTGTACATGCCTGATTTAAGGTCAAACCCACAACATATGTGTCCTGACTTAGAATCGAACCATCAGGACAATGCTCCAACCAACTGAGCAACCAGGCCAGGGTCCATCTTCTATTTTTACTGTTTTCTCCTATTATAATTACCAACAAATTATATAATAAAACTAGAGAAACAAATTTTATACTAATAAGACTAAGTATCTGATTATTATGTATGAATAATATGCTTTATTACACATATAAATAACATCAGTAACAGAGAAGGTCTGTACTACATAGAAGTTTTTTTCATTAGACCAATGAAGCAGTTTTACAAAAAAGACCTAAAGATTAAGACTACATCATTGATTATTATGAAAGGAAAAAATCATACGAGTTTAATACAATTCATGATTAGAAATAGTTGCAAATCAATTTTCTAATAAATCACTCAGCATTTGGATTTAGTTTATAAAAGCTGATCCAGAAGTGCATTTCATTATTTCAAAATGGTCATTAGAAATTTCTGCCACTAGATTCCAAAAAATGGAATAGCTAAACAGAAAACTGATTTGAATATCATAATCTGATTACAAAGTATACATTTATGTGGAATCTTTAATAAAATGAAAAGGAACAGGAATTTTTAAGAACATTTATACGGTTTTACCTCCAATGACTAAATGTGTCCTACATCCTTAATACTAAAGTCCTGGTCCACAGAAAACAGTATCTGCACCACATGGGAGCTTGTTAAAAATACAAAACCTGCCTCCACTCCAAATCCACTGAACCAGAATCTTTAGGTGGTTACTATGCAATCATCATATTTTCAGTACCAAGATTCAAGACTACTGTCCAAATAGTTCGTCAAATAATAAAGCCACTTTTCTCTAGTAAATGGGTTGAAATATTCAGCACCATATACTGCTGACAGAATAAACAATGTAGAAGAGGAACACAGCCTGGCTGAGATGTGTGACCTAGGTTAAACTTAGCTCTGTACCTCGGTTTCATCACTCACACAATGAGGATGGAAAGGTATACCTATCTCATAAAAGTAACATAAAAAGTTTAAGGAAATATTACATGGAAAATGCTTTGAAATTAGTCCCTGGCACACGATAGGTAATTAGGAAATGTTTATTATTATTAAGTTCATTTGCTACTAAGACAGAGAAAACTTAGAAAAGAACAATACAGGAGTGACATGGTAGTTTTACAAATCAATTTTATCTACCTACCTACCTATCTACCTACCTACCTACCTACCTACTCTCGCAATCAAAAGATTTATCAACCTGGGGATACAAATAACTCTCTAAATAGGAGATGGAGGCTGGGAGGAAAGGCTGGAAAAATGACCACAAGGCCAAAGAGAAACAAGAGAAAGAGAGAACAACATGGGGAAAGGGGACAATTACGTTATCTTCCCTAGATGGATTTTCTTCTGGATAGTCCGAGCCTAGTGGTAGATGAGTGAATTTATTGAGTCCAGCCACTTGGGAGAGAGACAATGGCTGGCACTGCACGCATTAGGGCCCTTGAGGTGCCCCTCCTCCACCAACCAAAACCTTGGGGGGGGGGGGGCAAGGAGGGAAGGTTTTACATTCATTACCCACACCCCAGCCCCAAATAGATGACCTGGAGCTTCTAATCTGTGAACATGAGCACGATGATAGTGCACACGCCCATCAAGAAATGCATGAAGGACTTGTGCTTTTCTATCAGCTAAAATAATATTTTAAAAAATCCAATACAGTAACACCTCGCTGTAACAGACTAATTCAGGCAAGGGGATGTCTACTAGTATTAAAGCTAAAAGTCCATTATAGAATGAAGTAGGTTTTCTGAATGCATGTGTTAAAAAAGTGACAAATTAGTTTACCTGTTTCTACTTATGTAGACACGCTTGTGTAATTAAAATTAAGCATATATGAAAAGTTTAATTTCACAGAAAAGTTTTCTATATGTATTACTGTAATTTTAAATTTATACTGAATAGGTCTAGTAAATGCACACATTCACCAGTCACCGAGAGTAAACAAATGCACAGGACTGGGGCATGGCTTAGCACACGTTAAAAATGCTGCAGAAAGTCATGCCACATTAACAACAGAACCAATTACCATGTGCATGATATGGTGTGATCATATGCTCATCATTTGCCAAACACTGTTTACAAGCGGTGGACGTTTTCATTTAAATATGTAGACCACAGCTGTAAATAATTTTATGTAATATTTATGTCGGCAAAATTACTACACAGTGTTTTTTTTAAAACATATGGCCTGTCCGGTAGAATTTGTAAAAAGTAACAGTGAAGAGAAACCAATATGGCGGCATAGGTAAACACCGGAGTTTGCTGCCTCGAACAACCACTTCAAAAATACAACTAAAAGACGGAAAGGACATCATCCAGAACCACAGGAAGGCTGGCTGAGTGGAAGTTCTACAACTAGGAGGAAAGAGAAAAACATACCAAGACTCAGAGGAGGCGCAGTGCTGAAGTAAAATACTAAGGTGCAGAGTGCATGCGGAGCGGGCTGGTGGCTGAGGACATGGTTGTTGTTATCAATCGGGAGGGAGTCTCAGGCTCTGAGCTCCAGCTCTGGGCAAGTCTCTAGGGACCCAGACTCATACGGGAGAAGCGGGACTGTCTGGCATTGCTCAGAACCCTAGGGCAGCTTTCTCTCCATGGGGCTTGCAGCAATTACTGGGACACTGAGAAGCAGAGCCTCTGAGGGCAAGACTGAGAGCAGCCATAATTGCTAACCCCGCCCTGTTGATCCCGTGGGACCCGCCCTGCCCAAGCCCTGCAGGGAGACTTTTGCTGGATAGCCTCAGGCAAAGGCTAGATTAGCACCTCCCTAGAGATCCAGGAGCCAGGAAGCCCAGAGGTCAGAGTGGGACCATCCAGTTTGCAGCTCTGTGGAACCATAATAGACACACTCAGGTGGCAGACTCAGTGAGCACCTAAGCCCCATCGAAGCAAGTCTACCCCCAGAGGGGTGTTTCCAGCACAGAAGTTCTCCCACTGCAGACACAGCTGATTCTCACAGCCAATTGGCCTGGAGGTCAATTCCTCACAGTGATAACTACAACAATGAAGGCTTAATTACAACAGGACTGTGCACAAAGCCCACAAGGGGGTGCACCAAGAGTGTCCTCCTCAGGTAATTGGGACACTTAGCACAGAAAGGCACTCTATCGACACAGCGAAGCATAAAAAATGCTGAGACAAAGAAACAGGACACAAACGACAGAATGGGAGGAAAGCAAACTGCTGGATATAGAGTTCAAAACCACACTTTTAAGGTCTTTAAAGAACTGTCTAGAAGCCGCCGATAAACTTAATAAGGCCCTCGAAAAGACTGGTGAGACCGCCGATAAATGTAGTGAGATCTTCAAGAAGACTGGTGAGACCCTCAATGTTGTGATAAAGGACCAACTAGAAATTAAGCATACACTGACTGAAATAAAGAACATTATACAGACACCCAACAACAGACCAGAGGATCGCAAGAATCAAGTCAAAGATTTGAAATACGAAGAAACAGAAAACACCCAACCGGAAAAGCAAAATGAAAAAAGAATCTAAAAATACGAAGATAGTGTAAGGAGCCTCTGGGACAGCTTCAAGCATACCAACATCAGAATTATAGGGGTGCCAGAAGAAGAGAGAGAGCAAGATATCGAAAACCTATTTGAAGAAATAATGACAGAAAACTTCCCCTTCCTGGTGAAAGAAATAGACTTACAAGTCCAGGAAGCGCAGAGAACCCCAAACAAAAGGAATCCAAAGAGGACCACACCAAGACACATCATAATTAAAATGCCAAGAGCAAAAGACAAAGAGAAAATCCTAAAAGCAGCAAGAGAAAGACAGTCAGTTACCTACAAAGGAGTACACATACGACTGTCAGCTGATTTCTCAACAGAAACTTTGCAGGCCAGAAGGGAGTGGCAAGAAATATTCAAAGTGATGAATACCAAGAACCTACAACCAAGACTACTTTATCCAGCAAAACTATCATTCAGAAGTGAAGGCCAGATAAAGAGCTTCACAGATAAGAAAAAGCTAAAGGAGTTCATCACCACCAAACCAGTATTATATGAAATGCTTAAATCCTTTAAGAAGAGGAAGAAGTAGAAAAAGGTAAAGATACAAATTATGAACAACAAATACACATCTATTAACAAGTGAATCTAGAAATCAAGGGAATAAATAATCTGATGAACAGTATGAACTGGCGATTGTAATAGAATCAGGGACATAGAAAGGGAATGGACTATTCTTGGGTGAGGGGATAAGGGTGTGGGGTGAGGGAAGAGATTGGACAATAATCGTGCACCTATGGATGAGGACAGTAGGTGGGGAGTGAGGGCGGAGGGTAGGGTAGGAACTGGGTGGAGGGGAGTTATGGTGGGAAAAAAGAGTAACTAATGTAATAATCTGAACAATAAAGATTTAATTAAAAAAAAAAAAGATCAAAAAAATAACAAATAAAAAAATAACAGTGAAGTAAAAAAAACCCCAAAACCCTGTTAATTATAAGCAAGTCTTGGTTAAAAAGCATTTTAAAATTAACAGGGTGTTAATTTTCACATATAACTTATGGACTACAAGTTTTGTCCGTTAAATCTGAAGTCCGTTAAATTGAGGGTTTGCTGTATACAGGGATGGGGGCCAAAGTAGGTTAATACAAGCCTGCAACCCAGGCATGTGCCCTGACTGGGAATCAACCCTGCAACCTTTTGGTGCACAGGACAATGCCCAACCAACTGAGACACACCAGCCAGTGCTCTCTTTATATTCTGATGGAATATTAAATGCCACACTTGGTCTATCTTACCAGTCGCTTGCTATAAAGTAGTGCTGTACTGCTGCCACTGGAAACTGCCCATTTAGAAAAATGCATGACATGTTCCAACTGTTTAGAAAGTCCAGCCACTTCCTGTTGTTGTTGCATAAGTTTTATGCGATGGTCCTTCGCCAGGCTCTAAAAAGAAAATCATTTCAAAATTAATTCTGTCTGTAACATATCTTAATGGTCATTTTCAGATTACCATATTAGAATAACCATCACCTTTAAGAAACTGAAAATCCTCTTAGTGTTGCTTTTACACTTAGTACAAAGGATCAGTCTTAACGCAGCAAAACACTGTGCTCCAAATGCTCCTTATAGCCACTGCTACCACCACCACCACGGCCTCCATGGCCCCTAACCTCCACCCTCAGTATGGTTTTATACACTGAGTGGCCAGATTATTATGACCGGCCAGATTATTATGACCACCCCATCAGTACTTCATTGACACTTCCAAAAATACTGAATATTGAAAACTTCCTAAGGAAATACTCTCAAGGTATTATTATTATTATTATTATTTGCATAACTAATTCACTTCATTGTACTGATGGGGCGGTCATAATAATCTGGCCACTCAGTGTATATCTGGGACTTAGGTTTCTGTTCATGTTATCTTCCAATATCCAATAGGAACAAAACCTGTAGATTAGCCATAATACAGTAAATGCCTATTAAATTCAATACCCACAAATAAAATAAATATAACCTTTCCAGCAATCTAGTAAATTACCAGATCACATAATTTACTCAATCCCATGATTTCACCTCTTAGGCATTCTAGTCCTCATTGCAACCATATGGTAGACAACATGTATGCTTCGCATGTGGTAAAAAAGCTGTGACATTTTTTTTTTTGGTCTAGTGAGAGTTACATGGTGACTAATGTGCCAATGCACTCTCAGAAAAGCTACAGAAAAGCAGTACACAGAATTTCTCTCTGAGGGTTTTACCTTTCTCTAAGGAAGTACACAAGGAAGAACACAGGTTAATAAAAAGTGAAGCGCACTGAACTTGGATTATTTTAAAGGTTTCTATCCAAAAATCTCCTTTACCTAGCAAGGAAAGAGGAAGAAAATAGGGCTTTCTACTGGCTTAAAAAAAAGTTTAAAGTAAAATGGCTATGCTCCAATATAGACTTATAGTCTCAATAAAAAAAAGAACCTAGATCCCAGCCATAGTCAGTTTCAAATGTTGAGAATGTACATGTGCTAAATTGAATTAAGGGAAAAACTGCAGTGACTATTAATGGCTTTGTCATATCTAATTTAAAGTTCAGAGATAACTTACTTATTAGGTTATTTCTGACCTCTGTGAAAACTGTTTCTTTGGAGGCATTCTAGAAAGAATATTCTGTTTATTTTTAATTAGGTTGCAAATTGAGAATCAGAAGGTCTAGTTTCTTGGTATTCCATAGAAACAACTATTTGGTAGCCTGGCCAGGGTGGCTCAGCGGTTGAGCATCGACCCATGAAGCAATAGGTCACTTGTTTGATTCCTGGTCAGGGCACATGCCTAGATTGCGGGCTCGATACCTAGTAGGGGGTGGGCAGGAGGCAGCCAATCGATGTTTCTCTCTCTCTCTCTCTCTCTCTCTCTCTCTCTCTCTATATATATATATATATACACATATATATATATGATCAATAAAAACATTTTAAACAGTTCTATAAAAACTGTAAGGCAATAACGTTGATTAAAAGTAATACTGATGACTAAGTTTATTCCTAGAGATTGGGAATTTGGTCGTATTTTGTTTCTATATTCTTCTTATTTTTTTAATCTGCAAGTAATTTTGATTTACAGTGAAGTTTGGAAACAACCACAGCCACTACTGAGCTCTGAGAAAACAATTTGAAGTCACTTTTTATTTTAAGCAGAGCTTTGAAAACATTTTAAATTGTTTAAATGCAGCTATTAAAACAGAAACAGAGAACCTTGAAAAAATAGTTACTGTAAATAAGGTCCGATTCTTCCTGGACAGACTAATTCTTCACTAAATAAGTATTTGATTATAAAAGAATAAAGTATTATTTTAGTCTTTGTTTCCAGTATGGTTGCTAAACCATGGTAGTGGCCTTGCTTTGCAGGGGACAAAACTTTCTAACAAAGACCTTATAGTTTTGTCAACTATAAAATAAAGATGTTGGCTCTGGCCGGTTTGGTTCAGTGCATAGAGCGTCGGCCTGAGGAATGAAGGGTCAAGGGCATGTACTTCAGTTACAGGCTTGATCCCCCAGCTCTGATCAGGGTACATGCAATGGAAAAATATCCTTGGGTGAGGATTAACAACAACAAAAAGATGTTGAACTAAATTATTTCTAGTAGTTTTTTTCTAATCTTCAAACATGACAATTCTTTTACTCTTTTCTCATTCTCAATAGCTTCTTTACTGTGAATTCCTTCTGTATCAATATACTAAAAAATTCTAAAATATCATGCAATTAATATGTTAATATACCATATAGAAGTTGTAACCTCCATATATTTGAAGTCAAGCAGTGAATTTGGATCTTGACCTTCAGGAACATAAAACAGCTGATGAAGATAGTAGTATCTTTCTTATCTTCAGTGGGAAACAACTATCCAAAATGCCCTGGCTTTAGTAATTAACACTATAAAATGTTAAGGGCAGGAGGCACCTCCTTTTACCTAATATCTCATAAGGTTAAATGTATATAGTTGAGAACTAAACATAGCTAATTACTGTATCTTTCCAAAATTTTGTTTAATTGCACTCCAACCCTTTGGTGATGCAAAACTGTCACTTCAATGAATCTCTAAAATGATTCATCTCTTCAATATTTACAGAGTTTCTCCTGCAAGCAAGGCATTATGTTACACACTCTGGAGTAAATAATAATAATTAACAAAATTCCTAGTGGGAGTATCAACCTACTTGCTAGGTGGGAAGCTGCGGATCCATGAATTGTTTAATGTAGCCAATTAGATCTTCAAATTGAGTTTTTAAAATACTTCACACAAAAAGTTTCTAATAATTCAGTTATCTACATTTACCTTAAAGGGTATGTCAAAAGCTCAAAAATGCTTCAATTTTTTTGTTCAGAATTATTTTATTTGGAAATCAACTGAAATATAATAAAGAATTATAATCTATAAAAAATCATAACTCTGGCCTGTGTGTGCAGTGGTTAGAGCACTGGCCAGCACACCAGGGTCCTGGTCAAGGGCACGTACCTGGGTTGCAGGTTCGATCCCTGCCCATGTCGGGCCTTGTGCAGGAAGCAACCAACCAATGTGACTCTCTCACATCAATGTTTCTCTCTTTCTCTCTCTCTCTCTCTCCCTCTCTCTCTCTCTCTCTCTCTCCCTCCCTCCCTCCCTCCCTCCCCTCTATTCTCTCTAAAAATCAATGGGAAAAATATCCTCAGGTGAGGATTAACAAAAAAACAAAACTAACATCATGATATAATTTGGTTTAAAAAATTATTACTGGATATACCAAAATAAATGTATTTTCTATCCTTCCTATAAATAGCCAAGTTCTGGAAATCCCATATAGCATATATGGGCATCAACCGCATATATGCTATTAAATAACACACCCATTCATATTTGCCCTCAGTTAAACTTTCTTAATGTAGATTCACTCTAATTTTTCAGGCTACAGTACTATAAAGATTGACATAAAAAAAAAAAAAAAGACATTCCTACTGTTTTATAAAGCCATAAATCATCAGCTTGACAATGCAGAACCTGGCAAAGGAAAACATGGGACTAGAGAAGAAATACTACTGAATCATAAAACAATTATAAGAAAAAGGCTTTGATTTCAAATTCGCAAATACATATGAAATTCTATTAAATCATACTAGTATGCTGCATTAACAGTAACTTACCTCAAGCTGATGCAGTAGAGCTTTTCCTTTTTTATTTATTTCTACCATCAATGTAAAAATAGCAACTTTAATATCTTGTTCCACTTGCTTTTGATTTTGATTTACTTCAATTATCCTGAAAATTAAATGAAGAGGGGAAATATAAGGCAGGAAAATTGTTTTACAATATTTAAAATTGATTTTTTAAGGTCTAAATTAGACCAAAATGTTTTCAGCACTTAAAAGCTCAGCTATTTCTAGGATGCTTCAGTTTAAATTGACTTTCTTGAAAACAATACAGCAGAAATCCTATTCTTCTGAAAGACATAGTCATTTAATTCAACCTTAAAATCAAAATGCATAAAAAGCATTTTAAGAAAATATGTTTTGGAAAGATTATGGTGACACCCAGGAAAATCAATACTCAGCCTAAAAAGATGATAAAGAAAACCATGAATCTAAAAGAGTTCTATTTTATTCACTGCAACTAAGAAGTAGGAAAGGGTAAATGTGTCACTTTTATTTAGTCATGTGAACTACTACAGTACCCATTATACCTGAATAGAAGAATAAAAAAGACAATAGTAGTTTGTTACTTTTAATAACACATTTGTCTTTAAATAAGCAGCCAAATAACTACTTTATGTTTAATCAACCACCAAATATGGTTTTTCCTTTGATTAGAAAAAATGGAAATGCTGTTTTCATGGAGATCAAATACAGAAAGAAAATACATAGCATTACACCAGAATATCTTACAGAAGCAGAGAATAATGATGGGGAACCCACTGAATATTATAAGAGAAATAAAAAGCTTCTTTCCTTCTGTTTCTCCCATAGTTACCTTCCAAGACTAAAAAGGCAGAGATTTTGTTCTCTGTTGGAAAATCTTCAAGATAATTATTTAACATCAATATTGGCTAGAGGATCAAAAAAACTAATATAAATCCTCGTGATTGTAGGACAGGATAAAAAAGGGGCAACCAGTACCATGTTTGCACATGTGTGAAAATGAATGGTCAAGTAAGTCAGTCTAGTAAATTTAATCCTCCTATAATCAGGTAGGCAAATAAAGATATAAGCAATTAACACCTAATCCAAAGATTCTTTAATTTTTCCAATTCAAAAACCAAAACACTAAAAAAATAAAAGCCCACCAAATTTGGATAATTCACACTAATTTTAAGTCTAGAAATTTTCACACATACATGGTCAACTGATATTCTACAAAGGTGCCAAGGCAATTCAGTAGCAACAGAAGAGTTTTGTCAACAAATGGGAGTTGGAGCAAATGGACATCCATATGTCAATTTTAAAAAAAAGGAAATACTGTATATATTGTGAAAGAATAAGAAAAAAGTCAAAATGGTAAACTTCACCAAGGGTGGATCTTTCACATAAAGTTATCTTAAAAATTGCTACCATTTGCTACTAGATTGTAGAAATGACTATCATTCTCTCTCCTTAGCCTATCTAATAAAGAGGGAATATGCTAATTGACTGCCCTGCCCTCAAAGATGGCGGCACCCACAGCCACAAGATGGCTGGCAGTTGTGGGTGATCAGGCCAGCAGGGGTGGAGAGTTAGGGGAGACCAGGCCAGCATGGGAGGGCAGTTGGGGGTGATGGGGCTGGCAGGGGAGCAGTTAGGTGTTGATCAGGCTGGCAGGGGAGTGGTTCGGGGGTGATCAGGCTGGTAGGCAGAAGCGGTAAGGGGCAATCAGGCAGGCAGGCAGGCAGGCAGGCAGGCAGGCGAGTGGTTGGGAGCCAGCAGTCCTGGATTTTGAGAGGGATGTCCGACTGCCCGTTTAGTTATGGGATCGGGCCTAAATGGGCAGTCGGACATCCCCCAAGGGGTCTCAGATTGGAGAGGGTGCAGGCCGGGCTGAGGGACACCCCTACCCCCCAGTGCACAAATTTTGTGCACCGGGCCTCTAGTTCTATAAATATTAACTACAAGTTTTCAATTACTCAGTTACAAAATATTTTTAACCCACCAATTCACCAATTATTCTACTTGGAAAAGTACAGTATTGTGATTAAAATATGGTAAGGGAAATCGTTTTTGGTTAACTATAGTTATGTGAAAGAGAAAGGTAAAATGAAATGAGAGCTGATCAGAATAGTAAAAACTGACACACTAAAACTGTTACTACCACAATATATAATGACTAGCTATACTACTAATAATGGGACACCAAAAAAAGTTAACTTATATTGAAGAATTTTTTTTTTTAAATCAAGGAATTCCTTGAAAAAAATTCCAAAATGCCCAACCCTAGTCCTGTTCCAAAATTATAAGAATAACTGTTTATGATTGCTCTTATGGAAGATGAACCACAAAAGCCTTACAAAATTTTCTGAGAACAGCACTCAAATCCCCTGTAAGGCCTCTCTTATCCAGCTCTTTCTAATAAGCATTTCTTGATCTGTTTAGGCAGACACGTTAAAAGAAAGGGGATACGGAATTTCATAGGGTTGTAAAGGTTACAAAATGTCAGTGTGTGCCCCAAATGGGATTAAAAAAAAGGGGGAGCTAGACAAACTCCCTCTTCCCCACAGAGGCCAGTGGTTTCCTCCACCAATCACTGAATTGTGAGACAGGAGCCTTGGACAAATGGAAGACAAAAACATAATAGATAATATGTAGAAACTGTAATATTGTACCTGACAAGGAATAAAAGGTGTGTGAAACAGTGTAACAATCCCTGTCTCCTGGTCCAAATGTCTCCAATTCATTGCAGTTAAGATAACAGCCCAGAGGGGTTATCTCAAAGTTTAGCAATTCTTAAAATAGCATTTATGTATATAATCAAGTGTTAAAATATTTTACACTAGCAAAAACAGTTGATTTTATCTTTAAAATCCTGGTATGTCTTTAAAATTAAAAAACACTGATAATGATGAATTATCGATAACTTAAGTGAACTGCTATAAATGCAGTGTGTCATCAAAATAATTTTAAATTTCATGGCTGAAAAGATGCTTTCAAACCCAAACTTTCCAGAAATCCAAAATTTTGTAGAAGTCTTATTAACTCTGTTATTCGAGTCATCTGGCAGCTTACTTAGATCTATTTCACCATGAGTTAAATAAAATGTTCTAAAAGTGAGTATACTTAACACATTATATAAAGATGATTTATTATAATACCATAAATGAAAATTTACCTGTTCTGGATCTGATTTCCTGTGAATTTGATGTACTTTGTTTTTTCCATCAATTTGGTGATTAGTGTATCTATAATCACTTTCTGATTCTGAAAAGCTTCTTCTATAAATTGATATCTGAAGAAATAAATAAATAATTCAATTAGCACATGAATTAATCTGTGTAAAATGAGGAAAAGCCCCAAAGCAAAGAAATAATAGAAAACTATTTAAGATAATAAGAGTATAAAGAATATAAACAATTAGTTAAAATACAAAATATAGGTGACCCCCAAAAAATGTATACACACACTTTGAATAATTACAAAGGCAGTATTAATTAAAATACATTTCATTGTCAAAATTGAGCTATCAGCAGTTAAAGTGTGTATACACTTGTGGGTGGGTGGGGGGGGCACTCTATATATCCCTATAAGGTAAATTTTCCCTCTGTGGAAATTATCCCTGAAGAAAGAGGGAGTCTAGCCCTGGCTGGTTTTGCTCAGTGGATAGAGCATTGGCCTGTGGACGGAAGGGTCCCAGGTTTGATTCAGGTCAGGGTACGTACCTAGGTTGCAGGTTCCTCCCTGGCCTGGGCCATGGTCAGGGCACATGCAGGAGGCAACCAATCAATGTGTTTCTCGCACATCGATATTTCTCCCTGTATTTCCCTCTCTCTCTTCCACACTCTCTAAAAATCAATGGAAAATATCCTTGGGTGAGGATTTTAAAAAAAAGAAAAAGAAAAGGAAAGGGGAGTCTTTACAGATATTATTCAAGGACACTCTTTAAATTATTTTGAAAATTTGGGAGACACACATGTATTATCACGGTTTTAGAGGATTACAGAGCTCACTTGGCCAAAAAGTAATAACAAATATTTAGGCAGATTTAACTATTTTACAATTTCATAATTATGAAAGTTTGATGCTTATAAACATTTTGAAGATCATTTTTAAATAATAAGCCCTTTTAAAATATTTAACTTAGAAATGAAGATGATAGCCTCTGACAAATAAGATGACTCAAGAGTATCTTGAGAGAAAGACAATGATGTAAATGATACATATGAAGATTTTCATTGGAAGTTTTTCATAAAATGTATAAATACAGTACTTTACGTAATGTAATTTGAAAGTATAATTAAATTAAATAAAAAGAGGGTGGTCAAAGTTAGAAAAAAAGAAAACAGATAATTTCATTCCATTTCCTTTGTACATAATCATATTTGTAAACAATGACAGTTTAAATTCCTTCTTAGGTAACAAGATTTTTATTTTAAACTTTTTTTCATTACTACGCTGTTTGGGATCCTAATACAGTGTAATGTTGAATGAAATGGTCAAAATGGTCATCTTTATCTTCTTCCTAAACTCAAAGTAAAAACTTTGAATATTCTATTTATGATGTTTACTAGTTCTTTTCATAATCTTTAGCAGGTTTGAGAAATTTCCTTTTATTCCTAGTTTGCTAAGATATACACACATACACACACACACACACACACACACACATACATGCTTAAATGTTTTCATATTGATTTTAGAGAAAGAGGAAGTTAGAGGGAGAAACATCTATCGATTGCCTCTGTATGCACCCTGATGGGACAGAACCTGCAACCTGAGCATGTGCCATGACTGGGTATTGAACTGGTGACCTTTTGGTGCACAGGACGATGCTCTACCTAGCCACACCAGCCAGGGCAATCATGGGTTATATTTTTAATTTAATGTTTCTTCTGCCTCTACTGAGATGGTTATATAATTTTTCCTTTATTCTTTAAACATATGAATTACATGATGATTTTCAGATGTTAAATAAACTTTGTATTACTAATAAGGCCAACTTGGTTGTGATTACATTATCCAAAAATCATAATACTACTGAATTTGGTTTCCCAATTTATCTCTTAGAATTTTGTTATTCAACTAGAGGCCCAGTGCACGAAATTCATGCATGGGGAGTGTCCCTCAGCCCGGCCTGCACCCTTTCCAATCCGGGACCCCTAGGGGGATGTCTGACTGCCAGTTTAGGACTGATTCCCCACGATTGGACCTAAACCGGCAGTCAGACATCCCTCTCGCAATCCAGAACCACTGGCTCCTAACCACTCACCTGCCTGCCTAATGCCCCCAACAGCCCTCCCCTGCCAGCCTGATCTTGCCCCTAACTGCTCTCCCCTGCTGGCCTGATCGGCCCTAGCTGCCTCTGCCTGGGTCCCCATGACATGGCTTTGTCCGGAAGATGGCCCGTCGGCCTGGTCTAATTAGCATATTACCCTTTTATTAGTATAGATTACAGTTTACATTCAATATTATTTTGTATTAGTTTCAGGTGTACAGCGTAGTGGGTAGACAATAATATACTTTACAACTGCTTAGAATTTTTAGGTTCATCTCATGGGTGAGACCGCTCTGTAATTTTCTATTTTTACTCCTCATAATCAGTGAAGTTTACCTGGATTTGTATTTTACTTTATGGGAAAATTATAAATCATGGATTTACATGAAATTGAAGGACTAATCTAATTTTCTTTGTTTTTGTTTTTGTTTTGTTTTTAAATATATTTTATTGATTTTTCACAGAGAAGAAGGGAGAGAGATAGAGAGCCAGAAACATCGATGAGAGAAAAACATCGATCAGCTGCCCCCTGCACATCTCCCACTGGGGATGTGCCCGCAACCCAGGCACATGCCCCCGATCAGAATCGAACCCGGGACCCCTCAGTCCACAGGCCGACGCTCCATCCACTGAGCCAAACCGGTTTCGGCATTTCTTTGTTTTTTTGTACTAGTTTTGGTAAGCTGTACTTTCTAAGAATTATCCCATTTCATGTAAAAATTTTCTATTGACAGATATCCTTTTTAATTTTTTAAATATATTTTTTACT
Organism: Myotis daubentonii; assembly: GCF_963259705.1. NCBI lineage: Eukaryota > Metazoa > Chordata > Mammalia > Chiroptera > Vespertilionidae > Myotis > Myotis daubentonii. The sequence goes on along the minus strand of NC_081849.1, from coordinate 30,905,319 downwards.
ATTGATAGTATTACAGATATCTCCCATTTTTACAGATATCCTTTTATATTTTTTAATTCCTTTACAAAATACCCCCTTATTCCTATTATTTGGGCCTGCTCCCTTCTTAATCACTCATAAAAAGATTTGGTAATTTTACTAGTCTTTCTGAAAGATCCAATTTTTGGCTTTAACTATTTCATTAATTTCTGCACTTGTCTTTATTATATCCCTTTCCCCACTTACTTAAGGTTTAATTTACTCATTCTAACTTGAGATAAATGTTTAACACATTCATTTTTCAATCCTATTTAATATATGCAATTGTATATTTCTTTCTAATCATGGTTTTAGCAGTATATTGCAGAAATATTTTCATTATCATTCAGATAAAAATATTTTCTAGTATACTATATCAGGATTTCTTTTTTTACACTTTATTAACTAATTTTGAAATAATTTTAAAGATAAATTTGCAATAGTACAGAGTTCTCACATATACCTTTAACACTGCTTAGTTTTTCAAATATTGCCTCCTCAACAGCCCTTTAATTCCTGAATAATTAGTATGCCATTTCCTCAAAAGGATCTTCTATTGTTTACCCATAACTATAGGAAAATTGACATTGAGATAATACTTCCATCTAATCTACAGACCATATACCAATTATGTCATTTGTCTCACTAATGTCCTCTATAATTTCTTCTCCCTCTAATCCAGGATACCATCCAGGATAATACATCATTACATTTTGTTTTCATGTGAACTGTATTCCTTCATTTTCAAATATTTGGAGATTTTTCTCATCTATTATTATTTTCCAGATTAACTGCAGAGTTTACACAAGACTTTATATGATTTTAATCCTTTGAAATTTAAGACTGCTCTGGCATGATTAAATTCTTCCTATTTATGTTTGAAAAGAATGTGTATTGGGTACAGTATTTCTTAATGTCCATGAGGTTATTTATTAATTGTTATTTGAATTTTATGGAAAAATCCTTATTTTTAGTGTGCTTGTTTTGTCAATTATTGAGATGTTAAATTTCCCACTCTAACTGTAGATTTGTTTACTTGTTCTAAGTTGTTATTTTTCTTTACATATTTTTCTTTTTATTATTTTCTTTTTCTCTATATATTTTAAAGGGCATAAATTTAGAACTGTTGTATCTTTTAGATTAAGAAAACCATTTTTCATTATAAAGTTTCCCCCTTTATCTCAATGCATTTTGCTATGCCAACTTGCCTTTGGTTGGTGTTTGTATGGCACATCTTTACCTATCCTTTTTATATACTCAGGTTTTAGATGTTTCTCTTATAAAAAGCAACAGACTTTCTATTTTCTTCTTATCCAGCCTGAAATATTTTGAACATTTTATCTATTTACATTTATTATAATTACAATACATTTATAAATCTATCAAGTTCTTATTTAATCTGCTCTTTGTTGCTTTTTCTTTCTTTGACCTGTGTTTAGACTGATTAATTATTCTATTCTCCCCCCAAAAAATACTTTTACTATTCTTTCAGTGACTACTCCAGATATTACACAACACAGATCTTGACTTATCACCTAATATTGATTTTTATATTTTTACCCTCCATCCTAAATTATTCATAAGCCTTAGACCATGAACTCTACATCCTCCTAACACCGTGGTTGGCAAACTGCGGCTCGGGAGCCACATGTGGCTCTTTGGCCCCTTGAGTGTGGTTCTTCCTAAGCCTTAGGAGTACCCTAATTAAGTTAATAACAATGTACCTACCTATATAGTTTAAGTTTAAAAAATTTGGCTCTCAAAAGAAATTTCAATTGTTGCACTGTTGATATTTGGCTCTGTTGACTAAAATGAGTTTGCCGACCACTGTCCTAACATGTCTGCTGTGTGATATACAACACACATAATGCAAACCAACTAGATATTTTTATTGCTTTCTAAGTCAATATTTATTCAGATTTACAAATGCTTATTTTAACTGCTTTTATTCTGCCACACATCATCTCCCATTTTTCTTCTGTCTAAAGTGTACTTTAGCCCAGCCAGCATGGCTCAGTGGTTGAGCATCAACCTATGAACCAGCAGGTCATGGTTTGATTCCCCGTCAAGGGCACATACCTGGGGTTTTGGGCTCAATCCCCAATAGGGGGCGTGCAGGAGGCAGCTGATCAATGATTTTCTCTCATTATTGATGTTTTTCTATCTCACTCCCTTTCCCTTCTTCTCTGAAATAAAAATATATAAAAATTAAAAAAATAAAATAAGTAAAACAATATGTGGGGGCTAGTGGTTCTTAGTTCAGGGTGATCTTGCTCCCAGGACAATGCATTTTCAGTTGTGACAACTGGGTGGATGCTACTGGAATCTAGTGAATAGAGGTCAGAGATGCAGCTAAATACCACATAAAGCATCGAACAGCCCCCAAAGAATTATCTCTGGCGCAAAATGTCAATCGTGCCAAAGTTGAAATATCCTATATGATAAAAGCCTAATATGCCAAGTGTGCGGTCGTCCGTTCAACCAATCAAAGCGTAATATGCTAATGAATGCTAAGATTGCTCAACCACTCGCTATGACATGCACTGACCACCAGGGGGCAGACGATCAGATGGTCGACCAGTCCCTATGATGTACTCTGACCCCAGTGGGCAGATAATCAACCAGTCAACCAGTCACTATGATGTGCACTAACCACCAGGGGGTAGATGCTCAACGCAGGATCTGCCCCATGGTGATCAGTGCGCTCCCACAGGGAGCCAGAAGCCAGGCTCACGGCTGGCGAATGCAGCAGCAGTGGCAGGAGACTCTCCCGCCTCTGCAGCAGTCAGACATCCCCCAAGGGCTCCCGGACTGCGAGAAGGTGCAGGCTGAGCTGAGGGGCCCCTCCTGCCCCCCACATCCCAGTGCATGAATTTCATGCAACAGGCCTCTAGTTCCTGAATAGGCCAAACAAAACATTATCTGCAGACTGCCATTTGGTTGGGTGCCAGCAGTCCTCTACTTTCATAAAGCTATATTACAAATCAATGTATATAATGAAAGATGTCGGTACCTATGCTCTTTATGTTCTAATAACTGGCAATCCCGACATGTCAGTTTGTCGCATGTTTCACAATAAAGCTTTAGCTGCTCCTTCTTATGAAAGGGACAAAATACTGGTCGCTGACTGGTCACACCAACTGCTTCTGGAGAAACAATGAGAGCCAAAAAAAGGAAATTTAACGTAATTGAATAGTAAATGATTAGATTCTACTGAGATATAAAAGAACTACAAACAATTTAATCAACAACATCACTACTTCTAGGTTTTACATCTGTTAAAATGTTATTCTTGGCATTTCAGAAGGAAAATATAAATGAGCTCTTCACTTTCCAATGTGTAAATTCCAATTATAATTCAGAAAAAAATGTGGTTAAAAATATGCTTTATAAAATTAAAAAGTCTTAATGGCCCAGATAAGTGAGTGTGAACCAATTTGATTTTTTTTATTCCATGTACAGGGGGACATTTTTAAAAATGCAATTCAGAAAATATAATAAAGATGTAGTTTAAAAAAAAGAAATTTCACCACTTTTGCAAAAATACTAACAAATGATACCCATCAACACAAGTAATTATAAAGTTTTCACTATTATACAGTCATCCGTGTAACTTTACAATAGTTAACCAGAATAGGAATAAAATTGGGCAATACTTACTATAATGTTAAATGGAAAAAATCAGAATACAAATAAATATGATTAATTAAACAGTTATCTAATAATTTAAAGTAAAATCCAAACATTTCAGAAATAATCTCACCTTCAGAGATAATCAATATTAATAACCTGGTATGTGTTCCTTTGACTGTTTTTCTACATAACTATATATATTAGTATTTTGTTTTACAAAATTTAAAAAATAGCACTATACTTATTGTCTTGTAAACTGTTTTTTCCCCCCCACTTACCTCTATGTTAGCTATCTTTCTATGTTAGTAAATACATCTATGTATTTATTAACTATACTAGAGGCCCAGTGCACAGATTCATGCACACTGAAAGGAAATTAATTAGAAGGTGGCTGGCAGGGCAGGACTGGGCAAGATGGGCTGGATATGCCCTGGAGCCAACCTCCTGCTGTCCCTCCCCAGCCGGCTGCACTTGGGGCAGTGGCAGGGCTCCAAGGGCATCTGTGGAGTGAGCAGGGTCCCTCCAGCAGGTGGGTCCCTCGGCCTGGCCTGAGGGGATTGGGCCAAAACCGACAGTCTGAAATCCCTTGAGGGGATCTGGAGTGCAAGAGGGCACTCTGCAAAGTTGCTGTTGCTCAGCGTTGAGCGTCTGCCCCGTGGTAGTCAGAGCGCGTCATAGCTACCAGTTGGACAGTCGCTTAGGCTTTTGTATATATAGACAGTATTCCATCAAAAGGATATACTACCTGGTAGTGGTCATTTAAATGTTTCTCATTTTTCAATATTGTGTGTTAGTGTTGAAACAAACAAATGAAATGTAAAAGTCATTGAATGTTTCTGTAAGACAAATTCCTAGTAATAGACTTGTTGGGCCAAACGGTAATTTATATATACATAATTAAACAGTACTCCAAAAAACTGTACCAATTTGTACTCCTATTCAGGTAGACTATTAGCTTACTAATAAGATTTTCTCAGTATTTTTAACCTTCACCAATTTTATTTAAAAAAGAAATATTTCACAATCTTTAGGTGCATTTCTTTAATAACGGAGATGGAAACGACACATTCATCAACCATTTGCGTTTCTTTAAGAGTCTGTTTATAACCTCTTATTTTTCTGTCCAATTCTCTTCACAACTTGTAAACACATTTAATATTTTTTTCCAAGCACATGATATTGCTTATAAGTGTATCAAAACATGTCAGCGTAGAAAGGGAAAAAAAATGGTGGGAGGAATAGAGAAAAAGAGATTAAAAGAACTAATCCATTACCTGGAGATACTTCCTCTTTCTGCCTCACAGTATGGTCTTTTGTGAACTTCACCCTTTGATGAGCTCTGATGCATGTCTTACAGAGCCATTCAACACACTCTACACAAAACCCATTAGCTTCTGCATTGTCCTCACAGCTTGTACACACCTAAAAGAAACATATCACATCAATTTTTGAGAAAAATGAAAAGGTGGTCACAATACTAGTCATATGTAAATGATACAACCATACTTGACTCTATCAGTTACCTTCTAAACAGGGTTTGTAAATTTAAACTGACATTATGCTTATTTTGTTTTGTTAATCCTTACTCGAGGATATTTTTTCCACTGAATTTTAGACAGAGTGGAAGGGAGGCGGTGAGACAGAGAGAGAGAAATATCAATTGGTTGCCTCCCACACATGCCATGACCTGAGGCCAGGATTGAGCCTGCAACCAAGGTATGTGCCCTTGATCAGAATCGAAACCAGGACCCTTCAGTCTGAGGGCCAACGCTCTAACTACTGATAAAACTGGCTAGGGTCTGATATTATGTTTTAAACTATAAACATATGAAATGGAAATACAAGGACACTGTCCTTAGTACCATACAGCAAATATTGCAGGCACTATGCTAAGTGTTGAGGTTACAACAATCAGGAAAAGCAAGCACAGTGCCTGCCCTTGTGATATCGAGTCTCACAGATGGAATATGGGTTCAAATCCCAGTTCCCCCACTTACCAGCTGAGTACTCTTGGGCAGGTTATTTAGAATGCTTATGCTTATTTAAGATTTTTAAATTGATTTTGAGGGAGAGAGGAAGGGAAATGGGGAGAGAAGGAGAAACATTGATGTGAGAGGTAAACATAGACTGGCTGTCTCCTGCATGCCCCGCACCAGGGATCAAGCCCGAAACCCAGGTATGTGCCCTGACTGAGAATCAAACCTGCAACTTTTTGGTGCACAGGACACTGCCCAACCAAGCCACATAGGCTCGTTTAAAATGCTCATGTTTAAAATGATGGTAGTAATACAGAATTTACTGAGTAGTTGTGAAGATTATATATGAGACAAACATTACTGGAATAATCACACTAATACATAATTACAAACCGAGAAGTGCTATAAAAGAAAAGGTATGAGACACTGTTAACAACGTACAGTTGGGGAAACTGATTTCACTTTAGTGGGGTTGCAGAGACGGGGAAAAGTGAGAGGTGAGATTACTCAGACAAGGCTTTTTCTAAGGAGATCATATTAGCACCAAAATATGAAAGTTGAGTCATCAATTACTGATGACAAGCCTTTTAGGCAGAGAGAACAGTATGTACAAAAGCCTCCAGCAAAAAGACCATAGCAGGTTCAAAGTGCTGACAGAAAAGTAGTATGGCTAACGTGGAGAGATCAAGGGGAAGACTGGCAAAAGAAGCTGGTGACATAGCAGGCAACAGCCAGGTCAGACAGGATCACAAGACAATTTGGTCTCTGACTAAAGAAGTCTCCTAAAAGCTTTTAAGCAGTAAGTGAAATGGCCAAATATGCATTTTTAAAAACACTACCACTGCAATTGTAGACATGGGATTAAAAAGGGGGCAAGTGTTCCAGCAAAGAGACAAATAGGAGGCTTTTTCAGTGGTTTAGGTGAAAATGAGAGGAAGTGGAGATGAATAAGGAGACTTAGAAAGTAAAATAGCCTGGCTGGAGTGGTTTAGTGGTTGAGCGTCGACCTAGGAACCAGAAGGTCATGGTTTGATTCCTGATCGGGACATATGCCTGGGGTGAGAGCTCGATCCCCGGTGTGGAGCATGACGGAGGCAGCTGATGAATGATTCTCTCTCATTGTTGATGTTTCTAGCTCTCTTTCCTCTCCCTTCCTCTTTAATTATATATATATATATATATATATATATATATATATATATATATATATATATATACACACACACACACACACACATATATACACACACGCATGCACACACACACGCACACACACATAAAAATATGTGTATATTATATATATATAGAAGTAAAACAGACTGGTTTGTAGAATACCCAACATGTGGGAGGTAAAGAAGATAGCTCCTATATTTCCAGCTTAGATTACACCATGTACATAGTTTTTCCAGTTACACAACCTATAAGTTGTGATTATATCATTAGTGATTGAAGGATGGAAAAATTTCCTCCTCAGTCAGTGGTTTACATTAGCCGAATTCCAAGTTACCTGGACAATATTTCTATTAACTAAAACCTCCCTTTTTTAGGTCTTATCATCTTCAACCTTTCTAACATCATTTGATGCCACTCACTCCTACTTCCTAGAAATCATTTGGATTCCTCGAAACCTCCAGATCCTCTTATCTGTCTGAATGCCCCTGAATCGTACCACCACTCTTTTTCCTTTGATTCTGTAGATTTTTGTTGGATGTGGAGATTGGTCTCATCCACTCTCTTAGCTTCAACTGTCACTTCAATAAGGATGCCCCCCCTAAAACAGTCTCCACACAATGCTTCAAAAATGAATAAAGGATCTCTATGTATACGGCTAGGGAGGGATCTCTAGTACTATATAAAGTAAAATTTAAAAAGAAAAGTGAAAAAGCAAGCATGCCACTGCTTGTTTAAGAAACGATGGGGTTTGGGTGGGATGACTTATTTGCTTATATTGTTAAAACATAAAATTACTCAAAATTATATATAAATAATATTAAAAATAAAAGGATAAACCATTAAAGAAATTCTCTATAAGGCAGAGAATAAACAAGGTAGTCAGGTAGATGAAATGGGGATAGATGTCTGAGTTATCTGAACACACCCTGTGCTACAGATTTTACTTTAGAACTATATAAATGTTTTATATGTAGTTATACAAATTAAAAAATTTAAATCCTTAAACATCAAAACCAAAAATGAAACAATTGAACCTGTCTTATCAAGTGGGTGGCTTAGCCATGTAGACAATAATTATTTACTTCAAGTAACTTTAAAAGATGACGATTTGATTAAGAATCTCCAGTGCATACACATATTCTTACTGTCTTTCTTGCTTTCTGTTTTGACAGACACAACTCTATAATTTCTACTTTCAGCACCAATTCTATTCTTCAGTACTCTTACTCAGCAAGCCATATTTTTGTTTTATGAGCTGGTTTCACATTACATTCCAAGAATAGGTGGTACAGCAATGCCAGAGGAAGAAACGACTTAATCTTCTTAGTGGACTTACTATTTGCTGGCAATTTCTGTGCACACCACACAAAGCAGCAGTTCCTTCCATAGCAACAGCGCAAGCTTGTAGTTTTTCCAATACTTGTAAAACCAGCACTAGAAATATCAACATCACTAGCCTACTCTTGTTCCTCTGAGGTCTGAGATTCTAAGGCCAAAGGTTCAGAGACCATCACAAGACAAACAGCATCTCCTCTTCGGATGTTTTAAACTGACATTCCATAAGGCCCATACTCTAACTTATAATATTCCAAACTTTATCTTTGTTCTCAAAGCAATCTTGAAAAGGAACAAAGCTGAAAGTATCATACTATCTGATCTCAAACTATATTACAACAAGGCTATAGTAATCAAACAGTAGGTACTGGAATAAAAAGACACACAGACCAATGGAACAGAATAGAGAACCCCAAAATAAACCCATATCTTTATGGTAAATTAATATATGACAAAGGAGGCAAGAATGGGGTAAAGATAGTCTCTTCAATAAATGTTGGGTAAACTGGACTGATATCTGCAAAAGAATGAAACTACACCACTTTCTCACACCATATAAAAGAATAAACTCAAAATGGATTAAAAATTTAAAAATAACACTGAAACTATAAAACTCCTAGATGAAAACACAGGCAGTAAACTCTAACATTGCTCTTAGTAATATTATTTTGGGTAAGTCTTCTTGGGCAAGGGAAACAAAAGAAAAAAACAGCCCTAACTGGTTTGGCTCAGTTGACAGAGTGTCGGCCCACAGACTGAAGGGTTTCATTCAATTCCAGTCAAGGGCATGTACCTTGGTTGTAGGCTCGATACCCAGTAGGGGCCACGTAGGAGGCAGCTGATCAATGTTTCTCTCTCAGCAATGTTTCTAACCCTCCACCCCTTTCTCTTTATTTTATTTTATTCATTCATTCATTCATTCATTCATTCATTTATTCATTTATAAGAATTTTTGGTATGGTGTAAAAAGAATAAAAAGCTAAGAAAGAAAACAGGCACACAAAATAAAAATGGCTACAAACAGGTACCTTTCAATAATAACTTTAAACGTAAATGGACTAAATGCTCCAATCAAAAGACATCGAGTGGCTAAATGAATAAAAAAAACATGACCCATATATTTGCTGTCTACAAGAGACCCACCTCAGAATAAGGGACTGACACAGACTGAAAGTGAAGGGATGGAAAAATATCTTTCAGGCAAATGGAAATGAAAAAAAAAGCTGGGGCACCAATACTTATATCGGACAAAATAGACCTCAAAGTGAAGGCCATAACAAGAGAGAAGGAAGGCCACTTCATAATACTAAAGTGATCGATACAACAAGAGGATATAACCCTGACAAACATATGCATCCAATGCAGGAGCACCCAAATACATAAAAAAAAAAAAAACTCCTGGAAGATATCAAAGGAGAGAACAACAACAATACAATCATAGTAGGGGAATTTAATACACCACTGACATCACTGAATAAATCCTCTAGACAAAAAATCAGCAAAGAAACAGCAATCCTAAATGACTCACTAGATCAGATGGACTTAATTGACATCTTCAGAACATTTCACCCCAAAGCCACGGAATATACATTCTTCTCAAGGGCTCATGGGACAGTTTCAAAAATAGGCCACATATTGGGTCACAAGCAAAGTCTGCCCAAATTCAAGAAGATGAAATCATACCAAGCATCTTCTCAGATCACATGGCATAATAGTAGAAATAAACTACAATATAAACAACCCAAAATACTCAAACACTTCGAAGCTGAATAGCATGTTATTAAATACTAGAGGCCCGATGCACAAAAATTTGTGCACTGGGGGGGGGGTGGTCCCTTAGCCTGGCCTGTGCGCTCCTGCAGTCTGGGACCCCTCAGGGGATGTCCACCTGCTGCTTAGGCCCACTCCTGGGGGATTGGGCCTAAGCTGGCAGTCAGACATCACTCTGGCAGCCCAGGAGCCCTCAGGGGATGTCCACTTGCCAGCGGGGAAGCAGGCCTAAGCTGCAGTCGGACATCCTTAGCACTGCTGAGGAGGAAGGAGAGGCTCCCACCACCACCGCTGTGCCGGCAGCCAGCAGCCTGGCTTGTGGCTGAGCAGAGCTCCCCCTGTGGGAGCGCACTGACCACCAGGGGGAAGCTCCTGCATTGACCGTCTGCCCCGTGGTTGTCAGTGTGTGTCACAGTGACCAGTCATTCCCAGTTGTTCTGCTGTTAGAGTCAATTTGCATACTACCCTTTTATTATATAGGATTGATTGGGTTACCAATGAGATTAAGGAAGAAATTAAAAACATCCTGGAAACTAATGACAATGAAAACACAACAATCCAAAACCTGTGGGACACAATGAAAGCAGTACTGAGAGGGAAGTTTATAGCTCTACAGGCCTACCTCAAAAAACAAGAATAAATGGTAGTAAATCATCTAACTCTACAACTCAAAGAATTAGAAAGAGAGCAACAAGAAAGGCCCAGAGTGAGCAGAAGGAAGGAGATAATAAAGATTAGAGCAGAAATAAATGACATAAAGACCAAAAAAACAATACAAAAGATCAATGAAACCAAGAAGTGGTTCTTTGAAAGGATAAACAAGATTGATGAACCTCTAGCCAGGCTTACCAAGAAGCAAAGAGAGAGGACCCAAATAAACAAAATCAGAAATGATAGAGTCTAAATAACAACAGACCCCACAGAAATAGAAATGATTGCTAAAAAATACTATGGACAACTCTACTCCAACAAACTAGAAAACCTGGAGGAAATGGACATATTCCTAGAAAAATACAACCTTCCAAAACTCAATCAGGAAGAATCTAAAAATCTTAATAGGCCAATAACTTTGGAAGAAATTGAAGCAGTCGTCAAAAAGCTTCCAGCAAACAAAAGCCCGGGGCCAGATGCCTTCACAGGGGAGTTTTACCAAACATTCAAGGAAGAACTAAAACCTATCCTCCTCAGACTACTACAAAAAATCCAAGAGGAAGGAACACTTCCAAGCTCATTCTATGAAGCCAGAATCGCCCTAATACCAAAACAAGATAAAGACAACACATGAAAGAGAATTACAGGCAAATATCTCTCATGAACATACATGCCAAAATCCTCAACAAAATCCTAGCAAATCGGATCCAGCAGTACATCAGAAAGATCATACACCATGACCAAGTAGGATTTATCCCAGGGATGCAAGGATGGTACAATATCTGTAAATCAATAAACGTGATACATCACATAAACAAATTGAGAGAAAAAAACCACATAGTCATATCAATTGATGCAGAAAAAGCATTTGAGAAATTCCAACATCCATTTGTGATAAAAACTCTCAGCAAGGTGGGAATAGAAGGATCATACCTCAACATAATAAAAGCCATATGTGACAAACCCACAGCCAACATCATACTCAATGGACAAAAACTAACACCATTTCCCCTAAGAACAGGAACAAGACAGGGATACCCACTTTCACTACTCCTGTTCGACATAGTACTGGAAGTATTGGCCATTGAGATTAGAGAAGAAGAAGAAATAAAAGGCATCCAAATGGGAAAAGTAAAACTGTCCTTATTCGCAGATGACATGATATTGCACATAAAAATCCCTACTAAAGACTCCATCAAAAAACTATTAGACTTAATAAATGAATTTGACAATGTAGCAGGATACAAAATTAATGCCAAGAAATCTATGGCATTTCTATACACCAATAGTGAACTTACAGAAAGAGAGACTAAGAAAGCAATCCCATTTACCATCACACCAAAAAAATTAAGATACCTAGGAATAAGCTTAAGAGGTAAAAGACCTCTACTCAGAAAACTATAGGACATTGAAAAAAGAGATAGAGGAAGACATAAACAAATGGAATAACATACCAGGTTCATGGATTGGTAGAATCAACATCATTAAAATGTCTATACTACCAAAGCAATATATAAATTCAACGCACTCCCCATTAAAATACCAACGGCATATTTCACAGACCTAGAACGAACTCTCCAAAAATTCATCTGTAATAATAATAATAAAAAAAGACCCCGAATAGCTGTAGCGATCCTGAGAAAAAACAACAAAGTAGGTGGGATCCCAATACCAGATATCAAGCTGTATTACAAAGCCACTGTTCTCAAAACTGCCTGGTACTGGCACAAGAACAGACATATAGATCAATGGAATAGAATAGAGAACCCAGAAATCAACCCGAACCAATATGCTCAATTGATATTTGACAAAGGAGGCAAGAACATACAATGGAGTCAAAAGAGTCTCTTCAATAAACGGTGCTGGGAAAATTGGACAGATACATTCAAAAGAATGAAACTAGACCACCAACTTACACCATACACAAAAATAAACTCAAAGTGGATAAAGGACTTAAATGTAAGACGGGAAACCATAAAAATTCTAGAGGAATCCAAAGGCAACAAAATCTCAGACATATGCCGAAGCAATTTCTTCACTGATACAGCTCCTAGGGCACTTGAAACTAAAGAGAAAATAAACAAATGGGACTACATCAAAATAAAAAGCTTCTGCACAGCAAAAGAAATCATTAAGAAAACAAGAAAGCCCACTGCATGAGAGAACATATTAGCCAATGTTATCACCGATAAGGGTTTAATCTCCAACATTTATAGCGAACTCATACAACTTAACAAAAGGAAGATAAACAATCCAATTAAAAAATGGGCAAAGGATCTAAATTGACACTTTTCAAAAGAGGACATTTAGAAAGCCAAGAGACATATGAAAACATGCTCAAAGTCACTAATCATCTGAGAGATGCAAATCAAAACAACAATAAGGTACCATCTCACACCTGTCAGAGTGGCTATCATCAACAAATCAACAAACAACAATTGCAGGAGAGGATGTGGAGAAAAAGGAACACTCGTGCACTGCTGGTGGGAATACAGACTGGTGCAGCCACTATGGAAGACAGTATGGAGTTTCCTCAAAAAGTTAAAAATGGAACTCCCATTTGACCCAGTGATCCCACTTCTAGGAATATATCTCAAGAAACCAGAAACACCAATCAGAAAGGATATATGCACCCATATGTTCATAGCAGCACAAGTTACCATAGCTAAGATTTGGAAACAGCCTAAATGCCCATCAGCAGATGAATGGATCAGAAAACTGTGGTACATCTACACAATGGAATACTATCCTCCTGTAAAAAAGAAGGAGTTCTTACCATTTGCAACAGCATGGATGGAACTGGAGAGCATTATGCTAAGTGAAATAAGCCAGTCAATGAAAGAAAAATAACACACGATCTCACTCATTTATGGATAATAAAGACCATTATAAACTGATGAACAAAAATAGATACAGAGGCAGAACAGCATCGAACAGACTGTCAAACTAAAGAGGGAAGGCCGGGGAGGGTTGGAGGGGCAGGAGGGGAGTGGTAAGAGATCAACCGAAGGACTTGTTTGCATGCATATAAGCATAACCAATGGACACAAGACACTGGGGGGTAGGGGAGGCCAGGGGTAGGTCAAGGGGAGTGGGGAAGAGGACATATGTAATACTCTTTTTAATACTTTAAGCAATAAAACAAAATTAAAAATAAATAAATAAAATGGACTCGTAAATAAAAAGAATTTTTGTCAGTTTATTTGAGTCAAACTGTCAACAATTGCCGGGAAGCAGTACCTCAAAGGACTGGGATAATGCTCCCCCTTCCTCTCTTTAAAATCAAAAGAATATATATTTTTTTAAAAGATAAAACAAACAAATGGGACTATGTCAAACTAAGAAGTTTTTGCACATTGAAGAAAACCATCAACAAAACAAAAAGACAACTTAATGAGAGAAGATAGTCACAGATGATACATCTGATAAGGGATTAATATCTAAACTACATAAGGAACTCATATAACTCAACATCAAAAGAAACAATCCAATTAAAAACTGGGCAGAGAGCCTGAATAGACACTTCTCTAAAGAGGACATACAGATAGCAAACAGACATACGAAAAGATGCTCACCATCACTAATCATCAGGGAAATGCAAGTTAAAATCACAATGAGGTATCACCTCACACCTGTCAGAATGTATATTATCAATAAATCAATAAACAAGTATTGGTGAGGATATCATAAAAAAGACTGAAATCTTGCCATTTGTGACAACATGATGGACCTAGAGCGTACTAAGCTAAGTGAAATAAACCAGACAAAGACAAATACCATATGATTTCACTTATATGTGATATCCAAAAACAAAATATACCAACAAATAAGACAGAAACAAACCCATAGATACAGAAAACAAAGTTATGGTTGCCAACTGGATGAAAAATACGAAATGATTAAAAATTACAAATTGCCATTTATAAAAATAGGCATCAGGATGTAAAGTACTGCATAGAGACTATCATACCCAGTAATAGACAAACATGTAAATTGACCGTCCCTCTACTACGCACACCAGCCAATCAGGAGAGTATGCAAATTAACCCAACAAAGACAGCGGTTAATTTGCATATGTAGGTGGGAAGCGGTGGAGCGAAGACGGAAGGCTCCAGGCTGGAGCAGCGAAAATGGAAGGCTCCGGGCTGGAGCAGCGAAGACAGAAGGCTCCGGGCCAGAGCGAAGGCCTGGGTCCTGGGTGCTGGAGGAAAACTGGTGCAGCAGCCAGAGGAAGGGAAGGCCTATTGCACGAATCTCTTCGTGCAATGGACCTCTAGTAGTCAATAATACTTTAATAATTATGTATGGTGTCAGATGGGTTAGAGACTTAATAAAGTAATCACTTTGTAAGTTACATAAATGTCACTATGGTGCACACCTGAAACTAGTATGTCAACTACAATTTAAAATTTTTTTAATTTAAAAAGAATTAAAAACAAAATAATTAACATTAAAAATGAATTAAAATGATTTCTGATTGTACCAAAACTATCATATAACCTATAATACATAATGTAAATATTTATTTATACAGATATTTTATGTATTACATTGATATTTATTTTAATATATATGAACACATCACTATATATATTAATATTTTTATATATTTGGGGAAAATAATTATGTGAATGTAATTAAGGACCAATATTTCTAGTACTGTAGAAGTAAGATAAATCTATATATATAAAAAACTAAGCAATCTACACGACCAAACAACCAGAACGACTGGTCGCTATGACATGTACTGGCCACCAGGGACCAGACACTCAAGGCTGGAGCTGCCCCCTGGTGGTCAGTGCACTCCCATAGCCAACCTCCCCTGGCCAGCCACCCTCCCGCGGTCCCTCCCCCCGGCCAGCAGGCCCCAACTGCCCAATCGGGGCTGGGCCCTGAACTGGGGGTGGGTGGCAGCAGATGTGGCCCCTTTCCCAGGGGAGCCAAAAAGGCTGGCTCCCACCTCGGGGCCAGTGGCCAACCTCCCATGCCCTATCCCTGCCCCCGGCCAGCAGGCCCTGATCAGCCCACTGCCCACCCACCACAGTGGTGGCGCAGTGGTGAGGGGAGGAGAAGGAGGGGAGGCAGGGCACCAATGATGGTGGCATCAGCATCCAGCATCTGTTCCTTCTGCGCCCGGTGACCATCGCCTCCTCTCCTGACCCTGCCGGGGCCTTCAGGCCCTGATCGGCCTGGCCCCAATTGGCCCTGATTGCCAGCCAGGCCTAGGGATCCCACCCATGCACAAAATTTGTGCACTGGGCCTCTAGTATAAAATAAAAAAAAGTAAAATCCACCCTGGCTGGGTGGCTTAGTTGGTTGGTGCAGTTTCCTGTACACCAAAAGGTTTCAGGTTCAATTCCTGGTCAGGGTACAAATCTAAGTTGTGGGTTTGATCCGAGGCTGGGGTGAATATGGGAGTCAACTAACTGATGTTTCCCACTCTCCCTTCCTCTCTCCGTAAAGATCAATGAGAACATATTCTCGGGTGAGGATTAAAAGAAAAAAAGGTAAAACTCGGTAATTATAAATTAGACTTATATATACACACTTCTGAGGTATTTTCTCTTTCTCTTTTTTAAAGTAAAAAGTATATTAAATCATTCTCCTCAAAGACATAGTAAAATGATCAACCCAATGGTGTTGAGCATCCTAGCACCCGTATTGTGGTCTCCAAATACCTTTCCTGATTAAAAGAAACCAAGGATCCTAGAAGAAATGGCTGGTTCCAGGACTAGAACAGAAAATGACCAGTATCTTGTCAAAAGAGAAAGCAAGAGAAACAGCAATGACTATGGTGATTGTGTCAGGAGGACTCAGGAATCAATGTGAGGCTCCTATTGCCTAATGGCACAATTTGAGCACCAATAAGAATAACTACAACACATTTTATGTTAATAATCCATGACTTTATAATGATAAACACGAACACCTACCTACCACTCAGGAGTCACCTCTGAGAAATGCTAAGAAACTAAGTCACTACTCTAAAAATTAGCAATGAGCCCAGCCAGTATGGCTCAGCAGTTGAGTGTTGACCTATGAACTGGGAGGTCAAGGTTCCATTCCAGGTCAGGGCACATACCCAGAGTGCGGGCTCGATCCCCAGTAGTGGATGTGCAGGAGGCAGCTGATCAATGATTTAATCATTGATGTTTCTATCTCTATCCTCTCCCTTCCTCCATGAAATCAAAAAATAAATATATTTTTTAAAAATTAGCAGCAAGGGAAAGAATCAATGTTTAACCTACCTTCCCTGCTTAACGAAAGAATAGAGAAAGAAAACTCTTTTCATTCTAGTGTTATGATAAAGAAGAATGATAGAATGAAAATGTAATCATTTCACAAAGCCCTAATGAAATATGAATTTGGCAGTGATCATTAATGGACATAAACATCAGAAAAAAGAAAGACAACCAAACATCATATGCTTCCCAATTGAAATACAAATGGACATATGAAAGTATTTACACGCCCCCTCACCCCTCCACCCCTCCACCCAATGGGACCTGAATCTAACCCAGCCTCTACATTTTTATTTCTAGTTTATACAAAATATAAAAGAGAGAAAAGCACATTAAATGACTTTATGGAAATGGTCAGCAAAATTCAGAATAGGGCTAACTCTACTGAACTAAACCCAGTTTATCCAACAAATATGTTAGAAGAGAGGATAAAGAAAGCCAGTGAGGCAAAGGGGTAATTTGAGATTAAAGATATTTTTGAGATAAATCAACCAAATGCATTGTGTAGGCCTTATTGGATTCTTATATAAACAAGCCACTGTTTAAAAACTGCAACAAATAAAGATATTTGATCAGTGTCTGAATGTTTGATAATATTAAGGAATTACTATACATTTCACACATAAATTAATATGGTGATTATATTTAAAGAAAAATTTATTTTTTCCATAGCAATAAATACTGAAATATTTATGGATTAGATTATATAAAACCAGAAATTAACATCAACATAATCTAGTGTTTATGGGGGGGTGTCAGGGTTATTTTACATAAAACAAGGGTTGTGGACTATTAAGTTAATGGGTACATGGTGCTAAACTCAATTTTGGGGAATGGTTGAAATTATCCATCACAAAAGTTTTTCAAACTTTATGTCCAGCTATAAACTCTTCAGAGCACCAGTGTGACCACAGAAGACATTTCTATCTTATAGACAAGTTTATCACATTCAAAACCAATTCTCTTCACCTCTGCCTACTTCCCTGCCCTCTTTATCTGTGGAAAGGAACCACCATCTTGGCAGTGGGGCCTCTCTCATCTTCCACATGCAATCAGGTATTATCAAGTCCTGAGTGGACTATAACTTACCCCTTCCTTCCCTTATCACCACCATGCTAGTTCAGCTCTACCTCTCACCTACTGCTTCCTAACCCCAACTCATCCTACATTATCACCTAAGTCTCTGTTCCCAAAATATCCCTACAAGCATCTTATTCTTTGAACCAAACTTAATACTCTTCCCACCTCCGCTTAACATTGAAGATGTCTATTGGACTCTATCTCTAGTTTAATTGATTATAACTTATTTTATGTTTCTGTAATAGAAGCAGAGTAAATAAACACTGAAAACCAATTGATTATAAAGAGACATAAAACAGCCTCTTAAAATTGTCCTTTATATTTGAATTCCTTCCATTCTCACCTATTATAATTTCATGTCTTATCATTTCTCCACCCTGTTGATTATTTACGCTGCTTAGTTTTTTAATCTTCTGGTTTGATCATTCACATGTACTACTAGAGTTCACCTAAACTGTAATTGATGTGTAATATGACTAACAAAATACATCTGAAAATATTGTCATATATAAAGCAAAATGATAGGGCACTCTAGACAACAGAAACAAAGTCAGTAGTATTCAAAAGGGAACATTCAATGGAGCTATTTTACATTGTAGCTCACATAATGATTATTCCATTCCTTAAAGCTGATTTCACAACAATTACAAAAGTTTATTCTCTGCACCCAACCCTGTTTTGACCTTGATGAAAGTTCACATTAGGAAGAGTTGTGGATATTTTTTAAACAAAAAGAGATATTTTAGTTAGTAGTGGTCATATTCATTTAAAGTGAACCCTAAGTTCCTATAGCTCCCAATGGAAAAAAACACTGAAAATGAAAGTACAGAAACTTTAGCTGTGTGATTACTGAAGAGTCCAAAATATTACTTTTTAGATTTTTACATTTTAGGTTAACAATCATTTTTTTTATACTCAGATTTAGTTCCTTCAGAGATCTTCTGTTCCAAATTGAAGAAAGTGCCTAGAGCCGTGGTCAGCAAACTGCGGCTCGGGAACCACATGTGGCTCTTTGGCCCTTTGAGTGTGGCTCTTCCTAAGCCTTAGGAGTACCCTAATTAAGTAAATAACAATGTACCTGCCTATATAGTTTAAGTTTAAAAAATTTGGCTCTCAAAAGAAATTTCAACTGTTGTACTGTTGATATTTGGCTCTGCTGACTAATGAGTTTGCCGACCACTGGCCTAGAGAAACTATCAATGATTCATGATCCAAAAACAGACTAATACACTACATTTAAATTTAGCACATACTGCAGAATTATAGCTCACCTCCGCTGGAGTACATCCACTAGGAACCTGACATTTAGATATAAGAGGCCAACAGAAATCTTCTACATGTGGGTTTATGGAAGTAAGGAAAAAGAAAAACACCATTGGACCTCTAAATGTAATACCTTGGGCAATGCTACCAAATGAGGCTTTCAAAGAAATACCATGTAGAAAAGAAGACTTTCTTAAATTGCAGAAACTGTACTGGATCAAAGACATGAAAATTTTCATATCAATATAGAGCTTATAATTAAAACAGAAAAGAATTTTAAAGGGAGGGCTTAAAATAAAAATTCTAATTGTCAATACAGAGTAAAATTTCAAAGAAATGAAATAATGTCAAATATAGAATAATGGTTTTCTCTGCCAGGACAGGTAAGATAAAAGTGTCATCAGAGCTTCTACATTGGCACTATTTTATTCCTTCAGATGAATTTAGTCATTATTCTTCATATACATATATACCTTTAAAATATTACATCATTTCATAAATATAATGCTCTAATATTTGAAACCTTTTATTTTCAAGTCCTCCAACATTTCTGGCTGCCTCATTAAGAGGAGGCAAAGGCCTGGCTGGTGTAGCTCAGTGGTTGAGTGTCAACTTATAAACCAGGAAGTCATGGTTCGATTCCCCATCAGGGCACATGCCCAAGTTGCGGGCACGCTCCCCAGTAGAGGCTGTGAAGGAGGCAGCCAATGAATGATTCTCTTTCATCACTAATGTTTCTACCCCTCTCTCCCTCTCCCTCTCTGAATCAATAAAAATATATTTAAAAATAAAAAAAGAGGAGGCACAAGATTCAAGACTTAATACACTTACCTGATTAGATTTTTCTACTGTACTACTGGGAACCTCAGTAGTATCCTTCACAAAAAAATTATCTATGATGTGTCGCTCTGCACATTCTTGGCTACAAACTGGACATCGAATGACTCCAACTGAAAAAGAAAAAAAACGAGGTATAATTGACATAACATTATATTACTTTCAGGTGTACAACATAATGACTTGATATCTGTATGTATTGTAAAATTATCACCACAATAAGTTCAGTTAACATCCATCACCATGCAGTGACAAAATTATTTTCTTATGGTTAAGAATTCAAGATCCACTCTCCTAGCTACTTTCAAATATGCAATACATAATATTATTAACTACAGTCACCATACTGTACATTATATTCCCATGACATTCACTTTATAATTAGAAATCTATACTTTATGATTCTTCTCCCATTTCATTCACCCCAACCCTTCCTCAGGCAAACACCAATTTGTTCTCTACATCCATGAGCTCACATTTTTAAGTTTTAATACAAATCTACCAAGCACTAAAACCAACCAATCTCATCCAAATTGGGAATAGGATCTTTTATAATGTTCACTAGTGGCCCGGTGCACGAAATTCATGCACACTGAAAGGGAATTAATTAGAGGAATGTAATTTGACTCACTATCTAATATCAATAATATGTGAGCATGACACAGTCCATGTTTCTGAAATTCAATGACATGAATTTTAGCTATTACTTTGCCAAATAAATGGAATTTACAGATAAAAGAGCATTCAGCTTAATATTAAAAACTCTGCCGGGCGCGGTGGTGTGCGCCTGTAGTCCCAGCTACTCGGGAAGCTGAGGCTGGAGGATCACTTGAGCCCAGGAGTTCTGGGCTGTAGTGCGCTATGCCGATCGGGTGTCCGCACTAAGTTCGGCATCAATATGGTGACATCCCGGGAGCAGGGGGCCACCAGGTTGCCTAAGGAGGGGTGAACCGGCCCAGGTCAGAGACAGGGCAGGTCAAAGCTCCCGTGCTGATCAGTAGTGGGATCGCGCCTGTGAATAGCCACTGCACTCCAGCCTGGGCAACATAGCGAGACCCCGTCTCTGAAAACAAACAAACAAACAAAAAAATCTGGCTACCAAGTCAGGTATGTTTTCAACTTTTTGCCAGCGCTGTAAATTGTTTGCAATATCTGCCCATTTGGGGCTGCACATCATGGTTATGAATAAATCGGGCTTGCCATACTTCGTTACAATTGCCATAGCATCCTGATATCGCTGCTGCATATTTCTGGGACTACCCTCAAAAGATGATGGAAGTATTATCATTTTACCAATCAACACACTGTCATTTTCAAATCTAGATTTGAGATAATCCATCAAACCACTATATTTCTCAACTCTCAACTTAGATTGGTTTGCTTTGATGAAATTTATCCGATTGGCCTCCATTTTTTAATATGAATCCACGATAAACTGTTGAGTTAATTTTCCTACATTTAAAATAGGATTGAATGTGTCCCGCACAGAGAGATGAAATCCATAATACTGCATTTGTGTGACTCGTGTCCTTACATTTTGTCTAGTATTATTGTTGATTACACTGTTAACTCTGAGTCTTAATGTAATATATGTTCCCTAGCCTTTTCACCATGCGAAAAAAGAAAAGGATATGTCATTATTCTTATGTAGCAAACAGGATATTGATTTGTTTCATTTTAGTGGCATTTGGATTATTGGGATCTGTTTTACAATGAATGAGCAAGTCCCTTTCAAAAGTAGGTTCTCCATCTTCGTTTCTGAATGACAGCAACCTCGGTTACACAGGGAGAATTATATCTACCTGGGTCACTGTTATGATCGTATTTAATTGCCATTGTTACTTCCGTGGGAGCACTACCTTTTGCTGCTGCTTCAGATTGGGCTTCCTTTTCTACCTCATGTAGCATCTTGTATGATTTGTTAACTCATTTATTTCATGTATGAGGTTGATATTGATCATGAGTCTTTCTGAGCAGCCCTGGTTTTCTGGCATTGCTAATCTTTTACTTGACGCTTCAGCTGTATCCAAAATATAGAGTTGAACAAACTTCCGAGAAACACCATCCGAAAGATGTAAAGGTCCAGTACGGTGATAAACTTGTCCATGTACTCTAAAACAGTATGGCCCATATCCTGATGGCAATGCAATATTTGCACCCATGGAAGCAAAAGCAAAAGAACTATTTATGGAATGAATATTTTCCATGAAATTTTTACTGTCAGAATCTTCGTTTGTCATTAATCTTTTTAAATATGCCGGGTAATCTGGAAGATGTATATCATTTGGACAGACTTTCCCTTTGCTACAACATCGAGTAAATTTCCCATTGGATGGTTTTTCATCAGAGAAATTTAGTGATAGGCAATATTCACATGTAACAGTGATTCCACCACAACTATGTTCAAGGATTGCATCCTCAAATACTCCCATTTTCGCTGAGAAGGCAGTTCCTACCAGTACTGGTAGTACTTGTTGATGACTGTTCTCTAGACATATTCTGTCGTCGCCACCGCCTTCTTTCAACTTCAAAGGCACATTGGTCTTTAGACATTTTCTGTCGATGACACCAGTGTTTTTCGGCATCAGAGTGACATTCTTCCAGTAGCTGCTCTTCAGATACATCTGTCGCAGGCGCCGCCTTCTTTCAAGATCAGATGCACGTTGCTCTTCAGAGCTACGTTGTGTCAACAGTTGTTCTTTAGACATAGTCCCACTCTCTACTCTCAAGGTCTGAGATGCAGATGAATGAGAGTCCTGGCTGTCAGGCCACTGAGAGCTGTCTGACCAATGGCTGATTCCGTAGGGGTGGGACTTTCTCCTCCCTGCTGTCAGTTTCCACAGCTGTGATGAGGAAGCTTGGGTGACAGAGGAAGCCACGCACCCCAAGCCGCCCTCTCTCTCGCTCTGCTCTATGTCCAGCGGCCTCCTGCTCTGCCAAGTCCTCCAAACCTCCCACTCTCCACCCGCTCTCCCACTCTGATCTCTACCGGCGAAGGTCCTGGCTATGGCCTTGCCTCCTGGGGCTGGCGAAGGCCCGGGAGCCCACGGGCATGGCTAGGTGCGGCCAGCCTCGCCTCCCGGGGCCAGCAATTGTCCCGGGAGCCCGCAGGCGTGGCTTGGCGCAGCCAGCCTCACCTCCTGGGGCCGGCAATGGTCCAGGGAGCCTGTGGCCGCCGCCGTTGCCTCCTGGGGCCCTTGACACCTGTGTATGCAAATTAACCCGCAATCTTTGTCAGGTTAATTTGCATACCCACTTTGATTGGCTGTGAGCATAGCGGAGGATGGTTAATTTACATGTTTCTCTTTTATTATATAGGATGCTCTTCAAATTCATACCTGCTGCTACTTAACACAAAACAATTCAGTTTATGTACATATATGGATTTTATGTGTGTGTCTATACATATCCCACACCTAGTCCCCATAATTTTAAATGAGCTACTCCTCCAAATAAACATCCCTATGGACTACTCTTTTTCTTGTTTAGCAACTTCTCTTAACAGTGGTTTTCAGATAGGAAGATGCAGAAGTACATGGGAGACTACTAAAAGAACAGAGAGCTCTGGTTCGCTCTGAACCTATAGAATCAGGATTTGTGAAAGTGGAGCACAGACATACATGTTTTGTTTAAAATCTCCTTGGGAAATTAGGAAATACTATTCTATTTCCCTTTAATAAGTGCAAATAATGTTCCTTTAGGGAGGGGGAAAAGAATCATTTTTTATAGTGCTTGGTAAGACAATAAAAATTATGTATGAGTTGCCGAAACCGGTTTGGCTCAGTGGATAGAGCGTCGGCCTGCGGACTGAAGGGTCCCAGGATCGATTCCGGTCAAGGACATGTGCCTGGGTTGCGGGCATATCCCCAGTGGGAGATGTGCAGTAGGCAGCTGATCGATGTTTCTCTCTCATCGATGTTTCTAGCTCTCTATCTCTCTCCCTTCCTCTCTGTAAAAAATCAATAAAATATATTTTTAAAAAATTATGTATGAGTTAAAAATCTAAATTTGTAGTTAAATGTTTGTATATTTAACCCCTAGAGTGCCGGGGAGCGCAATCGCACTCCTCCTGTCTTTTGCCAAAAAGTGCTGGGAGCGCTTTATTTTAACATTATATGTGTTGTTCAAATTTTTTTTTCTACTAGTATTTTATAATACAATCAGCAAACAATATAAGTCAAAGATGAAAACAAATGTAGTAAAGGTTTCCTTAAGTTTTTGAATATGTAACTTCATTTATTTGCAATTCATAATTTTTTTCCTAAACTGCTATAAAATCAGCAAAAATGAACTGGCAATTTTAGCACAGTTCCAAGGATATTGGTTGGCACTCAAAGGGTTAATATAAACTTGATGCTGTAATCTGTACCAAGGAGACTGTAATAAGATTCTCAGATATAGTTTTGCAAAATAAAATGCATAAAAAATCCAAAGGTCAATTTTATTTGTACATACAAGCAATAAACACATTTTTTAAAATTTAAAATCCATTTTACAATAACAATAAAAGTATTTTAAGTACTTAGGAATAAATTTTTAAAAATGTATAAGGCCACTGGAGAAAAATGTCAAGCTACATTTTAAAACCTTAAAATATATCTAAGTAATAAAAAAAAGTCCATGATGTTAAAGATGGCAAGTCTCCCCAAACATACCTACAGATTCAATTCAGTTTTAATAACAATCCAAACAGGAATTTCAATAGAATTTTTCATTGAAGTTAATTAAGAACTACAACTAGTCAAAAGATTGCTATGAAGAAAATGAAAACATAGGCTCCAAACTGAGAGATCTACCCAACACATATAATTAAAATCTATAAATATGTAACAATGCATTTTGCAGAAGAGAAAGATGGCATAAACACATTTTTCCTATTCCTCCAGATAAATATGGCTAAAACCCTAGACATTCTATATAAAACAATCATAAAAAGACTGAAGACTGTATAAGGTAGAGAAAAGGTGGCAGACCAGCTAGAGGCCTCAGAACCCAAGGAACCTCGGTTTTCTTTCAGCCTTCTATAATAAAGTGGGTGTTAATGAAGCCATCATACCCAAAACACTAACAGGTGTAAAACAACAAAAAAACTCACAGAAGCATGCTTCCTCTATCCAAAGGACCAGGGAAAGGGCAGCCTAACAAAATAGAAAACTTTTAAACAGTAACTGCTCTACTCCACCTGACGGGGGGGAGGGGGAAGGGGAGATGCACTCCCCCTTTCCACTATCAGAGACTGGTGGGAAGTCTAGACTTCCACCTTGGCCAAACAAAAACAGGTGCCCTTAACTATCCCCTGCTGGGCATGTCAGAGAGCTCTGGTGAGAGCTGAGGCTTTGATCCCCATTAGGTTGTAATGAAGCCCCTTGCAGTCTCATTGGAGACCATATGAGTGAATCCAACAGTTAATAGTAAATATGTTTAGGTACTATAAAAAGTCTAGAGTTGTAGGTATAGATAAGCTTTATTTAAATGTTTCAATTGCCTTTGTTGTCACATAGTTTAAAGTCAAAGATCTAAAAAGTATGTTAGTCAGATCCTAGAGGCCTGCTGTAAAGCAAGTTCCAAGAAAAACATGTTTAAAGGTATGCTTTGCTTGCAATAACATAAATGTAGCTAGTTAAGTATAAAGCAATTGACAGCTTAAACAATAACAAAGTTCAAAAAATGTTCAGTTTCTGTCCTCTGCTTTGAAGATTACATCACTGATGCACAATCGTGAGATATTTGCAGAATCTTGGTTCCTCAACCTGTTTAGATTACCTGCATACAGTTCTAAGGTTCCAGACAAGATGACATCAGAAACTAAATTAATCAGACTAGAGAAAACCACTGAAGCTTGCACAAGAGTAAGCTAACACGGTCCTTGCACCTGAAGGGGCTAGCAAGGCTGGGACCCTTACCCACACAGTTTTCCCAGACTTGTTTGGATGGAGGTTATCAGTAGAATAAGAGCAACCTTTGTAGAATGAGAATAGCCTTTCATGGCTTATCAAGAAGTCTGTAACTATTTACTGAGATTTGCTGTACTGAGAATTTGTCCTTCTGCTCTGTCTCTCCCTTAGAGATTAAGAGGAACAAAGAATACATTCCTCTTGACAGACCTCCTATTCAGTGTTTTGTGTATAAAAGGCATTGCGTGGTAATAAACTTACTGCAGTTCCTCGATTGATCTGTAGTCCTCCCGATCCCGCTCTCCTTTCTTTCTTTCTTTTCTCAATTCCCACCTCCCTACCTCAGCCAGGTTCAACCTGTCAGGCTGGCCCTGACAAAGAGTTAACCAATCAGCTTCACCTGTGATTCCCTAACCCTCAATCTTTGTCTTTAAAAACCCTTGATTGAAAGTGACAGCTTCCCATTTCCTTTGCTTGGCACCCTGCAAATAAACAGCTCCAATTTCTCCACTGCAAACCTCGATGTTCAGTGTTTGGCTCTGCTGCACATTGGGCAGGCACACACCTTCATTCACTTTGGTTACAGGAGCCTGAACTTGCGCGTCCAGCATGGTAATGAGATACTCTTCCACCTCTATGTTGTGCTGGCATCAGAGGAGGCCTATTAGTCAGGACTTTTATTACTGCCTACCAGTAACCTCCTTTCCCTGCCCATGTGCCCACTCCTTAAAAGTGTCAATGAAAAACATATGGAAAGGAGTCAATAGGCACCCATAAACCCTACCAGCCAGGGATATATCAACAGACGTCTACGGGGAGCCTGAACTTCCATATTGTCCATAGTATGGAGAAGGCTGTCCCCACTGTTTCAGGTGTCACAGAGGCAGAAAATAATATAAGAGCAGAAATCAATGGAACTGAAAAGTCAATGAAACAAAAAACTGGTTATTTGAATAAGTCAATAAACTTAACAAGCTTCCAGCAAGACTGACAAGATAAAGGAGAAGATATAAAGGACCAAGAAGGAATGAAAAAGAGTATCACTACAGACCAAAGGACATAAAAAGAGTAAGGGAATACTAAGAACATGACTCACATAAATGTAACAATGTAAGTGAAATGAACCAATTCCTCAAAAAGCACAAACTACCACAACTTACCCAATAGGAAATTAACTTGAATACCCTTATAAGTATATGGCAGTTGGTTCTAAACAACTTAAGTGCAAAACTAACAAAACATGTATAGGACTTATATGCTAAAAATTACAAAATACTAATAAAAGAAATCAAAGAAGATCTAAATAAATGGAGACAACGGTGTTCATGGATAGGCATAATAAACGTAGCAAAAATGTCAATTCTCCTTAATACAATCTACAAATTTAACACAATTCCTAATATAATCCCAGCAACATTATTTTATAAGGTTAGACATTACCTTAAGACTTATATAGAAAGGCAAATGCATAACTAAATCAATACTGAAAAGAAGTAGAGAAATCACTCTATCCAATTTCAAAACTTACATAGCTACGATAATCAAGAATGTCTGACATTGACCAAGGGAAGGGGAGGGATAGACACATAGATGAATGAAACGAAATAGACACACACACACACACAGGCAGGGCCACCTAATTTTTGAGAGAGATGTAAAAGTATCTTTATGCTGACAAGTACAAAATGCTGATAATATACTTGCCCTAGCCAGTTTGGATCAGTGGATAGAGTGTTGGCCCACAGACTGAAGGGTCCCAGGTTCAATTCCAGTCAAGGCATGTACCTCAGTTGCAGGTTCAATCCCCAGCCCTGGCTGGCATGCATGCAGGGGCAACCAATCAATATGTCTCTCTCACATCGAAGTTTCTCTCTCACTGTCTCTTATCCATCCCTTCCACTCCCTAAAATATCAATGGAAAAATATCCTCAGGTGAGTATTAACAACAACAAAAAAATGCTGATAATATACTGTGTTCATGGGTTGGAAGACTCAGTGCAGTAAAGATGTTAAGTCTCCCCAAAATGATCTATAGCTTAAATAAGATTTCATTGTAGATATAGACAAGATTATTTCAAGATGTAGGGAAAACAAAAGGAACTGGAAGAACTAAAGCAATTTTGAAAAAGAAAAGGTGAGAAGAATCACAATCAATTTTAAGACATCAACACTAATAAAAGAGAAAAATGGTAATTGGCGTACGAGCTCCCCTTTTCATTGGCTAATCAGGGCTATATGCAAATTAACTGCCAACTAAGATTGGCAGTTAACTGCCAACAAGATGGCGGTTAATTTGCATATGTAGGCACAATGCAGGGAGGCGAAAGGGAAAGCAGGAAGAAGCCCCCTGCCACTGACAGTGATCAGAAACCCAGGGGGGAGCTAAGAGCTGCCCCCCAGCCATGATCGGAGAATCAGGTGCCTTTTCCGCCCTAGCCAGTGATAGCAGGAAGTAGGGGTGGAGCCAGCGATGGGAGCTGGGCACGGTCGAAGCTGGCAGTCCCAGGAGCTAGGGGTCCCTTGCCTGGGCCTAAAGCGAAGCCCACGATCGTGGGGCCACTGCAGCTGAGGGTCCCCACTGCCCGGGCCGTATGCCTAGGCCAGAGGCATCAGGCCTGGGCAAGGGGCCGATCCTGCGATTGGAGGGTGATGGGGGTCAACGCCTGAGGGCTCCCAGTATGTGAGAGGGGGCAGGCTGGGCTGAGGGACACTCCCCCCCACACACACACCCAGTGCATGAATTTCGTGCACTGGGCCCCTAGTATAGATAATAATGACCCAGTGCATGGATTTGTGCACATTGAAAGGAAATTAATTAGAAGGTGGCCAGTGGGGCTGGACTGGGTGAGATGGGCCAGCCACACCCTGGAGCCAACCTCCCTTGGTCCCTCCCTGGTGTCTGTGAGGGGGGGAGCCCTCGGGCAGGTGGGATCCTTCGGCCTGGCCTGTGGGGATCCTGCTGAAACCGGCTCTCTGACATCCCCAGAAGGGTCTGGGAGTGCAAGAGGGCACTCTGCAAAGTTGCTGTCATACAGGGTGTGGAACGCAAATGCAAGCGTGGAGTAAACCAGAGTCGGGGCTGACAGTGCCCCAGCAACAACATAACCCACGGCCGAAGGTGGAATCGTGCGGCCCTGCAAGGAATCATGCTCCCTCCTCTCTGGTTCTAGGGTGTGTCACCCGAGAACCGCTGTTGCCAAGTCAATGCAGCTCGGCAGCTCCTGCGTTGAGCATCTGCCCCACTGGTGGTCAGTGCGTGTCATAGCTACCAGTCAGTGTGTGCCATAGCTACCGGTCAGACGGACACTTAGCATATCAGCCTTTTATGTATATAGATAGTAATTGAGACAGGGTGATGTTGGCAGAATAACAGCAGCATAGATAAAAGGAACAGAATAAAGCAACCAGAAATACATCCACACCAAGTAAGCCCAACTGATTTCTGACAAAAGTGTGAAAACAATTAAGTGGAAGAATAAAAATCTTTCAACAAATTGTGCTGGTACTCACAAAAAATTAAGCCTTAACCTAAACTTCAGATTTTATATAAAAATTAACTCAGAGTATTTTAAACATTTAGAAGAAAACAGGACAACATCTTAAGGACCTAGAACTTATTGAAGAGTCCCTAGCCAAATTAAAAAACATAGTCCATAAGAGAAAAATATACATGAATTTGATTTCATCAAAATTTAAAATTTGTGCTCTGAAAAAGACATATAAAGAGGATGAAAAAACAAGTTCCATGCTAAGAGAAAATATTTGCAAAATACAGATCTGACAAAGGGTACATATCTACAAGAAATAAAGAACTCTCAAACTCAAAATAAAAAATCCTAGTTAGGAAATGAACAAAAGACATGAAGAGACATTTCATTGATGATATACTCATGGCAAATAAGCACATAAGATGTTCCGCATCACTAGCTATCAGGCAAATGCAGATTAAGATCATGATGAGATACCAGTACATAGCTAAAACAGCTCAAACGAAAAGTAGTAACTGCCTGGCCAGTGTGGCTCGGTGATTGAGCATTCACCCAGGAACCAAGAAGTCGCTGGTTCAATTCCCCATCAAGGCAATGTGCCAGTTATGGCCCGATCCCCAATAGGGGCCATGCAGGAGACAGCAGGTCAATGACATTCCTCTCTCATTGACGTTTCTATCTCTCTATCCCTCTCCCTTCCTCTCTCTCTCTCAAAAAATCAATACAAATATTTTTTAAAATAATGACAATACCAAAAGCTGGTAAAAATTTGGAGAAATTGGATCTTTCAAACATTTCCAGTGGGAATATAAAATGGAAGAGCCACTCTGAAAAACAGATTGGTATTTTCTGAAAAAACTAAACATTAACATTTATGATATGACTCAGTAATGTCACTCCTTGGGCATCCCAGAGAATAAACTTCGGTTCACAAATCTGAACACAAACGTCTTAATTCAGTGCTATTCATAAGAGCACTAAGGGAACCCTAATCAAAATAGGCCGGATGTACAAGGCCAATTTGAGTGTGGGAGCCCTGTCCAGAATACGCTGGATATTCAAGGCCAATCTTAGCAAGGACACAGTGATTGTACTGTACGCAATGCGCAGGTGTACCTTTCTATAACCCAAACATTGATGTCACTATTTGGCAAGAAGCTTCGTATGATCTATAATAAAGACTCTATTATACACCTATGACTACTCATGTCTTCTCCGTCTAATACCTGGTGTCCATAGGGGTACAGCCCCTAGCAGAGAAGGACCTGTGCTCTAACAAGCACAAAACTTAAAACAGATCCCCTTAAATAACTTAATGGTCAAATAAACTGTGGTACATGCATACCATGAAATATTAGTCAACAATAGAGGGGAACCTACAACTGATATGTGCAACAAGTTGGGTGGATCTTAAAGGTATCATTCTGCGTGGGGAGAAAAAGCTCATTTCAAAAGGTCACTTATGGATTAAAAATGGCGGCAGAGTAAGCGGATGCTATACAGACATGCTCCCACGAACAAACTAGAATTACAACAAAAATACAGAAAAACTTCCTGAATAATCAATGGAAAACTCACAGGAGAGAATCCTGATACCTGAGGGCCGAAAGTGGAGACCACATAGAGATTGGTAGAAGGGGCAGAGGCGCGAAAGGGCTGGCCTGGCTGGGTGCACACAGACAGCAACTGAAGTCCCAGAGAGATATCTAAGCTGTGTGGGGGTTGCCACTGAGAACTCTGGGGTCTATTTCCTAAGCTGAGCCACCCAGCAGAGAACACCAGAATTGAGAAGGGTACCCATATAACACCTGGCTGTGAAAAACAGTGGGGTGCTCTCTGCCAGGGAGTGACAGGCTGAAAATCCAGGCATCCTCTTAAAGGGCAAACCCACAAAAGTCCCTGTGGAGCCACCCACCTTGTGCTCCAGCAGAGGAAAGATGAAGTGGACTGGAGGTGTGAGAGCAGAAGTCAGGACTGGGGACTTGAGGGATAGAGCTCAGAAGGCAGACACCCCAAGTCCCCTGGGCTGAGTTATGCCCTCACACAGCAGAGGACCTCTTTCCCACATAGACATTTGCCTTGCCTGGGGGGAAAACAGTCGACACACCCTATTGGAAAACACCTGTCCTAAGGCCACTTAAGAGATTTAAAATAACAATTAGCCACTGGACAGTAGCAATTGCCCCACCCTATTGGGGAAAAAAAACTCTCCCCACACCTCAGGGGCAATTAAGTTAGAATCCCATCAGTCTGTAGGCAGAGGCAGTCTCCAGAGGCTTGGAGTTTTTGCCTAATCTAATTAGTCAGAAAGCTTTTGACGCTGTCCTGCACTAGAGATTGTGAGGTGTAAAGTATCTACAGGCAGTCCTCAGGTTATGTTGGACTCGACGCACGTAGTTTCGTGGTTATGTCGCCATCTCCCATTTACAGTATTTACAAAAAAGAAAAAAAAGTTCCGTCATTTCAATGTATGTACGTATGTGCTTTATGATTTTTATTATTTATTTACCACAAGTAAAGGTCAGGAATTGTTATCTTTTTAATTTTTTAATGTTTCACTTCATTACTGCTGCATATGTGCTCCATGTGAGAAACGTAGGTGCTTATGTAGGTGGGTTCCGACTTACGGCAAAAATCATGTTACGTCATGCTGTAGGAATGGATCTCCAACGCAACCTGAGTACCTAATACATAGTCACAAACCCAAACAGATAGCCAAAATAAGAAGACAAAGAAACAACCTCCAGTTGAAAGAACTAGAGAATTCTCCAGAAGAAGAAATAAATGAAGCAGAGATAAGAAATTTATCTGAAACAGAGTTCAGAGTAATGATGGTAAACGTGCTCAACAGCATGAAAAAAGATAGAGTAACTATGAAAATAGAATGGTCTTTATGTCATAAAGAATGACATAACACAAATAACACATTGGAAGGAATACACAGCAGATTAGGGGAAGCTGAGGATCGAATCAGTGAATTAGAAGACAGAGTTGAAAATATCACTCAATCAGAAAACAAAAATCAAAACAAAAAAATAAAAAACAGGAGGACAGCCTAAGGGAACTGTGGGACAATGTGAAACGTAACAATATTAGAATAGCAGGTGTGCCAAAAGAGGCAGAAAGGGAGAAAGAGATAGAGAACGTGTTTGAAGAAATAATGACAGAAAACTTCCCTAACCTGGTAAAGGAAAAAGTCACACAAGTTCAGGAGGCACAGAGAACCCCAACCAAGAAGAACCCAAACAGGCCCATGCCCAGGCACATCATAATTAAAATGCCAAAAATTAAAGACAGAGAATCTTAATCCTTTGTATGCCATAAGCATCTAATGGCACTTAAAAAATCATTTTCTGCGAGAATTTTCAACTGAAAATATTCAAGAACACCTGAATTGTGAGTAATATATTTACTTTTATAACATTCATTGCA
This sequence comes from Myotis daubentonii, assembly GCF_963259705.1. Taxonomy (NCBI): domain Eukaryota; kingdom Metazoa; phylum Chordata; class Mammalia; order Chiroptera; family Vespertilionidae; genus Myotis; species Myotis daubentonii. Next base: position 30,872,527 of record NC_081849.1, on the reverse strand, counting down.
AATTGATTTTTTTTTAATTAAATTCCAAATATCGTGGCATGAGGGGATGATTTCCATTTTGGACGTGTGGCAGTTAACTGGTTAAAGGCAGCAAATAAAAAGAAAGCTATTTCCTACAAAGGAGTTCCCATGAGGCTGACACCTGATTGCTCATCAGAAACTGTACAGGTGAGAAGGAAATGGCATTAAATACTCAAGGTAACGAAAAGCAAGGATATGAGACCAAGATTACTATATCCAGCAAGGCTATCATTCAAAATAGACAGTCAAATAAAATGCTCCAATCAAAAGGCGTAGGGTAGCTAAATGGATACAGAAACATGACCCAACTATATGCTGTCTACAAGAGACCACCTCAAAACAAAAGACACACACAGGATGAGAGAGAATGGAGGAAAAAAAATTTTCCATGCAAATGGAAAAGAAAAAAAAGCTGGAGTAGCAATACTCATATCTGATAAAACAGACTTTAAAATGAAGGCCATCACATGGATCATTCACAAAGATATACCACATGCCAGGACACAAAACAAGTCTCTACAAGTTCAGGAAGATTGAAATCATATCAAGCATCTTCCCAGATCACAGTGGAATGAAATTAGAAATCAACTACAGTAAAAACACCCCAAAACATTCAAACACATGGAAGATAAATAGCATGTTATTAAACACAATGAATGGGTTATCAATGAGATCAAGAGAGAAATAAAAAACTTTCTGGAAACAAATGACAAAATTTATATGACACTAAAAAAAAGACCCCGAATACCTCAGCAATCTTGATAAAGAAACAAAGTTGGAGGGATCACAATACTAGGTATCAAGTTATACTACAATGCCACCATAATCAAAACAGCCTGGTAATGGCACAAGAATAGGCATATAGATCAATGGAACAGAACAGAGACCCCAGGTATTTACCCAAGCCATTACACTCAATTAATATTTGACAAAGAAGGTAAGAACATACAATGGAGCCAAGAATCTATTCAATAAATGATGTTGGGGAAATTGGACAGATACAAGCAAAAAAAATGAAACTAGACCAACAACTTACACCATACACAAGAATAAACTCAAAATGGATAAAAGACTTAAATGTAAGTAGTGAAACCATAAAAATCTTAGAAAAAACCATAGGCAGCAAAATCCCAGACATCTCTGTAGAAACATATTTACAGATACATCTCCTAGGGCAGCAGTTCTCAATCTGTGGGTCACGGCCCCTTTGGGGGTCGAACTACCCTTTCACAGGGGTCGCCTAAGACCATCGGAAAACACATATTTTCGATGGTCTCAGGAACCGAGACACTGCTCCTCTATCCGTCTCCAGGTGGGTCCGCCCACATGCAGATACGCCCACATACAAGTACCCGGCGTGATGACATCATCGTGCCAACCCCATCACATACACCCCGTACAAATACAGGTGTATGTAATAGGGTTGACGCCATAATGTACTTATAATGACCAGTAACACATGTGTAGAAAGCAGCTACTGTGTAGAAAGCAGCAGTGTTGAAGGTAAAATGACACTTCATGAATTATAATTACTGGGTAAATGTAAAATCATGTACTGTAAAATCATCAACTACTGCAAAAAAAAAAAAATCTGTACCATGGGAACTTAATCTGGATGCTGATTGGTCTTTTTATATTCAGCTGTGGTTGATGTGAATACTGCCCCCTTGTGATAGTAACAGGTATGTAAAAAACAACAACACAGAGAATGGTAAATCATAGGAAACTTTAATGAACTGTATTGACTGAACTATGCCATGTGTCATCTTTTGTATTATTAAAGCTATTGTTATATATTATTTTCACTAGCAAGCCATCCCATGACAATGGATCATGTAGAGAAGAACGTTAAGTAAAGAAAATATAGTGAGGATTTTTTACAGTATGGTTTTACCTCAATAATTACAGCAGGAATTGAGAAACCACAATGTGTTATTTGTTGTGAAGTTCTATCAGCCGAATCTATGAAGCCAAACAAACTAAAACGCCATTTTGATAGCAAGCATCCGAGCTTTGCTGGCAAGGATACCAACTATTTTAGAAGCAAAGCTGATGGACTCAAGAAAGCCAGACTTGACACTGGTGGCAAGTACCACAAACAAAACATAGCAGCCATTGAAGCTTCATATTTGGTGGCATTCAGAATTGCCAGAGCTATGAAACCTCACACCATTGCTGAGGATTTACTGTTGCCAGCGGCCAAAGACATTGTTCAAGTTATGATCGGAGATGAATTTGTTATGAAATTGAGTGCAATTTCCTTATCTAATGACACTGTCAGCAGAAGAATAGATGACATGTCTGCTGATATTCTTGATCAGGTAATCCAGGAAATTAAATCTGCTCCACTTCCAATATTTAGTATCCAGCTTGATGAATCTACAGACGTTGCAAACTGTTCAATTACTGGTTTACGTGAGGTATATTAATGATGGCGACTTTAAAGATGAGTTTCTTTTTTGCAAACCTCTTGAAACAACTACTGCACGTGATGTATTTGACACAGTTGGTTCATTTCTGAAAGAGCATAAGATTTCTTGGGAAAAGGTTTGTGGTGTTTGCACAGATGGTGCTCCAGCTAGGATGTTGATCTGAATTTCAACGTTTGGTACTGAATGAGTCAACGAAAGTAATCGGAACTCACTGTATGATTCATTGGCAAATATTAGCAATGAAGACGCTGCCACAAGTTACAAGAACTAATGAAAAGCGTCATAAGTTGTATCAATTTTGTAAAGGCGAGCACTTTAAACAGTCGACTGTTTTCGCAACTGTGCAACAAGTTGGACGCACCGAACAATGCTTTATTTCACACTGAAGCGAGATGGTAGTCGAGAGGAAAAATTTTAAAACGTGTTTTTGAGCTTCATGATGAACTCAAAATGTTTTTTTATCAGAAACCAAGAACGCAGTTCGAAGCACTTTTCAGCGATAACAGTGAACTGCAGAAAATAGCTTACTTGGTTGACATCTTTGCCATTTTGAATGAGTTAAATTTATCACTGCAAGGACCAAATGCAACATGCCTCGATTTGTCTGAAAAGATCCAATCATTCCAAACGAAACTTCAGCTTTGGCAAAAAAAAAAAAAAAATTGGATGAAAATAAAATTTACATGTTGCCTACCTTATCTGCTTTCTTTGAGGAACGTGACATTTGACCAGACAAAAGGATTACGATGATAATTTCTGTGAAAGAACACTTGCACATGCTTGCAGATGAAATTTCATCGTACTTTCCAAATCTACCTGACAACCCATTTGCACTTGCCAGAAGCCCATTCACAGTCAAAGTTGAAGATGTTCCTGAGACAGCACAAAAGGAGTTCACTGAACTTATTAACAACGATGCAGCAAGAACTGATTTCTCTACAATGCCAGTTACAAAATTCTGAATCAAGTGTTTGCAGTCATATCCTGTTCTGTCTGAGACTGTGTTACGCCTTCTCTTTCCATTTCCAACATTTCTTTGTGAAACAGGATTTTCCAGCTTGTTGGTAATCAAGTCTAAATACGGAAGTAGACTTGTTGTGGAAGATGATCTTCATTGTGCTCTTGCAAAGACTCCCCCGAGAATTTCTGATCTGGTGAGAAAGAAGCAATCTCAACCTTCGCATTGACATTGGCTTTTTACACATACTGTCGCAAAATGTAGCAATGTAGTGTACTGTTGTTATATTAAGACTGTTACCCATGCTACACCATGCTTCAAGACACAATTTCATTTATTTGTAATTAGAAATAAATATTTCACAATATATAATTACATATTGTTTTTGTGATTAATCACTATGCTTTAATTACTATGTTCAATTTGTAACAGTGAAAATACATCCTGCATATCAGATATTTACATTACAATTCATAACAGTAGCAAATTACAGTTATGAAGTAGCAACGAAAATAATTTTATGGTAGGGGGTCGCCACAACATGAGGAACTGTATTAAAGGGTCGCGGCATTAGGAAGGTTGAGAACCACTGTCCTAGTGCAAAGGAAACTAAGGAAAAAATAAATGGGACTACATCAAAATGAAAAGCTTCTTCACAACAAAAGAAACCATCAACAAAACAAAAAGGGAGTGCACTGCATGGGAGAACATATTTGGCAATGATACATCTGATAAAGGATTAATATCAAAAATATATAAGGAACTCATAGATATGAGAGGAGGAACTGAGAGAGCAGATGTACTGGTAAAAGCTTTTCAATCTCCATTGTTTCCGACCATTTCTCCTAAAGGAAATACTGAAGATTACAAACAAAGTGGCATATAACATGTTCAGAGTCAAGAAAAGGGAACCTACAAGGGAGTGGAAGGACCTAGGCAGTTAAAAAAAAAAAAAAAGGAACTCATACAACTTAAAAAGAAGAGAAACAATCCAATTAAAAAATGGGCAAATGACCTAAATAGACACTTCTCCAGAGCAGACATAGAGATGCCAAGAGACATATGAAAAAATCCTCAAAGTGGCTCAGTGGATGGACATCAACCTATGAACCATGGTTCGATTCCCAGTCAGGACACATGCATGAGTTGTGGCCTCCATCCCCACTGGGGGTATGCAGGAGGCAGCCAACTGATGTTTCTCATCATTGATGTTTTTCTCTCTCTCTCCCTTTCCCTTCTTCTCTAAAATCAATAAAAATATATAGATATATTTTGTAAATGCTCCAAGTCACTGATCATCAGAGAGATGCAAATTAAAATGACAATGAGGTATCACCTTATATCTGTCAGAATAGCTATCATCAAGAAGTCAACAAATGACAGGATATGGAGAAAAGGGAACCCTAGTACACTGTTGGTCGGAATGCAGACTGGTACAGCCACTATGGAAAACAGTATATAGTTTCCTCAAAAAATTAAATACGAACTGCCATTTGACCCAGTGATCTCACTTCTAGGAATATAACCCAAGAAACTCAAAAACACCAATCAGAAAGAATGTATGAACCCCTATGTTCATAGCAGTACAATTTACAACAGCTAAGACATGGAAACAGCCCAAGTGCCCATCAGTAGATGGGTGGATAAAAAAAATATCTGTGTTATATTTATACCATGGAATATTATACAACAGTAAAAAGAAGGATCTCTTTCTCTTTGAAACAGCCTTGGAGGGACCTAGAGAGTACTATGCTAAGCGAAATATGTCAGAGAAAGACAAGTACCACATTATCTCAATCATAAGTGGAATCTAATGAACAAAATAAACTGATGAATAGATCCAGAGACATAGAAGCATGGAACAGACTGCAGAACCTCAGAGGAAAGTTGGGGGAGGGTGGGTGGGAGGTTAGAGATCAAAGAACTTGTATGCGTATATGCATAACCCATGGACATAGACAATAGGGTGGTGAAGGCCTGGAGCAAGTGGTGGGGTTATAAGAACTATTATATTTTCAACAGAAAACTCTACAGGTCAGAAGGGAATGGCATTAAGTACTCAAGATAATGAAAAGCAAGCATCTGAGACCAAGATTACTATATCCAGCAAGGCTATCATTCAAACTAGACAGTCAAATAAAATGCTCCAATCAAAAGGCATAGGATAGCTAAATGGATACAGAAACATGACCCAACTATATGCTGTCTACAAGAGACCACCTCAAAACAAAAGACACACACAGGATGAGAGAGAAGGGAGGGAAAAAAAATGGCCGGAATGAATGAATCCCAAGTCATATAAAAAGAAACTACTTCTAGATATATCACACTAAAATTGCAAAAACTAAAGGGAGGAGGGGAGATAAAAAGAAATACCTTACAGAAAAAAAGAAAAGGTGGATTCTCATTAAAAAAACACACAAAAGACTGATAGCCTACTTCTAATCAGCAATGAAGGGAATGAGAAGTCATCTTCCAAGTGATAAAAAACAATACTTGGTATAGCCAGAACTCTAAATCCAGCAGAAATATCATTAAAGATCAAATAAGATGCATTCACTGAAAGATAAACTGTCACATTGGATAATAAAATTCTGCAATATGCTGTAAGGTTACCATTTGATATTTTTCAAGTTCACGAGTTCATGTAGTTTTAGAGTTTTTGTTTTAATTTTGGTATAAATTTATTTTTGAATATGTGAAACATTAACATGGTTTAAAAATCAAAAACTATATTAAAAAGGTATACCAAGTGATGTCAGAGAAATGCCGCATGAGGGTGCACCATGTCTTCTCCCCTGAAATTTCAACAGCTAACCAATTATACTTCAACAAAGAAATCCCTGCTTAACACAAATGCACACTTGAGAGACCTGCACAATGAAACATCTAAAGGTGGGCAAATGGGAATAAACAGGGAGATGAAAAGGGAGGAAAGTGCAGACCACCAGCAGACGCAGCCATGCAGCTGGCGCCAGGCTCTGCTTGGAGAGGGGAGGAAGCCCTTGGTAGCAGGCACTTCCTTCTACCAGGAGCAAATCAAATTCAGCAGCATGTAAAAAGGGGAATATACCATCACTAAGTAGACTTCTGCCTAGGAATGCAAAATCATTTTATTAGAAAATCATCCTTAGAATTCACTACACAACATATTAAAGGAAAACTATCTTCTCACTAGAGGCAGAAAAGGTTTGTTTTTGTTTTTTGTTTGTTTTGTTTTTACTCTACTCATGATTTTAGAAAACCAAAAACCTTTTGTGGCTAATATAAATAAATGGGTTGTGGTAAGGTCTAAAAATTAAGACTTAATATAATGTGCTGCTCAATTCTGGTAAAATTGGGAGAGCCAAGAAGAGCGTAACCACGGGTTCTCCTCCCCTCTACTCCCACAGATAAGGTCCCCTAAGTAAACATCCCTCCTTTATCAACAGGACCAGGCAGTTCCTGCTTATCCCTGACTAGCAGGTTTTATTTCCTGCCAGCTTACAGAATTATTCAAAAGAACCAATCTTCTTTTAGGAACTAGGGGGCATCCTACATAAAAGTACATACAAAGACCGCCTCCCACAGTACCTGGTTGCTAACTCTGCGACAAGTAAAACCTCTGTGTGGCCGTGCATGGCACTCGGTGTTCTCCCCAAGAGGGTTGTGAGTATATGTAACTAATAAACTGCTGTCGATCTCATCTGTCCATCTGTCCAGTGTTGGGTGTTGTGTTAGGCCATTCCTAGGGTAGGAATCTCTCCCTCACAAATGGGATGAATAATAGGCGAGGCCAGTGGTCGGCAAACTGCGGCTTGGCAAACTGCGGCTCGCGAGCCACATGCAGCTCTGTGGCCCCTTGAGTGTGGCTCTTCCACAAAATACCGACTTCTGCGCATGAGCCATGAAGTTTCAATTGCACTGTACGTGCGCGCCCTCACATGGTATTTTGTGGAAGAGCCACTCTCAAGGGGCCAAAGAGCCACGTGTGGCTCGCAAACCACAGTTTGCCGACCATGGTGCTAGGCTATCAAAACAATATAGTATACTAGAGGCCCTGTGCACGAATTCATGCAGCAGTAGTGTCCCTCAGCCTGGCCTGCGGGATCAGGCCAAACTGGCTCTCCAACATCCCCCAAGGGGTCCTGGATTGCAAGAGAGCACAGGCCAGGCCAAGAGACCCAACCAGTGCACAACTGGGACCGGGGAGGGACACGGGAGGTTAGCCAGCCAGAGAGGGACCATGGGAGGGCTCCAGGGCATGTCTGACCCACTTGCTCAGTCCCCATTAGCTGGACCCCAGCAGCAAGCTAACTTACCGGTCAGAGCATCTGCCCCGTGGTGGTCAGTGCATGTCATAGTGAGCAGTTGAGCGCCCTTAGCATATTACACTTGGATTGGTTTAACGGCTGACCAGTCAACTGGACACTTACCATATTAGGCTTTTATTATATAGGATTTTTAACATTAAAAAAAATATTAACCCGGCTGGTGTGGCTCAGCAGTTGAGAGTCAACCTATGAACCAGGAGGTCACAGTTCAACTCCTGGTTAGGGCACATGCCCGGGTTGCGGGCTCAATCCCCAATGGGGGCATGCAGGAGCAGCTAATTAATGATTCTCTCTCATCATTGATTTTTCTAGCTCTCTTTCTTCCTCTCCCTTCTGAAATCAATAAAACTATTTTTTAAAAAAATGTTAATAAACACATAAATAAAACATGTGCTGGCTAGTGTGGCTTGGTTGGTTGGGTGTTGCCCTGTGCACCGAAAGTTTGCCGATTTGATTCCCTGTCAAGGCACATACCTTGGTTGCCTGTTTGATCCATAGTTGGGGCGTGACAACCAATTGATGTTTCTCTCTTCCTATGCCCTTCCTCTCTTTAAAAAAATCAATAAAAAAATATTCTCAGGTGAGGATTAAGAAAATAAAAGTAAAGACAGTGATTGAGAGAGGGTGGCACTGATTCTAGAAGTGACAAATAGACCAAACGATCAAAATTGGCTGAGAAACAGAGATTAAGTGCTGAGAAATAGACTCCTGCATATATAACTAATAACAGATAGGGATGGCAGTGCATTGAAAAAAGAATGGCATTTTCAGTAATGCTGCTGGGACAGCTGATAAAAAATGAAACTTTCCTAATCAGTTTGGCTCTGGATAAAGCATGGACCTGCGGACTAAAGGGTCCTGAGTTCGATTCTGATCAAGGGTATGTATGTAGGTTGCAGGCTCCTTTGAGGCACGTGCGGGAGACCAAACAATCAATGTGTGTTTCTCTGTCTCTCCCACTCCCTTACACTCTCTGAAAAACCAATGGTAAAATATCCTCAGATGAGGATTAACAAAAAAACTAGACTCCCACCTATTGCCACATAAATAAATCAACTGCAATTGAAACAAAAACCTAAATGTGAAGGGCAAAACTTAGAGCTTTTAAAAGAAAATAGAGCCCTAGCTGGTATGGCTCACTGGATAGAGCGTCGGACTACGGACTGAAGGGTCCCAGGTTCGATTCCGGTCAAGGGCATGTATGTTGGTTGCAGGCACATCCCCAGTAGGGGGTGTGCAGGAGGCAGCTGATCGATATTTCTCTCTCATCGATGTTTCTAACTCTCTATCCCTCTCCCTTCCTCTCTGTAAAAAATCAATAAAATATATTTTTTAAAAAAAAGAAAATAGAGGAAAATAATTTTATTACTTTGAGGCATGGAAAAACTCTTAAGCGAAAGCAGTAACCACAAGGGGAAGATTCATAAAACTAAGTTTGGTTCAAAGACCCTATTTTAAAAAGTTAAGACAAACAGAATGAGAGAGGATAACTAGAATATCGAAGAACTCATATTAAAACTAATAACCCAACAGAAAGATGGAAAAGAGAATTGAACAAGTACTTAAACTGAAATCCAAGTGGCCAATATGCATATGAAAATTGCTCAACCTAACTGGTACTTGGGAAAAAGCATATCAGATCCAAAGAAGGTAACTAGAAACATCTACCAGATTGCCAAAAACTAGAGACTGATAACACCAAATGTTGGTGAGTGTCCTCATCTTAAACAATATGAATGCACATTACCTATTGGTGGGTATATGAAGGTTGTTAAAAGTAAGTTAAAGATTCACTTACCCTGTTGACCAAGAATTCTACTTTTTAGTTAAAAAAACTCAGGGTTCGAATATTACTTTATAATAAGCTGAGTTTAACAGAATACTGCCATAGGTATGATTTTAAAAACTTTTTCTACCCTCAAAATAATTTTCCCTGACCTATTAATAAACATTCTTCTAACAGTTTTTGTTGTTGTTGTTAATCCTCACCCTGAGGATATTTTTTCCATTGATTTTTAGATAGGGAGGAAGGAGAGAAGGAGGAAAGAGAGAGGGGAAGGGAGAGAGACAGACAGACAGACATTGATGTGAGTTGCCTCCCACACCCACCCCAACCAGGGCTGGGGATTGAACCTGCAACTCAGGTACGTGCCCTTGACTAACACATGACCATTCAGTACTTGGGCCACCGCTCTAACCACAACAGCTAGGGCTCTGACAGTTCTTTTTTAACTTTACTAATACATAATTTTTTAAATGGAGTCCCCTATCCAACCATACAATGGAAGATGATGGATAAGGTCCATCCAAAACTTTCCCTCTTCATCCTAACATTTATTTCTATTAGTTTTCCATTAAATCAAACCTTTAGAACATTTAATAATATTCATAACTGAGCCACAGAGCATATTACAATTACATTTCCTTTCTCAAATGATCTTATTCTCCGTAATTAACAGTTACTATATTTATTTGCTTAGTTTTTAGATATTCATCACTAAATCAACACCAAACTTTCCAAAAGTAGCTTTTAATATGTTCAAAACCATCAAGTAATCTATGAATTTTACCTATGTTTCCTCACATGTATACTCTGAAATCTGTTATCTTTCCTTCAGCTCCAATCATTAATAACCCTGCTGGCAAGCTGTCATTCTCTTTCATATTTATGCCATATAAAATCTAATTTCAAAATAATCATACCAATATTACCAATAAAAATAGGCCACTGAATGAAATATGAAATTTCTTTTTGTGTTTAGGATATAGCATACTAGAGATGCACAGTTAATATTGTAACTTAAAATCAGTTGAAAACCACCTGGTTGTCTATATATAATGTTCGTGTCAGGGTTGTTCTTTTCTTGGGGAGTGGAGAAGGGTAGGGGCTAATATTTTATTTTTTGTTTATTATATAGCATATCTATATTGTTCTAAAATCAATACCATAATACACAAGTTACATTACCCAAGTGTAGTTTACAGTCCTAATTCCTTCTTTTCCCTTTTATCTCCATTGGTAGCCATTTTAATTCTTTTATTGTTTCTTTTTTTTAAAAAATTTTCTTTCTCTCTCTCCTCCTTATCCTTTATTGTGACTGACATATTGTTGCTTTTGCTTTTAGGCCCTTTTAGTGGACAGATCTAAGAAACACACAGACACAATTTCACCCCATTTTCCACAAAAGTTGGCATGTAATACATATTCTTCTGTACCTTGCCATTTTTTTTACTCACCAGTAAATCTTGGAATGCTCTCTATGGCAGTCTACAGAGATCTTCCTCATTTCTCTTTTACATCTACCCAGTTAAGTTATACTATGATTTATTCCACTGTCTATTGCTCTTCACTCCAATTTTTCATTATTGCAAACAGTGCTGCAACAACTTTGCACATACCTAATTTTATACTGTTGCAAATCTATCTTTAGGAATAAAGTAAACATTGCTGGATCAATGAGAAAATGCAATTGCAATTTTGCCAGATGTTGCCAATTTTGTTCCATAGGAGACCTACCACTCTGCATCCCACTGGCAATATGGCTGAGTATCTTACTTGGGTCATTTGTGATAAACTGATTTCCTATAAAATATCCTTTTTGTCATCAATTTTCAAATTTATTTGCATATATTTTCATAGTTATCTTTGTGAATGTTTTAATGTTCTGTTTTGGTGGTTTCTTTCCCACTTTATGTAAGGTTTCTTCTCCTTTTTAAAGGGTAGTTAATAGTTTGTCTGTTTGATTAAAAAAAAACAGAAATATGTTTTGAAGAGAAACCAAGATGGCGGCATAGGTTAACGCCGGAGATTGCTGCCTCGAACAACCACTTCAAAAAACAACTAAAAGACGGAATGCACATCATCCAGAACCACAGGAAGGCTGGCTGAGTGGAAATTCTACAACTAGGAGGAAAGAGAATATCATACCCAGACTCAGAGGAGGCGCAGTGCTGAAGTGAAATACTCAGGTGCGGAGTGCGGGAGTGCGCGCAGAGCGGGCTGGCGGCGGAGGGCGCGGTTGTTGCTTTCAATCGGGAGGGACTTTCAGACTCTGAGCTCCAGATCCGGGCGAGTCTCTAGGGACCCAGACTCAAACGGGAGAAGCGGGACTATCTGGCTTCGGTCGGAACTCGAAGGCAGCTTTCTCTCCGAGCTTTGCAGCGGGTGCTGGGACTCTGAGAGGCAGAGCCCCTGGGGAAGGAACTGAGAGCAGCCATAACTGCTCCCTCCGGCCTGCCCTGTAGATCCCAGGGACCCACCCCGCCCAAGCCCTGCTCAGAGCCATTTGCCGGATAGCCTCAGGCAAACGCTAGATTAGCACCACCCTAGAGATCCAGCACAGAAGCTCTCCCACTGCAGACACAGCGGACTCTCATAGCCAGTTAGCCTGGAGGTCAAATCACCCCCGGTATTGCCGACAACAACCAAGGCTTAACTACAACAAGACTGGGCACAAAGACCACTAGGGGGTGCACCAAGAAAGCATAAAAAATGCGGAGACAAAGAAACAGGACAAAACTGTCAATGGAGGACATTGAGTTCAGAACCACACTTTTAAGGTCTCTTAAGAACTGTCTATAAGCCGCAGATAAATGCAGTGAGATCCTCAAGAAATCTAATGAGACCCTCGATGTTATGATAAAGAACCAACTAGAAATTAAGCATACACGGACTGAAATAATGAATACTATACAGACTCCCAACAGGAGACCAGAGGAGCGCAAGGATCAAGGCAAAGATCTGAAATACAAAGAAGCAAAAAACACCCAACTGGAAAAGCAAAATGAAAAAAGAATCCGAAAATACGAAGATAGTGTAAGGAGCCTCTGGGACAGCTTCAAGCGTACCAACATCAGAATTATAGGGGTGCCAGAAGATGAGAGAGAGCAAGACATTGAAAACCTATTTGAAGAAATAATGACAGAAAACTTCCCCCACCTGGTGAAAGAAATAGACTTACAGGTCCAGGAAGCGCAGAGAACCCCAAACAAAAGGAATCCAAAGAGGACCACACCAAGACACATCATAATTAAAATGCCAAGAGCAAAAGACAAAGAGAGATTCTTAAAAGCAGCAAGAGAAAGACAGTCAGTTACCTACAAGGGAGTGCCCATACGACTGTCAGCTGATTTCTCAACAGAAACTTTGCAGGCCAGAAGGGAGTGGCAAAAAATATTCAAAGTGATGAATAGCAAGAACCTACAACCAAGATTACTTTATCCAGCAAAGCTATCATTCAGAATAGAAGGTCAGATAAAGAGCTTCACAGATAAGGAAAAGCTAAAGGAGTTCATCACCAACAAACCAGCATTATATGAAATGCTGAAAGGTACCCTTTAAGAAGAGGAAGAAGAAGAAAAAGGTAACGATACAAATTATGAACAACAAACATGCATCTATCAACAAGTGAATCTAAGAATCAAGTGAATAAATAATCTGGTGATCATAATAGAATCAGGGACATAGAAAGGGAATGGACTGACTATTCTTGGGGGGGAAAGGGGTGTGGGAGATGCGGGAAGAGACTGGACAAAAATCGTGCACCTATGGATGAGGACAGTGGGTGGGGAGTGAGGGCGGAGGGTGGTGGCGGGAACTGGGAGGAGGGGAGTTATGGGGGGAAAAAAGAAGAACAAATGTAATAATCTGAACAATAAAGATTTAATTAAAAAATAAAAACAAAATAAAAACAAAACAAAACAAAAAAACAACACTTCAAAGGGCCCCGGCTGGATAGCCCAATTGGTTAGAGCATCCTCCCAATATGCCAAGATTGCGGGTTTGAGCCCCAGTCAGGGCACATATAGGAGTCAACCAATAAATGCATAAATAAGTGGAACAAAAACAAGAAAGAGAGATAAAAAAACAAAAACTTCAAAGGACCAAAATTTTGATGTATTTATTTTACTATTTTTCTGATATCTAAAATTCATTACCTTTCCTTCTTCATTCTTTGGTTTACTTTATTGTTTTTCTACTACTTTTTTTGCATATTCATTAATATTCATTTTCATTGATATAAGTATTTGATGTTCAGATTTTATGATGATTGCTTTGGCTATAACACAGAGGTTGACAAACTATATATAGTCCATGAACCATATCCAAAACACCACCTGTTTTTGTAAATCAAGATTTTTTGGAACACAGCCATACCCACTTATTTATATACTAGAGGCCTAATGCACGAATTTGTACACGGTTGGGGTCCCTAGGCCTGGCAGGGCCGATCAGGGCTGTCTTGCCCTGCGGGGGAAAAAAACTCGCTGGGGGGAGGGACCGCGGGAGGTTGGCCGGCTGTGGGGAGGGACCAGAGGAAGGGGGTGTGTTGGCCGGCCATAGGAGGTTGGCTGTAGGAGCACAATGACCACCAGGGGGAAGCTCCTGCATTAAGCATCTGCCCCCTGGCGGTCAGTGCGCATCATAGCGACTGGTCAACCAGTCATTCTGGTCTTAATGGTCGCTTAGTCTTTTATATATATAGACTAGAGGCCCGGAGCACAAAAATGTGTGCACTCGGGGGGAAGGGGGGACCCCTCAGCCTGGCCTGTGCCCTCTCGCAGTCTGGGACCCCTCGGGAGATAACGCCCGGCTAGCTTAGGCCTGCTCCTGGGTGGCAGAGGGCAGGCCCAATCCCTAGGTGCAGCCCCTGGTCGGGCTCAGAGCAGGGCCGATTGGGGAGTTGGGGCGCCCCCCCTGTCATGCACAGAGCAGGGTGGATCGGGAGGTTGCGATGCCACCCCCAGTCACACTCAGGGTAGGGCCGATTGGGGGGTTGGGGCACCGCCACCTGTCACACTCAAGGCAGGGTCGATGGGGAGGTTGCGACGCCACCCCTTGTCACGCACAGAGCAGGGCCAATCCCGGGGATGGGGCGCTGCCCCGTCACGCACAGAGCAGGGCCCATCAGGGGGTTGGGGAGCTCCCCCCTGTCACTCACAGAGTAGGGCCGATAGGGGAGTTGGGGCACCACCCCCTGTCACACACAGAGCAGGGCGGATCAGGGGGTTGGGGCGCTGCCCTCTATCACCCACAGAGCAGGGCCGATCACGGGGTTGGGACGCCACCACTCTCACACTCAGGGCAGGGCTGATGGGGAGGTTATGGCTCTACCCCATCACACACAGAGCAGGGCCGATTAGAGGGTTAGGGCGCCATCACTCTCACACTCAGGGCAGGGCCGATGGGGAGGTTATGGCTCTACCCTGTCATACACAGAGCAGGGCCCGTTGGGGGGGGGGGGTTGGGGCGCCGCACCCTGTCACACACAGAGCTGCAGGGCAATCAGAGGTTGGGGAGCTCCCCCGTATCAGGCACAGAGGAGGGCTGATCAGGAGGTTGGGGCGCCTTCCCCTGTCACGAACAGAGCCCCAGGGCAATCAGGGGGGTTGGGCGCTGTCCCGTCACGCTGATCCCGGTGCTGGGAGGCATATTACCCTTTTACTATATAGAATAGAGGCCTGGTGCATGGGTGGGGCTGGCTGGTTTGCCCTGAGGGTGTTCTGGATCAGGGTGGGGGTCCCCACTGGGGTGCCTGGCCAGCCTGGGTGAGGGGATGATGGCTGTTTGCAGGTGGTCACACACCCTTCAGGGTTGGGGTCCCCACTGGGGTGCCTGGCCAGGCTGGGTGAGGGGCTGAGGGCAGTTTTCAGGCTGGCGGGTGACGGAAGCTCCCAACCACTCCTTTTTTTCTTTTCTTTTTTTAATTCTCGGCCAGCTTTAGCTCTGAGGCTCCAGCTCTTAGGCCTCTGCTGCTGAAAGCAGGTAATGGAAACAATGTATAACTCCAGCTCTGACTCCAGCTCTGAGATCCCAGCTCGCTGGAAGCTGGTTTCTGGGTTTTTTTTAGCTTCTATATTTGTTAAAATGTTTCAAACTGCAGGCTCAGAGACCTGCAAGGCAGGCGGGGAACGTTGGTTTCCTGCGTCACTGAAGCAAGCAAGCCTCATGTTAGTTTCAAGCTGCCTGGCTGCTGGCAGTCATCTTGGCTGACAGTTAATTTGCATATCGCCCTGATTAGCCAATGGGAAGGGTAGCGGTCGTACACGAATTACCATGTTTCTCTTTTATTATATTAGATAAGATTGTCTATAATTACTTTCACGATACAGGAAAAGAGTTCAAAAGTTGCAACAGAGGCCATAGCGTCCACAAACTGTAAAAATATTTACTATCGCCTGGCCAGTGCAGCTCAGTGGTTGAGCATCAACTCTTGCACTGAGTGGTCGCTGGTTTGATTCCTGGTCAGGGCATATGTCTAGGTTGCAGGCTCCACGATCCCCAGTAGGGGGTGTGCAGGAGGCAGCCGACAGAAACACTGAAGAGAAACATCTGTCTCTCTCCTTCCTCTCTCTAAAATCAATAAAAACATTTTTTTAAAAAATATTTACTATCTATCCTTTTCTTTAAAAAGTTTTCTGACCCCTGTTATAACCTATTGATTGATGCTGATCTTTCATGCCAAGGAACTAGCAATTTTGTTTGTATTTTCACAAGTCAAGAGTTGTTTGGCAATGCCTTTGTTAGTTTCCAGATGGAAGGGCCTTTTCGGGGGAAAAAAATTTTTTTAATTGACTAGAGAAAGAGAAACATATATGATCAGCTGCTTCCAGCACACATCCCAACTGGGGAAAAAAACCCACAACCTGGATATGTCCCCAGGCAGGGAATTATTAAACGTGTCACCTTTCAGTGCATGGGATAATGCTCAACCAACTCAGTCACACCAGCCAGAGCTATGAATTTTTTAAACTAATTTTTAGTTAAAACAAACCAACAAAAAAACACACTGTATCTATTTTGGAGGTAAATTTCAGGGAGTTTTCTTTTTATGTCAACAAATGATCATTTTTTTTCAGTGTTACATGTGCATTTGCAAAGAAGGCGTATTCTTTCATATGTAATACACAATGGTGTGATCCACCTTTGGTTGTATTATTTAGGGCTTCAACAGCCTTATAAAATTTTTGTCCACTTGATCTATCTTCAACTAAGAGAGATTTTTAAGTCGTATCCTATCTAATAAAGAGGGGATATGCTAATTGGCCCTCATGCCATCATAAAGATGGTGGCGCCCATAGCCAGTAAGGAGGGAATATGCTAACTGACTGTCACACCCTCAAATATGGCAGCACCCACAGCCAATGAGGGAATATGCTAATTGACTGTCACACCCTCAAAAGATGGCGGCACCCACAGCCACAAGATGGCAGCGCCCAGTCCCCTCAGCCCTGCCGTGCGCCTGCCTCCAGAGTCCCCCAGTTCCTTTAGCCCCCCAGGGGCCAGCCCGAGGCACAGGCAAGCCTGGGATGGTGGCTGCCCGAGGCTCAAGTAACCAGGGTTGGCTGAGGCTTGCGCTACCAACAGTGGCAGCAGCAGAGGTGTGATGGGGGCGTCGCCTCCTGCCCCTGAGGGCTCCCGGACTGTGAGAGGGGGCAGGCTGGGCCGAGGGACCCCCCCAGTGCATGAATTTTCATGCACCTGGCCTCTAGTATTATTAATGTTTCCATGTCTTATTGACTCTCCGAAAATGTTTTTTAAAAATCAAAGTTGTCATAATATCCATATACCAATAGTATATCTTCACTGAGACTGCAGCTTGTAGCCTTATTTGTGTCTCCCTCTTTAATCATTTCTGGCCTGAGTTCTACCTTATGCAACATCAAAGGAGTAACCCATTTTCTTTATATTCGATTTTTCTGGGATAATCTTTGCATAACCTCTTATTCTTCACCTTTCTGGGTCTTTCAATTTTGTACTGATATCTTCTGCAGAGCACAAATTTGGATTTTGCTACCACCCAAAAATTTTTTTCTCTCTTATAGGCCAAAGCCCATTTATTGATATGACCTCAATTCTGTTATAAAGAAAGTACATAAATTATTTAACCATATTTTCTTTGTTCCCTTTTCCCCCTTTCCATATCTTTTGGAATCTAGAAAGGTTTAGTTTTTTGTCCTAATGGTTATCTTTATACTAATACCTTTATATAACCTTAGTCCTCTCTTCATTAGATACTATCTTTAACTTCCTAGTATGAGCCATATAGAAATTAGCTTTTCCCCCCTCATACCATCCTTGTACTGTATCCCCCAGCATCTGCTTAAAGTAATATCCTTTGATTCCCAGGTAAATTTCTATAAGGCAATCAATAATTCTATTAAACCATTTCTTCTTGGTTGTCTGAAATTTATTCTCTCAAAGCTTCCTCAGGAAAGATTCATTTCAACTATATTCCTTAAGTTCCTGAATAATTGTATTATACCTACATTGTCAGAGCATATAACAAGTACATACTACTTTGTCATACCTTATCCCCATCATTAAATTCAATTCTACAGTTAAACATAAGAATTCCCTGCAGAACATCTTTCCTGTTGTTTTCCTGTCATAAGACCTTTTGACATTGATATACAGACTCAGAGTGGTATTGGCATAAAGACAGACAAATAGATCAATAGAACAAAACAGAGAGCCCAGAAACAAACCTCCCGATGTACATGGATAACTGATCATTTCACAAAGGCAATGCTGTAGGCTTTCTAACAATATGATGGGAAAATTAAATATCTGTATATAAAATAAACTTGAATCCATACCTCATACCACATAAATAGTTAACTCAAAATGGGTCACAGACCTAAATATAAAAATTAAAACTGGGAAACAATAAGGGGAAAATATCTGTATTGGATAAAGATTTCTTAGACACAGCACAAAAGAAAATTTCGTAAACTGAACTTAATTAAAATAAGGTATTAGGGTTCCTTGAAGAACTGATCAAGCTGGTGCACAACAAATACAAGATGAAATTAGAAACTCCATTGCTCACAGGGAAAAAAAATCATGACGAATTTTTAAATATTTTTAGTGGAATGTTAATAACACAACAACAAAATTTGAGGTGGCTAGAGAAAAAACTATAGCTTTAAAGCAGTGACAAACAATAAATAGAACAAAAAGCCAAAAGTCCGTTGATAAGCTCTTCGTAATAGCAGCCAAAAAGAGTAAACATGAATTACAATTAATAGAAACAATAAAGGGGGCATCATTCAGCTCCTGAAAACCTTAAAAGGATAAGAAACTATTGTAAACAAATTTATGCCAATAAGTGTACCAATTAAACAAATCTGACAAATTTCTTAAAACAATTTACCAAAACAGAATTCAAGAAGAAATAGAAAATCTGAACAGCTGTATGTCTATTAAAGACATTGACAGGAGAAACCAAGATGGCGGCATAGGTAAACACCGGAGATTGCTGCCTCGCACAACCACTTCAAAAATACAACTAAAAGACGGAACGAACATCATCCAGAACCACAGGAAGGCTGGCTGAGTGGAAATTCTACAACTAGAAGAGAAAAGCATACCGAGACTCAGAGGAGGTGCGGTGCGGAAATAAAATACTAAGGTACAGAGGCGCACACGGAGCGGGCTGGCAGCTGAGGGCGCAGTTGTCTTTTTCAATCGGGAGGGAGTCTCAGGCTCTGAGCTCCAGTTCCGGGCGAGTCTCTGGGGACCCAGACTCATACGGGAGAAGCGGAACTGTCTGGCATCGGTCGGAAGTCGAGGGCAGCTTTCTCTCAGAGGTACTTGCAGCGATTACCGAGACACTGAGAAGCAGAGACTCTGAGGACAGGACTGAGAGCAGCCATAACTGCTCGCTCGCCCTGTGGATCCCGTGGGACCCGCCCCGCCCCGCCCAAGCCCTGCACAGAGGCTATTGCTGGGTAGCCTCAGGCAAAGGCTAGATTAGCACCTCCCTAGAGATCCAGGAGCAACTGTCCCCAGTGGTCAGAGTGGGACCATCCAGTTTGCAGTTCCTCGGACCTTTAAAGGACACACTCAGGGGGCAGACCCAGTGAGCACCAAAGGCCCACTGAAGCAAGTCTTGCCCCGGAGGGGTGTCTCCAGCACAGAAGTTCTCCCACTGTAGACACAGCTGATTCTCACAGCCAATTGGCCAGGAGGTCAATCCCTCCCAGTGTTACCTACAACAATCAAGGCATAACTACAACAAGACTGTGCACAAAGACCACAAGGGGGTGCGCCACGTGTGTCCTCCTCAGGTAACTGGGGAGGCTGAACCACTGGGCCCTAGAGGACACTTAGCACAGAAAACCACTTTATCAACACAGGGAAGCATAAAAAATGCGGAGACAAAGAAACAGGACACAAATGACAGAAATGGAGGAAAGCAAACTACTGGATATAGAGTTCAAAACCACACTTTTAAGGTTTTTCAAGAACTTTCTAGAAACCGCCGATAAATTTAGTAAGACCCTCGAAAAAACTGGTGAGACCACCGATAAATGTAATGAGATCCTCAAGAAATCTAGTCAGACCCTCGATGTTATGATAAAGGACCAACTGGAAATTAAGCATACACTGACTGAAATAGAGGATATTATACAGACTCCCAACAGCAGACTAGAGGATCGCAAGAATCAAGTCAAAGATTTGAAATACGAAGAAGCAAAAAACACCCAACCGGAAAAACAAAATGAAAAAAGAATCCAAAAATACGATGATAGTGTAAGGAGCCTCTGGGACAGCTTCAAGCGTACCAACATCCGAATTGTAGCGATGCCAGAAGAAGAGAGAGAGCAAGATATCGAAAACCTATTTGAAGAAATAATGACAGAAAACTTCCCCTTCCTGGTGAAAGAAATAGACTTACAGGTCCAGGAAGCACAGAGAACCCCAAACAAAAGGAATCCAAAGAGGACCACACCAAGACACATCATAATTAAAATGCCAAGAGCAAAAGACAAAGAGAGATTCTTAAAAGCAGCAAGAGAAAGACAGTCAGTTACCTACAAAGGAGTACACATACGACTGTCAGCTGATTTCTCAACAGAAACTTTGCAGGCCAGAAGGGAGTGGCAAGAAATATTCAAAGTGATGAATGCCAAGAACCTACAACCAAGATTACTTTATCCAGCAAAGCTATCATTCAGAATTGAAGGCCAGATAAAGAGCTTCACAGATAAGAAAAAGCTAAAGGAGTTCACCACCACCAAACCAGTATTATATGAAATGCTGAAAGGTATCCTTTAAGAAGAGGAAGAAGAAGAAAGAGGTACTGATACAAATTATGAACAACAAATACACATCTATCAACAAGTGAATCTAAATATCAAGGGAATAAAAAATCTGATGAACAGAATGAACTGGTGATTATAATAGAATCAGGGGCATAGAAAGGGAATGTTCTGACAATTCTTGGGGGGGAAAGGGGTGTGGGGGATGCGGGAAGAGACTGAACAAAAATCGTGCACCTATGGATGAGGACAGTGGGTGGGGAGTAAAGGCAGAGGGTGGGGTGGGAACTGGGTGGAGGGGAGTTATGGGGGGGGAAAAAGAGGAACAAATGTAATAATCTGAACAATAAAGATTTAATTTAAAAAAATATATAAAAAAATAAAGACACTGAATTCCTAAATCTTTCCATAAAGAAAACTCCAACCCAGGATGGACTTGATGAATCCTATCAAATATTTAAGGAAGAATACTAATTTTACAACAATTCTTTCAGAAAATAGAGATAAAGGGAACACCTCACACATTTTGAGAACTATATTACCTGGGTATCAAAATCAGACAAAGATATAAGAAAACTCTATCACCAATATTCCTCATGAACATTAAAAATTTTCAAAATATCTATAAATCAGACATATGCAAAGAGAATAATACATTATGACCAAATAGGGGTGTAGCCCAAGAATGCATGATTGGTTTAATATCTGGAAATATATGTAATTCTCCACATTAACAGAAAAAACAAAAAGAAAAATCAAACAATCATTTTAACAGATACTGTACTGGAAATAGAAGGAAACTTAATTCTGATAATGGGCATCTATTAAAAACTAACAGATTATAATTATGAAGGACAAGAAAGAAGTATAACTATACGAAAAGTGATAATCTACAAAAAACTACTAGATTTAATCATTAAATTCAGCAATATAAAGGATACAATCAATATACAAAAGTCAATTATATTTCAACATACTAGCAACAATTGGAAATGAAAATTTAAAAATACCATTTACAATAACATTAAACATTATCATAAAATGCCTTAGAATAAACTCTGAAAAATTTATACTATTACTACAAATTAAAGCGTGCTGAGAGAAATTAGTGATCTAAATAAATGGGAGATAAAACATGTTCATGGATAATAGTCAACATTGTTAAGCGCATCCTCCCCAAATTGTTATCCCCAATTCAATGCAATTCCAATCAAAATCAGGCTTTTGTGTAGAAACTGACAAGCTGATTCTAAAACTTATAAAGAAATGCAAATGACTTTGAAGAGCCAAAGCAATTTTGAGAAAGAACAAAACTGTCCAATTTCAATTTTTACTTAAAACGTAATGTACAAATAGTACTGAAAGGACAGACAGATCAATAGAAAAGAATCGAGTACAGAAAAAGAACTATACATATTTGTTCAAATGACTTTTCATAAAAAATGCCAAAGTAATATAATGGGAAAGAACTCTTTTCAGTAAATGGTGCTTTAATATATGATTAAAAACATGAACCTCAACACTACACCTCACACAAAAGTTCCTCAAAATGGATTATAGATATAAGTATAAAAGCTTAGTTATAAAAATAATGAAAGAGCCCTAGCTAGGATGGCTCAATGGGTAAAGCATCAGCCTGCAGACTGAAAGGTCCCGGGTTCGATTCCAGTGAAGGGCATATGCCGGGGTTGCAAGCTCCATCCCCAGTAGGGAATGTGCAGGAGGCAGCCAATCAGTGATTCTCTTTCATCATTGATGTTTCTATTTCTCTCTCCCTCTCCCTTCTTCTCTGAAATCAATAAAAATATATTTAAAAATAATAAAAATGAAAGAAAAAAATGGGAGAAAATCTTAGTAAGCTTGGAGTAGGTACAGAATTTTTAGAAAACCACTAATCATAAAAGAAAAAAAAACCCTGATAAATCAATTAAAAAAAAGCATGATAAATCAATCAAAATTTAACCTCAGCTCCTCAAAAGATACCATTTAAAAAATAAAAAGGAGTGGGAGAAAAAAATACTTGCAATAAAGGTACCTAACAGGACCAAGATGCAATGTAAAGTTTTACTTTTCAGTAAGACAAACCACCTAATTTTTTTTAAATCTGCAAAAGACTTAAACTTAAATTTTACCAAAAGAGATCTATGAATGGCCAATAAGCACAAAAAAGATTCTCATCATTATTTGTCAGGAAAATAAAAATTAAAACCATGATATACTCCGTCACACAAACTAGAAGACAAAAATTAATAATATACAAATTGGCGAGGATGTAAACCAACTGGAACTTCTCATACATTGCTGGAGGGAATGCAAAATGGTAAATTCCAAATCTATGTATTTGCCCAAGGAAACAAAACATATCCACATAAAGAATTGTCCACAAATACTTATAAAAACTGTATTCACAGAAGCCCCAAACTGAAAAAAAATAGTAATTTCCATCAACAGGTGAATACAGTATATACTGTATATAGAACTGTTGTGTATAAAACTGATACAATATGAATTGACCTTAAATACTATTATTAATCCTTCCTCATATTTTATACTAAAAAATGATTTATACTTTTTGCCAAGAACCAAAAGAAATCAGCTCCCAAAATTGAGAGTTACATATCTTACAGACAGCCAGTTAGTAGTCTAAGGAAACTGGTGGATTCTTATATTTCACACTCCCTGGACAAATAATGTGACCCCTTTCAAACACTTTTGAGCATTTGTAAATTATAATACTTTAAAGAATGTTTTTATTGATTTCAGAGAGGGAGAGAGAGAAACATCAATGAGAATCACCGATTGGCTGCCACCTACATGGACCCTAGTGGGGATCCAGCCTGAGCATGTGCTCAACCACTGAGCAACACAGGCTGGGCTACAATACTTTTTAAATTATAAGTTAACTTTATTTCTTTTATAAAAGGTCAAGTATTATGTTAATTTCAAAAATTTGTTAGGAAGAACTTATTTTCTACAAATTTCATTTAGGATGACATAGGGAGCACCAAAAAGTTAATAGAAAATGAAAGTAGCCCTAGCCAATTTGGCTCAATGGATAGAGCGTTGGCCTGCGGACCAAAAGGTCCTGGGTTTGATTCCAGTCTAGGGCACGTGCCTTGGTTGCAGGATCCTCCCTGGCCCCGGCCCTGGTCAGAGTGCTTGCAGGAGGCAACCAATCAATGTGTGTCACTTACTAGTACATCGATGTTTCTATCTCTCCCTCTCTCTCCCACTCTCTAAAAATCAATGGAAAAATATCTTCAGGTGAGGATAAAAAAAAGAACTTTAAAAAAGAAAAGGAAAGTAGGCCTGATAGTATTGAGAATTAACTACTCTACACCTGAATTTTGGTCATAATTTTCTACAGAATCCTTATGATCAACTATATTTTGATCTAAGGAAACACTAGGGTTTCATATTATACTCTGGAATTCTAAAACTATGCCAAATTGGACTCCCTGGGGAGAGGGACCTAGAAATCCAAATTTTAACAAGTGTACCAGGTGATTCTAGTAGCTAATATTTGAAAACCCCCAAATCTAAAAGTTAAGAGTGTAACTGGAACATGTTACGTGGCCTACAGAAAGGGCTTGTGTGGTTATGTGGCCTACAGAAAGGGCCTGTGTGGGTATGTCATTTTTTTCTTAATTACCTGCCAATCCTATCTAATAAAAGGCTAATATGCAAATCGACTGAACAGCAGAATGACTGGTTGCTATGACATGCACTGACCACCAGGGGCAGATGCTCAATGCAGGAGCTGACCCTTGGTGGTCAGTGTACTCCCACAAGGGGAGCGCCGCTCAGCCAGAAGCTGGGCTCACGGGTGGCTAGCGCAGCAGCAATGGTGGGAGCCTCTCCCGCCTCCGCAGCAGCGCTAAGGATGTCTGACTGATGGCTTAGGCCCGCTCCCAGACTGTGAGAGGGTGCAGTCCGGGCAGAGGGATCCCCCCACCCCCTGAGTGCATGAATTTCATGCATCGAGCCTCTAGTATATAATACCAGAGAAACTTTACACAAAATTCAGACTTCAGACTTCTTGTTAAAGAAAAAAAAAGATCCTTCAACACTGGCCCTGCATTCTCACATGACAATCTGCTGGAGCTAAGTAGAATTTGCCACCTCCCACTCCCGCACCATTCCCTATTAGCAGGCTCACAATTCTCTATCTCAATTACCTGCTTTGCTCCTGCATGTATTGTAGTTTGATCCATGGTGCCTGTACCCACAAGTTAATTAAAGGAATCTTCATTAAGAAGGTTCATTAAGAGTTCATCAAATGGTCCAGCTGGTTGAGCATCAAACCATGAACCAGGAGGTCACGGTTTGATTCCAGGTGGGTGTACATGTCCAGGAGGGGATGTGGAGGAGGCAGCCGATCAATAATTAACTCATCGTTGATGTTTCTCTCCCCCTCTCCCTTCCTATCTGAAATCAAGAAAAAAAAATTTTTAAAAAGTTCATCAGCCGAAACCGGTTTGGCTCGGTGGATAGAGCGTCGGCCTGCGGACTGAAAGGTTCCAGGTTCGATTCCGGTCAAGGGCATGTACCTGGGTTGCGGGCACATCCCCAGTGGGAGATGTACAGGAGGCAGCTGATTGATGTTTCTCTCTCATCGATGTTTCTAACTCTCTATCTCTCTCCCTTCCTCTCTGTAAAAAAATCAATAAAATATATTTTTTTTAAAAAAAGTTCATCAAATGAACCCTATTTATTTAGTTCTAAAATGCATTATCTAAATTTTTGCTTCAGCTTGTATTAAAATAAGTTTGCAAGGAGGTAAAAAGGAAAGCATTCAAGTCAATAAGATTCAGGATAATATTTTTAATTTATTGAAAATAACCCTAACTTTTTTAGAGGTATACACCTCAAAAGTATCATTAAAGCCTTTGCTTAGTATAAAAGCAAAAACATTTACCTTTAAATTTAAATGCCTTCCTTGAACACTTGAATATAATACAAGCAATATTTGGAGACTGGAATTACATAGAACATTTTGAGAAATGAAATTCAAACTTGTCTCAGAATTGAGAATCAGTACTTTTATTACCCATGTTCTCATTCATTCAAGTCTGAATGTCATGGCCAGGCATGCAATACATCTTAATCCTAGAATTATGCAAAATTCAGGTCTTAATTGACTACTGGCCTGTTTAACCATTTACAAAATAAATAAAAGAAACCTTAAAATGTGTCTTAAAAAATTTAAGAACTAAGATTTCAGTTTCACCTGTACTAACTTTACAACAGGTGGGCCACATCTGAGCAAACTAGTGTCATGACACTGATATTTTACTCTACTTACAAGCTAACAAAGTAGCTTACCGTGGATGCTGGTAGAAGACATGAGATTCAGGTCACAGGCAAAGGGCAGTTTTTTACTTACAATAATTATATAAGTCAAAGCACCAACATTCTGCACTGGTTCTGAATCCCAGTTCCCACCAAGCAAAATGAAGAGGGCCAGTAGACACAGGCAATAGGTTGTGCTACATGAGAAAAACCTATGCTTTGGGAACCCTAACCTTTTTTTTCCCTCTCTTCTTTTCTTCTCTCTGGGAACCCTAATCTTTATGATGAGCAGTAAGCATGCCTGTCTTTTACTCCAAAGGGAGGCATTTATCTTTATTATACTGGACCATATGCATGCCTGTGCTTTGCTCTGATGGAAGACACCATCTTCTAAGGCTGTTCCTTATACAAACATCCTTTTAAAACAGAAACAAAGGGCAGTCACTCTGAGGGCAGGACCTGCAGAAACAGAGAAAATTGTCTCCCTCAACCAGATACTGTTCCTAACATATAATTAAATGAGGAGTCTAACACTATAATCCATTTAAAACATTAATTTCATATACTCCTTGACCTAGCTCAATTATTTAATTAGCATTCATCTCAAATTAAAAAGGAATTCCCCCTTTTCAGTTACTTTGTATTTTTTAAATGAGGTGCTCAACTATTTGCAATATTAAAATTGAAAAAAAATCTCTCAAGTATCCCACCAGAAACAAATAATTACTGTACTTAAACTAAATTTAAATGTTCCAAACCTGTTAAAGTTAGCAATGGGAGCCACCTGTCAAAACTCTCTACCTGTAGTAGGTCCTATACAGTAACAACCACCACAAAGACCACAGAGGCTTCCACATTTCCAGCTGTTGTCTACAATTTACAAGAAAATCCTGCACCCTCAAATCACTTTGTTCTATTTTCTCTTTACCCTTTTACCGACTTAACATAAAATCTTCGAAAGATAAAAAAGACAAGAAGACACCGTCTCAACGTTCCTTTGTCCACAGCGGGGAGAGAGAACACCGGGTTCTCATGGAGCTGAAGAACCCGGAACATGTAAGACAGAGAACAGACCACATCTGACCCGTAGTCAACCATCAAAGAAAGTCACTACCACTTCACCCGCACCCCCCCTCCGTCCCCAACACACACACACACACACACTCACACACAGTGGGTCCAGGCGGGATGATCAGGATCGTCGGCACCTGGACAAAGCTTCGGGGAGGCAGAGGGTAGCGGTGAACTAGATGCACTTGGCCAAGAACCCGCGCCGCAGACAACAGCAGACTCCGACCGAGATTTTTCAAAAGTGCGGGTCGCCCGGAGGAGGCTGCCGGGGGGCCGAGCAGCGGCAGGGGCGCGCGGGCCAGGTCCCCAGCGCCGCCCGTGCAAGTTGCTCGCGGGGCGCGCGGGCCCGCCGGGTCCCCGGCGCCCACACAAGACCCGCTTCCTCGCCCTTCCCCCTCCCCCCCCCCCCCCCTGCGCCGCGCACCCCGGGCGGCGACGTGACAGTGGGTCCCGCCGCGCAGGGGCGCCCGCCTCCCCTCGGCCCTCCCTCCGCGCCCGCCTCTCACCTTGGGTGGCGAACGGCGAGGAGCCGCCGACCGGCGAGCCGGGGCCGGGGAGCAGCGGCGAGGTCTCGGCCGAGCCCAGCACGGGCGCCGGCAGCATGAGGAAGCGCTGCGGCGCGGGCAGGCAGCGCTGGCAGAAGGAGTGCAGGCAGGGCAGCAGCTTGGGCGCGCGGCTCTGGATGTTCTGGTGGCACACGGCGCAAGTGTCCAACAGGTTGAGCCGGGCCGCCTCGCCTCCGCGCTCCGAGTCCGGGCCCTGCCGACTCTCGGCCTCGTTCTCTCCGCTCGGCGCTGCCGAGGGTCCCCCGGCGGCTGCCGCCGAAGCCGCCGCGGGCGCCGTCGCCGCCTTCTCCACAGCCACCTCCATTGTCCTGCCCCCCGCCGCCGCCGCCGCCGCCGCCGGGGAAGGGGGAGCGCGGTCTCCGCCCGCCGCCGCCGCGACTCCCGACGACCTCCTCCTTCTCCTCCTCCTCGCAGGCCGCTCGGGTGGCCCGCGGGAGAAGGAGGGAGGGAAGGAGGGCGGAGGAATCTTTCTCCGGAACCGGGGATCCGCCTCCCGGGTGGCGCGGCCTGAAAAGGGGGTTCTGTCAGCGGGGACGGTTCCTCGCTCCAGGGAGGCTGCGCTCCGCCCGCTTCGCCAATGGCCGGGGAGCTCAACAAGCCCGCCCAGCCCGGCCGAGCCTCCCCGCTTTTCTCTGGGGCCTGAGCCCGCCTCGGTCCCCGCCCCCTCTCCCAGCAACTGAAACAACGGCTGGCAGCGCGTCGCCCAATAGCCGCCACGCCTGGCCAGGGGGCGGGGCCTGCCTTAGCCCGCGAGGCTCCGACGGCGCTGCGGTAGGCTGGGAGGTGGGCGGGCGCTCGTTTAGCCCCGCCCCTCGGGGCTCTGGAACCGCGGCCTCTGATTGGGCCTTTGTGTGCGTTGAAAGATTAAGGGTTTATTTGTTCACCACTGACCGCCTAATCCGATCCGCCTGTGTTGGTTCCTCCTATAGGGCGGGGCTTCAACCGCGTCTAGGAGTTAATTGACTGCTTTCAAAACTGGGTTTATTACCGGAGAGGGGGTCCTGTAGGAAGAGTGAGCATGGTGGGAGGGTCAAAGGATGACAAAGTGGAGGTAGTGAAAAGCGAGTAAAGAATGAATTTTAAAATTGGAAAATGTGGGGAAAAGATGTGGAGGCAGCATGGGTTTTGCCACCTGAATGCACTCATCTATATGATGAATGATGGAGCATGAAGAATAAGGGGAAGCTTCTCTTACAAGTAAGAAATCTTTGAAGAATTTCGCCCCTGGAAAATAAATTAATTTTTCAAGTCAATGATTTGCTTTTTAAGTAAAAATTGATCATTTTCCAAGGAATTAAGATATAAAGATTGTTTGCAAATGTCGTTATTGCATATATGCATTATGACAAGAAATAAAAATAAAGATATATCCCAATAATAGAGATATCCCAATAATTCATCAATTCAATATTCTTTTTCATTCCCTCCCCCTTCTTTTACACACACAATTTCACTCAAAAAATAGACAAACTTTTAAGGAGCTTTAAGAACGAAGGGGGGGGGGGAAGCTTTCTTATATACTAGTACACGAGACTGTTTAAAAATGTGTATGGCGGTGCTATTTTTAAGTACAAATAAAGTAGTGCTGGAACTCTGAAGAGAGTGGAGTGGGGTCAGAAAAGGTTTTGTTAAAATTGTAATGATTTTGGAAGAAGAAATGGTGGATAAACTCTAGGCATCCTAGCATACCCTCAACACCTTACTTTCACAAAAGATTCCTCTCCTACCAGCCTCTTTTCAAAACAGGTAATTAAATCCAATTTCCATAAGCCTCTTGAGTGAAGTCTTTTCTTTTTTCTTTCTTTTTTATTTTTTCAAATCTTTATTGTTGAAAGTATTTCATATGTCCCCCCTTTACCTCCCTTCCACCTCTGTAATTTCCCCCTCTCCCATGCCCATGGTTGAGCCAAGTTCTTTTTTTTAAAATATATTTTATTGATTTTTTTACAGAGAGGAAGGGAGAGGGATAGAGACTTAGAAACATCGATGAAAGAGAAACATCGATAAGCTGCCTCCTGCACACTCCCTACTGGGGATGTGCCCTTGACCAGAATCGAACCTGGGACCCTTAAGTCCGCAGGCTGATGCTCTATCCACTGAGCCAAACTGGTTAGGGCAAACCAAGTTCTTTAATGAACTCAAATGCTATTTATTTTTTATGCTAGTAGTTTGTTAAGAATCACTGGCAGCTAGTTTAAAAGCTGGTTCTTTGCCCTGGCCAGGTGGGACAGTTGTTAGAGCATCCTCCCTCACACCAAATAGTTGCAGGTCCGATTCCTCCTGATCAGGACACATAACTAGGTTTCCGGTTCCACTACAGGTCAGGGCGCCTATAGGAGGCAACCAATAGATGTTTCTCTCACATCAATGTTTCTCTCCCTCTTTCTCTTCCTCTCTCTCTAAAAATCAATAAGAACATACCCTAGGGTAAGGATTAAAATAATTAATAATAAATAAACAGCAAATAAAAAAAATAAAGCTGGTTCTTTGGGCCCATCCCCATATTTACTTGTAGCAGCAAGCAGCATTTCATGATTTTATCTGGGTGCTCTATGGAGAAACAGGCCTAGTCTGAATTTCTTTACTGTCCTGCCCATGATTTCATTGCCATTCACTTCTCAAGCTGAAGCTCCCACTATTGCCATGCTTTAGTTTTAATTCCTCCTGCTGAGCACATACTAGTTCATATCCCTCTGTTTTGGAATGCCCTTACTTCAAAATTCAGACTTACCTGTTGTCCTCCTAAAACACCACAAAATCCATCACTTCTTCCCCAGTACTTATTCTATACCCTATCTTTTTGTATCTGCACCTGGAAAATCTTTACATACTAGAAAATAAAAATCTGTTACAAGTTAATGATTTTAATATGATAATTCATAAAGATGAGTCCTTCTTATTCCACCAAATGGTTGCAGGTCCGATTCCTCCTGGTCAGGGCACATAAGAAAGAATGAGAGATGAATTGGGGAAGACAGAATTCCATGAAATTTGCTATAACCCACTAGTTTAGTTTCTCAATCACAATGGATAATCAGTGTTACAGAAAATTATCTTCTATACTCCTAAACTTTGTAGTCTTGCCTAATAAAAAAATCATATGTTTTAGTTAGTTCAAATAGAGATAGCTCTGAGTTTTTTAAAATCCAAAAAATGAATTTATTTAACACCTAGATCTGGGCAGAGTAAGTGGATGCTCCCAGGAACAAATTGGTATTACTACTGAAATACAGAAAAACTTCCTGAATAATCAACAGAAAACTTGCAGGAGAGAACCCTAACACCCCAGGACTAAAAGTGGGGACCTCATAGAGACTGATAGGAGTGTCGGGGGCAGGAAAGGGTAGGCCAGGTACCCACAGACAGCAACTGAAGTCCCAGAGAGATATCTCAGCTGTGGGGGGTTGCCCCTGAGACCTCTGGGATCTAATCCCCAAGGTCGGCCCCCATCAGAGAGCACCAGAACTAAGGAGGGTACCCACACAACATCTGGCTGTGAAAAACAGCAGGGTGCAGTCTGCCTGGGAGAGATGGCTTAAAATTTAGCGCTGTCTTAAAGGGCCAATGTTCAAAATTCCATGTGGAGCCACCCACCTTGTGCTCCAGCAGAGGGAGGGTGAAGTGGACTAGAACTATGAGAGCAGAAGCGAGGACTAGGGACACGGGGGATAGAGTTCAGAAGGCAAACACCCTAAGTTTCCTGGGTTGAGTCATTCCCTTATGCAGCCAAGGACATCATTCATACATACACATCTACCTTGCCTTTGGGGAAGACAGCTGACACACCCTATTGGAAAACACCTTGCCCTGAGGCCACTTAAGAGATTAAAAATAACAATTAGCCTTCAGGCAGTAGCAACTACCCCACCCTATTGGGAAAAGAAAACTCTTGCCACACCTGGGGACTATTGTCTGGGGGCAATTCCAGTCAGAATCCTATAAGTCTGTAGGCGGAGGCGGTCTTTGGAGGCTTTGAGTCCTTGCCTGATCTAATTAGTCAGAAACAGGCTTTAACACTGTCCTGCACTAGAGATTGAGAGGTGTAGAGCAAGCATGTCACAAAGGCTAACATGGGCCAAATAAACAAGGTTTACATTTATGTGGGTCACAAAAAACAAAAGCTTCAATTTTCATAGAAACGTAGGTTTATTTCAATAGAGACATGCTGAATACAAAGGGCTAAAATAAATGAGTAATCGTTAACATAAAATAATAGAACATTTTAATAAAAATTAGTATTTTTCTTGAAAATTAATGTACCAGACACTGAATAACTGCACCAATTAATAAGTGTAATGCAAATAGACCTATTTTTCTTGCTCTATGAAAGTGAAATATTTCCTGTTGCACACACCAAACAAGTCAGTCCAAGACTAATCATGTGGCAATCAGCTGCTAAAATACTCGCTGCTAGTATTAGTGGAGAGAAATGGTGCACCTGCATGTAAGGCGCATAAGGGAAATGAAAGCAACACGGTTATAGTAATCAGTCATTAGCAAACATTTTAGTTTGTTATTAATTACTAGGGGCCCGGTGCACGAAATTCGTGCACTGGGTGTGTGTGGGGGGGAGTGTCCTTCAGCCCAGCCTGCCCCCTCTCACATACTGGGAGCCCTTAGGCGTTGACCCCCATCACCCTCCAATCGCAGGATCGGCCCCTTGCCCAGGCCTGACGCCTCTGGCTGAGGCATCCGGCCCGGGCAGTGGGGACCCGCAGCTGCAGCGGCCCCACGATCGTGGGCTTCGCTTTAGGCCCAGGCAAGGGACCCCTAGCTCCCGGGACTGCCAGCTTCGACCGTGCCCAGCTCCCATCACTGGCTCCACCCCTACTTCCTGCTATCACTGGCCAGGGCGGCAAAGGCACCTGATTCTCCGATCATGGCTGGGGGGCAGGGCAAAGGCGGCCCCAGGGCCGCCTTTGCCCTGCCCCCCAGCTCTTAGCTCCCCCCTGGGTTTCCGATCACTGTCAGTGGCAGGGGGCTTCTTCCTGCTTTCCCTTTCGCCTCCCTGCATTGTGCCTACATATGCAAATTAACCGCCATCTTGTTGGCAGTTAACTGCCAATCTTAGTTGGCAGTTAATTTGCATATAGCCCTGATTAGCCAATGAAAAGGGTAGCTCGTACGCCAATTACCATTTTTCTCTTTTATTAGTGTTGATTATGTATAACAGGATATTGTAAAAATTAAGTTATGAAATTTTTATTAAAATGTTTCTTACATACCTTTATATTGGCTAGGCAGCAAAAATATTCATTGTAGGAGTAAGGGGGGTGATAAGGACACATATGTAACACCTTAATCAGTAAAGAAAATTTTAAAAAATATACTCATTGTGGACTGCAAGTTTGACAGCTTGGTATAGAGGATCCACTAATACATAGTCACAAACCCAAACAGATAGCCAAAATGAGGAGATAAAGAAACAACCCCCAAATGAAAGAACTAGAAAATTCTTGAGAAGAAGAGATAAATGAGACAGAGATAAGAAATTTATCTGAAATATAGTTCAGAGTAATGATGGTAAATATATCAACAACATAAAAAAGATATAGTAACTATGAAAACAGAACAGACAGAGATAAAGAATGACATTACACAAATAACACATTGGAAGGAATACACAACAGATTAGGGGAAGCTGAGGATCGAATCAGTGAATTAGAAGACAGAGTTGAAAATATTACTCAATCAGAAAACAAAAATCAAAACAAAAAAATAAAAAACAGGAGGACAGCTTAAGGGTACTGTGGGACAATGTGAAATGTAACTATATTAGAATAGCAGGTGTGCCAGAAGAGGTGGAAAGGGAGAGAGGAATAGAGAACATGTTTGAAGAAATAATGACAGAAAACTTCCCTAACCTGGTAAAGGAAAAAAGTCACACAAGTGCAGAAGGCACAGAAAACCCCAATCAAGAAGAACCCAAACAGGCTCACGCCCAATCACATCATAATTAAAATGCAAAAAATTAAAGACAGAGAATCTTAATCCTTTGTATGCAGAAGAGAAAAGAAAACTATTACCTACAAAGTTCACATAAGGTTGACACCTGATTTCTTATCAGAAACCATACAGGCCAGAAAGGGATAGCATGAAGTACTCAAGGTAATGGAAAGCAAGAATCTGAGACTGAGATTACTATATCCAGCAAGGCTTTCATTCAAAATAGACAATCAAATAAAGAGCTTCCCAGACAAAGAAAGGCTAATAAAGTACATCACCACCAAGCCAGCATTACAAGAAAAGCTAATGGCCCAGCTGGGTGTGGCTCAGCAGTTGAGTGTTGAACCAGGAACCAAGAGGTCACTGGTTTGATTCCTGGTCAGGGCATATGCCTGGCTTCCAGGCTCAATCCTCAGTGTGGGGTGTGCAGGAGGCAGCCAATCAATGATTCTCTCTCATCATTGTTGTTTCTATCTATCTCTCCCTCTCCTTTCCTCTCTGAAATCAATAAAAGTATATATATATATATATTTTAATGCTAAAGGGATTGCTGTAATGAGAAGAAGAAACAGAGCCAGAAACCTAGCTATACAGAAATATAACAGAAATAAATAAGTACCTATTTATAATAATAAAAGGGTAATATGCTAATTAGACCAGACAGCCGAACGACCTTCCAGATGACATTCCGGACAACCTTCCGGATGAAGCCAGGGCTACGAGGGCCAAGGCAGCAGCTGGGGCTGCTGCTGCGGAGGCTGAGACTGCAGCCGGGGCTGCCGCTTTGGCCCTCAGAGCCCCTTGCATGAATTTTGTGTATCGGGCCTCCAGTCAATAATAACCCTAAATATAAATGGATTAAATGCTCCAAACAAAAGGCATAGGGTAGCAGAATGGATACAAAAACATGACCCAATTATATGCTGTCCACAAGAGACCCACCTCAATACAAAAGACACACACAGGATGAAAGTGAAGGGATAGAAAAAATTTTTCCATGCAAATGAAAAAGAAATAAAAAGCTGGAGTAGCAATACTCATATCCAACAAAATAAACTTTAAAATGAAGGACATCTGTTGAGGGATGTTTAATGAACTGAAGACACAGAGGTAAGATGAGCACACAGGATGATTGATGCCAGACAGAGGGCTACAGGTCACTCAGGCATGTAACAAACTCTGCACACTCATCATCGCTTTTATTGGGGTTTCGTACAGGGTTAGTGCGTCAGCAGTTAATCAACTAAACCTTGTTTTGTTCTATATTATTACAATAGTGTATTGAAGACAACTTGCAGCTGTGCCCTCCCTTTCTGCTCTACACCCACGACTATTTAATCTTATCCTTTCTCAGGGAGGTAAATGTTCCAGGAACTCAAGATTGTGTGCAATCTTGACCCAGCATGACTTGCTTGCACGTCACGCTGTGTTCCTGATAGAACATTCACTTCTTCTTGGCAGGACTTCAGATCCTTGTTTACAAATGTCCAGCTACAGACATCACAAGAGACAACAAAGGTAACTACATAATACTAAAGGGATCAATCCAACAAGAGGATATAACATATATGCACCCAACATAAGTTGCATCTAAATATAGACAAAACTTCTAGAGGACTTCATTGGAAAGATTGACAACAATACAGTCACAGTAGGGGACTTTAACACCCTTCTGATTTCACTGAATAGATCTTCCAGACAAAAACTCAAGAATGAAACAGAGATTCTAAAGGACACACTATATCAGATGGATTTAATTGACATTTATAGAATATTTCATCCCAACACAGCAGAATATACATTCTTCTCAAGTGCAAATGGATCATTTACAAAGATAGTCCACATGTTAGGACACAAAACAAGTCTCTACAAGTTCAAGAAGATTGAAATCATATCAATCATCTTCTCATATCACAGTGGAAGGAAATTAGAAAGCAACTACAGTAAAAATACCCAAAACATTCAAACACATGGAGGCCAAATAGCATGTTATTAAATGATGAGTGGGTTACCGACAAGATCAAAAAAGAAATCAAAAACATCATGGAAACAAATGAAAATGAACACACAACAACCCCAAATCTCTGGGACACAGCAAAAGCAGTTCTGAGAAGGAAGTTCATAGCACTACTAACATACCTCAAAAAACAAGAAAAATCAGCAATAAAGTATTTAAACCTACAACTTAATGAACTAGAAAGAGAACAACAAGAAAAGCCCAGAGTAAGTAGAAGGAAGGAAATAGTAAAGATTAGAGCAGAAATAAATAACATAGAGACTAAAAAATAGTACAAAAAATCAATGAAACCAAGAGCTGGTTCTTTGAAAGGATAAACACAATTGATAAACTATTAGCCAGACTCATCAAGAAACAAAGAGAGAGGACACAAATAAATAAACTCAGAAATGAAAGTGGAGAAGTAACCACTGACACCACAGAAATACAATAGATTGTAAGAAAATACCATGAACAACCATATGCCAACAAGCTGGACAATGTGGATGAAATAGACAAATTCCTAGAAAAGTACAAACTCACAAAACTAAATCAAGAAGAATAAAAAAACCTTAATAGGCCAGTAACAACTGATGAAATAGAAGCAGTAGTCAAAGAACTCCCCCACAAACAAAAGCTCAGGCCCAGACGGCTTCACAGGGGAGTTGTACCAAACATTCACAAAAGAACTAACACCTACACTCCTCAAAGTATTTCACAAAATCTAAGAAGAAGGAACACTTCCAAACTCTTTTTATGAGACCAACACTATCCTAATTCCAAAACCAGAAAAAGACACTACAATGAAAGAGAATTACAGGCCAATATCCTGATGAACATAGGTGCTAAAATCCTCAACAAAATATTAACAAATTGCATCCAGCAGTATATCAAGTGGGATTTATTACAGGGATGCAAGGCTGGTACAATATTCGCAAATCAATAAACATGATACATCACATAAACAAATTGAAAGACAAAAATCACATGATCTTATCAATAGATGCAGAAAAAGCATTCGACAAAATCCAACACCCATTTTTTGATAAAAACTCTCAGCAAAGTGAGAATAGAGGGGACAGATCTCAACATTATAAAGGCCATATATGACAAACCTACAGCCAACATTATACTCAATGAGCAAAACCTAAAACCATTTCCCCTATAAGAAAAGGAACAAGTCGGGGATGCCTACTTTCACCATTCCTGTTTAACATAGTACTGGAAGTGCTAGCCATAGTGATAAGACAAGAAGAGTAAATAAAAAGCATCCAAATTGGAAAAGAAAAAGTAAAACTGTCATTATTCACAGATGACATGGTATTATATATAGAAAACCCTAAAGACTCCATCAAAAAACTACTATACTTAATAAATGAATTTGGCAATGTAGCAGGATACGAAATTAATGCCCAGAAATCTATGGCTTTTTTATACACTGTTGTAGTAATATATAGAAATGTTTTTAAATGCTTTAAAAATGTCTAAGAAATGTTTTAAAATGTTTGAGCTAAATTTCCTTGAAACTTAAACTATGATATTAAAGAACACAGTCTCCTCTGCCCTGAAGCATGTGACCCTCATAGATAAGGATTTGAACTTCAGTAAACAACTCAGAGTGACTTGTCAAGATAACCACTTGAGTGAGTGATGTACTCTCCAAAGATAACCACATGTAGCCCCTTGCCCTGTTTGACATAAACATGTGTACATTGACATAATTCATTGATAGCCACCTGGACTACTGCAAATGGGGTGCAGGCTTTAAAAGTGAAGGTCCCGACAAGCTTGGTGCTCACCTGTCAAGACAGCCACAAAGGCACGTCCTCTTGTCAGTCCAGCAAACGACAGCACTCCACGCTTCTCTTCCTGCCAGAGGGACAGAAGAATGGCTAATAACACCAGATTGAGACGCGATCAAGCTCTCAGGTGAGGAACGCTGGCCCCCTACATCCGGACAAGACCAGTCAAGCTGCTGGACCCCAGAGGACAGCACCACTGAGATCCCCAATAAGCCTGTACCTGCAGCACCAGGAATTGTGTGAGTAATAAAGTGCTGCGTGATTTGCAACTGCATATGTTTCATGTGGTTTAATTCCTCTGGCAGTTAATTGAATTTATTTGCATACGCTTAAAATTTTAAATTAAACCCTCTGGTCTTTGTTGGTCCTAAGCTTGCACTCTGGTCCTGCTTGTGTAGAGTAGTCTCTTCGCTGGCAACTACTTAAATGTCCCACACCTACACAGTTAAAGTTTATCTCAAGGGACGCCTTAGATCAGTGGTTCTAAACCTTGGCTGCACGTTAGAATCACCTGGGAATCTTTTTAAAATCCTGATTTCTGGGCCTCATCCTCCGGAAATTCTGTTTCTTTGTTACTAATATTGTGGCCCCACTCCATAACAAAGGAACAGAATTTCTGGAGGATGAGGCCCAGAAATCAGGATTTTAAAAAGATGCCCAGGTGATTCTAACGTGCAGCCAACGTTGAGAACCACTGCCTTAGATAAACACCCCAGATCCTTTCCCAGGATCTCCTTGGGACATACACCAATAATGAACTCACAGAAAGAGAAACTAAGAAAAATATCTCATTTACCATTGCAACAAAAACATTAAGATACCTAGGCATAAATTTAACTAAGGAAGTAAAAGACCTGTACTCAGAAAACTGCAGGACATTGAAAAAAGAGATAAAAGAAGACATAAACAAGTGGAAGAATATACCATGTTCATGGATTGGTAGAATCAACATCATTAAAATGTCCATACTACCCAAAGCAATCTATAAATTCAACGCACTTCCCATTAAAATACCAACGGCATACTTCAGAGATCTAGAACGAACTCTCCAAAAATTCATCTGGAATAAAAAAAGACCCCGAATAGCTGCAGCAATCCTGAAAAAGAACAAAGTAGGTGGGATCTCAATACCAGATATCAAGATGTATTACAAAGCCACTGTTCTCAAAACTGCCTGGTACTGGCACAAGAATAGGCATATAGATCAATGGAATAGAATAGAGAGCCCAGAAATCGGCCCGAACCAATATGCTCAATTAATATTTGACAAAGGAGGCAAGAACATACAATGGAGCCAAGATAGTCTCTTCAATAAATGGTGTTGGGAAAATTGGACAGATATATGCAAGAAAATGAAACTAGACCACCAACTTACACCATACACAAAAATAAACTCAAAATGGATAAAGGACTTAAATGTAAGACAGGAAACCATAAAAATTCTAGAAGAAGCCAAAGGCAACAAAATCTCAGACATATGCTGAAGCAATTTCTTCACTAATACAGCTCCTAGGGCACTTGAAACGAAAGAGAAAATGAACAAATGGGACTACATCAAAATAAAAAGCTTCTGCACAGCAAAAGAAACCCATCAAAAAAACAGCGAGAAAACCCACTGTCTGGGAAAACATATTTGCCAATGACATATCTGATAAGGGCCTAATCTCCAAAATTTATAGGGAACTCATACAACTTAACAAAAGGAAGATAAACAATCCAATCAAAAAATGGGTGAAGGACCTAAATAGACACCTTTCAAAAGAGGACATTCAGAAAGCCAAGAGACATATGAAAACATGCTCAAAGTCACTAATCATCTGAGAGATGCAAATCAAAACAACAATGAGGTACCATCTCACACCTGTCAGACTGGCTATCATCAACAAATCAACAAACGACAAGTGCTGGAGAGGATATGGAGAAAAAGAAACACTCTTGCACTGCTGGTGGGAATGCAGACTGGTGCAGCCACTATGGAAGACAGTATGGAGTTTCCTCAAAAAACTGAAAATGGAACTCCCATTTGACCCTGTGATCCCACTTCTAGGAATATATCCCAAGAAACCAGAAACACCAATCAGAAAGGATATATGCACCCCTATGTTCATAGCAGCACAATTCACCATAGCTAAGATCTGGAAACAGCCTAAGTGCCCATCAGTAGATGAATGGATTAGAAAACTGTGGTACATCTACATGATGGAATACTATGCTGCTCTAAAAAGGAAGGAACTCTTACCATTTGCAACGGCATGGATGGAACTGGAGAGCATTATGCTAAGTGAAATAAGCCAGTCAATGAAGGAAAAATGCCACATGATTTCACTCATTCATGGATAATAGAGACCATTATAAACTTTTGAACAATAATAGATACAGAGGCAGAGCTGCCTCAAACAGATTGTCAAACTGCAGCAGGAAGGCCGGGGAGGGTGGGTGCAGGAGGTAGGAGGGTAAGAGATCAACCAAAGGACTTGTATGCATGCATATAAGCATAACCAATGGACATAAGACACCGGGGGATAGGGGAGGCTAGGGGACTGTCTAGGGTGGGGGGAAAAAATGGACACATATGTAATACCCTTTGTAATACTTTAAGCAATAAATAAATAAATAAATAAATAAATAAATAAATAAAATAAAAACAAAACAAAAAACAAAACAAAACAAAACAAAACAAAAAAAGACTTAACTACAACAAGACTGAGAACAAAGCTCACAAAGGGGTGCACCAAGAGTGTCCACCTCAGGTAATTGGGGAGGCTGAGCCACTGAGCCCTATAGGACACCTAGCACACAAAGCCACTCTACCAACACAGGGAAGCATAAAAAAAAAATGCAGAGACAAAGAAACAGGACACAAATGACAGAAATCGAGGAAAGCAAACTACTGGATATAGAGTTCAAAATCACACTTTTAAGGTTTTTCAAGAACTTTCTAGGAACCGCCGATAAATGTAGTGAGACACTCAAGAAATCTAGTGAGACCTTCAAGGTTATGATAAAGGACCAACTAGAAATTAAGCATACAGTGACTGAAATAAAGGATATTATGCAGAGTTCCAACAGCAGACTAGAGGATCACAAGAATCAAGTCAAAGATTTGAAATACGAAGAAACAAAAAACACCCAACCAGAAAAGCAAATGAAAAAATAATCCAAAAATACGATGATAGTGGTAAGGAGCCTCTGGGACAGCTTCAAGCATACCGACATCAAATTATAGGGGTGCCAGAAGAAGAGAGAGAGCAAGATATTGAAAACCTATTTGAAGAAATAATGACAGAAAACTTCCCCTTCCTGGTGAAAGAAATAGACTTACAAGTCCAGGAAGCGCAGAGAACCCCAAACAAAAGGAATCCAAAGAGGACCACACCAAGACACATTATAATTAAAATGCCAAGAGCAAAAGACAAAGAGAAAATCTTAAAAGCAGCAAGAGAAAGACGGTCAGTTACCTACAAGGGAGTACCCATACGACTGTCAGCAGATTTCTCAACAGAAACTTTGCAGGCCAGAAGGGAATGGCAAGAAATATTCAAAGTGATGAATACCAAGAACCT
Organism: Myotis daubentonii; assembly: GCF_963259705.1. Lineage (NCBI taxonomy): Eukaryota > Metazoa > Chordata > Mammalia > Chiroptera > Vespertilionidae > Myotis > Myotis daubentonii. The sequence continues at coordinate 30,831,520 of NC_081849.1, read as the reverse complement.
ACAACCAAGATTACTTTATCCAGCAAAGCTATCATTCAGAATTGAAGGTCAGATAAAGCTTTTCCTTAACTACAACAAGACTGAGAACAAAGCTCACAAAGGGGTGCACCAAGAGTGTCCACCTCAGGTTATTGGGGAGGCTGAGCCACTGAGCCCTATAGGACACCTAGCACACAAAGCCACTCTACCAACACAGGGAAGCATAAAAAAAAAATGCAGAGACAAAGAAACAGGACACAAATGACAGATAAGGAAAAGCTAAAGGAGTTCATCACCACCAAACCAGTATTATATGAAATGCTGAAAGGTATCCTTTAAGAAGAGGAAGAAGAAGAAAAAGGTACAGATACAAATTATGAACAACAAATACATATCTATCAACAAGTAAATCTAAAAATCAAGTGAATAAATAATCTGATGAACAGAATAAACTGGTGATTATAATAGAATCAGGGGCATAGAAAGGGAATGGACTGACTATTCTTGGGGGAGAAAGGGGTATGGGGGATGTGGGAAGAGACAGGACAATAATCGTGCACCTATGGATGAGGACAGTGGGAGGGGGGTTAGGGCAGAGGGTGGGGTGGGAACCAGGTGGAGGGGAGCTATGGGGGGAAAAAGAGGAACAACTGTAATAATCTGAACAATAAAAAAAATAAAAAAGAAAGAGGATAGACAAAACAAAAAAAAGAAAAAAAGCTGTTTGAGCTGGAAGAGAAGGGAGTCTGCAAGGATAGCAAGAGCATTAGCTGCTACTGAGAATTTCTCATGCCCACGCTCAAGAGGTAGTAATGGGTAGAAATTCTATCGCTTCCAGGGAAGTTTAACAAAATCATCTTTGAGAAGACCTCTCAGAGGTTATGATACATGAGTAGGTAAGGAGGGTTTGAGATAACCCCTTTACCCTGTCGCAGGAAAGTACAAAATTAGGAAAATTCCCTTCAAAGTGGAATGAGGAAACCGAGACAAATGGTTGAACAAACAGCCAGAACGGCTGAGCAATAGCTGGCTAACAAATCAAGAGACCCTATCCTCCCTAACTGAAGATGCCTAAGAGCAGACAGTTTAAATAACCATAGTGAGGGAGGTAGATAACAAAAAACGGTTAGTTCCAGACTAATCCAAGATGGAGGAAAAACTGACCAGAAAATGACCCTAAAGCTCATTATACTATCACTAGAGGCCTGGTGCACAAAAATTTGTGCACTTGGGGGGGGGGGTCCCTCAGTCCGGCCTATGCCCTCTTGCAGTCTGGGACCCCTCAGAGGATGTCCACCTGCTGCCTTAGGCCCGCTCCCTGTGGAATGGGGCCCAAGCTGGCAATCAGACATCCCTCTGGCAGCCCGGCAGCCCTCGGGGGATGTCCACTTGCCAGTGGGGAGCAGGCCTAAGCTACAGTAGGACATCCTTAGTGCTGCTGAGGAGGCGGGAGAGGCTCCCACCATCACCACTGTACTGGCAGCCATCAGCCTGGCTGTGGCTGAGCAGAGCTCCCCCTGTGGGAGCGCACTGACCACCAGGGGGCAGCTCCTGCATTGAGCGTCTGCCCCCTGGTGGTCATTATGTGTCATAGTGACCAGTCATTCCCAGTCGTTCTGCTGTTAGGGTCAATTTGCATATTCCCCTTTTATTATATAGGACTAGGGGTCTGGTGCACGAAATTCGTGCACTGGGTGTGTGTGGGGGAGTGTCCCTCAGCCCAGCCTACCCCCTCTCTCACATACTGGGAGCCCTCAGGTGTTGACCCCCATCACCCTCCAATCTCAGGATCGGCCCCTTGCCCAGGCCCCTCCGATTGCTGGCTCTGCCCCTTGCCCAGGCCTGATGCCTCGGCCAGAGGCGTAGACCCCCATCACCCTCCGATCGCCTGATTGGCCCCTTGCCCAGGCCTGACGCCTCCGCCAGAGGTGTCAGGCTTGGACAGGGGACCCCCATCTCCCCCCAGTCACTGGCTCTGGCCCCCGCCCAGGCCTGAGGCCTCTGGCCCAGGAATCATGCCTGGGCAGGGGACCCCCATCTCCCTCTGATCGCTTGCTCCACCCCCCGCCCAAGCCTGACGCCTCTGACCCAGGCTTCAGGCCTGGGCAAGGGGACCATCATATCCCCCCAGTCCCCGGCTCCGCCCCCCACCCAGGCCTGATGCCTCGGCCAGAGGAGTTGACCCTCATCACCCTCCAATCACCAATCACCGGATCGGCCGCTTGACCAGGCCTGAGGCCTCTGGCAGAGGTGTCAGGCCTGGGAAGGGGACCCCCAGCTCCCCGCGGTTGCAGGCTCCGCCCCTGCCCAAGCCTAATGCCTCTGGCCTAGGCGTCTGGCCCGGGCAGCAGGGACCCGCAGCTGCAGTGGCCCCGCGATCATGGGCTTCGCTTTAGGCCCAGGCAAGGGACCCCTAGCTCCTGGGACTGCCAGCTTCGACCGTGCCCAGCTCCCATCGCTGGCTCCACCCCTACTTCCTGCTATCACTGGCCAGGGCGGAAAAGGCGCCTGATTCTCCGATCATGGCTGGGGGGCCCTGGGGCCACCTTTGCCCTGCCCCCCAGCTCTTAGCTCCCCCCTGGGTTTCCAATCACTGTCAGTGGCAGGGGGCTTCTTCCTGCTTTCCCTTTCGCCTCCCTGCATTGTGCCTACATATGCAAATTAACCGCCATCTTGTTGGCAGTTAACTGCCAATCTTAGTTGGCAGTTAATTTGCATATAGCCCTGATTAGCCAATGAAAAGGGTAGCGTCGTACGCCAATTACCATTTTTCTCTTTTATTAGTGTAGATTATAATGAAAATTGACTCCACAAGTAGAAAGGTAGGGGGCCCAAGGGGGACTAATGTCGTGACACTTAGGCAGCTGACCATATTAGGAACAAGACCCTCCCCCTCCCAACCAGAAGGCGGAGTCAGAATTGGGCGCCACAAAATTTGGAGACAACCCCACCTTGAAAACATATAAAATCCCAAGAACTAACTGACCAGGTGCCCAGTTCACTTGGGAGTTGCCCTGAGTTCACTCATCTGCATACTTTTTGGTTCTTTCATATAGGTGCCTGCACCGTGGACTCTCTTTTTCTCTAACTGAATAAAACTTGCTTTGTTCTCACTCCTACATAACCTATTCTTGAATTTTTTCTTGGGCGAGTCAAGAACCTGGAGGTCACCTGACACAAGAAAGGTCCCCGGATGTGCAAGGGCAGGGCCAGTCTCTGGCACAGAAAGGGTCAGGTAACAACCCAATCTCCTATAGTTTTAGAGGAATAAGGAAAAGATCCCTGTACCTTCACTAGTAGCAGAGAGGCCTGGATGACATGAGTCCTCATTGTTAGGACAAGAATGATGCATGTTGTCTCACATTATCTCAGGGGCTTCCACAGAGATGCCAGCAGTCAAGAACCAATGGCAGCAAGCACGTCTGTGTATGCTGCCATGACCTAGGATGCCCAAGGGCCAGTATCTCGCCCCCGTATGCCATGGCACTATTAAACCCTTGGATCTGCAAATTGGCCCTAAATAGAAGGGAGAATGAATATTGAATTGACTGATTTAAAACCTGAAATGATGATCAAAACCAAAATGGGAAGAAAACCTAAAATAATTAAGAATATGACTAGATTAAGTTTTCTGCCATCAGGAAGATAAAAAGTTCAGTTATTTTTATTTTATTTTTTTACTTTTATGATTCTTTTTATTTACAATTTTTTACATTAATTTTTTTCAATTATAATTTACATTTAATATTATTTGGTATTAGTTTTAGGTGTACAGCATAGTGGTTAGACAATCATATACTTCACTAAGTGTTCCCCTGATATATCCAGTACCCAACTGGCACCATACATAGTTATTCTAAAAAAATGTTTATAGCCTATCCCTGGCCAGGGCGGCACCAAAGTGTTGTGGGCTTGATTTCTAGTCAAGGCATATACCTGGGTTTCACGTTTGATACCTGGCCCCAGTCAGATGAGTGTAGGAGGCAACCAATCGATGTTTCTCTCTCTTTCCCCCTCCCTCCCTCCCTTCACTCTCTCTTTCTAAATATAAATGTATGGGGAAAAATCCTTATTAACAACAACAAATGTTTATAGTCTACTGTACATACTACTTAGGGTTGCACTAAAGGGTTAACTTAGTGAGCTTAAAATACTCAAAGCCCGCACATTCCAAAAAAAGAACTGGCCCTTGACTAACTCATGGGAGATGACCCCTGAACCTTTATCCTACTTGACAAGAATGTTTTTGTATGCTTGGGCTTTGGGCCACACTCCATCAGTTTGACCAGATAGTGTATGGTAGCAATAGCAGGACTTACGACGAATACGAGTTTTTTGTGTACTTGAGGCCCTGGGCCATGCTGTGTCACCTTTACCTTCGGGGGCTGGAGACTGATTGGCTGAGGTCAGTCACATGGGAGCTGCATGCCTATATAACAGACCATCATTTCCAATGCTGGATACTAAGGCTTAGGTGAATTTCCTTGACTGGGAGCACTTTGCAGTGTTGTTACACATTGTGGCTGGGAGAATTAAGTGTTGTTTGTGGAACTCCATTGGGAGAGGAGCTTTGCTCCTGGTTTCCCTGTGCACCTTTCCCCACTGCTGATCCTTTTGGTGTAATAAATGGTAACGGAGGGGAGAAAATTTCTGAATCTTGTGAGTCCTTCTAGCAAATCATTGAAACTAAGTGTGGTCGTGGGGACACCCAACACAGAGGGCATGTCATTTCTCCTACATGGTTGTAATTCCTTTAGGGGAATAATGGACTCTTCTACTCTGTATTATCTTAATATCTTCCAAATTTTATGGAAGCCATAAATCCAGAGCTTGTTTCCTGATGCTTTCGTCTTCTCACCCTCTGCTCCATTCCAAATATTTGCCTCAATTATACTTTTTCCCCCCCTTTAAATATTTAGTTCTTGTGAGCCATCTTCAAAAGAGGAAGGTCCAGGACAGATATTTGCAGGTGACTTTTCTTTTCCCTCACCACCTCTCCTCCCCAGTCATTTTTTTTTCTTTTTGGTAAATAATGTTTTCTGAACATTACATGCAGAGGCAAATAAGTCAAATAAGGGCTGGGGAGTGACAAGAGGAAAGACGTATTTTTCCATGTTTAAAAGACAGGAATAATGAAGTGGGCTGTAAACTAAATATTGGCCATGAGGCTCAGTTCAACTTATCACCTTTATGGACAGAATCAACTTAAGGACTGTAATACCTTTGCAGAGTGTTCTAGGAATATCTAGGGGCAGAGAAAAGCCCCACATTTTGATATTCTGCTTGTTCTGTGGAGGCACTTTTGTTGCATTTTCTTATGAGATTAAGGATTCAGAGGGGGAAAAAGAAGGAAAAACTCAATAAATCAAGAGTGAGTCAATAAGAGGACTGAGAGAAAGTAAAAAGGGTGAGAACAAGGAAGGTAGTGAGGGAACAAAGGAAGGAAAACAGAATAAAAGGAAAAAAGCACCAGTTACTTACACAGATATGTAACATGTAACTAACAAGAGAAGAAGTGTAGTAACTAAGAGCTGGAAGGAGAATGAGTAGATCCATAACACCCTGAGAAAGGGGCAAATAAGGGAGAGATGAACGAGTGAACCAAAGTAGAAATTTGTAAGGACTCAGAAAATGAAGGCATGATTTATTCCTGAGAAATAACCTCTAAAATATGTATGCTAACCCAACCCAACATAAAGCACAGAAACAGCAAGAAGAAATTTGTACAGTGGGGCCTTGACTTACGAGTGTCCCGACTAACGAGTTTTTTGAGATACCAGCTGTCTCTCAGCCGATTTTTTGCATTGAGTTGATAGAGTAATTTGAGTTAACGAGCTCCTTAACGATTTCCGTAACGAGCTCCGGTCGGAACGAATTAAATTCGTAAGTCAAGGCCCCACTGTACTTTTAAAGAAATATTTCACTTTAGGGTAGAATTCATTGTACCCATTTGTGCTTTTGAAAAGTGTCATTCTTTAGGGTTATTATCATTTTTTACACTTAATTTGACTTATATGAAACATCTTAATTTGTTATATAGCTTTTGGCTGCTCTTAGGTCAACCACTATTTTTTGTGATACCTGCTTTTCTGTGCTATATTTTGTTCTGAATGTAGCCCAAGGATGCCTGTCATTGCCTACTTAAGTCCCACCTACACAGAGTTCATTGCTGCAGAGAGCATCTTTTCAGATTCTGTCTGTGTAAACACACTCCATACATACACATCCACACACATATCACATTTGAAATAATTGGATTCACATACATGATTTTAGTAATTCTTTCAACATTGCTATGGACTGAATTGTGTCCCCCTTCAAATGAACATGCAGCTGCATTTGGAGATAGGGACTTTAGGAGTTAATTAAGATTAAATAAGGTCATAAAGATGGAGCCCAGTCCTGACCGGTTTGGCTCAGTGGATAGAACGAGCGCCGGCCTGCGGACTGAAGGGTCCTGGGTTCGATTCCAGTCAAGGGCATGTACCTTGGTTGCAGGCACATCCCGGGGGGCGGGGGGGTGCAGGAGGAAGCTGATCGATGTTTCTCTCTCATCGATGTTTCTAACTCTCTATTCCTCTCTGTAAAAAGTCAATAAAATATATTTTAAAAAAAGATGGAGCCCTAGTTGGGCAGGATTGGTGACCTTATAAAATTAGAGAGACCTGAGCACATTCTCAATCTCTTTCTCTCCACCACCTCACCGCCCCACCTCCCCAAATTTATGCACCAAGGAAAGGCCGTGTGAACAGCTACCAAAGTGGTCATCTGCAAGCCAGGAATAGAGAGCTCTCACCAGAAACTGACTTGGCTGGAACCTTGACCTTGGACTTCCCAGCCTCTTTTTCAACTGTGAGAAATAAATTTCTGTTAAGCCATACAATCGGTATAATTTCATTATAGGAACTCAGGCACAGGCACACTATGAAACCCAGCAATACAGGTAGACATTTATAGATTTATAAAATCACTTTTAATGGTTGCCTATGATTCATTATAATAAAATTTATTGGTGGGGGGAACTATATTAACACACATTTAAATTTATGATAGTCACGCTATGAGCTAACCTGCTAAGACAATTCCCATGACTCAAACAATATCAAATCTATTTCTCTTTTCTAGAAATGAGTGTGACTGAAGGTCTGCTTCTCAGTCATTCAACGTAACAGGCTCCTTCTAGCATATTACTCTGCCATATCTTAGAAATGTTTGTTTTTTTCCACACTGGCTGGCGTGACTCAGAGGTTTCAGATGGGCCTGAGCACCAGAGGGTCTCGGGTCCTATTCCCCTTCAAGGGCACATACCTGGTTTGCAGGTTCCATTCCCAGCCCCAAGTCAATGTTTCTCTCTCCTCCCCCTCTCTCTCCCTCTGTTCCTCTCACCCACCTGCTTCCACATGGAAAAAATAGCCTCAATCCTCCGGTAAGGATTTAAAATTATTATTTTTTTAATGTTGATTTTTTTTCTACATGGCCAGATCTGGCCCACAAACACCATGTTTTCACTCAGGAAAAGAGAGAAACTGGCAATTTTCATCAAGTAATGCAAAAGTTGAACACTCATTTCCATTGGCAGGGCCATATTTAGTTTTCAGGGAAGCCAGGAGATGTTCTCTTTAGTGAAGTAGTCATGTATCCTTCTAAAACTCCTTGAGACTGGAGATTCTATTAGAAAAAGGATAAGTGGAGATTGGATGGGGCAGTGGGGGTGGAATATAGTAATCTGACATATGATTGTTGTTTAGCATTTATCATTGTGACCCTAGATTACATTCCTAGAATTGGACTTCTTAGAGCAAGGATTGCACAATTAATATCCTCATATTTATTGCTACACTGCCCTTTAGAAATAATTATATTACACTCCCACCAATGTTGTATGTGAATGGCAATTTCCCTACATCTTTGCCATTATTCTGGTTAATCTTTGCTAGTCCAAATGTTCTAAAAAAGGTAACTCATTATTTACTTTATTTTTATTTCTTTGATTAACGCTGCGACAGAACATCTCTTCATATACTAGTATTTAGGAGCATTTGCATCTTTTTCATTTGTGATGGCCTGATCACGGTCTTGGCCTATTTTCCTGTTGGGTACTCATCTTTTTTCTTACTGATTTGAAAAGGACCATTGTTTATTACACACCCTATGTTGCAAAGATTTTTTCCTATGTGTCATTTGTCTTTTAATATTGGGGATTTACTTTTTCTGCTAGACAAAAGTATTCATTTATTATGCAGTCAAATTTTATCATTTTTCTTATGGCTTTTGATTTTGTGGCATATTCAGAAATGGCTTCCATCTAAAGGTGATACAAGTATTCACCCATATTATTTTCTAAGGTATACTTTTTAATAAGTAACACATTCATGTTGTTTAAAAATAAAAATAGCTCTGGCCAGTGTGGCTCAGTTGGTTGGAACATCATCCCATACACCAAAGGTCATGGGTTCAATCCCTAATGTTTCTCTCTCTCTCTCTCTCTCTCTCTCTCTCTCTCCCTTTCCCTCTCCCTTTCTCTTTCTCTCAAAAATCAATAAAGGAGAAAACAAAAACAAGAGGAAAAAAAGAAAACAATCAATAAAGGCATGTCTGTGAGTGAGGATAAGAATAAATAAATAAATAAATAAATAAATAAATAAAATAAGAAAACTACACAGTGAAAAATCTTGCTACTACCCCTGTCTTCTTCCATCTCTATTACCCCATGACCCTCCTCTTCTTCTAGAAAATCTACTGTAAACTCATATGAGAATGAGAATAAAAAGGGGCAAATGACATATTAGTATATTTTTAAAATAATTTTGACCTCATGGATCCCCTGAAAGGGTATCAGAGACATTTAGAGGTTCCCAGAGTATATTTTGGGAATTACTGTGCCAGCCTACTAGCAGGTAGAAGACTTTTCATAAAAACTAGATGAACAGATTAATTTATTAACTAATTATATACTTATTTAGAGATTTATGATTTTTACAACCCTGCCCATGAGACAGTTTCATAGTATTAATTATTTATAAATTAAGCAAATATAGAAGTTTGGAATAAAGTATATTGGTTCCCAAATCTACTCTACCCAGCTCTAATTCTCCTCCTCATGGAAACCATGGTAGCAGTTTATTATATATACTTCTCTCCGTGTGTGTGTACATGTATATACAGAAGAATACATATTTATATACACATGTGTATTGGGGCTTTAGGTATGCCCCCCCCCCCACACACACACACACACAAACACATATAAATAGGTGTGGAGAGCAGCTACAGTGTTTGGACAGGGTCAAGCCTTGGACTAATGAGAGGGCACAGTCTTCTCATGGCTACGTGCAAGTCCCAGCTTGGAGGGCAGAGCCCTCCCAGCACAATTATAGCCAATAGCTACAGTTAGTTGTAAGCTTGAACCTATGGTCCGAACACGTGGCCACGTGCCTGAGTGATGTGGGCTTGATAGAGTTCAGGTGCATGTAGTTGAGTAGGATCAAAACCCATGAGAATGTTGTAAACATATTGACCATGCCCTTACTTTGCCTCATGGAATCTGGCTATAAAATAAAGACACGGCTTGTAGTCCGTGGCACTGTCTCTCTCCATCCAAGAGGGCAGTGTCCCACCAAGACCCAGCTTTCTTCTCTTGTCTGTCTTTTCTCAATCCTTCACTGCCCTCACTTAGGCTCACGGAACCTGGCTGAGCTGGTGAGGCACATAGGCGCCCAATGTGGGGCTCAGTATGCCATGGCCATGCCAGCCCGCCACAAATAGGATTGTGCTAGATAGATATATTTCTGTATTGTGTTCTTTTTATTTTACAGTCCAAAGATCTCCTTATATTTTTACACATACACATATTTCATTCTTTTTAACAGCCATCGAATACAGTAACAACTCTGTGACATGGACATTTTCTTATTTTGAGGGAGAAGGGGAGTAAACCAAATTATTCTTGTTTTCATGTGGATGACCAGTGGTACCAACTTCATTCATTAAATGGTACTCCATTTCCTCCTAGTTTGAAATACCACCTATATCTTACATCAGATTTCCATATATGCATAGGTCTGCTCCACATACTATTTCATTAATTGATTTGTTATTTCTGGATGCGATTTTAATTTCCATATCTTTATAATATGTATTGCTATCTTAGAGGGTAAGTCCACCCTTCCTCTAATTTCTCTTTTAAAATTATTTTGACTGTTCTTGTATGTTTACTATTCCATATACCTTATTTCCACAAGAAAATAAAGTATCTTTATTATTGGTAGATCTTCCCTTCCCCCAACTGGTGGGCGGAGTATGACATAACCTGCAACCCAGGAATACCTGAGTGACTAACCAGGTACCTTATATGGACTATACATTGGACCACCAATCCACACCTGCCAAATACCCTAAGCCCTGTCCTATATAGACCATACAGTAAGCCACCAATCAGTGTGCGCCGAGTACACTAAGCCCCCACCCCTTCCCATTCCGCCCCTCAAAAGGCGTGCCCACCCCTGCATGTGCTGCTGTCCTCCCCTTGCAAGACGGCCCAGCAGGTCCTTCTCCTCTAATAAAGCCTGTAGTCCTGGTTTTCGGCCTCTGTCTGATTTTTCACCTTATGTCCTTAGTCTGTGTCATGACCATTAATTCTACTTTTTGTTTATACCTCTATTTTTCTCAGTCTTATTTTTATCATAGTTAATTGTATAATAATTGTATTTCTTTCCCCAGTGAAGTGTGGGTTTACCAGGGACAGTGTTTGTGTTCACTGCTCTTTGTCATCTGGTGCCAAGAATACAGCCCAGAACCTTGGGATGACATGAAGGGGAGAGAAAAAGTTGATTTTGGTGAGAAAGAGGGTGAGCTATATTAAGACAGGGCTCCACTTTTTAGCTGGAACCACTATCTTCCAGTAATTCATCAAAATGACTAACACAAAGGGAAAGAGGAGAGGTACCCGCTATATGTTCTTTAGGCCTTTTAGAAAACATGGAGTTGTTTCTTTGGCCACATATTTGCGAATCTACAAGAAAGGTGATATTGTAGATATCAAGGGAATGGGCACTGCTCAAAAAGGAATGCTCTACAGTGTTACCACGGCAAAACTGGAAGAGTCTACAGTGTCACCCAGCATGGGGTGGGCATTGTTGTAAACAAACAAGTTACAGGCCAGCTTCTTCCCAAGAGAATTAATGTACAGACTGAGCATATTAAGCACTCTAAGAGCCCAGATAGCTTCCTGAAACGTGTGAAGGAAAATGATCACAAAAAGAAGGAAACCAAAGAGAAATTGCCTGGGTTCAACGGAAGCATCTGCCTCCTCCACTCAGAGAAACACACTTTGTGAGAACCAATGGAAAGGAGGCTGAGCTGCTGGAACCAGTTCCCTAGAATTCATGGCATGGTAAGTGTTCAAAAACACGAAAGACCTCTAGCCCTGGCTGGGGAGCACAGTTGGATTGTCCTGATACACCAAGGTTGTGAGTTCGATACTCAGAGCACATAAAAATCAACCAATGAATGCATAAATTAGTGGAAACAAAATTGATGTTTTTCTCACTCTCTCCCTTCCTCTCTCTCTACAATCAAGCAATAAAAATTTGACCAAAATCAAAGACTGTTAAAAAAATGACTGGATGCCAGAATAAGTATTTATTTTATATGTTTTGGTCACTTAAATTATATAAGCAATCATCAGCCTCCTAGGAAAGATTAATTTATACTGAGGCCAGTCATCCCTGCGTTCCAGGAAATCTAATGCAGTTTTGCTTTAGTCATGCAAATACAGAGTGAAGAGCTTTTTGGAATGGAGTTGAGGTCCTCAAGCTAAAGTGCTCTTTGTAATTCTAAAACAGCTGCCTGGATGCTGGGCAGTATCAAGTACCTGAACTTTGTCTTTCCTTAATACTCTCACTTAGAGAAATGTTTGTTTCATAGATTGTGTATGCTCATATTACTTTGTACTCAATATCCTCTTTTAAAGAAAGTTACACACACACACCTTTATCACTAAGTGAAAGCTAAACAGAAAAGTACTTAAAAACAGACAGAGGAATCCCTCTCTCTTAAAGCACATGAAAACACACATAATACAAATGTCAAACATAGCACACAATCAGATTTGTTCTACATGATATTTTTACTAAAAGAGAATTCAAGTGAATTGGTGAGTGGGTCTTTTTCTAAAACCATCATGTCAAAATATTGCCACTTATAGAATATTTAAGTATGCTTTTGAGTGGAAAAAAATTATACTAAAACATAAGTTGTCAGGCCTGGCCAGCCTGGCTCAGTGGTTGAGCATCGACCTATGAATCAAGAGGTGACGGTTTGATTCCTGGTCAGGGCATCTGCCCAGGTTGCTGCTGTGTCCCCAGTGTGAGGCGTGCAGAAGGCAGCCAACCAATGATTCTCTCTAATCATTGATGTTTCTATCTCTCTCTTTCTCTCCCTTCCTCTCTGAAATCAATAAAATCATATTGATTTGAGTTGTAAGAAGAGTGGCATTGTGGTAAAAAATTGTAAATTTTAACTATGGGTTAAGAATGATAAATAAAAAAAGATTTAGCCTGATGTGTTGAAAGTTCATTATGAAATCTCCAATCATTTACTAGTAATAAATGTGAAATGTTCCATCCAAGTCTTAGCTATCACCATTGGGAATGGAATGAAGTGTGCATGCCCATGCTTGGGAATCAAGCAACAGGACAGAAGGGGAGTTTACTTATAACCTCTTAGATCAGAAGGTAATGAGACATCCTAAAAGCTTCTAAAGAAAAAACCAACGAACAGGTCATATATAGTGTACTAAGTGTCAGAACAGAATCAAATTTCTCCAGAGCTACAATGGGAGAAAACCTTCAGAATTACGAGGAAAAATGATTACCAATTGTCAAAATGTTTCTTTATTATTCATTTGAATTTTTAAAAGATAACATTCCCATTATGCTGAACACCTGACACTAATACAAAATCATATTGAATATAAACTGTAATTGAAAAAAAATTTTAAAGTTTAAAGCTGCTACAGATAATTAAAGGAAAAGATAACATTGGTTTATGGCTTTATGATTATAAGTATTCTTGACTCCTCTCCAGTCTAAAAAGTAATCTCTTAGGAACACTGTTTCTTCCTTTTTTTTAATGTTATAATCATAGCAAAGTATACATACTTTAATGCCTCACTGCTTAGAAAGTTGAGGTCTTTCTAGACTAGCCCTGTCCCTCTCATAGCTTCTCCCCAAGAAGAATTTATTCTTCTTTGCAGAACTCCAGTGTCACTTACTTTGTATTATGATTTGTCTCCTCATTAGCTTGTGAGCATCAGAAGCTCAGTTTAATCATCTTACAACACCCACTTGCCCGCACAGGACCTTGAACATGGTAGGTGCTCAGTAGCTATGTGTTGAATGTCGCTACACCTTGAGTAATCTTACATCTTTGACAATCTTTCTAAAAACTTTTCCATTATTTCAGATTGCCTCCCCAACACCACTCCTAATTCAAAGCCAAAGGAGGAAAAGTTGTTTCAAAACCATGATTTTCTATAATTTGTTGCACAGGAAAAAAAAATTTATGTTGAAATCATGAGGTCCAATTACACTTCAATCCCAAAAATATTCCCTTTTTTCATTTAAGTATCAATCATTAAGAGAAATAACCATTTATTACACTGAATTCATTATTCATTGCTCATAAATATTTGAGTTGAATCACTCCAGATGAGATTTGGTAGTAAAATATGAAATTTGAAGTTTTGCTTCCTACTGGAATAGTTGAATTCAGAACTTTTGAAAGCACCAAGTATAGTACTTCTCGCCTGCCCCGCCTCCACCCAAATTGTACAATAAATGAATTCAGTTTTTCCCTTACACTGACAAATATCCATTCCTTAGAAATGGAAATCAATATCCATTTAGCTCCTCTAAAAACCAGTAGTTGCTGCCTCCTATTTCTTTCTTTCCTTCCCCCGACTCCCCCAAATACAAGCAAAAGTTTATTTAGAAAGTCACAGAGATAGAAACGAGCTTTGGAAGAAGTGAGCCAGCTGGGCTGTGTGGGCTCAGGAAACAAGTTACAGAGACAAAAGAAGGGCCTTGGAGCTTAGGAAAAAGAAAGGCAAAGAAAATACACCTGGGGGAAAGAGATGTAAAAGGTGCTGGCCTGCCAGAAAGAGAGAGAGAGAGAAAGAGAGAGAGAGAGAGAGAGAGAGAGAGGAAAGAATGAAGTAGGAAGAGGCACTGGCGCTCTCAAGAGAGAACGAGCCTACTCCTATTTATTTTTATAGAAGCATAATATTATAAAATTATTAGTATATTGACTGCTGACTGGCAGGAGTATAAATCAGTTCAATTTAAATATGTAGCAAAACCTTAATTACATTTGACCCAAAAATCCTACTTCTAGGATTTTATTTAATGAAAACTATCATGAATGAATTTAAAAAATTGCATATGTACAGGTTTTAAAAAATCATAGCAATAGTTATAATAGCCAAAAATGTAGAAACAACCCATAAGCCAGTACTGAATTTGCTTAAATAGTGTTATAACTATGCAATGAAATGCTATGTAGCCATTAAAAATTCTCTTGTCAGGAAAAAAAAAAAGGAAAATGTTTCGTATAAATAGGTGAAAAACTCAATTACAAAAGAATGGAAGAGGAAGTGTTAGAGATGGTCTATGCTTCCTGGGTTTTTGTCTTGCTTATAGGAATGAATTCAAACAAGAGACAGTATTAAGTAGCAGCAAAGCATGCAAGAGTTTAGTTGCAAGAAAAGAAAATACACTCAGATATAGTTTGAGTGAGCAAGTAGCCTAGCTGGTGGAAGGTGAACCAAGTGCCCTGCTTGTTTTGGCATTTGAAATTTTATTCCCTGGAGTTGGGTGGTGCAAAAATACCTTCTCAGGTTTCAAGGCTGCCCCACCCGGATGTTAAGCTATGTTAGACCACATCCTGCAGGAGGTTTCAAGTCTCCCCTTTCTTCACTCGAGTCTGCTAACTTTTGGTTAACTCATATTTGTCATGTCTCCCACATCTTCCCCTTGAACTTAGACATCAATCTGACTCATGTCTGTCCAGCTCTCTACTCTAACAGAAGGAAGGACCTGGAAGTCTATATACCAAAACGTTTCAGTGGTCCTTTCCTGAGTAATAAATAGTGCAGGTGATTTTTTTTTTTTTTTATTGCTTAAAGTATTACAAAGGGTATTACATATGTATCCATTTTATCCCCCCGCCCTAGACAGTCCCCTAGCCTCCCCTATCCCCCAGTGTCTTATGTCCATTGGTTATGCTTGTATGCATGCATACAAGTCCTTTAGTTGATCTCTTACCCCCCTACCTCCTGCCCCCCAACCCTCCCCGGCCTTCCCGCTGCAGTTTGACAATCTGTTTGAGGCAGCTCTGCCTCTGTATCTATTATTGTTCAAAAGTTTATAATGGTCTCTATTGTCCATGAATGAGTGAGATCATGTGGTATTTTTCCTTTATTGACTGGCTTATTTCACTTAGCATAATGCTCTCCAGTTCCATCCATGACGTTGCAAATGGTAAGAGTTCCTTCCTTTTTACAGCAGCATAGTATTCCATCGTGTAGATGTACCACAGTTTTCTAATCCATTCATCTACTGATGGGCACTTAGGCTGTTTCCAGATCTTAGCTATGGTGAATTGTGCTGCTATGAACATAGGGGTGCATATATCCTTTCTGATTGGTGTTTCTGGTTTCTTGGGATATATTCCTAGAAGTGGGATCACAGGGTCAAATGGGAGTTCCATTTTCAGTTTTTTAAGGAAACTCCATACTGTCTTCCATAGTGGCTGCACCAGTCTGCATTCCCACCAGCAGTAGTGCAGGTGATTTTTATTTTTTATGTCTTTTTCTGCTTTTCCAGGATTGGAGACAATAACAAGTTTTTCTTTTATTAAATTAGGCAACAGATTTTAATAAAAAGTCAAAGCAACCCAGAGTCAATCCTAATATAAACTATGGACTTTAGGTGATCATGATGTGTCAATGTAGGTTCATCATTTGTAACAAATGCATCCCTCTGGTGGGGATGTTGATAACAAGGGAAGCTGTGCATGTGGGAGTAGGGAGTGTAAAGGAAATCTCTGTACTTTCTGTTCAATTTGCCATGAACCTAAAACTGTTCAAAAAAACAAACTCTATTAAAATAAACATAGACAGACAGACAGACAGATAGATAGATAGATAGATAAGAAAGAAAGGAGGGAGATGGAATTCAAAGCATTAATTAGTACTGGTGTTGGGCAAAGTAATAGGTTCAGTAACTAATCTCTAGATTTTGTTAATCATCTTTATCCTGCTTCTTTCTTCTTACTCTTGAATTCATTCTCTAAATCTTCATTATAATATTGGAACTATGCCTAATTATAAGTAGTTCACATTTATATAGCTCATTAATTTATAAAACACTTTACTATGTAAGAGAAATACAATTGTCTCAAATTTGAGGGGAAAAAAAGTGGTTTAGAGTAGAAATTTTTTAAATCTTTTTTGTTGTTGAGAGTATTACCCTCATCCATCTGGATCCCACCCCACCTCTCAGGCTTTCACCACCCTATTGTCTGTGTCCATGAGTAATGCATATATGTATCTAAGTTCTTTGGTTAATCTCTTCCTGCCCCACCTCCCCCTTTCCCCTAAGATTCATATCAGTCTATTCCATGTTTCCCGTGCCTCAAGTTCCATTTTATTCATCAGCTTATTTTGTGCATTAGATTTCTTGTATCTTTATTTTGACCTTTATATTCAATTGTTGATAGATGCTTTTGTTGTTCATATTTTTTTCTTTTTGTTAGTCCTCACCTGAGGGTATTTTTATTCCACTGATTTTTAGAGAGTGGAGGGAGGGGAAGAGACAGAGAAAGAGAGAAACATCCATGTGAGAGAAACACATCACTTGGTTGCCTTATGCACATGCCTTGTTCATATTTTTAAACAGGGCTTATTTTTTCTTTTTTTTCTTCTTCTTAATGAAGACCCTTCAACATTTCATATAATAATAGCTTGGTGGTGATAAACTCCTTTAGCTTTTTCTGGGAGGCTCTTTATCTGATCTTTAATTTTAAATGATTGCTTTGCTGGGTAATCTTGGTTGTAGGTCCTTGCTTTTCATCACTTTGAATATTTCTTGCCACTCCCTTCTGGCCTGCAAAGTTGCTGTAGAGGAATCAGCTGACAGTTGTATGGGCATTCCCTTGTAGGTAACGAACTGGTTTTAAGATTCTTTCTTAGTCTTTAACCTTTGACATTTTAGTTATGATGTGTCTTGGTGTGGACTTCTTTGGGTTCATCTTGTTTGGGACTCTCTGTGCTTCCTGGACTTGTATATCTATTTCTATCACCAGGTAGAGGAAGTTTTCTGTCATTATTTCTTCAAATAGGTTTTCAATTTCTTGCTCCTTCTGGCACTCCCATGATGCGAATGTTGGTACATTTGAAGTTGTCCCAAAGGCTTCCTAAACTATCTTCATAATTTTGGATTTTTTTTCTTTTTGATATTCTGATTGGGTGTGTTTTGCTTCCTCATATTCCAAATAAATCACTGATCTGATTCTAGTATCCTCTACTCTACTGTTTATTCTCTGTAAATTATTCTTCATTGCAGTTAGTGTATCCTTCATTTCTAACTGGTCCTTTTTCATGTCTTTAATGGTTTCACTAAGTTCCATGAAATCCTCGCTAACTTCCTTGACATCTCACTAAGTTTCTTGAAGCTTTAATTAAGTTCCTTGAGCATCCTTATAACCATTGTTTTGAACTCTGCATCTATTAGTTTGCTTGCTTTCATTTTATTTTGTTCTTTTTCTGGAGATTTCTTCTGTTCTTTAATTTGTGATATGTTTATTTGTCTCTGCATTTGGGCTGCTTCCCTGTGCTTGTTTCTATTTATTAGGTAGAGCTGCTATGTCTCCCAGAATTGGTAGAGTGGTCTTTTGTTGTAGGTGTCTTGTAGGGCCTAATGGCTCAGCATTCCCATTCACTTAAGCTGGGTACTCTAGGTGTATCCCTGTGTGGGTTTTTTGCACTATCCTGTTGTAGTGGAGCCTTGATTGCTGTTGGCCTCACTGGGCGGAATTGATTCCCAGGCCAATTGGCTGTGAGGACCAGCTGTGACTACAGTGAAAGAGCTGCTGAGCAGAAGCTGACCCTATGGAGCAGGGGCTTTGGTGTTCACCAAATCTGCCCCTTGAGTGTGTCACTTGTGGATATGGTAGAGTTGTAATCTGGTGTGGTTTGAAGCTGTCCACTGGGTGCTCTGGGGCCTCCTGTGAGGGATAAAGTCAGCCATTGCCTGTGCCCTGCCTAGAGCCACATGGCATGAGCTACAGAACAATCTGAAGATAGATGCTACTTGTGTGGGGCTTGGAAGTGCCCAGGAGAGGCCAAGCTCTAAACCTTAGCAAGCTGCTGCTAGTGCTAGTCCTGGGACCACTTATTGAGAAATATGGGACACACTGAGTTCAGCTGCTGCTTGTTTGAGAGATATTAGGAAAATCTGAAGCCTGAGCCAGAACAGGCCATTCATATGGAAAAGCTATAGCAAATAGCTTTGGTGGGGCTGGAAATTGGGTGGGGCAGGATCTCTGGGAATCACCAGGGTGGGGTGAACAATGTGGGCCAGGTTGATGGAGACTCAGATATAGTGCCTGTCAGTCGGCTCTGTGTGGGGGAAGGTCCCAGAACTTTTGTCTGGGAGAAAGCTGCCCAGAGTTCTTGCCCAGATGCCAGACAATTTAGTTCCTTTCAGGCTGTTGCCCTAGAGCTGGAGCTCAGAAGGAGTGAGTTCAAGTAAGTTCATGTGTGGGCCCTTTAAGAGGAACTTCCTGGGACTCCAGAAGGCTCCGTGCCACTCAGCCACAATCCCCACTGCTTTTTTCAGCCCAAAGTTATCAGGACTTTTCTTCCCAGCACTAAAACCCTGGGATGGGGGTCTAGTGTGGGACTGGGAGCCCTTGCTTCTTATGGGAGGCCTACTCAGTCAAGATATCCCTCATGATAAAATAACACGCCACACATGGGTATTGGGCAAGCCCGTTCCATGCCTTCTCCCCTCCCACCAATCTCAATGTGGTTTCTTCTGTAAGTCTCTAGTTGCAGGGCTTATATTCAGCTGGATTTCAGGCAGTTTTCAATGTTGGTTATTCTACATTTTAGTTGTAATTTTGATGTGCTTGTGAGTACCTATATTTACCTACACTGCCATCTTGGTTCCTTCTAGAAGTTTCTTTTGTTTTAATAATTAAATCACCTTCTGGGAAGGATCTAGCATTTCTGAGAAAATGTTTTGAGCAATTTTTTGGTAGACTTAGATGAGACTAAGAGCCTCTTTAGGCCATGACTCCTTGGAGAAATGACTATCTCATATTTGAGGCAGGAAATATATAAAATGATTCTGAAATATCTTGTCTTAGAAAGAAACAAAATTATGAAAGTGGTCACATTGAAAGGATTCAGTGAGAAGGCTAAAAGGATAATTCCAATGTAACCCTGATATTTGGGGGATAGGGAGCCTAGCAATCTGAATCTGTGCCAGCAAGCCCAGTGTATATTCTTGAGACCCTATAATTAAGTCACTGCCTTTTTCCCAGAAACTGGTCTTGTAAGACCTATTACCTACATACAGAGGCCATAAACTACGAACAAGTGCACAGCCCCAGAGGGGTGGGGGATTATTAGTGCTGGTGCCAGGCCAGACCATTAGATATGGATTCAAGACCCCCAACACCTGGGGCCTTTTTTGCAAAGCCTGTGAAAGGACCGGAAGCATAATCCATATTTGAGGGACAAAGACACCAGAAAGATATAAAGGAGAAGCTCCCTGCATATTACTTTGCTCAGATTTGGGAAGTTATTCCACTGAGTCCGCTGGTGTGATAAACTGTATAACTCCATTTCTCTAAAGTGTTGCTTAGTTTTTCTCTGGTCTTCTGCAACATCAGTAACCAACTTGAAGGGACTGTCATTGACCAAAGTGATAATGTGGACACCAAGAACAATGATAACCATAGTGAATTAAACATATCACATGTGTGAAAATTCAAGTATCCATATATAGTCAACATAAAACTACATTGATTGTCACTGAAGGATGCCAGAGAACCAACTTATTTGCCCACTAACAAAAAGAACTGTACCTCAGGAAAATCATGTGGGAAAATTCTTGCTTACAAAAGAATTCTAGATTATAAATATAAAAGAATTGATAAAATTGCAACATCACCACACATCCCTTAGTAAAATAATAAAATTTAAGAAATGCCTGATTGGCATGGCTCAGTGGTTGAGCGTTGACCTATGAACCAGGAGGTCATGGTTCAAAACCTGGTCAAGGCACATGCCTGGGTTTCATGCTCAATCCCCAGTGTGGGGCACGTAGGAGGCAGCTGATCAATGATTCTCTCTCATCTTTGGTGTTTTTATCTCTTACTCCCTCTCCTTTCCTTTGTGAAATAAATAAAAACATTTTTTAAAAAAAAAAAAAAGGAAAGAAGAAAAATGATCAGCAATGGCTGCTAAAACCATTAGGTGAAAAGTTGGCGGGAAACTTTATAATGAATGGATGAGGCCAATGGTACAGAAACCAAAGATCAATCTTACCATCAAAAAAAGAGCATTAGCCGAAACCGGTTTGGCTCAGTGGATAGAGCGTCGGCCTGCGGACTGAAGGGTCCCAGGTTTGATTCCGGTCAAGGGCATGTACCTTGGTTGCGGGCATATCCCCAGTGGGAGATGTGCAGAAGGCAGCTGATCGATGTTTCTCTCTCGTCAATGTTTCTAACTCTCTATCCCTCTCTTCCTCTCTGTAAAATATATTTTAAAAAATAAATAAATAAATAAAAACTTTTAAAAAAAGAGCATTAGTTATTATAAGCCTCTTGATGCTCAAAGTCCCTTTCCTTTGTCTTGTTGCTTAGAGACATATACAACACCACCAATAAAGTATTTTTGGGGGAGCGGGTGGGGGGAGGGTGGTGGGAATCAGACTTGAATCTGATTAAGCCTCTAGATCTCACTACCAGTTTATAGAAAATTCAGAAAAGTGAAGAACACGGAGACGGGGAGAGAACATGGAAATGCAATTGGCAAAATCCAGAAAATGGGAAATTCTATACAAATACAAATAAACTGGGTGTTCCAACATCAACAACAAAATGAGGGAAAGAGAGAGGGAAAGAGAGAAAGAGGGCGAGAGAGAAACTATAGGTTAAAGCAGACTTAAGAAATATATCAAACAATGGTAATGGGAAGACCTTGTTTCTATCCTATAGAACAAAACAATTGTAAAAAACAAAAATTTATGAGATGATTGAGGAAGTTTGGACACTGACTAGATATTATATGAGTTAATAATATTAAGGAAGAATACTTTGAGCAAGAAGATGTGTTAGAAGTTCATCTTAAGGGATATCTTAGAAGGGATATGAAGTTTCTATAAGGGATGAAAATTTTTCTTTATTCTCATAAATTTTCCATCTGGTTTGCAAAATGAACTGACAGACAGATTAAAAGGAGAAAAGGCATATAAATTCATTTGATGTTTAAAAGTTTTAAGTAGCATGAGGAGACTTCATAGAGAGAGGAAACCCCCCTCCCCCGCACCCACCCTCCCCTCACCGTTGGCAAAAAAAAAAAAAAGGCAAGGCTTGGAGGCATTTATACCATTCTGTCCAAAGTGGATACTCTAAAGAGAAGCAGCAAGACAAAGAAAAGGGACTTTGAGCTTCAAGAGGTGGCCTGTTAAGGGAAGGCAAATCTATGGGAAACTAGTGGTAGATTAGAGCTAGTTAGTAAGGTTTGCTTGTGCAGACTCTTTTCCAGTGGCATCTTGTCTTGGGTGATAAGGTTGTTATTCTCTTGCGTGTATGGGAAGTGGGGGACACCTTCAAAGGGGGAATTTATGGTATTTTCTGGAAGATAGGGGGATAGCAGCTCACCCTGTTTCTGCTTTTTCTCAATTGCCTTCAGTTCAAAATAATCCTTATGCCCCAGTGGCATATTTGGAGGTGGCATAGTCTGATCTACATATCTATAGGCGAAATCTGGAATTCACTTTAAAATAATCCAGTTTTGTAGGGGGAGTAGGTAGAAGTACACACAAGAAAGAGTGATTATGTGTTGAAGCAAGGTACTGGGCCATTATACTATTCTCTTTAAGTTGTATATATTTGAAACACAATAAAAATCTTTTGGCTTTTCTGCAATGTGAGGGTGCAACTAGAAGTTTGCAATTTGGAAGAGAGCCTCTCCCAAACCATGCCAGAGTAATGATTTGAGATTACATCCTTCAGATTGTGAGAAATACTTTTCTATTTTTTATAAATTAAAAAATGTCTAAGCCCTAGCTGGTTTGGCTTAGTGGATAGAGCATCAGCCTGCAGACTGAAGGGTCTTGGGTTTGATTATGGTCAAGGGCACATGCCTGGGTTGTGGGCTTGATCCCCAGTAGGGGGTGTGCAGGAGGCAGCTGATCATTGACGTTTCTATCTCTCTCTCACACTCTCCCTTCCTCTCTGAAATCAATAGAAAATATATATTTTTTAAATGTTTTAAAATAAAGAGCCTTTATAGGTATTAGATTTCCCCACATAGTCTTGCCTGAGTTGCTGAGTTGGTTAGAGCACTGTCCTTACAGCCACAGGTTGTGGGTTCAATCCCCAGTCAAGGCACATGTCAATGAATGTATAGATACGTGAAACAACAAATATCTCTCTCTAATAAATAAAAAAATAATAATTTTTAAAAATTTCCCCACATACTTTTGTGAAGACTAACTTGTACATTAGGGGCCTGATAACCTGTATTCAGATATTTTTTCTTGTAAGTCCTTGGGTTACGTCAGAGATTCGTTCCTAGGGCACGAGGTAATGTGATTTTCGTCGTAAGTTGGAACCCACCTACATAAGCACCTACGTCACTCACATGGAGCACATACACAGCAGTAATGAAGTCAAACAGTAAAAAAAAAATTTAAAAGAAAGACAATTCCTGACCTTTACTTGTGGTAAATAAATAATAAAAACATAAAGCACATATGTTACATACGTCGAAATGATGGAACTTTTTTTATATATATAAATAAATGGGAGATGGATGTAACCACGAAATGACGTACGTCGAGTCCGACATAACCTGAGGACTGTCTGTACTTACTCTACAAATGTTATCTAGCTACCTAGTCATGTTTTTAAAAAACATGCCTGTGAAAAAAATCTATGAACTGACTTGCTTTAGATTCCTTTGAGCAAGATGGAAGGAAACTTTGACAATGCTTACAATAAATTGTTGCCTTGACAATTATTTGAATAACCCTGAGAGATTAGTAGTATAAGTATTAGTATTTTTCAGATAAGGAAACTTAGATTCAGAAAAGTTGACTTTCCCAAGGACAGAGAACTCTACTTGAATAATTAAAAGAATGACTAACAGAATCCAGGTAATGTAATGGGTAGTAGAATGCTAGCTCTTTTGCACCAATTGCTTTTCTATTACCCCCACTTCCTTGAAAGGTGGATGGAGATGTCCATGATTTCAAGCCCATGGAAAACCAGTTCTGTATGCTGTTGTGTGTGAGCCATTTTCTTTGTTACCTTGATTATATTCATTTGACTTGAGCTGTACACAGTGAAAGAACAAGCTTCCTCCTACTCTTTGTAGATAATTCTGATATATGAGTATTGTATTGTAATATCACACTACTTTATTATGGGCAAGATCACTTCATGTATGAGAGCCTACTAGTATTTATTTTAAGGCCACTTAATGCTATTCATTTAGGTGAAAATAAATCTCTCAGATTGGATGTAAAAGGAATATGAAGTTCTGACTTGTAAAATATGAC
This sequence comes from Myotis daubentonii, assembly GCF_963259705.1. Taxonomy (NCBI): domain Eukaryota; kingdom Metazoa; phylum Chordata; class Mammalia; order Chiroptera; family Vespertilionidae; genus Myotis; species Myotis daubentonii. Next base: position 30,807,683 of record NC_081849.1, on the reverse strand, counting down.
ATCGCTTCTTTGTCAGCCAGATCACTGGTATTCCATGCACTCTGCTTGTTTCCATCCTGTAAGTCATTTTATAAATTTTAGTCTTTTTTAACTCTATCTCAGGGGATTTTTTTCCATTCTTGCTACAGAGAGTGTGGGAACCCTAATCAGAGTACGCCGGATGATCAAGGCCAAGTTGCCATATGCAGGTGTAAAAGCAAGGACACAGTAATCTTACTGTACAGGAGTACCTTTCTATAACCCAAATATTGATGTCACTAGTTGGCAAGAAGCCTCTTTTGTCTAAGTCAGTGGTTCTCAACCTTCTGGCCCTTTAAATACGGTTCCTCATGTTGTGACCCAACCATAAAATTATTTTTGTTGCTACTTCATAACTGTAATGTTGCTACTGTTATAAATCATAATGTAAATATCTGATATGCAGGATGGTCTTAGGTGACCCCTGTGAAAGGATTGTTCAACCGCCAAAGGGGTCGTGACCCACAGGTTGAGAACCGCTGGTCTAAGTTGACATAAAGAAGTGTTACTTACCAGCTGGTAGAGGGCTGCTGTGTGTACAATGGCTCCTATGTTTGCTGCAGCTACTCTGTGAGGCAACTTTGTACAGCTGCCTTTGTAAGCTACTTTGAAGAATTGCTTTGTCTGATGGCTCCCTATTAGCAATAAAGTTTCTCTTACATGCCTACCAGTATGACTTCTCATATCTTCTCTGTCTAATACCTAGCATCCATAGGAATATAGCCCCTAGTAGAGAAGAACCTGTAACCCCACAGAGAGTTACAGAGAGCCAGGGGGGAGTGCAGTTGGGGGCAACCAGGCAGGCAGGCAGGTGAGTGATTAGGAGCCAGCAGTCCAGGATTGTGAAAGGGCTGTCCTACTGCCAGTTTAGGCCCAAACCCCTAAGGCAGCGGTTCTCAACCTGTGGGTCGCGAACTCTTTGGCAGTCAAACGACCCTTTCACAGGGGTTTCCTAAGACCATCCTGCATATCAGATATTTACATTATGATTCATAACAGTAGCAACATTACAGTTATGAAGTAGCAACGAAAATAATTTTATGGTTGGGTCACAACATGAGGAACTATATTTAAAGGGCCAGAAGGTTGAGAACCACTGCACTGCCCTAAGGGGTCTCGGATTGGAGTAGGTGCAAGCTGGGCCAAGGGGACACCCCCCCCCCCGCCCCCCGCAAAAATTTTGTGCACCAGGCCTGTAGTATTAGAATAAAAGTACAATAAAAAAACAAACCTTGTTCAATTTACAATAGATGAGGCCAAGAAAGGGAAAGCTTCAGCAAAAAATTTAAAAGTCACTTCTCCACAATCAAGGCAAACAGATTCGCTTCCAAATTTTAGTGCAATAATTCTGACAAGAGACTGTTGAGTTTGAAGCTGAAGTAATGGGAGAATTAGTACTTGGAAGAACTTCAAACTGAGTTAATCAGTGGTTGAAAAGATTAAGCAGTGGAGAAGATGAGAGAGGGAGAAGAGTAAGTTAAGAGCTCTAAATCCTCATTTATCATTACTGAAGTCACTAAGTAACATCTAAAATGGATAAATGATCAAACCATGATATTATAAAAATACTACTAATAGCCAACCTATATTAAATATTAATGTGCCAAGTATACTTCTAAGTTCTTGACATGTAATAATTCATTTACTCTTGTCAACTATCCTATGAGGTAGATATTATTATATGTCTTTAAGCATGCTATTTAAATCAATAAACGTAACTACTAACACAAAGAGCAATTAGTTAAAAAGTCATTTCCTCTGGAAATGGGACTAAAAGGTAGAGAAGAGTAGGGAAGGGTTCCATTGTTTTTCATTCAAACTTTTCTGTAGTATTTGATTTTTAAAAAATATATTTTTATTGATTTCAGAGAGGAAGGGAGAGGGAGCGAGAGATAGAAACATTAATGATGAGAAAGAATCATTGATTAGCTGCCTCCCTCATGCTCCCTACTGGGGACTGAGCCAGCAACTCGGTTCATAGGTCGACACTCAATCACTGAGCCACACCGGCTGGACTATACTATTTGATTTTTTAAAAATTACTTCATATATATCTATATCTATCTATCTATCTATCTATCTATCTATCTATCTATCTATCTATCTCTATCTATCTATCTATCTATCTATCTATCTATACACACACACATATATATATATATATATCCTATCTAATAATAGACGAACATGGTAATTGACCATACCTTCACTATGCCTCCAATTGGCTAATCAGCACCATATGCAAATTAACACCAACAAAGATGGCGGCCAATTTGCATACTGCAGGCAGGGCAGGACAGCGCCATCCCACCTGCCCTGCCACCATCTGGGCCTGCTATCTGTGACCCGGGGCGGCGGGCATCCCGCGTGCAACCCGACCTGGGGCGGCCAGGAGGGGCAGCAGCGATCCGCCGGCCCGCCCGGGCGTCCAGTGTGCAACCCGACCTGGGGAGGCCGGGCGGGGCAGTGTGGGTCCTCTGTCACCCCAGCTTCCTCATCACAGCTCCCTTGGGGGCCTAAGCCTTTGGTCGGACATTCCCCAAGGGCTCCCTGGCTGCCAGAAGGATGTCTGACTGCAAGCTTAGGCCTGATCCCCCAGGGAGAGGGCCTAAGTCGAGAGGTGGACATCCCCCAAGGGGTCCTGGACTGCAAATGGGCGCAGGCCGGGCTGAGGGACCACCCGCTCTGAGTTGCACACATTTTTGTGCACCGGGCCTCTAATATATATATATATAAATATTGTAGCCCTGGCTGAGTACCTCAGTTGGTTAGAGCATCTTCCCAATATGCCAAGGTTGTGGTTTGATCCCTGGTCAGGGCACATACAAGAATCAACCAATGAATGCATAAATGAGTGGAACAAGAAATTGATGTTTCTCTCTCTCTCTCAAATTAATTTAAAAAATTGTTTTGGCTCTCTGCTCCCCCTGTTCATCAAATAGCTGTGTCTTCCTGCACAGTACCACCTGCCACCCTGAGACACAATGGTGAAGGTCAGAGTGAACAGATTTGACCATATTGGGCACGTTGTCACCAGAGCTGCTTTTAACTCTGGCAAAGTGGATATTGTTGCTATCAATGATCCCTTCATTGACCTCATCTACATGGTCTACAACAGTCAAGACTGAGAACAGGAAGCTTGTCTCACTGGAAAGTCCATCTTTATCTTCCAGGAGCAAGATCCCTCCAACATCAAATGGGGTGATGCTAGTGCTGAGTATGTTATGGAGTCCACTGGCATTTTTATTACCATGGAGATGACGGGGGCTCACTTGAAGAGTGGAGTCAAGAGGGTCATCATGTCTGCTCTTTCTCAAAACTATAGGTGAAATCCTTCCTCTTTCTAGGAGAATACTCTTCCTAGTTCTTTGTGTCTCCAGGTGTTATTTGGCTTATGGCAGCCTAACTGCAATCCACTACCTTCACATGGCATTCTCCCTGTCTCTTCACATCATCTTTCCTGTATGTATATGTATGTTTCTGTTTCCACATATCCCTCTTTTTAAAAATATTTTTTTTTATTGATCCCACTACTAGGGATTGAACCTGCAACCCAGGCATATTCCCTGCCCAGAAATCCAACCATGACCTCCTGGTACATGGGTTGACGCTCAACCACTGAACCACACTGGCCGGGCCCAAATTTCCCTCTTTATAAGGACACCAGTCATATTAGATTAAGATGCACACTATTTCTAAATAAGGTCACATTTGAGGTACTGGGGACTAGGGCTTCAACATATTTTAAGAGGGGGTTGTAATTCAACCCATAAAAAATTAGTATGTCATATGTAGAAACACACAGAGAACACTACCATACATATACTAAGAGTACCAATTAATAATGCAGATTTTTTCAATATATGGAGTTACACATATGTTGATATATATGTGATTTGATATGTATGCTATTTTGTTGTATTGATAGCAAGCTTCAAAACTTCATGTCAAATTTGCTGAAGGTGTTAACATCATAGATATTTTTATGCTTAAAAATGTCAAATGTCGTGCCAAAAAAAGAGCATTTGCAGGAAGTTTTAATTCACTACTTTATTTTGAAGAAAAAGTTATCATATACTTCAGGAAGCTTATGTGAACATGCTCCATCTCAAGATACTTGTGAATACTGGTTTAAATGCTATAAAAGTGATGATTTTGATGTGAAAGACAACATCCAGGTCAACCGAAAAAGTTTGAGGACCAACAATTACAAGCATTACTGGATGAAGTACCGTGTCATATTCAAAAATAACTTGCAGAAAGATTAAACGTTGCTCAGCAAGCAATTTCTGATTGTTTACAAGCAATGGGAAAGATTTTAAAGGAAGGAAAATGGGTGCCACATCAACTGAATGAAAGACAAATGGAAAACTGAAAAGTCATCAGTAAAATGTTGCTTTAACAGCACAAAAGAAAGTCTTTTTTGCATCAAATTGTGACTGGCGATGAAAAGTGGATTCATTTTGAGAATCCCAAATGCACAAAATCATGGGTTGATCCAGGTTAACTATCAACATTGACTACAAGGACAAATCTCTTTGGAAAGAAGACAATGCTCTGCATTTGGTGGGATCAGGAAGGTGTGGTGTATTATGAGCTTCTAAAACTAGGTGAAACTGTTAATACTGATCACTACCAACAGCAAATAATCAATTTGAACCACACTTTGATCATGAAACGACCAGAATGGGCCAGAAGACACGGCAAAGTAATTTTGCTTCATGATGAAGCACCACCACGCACTTCAAAACCAGTTAAAGACACGTTAAAAGATCTTGTCTGAGAAGTATTAACCCACCTGCTGTATTCACCAGACCTTGCTCCTTCAGATTATGTTCCAATCCATGGCACACGCACTTTCTGAGCAGCACTTCAAAACATACAAAGTGGAAAATTGGATCTCTGAATGGTTTGCCTCAAAACAGGAAAAATTCTATTGAGACGATAGCCACAAATTACCTGACAGATGGGGGAAATGTATAGCTAGCAACGGACATTACTGTGAATAAAGCACTTTTGATGTTTCTCTTGAAATTATCGTGTGTGTTTTTTAACCAGTACACCTAGTAAACAAACTCAGGGAAGCAGTCCAAATGCAAAGACAAAGAAACATGTCACAAATGAAAGAACAGAACAAATCTCCATAAAAATCAACTAAATGAAATGGAAGCAAGCAAACTAATAGATACAGAGTTCAAAACAATGATTATAAGGATGGTCAAGGAACTTTTTAAAAAATATATTTTTATTGATCTTAGAGAGGAAAGGAGAGGGAGAGAGATAAAAACATCAAAGATGATAGAGAACCACTGATTGGCTATCTCCTGCATGCCCCAGACTGGGGATTGAGCCCTCAATTCAGGCATGTGTCCCAACTGGAAATCAAACCATGACCTCCTGACCTCCTGGTTCATAGATCTATGCTCAACTGCTGAACCACACTGGCCACACTCAGAAACTTAACAAGAGCTTCAAGGAACTGTGTGAAAATGTCAGGAACTTACTAAGAAGTTCAGGGAACTAAGTGAGACCATCAAAGACATGAAAAAGGGCAAGTCAGAAATGAAGGATAGCCCAGCTGTTGTGGCTCAGTGGTTGGTTGAGTGTTGACCTTTATAAACCAGGAGGTCACAGTTTGATTCCAAGACACATCATACTTAAAATGCCAAAGGTTAAAGACAAAGAAAGAATCTTAAAAGCAGCAAGAGAAAACAGTTACCTACAAGGAAACACCCATATGACTGTCAGCTGATTTCTCAACAGAAACTTTGCAGACCAGAAGGGAGTGGCAAGAAATATTCAAAGTGATGAAGCTGATTTCTCAACAGAAACTTTGCAGATCAGAAGGGAGTGACAAGAAATATTCAAAGTGATGAAAAACAAAGACCTACAACCAAGATTAGTCTATCCAGCAAAGCTATCATTTAGAATTAAAGGTCAGACAAGAAAGAGCTAAAGGAGCTCATCACCACCAAGCCAGTATATAAAATGTTGAAGGGTCTTCTTTCAGAAAAATAGGAAGGAAAAAAAAAACCATGATAAAAATATGAACAATAAAGTGGCAATAAATGCATATCTATCAATAATAGAATCTAAAACTCAAAATAAATGAATAAGAAAACTAATGAACAAAATAAATGGATGAGCCCAGCTGTCATGGCTCAGGGGTTGAAATTAATAAAAATATTTTAAAAAATAAACTGATGAATAAAATAGAACCAAAGGCATGGGAATGTGGAACAGAAGGACAAATCTCAGAGGGAAGGGGGAGAAGGGTGGGAAGAGATTAACCAAAGAATTTATAGGTATAGATTAACCAAAGAATTTATATGCACAGACACAAACAATAGGGTGGTGAAGGCCTTGGGTGGGTGGGATCTTGGTGGACGAGGGCAATGGGGGGAAAAAGGAGAGAACATCATACTCTCAACAATAAAGATGAATAATAATAACAATAATAACAAAAACAAAGAAAACATGGGGAAAAACTCTTTGACATTGGCTTTTGGAATAATTTCTGGATGTAACAGAAAAAGCATAGGTAGCAAAAGTGAAAATAGGAGAGTGGGATTGCACCAAACTAGAAAGATTCTGCTCACCAAGGAAACAATCGACGCAAGGAGAAGGTAACCTACAGACTGGGAGAAAAATATTTGCAAACCATGTATCTGGTAAAGGATTAACAACCAACATTTATAAGGGATCCCTACAATTCAATAGAAAAAAACCCCACTCAAGTAACTTGATTAAAAAACAGACCCAGGAAATGAACAGAAATTTTTCCAAAGAAGACATACAAATGTCTAACATACAAATATGAGAAGGTGCTCAACATTACTAATCGTCAGGGAAAAGCAAATCAAAACCACAGTGAGGAAGCCAAGATGGAGGCATAGGTAAACACCGGAGGTTGCTGCCTCACACAACTACTTCAAAAATACAACTAAAAGACGGAACGGACATCATCCAGAACCACAGGAAGGCTGGATGAGTGGAAATTCTACAACTAGAAGGAAAGAGAAAAGCATACCGAGACTCAGAGGAGGTGCAGTGTGGAAGTGAAATACTAAGGTGTGGAGGTGCATGTGGACCGGGCTGGCGACTGAGGGCGCAGTTGTCTTTTTCAATCGGGAGGGAGTCTCAGGCTCTGAGCTCCAGTTCCGGGTGAGTCTCTGGGGACCCAGACTCAAACAAGAGAAGTGGGACTGTCTGGCATCGGTCGGAACTCGAGGACAGCTTTCTCTCCGAGGTACTTGCAGCAATTGCTGGGACACTGAGAAGCAGAGCCTCTGAGGGCAGGACTGAGAGCAGCCATAACTGCTTGCTCTGCCCTCCCTGTTGATCCCCTGGGACCTGCCCCGCCCCACCCAAGCCTTGCATGCAGGCATTTGCTGGATAGCCTCAGTCAGAGGCTAGATTAGCACCTCCCTAGAGATCAGGACAGAAGTTCTCCCACTGCAGACACAGCTGATTCTCACAGACAATTGGCCTGGAGGTCAAATCCCCCCCAGTGTTACCTACAACAATCAAGGCTTAACGACAACAAGACTGTGCACAAAGACCACAAGGGGGTGCACCAAGAAAGCATAAAAAATGCGGAGACAAAGAAACAGGACACAAATGACAGAAATGGAGGAAAGCAAACTGCTGGATATAGAGTTCAAAACCACACTTTTAAGGTTTTTCAAGAACTGTCTAGAAGCCGCCAATAAATTTAGTAAGGCCCTCGAAAAGACTGGTGAGACTGCCGATAAATGTAGTGAGATCCTCAAGAAATCTAATGAGACCCTCGATGTTGTGATAAAGGACCAACTAGAAATTAAGCATACACTGACTGAAATAAAGAATATTATACAGGCTCCCAACAGCAGACCAGAGGATTGCAAGAATCAAGTCAAAGATTTGAAATCCGAAGAAGCAAAAAACACCCAACCAGAAAAGCAAAAAGAAAAAAGAATCCAAAAATACGAAGATAGTGTAAGGAACCTCTGGGACAACTTCAAGCGTACCAACATCCGAATTATGGGGTGCCAGAAGAAGAGAGAGAGCAAGATATTGAAAACCTATTTGAAGAAATAATGACAGAAAACTTCCCCTACCTGGTCAAAGAAATAGACTTACAAGTCCAGGAAGCGCAGAGAACCCCAAACAAAAGGAATCCAAAGAGGACCACACCAAGACACATCATAATTAAAATGCCAAGAGCAAAAGACAAAGAGAGAATCTTAAAAGCAGCAAGAGAAAGAAAGTCAGTTACATACAAGGGAGTACCCATACGACTGTCAGATGATTTCTCAAAGGAAACTATGTAGGCCAGAAGGGAGTGGCAAGAAATATTCAAAGTGATGAAAAGCAAGAACCTGCAACCAAGACTACTTTATCCAGCAAAGCTATCATTCAGAAGTGAAGGCCAGATAAAGAGCTTCAAAGATAAGAAAAAGCTAAAGGAGTTCATCACCACCAAACCAGTATTATATGAAATGCTGAAAGGTATCCTTTAAGAAGAGGAAGAAGAAGAAAAAGGTACAGATACAAATTATGAACAACAAATACACATCTATCAACAAGTGAATCTAAAAATCAAGGGAATACATAATCTGATGAACAGAATGAACTGGTGATTATAATAGAATCAGGGGCATAGAAAGGGAATGGACTGACTATTCTTGGGGGGGGAAGGGGTGTGGGAGATGCGGGAAGAGACTGCACAAAAATCGTGCACCTATGGATGAGGACAGTGGGTGGGGAGTAAGGGCGGAGGGTGGGGTGGGAACTGGGTGGAGGGGAGTTGTGGGAGGAAAAAAGAGGAACAAATGTAATAATCTGAACAATAAAGATTCAATTTTAAAAAAAACAACCACAGTGAGATATCACCTCACACCTGTTGGAATGGCTGTTATCAAAAACAAAACAAAACTGCCCAGCCAGCGAGCTCAGTGGTTGATCATTTACCTATGAATCATGAGGTTGCGGTTCAATTCCCCGTCAGGGCACAAGCCCAGGTTGTGGGCTCGATCCACAGTATGGGGTGTGAAGGAGGCAGCCAGTCAATGATTTTCTCTCAATCATTGATGTTTCTCTCTCTCTCTCTCTCTCTCTCTCTCTCTCTCTCTCTCTCTCTCTCCCCCTCACCCTTCCTCTCTGAAATCAATAAATGTTGTGGAGGATTGGTGAACAGGGAATCCTTGCACATTATTGGTAGGACTTGGTGCAGCCACTGTGGTGATTCCTAAAAAAAAGAAGAAGAAGGAGGAGGAGAAGAAGGAGGAGGAGAAGGAGGAGGAGGAGGAGGAGGAGGAGGAGGAGGAGGAGGAGGAGGAGGAGGAGGAGGAGGAGGAGGAGAGCTAATGGGAGACAGACACCGTTGCACCTTATAATGGCAGTAAGAGCACATGGTAGCATTTGCAAGTACATATAGCAGAATTTGTAGGGTGAGCCTGCACATTGAAAGTGGCAGCAAAGCTTGGGAGCCACCAACACTGGGGAGCAGAGACTTTCCACCATAAGAGTTCCTTCTAGTTAAGGAAAAGTTTTATTGCAAAAGAGTTCACAAAAGAGAAATCAGCTTCTTATTTGTGATCACAAGAAAGATTAAAGTATCTAGGGCACTTACTTTAAAAAGAATAATGAAAAGAGGAAAATACGATCATAGGTATCCTAATGGACATTTCTAAGTATTCCAGGCTCATGCACTTTCCAGAAACACCCTAAGTAGAGAGTATAATGACAAGTAATGAAATCTATTCACTGTGAAGTTTTTTTCACCCAACTCTATGAAGACTTTGAAAAACCATCAGGGATTCATTGGCCCTAGAACATAGTAAAATTTGTTTTAACTTATGTTCTGTTTGGAGTTCAGCTTCCCATATTTTTACTTAAAAATATAAACTTGCCCTGGATGGGTGGCTCAGTTGGTTGGAGCATCCTCCCATACACCAAAAAAGGGTTGCAGGCTTTATTCCTGGTCAGGGCATATACCTAGGTTGCAGTTTCAATCCCCTGTCGGTTGCCTATGGAAGGTAACTGATGTTTCTCTCTCACATCGATGTTTTTCTCTCTCTTCCTTCCTCTCTCTAAAAATTAATAAAAATAAAAACATATCCTCCAGTGAAGATATATATATATATATATATATATATATATATATATATATCCCCAAAGAAAAAGCCTATCTTTTATTATAAGAAGGATTAAAGGATTTGAAATATTCATCTGAAATAGTAATACAACATAAAATCCTACAATAACAATCATAAAAAAATATCTTGCTATTTGTGAAAACATGGATGGACCTAGAGGGCATTATCCTAACTAAAATAAGGCAGAGAAAGACAAATACCATATGATCTCACTTTTATGTGGAATCTAGTCTCCTCCCACCCAGAAAAAAAACCTAATGGAAACCAAGGCAATAGATTCAGAGAACAGATTGGAAGTTGCCAGAGATCGGATGGAGGAATGCAGGGTGGGCAAAATGAGAAAAAGGTATGAATTTCCAGTTATAAAATAAATAAGTCATGGGCACGTAATGTACAGCATGGGACTATAGTTAATATTGCATTGCATATTTGAAAAATGCTAAGAGAGTAGATCTTAAAAGTTGTCATCACAAGAAAAAAATGTGTAACTGTCTATGGTGGTGATGTTAACTAGACTTATTGTTTTCATTTTGAAATATATACAAACTAGAGGCCCGGTGCATGAATTCATGCATGGGTGGGGTCCCTCTGGGTGGTCTGCAGAGATCGGGCCAAAACCCTCAGTCCAACACTGCCTGCAGTTCACACTGTGCCTGCCGTGAACTTGTGCCACAGAAGCGCTTGCCAGCCAAGAGCCCTGTGTCTGGTGCCATTTCAAGGGGAATGGCCTGTAGGATTGGGCTGAAACTGGCTCTCCGACATCCCCTGAGGGGTCCTAGATTGCGAGAGGGTACAGGCCAGGCTGAGGGACTCCACCAGGGCGTGATAAGGCCAGGGAGGGACTGAGGGAGGGCTCCAAGGTATGTCCAGCCCATCTTACTCAGTCCTAATAGGCCAGACCCCAGCAGCAAGTTAACCTACCAGTCGAGGCATCTGAACCTTGGTGGTCAGTGCACTGTAGGGAGTGGCTATAGGGTTAATCCTCAGACTGACCTGTTGGCAAAGCCACAAACAAGTCCCAGCTCAAAGGGCACAGCCCTCTTAGCATAATTAAGCTCGACCTTATGACCCTTCCTAGATCCTATCTGGGAAGCTAATGGGCTGTGGGAGGTGCAGCAAGTGCTGCCAAAGCAAGTGAAACTCACAAGAACATTGTAACTATGGTGACCACTACCTTGCTTACCTTTAGTTATAAAATAAAGCCTCAGCTGGCCCTCTAGATCCCTCTCTGTGGCCTCAGCCAGGCACAGGAGATCCACCTAGACCCAGCTTATTCTCTTTGTCTTTTCTTTAATCCTTCGCCATCCCACCTCAGGCTCACCGACCCCTTGGCTGTGCTGGTCTGGCACAGTGCACGTCATAGTGCGTGGTTGAGCAGCCTTAGCATATCATTAGCATATTACGCTTTGATTGGTTGTTCAGTTGTTCTGCTGTTCAGCCTATTTGCATATTACCCTTTTATTATATAGGATATCAAATAAAAAATGGATTAAAAAAGAAATGTCGCCAAAACTGGTTTGGCTCAGTGGATAGAGCGCCGGCCTGCAGACTGAAAGGTCCCAGGTTTGATTCTGGTCAAGGGCATGTACCTGGGTTGCGGGCACATCCCCAGTAGGAGATGTGCAGGAGGCAGCTGATCGATGTTTCTCTCTCATCGATGTTTCTAACTCTCTATCTAACTCCCTTCCTCTCTGTAAAAAATCAATAAAATATATTAAAAACAAACAAAAAAACAAAACAACAACAAAAAGAAATGTCCACTGGTTAGGTAACAAGGGATATACATAAATCTGTCCAGGCACTACTTAATTCAATAAAGTTGGAATCAACTCTCTATGAGAGTCACAAATAGAAACATTTTCATGTTATGGAAAGAGAATGAACCCCAAGAGTCTGAAAAAATGATTTTAATGCACTTCTAGCTGGGCATATCTTTTGGGAATATGATTCCTGGAGAATCACTGAGTTTCAGTTTTCTTATTTACCTTGAGAAACCAAAATATTTTCCAACTCTATATGTCAGTGATTCTAGTCGATTTAAAAATATTGCATTTGATGCTTAATTTAGAGTATGCAAGAAAGAGGTGCTCTATGTTTATCAAAGCAGATAGATAAACTACTAAAATTGGAGTTTGTTCATGCACCCAAATGCCTCAAAATATTGAACAATTATAATGTTTTTATAGCTGATGAATAATTAGTGAGGGCTTTACTTCAGTAAGAAATTTTAAAATTGCTAAATCTCTTCCTTTGTAGCTCTGATGGAATGCACAATACAGAGTATATAATTTAATATACATAATAATTTTTTGGACAGCTGGGAAATCTAAAAGAGATTACATTTTTATTCTTGTACATGTAATTTACTCAAGAGTGGATTATTTTTAAATTGTATGTGTTTGAAAGAATTTAGGTATATCATAAGAGATGAAACAATAACATATGTCTCACTCTGCAAGCTTTTGAAAAATATAGCAGACAATAAGACACTTTATTGCAGGATTAACAGTTCTCTTTTTTAATGCCCCACCACCATCTGTCCCATATTTTCTAGGACAGACCTGGTTTTAATAAGTTTACCAGTCATCTCCATAAACTTGTTCAATTCTTTAGGAATTAAAATATCCTGACAAATGGGAAATGAATAAACCAAGTTAGTATCCATTAAAATAAAAGCATACATATCCATAAAAAGAAGTCAGAAGTGACAGTTACGGGTTTAGGAAACAACTTTATAGTTTACAGGAACTCATGCCTGCGTATTAAGTGCCCACATATAATGTTGTTATAGATCCAGGAGCTACAGGAAATGAGCACAAATTCTATTCAGCCTCCCCAAATATCCGGACACACTTTCTCAAATAAGTATGGCTCTACCTCTGTTAGTTGCTATGTTTCCGTCCACCTGTTCTGGTAATTGTTTTTCCTTCCTCAAAATTGCCAGTATCTGGACAGGCTTATCCTGTTTCCTCCGGATGGTGTTTGTTTGGAGTCAGTTCCTGATTCCTTTTCCTGTTCCCTTTCATTCACTCTTATTTGGGTTCTCATTTGCACTACATAATTTTTGTATTCACATACACACACACAATTTCAGGAAATTGAGAACTCAAAGGATAGGGGAGTGGCTAAGTGCTTCAAACATATCATGGGACCCAAGTTGTTTAGCTATCTACAGCAATAACAATTGATACAATTTTACCTGAAAAGTCACAAAACAGGAGAGAAATTAGCAAAATTTCAACTCACTCTCAGGAAAAAGGCGACTCATCTATAGTTCTGGGGATGGGAGGGAGGAGTCACGGTAAAAGACCAAGTCCAAATAGGGGCCATTGTAAGACAAATTGCCTGCTCTAGCTGGTGTGGCTCAGTTGGCTGAGCGTCATCCTGTGCACCGAAAGGTTGCCGGTTCAATTTCGGATCAGGACCCATCCCTGGGTTGCAGCTCAGTCCCTGGTAGGGGGTATGCAGGAGGCAGCTGATCAATGCTCCCCTCTCATATGGATGTTTCTTTCTCTCTCACTTCCTCTCTCTCTAAAATACATCAATAAACCTTTTTTAAAAAGAGAAACTACACCCCGCTGGCGTGCCTCAGTGGTTGAGCATGGACCTATGAACCAAGAGGTAACATTCGATTCCTGGTCAGGACACATGCCTAGGTTGTGGGTTCAATTCCCAGTGTGGGGTGTGCAGGAGGCAGCTGTTCAATGATTCTCTCTCATCATTGATGTTTCTACTCTCAGCCCCTCTTCCTTCCTCTTGGAAATCAATAAAAATATATTTTAAAAAATAATGGTGCTAAATCAGTCAATCTAGTTTGGGAAATCTTACTTAGCATATACCAAGGAGTTTAAAACTTAAAAATTAGTGTTTCGATGGGGATTTAGGATGTCAAGTGCTTTCAAACAAATTGCAGCCAAGGTATTGATTGTCTTCTGTTCTGAACTGTGCTTTCAAGGATGTTTGTGTAGCAATCTGCCTTGGAAGATAGAGATAGTGTCTTCCTTCAGAGCAAAGGACAAATTTGCTTACTGTTGGGTGTAGTAAAAATCGAACGTTTCCTTCTAGAGCACAGGCCACATGTGCTTATGCAGTCATCCCCCCTTACCCATTTTCATTTCTCATGATTTCAACTACCTGCAGACTGCTTTGGTCTGCAAATATCAAATGAAAAATCAGCCAAATACGCAATTCATAAATTTGTTAATTTTCACCCAAGAATACTTTTTTCATTGATTTTTTTTTTTTTTTTTTAAAGAGAGACTGGAAGGGAGGGGGCAAGACAGAGAGAGAAACATCAATGTCAGAGAGACACATTGACTGGTTGCCTTTGGCACACGCCCCAACTGGGGATTGATCCTGCAACTGAGGTAAGTGCCCTTGACCCTAATTGAACCTGTGACCCTTCAGTCTGCAGGCCAATGCTCTACCCGCTGAGCAAAACCAGCTAGGGCCAATTCATAAGTTTTAAGTTGCACAACGTTCTAAGTAGCCTGATGAAATCTCATACCTTTCTGCTTTGTCGCACTTGGGACATGAATCATCCCTTTGTCCAGCATAGTCATGCTGTATATGCTCCCCACCCATTAGTCACTTAGCAACCATCTTGGCTATCACATGGACTGGACACAAGCCCTAGTGATACTGGCAATTCGGATATGCCAAAGAGAAGCTCCCAAATGCTTCCTCTAAGTGAAAAGGTGAAAGTTCTTGATTTAAAAAGGAGAGAGAAAAAAATCATATGCTGAGGTTGCTAAGGTATATGGTAAAAACAAATCATTTGTCCATGAAATTGTGAAGGAAAAAGGAATTCAGGCTAGTTTTGTTGTCATATCTCAAACTGCAAAAGTTAAGTCTACAGTGTGTGATGAGTATGTATTAAGCTGGAAAGGGCATTAATCGTTATCATAGGTAGGAATATATAGGTAAATACATAGTACATATAGGTACTGGAACTATCCACGGTTTCAGGCATCCACTAGGGGTCTTGGAATGTATTCCCAATGGATAAGGAGGGAATAGTGTAGTATTATCATGCATTAATTAAAAAATCCTTGTCCCCTAAGCTAAAAATGCCTTTCTTATAAAGCAACCTACTACAAGTATAGGTGTAAATTGGCCCTTGTATCACCCTTGGGAAAATGGTACAAAAATGCAGTTGCTCTAGTTACTGCTCTTGCTGTGAGTAATAAACTATCCTTCATTTCTTACATACCATTCACTGGATTTTACCAGTGTCATGTCTTCTACAGAATCCATGAAACGAGTGTTGTAACCAAACTCAGGTTCAGCTGCGTGCTGCAACAAAAGCCATACTTGTGAGACAAGTGCTGGTGGAAAGGAAAGAGGTTTATTTGTGTGCTGGCATCTGGAAAAGATGGGGGAACTCTTATCCTCAAAGAGTCATTTTAATATCTCAGTGCAGGCAAATATTTTTATAAGGATGGAGAGGGGAAGCGAACAAAGGGATCAGGGAGAGGGCTGTGGATGTGTTGTCTTTCCCAGAGGTAAAGGGAGGGAGAAATGAAGGGGAATTTGAATATGCTGCTTCTCCTGAGAAAGAGAAGGGGGAGCATAGGGAAGGGAAGGGGCTGGTGCTATCTCTCTTCAAACAGGAATTTGTAGATTTATGGCTGATACTTGAGGGTCTTCATGGCTGATGCCAAGCAGGCCTCCTCCCTGAGAGCAGGTTGTTCTAATCCAGGGGTCCTCAAACTGCGGCCCGCAGGCCACATGTGGCCCACCGAAAACATTTATCCGGCCCACCGGGTGTTTTTGCCGCCGCTGTGTGCATAGGAATTTGTTCACGGTTTTTTTTTTAAACTATAGTCTGGCCCTCCAACGGTCTGAGGGACAGTGAACTGGCCTCCTATTTAAAAAGTTTGAGGACCCCTGTTCTAATCTATTAAAAAAAAAAGGTAGATTAGAAAACATAGGATTTTATTTACACACTCTAAGGAAACAGAGAGTTGGCTGTAGCCTTGAGAAAATGTAGAATAATTGAGATATTAAATTATGGTTACAACATGTAGAAGAAAATCTCAGAATCCTCTAAAGTTCTTGATAGGGGCTCATGCCCAGATATTAAGATTATGTGGGCCCCTGATTCAGGGGAATTGTGGTTGTGTGTGTAACTGCCAAATGCAGAGCTAAAGGATTTCGAAGTTTTTATTTCAAAGCAGTCTAAGAAGAACTGTTCTTGAGCCCAATCTCTCATGAAATGGACACACAAGACTCCAGGCAAATGCCAATCCTCTGGCAAGGTATGTGGTCTTGTGGTAGTGGTGGTTAGAAATCCCAGGTACCCAAGAAATATAGCTTTGTAGGCTTCTGCGTGGAGAATTCATGGGTGTTGCTGTCCTACAGTGTCATAGAAATTCTTGGCATTTCAGTTTGTGGCCTCGGAGTGGGTCAGTAATTTCCAGATTCTTCTATTTATAGCTGCATGCTCTGAGCCCTCCTTGGTTTCTTGTGTAGAGAGTGGATTAAGCTGTAGATTACTGGGTCCCCTTTTTGAATAGCAAGGATGAGGCAAGCAGCCACAGATCAGATACTAGATCAGAAGTCTGAAAACTTTTTCTGAAAGGATCAGATGTTAAATATTTCAGTCTTTTGGGTCATATGATCTCAGTAGCATGTATAAAACTCTGCTATTGTGGAGCAAAGCAGGCATTGACAATACCAATGGGCATGGCTACATTCCCATACATCTTTATTTACAGAACTAGGGAGCAGCTAGATTTGAAGTGTGGGTGGTAGTTTGCTGAATCTTGCACTAAAATATTGTTATATGTAGGGGGACTTCCTTAGGGTGTGACCGGAGCCATCAATCACTTAGGGCCCTGAACGCAGAAGAGCCCTGTACTTGGTTTGATGCTCTACTGTCAAGGTCTTCAAATTCCTAATTTTAAACAAGAGTCTCCACATTTTCCTTTTGCCCTGGGCCCAACATTACTATGTAGCTGGTCCAGGTTATATGCCATCTTTTTGCTATTATATTGTGGTAGGCGTGAACAAAACCAAATCAATCTGAGATTCAGAGGATAAAATTATGAAATAAGGCTAGATGTATGAGATCAGATAAGAGACAGAAGTACCTTAGAGATAAAATGTTTTCTGATCCAGACATAAAAAAAAAAAAAAAGAAGAACCTGGCTTTTATCTTATCAATAATATTGGCATGTATAAAGAAAGGATGGGTCTGTCTGAGGAATGGCTACTTAACGCTCTATTAGCAGTATTATGGGCTACAGTTAAGAACTGTGGTTAAGGATTCAATGTGCAGTAAGAATCTGTTGCTGAAATATCAAACCCAATGCCAACAGATATCTAAAATGCACCACATCTGGCCCTGAGTCTAAGTACCATAATTTTACTTATAGTTTCTTACAGATTTCTCTCTAAGGATTCAACAATGAGCTGGTCAGAATAGCCAGTCCTCTTGCCAGTTAAATTTCTCAGTACAGTTAATTCCAACAGCATTGTTGTTTACATATTAATCTTTTGTTACTTTAGTGAGCCCACACTTTGGGCACATTGATAAAATTCAAATAAAGACCCACCACAAAAATAATGACTTCAGGGGTGAGGGCTAGGTGAAGGTGGACAAAGGAGGGGTAAAAGGGAACATCTATAATAGAGTCAACAATAAAAATAAAGTTTAAAAAATGATGTCTTCACCTTAGCCGGTTTGGCTTAGTGGATAGAGCATCGACCTGGGGACTAAAGGGTCCCAGGTTCAATTCCGGTCAAGGACACATGCCCGGGTTGCGGACTCAATCCTCAGTGGGAAGCGTGCAGGAGGCAGACAATTAATGATTCTCTCTCATCATGGATGTTTCTATCTCTCCCTCTTCTTTCCTCTCTGAAATTAATAAAAATATATTTTAAAAATGATGTCTTCAACAAGGCAATGTCACAAATCAGCCATTGGTCAATATCCTCTTCTTCATTACATGACTTCTTTTAGTTTTCACATTAGGCTTTATCTAGGCAATGATAACGATGCCAGAGGAATTAATGAGCCAGACTTCCTAGACACAAGTGGGAAAGAGGTTCCTGTAAGTAATATCTTCAAGATTCACATTAGAGGATTGAATGTGGAAGATTTTATTGGCATGGCGTTACATTTCTTGGGTTCCAAAGTACCCTACCCCTTAATCTCACATAGTAACTACTTCTGAGCTACTCTCTCAGCACACTGGCTGGTTAACATGCTAGCTATATATGAGCTCTCAGCCTTACATCATAGCAGTACCAGCTCTCAGCTCCATCTCTTCTGTCTCTTGCTTCTCCAGCACACTCTAGCTCAGCGGTTCTCAACCTGTGGGTCACGACCCCTTTGGGGGTTGAACGACCCTTTCACAGGGGTCGCCTAAGACCATCGGAACCCACATATATAATTATATATTGTTTTTTTGATTAATCACTATGCTTTAATTATGTTCAATTTGTAACAATGAAATTGGGGGTCACCACATGAGGAACTGTATTAAAGGGTTGTGGCATTAGGAAGGTTGAGAACCACTGCTCTAGCTGGTCAGTACCATGTATTATATTATACTCCTTAGACAAAGAAGGCTAGTTGCCAACAATGACATCAATCATTTGGCTATAGAAGGGCACAATGTACCGTGAGCTTGCTGTGGCCTTGCAGCTGTGTAGGTCTCAGACATTCTGATTATGATTCCCATGTTCAGAGTGGCCTTGGCCATTCCAACATACTAACAACAAGGCCTTCACACTCTAAGTGGCCTTGACTGTCTGGTGACTCTGGTATGGTTCCCACACCAGGTTATTACAACAGCATTAATAGCCCGTTAAAAACTTTTATACAGGGAAGTTGTATGGTTAACTCTTGACCTACTAATAGTTTGAAAGAAGGAATGGATGAAGATAGACAAGCGGGTGGGGGGGGGCGCAGTTAATCTTTTTTATGTGTGGTGGGTTTTACTAAGGACAGTTAAGATTTAGAACAGCATACTTTAATCATGGGGAATGATTACTTAAAAATATTTGATTACTATTAAGTACATTCCATAATATCAATGTACAATTTAAAAAAGAAAGTTTGCTTTTGACTTTAATAGCTGAAAATTCCTGCTAAAGAAGAAATCAGAAGAATCTACTAAAATTCAAGCTTAGGTAAATAAGATACAGAAAGGTAAGATACAGATTGTACAACCTATGAGGGAAGGTGAGGGATGAGGGGGTAAGAGATCAACCATAGGACTTGTATGCATGCATATGAGCAAAACCAATGGACACAGACAGTAGGGAGGTGAGGGTTGTGCTTGGGAGAGGGGGTGGCAGGGGAGAGGTCAATGGGGGGAAAAAGGAGACTCATGTAATACTAGTACTTTAAATAATTAAGCATTTTAAAAAAGATAAGATACAAGACAGACTTATCATAAATGAAAAGACATTTGCAATTTAAGTTTCTCTTCTTTTTTTTTAAAGAATAGAGGATGAATTTTATAAAAGATCAAAATTTTAAAGGCAATTTAAAAATAGCTTATAGCCTGGTTGGTGTGGCTCAGTGGTTGAGCATCGACCTATGAAGTAGGAGGTCACGCTTCGATTCCTGGTCAGGACACATGCCGGGGTTGCTGGCTCTATCCCCAGTGTGAAGCGTGCAGGAGGCAGCTGATAAATGATTCTCTCTCATCATTGATGTTTCTGTCCCTCTCCCTTCCTCTCTCTGAAAGAAATAAAAATATAATTAAAAAAAACTAAGCCAAATGAATTTTATATAATACTGGACAAATACAAGTTATAAAAAACAATATTGCTAAAATTTTAGTTCT
This sequence comes from Myotis daubentonii, assembly GCF_963259705.1. Lineage (NCBI taxonomy): Eukaryota > Metazoa > Chordata > Mammalia > Chiroptera > Vespertilionidae > Myotis > Myotis daubentonii. The sequence goes on along the minus strand of NC_081849.1, from coordinate 30,787,723 downwards.
TAAACATTTTTATAAAAATACAACTAAATATTTAAAAATTGAAAAAACACAAGGAACTGTCAGGAAGAAAAACATTTTCTTCTACCTTCCTATGTTCATCACTAGGATAATGCAAATTAAACTAACAAAGCACAGATTAATCAGAAAAAAGGCAAGAATTTTTATGAGTATTTATATGTATGGGAGTTTGCAGGAAAGAAGTAAAACTCAAAGAAGTGGTTAGATTCAGGGGCTTATATACCCTTTTGATAAAAAAAAGGGGGGGGGTTGGGTTTCAAGGGATGATAAATTGTGGGAAATGACAGGGAAATATACGGAGGAACTAATAGGAGATAAGGGTTATTTTAGTAAAGTCTGTTTATACAAACTCATCTTGGGTTTAAGTCTCTGTCTTGAATAAATGTTGTACTTGTCTCCCTGGTAAAGGCTGGGAGTGGGGCTTTCTCAAAGGGAAATTTACGCCCTGCTTTCAGACAGATGAGGGGAGGGCAGGGAACTCTCCTGCTTCTGTTGATTCTCTATTGCCTTCAGCTCAAAAGAATCCTCATGCCAAAGAGGCTGATTTTGAGGTGACTCCTCAGGTCAATGCAGCCTACCCTGATGACCAGGTTTGATATTCATGATAGGAATATTCAGAAGAAAGATTGCTCTGTAGGCTTCGCAGATACAGAAAACTTTTCCTCAGTTGTGTATTTAAGAGCATGTAGCTGGGCTGGCAAAAAAATTCTTCTTGAATGGCAAGCCTAATTAGTAGGTTGCATAGAATGGAGAAGGCTACTAAAGCTCAGTCCAGTCTGTGCTTCTTCATATAAAAAACAAACAACAAAAAAATATAAAATGTATTAATTTGTCAACATCCTGTTTTGGATGATTCCTGAGAGGAAAGTGGAAATTGACTCATTCACTCTTTTTTAGAAAGTTCTTGATTACATTTTAAGCAGCTTCATTCAAATATAATTCACATATTGTGCAGTTGACCCACTTAAAATTACAATTCAGTAGTTTTTAGTGTATTTACAGAATTGTGCAACCATCACCACAATCTAAGTATAGAACATTTTTATCAAAACCAAAAGAAACCCAGTGCCTTTTGTTATTGAGACCCCAATGGTATTTTTATTTTGTTTTGTGTGGGTTTATTTTGTTTGTTTGTTGTGTTTTGTTTTTCATCTGCCTACATGCACTGGCCCAAAGAAACACACAAAGAAGAGTTTACAGTATAGAAGGAAAAATAGTTTAATATTGAATTGGGCAATATGGAGGTGGGGAGCTTATGCCCTTAAGTCCCCAATGGCATGTAAGTTACAGATTATATAGGGGTAAATCACAAGACACCATGAGTTATGGGGCTCAGGGCCATGCTGGGAGCTGATTGGCTGTAGATAAGGTAGGAAGGGTAGTAAATCATTTCATCTGGTCTTGAGGACAGCTCGAAGGTCTGTTCCCACCCACCTCTGTCTGATTTCATGAGAAAGTAGCCAGGGTCTTTTTCCAATTTAGGGCTCAGGAGCTAAAACATAACTAAGATTAAGATGCCTTTTTTTTTCTGCCAGAGGTCCAGACGTTATGACCATTAGCCAGATCCCTGCTACTGTCTTCTGCTGCCACGGCGGTTGCTGATAATTTTGCAGAAAGACTAGGTCTCTGAGGGTTATATAGAGAGAGGGAAGAATATGATTTCTGGAGCTAGAAGTTAAAACTAAATTTGATCAAAGTCATAGGGACCCTCAGTTTTACTTTTAGCAGTCACTCTCCATTTGTCCTCAATCTCACCAGACCTAGGCAATTACTAATATATTTTCTATCTTTATAGTTTGCCTATTCTGGACATTTTATATAAATGGAATTATACGTGACATGGTCTTTTGTGACTGGCTTCTTTTAGCATGAGGTTTTTAAGGTTCATCTACACTGAAGCATATATCAGTACTTTATTTCTTCTTGTTGACAAATAATATTCCATTTTATGGGTATACTATATTTAATTTATCTGTTCATCAATTGATACACATTTGGATGATTTCCATTTTGGTTATTATGAATAATGCTGCTTATTAAACATAAGTTTTTATGTTGACATATGTTTTCATTTATCTTGACAGATACCTAGGAATAAAATGGCTGGGTCATGTGGCAACTCTATGTTTAACAATTTGAGGAACTACTGCCAAGACCGTTTCCAAAGGAACTTGGTCATTTTATATTCTTATCAACAATGTGTGAGGGATCTAATTCCTCCATACCTTTGCCAAAACTTGTTATTATCTGTCTTTATTATAGCCATCCTAGGGGGATTGTATGGTTTGGATTTGTACTTCCTTGATAGATAATGATACTGAGCATCTTTTCATGTCTTTATTGGCCATCTGTATATATTATTTGGAAAAATATCTTTCAGGTCTTTTACCTATGTTTTAGATTGAATTATTTATCTTTTTTAAAAAAATCCTCACTTGATATATTTTTATTGATTTTTAGAGAGAGAGGATAGAAAAGAGTGAGAGAGAGAAACATGGATATGAAAGAAACATCAATTGGTTGACTCTCATCGATGTCCCAACTGGATATTGAACCTACAACCTAGGTATGTGCCCTGACCAAACCCACAACGTTTTGGTGTATGTGATGATACTCCTTGTATATTCTGAATACAAGGCCCTTCTCTGATTTATGATTTACAAATATTTTCTCTCATTCTATGAGTTATCTTTTGTCTTTCTTGATGTGTCCATTGTAGCACAAATGTTTTTAGTTTTGATGAGAATATCTATTTTTGGTTGTTTTTGCTGGTAATTTTGATATCATATTGATATCTGAACAGCAAGCTGAGGTTCATCCTGGGATTGTGTCTCATGAAGTCAAAGAATGAAATTTCAGACCAGAAGAATCAGGCAAGAAGTGTAGGATTTATTCAAGCAGATACAGACCTCTCACATGGGAAGGGGGCCCAAGAGAGGGTTTCCACCAAAGCTCACTTGTCTAGAGGTTCTTATCCATCCTGAGTCCACTCTATCTGTGTCACACTTGGTTTGGTTCCTTGCCTAGCAACAATTTCAAAATCCACCAGGTGCTCCCCCTCTTTCTTTCCTCTTTCTTCCCTTCTTTTGCAACATTCTGCACTTGCAAGATAAACATCCTTGTCTCGTGACATCCTGTTTTTCTGCAAAACAAATATTTTGTAGTTTCAGCAAGCTCCAGCTGTCACAGTCCACACTTCCTTCTTCTCTGACCCCTTACCCTGTTTGCCTAATTTATCTCTAGCTCCTCTCAATATTTATGAAGGTGTTGTCTAATCCAAGGTCAAAAAATGTATCCCTATATTTTCTTCTAAGAGTTTTATAGTTTTAGGCCTTATATTTAAGCCTACAACCAAAACAGAGTGGTACTGACATAAGGGTAGACATATAGATCATAGCAAGAGTACTGAGAGTCTGGAAATAAACTCTTACATTGACAAACAATTTTTGACAAGGGTTCCAAAATAATCCAATTGAGAAGATTTTTCAACAAATTGTGCTAGGACAACTGGACATTCACAAACAATTGAATAAATTGAGCTTCTTTCTGATACCATATAAAAATTAATGAATGCAAAATGAATTATAAATCATTAAATAATATTCTATTTTGTTATATGGATGTGTCATATGATCCCTTATTATAGACACATTTTTACTACAATAAATAAAAGTATAAGTTTTTACTATTACAAGTAAAGGTCTTTTATATAAACCTATGCATTCATTTCTTTTTAAAAAAATATATTTTATTGATTTTTTACAAAGAGGAAGGGAGAAGGATAGAGAGTTAGAAACATCCATGACAGAGAAACGTCGATCAGCTGCCTCCTGAACACCCTCTACTGGGAATTGAGCCTGAAACCTGGGCATGTATCCTTGACCGAAATCGAACCTGGGACCCTTCCGTCCGTAGGTCGATGCTCTATCCACTGAGCCAAACCGGTTAGGGTGCATTCATTTCTTTTTATTTCTTGAAAACATTTTTAATAGCTAAATAATAGATGCGCCATAATCAGTCATCTCTCTATTGTTGGAAAATTAGCTTGTTCCTACTTTTTTTTTTTTTTTTTTTTTTTTTTAGATTTTGAGTGTTTATTTGACAGTTTCATTGAGGTAGAATTGGCATACAATAAATTGAACATACTTGAATTGTATGATTTGATAAATTTCACCATACCTATACACCTGTGAAACCGTCACCACCATCAAGATGCTGAGCATGTCATTTCCAACACTCCCCAAGATGTCCCCATGCCCCTTCGTAATCGATCTCTTCCACCGCTTCTTACCCTCTCCCTCAGACAACTACTGACCTGCTTCTTATAATTATACATGAGTTTTCTATAAATGGAATCACTTAGTGTATACTCTTCTTTTGTCTGGCTTCAGCATAATTATTCTGAGATTCATTCATGTTGATTCATGTCTATTCCTTTTTCCCTCTGAGTATTGTATATTTATCACTTTTGTTTATAATTTGCTTTTTTGTAAGTTCATGTTACTTAATTTTTTTTAATTGCTTAAAGTATTACAAAGGGTATTACATATGTGTCTCTCCCCCCCCCCCCCCTTGACAGTTCCCTAGCCTCCCCTATCCCCCAGTGTCTTATGTCCATTGGTTATGCTTATATGCATGCATACAAGTCCTTCGGTTGATCTCTTACCGTCCTCCCTCCTGCCCCGCAACCCTCCCCGGCCTTCCCGCTGCAGTTTGACAATCTGTTTGAGGCAGCTCTGCCTCTGTATCTATTTTTGTTCATAAGTTTATAATGGTCTTTATTATGCATAAATGAGTGAGATCATGTGGTATTTTTCCTTCATTGACTGGCTTATTTCACTTAGCATAATGCTCTCCAGTTCCATCCATGCTGTTGCAAATGGTAAGAGTTCCTTCTTTTATACAGCAGCATAGTATTCCATCGTGTAGATGTACCACAGTTTTCTAATCCATTCATCTACAGATGGGCACTATTTTACTTAATTCAATATATCCAAAACATTATGATTTCAACAGGTAATTGTATGTGGCTGGAATGGCACCAGGTTTTAGACCCATGGAGTCAGACTGGACCTGGGTTCAGCAACCTCGGTACTTAAGTTATGCCTAGGAAAGAATTCAGAGCCAAGACTCAAACTATAAGGAGATATCTATCTATCTATCTATCTATCTATCTATCTATCTATCTATACATACTAGAGGCCCAGTGCATGAAATTCATGCACTGGTAGGGTCCCTAGAAGCTGACGGCTGCCAGCCAGGGCCTCCCTCCCTTCCCCCGGCCGGCCCCACCCCCTGGTCAAACTCCCAGACGAACTCCCGGCCGAGGGGACAATTTGCATACTATGCTTTTATTATATAGGATATGTATATATATAAAAAAGGCTAAGTGACCTATCGTCCATCCATCCAACCGTCTGACCAAATGACTGGCTGGTACATATAATGCACACTGGCAATCTCTATATATAAAATGCTAATATGCTAAGTGTCCCTCTGCCCGTCCAACCAATTGCTATGACACACACTGACCACCAGGGACCAGACGCTCAACGCAGGAGCTGCCGAGCTACAGTGGCTTGGCAGCAGAGGTTCTCGGGTGACACACCCCAAAATCAGAGAGGAGGGAGCCTGATTCCTCATGGGGCCATACAATTCCACCTTCAGCCGTGGGTTATGTTGTTGCTGGGGCACTGTCGGCCCTGAATCTGGTTTGCTGCAGACTTGCATTTGCTTTCCACACCCTGTATGACAGAGACTTTGCAGAGTGCCCTCTCACACTCCGGGACCCCTCTGGGGATGTCAGAGAGCCAGTTTCAGCCTGGTTCCTGCAGGTCAGGCTAAGGGATCCCACCTGTCAGGGGGACCCTATGGGAGCGGTGTTACTCTCTTCCCACAACCAGTGCAGAGAGAGAGAATGCGGGGTTTGATTAGAACGTGACAAGGTTTAAGGAAAAATGTAAAAACACAAGACTGAGACAGAAATAGAGTGAAGGCTGGGCCTGGGTGTGGCATCTGCCCTCTGATGGAGGGACAGATGCAGACAGCACCAGCACCGGGAGGAGTTTATTAAATACTTGAATAACAGGAAGTTACATCACATCTGGGTGGGCCTTGAGTTCCTGGTGACATTATGAGATCCACCCCCTTAACACTGGGTGGGAAGATCAAACTGAGTGGCATCCCAATCTTTTGATTGGGCATGGCTCTGCCTGCACTCTGAGTTTCAGCCGATATATTTAAACTGAGTGTTTTTGCCAGCAGCCCTGGCAGTACCCTGCTCACTCTGTAGACAATGCCCTTCGAGCCACAGCACCACCCCAGGTGTGGCAGGCCAGGGAGGGACCTCGGATGGTTGGCTCCAGGGTGTGTCTGGCCCATTTCACCCAGTCCCACACCTCTGGCCACCTTCTAATTAATTTCCTTTCAAAAATGCACGAATCCACGCACCAGGTCACTAGTTTAAAAATAAACGTTGACTTGTGCATGCGTGATACATATGAAGTTCTCACTGGCACCAATTGCAGGCGTGTGTTTTGATGTGTCATTGTTGATCGTGAAATTTGGTTGTTTTTGTTGGCATTCAACGTGAACCACATTGTGATTTATTCATCAACCATCCAACCGACTGACCGGCTGGTACATATGATGTGCAATGGCAATTTAAAAATAAACGGTGACTCCCTGGCACCAATCGAATGCATGTTTTAATTTTATAATACTATATTATATATATTTTGACATGTAATTTTTTGCAGAAATGTAATTACCACACAAATCTTTCTTCTAATTAATTTCCTTTCAATGTGCATGAACCCATCCACCGGGCCACTAGTTTATTTACAAAATCACAGAGGTAGAAGTAATTTGCAGAAGAAATGGGCTGAGGAAACAATTTATAGAGACAAAGGAAGGGGCTCTTGGAGCTTCCAAGAGAGGGAGGTAATGGTAATGTTCCTGGGAGGGGGAGCGGGTAGGGAAAGGGAAAGTGACAATGAAAGGGAAAGAGAAGGGGAAAGGGAAAGGGAAAGGGAAATGTTCCCAGGAGGGAGAGGACACTGGTCCTCCAGTCTAAGGGTTTTAAGAGTAGAGATTTTAGGGAGGTCCCACGGGAAGATCTTATTAGAAGATGTTATTGGCAGCTTTCCAGGTGTGTCCTTTCAGGGCCTAGGTCTCCACTGATTGATTGGTTGGGGCCAGGGCAGGGGATCATTAGCCATGGGGTCGCTTGTCTGGTTTTTCTGCTTTTCTGAGCTTGCAGCTGAAATACAACTGAGGCTAGATGTTATCTCTAGGGAGGAACTGTCCGGGGGTCCAAATCACATGACCAGTGATATGCTAGGGGAGGAAAGGTCACTCTGAGGGGTCAGGTCCCAACCTGCAATTGTCCTTTCTAGGCAGCCAGGAGTTTCTTCCCTGTTGACCTTCTGTACCTGGCCCATCATCCTTGCTCTGCTCATGTCTGTCTGCCATAATCAACATAAACATTTATTAATGGGCCCTGGCCGGTTTGGCTCAGTGGATAGAGCGTCAGCCTGTGGACTGAGTGGTCCCGGGTTCGATTCCGGTCGAGGGCATGTACTTTAGTTGTGGGCACATCCTCAGTAAGGGGTGTGCAGGAGGCAGCTGATCGATGTTTCTCTCTCATCGATGTTTCTAACTATCCCTTTCCCTTCCTCTCTATAAAAAAAAATCAATAAAATATATTTTTAAAAATTTATTAATGAGATATTTCTTTTTTTTTGTTTTGTTCCAACTTCTCAAAATTTGATGTGCCTTTTACACTTATGTTACATTTCAATTTGGACCAGCCACATATTAAATGCTCTATTGCCATGTGTGGCCGCAGCTGTTATATTGGATAGGGCATGTATAGAGAATTAGACAACACTTGATTGTAACTATGGAGGACAGAGACTGCATTTTATTCCTATATTTGCAAAGTCTAGCAAAGTGCCCAGAATATAAACAACGTTCAAGAAATATTTGTTGGTTCATCGGTTAGTCACTGTAGCAGGTTGGGCTGTAATCATATGAAGCCATGTACCTATGGTTGTGACTGTAGCTTGAGAAAAAGCCCTAGGTTTTTCTGAGGTATTCAGAAATCTCCTAGGGCAGTTAATAGGTAATCTTTAGTATTCTATTCAGAATCACTTCAAAGGCTCCGATGGAGGAGGGACTCACTTCAAAGGCTTTAAGAGGGAGAAATAGAGCAAGTTAGGAAAGTTGGTTGCCAAGACAACCTTCTCAGGATTGAAAGAGGACAATCAAACATTGTAGACCCAAGCTTGGTATGCCTGCAATCTCTCCTTTTGTTACATACTCTCATTTTGCTAGGCTATAAGGAAGAATAGTTTTGAAATGGCTATTTAAGAGTGTAATTTGGAGCCAGAGGGTCATGTGGCACTAAAAGTGTTTTAGTGCAAAAAGAAGGAAAGTGGATTGCTTCTCCATTTTGGCTAAGATCAAATGAAGTGTTTGTTCTTATCAGTGTAATACCTGATAGGTCCTCCACCTGAGGACAACTTTTTACATGGATTTTTGGAGCAGGGAGGTAGAATAGGAGCTTGCTCAGTCCATTCCACGTATTGACCCAACATTACAGTACTTTCCGGAGAGTGCATGCATGTGCCCGCCCCCCGCCACCCCACACACACACACAGAAAAATTGGCAACCTGGACTTGTGCCCTGATCAGGAATCAAACTGGTAACATTTTGGTGCATGGTATGATGCCCAACCAACAACCAGTCACAGTGGCCAGGGCAACTTTTTCCTACTATTTTGATATGTTGCTTTTATTCTATACTAAATTCATATATACATTTAGATCTACTTCACCACCCTATTGTCTGTGTCCATGGGTTATGCATATATGCATACAAGTTCTTTGGCTGATCTCTATCCATCCACCCACCCTCCCCTGAATTCCCTCTGAGATTCCATAGTCTTTTCTATGCTTCTATTTTGTTTGTTGTTTTTGTGGTTAATCCTCACCTGAGGATATTTTCCATTGATTTTTAGAGAGAGTAGAAAAAGAGGAGAGACAGAGAGAGAAACATTGATGTGAGAGAGACACATCAATTGGTTGCCTCTTGCACACTCCCTGACAAGGGCCAGGGATCAACCCTGCAACCAAGGTATGCACCCTTGACCAGAATTGAACTCAGGACCCTTCAGTCTGCAGGCCGATGCTCTATCCACTGAGTTAAACCGGCTAGGGCTTATGCTTCTATTTTGGATCTATATTCTTCATAAGTTTATTTTGTTCATTAGATTCCACATATGAGTGAGATCATATGATCCTTGTCTTTCTCTGACTGGCTTATTTCACTTAGCATAATACTCTCCAGGTCCCTCCATGCTGTCTCAGAGGGTAAGAGATCCTTCTTTTTTACTGCTGCATAGTAAATGTACTATGCATTTGTTCCATGGGGTAAATGTACCACAGCTTTTTTTTTTTTTTTCCTGTTCCTGAACTTTATTTTTTTTTCAATCTTTAATTTCTTTATTGATTAAGGTATCACATATGTGACCTCATCCCCCCATAACCCGCCCTTCCCCCCCCCACTCATGCTCTCATCTCCCTGTTGTCTGTGTCCATTAGTTGGGCTTATATGCATGCATACAAGTCCTTTGGTTGATCTCTCCCTCTTACCCCCACCCTCCCCTACCTTCCCTCTGAGGTTTGACAGTCTGACCTCTGCTTTTCTGTCTCTGGATCTGCCCCTGTTCATCAGTCTATGTTGTTCACTATATTCCACAAATGAGGGAGATCATGTGATATTTATCTTTCTCTGACCACTGCTCTTTTATCCCCTCATCTACAGATGGATACTTGGTCTGTTTCCAGATCTTAGCTATTGTAAATTGTGCTGCTATGTACATAGGGGTGCATACATTCTTTCTGATTGGCGTTTTGGGTTTCTTAGAATATATTCCTAGAAGTGGGATGACTGGGTCAAATGGCAGTTCTATTTTTAATTTATTGAGGAAACTTTATACTGTTTTCCATAATGGCTGCACTAGTCTGTATTCCCACTAGCAGTGTACTAGGGTTCCCTTTTCTCCACATCCTCACCAGCACTTGTCATTTGTTGATTTATTGATGGTAGCCATTCTGACAGGTGTGAGGTGATACCTCATTGTCATTTTAATTTACATCTCTCTTGGTCATCTTCATGTCCATTTTGGAGAAATATCTATTTAGGTCTTTTGCCCATTTTTTAATTGGATTGTTTGTCTTCCTTTTGTTAAGTTGTATGAGTTCCTTATATATTTTGGATATTAACCCTTTATAAGGTGTATCATTGCCAAATATGTTCTCCCATACAGTGAGCTCCCTTTTCATTTTGTTTATAGTTTCTTTTGCTGTGCAGAAGTTTTTTATTTTGATGTAGTCCCATTTGCTTATTTACTTCTTTATTTCCTTTGACCTAGGAGATGTATCTGCAAACATATTGCTATGAGAGATGTCTGAAATGTTGCTGTCTATGATTTCTTCTAGGATTTTTATGGTTTCATGACATATTTAAGTCTTTTACCCATTTTGAGTTTATTCTTTTGTATGGTGTAAGTTGGTGGTCTAGTTTCAATTTTTTGCATGCACCTGTCCAATTTTACCAACACCATTTATTGAAGAGACTGTCTTGATTCCATTGTATGTTCTTGCCTCCTTTGTCAAATACTAATAGAGCGTAATGGCTTGGGTTGATTTCTGGGGTCTCTGTTCTGTCCCATTGATCAATATGCCTGCTCTTATGCCAGTACCAGCTGTTTTGATTACAGTGACTTTTAGTATAACTTGCTATCTGGAATTGTGATCCCTCCAACTTTGTCCTTCTTTCTCAAGATTGCTGCAGCTATTAAGGGTTATTTTTGGTTCCATATAAATTTTTAGATTATTTGGTCTATATCTGTGAAATATGCATTGCTACTTTAACAGGGATTGCATTGAATATGTAGATTGCTTTGGGTAGTATGGGCATTTTAATGATGTTAATTTTACCAATCCATGAACATGGCATATTCTTGCACTTATGTCTTCTTCTACTCTTTTGTCAACATCCTGTAGTTTTCCATGTAAAAGCCATTTACCTCCTTGGTTGAAGTTATTCCTAAGTATCCTAATTTTTTTGTTGTTTTAATGGTAAATAGGATTGTTTGTTTAGTTTCTCTTTCTGAGAATTCATTATTGGTGTATAACAATGCCATCTAGTTCTGGGTGTTAATTTTGCATCCTGCTATATTGCCAAATTCATTGAGTAAATCTAGTAGTTTTTTGGTGGAGTCTTTAGGGTTTTCTATGTACAATAGCATGTCATCTGCGAATAATGACAGTTTTACTTCCTTTCCAATTTGAATGCCTTTAGTTTCTTCTCTTTGTCTGATCTCTGTGGCTAGGACTTCCAGTACTATGTTGAACAAAAGTGGTGAAAGTGGACACCCCTGTTCCTGTTCTTAGGGGAAATGTTTTCATTTTTGCCTATTGAGTATGATATTGGCTGTAGGTTTGTCATATTTTGCCTTTATTATGTTAAGATATGATCCCTCTATGTTGACTTTGCTGAGAATTTTTAATAAAAATGGGTATTAAATTTTGTCGGATGTTTTTTCTGCATCTATTGATATGATCATGCGATTTTTGTCCTATTTGCTTATTGATGGCAAATATTGTACCAGCCTTGATTCTCTGGAATAAATCCCATATGGTCAAGGTGTATTATCTTTTTAATATATTGCTGGATCCAACTTGTAATGTTTTCTTGAGGATTTTAGCATCTATGTTCATCAGAGATATTGGCCTGGAATTCTCTATCTTTGTGTCTCACTATCTTTGTAGGGTCCTCCTATGAACGTAGTCAAACTAATTTCTCTGCTTTTAATCGATCTAATGTCAATCTGATTATTAGATATGCCAAAAAACCTAAAAGGGTAGAAAAAATTTTTTCCTTCTCTACATAGGTATAGATCTCTTATGGCTTTTTTGTATGATCAGTCGATGAAAGGTTTGAAAAGAGAAAGGATAACTTACAACCATGGTATTTTTATTTTATTACTAAAAATATACTGTGGTATTTATTAGCAATAGAATAAATAAATACAGTGGGGCCTTGACTTATGAGTGCCCTGACTAACGAGTTTTTTGAGATACCAGCTGTCTCTCCGCTGATTTTTTGCATTGAGTTGAAAGAGTAATTTGAGTTAACGAGCTCCTTAACGAGCTCGGTCTAGGAACGAATTAAACTCGTAAGTCAAGGCCCCACTGTACTGTTGTTAATATAGGACCCTTTTGATCAGTTTTCTATCCTATAAATCTTTGAAATTATTAATGCTAAATTTTGCTATCTGAATAAATTATGGGAGATTCTTTTTTTTTTTTTTTTCTTACACTTCCCTATTGGGAAGCATGAGACTTGGTTGGAAAGTTTGTAAGGAGGATATTCTAATAAAAGGGAAGTGTGTGGAAGGCTGCCTGCCCTGTTTATCTGAATTCCAACTTAGGGGAGTGTTGAAGGCAGCGCCCCTAATTATTCTTTGACCTTTCCAAACAAGCCTGTGAGTATGCAGACCCCCGGGTATTTACTGGAATCCTTATGCTTAATTCCTGGATGCCCTTGCCTAGAGGACAATGTAAACTTCCCAAGATTACTCATCCTACTGATTGTATCTATAGATAAAAATTCCAATAAAGGCCTGACGAGACAGGCTGTGGAGGTGGCCTGGCTCTTCAGCTGGGCAAGCCCCTCAGTCCTCTCCCCCACAGTGAAACTGTGTCTGAGTAATCTGTTCTTCCGTCATTCAGGGATTGCTGGTCAGCCCTGGAATTTCCCTACCCTTATCGCTTTATACTTTATTACCCTATTTTTATGATTTTTATACAAGAAGGTTTAAATACAAAACAAAATGCTTGAATTTCGACACAGGGCTCCAAAAAACTACTACCATGGTGTGACAGATATATGAGGAGCTGAGCCAGAATCTGTGTCCAATGGATTTAACTTTCCTATAATTATAAATATTGGCTTTCTTTTTGTGAAATACAAAATGAACTAGATCTCCAAAGAGAACAGAAGCTTTAAACCCCGGTAGACTTTAAAAGTAAGACTTAAGCCCTAACCGGTTTGGCTCAGTGGATAGAGCGTTGGCCTGCGACTGAAGGGTCCCAGGTTCGATTCCGATCAAGGGCATGTACCTTGGCTGCGGGCACATCCCCAGTGTGTGTGTGTGTGGGGGGGGGGGGTGCAGGAGGCAGCTGATCGATGTTTCTCGCTCATCGATGTTTCTAACTCTCTATCCCTCTCCCTTCCTCTCTGTAAAAAATCAATAAAGTATATTAAAAAAATAAAAATAAATAAAAGTAAGACAAAAAAAAAAAAAAAAAGACGGTTTCATCTTCCTGTATGTGTGTTCCAGAAATAGAGCTAATTTCCCAAGGAACACAACAGTTTAGGGTTCACTTCAGCTGCAATTTTGTGGTTTACACAGTTCATGGCAGTCTTTACCACAGAGACTAGAAAAGCCAAATGCTAACTTTCTTAATCTTACTTGTACCCAATTGTGGTTATTGTGACACAGACAACTGTTGGTAAATAGGGGGAAAGTTTTTTATTTTCTGATGAAAGAGACTGCTATAGATTGAATATTTGTGTCTCATCAAAATTCATACAGTGAAACCTAATCCCCAATGTGATAATATTAGAAGGTGGGGCTTTTTATGAAATGATGAAGTCATGAGGATGGAGCCCTCATCAATGGGATTAGTGCCCTTATAAAAGAGGCCCGAGAGAGCTCCCTTGTCCCTTCAGTCATGTGAGGACATAGTGAGAAGGCAAAAATCTATGAACCAGGAAATGGTCTCTTGTCAAACATGAAATCTGCCAGTACCATGAACTTCCCAGCTTCCAGAATGGTGAGAAATAAATATTTGTTGTTAAAGCCACTCAGTCCATGGTATTTTTGTTATAGCAGCCTGGCAGACTAAGACAGAGAGATGGATGTGGCTGATACTGTTATGCCCAGATTTCAAGATCCCCAACAGACCACGTGAGGGAGCCAGCCGTGTCCGATGCAAAAGCAAAGAGTCCTTTATTTCAAACTCGAGTCTGGCTCCCCTACCCTCCTTACTGACACAGCAGCAGGTGGCAGAGAGAGGCCTAGCCAGATGGGATGAGGAGTTTTATAGGGGGGTGGAGTAAGGGCAGGAGAGGGGACTGTGGGCCCCGCCGATTGGCCAGGCACAAGTCGGTGTCTCATTACACAGGATGTGGTCATATTGATGGCGTGCACTTCCCTTGATTATCATTGGTTAGTCCAGAGAAATCCTGGGTGTGGCTAGCAGAGGCTTGGGCTTCCGGGAAGAAGCCTTGCCGAGCACATGGCTCTGCCCAAAAATGGAGGACCCAGGGTAAGATGGAGGGCGTAGTCCTTGCCCTTTCAATACCACCTCTTCTCCCCTTTTCTCTCTTGAAAGCAGAACTTATGTCTAAAGTCCTGGCAACTATTTTTATTTTTAAATAGATTTCAGAAAGGGAGGAAAGAGAGAGAAACCTCAATGTCAGAAAGAAACAATGATTGTTGCTTCCTGTACACACCCTGGCCAGCGATCAAACCTGCAACCTTGGTATGTGCCCTGACTGGTAATTGAACCCACAACCTTTTGGTGTATGACAGGATGCTCCAACCAACTGAGGCACACCTGTCAGGGCTGGGCAAGTATTTTTTAACTTTGAACTATGCACAAAGAGTATTTGAGGTCATTGGCCTAGACTTTAATGCCAATATTCCTTCTCTCCAAAAGTTTTGTGTGGAAAAAAATCCTATTTGAGTCACTGTTGGTTAAGTGTTCTATAATGTGCAGCCCAAATAGTAGATAACTACTAGAGGTAGTATAATACTATATAAAGCAATAATTTAAAAATACAAATCATGAATTAAACTGGTTTCCTGCCTACATAAATTCAGTAAATTTTTTTTCAACAGATATTTGCAAGAGTTGATACCTAAAAGAACAAATATAAATCGCCACTAGATTTCACTTGAAGACTTAACTATGAAGACCCTACTTACATGGTATTGGTGATAATAATTTTCATTGAGTTATCTGAGGAAAAATACTAAAAGGATTCACAGAATTAAAATACAAACTCAAGAAACACTGTATTCTTGCACTGTTAAATGGAGAATGAAACAAAATTTCTTTGAGTGTTTTTTTTGAACTGGTTTCAAGTATTAAAAGCTCTTCATTCCAAGATTATACTAACATTTCCTGGATTTTTAAAAAAAATACATTTTTATTGCTGTCAAAGAGGAAGGGAAAGGGAAAGAGAAACATCAATGATGAGAGAGAATCATTGATTGGCTGTCTCCTGCACGCCCCCTACTGGAATTGAGCCTGAAACCTGGGCATGTATCCTTGACCAGAATTGAACCCGGGACCCTTCAGTCCACAGGCTGATGCTCTATTTGCTGAGCCAAACTGTCTAGGGCTGAAATTTTTCATTTTTATAGTTTTATTGTGTATTTTTATGTTTACCATTTTAATCTGGCCAGAATTAATTTTTAATTGTAGTGTGATGGTATGGGAGAGAGATCAAACTTTGTTATTCCAACATAGACAGTGCCCCCAACTGTATGTTGGGTTATTTATCCTTTCTTCGTTTACTTGAGCTGCCACCCTTCATCACTCAATGGTCATGTACATGTATATATGTGTACAGGATTGGGCAAAAATAGGTTTACAGTTGTGAGTATGGAAAACACAGTTTATCTTGCATTACTATTTATTAATTGTATTATTTTCCATACAAATAACTGTAACCCTGCTTTTGCCCCACCCTGTATTTTTTTTGCCAAATTTGGAAAGTTTTCAGTCATTATTTCTTTGAATATTTTTTCAGCTCCTCATTCTTTCTCTCCTACTGAGGATACAGTAGTATTTGTCTCACAAGTCTATGAGGCTCTGTTTTTTCTTTTTTTTCCTCCCTCAGTCATTTTTCTCTCTGCTGTTCATATTAAGTAAAATCTATTGGTCAAAATTCAACTTTCTGATTCTATCCTCCGTCATTTCTACTCTGCTATTGAGCCCATCCAGTAAGTTTTTATTTCAGTTATTATATTTTTCAGTTTTATAGTTTTCATTTTTAAAAAGAAATTGGTGTCATTTAATGTGTTTTTTAATTGAGGAAGGGAGAAATAGAGGTAGAAACATCAATGACAAGAGAGAATCATTGATTGGTGGCCTACTGCACAACCCTTACTGGGGATTAAACTTGAAACCCAGGCATGTGCACTGACTGGGAATGGAACCATGATCTTCTGGTTCAGTGGTTGGCAAACTCATTAGTCAACAGAGCCAAATATCAACAGTCCAACGAATGAAATTTCTTTTGAGAGCCAAATGTTTTAAACTTAAACTATATAGGTAGGCACATTGTTATTAACTTAATTAGGGTACTCCTAAGCTGGCCTTTGCTAAAAGAGTCCTCAATCTGATTGAGGTACATTCGCTGAGGTCAACCCCTTCCAACTCTCCCATCCACACTCATCTTGTATTCTTGTTTCGTCTATCTCCTTTCCGAAAACCGACTTCTGCGCATGGGCCACGAAGTTTCAATCGCACTGTACGTGCGCGCCCGCACATGGTATTTTGCGGAAGAGCTACACTCAAGGGGCGGAAGAGCCGCATGTGGCTCGTGAGCTGCGGTTTGCTGACCACTGTTCTGGTTCATGGGTCGACACTCAACCACTGAGCAACACTGGCTGGGCTCTTGACTGATTTTTGTGGGCTGTGGTTCCAATGACAATTTCATTTTCAGAACTCTTGCAGTGCTATTCTGGTCTAAGGCAATTCTCACTGCTGCCTCCTGCTGGGACCAAATACCCTTCTCCGGTCCCTGTGTTGCTAGGAGGAGATACCAGCAGGCCCCTAACGGGAGAGCAGGCCCTGAGCTGCCTGATGCTGGTGGGGGTGCTGCTCAATCCCTGCTGCTCCCACGCACAGGTGAAAGGCACTTCTCTGGGCTTACCTTACTTCTGGCAGAAGGCGATGGATGGCAGGACCCACTCCCACGCTCCGCACTTCCAGGTGTTGGTGGCGTTCCCACCTGATCTCCATGGCTGCTTCAGGGCAGAGGAGAGCCTACCCAAGTCATCATGAGCCAAGGGTGTAGAAGAGGCAACGCTTTGCTCTATTCATCTTAGGTTTTTACCTGAGGCTCTAATAAAAAGCAGAATAACAAGAGAAAAACAGGTTTTTGAACTCATGCAGCCCACAGCACATAAGAAACCTCAGCCAAAACTAACTCAAAATGGCAGCTTAGAATTCCAGCTTAGCCAAAACCGGTTTGGCTCAGTGGATAGAGCGTCAGCCTGCGGACTGAAAGGTCCCAGGTTCGATTCCGGTCAAGGGCATGTACCTGGGTTATGGGCACATCCCCAGTGGGAGATGTGCAGGAGGCAGCTGATCGATGTTTCTCTCTCATCGATGTTTCTGACTCTCTATCTCTCTCCCTTCCTCTCTGTGGAAAATCAGTAAAATATATTAAAAACAAAACAACAAAAAAAAGAATTCCAGCTTAGGTAGCATTCGCAACAAAAACAACAAAGTTGTAGAGAAATGACAGAGAGAGTGGAAATCAGTTTCAGGCTTCCAAGGGCCACAACTGGGAAGATAAATATATGGGAGGAACCTCATGGAGTGAGGTTTGTTGGGGATTCCTCTTGTGCCATCTCCAGGCTGATAAGAGTCTGTCTTCAGTAACAGGAGAATTTAAATCCTGCCTTCTCGCAGACAAGGGGGAGGTTTTCTGCCTTTGCTGCTTCTTAATTGCCTTCAGCTCAAAATAAGTTTTATGTCAATGAGGCATATTTCGGTTTCCTTCAGGAGAAAAGAGGCAGGGAAATGCCAGGCTGAGTTGCCTTCTACTGGAAGAGAAAGAAAGGGAGTTACCAGCCTTGTCCTTCAGTCCCCCCTGACAGCCCTCATGGTGCCAGCTGGGTTGGAGTGATGGCCAATCCTCCCTGCTGGGTGTCTGCTGAGCTGCCCATTCCTGGTTCTTGGGCCAGAGAGAACATGTTTTCTTGGGGCTTCTTTTTGCTCTATGCTTGTTAGTGGTTCGAGGTCACAGTCTCTCCAGCACTTAGTGTGAGACATATGGAAGACAAAAAAAGAAAACCCAGGGAACTCAGTGCCTTATCGTTCCTTAGTCCTCAAGTCCCTAGCCAGCGTGCCTTCTTTTCCCCATCTTTCAGAGTCCTTTCAGCGTTGTCTATTTTTATGGCTTTGTTTAGAGGGAAGAGGTGCATCTAGGGCCTATCTTCTTGAAGTTGCGCCTTGTTAGGGTTTGGCTGGTGATGCAGGCTGTGAGAGAATTTACAACTGACAGAAGAGATCCAGAGAGAAAGTTTATTTTACTTTTCAAAAGAGGAAAGGGCCAGTGTATTGCTAATCAATACAGGGTAAGAAACAAAGAGTAATGGCTGCTACGTGACAAGGAAGGGAGAAGGATTGGGGGCTGAAGTTAGCAGACATCAGGGGGGTTGTCTTGAAAAGTTAAGTTTGTTTGCTTTCCAGGAGACAGTCGGGCAGATGTCCTAGGGAGGTTTTTTTAACAGTATTTTTCCCAAGCCTGTAAAACACGCTTCGAGCAAAAATTGTGAAGAATTCAAAAGAGGCTTGCTTGTTTGAAGGGGAGGAGGGAAGAGAACTTTGTACTAACTAGAGACTCCTTTGGTGGGAATTTTCCCTGAGTTCCGAAAGCAGGGAGGAGGGGGACTGTAGCCTTGAGAGTAGCTTATCTTGTCTTGCAGTTTGAACGGAGGAGCTAACAAGCTTGGGGTTTAATTACCAGGAACTTCTCATAAATTGTGGAAGTTCAGAGTAAAGGAAAAGAAAGGCCTTTTTTTTCTGTCCTTACACTCCTTTTAAAGTAAGCTTTGATTTCTTCCGGCTCCTTCTCACCAATATTATCAGCCTGTTGGGTATAAACACTAACCAATGGGAAACAAGGAGAGGGAGGAAGCGAGGCAGATACATCCTCCCTCTATTTACCACTATGGACTACTCTGATGTGCAGTTCCTCCCTGCAAACCCTTTGGACTTCCATGATCTGTGGGCAAGGGCTGCCAAGCAATCTTCTGTCTTTTTGTGGCTTGTTTTGAGGCAATGGGCAGCATTGTGGTACATGGCATTACACTAGTGGCTGGCTTCCTTTCCTTCATCTGGATTTTGCATCTACCAAAATGTTACCAGCCCTCTCATTCTTGCCTTGATCCCGTTTTGTTTGGAGGACTTGTATTTAAGGTGTAACCTGTCTGCATCTCGCTTTCAAGCTACATGGTGGGTATATAGATGTCAACTGAACTCTACTTTCATTCGTGGAAGTTTTGAAAGTTTAACTTCATTTTATATTGTCATGTGTCATATTCCTGTGAAGAGTCCTAGGAAGATCATATGTTTTTGTAAAAAACACATGTTAAGCAATATGTTAAATGCACTGTCCCTTTCCATTCCAACTTCTGTTGTGGAATTGGCACGGAAGAAGGGACAGCCAAACACTGGGAGGCATCAGGAAAGCGAACCTTTATTGAAAGCAGCACTGCTGGCTCAGGGGATTCAAAGGTCCAAAGCCTGAACAACTTATACAATGAGATTTCTCCTTATATATAGTCCTGAGTTTCTTTGTTTCCTAACTACCAGGCTTCTGTGGTGAGCTTTCACAGCCCCACCTCCTCTCCCCAGTCAGTGAGAATGGGGAATTTAGATTGTATCTAAATGCCTAACCTGGATGGTGCCAGTAACCTCGCTCTAGCTAAGCTGTTACATCCTTGGTTTAAGGCCCTTGTAAATTGGGAGTATTTAGGTAAATGGGTCTTGCAAGACCAGATAATTAAGGAAGGGGCAGTGACTTGATTATAGGCTAACAAGAATGTCCATTAGGATACTGATTAACTAGGTACAGGGTCAGGCTGCTAGCTGCCTACATTCTTTCACACTTCTTTTCACAGTAGTAGCATTGGAGTGGCTGTGGGCATTTTTGGAATCTGGCCAAAAGGAAAATGAGCTGGGACTACATTTATGTTGAGTTTAATGGGATATATTTACGTGTTTTGTAGTCTATCCTTTGGTTATTAATCAGTACCCTGATGTAGAAATGAATTTCAAGAATTCTGCCCTCTGTGCCACCTCCCCTGGTATCCTTTCTTCCACAGGTGCAGGCGCAGAGCTTGTATCCCAATATGAATGTTCATAATGGGGAACAACACCGGAAATACATGGGTAGTTGAGGACAAGAAAGATTTGAAGTGCATGGAGCCAGAAGCTAATCTCTGGAAATTATTCCAAATATTCAATGTGTAAAATTATAGGTGGATGATTTAATTCTCATTAATATCTAGTTAAAACCATGAATAATTAAATAATTTTGATTATGTTGGAGAAAGGTCAGATTATTTTCCTTTTCTGTTGATAAAAGTTGTATCACAAAGATATTATAGAAAGAAGCAATTGAAGCATATGCAGCCATATATATTAAGGATCTTGTGCCGGCTGGAAAATCTGGAAATAAATAATTTTATTTTTGAATGTAGCAAGTCCTGGATCCTTTTTCCCCACCTGGATCCTTTATATTTCTTCTCAGCTTCCTTAAAAACTGAACAGTTCTCTTTTAAGCTGACCTCTTTCTAGCTGTGTCTTATAGGCAGCCAATAGAAGGTAAGTGGCATTTTCAATATTCTGCCTGGACATCTCCTTAGCTAGATCATAAAGTATATTAGATACATTTTCTATTTTCCACATTGTTGCAGGTCAGAGTGTGTTCAATTTTCTGCTCCTCCTCCAGCTTTCAATAGCTTTTCCTCACTTCATGGGTAAGCCCTCACTGACGGCTTCCTGCAGGCTCTTCCATCATTCACCAACAGTCTCCTCAGGGACCACCCAGCCTCCTCCTGCTGCCCAGTCTTAAAGCCAAATGCCGTGTGTTTTAGGTTTTTATTACGGCTGCCCTTCATGATTGAATAAGAAAAGTCGTTCTGGTGATCCATTGCTATGTAACAAGTGAGAACTGCAAAAATCAAGGCACAAATAACTCTGTGACCCTCCCACACTCCAACTAAGAGACCTGACCCTGCTCTGCAAGGCTTCCAGCAGCCTAAGGCCTCCTCCTGTCCTTGGGATAACCCCTTATTTCAGCCAGGAAAGACTCAAGGCTGCCCAGAGAATTGACTGTTTCTTCCAGCTAAAACCTGATGATTGGCACCTGTCCTCCCTCTGCTTTGCGCATTTGCTTTAGAGAAGTTGCAGTTGTAAATCCTTTCTCTGTCCCTTTGAATTGCACTTGTTCTTCTGCAACCCAAGAATGTCTTTCCCAAGGACTTGGGAGACATTCCTTTGAAATGCAATCATCAATAAGGATAGGGCTAGTGAGAAAACAGGAGGGCTCAGCTGGGTGAGTCTGACTTGGGGTCCCTCATAAGTTGCCCTCAGTCAGTGACGAGCTGGAACAGCAGGGACTGGAGCAGGTGGGAGCTAGCCCAGCAAATCTCCTAATTCCTGCTGTCTCAGGGTCTCACTGTGCCATCTCTCTGCATGGACTGGGCTGGTCCTCAATGCATTTGGACTGCTAACAGGGCAGCTGCAGGCTTCAAGGTCAAGTATTCCAATGAGCAGAGCAAAAGCCACGTCTTTTCTAATCTAGCCTTGAAAGTCAGGCTGCATCCCTCCCACTGAATTATATGTAGAGTATGAAAAATGTTCCAAATGCAAATCAGCCCAGAGTAAGGGGGAGAAAAAGCAGAAAAGCAAAGGCTAGTTCATGATGGAAAGCGTGTCAGGTCACATTGTAGATGGGCCCAAGGAATGGGAGATAATGTTGTGACCATTTTGGAGAAATACAATTTGCCACAATTATCTATTCTTAAGCATTCAGATTTAATGTTATAGTCTTTTATATCCATAAATGGAAATGTTTCTTTTTCTCTTTATTTTCTATTGGAACTTTAGATTATCTCCTTCTTTGTGGGAGCTTACCAAATTGTAGGCATTTGTCCAAGGTCTATAAAGCTGGGAGAAATAGGCCTTACTAGTATAGTCTTTATAAACACTGTCAGAAATCTGTGCTTTTGCAACCTTTCTTACCCAATTCATGCTCTGGGCAACTGTGATTGCCAAAACCACCTTCATTGTTAGTTCTACACTCAAACCCAGGGACTCCAGCCTTCTGAGATTTTATTGTTTTTCGCATTTAAAAAATTAAGTAATAAAAGTTGGTAGTGGAATATAAAAATTAATAACATTAGCCCCTGGCTGGTATGGCTCAGTTGGTTGGGCATCTTCCCATTCTCCAAAATATTGCCAGTTCAATTCCCCATCAGAACACATAACCAGTTGCAGGCTCGATCCCCCATAGGGGGTATTCAGGAGGCAGCTGATGGATGACTCATTCTCACACTGATATTTCTCTCTCTCTCTAAAAATCAATAAAAAATATATTTAGCCCAGCCAGTGTTGCTCAGCGGTTGAGCATTTACCTATGAACCAGGAGGTCCTGGTTTGATTCCTGGTCAGGGCATATGCTGGGGTTGTGGGCTTAATCCCCAGTTCCTGGTTAGGGCACATGCCCGGATTTCAGGTTCAATCCCTAGTGGGGGGCGTGCAGGAGGCAGCCAAAGGAAGATTCTCTCTGATCATTGATGTCTCTATCTTTCTGTCCCTCTCCCTTCCTCTCTGAAATCAATAAAAAATATATTTAAAAAAGAAAACAAAGTATTTTTACAAAATTAATAATATTAATTTTTCTGTACTTGAAAGTAATTACTAGTATATGCTCACTGGAGAAAGCTAAGTAAAAAAGGGAAAAATAAAATCAGCTGTGTTGTGTTTGAACTTCAGAAAACTAATTAAGATTCTTAATAATTGACCCTGGACAGGTAGCTCATTTGGTAGACCAACATCTCAATATGCCAAAGTAGCAGGTTTGATTCCAGATCAGGGCACATACAATGACTGCATAAATAAGTGGGACAACAAATTGATATCTCTCTCTCTCAAATCAATTTTAAAAACCATTTATAAGATTCACAATAATTTCTTGATAACAGACACTATCCCCCCACCCCTTACAGGCTATTTAGGAAAATCCAATAATATGAAAAGATGAGGTGATACCCTCCCCCTCCTAACCCCCTGCAGAGATTTAAAAAATCCACACCCTCTTCCACCTTTAATTATCTAGAAAAGCCCAGCTGGCATAGCTCAGTGGTTGAGTGTCGACCTATGAACCAGGAGGTCACGGTTTGATTCATGGTCAGGGCATATGCTGGGGTTGTGGGCTCAGTCCCCAGAGTGGAGCGTGTAGGAGACAGCTAATCAATGATTCTCTCATCATTAATGATCCTATCTCTCTCTCCCTCTCCCTACTTCTCTGAAATCAATATATATATATATATATATATATATATTGATTATATATATGAAAAAATTTTCATATATACATATGAAAAAATTATCTAGAAAATATTCATAAAAGATTAAGATATTTGCAAGTCTACGTCTGAGTAGCTACTAGGGCCTCCTAAGCAGATGACTGTGCCTGGGAAGGTTTTCTCATGGAATCCTAAGAAAATGTAATGTGTGAAGCAGCTCCGCTTCATAGGGACCAGAATGCTGAGGTGCTTGTGCTTTTTAAAATCTCTTTAATTGGATTTAATTTATGTATGATGTGATGGACGGAAGCCTAGAGTATCAGGTGCAGCTGTAGGATCCTCATATAGCAGTGGTTCTCAACCTTCCTAATGCCACGACCATTTACTACAGTTCCTCATGTTGTGGTGACCCCCAACCATAAAATTATTTTTGTTGCTACTTCATAACTGTAATTTTGCTACTGTTATGAATCGTCATGTAAATATCTGATATGCAGGATGTATTTTCATTGTTACAAACTGAACATAATTAAAGCATAGTGATTAATCACAAAAACAATATGTAATTATATATGTGTTTTCCGATGGTCTTAGGCGACCCCTGTGAAAGGGTCGTGCGACCCCCAAAGGGGTCGCGACCCACAGGTTGAGAACCACTGTCATATAGTCTGGAGGTTCTATCTTTCCCCATCTCCATCTGTCTGTGCCATATCCTAAACTCCCACTATCTGACTTTTCTTTTCATTCCAGTGGGGGGGAGGGGCCCCGGGAAGTTGGCAGGCTGGCCCCGCCCCCTGGTCAAATGCTGGGTTGAGGAGACAATTTGCATATATATATGAATGAGGCCTAGTGCACGAAATTCATGCATGGGGGCAGGGTGGGTCCCTCAGCCTGGCCTGTGTCCTCTCGAAATCCGGGACCCCTAGGGGGAAGTTGGGCTTACACTGGCAGTTGGACATACCTCTCATAATCTGGGACGCTGCATGCACCAGTGATCATACTCTTCATATAGGTGAAAGGCATCTTGCTGTTGTATGGGCAGCCACATTTTTTTGCCCTGATTATAAAAAGTAGTACATAACGTGATCCTTCTGAGGCAGTAGTACCATTTCCCCCATCTTATGGGTGGAAAAACTGAAGTAGAGAGAAGTTAAGTAATTGGCTTTGTCACACAGTTATAAGTGTCAGAATCAGGGCTGACCACAAAATGTGCAAGCCAGAGTCCATGCATGTCATCACTGCATCACCCTGTTTTTTCAGTGTTAGAATAGCCTTGCCAGGTTTTAATTTTTAAATCTAAGAGACTGTTCCCAATATATAGAGTAGGGTCCCTAGGCCTGGCCGGCAATCAGGGCCATCTGTGAGGTGATGGGCGGGTAGGGCGATTGGGAGGGGGCCCCCACTGGCACCCGCCTTGGCTGGCAGTCTGGCGTCACCCACTGGCCAGCCCCGCCCCCCAATTGCTGCCACTGGTCACCCCCCTCTCGTGGGGCAGACGCTCAATACAGGAGCTGCCCCCAACCTGTGTTGAGCGTCTGTCCCCTGGTGGTCAGTGCGCATCATAGCGACCGGTCATTCCACCAGTCCAGTATCTGACAGTTTTAACTTGGCACTACATTGAGTTTTCTCTTTCCTCACTTTCTAGACTCAGGCTTAAATTCTTTTGGCAAGCACATTTTTATCTAATCATTTTAGTGTAGTGAAGAGCTAAATTTCCACTGTCTGTAATCTCTATGTTTTGACTGACACAGTTTTCTACTCTGATTTTTACACACAACAGACCTAATTTATAAATAGTTTCTGTGCAATATTTCTGACCAAGAGAGGCAGTCACTATGGAATATTGAGGGTAAGAAATTGGAAGTCTTTTTTCTTCAAATAATTTTCTACTATAATAATTCTTTACTCCATCTACAAATATGAACAGTGACGTTTGGCTCTAAATTTTTTTCAGTCATTTATTTCTCTGCAATTTTCTGTTTATATAATTGGGTTTATATTGCATATACTATTTTTGTAACCTGTCCCTTTCCATGTTTATATATATACTAGAGGCCCAATGCACAAAAATCCATGCAAGAGTAGGCCTTCCTTCCCTGGGCTGCCGGCACTGGCTTCCCCCCTCCAGCCACCTGCAGGCACCTGGGACACAGGCTGGCTTCCCTCTGGTCCCAGCTTCATCAGGAAGGATGTTCAGAATGATGTCCAGAAGATGTCTAGTCTAATTAGTATATTACCCTTTTATTATTATAGACTAGAGGCCCGGTGCACAAAAATTTGTGCACTCGGGGGGGAGGGGGGTCCCTCAGCCCGGCCTGTGCCCTCTCGCAGTCTGGGACCCCTCGGGAGATAACGCCCTGCTGGCTTAGGCCTGCTCCCGGGTGGCAGAGGGCAGGCAAAATCCCTAGGTGCAGCCCCTGGTCGGGTTCAGAGCAGGGCTGATTGGGGAGTTGGGGTGCCGCCCCATGTCATACACAGAGCAGAGCGATCAGGAGGTTGTGATTCCAACCTCAGTCACGCTCAGGGTAGGGCCGATTGGGGGGTTGGGGCACCATCCCGTCACACTCAAGGCAGGGTCGATGGGGAGGTTGCGGCGCCACCCCCTGTCATGCACAGAGCAGGGCCAATCAGGGGGTTGGGGCTCTGTACCCTGTCACGCACAGAGCAGGGCCCATCAGGGGGTTGGGGCGCCGCCCTCTATCACCCACAGAGCAGGGCCAATCAGGGGGTTGGGGTGCTGCCACTCTTACACTCAGGGCAGTGGGGGGGGGGGTTGGGGCACCGCACCCTGTCACACACAGAGCAGGGCCGATCAGGGGGTTTGGGCGCTGCCCCCATCACGCTGATCCGGGTGCCAGGAGGCCTTGCGGCTCCGCTGATCCCGGTGCTGGGACGCATATTACCCTTTTACTATATAGGGTAGAGGCCTGGTGCATGGGTGGGTGCCGGCTGGTTTGCCCTGAAGGGTTTCCTGGATCAGGGTGGGGGTCCCCACTGGGGTGCCTGGCCAGCCTGGGTGAGGGGATGATGGCTGTTTGCAGCTGGTCACACATCCTTCAGGGTGGGGGTCCCCACTGGGGTGCCTGGCCAGCCTGGGTGAGGGGATGATGGCTATTTGCAACTGGTCACACACCCTTCATGGTGGGGGTCCCCACTGGGGTGCCTGGCCAGTCTGGGTGAGGAGCTGAGGGTTGTTTTCAGGCTGGGGGTGACTGAAGCTCCCAACCGCTCCTTTTTTTCTTTTTCTTTTTTTTATTCTGGGCCAGCTTTAGCTTTGAGGCTTGGCTCCAGCTCTTAGGCCTCCGCTGCTGAAAGTAGGTTTCTGGCCTTTGCTTACAATGTTGCGATCCTGCTGGCTGAAGCCCGGCAGGTTTCTGGGGTTTTGTTTAGCTTCTATGTTTGTTACATAGTTGCTTGCAGCTCAGAGGCCTGCAGCGGCAGGCGGGGAACGTTGGAGTCCTCCGTCACTGAAGCAAGCAAGCTTCATGTTAGTTTCAAGCTGCCTGGCTGCCAGCCGCCATCTTGGCTGACAGTTAATTTGCATATTGCCCTGATTAGCCAATGGGAAGGGTAGCGGTCTTACGCCAATTACCATGTTTCTCTTTTATTAGATAGGATGTGTATATATATATATGCTAACACCATATTCATCCTAATGTGAAATAGTTAGGAGTGGCCTGTCCATATCTTACTGGTAGGAGTTGTCAGGAAAACTTCTCTCTAAAGTTACTTGAAACAAAGCATCAGAAACCAGGCCTTACTGATTAACATGAAAAAATAAAAAAGCTTCCCCTGCCCTAACCGGTTTGGCTCAGTGGATAGAGCGTCAGCCTGTGGACTGAAAGGTCCTGGGTTCGACTCCAGTCAAGGGCATGTACCTTAGTTGCAGGCACATCCCCAGTGGGGGGTGTGCAGGAGGCAGCTGATCAATGTTTCTGACTCTCTATCCCTCTCCCTTTCTCTCTGTAAAAAATCAATAAAATATATTTTTAAAAAAGCTTCCCCTGAATTAAGAATGATAAACATGTCTAGTTCTTGCTTTCTTCTAACAATACTTTTTTCTCCATGCAGTTGGAAAATAAAAGGAGTGAAGACTGAGAAATGAGTGAATTGATATTCAAAAAATGTAGGTGCCTCTTTGACTTATGATATTTTCAACTTGTGAGTTTATCAGATATAGCACCAGTGTAAGTTGAGGAACATTTGTATATATATGTATACACATATAAATGTTATTTTCAACAATTTCTGAGTTTGGTTCTCACTATTAAAAATTCTCTGATTGGGTTATCAGTACAGCAACTATAAATTCACAATTAAAGCAGCATAAATATTTTAAATTTTGATGAATAATTATCAAATATAATAAGATGAATGATGCTCCTTCCCCAATTGCTTCATTTATCTGTGTCTAAACTTCTACTTATTGCTAAAATGAGTGAGGATTCCAGCATCAATCCTAGTCCTATTTTTCATCTTTATAAAAATAGGCATTTAAAAAAAATGATTACATAAGAATGTAAATGAAAATGGAAGGAGTTTTGTTATAGCAATGCCAATCAATTTTTTGGATGCTTTATGAGTTATTTTTGATAGTTATCTTTGTTAAAAATTGTTTTTGAAGGATTATCAGCTGGAAACTCAATTAATCCCCCAATTTTATTAAGCAAATAATTGTAAATCACTTGACTAGCTAAAAGATTTGTTATCTACTTATAAAGGCTTTATTTTACTCAGTTATTAGTAAGTATATAAAAAAACTTTTTAAGAGTTATCAATGACTAGTAACTTACACATGTTACAACTTACAGATTCCTTGTTTTGGTGAGTTAAAAGGAAAAGAAACTAAGAGTGAAATGTCTATAATATTTTAAAATGTGCATTTTAGAATTTTTTCCACCTAAGCTATTAGTAAATTTAGCCCAAATTAAAGAATTTTTTGGTTTTCTAAAATGGTTTAGTTCTGCAAAATATATGAGTGCTAGACACTTGAAAAATATATTATCATCTATAATAAACATTCATTTGTTCATTATAGATTTAATAATTGTTCACTTCTTGCCATATTTTCTTAATTTTGAAAAGTGTTTTATAGTAAGAGGCATAATACTTACCCTAAGTATTTCATTAGGTATCTCCAAAAGAGGAAATTTTCTACTTAACCACAAAAACACTTACACCTAAAAATTAATAACTTCTTACTGTAACTTAAAATCTGGTCCATAGCTAACTTTCCCTAATTGTGTCATCTCATGTTTCTATTAAATATCTGGTTGATATCTACAGTCTCAGCCAGGTACAACATAACACCAAGTGTATCTCCTTAGTGCATAACCAATGAAGATTTAGAATTAGCCCTGGCTGGGTTCACTTGGCCTGCAGTCCAAAGGGTCGTAGGTTCAATTTCCAGCCATGGGTACATACCTCGCTTGCAGACTGGATCCCCAGGGCATGTGTTTCTCTCTCTCTCCCCTCCCCTCCCACCATCTTCCTTCCCTTCCACTCTGAAAACCAATGGAAAAATATCCTTGTGTGAGGATTAAAAAAAATAATATAATTTTTTAAAAATAGTTTGTTCCTATTTTTAAAAAAGATTTAGAATTAAATACAATGAAGATGAATTAAATTGAACTGATACAATTGATCATTTTAAGTTTGAAAATTATATATAATACTAGAGGCCCAGTGCATGAATTTTGTGCATGGGAGGGGGATCCCTCAGCCCAGCCTGCACCCTCTTGCAATCCAGGACCCCTCTTGCAATCTGGGACTGCTGGCTCCTAACCACCCTGCCTGCCTGCCTGATCCCCCCTAAATACTCTGCCTGCCTGCCTCATCGCCCCTAACCACCTCTGCGTCTGCCCCCACCACCCCAGCTTCATCTGGAATGATGTCCGGAAGGTCATTCGGCTGTCCACTCTAATTAGCATATTATGCTTTTATTATTATAGATATGTATAATCACACAGGAACTTCATTTGTTTAATATAATTGTCTCCTTAATTCAGTGTAGCTTTGTCCAGTCTAATAGCACCATGACTCACTTGCCTTCTTTTAAACAGATCTCTCCACCTTTGCACTAACTGCATATCCACTCCCTTAGTCATTAAGCCCACAGGCCATCAGGTTCTGGTCAGCATCAAACTGTCTTAAGAAAAGGCCTTAAGTCTGTTGATTAAGGGAACAGAGATTCCATCAAACTAAAGATAACATCTTAACCTAACTTGTGATTCAGCCCTAGGCCCATGAGAGCAGACTTACCCTACCGACCACACATTCATGAAATCAGACAGAATGATGCCATGGCTGACATCAGGACCTGATCCAATGATCAACTACTCCCTATCTTAGTCCCAAACAATCAGTAGAGCACATGATCTCAACTCCCTCAGTCACCATGACTAATGATTTTCCCACTATATAATCTATCTCCTACAGGTGACTGGGGAGCCAGGTCTTACACCACTAACTCACCTGTATCTCCAGGCTTAGTGCCAATTGCCTAAATAAACCTCTACTTTCTTTGCTGCAAATTCCTGTTCATGTTTTATTGGGCTTTGATGAACACAGGCAAACAAGCTGTTACTAAACACAGGTTGAGCTGCCTGCCATGATGAAAGCCAATACTCATGAGAGAGGTCCTGGTTAAAAGGAAAGAGGTATATTCAGGTGCTCGCAAATTGAGAAGATGGCAGACTCCTGTCCAAAAATGATCTTAACATCTCTTGTCAAGCCAGTGACTTTTATAAAAAAAAGAAGAAAAAAAAAAAGAGGGGACCTAGAGATGTGCAAGCAGTGTTCTAGATGGTTTCAATAAGGATCTTGGCATCACTGTATTGAATTTATCTGCAACAGCTGAATTCTTATGGTTGATCAGCTCCTAATCAGACAGAAACTGGAACTGGTGGTCTCTGCAATGTATTAAAATAGGGTTTCAAGTACCACTATTAGCAAAAATTTTATTTTTTCTATTTCTACTTCAACAATGCTTGTTAGTACATTTATTTTAGTTAGTAAAATATTATAGATTTTTTATTCTCTGTTAAAAAAACACTTTAGTAGGTAACATACACTGTGCTTTAATAACTTACTTGGCATTGTAGAGAGCAATTTGGCATAGCAGCCTTGAGATTACAATTTAAAATGTGTAATTGAGCAATTCCTTAGTATATTTAATTTAATTAGGATTCACATTCCAAATACATAACAATTTATAATATTGGGTTTATAAATTATAGAAGTATTTGGGAGAGCTTGTTTTCAGTAGACAATTGAAATACTTAAAAATAAAATGGAATGGATATTTTGAATGTACAAAGACAGTTAAAATGATTACAATATTAAGTGCTTAAAGAATCAAAAAGTAATTGTTGAAATTTATACATTTATAATTAGTCTAATAAAATTTATAAATTTAATTGTCTAAGAAAAAACTCTCTTTTGAATTTATAACTTTAATAAAGTAAGCACTGGATTTGAAAGCAAAGGTGATCCTTGTAATAATCTTTTCACAAAAGCTACCTTAAAGGACACAAAAAACATATTAACTTTTTATTAAAAATATTAATCTCATCTTTCCATAGAACACATTGATAGGTTTCCTAATATGTTGTCAGAAAGATGGAGCTTAAGATTCTTTTTGTCCTGCTGGAATGGCTCAGTTGGTTGAGCATTGTCCCATGCACCATAAGGTGGTCAGTTTGGTTCTTGGTCAAGGTATATACCTGAGTTGCAAGTCCCCAGTTGGGACATGTACAGAAGGAAACCAATGTTCCTCTCTCCTTTTCCCTCTCTCTGTCTCTAAAATTAGTATACATACGTATATATAAACAATTCTCTTTTTCTCTTGCTTTGATTTTAGAACTTTACCTTCATTTTTCTTCAAAATCTAATTCTGGGTTTTTCGGTGTGAACATGAAAGCCCATGACTTGCTCTTTTACACCTGAATATAATACAAAAGCAATAGGAGAATAAAAGAAACTCTGAGTATTCCATTTTCAGTGAAACTATAAGACATATTTAATCTGCATACTCCAAAATACATGCAAAGTCTTCCAAAGCAACTGAGTTTGGCAGAAGCCTCAGGCAAGAAACTCAAGTGGAGAAGCAGATTGAATTTCAAATGAGCCCAGTGGTGGTAGGTCTCAGAATGTTCCAGCAAAAATATTATCCTAATGGTGGGAGACTCAATCCGAAGTACAAATAACTGCATCCTTCATTCTCAGCCTTGAGTGAAGAAATTGGGATGAATAGGGCTGGTGGTAGAAGCCTTCTTGAAACCAGGTTGAGAGCAGAATTCACATAGCCATCATATTTTTAGGGAGCAGTGTGTCTCTGAGGGCCTAGGGGAAAGTGATTTGTGGTTGTCAATATTCAATACAAAAAATTATTAGGTGGAATTTTCTTTTCTTTTTTTAAAAAATATTTTTATTGATTTCAAAGAAGAAGGGAGAGGGAGAAATAGAAACATCAATGATCAGAGAGGATCATTGATCAGCTATTGCCTCCATGCCCCACACTGGGGATTGAGCCCACAACTGGGGCATGTGCTCCAACCAGAAATCAAACTGTGACCTCCTGGTTCATAGGTTGATGCTCAACCACTGAGACATTCTAGCTGGGCTTGGTGGCATTTTCAAGATAACATAGAAAGACTGCATGTAAACCAAAGATTTTAAATGCAATCATGATGCCCAGCCAGTGTGGCTCAGTGGTTGAGTGTTGACCTATGAACTAGGAATTCCTGGTTCGATTTCCAGTTGGGGCACATGCTCAGGTTGTGGGCTTGATCCCCAGTGTGGGGCATGCAGGAGCATGCAGGAGGCAACTCTGATCATTGATGTTTCTATCTCTCTCTCCCTCTCCCTTCCTCTCTGAAATCAATAAAAATATATTTTAAAAAAATAAATGCAATCATCTTATCTTTTAAGCTTAAAAGCAGAAGACGGTTTATCATTCAATAATCTGAGAAATGTTATGCCTGTCAAAATATGTTAAGAAAATTTCCAGAGGATAAATTATAATCATCCAAAATATAACTAAGGAAATGATTGCAAATGGACTGGCAAGGAACATTTAATATATTCAACTCTAGAACTGAAAGTGAGAATATGAGGACTAGAGTTATAGATAAGAATTAAATAATATACGCTCTAAAAACAATATAACTACCAAAAATTAGGAGGGGAAAAGGGATACAAATTCTGAGGCAGAATATAGATTAACTTATCTATATTCCCTAGGAGTCAATGCATATAATTTAAGGCTGAAATATAAAAAAATTTGAATTATAAACATTTTATAGACTTTTAAAAAAACCCTCACCTGAAGATACGTTTTTATTGATTTGAGAGAGAAAGGAAGGGTGAGAGAGAGGAACATTGATTAGTTGCCTCCCATATGCACCCTGAGAGGGGATAGGATCAAACCCACAACCTAGGTATGTGCCCTGATGGGGGATTAAACCTAGGACCCTTTGGAGTACGGGGTGACATGCCAATCAACTGAGCCACACTGGCCAGAGTAAAATATAAACATCAGTTATACTAAGAAAGTAGTGAGTGGATGGGAGAAGGAAAAGAGAAAAAACATTAAATTTATTATTCCTCATTTTAGGTATATCAATCAAACCAAAAAAAGGAAACTTAATGTATATTTAAAATGGGAATGAGATAAGCATTTGAAATCACATAATAGAAATAGGTGGTCAACTCATTATTTATGAGAGAAATGCAATTTTAAATCATAATGCAATGGTATTATATACCCACAAGAATGTTTACAATGAAAAAGTATTGGTGAGGATGGGAAGCAATTGTAACTCTCATTACTTTTGATGGGGTTGTAAATTGCTATAACACTTTGGTAAAAGTGGTAATATATACTAAACTGCACATAAACATATCTGTGATTCAGCATTTGCACTACTCTATATCTATCTATCTATCTATCTATCTATCTATCTATCTATCTATCTATCTATCTACCTACCTATCTATCTATCATCTATCTATCTATCTATCTATCTATCTATCATCTATCTATCTCTATCATCATCTATCTCTACATCTCTATCTCTATCTCTGTCTCTGTCTATGTACAAGAGAAATGCATATGTGTTCACCAAATGCAACACATAAGAATGTTCATAGCAGCCAAATCTGAAAACTGCTCAAATATTCATGACCTATAGAATGGATAAATAGTATATTCATACAATGCTACACTGTATAGCAACTAGAATGAATAAACTACAAATAGACATGACAATGATAAATCTCACATGTATAATGTTGGGCCAAGAAGAAAGACATAAAAAAGTACATAAAAATACAAAACATGCAAAGCTAATTTACAACCTCAGAAAGATAATCTTGATAGTTTTTTTTAATATATTTTTTATTGATTAAGATATTACATATGTGTCCTTATCCCCATGTTACCCCCTACCCTCCCCCCGCCCACCCCCCTGCTCATGCCCTCACCCCCCTGTTGTCCGTGTCCATTGGTTAGGCCTATATGCATGCATATAAGTCCTTTGGTTGATCTTTCCGCCTTACCTCCACCCTCCCCTACCTTCCCTCCAAGGCCCGACAGTCCAATCAATGCCTCTCTGTCTCTGGATCAGTCCTTGTTCATCCGTTTATGTTGTTCATTATATTCCACAAATGAGAGAGATCATGTGGTATTTATCCTTCTCTGACTGGCTTATTTCACTTAGCATAATGCTCTCCATTTCCATCCATGCTGTGGAAAATGGTAAGAGTTCCTTTTTCTTCTTCCTCTTCTTAAAGAATACCTTTCAGCATTTCATATAATACTGGTTTGGTGGTGATGAACTCCTTTAGCTTTTTCTTATCTGTGAAGCTCTTTATCTGATCTTCAATTCTGAATGATAGCTTTGCTGGATAAAGTAATCTTGGTTGTAGGTTCTTGCTATTCATCACTTTGAATATTTCTTGCCTCTCTCTTCTGGCCTCCATGGTTTCTGTTGAGAAATCAGCTGACAGTCGTATGGGTACTCCCTTGTATGTAACTGACCATCTTTCTCTTGCTGCTTTTAAGATTCTCTCTTTGTCTTTTGCTCTTGGCATTTTAATTATGATGTGTCTTGGTGCGGTCCTCTTTGGATTCCTTTTGCTTAGGGTTCTCTGCGCTTCCTGGACTTGTAAGTCTATTTCTTTCACCAGGTAGGGGAAGTTTTCTGTCATTATTTCTTCAAATAGGTTTTCAATATCTTGCTCTCTCTCTTCTTCTGGCACCCCTATAATTCTGATTTTGGTATGCTTGAAGTTGTCCCAGAGGTTCCTTACACTATCTTCATATTTTTGGATTCTTTTTTCTTTTTTCTTTTCCGGTTGGGTATTTTTTTTTCCTTTGTATTTCAAATCTTTGACTTGATTCTTGGGATCCTCTTGTCTGCTGTTGGATTTCTGTATATTATTCTTTATTTCAGTCAGTGTATGCTTAATTTCTAGTTGGTCTTTTTTCATATCCTCCAGGGTCTTACTAAATTTATCGGCGGTTTCCATAAAATTCTTGAAAAACCTTATAAACATGGTTTTGAACTCTATATCCAGTAATTTGCTTTCCTCCATTTCTGTCATTTGTGACCTGTTTCTTTGTCTCCGCATTTTTTATGCTTCCCTGTGTTGGTAGAGTGGTTTTGTGTGCTAGGTGTCCTGTAGGGCCCAGTGGCTCAGCCTCCCCAGTTACCTGAGGTGGACACTCTTGGTGCACCCCCTTGTGGGCTTTGTGCACAGTCTTGTTGTAGTTATGCTTTGATTGTTGTAGGTATCACTGGGAGGAATTGACCTCCAGGCCAATTGGCAGTGAGAATCAGCTATGTCTGCAATGGGAGAACTTCTATGCTGAAGACACC
The DNA here is from genome assembly GCF_963259705.1 of Myotis daubentonii. Lineage (NCBI taxonomy): Eukaryota > Metazoa > Chordata > Mammalia > Chiroptera > Vespertilionidae > Myotis > Myotis daubentonii. The sequence goes on along the minus strand of NC_081849.1, from coordinate 30,752,403 downwards.
CTTCTGGGGCAAGACTTGCTTCAATGGGGCTTTGGTGCTCACTGAGTCTGCCCCCTGAGTGTGTCCCTTATGGATCTGAGGAGTTGTAATCTGGATGGTCCCACTCTGACCACTGGGTACACTGGCTCTTGGATCTAAGGAGGTGCTAATTTAGTCTCTGCCTGAGGTTACCCAGCAGGAGCTACGAAAAGATCTGCAGATTCCCCTTCCTTTTTGGAGTTTGGAGGTGCCCAGATGAGGCCCAGCTGTGAAACAATGCAAGCTGCTGTGGGGCCTTGGGCCTTCTCTTGGAAGTTCTGGGTCTGTCTGGCCCGGCTGTAATTTGTTAGGTAATTTTCATGTAGCAAAGGGCCAGGGCATTCATATGCAAAAGCCTCTGCCACAGCCTGGGTGGGGCGGGGTCTCAAGGAATCAACAGGGCAGAGCAAGCAGCTATGGCAGATCCTCAGCCCTGCCCTAAGGGGCGGCGCATCTCAGTGTCCTGGTAATGTAATTGTTGCAAGCACTTCTGAGGGAAAGCCGCCCTCGAGTTCTGAGTTCTGCCTGTTGCCAGACAGTCCAGTTTCTCCCCATATGAGTCCTGGGTCCCCAGAGACTTCCCAGAACTGGAGTTCAGAGCAGTCGGGCGCTTGTGACTCCCTCCCGATTCAAAAAGACAGCCGCGTCCTCAGGTACCCGCGAGCTGGAGCCTCTGTACCTCTGCACTTTACTTCCGCAGCTCCTGACTCTCAGTGTGCTTTTCTCTTTCCTTCTAGTTGTAGAATTTCCACTCAGCCAGCCTTCCTGTAGTTCTGGATGATGTCCATTTTGTCTTTTTGTTGTATTTGTGAAGTTGTTGTAGGAGGCAGCAATTTCAGTGTTTACCTATGCCGCCATCTTGGTTTCTCCCTATCTTGATAGAGTTTTGACTGCAAGAGGACAAGCGAGCAGTTTCTGGGATGTTGCTCAGGTTGTAATTCTTGATCTAGATCAGCAGTTCTCAACCTCTGCGTTGCGACCCCTTTGGGGGTCAAATGACCCTTTCACAGGGGTCGCCTAAGACCATCAGAAAACACATATATAATTACATACTGTTTTTGTGATTAATCACTATGCTTTAATTATGTTCAATTTGTAACAATGAAAATACATCCTGCATATCAGATATTTACATGACGATTCATAACAGTAGCAAAATTACAGTTATGAAGTAGCAACGAAAATAATTTTATGGTTGGGGGTCACCACAACATGAGGAACTGTAGTAAAAGGTCGCGGCATTAGGAAGGTTGAGAACCACTGATCTAGATGATGATTTCATGGGTGTTTTCAATTTGTGAAAATTCATCAAGCATAGGATTCATCACTTAGGGTTTTATACTTTTCTATATGTATGTTATACTTTACTAAAAAGTATAACAACAACAAAGTAGAAGGAAATCTATTTATATAAAAACCCTGGGTGTAATGCGTCACGTATGAAGCTCAACCAACCGGAAGGAAGTCAGTCCTGCAGGGGTTGTCTTGGCAACAGCTACGCCCTCAGAGCGAGGACGCACTGAGTCCTGGGTTGCCTTGCCAAGGACTGCACCCTCCCGGAGCTGTTTCCTGTGAGGCCTGAGGGAAGAACCCACCCTTGGAGCCCCAGGAGGGCCCAGTGGCAGTCAGTCCTGGGTTGCTGAGGTGGAGGCCACGGTATGGTAGAACTCTGTGTCTGGCACAACAGGGGGCGTGGCCGGCCTTCAAACCAGACCCTGACAGTAGGGAGAAGGGAGCCGCATTCATCACAGAATCAACAGGTGGCCAGCTTGCTGTCAGGGGCCTGCCAGCTAGGAATTCTATTCACCTACATATCTTTATAAAGTTCTAATACATTATATTAGAGGTCATGGTGGTACTGTTTTACCCACCGTGTCTACAGGAATTGCTGCAAATTTACTTCTAGGTGGAAGCACCTTTCATTCAATATAAATTACCAATTCCATTAAATGAAACTTCAATTTCTAGACTTGATATAAACAGTGAAGTTGCTAAAACTATTCAAAAGGCCCAACTTCTCATTATTGATGAATGTACCATGGCATCCAGTCATGATATAAACACCATAGACAGATTACTAAGAGAAATTATGAATTTGAATGTTGTATTTGGTGGGAAAGTTCTCCTTCTTGGAGGGGATTTTCGACAATGTCTCAGTATTGTATGGCATGCTATGTGATCGGCCATAGTAGAAATGAGTTTAAAGTACTGTAATGTTTGGGGATGTTTCAGAAGTTGTCTCTTACAACAAATATGAGATCAGAGGATTGTGCTTATAGTGGATGATTAGTAAAACTTGGAGATGGCAAACTTGATAGCAGTTTTCATTTAGGGATGGATATTATTGAAATCCCCCATTAAATGATTTGTAATGGACCTATTATTGAAGCTACCTTTGGAAATACTTTATCTATAGATAATATTAAAAATATACCTAAATGTGTGATTCTTTGTTCAAAAAATGAGCATGTTCAAAAATTAAATGAAGAAATTTTGGATATACTTGATGGAGATTTTCACACATATTTGAGTGATGATTCCATTGATTCAACAGATGATGCTGAAAAGGAAAATTTTGCCATCAAATTTCTTAATAGTATTACTCCTTCGGGAATGCCATTTCATAAATTAAAATTGAAAGTGGGTGCAATCATCATGCTATTGAGAAATCTTAATAGTAAATTGGGTCTTTTTAATGGTACCAGATTTATTATCAAAAGATTACAACCTAAAATTATTGAAGCTGAAGTATTAACATGATCTGCAGAGGGAGAGGTTGTTCTGATTCCAAGAATTGATTTATCCCCATCTGACACTGGGGTCCCATTTAAATTGATTCGATGACAGTTTCTCATGATGCCAGCATTTGCTATGACTATTAATAAATCACAAGGATAAACTCTAGACAGAGTAAGAATATTCCTACCTGAACCCATTTGCGCACATGGTCAGTTATATGTTGCTTTCTCTCAAGTTTGAAGAGCATGTGACGTTAAAGTTAAAGTTCTAAATACTTCATCACAAGGGAAATTAGTCAAGCACTCTGAAATTCTTTTCACTCTTAATGTGGTGTACAGGGTGATATTAGAATAAGTTTAATCACTTTATCGGTGTTTGCATCACTGTTGTTTTTATATCATGTTTTTGTTGTTTTCATATCATGTTTTTTGCTGTTTTCATATCATGTTTTTGTTGTTTTCATATCATGTTCTTGTCATTTTTATATCATGCTTCTTGTTGTTATATCCTTTTGTTACTGTTTATTTATTAATAAATTTATATATTATTTTCATATACATTTTACTAATTTCCTTTTTTTTAATTTCTATAGTCATTTTATTGTTTATTTATTTATTTATTTTATTGCTTACAGTCTTACAAAGGGTATTACATATGTGTCTCTTTTTCCCCCCCGCCCTTGACAATCCCCTGGCCTCCCCTACCCCCCAGTGTCTTATGTCCATTGGTTATGCTTATATGCATGCATACAAGTCCTTTGGTTGATCTCTTACCCCCTTCCCTCCTGCCCCCCACCCCTTCCCGGCCTTCCCGCTGCAGTTTGAAAATCTGTTTGAGGCAGCTCTGCCTCTGTATCTATTATTGTTCAAAAGTTTATAATGGTCTCTATTATCCATGAATGAGTGAGATCATGTGGTATTTTTCCTTCATTGACTGGCTTATTTCACTTAGCATAATGCTCTCCAGTTCCATCCATGCCATTGCAAATGGTAAGAGTTCCTTCCTTTTTACAGCAGCATAGTATTCCATCGTGTAGATGTACCACAGTTTTCTAATCCATTCATCTACTGATGGGCACTTAGGCTGTTTCCAGATTCTAGCTATGGTGAATTGTGCTGCTATGAACATATGGGTGCATATATCCTTTCTGATTGTTGTTTCTGGTTTCTTGGGATATATTCCTAGAAGTGGGATCACAGGGTCAAATGGGAGTTCCACTTTTAGTTTTTTGAGGAAACTCCATACTGTCTTCCATAGTGGCTGCACCAGTCTGCATTCCCACCAGCAGTGCACAAGTGTTCCTTCTTCTCCACATCCTCTCCAGCACTTGTTGTTTGTTGATTTGTTGATGATAGCCAATCTGACAGGTGTGAGATGGTACCTCATTGTTGTTTTGATTTGCATCTCTCGGATGATTAGTGACTCTGAGCATGTTTTCATATGTCTGTTGGCTTTCTGAATGTCCTCTTTTGAAAGGTGTCTATTTAGGTCCTTTGCCCATTTTTTGATTGGATTGTTTATCTTCCTTTTGTTAAGTTGTATGAGTTCCCTATAAATTTTGGAGATTAGGCCCTTATCAGATATGACATTGGCAAATATGTTTTCCCACGCAGTGGGTTTTCTCGTTGTTTTCTTGATGGTTTCTTTTGCTGTGCAGAAGCTTTTTATTTTGATGTAGTCCCATTTGTTCATTTTCTCTTTAGTTTCAAGTGCCCTAGGAGCTGTATCAGTGAAGAAATTGCTTCAGCATATGTCTGAGATTTTGTGGCCTTTGGCTTCTTCTAGAATTTTTATGGTTTCCTGTCGTGCATTTAAGTCCTTTATCCATTTTGAGTTTATTTTTGTGTATGGTGTAAGTTGGTGATCTAGTTTCATTTTCTTGCATATATCCGTCCAATTTTCCCAACACCATTTATTGAAGAGACTATCTTGGCTCCATTGTATGTTCTTGCCTCCTTTTTCAAATATTAATTGAGGATACTGGTTCGGGCCGATTTCTGGGCTCTCTATTCTATTCCATTGATCTATATGCCTGTTCTTGTGCCAGTACCAGGCAGTTTTTAGAACAGTGGCTTTGTAATACATCTTGATATCTGGTATTGAGATCCCACCTACTTTTTTCTTTCTCAGTATTGCTGCAGCTATTCGGGGTCTTTTTTTTATTCCAGATGAATTTTTGGAGAGTTCGTTCTAGATCTGTGAAGTATGCCATTGGTATTTTAATGGGAAGTGCATTGAATTTATAGATTGCTTTGGGTAGTATGGACATTTTAATGATGTTGATTCTACCAATCCATGAACACGGTATGTTCTTCCATCTGTTTATGTCTTCCTCTATCTCTTTTTTCAACGTCCTGTAGTTTTCTGAGTAGAGGTCTTTTACCTCTTTAGTTAAGTTTATTCCTAGGTAGCTTAATTTTTTTGGTGCAATGGTGAATGGGACTGTTTTTATAATCTCTCTTTCTGAAAGTTCACTATTGGTGTATAGAAATGCCTCAGATTTCTTGGGGTTAATTTTGTATCCTGGTACATTGCCAAATTCATGTATTAAGTCTAGCAGAAAGGGCAAATAGCAATATTAAAATATTTCCTCTAATTAATTCCCTTTTAATGTGCACGAATTTTGTGTACCGGGCCACTAGTTGATTACATAAGTGATAAAAATGTTGAGAAACAAAAGGTTGATGAGGCAACTCAGAGATTAGCAACAGCATGAAGCAAACATGCTCACAAGGCTGAAGGAACAAAGGTGACATTATTTGAGCCCTCTACTCAGCTAGGGCTGGACCTTGTCCTTTCAAGTCTGGCTGGCTGAGCCCCTGTTTAAAAAGAATCTTGCTTAGTCAGTTTGCAATGCGGGGAGGGGAGAGAGGTAAGAACACATATGTAATACCTTAATCAATAAAGAAAAAATTAAAAAATAAAAGAAAAAGAAAAAAATAGAGAATGATAAAAATTGCCATGGGGGAGGGGGACGGGGAGAATCCTGCTTAGTCAGTTCAGTGAAAATTTTGTACCATGGATATCTGATCAAGTTCCTCATTCCTCACCCTTGATATCTAATTCCTGGGCCTGCCTTTAGTAAAAATCTTGTTAGGCCAGTTTAGCAAGAATTTCCCCTACCCTTAATGCCTAATCAAGTTCCTCTTAGTATTTTTCCATTCACTGACCCATTCAATCTGCTTATTGGCTATAAATCCCCAGCTGTCTTTGCTGTATTGTGAGTTGAGCTCAGCTCTATACCAAGGTCTCTTTCCCCTACTGAAGCAGTTTGAATAAAATCTGTCTTGCTGGGTGGCAAAGTAGGGGATTACCCTGTGCCCAACAAAATGATGCTTAAGGTTATGAGCAGATATATCAGCCCAGTGAACCTATCCGTCTTCCCCCATCTGAACGTGGTACCGTTTTCCATTGGCATATCCTCTACCAGCTCTTTGTTCCATTGGCAGTTCTTTGTTTATGAGGTCATATCCACTAAGCACACTCAGGACATCTACAAAGAGCTCCTCATCTTCTTGATGACTTCGCTCTTCACAGGCTTTGGGGTCCACCTTCCTGCTGCTCTGGATCAGCATCTACATATTACCTCCCAAGAGTACCAACCAGACAGCTTCACCAAACTCTGCCTTTGTAATTTAATTTTTTTACTATTTCTGGATGTATCCCATCTACTGCTCACAATAAAGGCAGATGTGTGTGGGAAAAATCTGTCTTGCTGTCTGGTGTATACTTTTCCTTTTATTCTATGTGTAATAGGGTAAAATCATCAGTCTTTCGGCCTTCATCCTGTTCAAGCCCGTCCAGTCTCTATATATGTCAGTTAGCAATTTCTGCTTAGTCCTCTATAGATATGTTCATTATTAAAGGAATCTAACCTATAGCTCAGGAATTACTGAAACAACCACTCTGCTCAAAGCTACCTCCCCAAGGAGATAAGGAAAGTATGTACAAAAATAATGACTATCAAAAGATTTATAGGAACATTGTGACCGGGATCATGGCAATTGGAGTTTATTGACCAAAAGCAAAAAAGTTTCATCCTCCTCCTGAGACCCTTGCTGGCATCCAGATGTCTGCAGCCATCAATCTCCTTTTGACCTCCAACCTCTCCTGTTTCCCCTGACATAAAAGAAGCCTAAATTCCATACGTTTTCAAGATGGTTCTTTAGGATGTTAGTCCACCATCTTCACGGTTTGGTGGCTTTCCTTGCCCCAACCCTTGTCACTTGACTTATTGGCTGTTGAGCAGTATGAGCTTTCACTCGGTTACATATGGACTGGGGTCATCCTGCAATAGTTGAAACCACGGCAACTATGTTTGGAGACCCAGAGAAAGTGAAGTCACTGTTGAAGTTGTTGTAGTAGTAAAGGGGGAAAATTGTGGTTGCTTTATGCTACTGCTTTTACCAAACTAGAATTACTTTATTCTGAAAAAAAGTATATATCTATCTATATCAGTGGTTCTCAACCTTCCTAATGCTGCGACCCTTTAATACAGTTCCTCATGTTGTGGTGACCCCAATTTCATTGTTACAAATTGAACATAATTAAAGCATAGTGATTAATCACAAAGACAATATGTAATTATATATGTGTTTTCCGATGGTCTTAGGTGACCATGTGAAAGAGTCGTTCGACCCCCAGGTTGAGAACCGCTGATCTATATCTATATCTATATCTATATCTATATCTATATGTCTAAATCTACATCTACATCTATATTGATATACATATAGGTATACAAAATCATGTTTAATAATTAAATATTGAAAGTTTTCCATTTGAAATCAAGACAAAACTAAAAAATATAATGTCAGTTCTTTTATTAAATACTATCTATTTTAGCCAGTGCAATGGGCAATGAAAAGAAGTCAAAGGCATAAGGATAGGAGAAGGTAGAGTATTATTGTTATTTGGAGATAATCTACTTGTGTGTATGAAAAGTTTAAAATTTACAGAAATAATATTAGGATGAATAACAAGGCTTATCAATATTGGTTAATACAAAATCAATAACCAAAATTAGTTGTATTTCTATATAACAGCAAAAATCAGAAAACAAAACTTGAAAAAAAATGCTTTTAATATAAAAGTACCAAAAGATATCGTGAGCCTGGCTGGTGTGGCTCGGTGGTTGGGTGCTGACTTATGAACCAAGATGTCATGGTTCAATTCCTGGTTTGGGAACATGCCCAGGTTGCAGGCTCAATTGATCCCCAATAGGGGGTGTGCAGGAGGAAGATGATCAATGATTCTCTCTCATCATTGATATTTCTATCTTTCTCTCCTTCTTCCTTCCTTTTTGAAATCAATAAAAATACATTATAAAAAAAAGTTATCATGAGCCTAGGAAGAAATCTAACAAAAGATGTGCAAAAAATTCCATTGGGGCAATTATTGAGGGACATTAAAAAACCTATTTGGCCGAAACCGGGTTGGCTCAGTGGATAGAGCGTCGGCTTGCGGACTGAAAGGTCCCAGGTTCAATTCTGGTCAAGGGCATGTACCTGGGTTGTAGCACATCCCCAGTAGGAGATGTGCAGGAGGCAGCTGATCGATGTTTCTCTCTCATCGATGTTTCTAACTCTCTATCTCTCTCCCTTCCTCTCTGTAAAAAAATCAATAAAATATATTTTAAAAAAAACCTATTTGAATGATGAGATGTGTCATGTTTATCACTTAAAATACTTAATATTGTAAAAATAACTATTTTTTCCCAATTGATCTATAGATTTAATGCAATGTGTGTATGTATTGACAATTTGATTCTAAGTTTTATCTAAACATGGAAAGGCTAAGAATAGTTTGAAAGAAGAAAAAATGGAAAGTGTTATTCTATCAATAGATATCATTACTTACTATAAAACTATGTTCATTATGATAGTGGTACTATTGCAAAGGTAGAGAACTTCAATAATGACATAGTGTCACCACACAGGAATTTTATGTCTTTCATATAATTTTCTCCTTAATTCACACTAGCCTTGTCTAATCTAATACTACTGTGACACACTTGTCTCTTTTCAACCAAATCCTTCCACACCTGCATATATTTCCTGTCCACTCCTATATCATTAAGCCCTTAGGCCAGTGGTCGGCAAACTCATTAGTCAACAGAGCCAAATATCAACAGTACAACGATTGAAATTTCTTTTGAGAGCCAAATTTTTTAAACTTAAACTATATAGGTAGGTACATTGTTATTAACCTACCTATACAGTTTAAGTACTGTTGATATTTGGCGCCTCCCCCGCGCTGCGTATCCCGCGGCCCACCTGTGCCTCCTCAACCGACTGACACCCCCCACTTCTTCTACCGCCACTTCTTCAAAATAGACTCGCCCAGGCCGAAAACCGACTTCTGTGCATGGGCCACGAAGTTTCAATCGCACTGTACGTGCACACCCGCACGTGGTATTTTGTGGAAGAGCCACACTCAAGGGGCCAAAGAGCCTCATCTGGCTCACGAGCTGCGGTTTGCCGACCACTGCCTTAGGCCATCAGGTCTGGTCAGCACCAAACTATCTTAAAAATAAAGCCTCAGGTCTGTCGACCATGAAAACATAGTTTTGTCCAAACTACAGATAACCTCTCAACCTCAGTTATGTTTCAGCCCCAGACCTATGAAGGAGGAACAACCCTACCAATGACGTCCTTACAAAACTAGACAGCACAATGCCTCGCCTGACATCAGGGCCCAATGCAATGATCAACTACTCCCTACCTTAGCCTGGACCAATCAGCAGAGCCCACACCCCATCTCCCTTAGCAACCATGACTAACGAGTTTCCCCTTATATAACCTATTTGCTGGAGATCATGGGGAGCCAGGTTATAGAGCACTAGCTCACCTGTGTCTTTGGGCTTAGTGCAAATTCCTTAAATAAACCCTTACTTTCTTTGTTGCAAACTTCTGTTCACTTCATATTGGGTTTTGGTGCCTTCAGGCAAATGAACCCTAGTTTGGTAACAATAGACTAGAAAACCCATAGACAGACTCTTGCATATATAAACACTTGATTTATGAGAAAGTTTGCACTGCAACTGTTCCATTTAATAAATAGTACTGAATCGATTGAATATCCATAAAAAATAAAATAAAATTGAACTCCTACATGGCACCATTCCAAAATTTAATTGTAGATGAATTATCGACCCAAATATGACAAGCAAAATGGAAAGCTTTTAGAAGGTAATATAAAAGTAAATCGTTATGAGCTCAGCATTTGGAAAGTTTTTTTTTAAACAGGAAACACTAACCATAAATGTTAAAATTGATAAATTAAGCTACATTAAAAAGAAGACTTCTGTTCATACAAACACTATAAAATAGACACAGGGTTAGATAAAATATTTGAAAATATACCATAATAAAGAAATTGCATGTAGAAGATATAATGACCGTCTACAAATTAATAAGGTAAAAACAACCCAGTTAAAAAATGGGTTAAATATTTGGACAGTTTCTTTATGAAGAATATACATGACCAGTGAACATATGAAAATATGCTATCTCATTATTAATCAGAAAAATATAAATTAAAACTACAAGGTGATATTACTGTATACCCCACTTGATAAAAATTGAAAATCTTCCAATAACATGTTGAATGAGATTGTGGAGTGATGGGAACTTTCATACATTATTGATGGGAGTGTAAATTTGGAATAACCACTTTGGAAAACAATTTTGCACTACCTAGTCAAGTTGAAGATGTGCATAACTTTTGACCCAGCAATTTCATTCTTGCATATATACCCTAGAGCAGCGGTTCTCAACCTGAGGGTCGCGACCCCTTTGGAGGTCGAGTGACCCTTTCACAGGGGTCACCTAAGACCATCCTGCATATCAGATATTTACATTACGATTCATAACAGTAGCAACATTACAGTTATGAAGTAGCAACAAAAATAATTTTATGGTTGGGTCACAACATGAGGAACTGTATTTAAAGGGCCAGAAGGTTGAGAACCACTGCCCTAGAGAAATGTGTGCACATGTGTATGAGTATTCGTGGATGACAATGTTCATAATAGTATAATTCATAATAGCCCCCAAACTGGAAATAGCCCCAAAGTCTGTCAATTGAGTATTCATACAATGAAAATAAATTAAATACAGTGGGACCCTGACTTACGAGTTTAATTCGTTCCGTGATGGAGCTCATAACTCAAATTACTCGTATGTCAAATCCAAAGTGAACAAGTGAGACACGTGATGCTGGGCTGATGTTGGGGTGTTCACTGTGACGTTCGCTGTGCCAACTAGCGGTGGGGTATCTGAAGCTGGCTCATAACCCGAATTTTAGCTCGTAACTCAAAGCAAAAAATCAGCCGAGAGATGGCTCGTATCTCGAAAAACTCATTAGTTGGGACACTCGTAAGTCAAGGCCCCACTGTACACATAATGCTGAGCCAAAAAAGCGAAATACAGAGGATTATAAAGAATTTACAAAAACAGTTAACAGTAATGGATTTTTGGTATGGCTACTGTGGTAGGCACAATAATGGCCCTCTAAAGACATCCATACTTTGATCCCAGAATTTGTGATTATGTGACTTAATATGGCAAAAGGAATTTTGCAGATGTTATTGAGGTTAAAGGCCTTGAGATGGGGGAGTTTATCCTGGATTATCCAAGTGGACTCAAAGTAACCACCAGAGTTCTTTGAAGCAAACAGTAAGAGTCAGATAAGGATATGTGACAATGGAAGGAGGGTCAGAGAGATGCTACATTGCTCTTTTTGAAGACAGAGGAAAGGAGCCATAGCCAAGGAGTTTGGGAGCCTCTAGAACAGTGGTTCTCAACCTTCCTAATGCCGCAACCCCTTAATACAGTTCCTCATGTTGTGGTGACCCCCAATTTCATTGTTACAAATTGAACATAATTAAAGCATAGTGATTAATCACAAAAACAATATGTAATTATATATGTGTTTTCCGATGGTCTTAGGTGACTCCTGTGAAAGGGTTGTTCGACCCCCAAAGGGTCGCGACCCACAGGTTGAGAACCGCTGCTCTAGGAGCTGGAAAAAAGCCAGGAAATGGATTCTTCCCTAGAGCCTCCAGAAATAACACAACCCTGTGGACACCTTGATTTTAGCCCAGGAAGATTTGTCTTTAACTTGTAATTTAGAGCACCCTAAGGTCATACCTTTGTATTTTTCCAGGCCCCAAGGTTGTGGTAATTTGTTCCAGCAGCATAGGAAACTAATGCAGGTGGTAAAATGATAAATAAAGTAAGGAAATTATTTGCCATAAGTCATGATGGGGATCACCTCTGAGGAGGGGTTGAGAGGGTGATGTGAACAGGAAAGGTTCCTTGGAAGGTGGCGGGGGAGGGGTTGGGGCGCGCTGGCAATGTTGTCCTTCTTGGCTTGAGGTGTAGTTACATGGGGCTTTGCTTTCTAACTATTATTGATTATTTATACATTTATATTTTGTGTCCATTTATGCCATATTTTTTTCAAAGGGGAAAATTTTTTCTCTATCCTTAACAGGTAGAAGAAAGATGACTTCTGAAAATTTTGAGGATGCTTCTCATGGGACTGCTGGGAAGCCAGGCATTATCATTCCACGTGCTCCTAGGTGAAAGGAAAAGTGGAGGCTGTTAATCAATTTACCCAACTGGGTTTCTCAGTTATCTAATGACTGCTCAGTGCTTATTATTCTGTAAACCCCCTGGCCAACATTTCAGCAGATATTGGTTGATGCCACCAACTGGCTGAACACAGCTCAGATGACCCTACTCACAATTCTTTGAACAGTTGTTTTGGCTGTTCCTTGTGATTGCTACCCATTTTCTGTTTAAATAGACTCCATTTTGCTACCTGCTTAGATTACATAATGGTCTGCATCAGTAGTTAAGATTCATTCATTCTGCTCTAACCGGTTTGGCTCAGTGGATAGAGCGCTGGCCTGTGGACTGAAAGGTCCCAGGTTCGATTCCAGTCAAGGGCATGTACCTTGGTTGTGGGCACATCCCTAGTAGGAGGTATGCAGGAGGCAGCTGATCGATGTTTCTAACTCTCTATCCCTCTCCCTTCCTCTCTGTAAAAAATCAATAAAATATATTTTTTAAAAAAGTTTTAAATGGAAAGTCTTTTTTAAAAAAGATTTATTCATTCATTTCAATAATCTTTCCTTCAGTATCCTCTCTGTTCAAGGTACCCCACTAGGCTCTGGGATTGAGAGAAAAGTAGTCCATAGTCCTTTTCTCACGGGAACTCTTAAGTCATAGGGGGATGTGTCAAGAGTAGATAAATGACTATGTGAAAATGTTCACATGAGCAATACCTTATGCTTATGGGAACACAGAGGAAGGAGTGCCAAATGTTACCAGGGAGTCTAAAAAACACAAAAAATAAAAAAAAGACTTCCTGTAGGAGATAATGGAATTAAACAGCATAGCTTGACTTAGTAAGGAAGAAGGTATTTCAGGCAAAAGGAGAGCTTGTGATAAGTGAGTGGGGTAAGAAAGAGCATGGTCTATTTGGGGTCCTGTTTTAACTCTGTTAGCTAGATACAACTGAGAGGCCTAGAGGACACTGCAGAAGCAGACACAAAGTATAGGCAACAAGTTAGAAATCTAAGTGTCAATGCCAAAGCACTAGACACTAGTGCAGTGATGGTGAACCTTTGGAGCTCGGCATGTCAGCATTTTGAAAAACCCTAACTTAACTCTGGTGCCATGTCACATATAGAAATTTTTTGATATTTGCAACCATAGTAAAACAAAGATTGATATTTTTGATATTTATTTTATATATTTAAATGCCATTTAACAAAGAAAAATCAACCAAAAAAATGAGTTCCCGTGTCACCTCTGACATGCGTGTCATAGGTCCGCCATCACTGCACTAGGGAATACTGGTTAGAAGGAGAAACTAGAAGCTAGTTACATGAATCTAAAGTCAACAATAAAGATGTAAGACCACCAGTCCTATTGGTTTAGGGCTTTACTCTTATGACTTCAGTAAACATCATTTTTCTTCTTATGATCCTATCTCCAAATACAGTCACTCTGAGGGTTAAGGCTTCAACATATGAATTATTTTGTGTGTGGCAGGGGGACACAGTTTGATCAATAGTACATACTGAATAACCATGATCTGCTTCCTGCTTGCATCTCCGTTCCTATATCTTATCTCCCCTTCTCGGTCACCACAATCTAGCTACAAGGGGACATTTAAGGCATTCTCGAGAGCCCTCACCACAAAGGTGTGTTTGAATCTATTCAATTCATGTTCCAACCCAGTGGTAGATTCTGATACCTTGAAGGTCAACACTTGAAGGCCAATCTGTCCTCAAACACAGACTGAAACCATGGTGACATGTGGTGCTTTCTGTCCTTGGCAGCTATTCCTGCTAAAGAACAACTGAGCCAGGCCATGCCTGGACAACAGAAGTGTCTCCCGGGAGTAACAAATAATTTCGACAGTGCCCTATATCCCAGTCGGGATTACAAATCAAGAGCCATTAACAGATCTATGCACTCTGACCCACTTTGGTGATTCCATAACTGGAGTTTTATCCCAGAGAAATAATTTAAAAGAAATAAGAAGAAAGAACTATATGTATATACCACATAATTTGAAACTGCAAAAATATGAAAAAGTGTTAAACTATAAATACCCTAAGTTTTAGGGAATAGTGAAATACTTATAAATTTTAAAATATCAATATATTGGAATATTTTATAGTTACTGAAATGAAAGGTATGGTTATTGTAGAACACACAGAAAACATTTTGAAACAAGTTTAAATCAATGAGAAAATTAGAACTCAAAATTTAACCTACAATATATTTCAATTGTGTAAAAGCTATTGTTGTGGCAGAATGCGCGGGAAAACGATCAGCCAGCACTCTGAGGGAGGGAAGTTTAACCTTCATTTCGCAGATCTGCTAGTCCAGGGGAATTCCGGATCCAAAGCCTGAACTGAACCTGTGGGGAGGCTCTGACCTATATATCTCCTTCTGTTGCGGGTCCCTGAGGATCCCTGAGGGTCCCTGCTGCTTCGCCCAAGTCAGCTGTGGCGGGGCCCTGGGCTTAGGCTCTGCAGCTCCGCCCAAGTAAGACTACAGTTTAACCAGATACTGAACTAGGTTGCAAGCCCCCTCCTTCCCCCCATTTTTCTTTTCATTATATTCATTTATAATGGCAATAATTGCATTTTATTGAGGCTCTCTTTCCCAGACCTATTCTAAGCACCTTGCCTTATCTTTAATCCTTACAAATTTTTTTCCAAATTAACATTATGGTCTCCATATGTAATGATTGTTTTAAGTTTCTGCTATATAACCTTTAGCAAGTTAAGAATGTCTCTCCTATATCTAGTTTGCTGTCATTATTTAGTTGTAAACAGGTGATGAACTTTATCAAATGCTTTCTCTTCAGCAATTGAGATCATTGTATAATTCTTGTCCTTTATTAAATAGGTGATTTCTGATGTTGAGCCAACTTGGAATTCCTGGGATAAATCCTACTTGATCAAAAGTTAAATTTTAGAATATATACCTGTTAGTTAACTCATACTTTATTTAGGATTTTTGTATCTAGCTTTTAGGTAAAATGAGCCTATTCCTTTCATGTATTGCAGGGGTCCTCAAACTACGGCCCACGGGCCACATGCAAATACAAATATTGTATTTGTTCCCGTTTTGTTTTTTTACTTTAAAATAAGATATGTGCAGTGGGCATAGGAATTTGTTCATAGTTTTTTTTTTTAAACTATAGTCCAGCCCTCCAATGGGCTGAGGGACAGTGAACTGGCCCCCTGTTTAAAAAGTTTGAGGACCCCTGATTTATTGCTTTGTCCTTACTATTTTGGAATTAAGATTACACTAGTTTCATAAAATAAAATGAAATAAAATAAAATAAAATAAAATAAAATAACAAACAAAAAAAACATTATGGTCTCCAAACAACAAATGAGAGATTCAAAGAACTAGGGTTAATTTAATAAGCGAATGGGATAAAAGAATTTAAATCTAGATTTGTATGACTTAAAATTTTATGCATTTTCTCCCTTTCAAAAGCTACCTTTCCAAACTTGGAAATGAATATAAAGAAAAAACAAAACAAAAACTAAAACAAAAGGAATTTAGTCATATAAAGGTAGCATGATTATAAGAAAAATTTTTATTTTATATTTTTATTATATTTCAAATTGATTCAATACTTTTTCTTTTTTTTTAATTAAATCTTTATTGTTCAGATTATTACATTTGTTCCTCTTTTTTCCCCCCATAACTCCCCTCCTCCCAGTTCCTGCCCCACCCTCCGCCCTCACTCCCCACCCACTGTCCTCATCCATAGGTGCACCATTTTTGTCCAGTCTCTTCCCGCATCTCCCATGCCCCTTTCCCCCCCAAGAATAGTCAGTCCATTCCCTTTCTATGTCCCTGATTCTATTATGATCACCAGATTATTTGTTCACTTGATTCTTAGATTCACTTGTTGATAGATGCATGTTTGTTGTTTATAATTTGTATCTTTACCTTTTTCTTCTTCTTCCTCTTCTTAAAGGATACCTTTCAGCATTTCATATAATACTGGTTTGGTGGTGATGAATGCCTTTAGCTTTTCCTTATCTGTGAAGCTCTTTATCTGACCTTCCGTTCTGAATGATAGCTTTGCTGGATAAAGTAATCTTGGTTGTAGGTTCTTGGTATTCATCACTTTGAATATTTCTTGCCACTCCCTTCTGGCCTGCAAAGTTTCTGTTGAGAAATCAGCTGACAGTCGTATGGGTATTCCCTTGTAGGTAACTGAGTTTCTTTCTCTTGCTGCTTTTAAGATTCTCTCTTTGTCTTTTGCTCTTGGCATTTTAATTATGATGTGTCTTGGTGTGGTCCTCTTTGGATTCCTTTTGTTTGGGGTTCTCTGTGCTTCCTGGACCTGTAAGTCTACTTCTTTCACCAGGTAGGGGAAGTTTTCTGTCATTATTTCTTCAAATAGGTTTTCAATATCTTGTTCTCTCTCATCTTCTGGCACCCCTATAATTCTGATGTTGGTACGCTTGAAGCTGTCCCAGAGGCTCCTTACACTATTTTGGTATTTTCGGATTCTTTTTTCATTTTGCTTTTCCAGTTGGGTGTTTTTTGCTTCTTCGCATTTCAAATCTTTGACCTGATTCTTGTGCTCCTCTGGTCTGCAGTTGGGTGTCTGTATAATATTCTTTATTTCAGTCAGTGTATGCTTAATTTCTAGTTGGTTCTTTATCACAACATCGAGGGTCTCATTAGATTTCTTGAGGATCTCACTACATTTATCGGCAGTTTCTAGAAAATTATGGAAAGACCTTAAAATTGCGGTTTTTAGCTCTATATCCTCCATTTTTGTCATGTTTCTTTGTCTCCGCATTTTTATGCTTTCTTGGTGCACTCCCTTGTGGTCTTTGTGCGCAGTCTTGTTGTAGTTAAGCCTTGATTGTTGTCAGCAATACTGGGGGTGATTTGACCTCCAGGCCAACTGGCTATGAGAGTCAGCTGGTCTGCAGTGGGAGAACTTCTGTGCTGGATCTCTAGGGCAGTGCTAATCTAGCATTTGCCTGAGGCTATCTGGCAAATGGCTATGCACAGGGCTTGGGCGGGGCGGGTCCCTGGGGATCTACAGCATGGGTGGAGCGAGCAGTTATGGCTGCTCTCAGTTCCGTCCCTAGGGGCTCTGCCTCACAGAGTCCCAGCAACCACTGCAAACCTCAGAGAGAAAGCTGCCTTCGAGTTCCGACCGAAGCCAGACAGTCCCGCTTCTCCCGTTTGAGTCTGGGTCCCTAGAGACTCGCCCGGATCTGGAGCTCAGAGTCTGAAACTCCCTCCCGATTGAAAACAACAACCGTGCCCTCTGCCGCCAGCCCGCTCCGCGCGCACTCCGCACCTTAGTATTTCACTTCAGCACTGCGCCTCCTCTGAGTCTGGGTATGATATTCTCTTTCCTCCTAGTTGTAGAATTTCCACTCAGCCAGCCTTCCTGTGGTTCTGGATAATTTCCGTTCCGTCTTTTAGCTGTATTTTTGATTGGTTGTTCAAGGCAGCAATCTCCGGCATTAACCTATGCCGCCATCTTGGTTTCTCTGTCTACTTTTTCTTAAAAATGCCTAAGATACAGTCTGGATCCTCACACAAAACACTAACAATGATGTCCATTCACTGCTGGAGACATGCCAAGTTCAATGTGTACTTTCCTCCACTGCATTTATATTTGAATTCACACATCAATCAGTGACCAAGAGCAACAAGTTAGGAGCATTATTGTAGAAGCACAAACCCTCTTCTGAAGACAAACCAACTACAGCTCTAAGTTCTGTCATGCAAACTTCCAACACAGATAGCCTTTCAGGATCTCTTTCTCCACATCAAGCCAGGGAGGGGAGGATTACTCACACCACTGCAGGCCAACAAAAGACGTCTTCAACAGATTATTTGGAAATTTTTCCTGCATGAAGTCAACCCGTATACCACCAGCCAGCCCTAGGCAGACCTGCTAAGGACCAGGTCCCCTTTCTGGTAACTTGGCTACCTGCTATTTTCTACTTCTGGGTCCAAGTTCCTGGGCTATCTTAATAGGTTGACCTAGGTCTTTCTTCTCGGGAGAGCTGAGCATAGAAATTTAGTTAAGTTTTGGTTCACTGATATGGGACTGCTTCTTGGGCCCAAACTGATTACTTTAACAGTACCAATATAGAAGAAATAAAAAACAATTGATTATTGAGTAAGCCTGATCGGATTTGCACACATGTAAGCTAACATGACAGTGACTACAAAGTCTGGTCAAAATTTCACACAATTTTATACAGTTAAGTAGGAAAAAAAAAGAAAACGTCACTTATCTCCTTAGGAGATAAATGGATGTGCCTGTGATTGTCTCCTCTCTACCACTCAAGAGATTTCTGAATTAATTTTGGAGGTGTGGTTGACAAAAGGCTCTTATTGTATTTCTGCTATCTCTCTCCCTGAGTAGGGTGATTTAAGGTATTTACCCTCCAGTTGGGGAAGAGAAGTGCAAACTATTTACTCTTAAGTGTCCTTAGTTTAGGAAAGACAGGATTTACAAGTTGCTGCAAACTGCTGTTTAACTGCCTGTCTGTTTCCCTATTGTACTTGCCAAGAAATTTTCCTAGCTTCTTACTGACCTGGCTGAGCCAAGAAGCCAAGTTAAGACCAGGTGTTCAGAGGGAACTGGGCAAAAATGTCACCACTCTTCCACTCCTTCCTAAAAATGCAGAGGTAGCTGTTTTCACCTCTCTCCTAACTGCCAGTGTTGAAACCACCAACCCTTCAAGTGCAATTGATCAAGGTTTGATCATTATACAACTTTCTTAGGGTGGTAGTAACAAGCAGTACACATCTTGCCCCCACAGCCCAGGTGTGAATGTAGCTGGAAAAGGAAGTCAGCCAACCTTGAAATAGAAAATTCCACAAACCTGCCTTTCTCAAAAGCTCACCTTTTTCAAAAAGCCCACCCACTTTGTTCCAGTTTATAAAACTAGCCAAGCAGAGCCAGCCCCCAAACCAGTTTAGAGGACGTTCCTTTTCCTCTGAGCTGTCTCCCTTGTGCTCAAGCATAAACTTAATAAAATCTGTCTGGAGATTTCTCTGTGGTTTTGTTGCAGAAGAGCAAATAAATACCAAGCACACTTCCTAGAGAAAGGGAGGGGCCCCGTTTATTAACACTAGTGGACTCCAGAAATAATTTCCAAATCAGAGTGAAGAAACACGCAGAGGGCTTCACTTTTTATAGCCTTCTGGGGTCTTTGTCTTGCAGATATGGTTCCGCCCCCTTTCGTGCACTTACAGGAAGGCCCCAGGTGTTGAGGTCCCCAGGCCATATCTGATGATCTGTTCTGGGGCCAGCGTAGCGACCTCCCCACCCCCCCACCCCCCCCACCCCGCCCCAGGGCAGTGCATTGTTCACAGTTTTTATGGCCTGACACGCCTTTGCAAGACCAGTTTCCTCCTCAGTTTCCTCTCAGTTTCTTTGTTGGGAAACTCAAGAACCCCAATGCCAGCGAAAGGGTTAGCTGGCTAGCTTAATTAGGCAGGCTTAGGAAGTTTTAGGAATGAAAATGGTCCATGGGAAGAAATACATAATGGAGACTTGAAGACACCAGGGTGTTTATCTTACTTGTACAGAACATGAAGAAATGCCACAGGCAAATATCTATCTATCTATCTATCTATCTATCTATCTATCTATCTATCTATATCTGGCCTGTGCAATTAAGACAGCCATAAACCGAGGACAGACAGGTGTGTCTCTGGCCTGACTAGCCAATGAAAGTGACCATATATTAGGCCAAAAGTAGCCCTGACCTGAGTATCTGGGAGAGCCATAAAATAAGGCTTTCTCTACCAGCACAACTGGGAGAGCTATAAGATAAATCAAAAGTGACTCCAAAAAAAGTGACTCCAACCAACAAAATAAGGGGAAGAAAAAATGGGAGACACTAAGGAGGAAACTGGTCTTGCAAGGCATGTCAGGCCATAAAAACTGTGAACAATGCGCTGCCCTGGGAGGGGTGGGGGGGAAGGTCGTTATTGCTGGCCCCAGGACAGATCATCGGATATGGCCTGGGGACCCCCAACACCTGGGGGCCTTCCTGTAAGCCCACGAAAGGGGGCGGAACCATATCTGCAAGACAAAGACCCCAGAAGGTTATAAAAAGCGAAGCCTCGAAACCAAGATGGTGGCATAGGTAAACACCGGAAATTGCTGCCTTGCACAACCACATTAAAAATACAACTAAAAGACAAAACGAACATCATCCAGAACCACAGGAAGGCTGGCTGAGTGGAAATTCTAAAACTAGAAGGAAAGAGAAAAGCACACCGAGATACAGAGGTGGTGCGGAAATAAAGTGCAGAGGTACAGAGACGTGCGAAAAGGGCTCGCAGCTGAGGGCGCAGTTGTCTTTTTCAATCGGGAGGGAGTCTCAAGCTCCCGACTGCTCTGAACTCCAGTTCCAGGCGAGTCTCTGGGGACCCAGACTCATACGGGAGAAACTGGACTGTCTGGCATCGGTCAGAACTCGAGGGCAGTTTTCTCTCAGAGGTGCTTGTAGCGATTACTGGGACACTGAGAAGCGGGGCCTCTTAAGGCAAGACTGAAGAGCAGCCATAGCTGCTTGCTCCGCCCTGTTGATCCCCTGAGACCCCGCCTCAACCAAGCTGTGTGCAGAGGCTTTTGCATATGAAAGGCCTGGCCATTTGCAATCTAAAATTACCTAACCAACTGCAGCTGGGTCAGAGAAAGCCAGAACATCCAAACGAAGGCCCAAGGCCCCACAGCAGCTTGCACTGCTTCACAGCTGGGCTCCTGCTGGGTAGTCTCAAGAAAAGGCTAAATTAGCACTGCCTTAGAGATCCAAGAGCCAGTGCACCCAGTGGTCAGAGTGGGGCCATCCAGATTACAACTCCTCAGATCCGTAAGGGACACACTCAGGAGGCAGACTCAGTGAGCACCAAAGCCCCATTGAAGCAAGTCTTGCCCCAGAAGGGTGTCTTCAGCACAGAAGTTCTCCCACTGCAGACATAGCTGATTCTCACAGCCAATTGGCCTGGAGGTCAATTCCTCCCAGTGATACCTACAACAATCAAAGCATAACTACAACAAGACTGTGCACAAAGCCCACAAAGGGGTGCACCAAGAGTGTCCACCTCAGGTAATTGGGGAGGCTGAGCCACTGGGCCCTATAGGACAGCTAGCACAGAAAGCCACTCTATCAACACAGGGAAGCATAAAAAATGCGGAGACAAAGAAACAGGTCACAAATGACAGAAATGGAGGAAAGCAAACTACTGGATATAGAGTTCAAAACCACACTTATCAGGTTTTTCAAGAATTTTCTAGAAATTGCCAATAAATTTAGTAAGACCCTCAAGAAGTCTAGTGAGACTGCCGATAAACTTAGTGAGACCCTCAAAAAATCTAGTGAGACCCTTGAGGTTATGAAAAAGGACCAACTAGAAATTAAGCATACACTGACTGAAATAAAGAATATTACACAGTTCCAACAGCAGACCAGAGGATCGCAAGAATCAAGTTAAAGATTTGAATTACGAAGAAGCAAAAAACACCCAACCGGAAAAGAAAAAAGAATCCAAAAATACAATGATAGTGTAAGGAGCCTCTGGGACAGCTTCAAGTGTACCAACATCCGAATTATATGGGTGCCAGAAGAAGAGAGAGAGCAAGATATTGAAAACCTATTTGAAGAAATAATGACAAAAAACTTCCCCTACCTGGTGAAAGAAATAGACTTACAAGTCCAGGAAGCACAGGGAACCCCAAACAAAAGGAATCCAAAGAGGACCACACCAAGACACATCATAATTAAAATGCCAAGAGCAAAAGACAAAGAGAGAATCTTAAAAGCAGCAAGAGAAAGATGGTCAGTTACCTACAAGGGAATACCCATACGACTGTCAGCTGATTTCTCAACAGAAACTTTGCAGGCCAGAAGGGAGTGGCAAGAAATATTCAAAGTGATGAATGCCAAGAACCTACAACCAAGATTACTTTATCCAGCAAAGCTATCATTCAGAACTGAAGGTCAGATAAAGAGCTTCACAGATAAGAAAAAGCTAAAGGAATTCATCACCACCAAACCAGTACTATATGAAATGCTGAAAGGTATCCTTTAAGAAGAGGAAGAAGAAGAAAAAGGTAAAGATACAAATTATGAACAACAAATACACATCTATCAACAAGTGAATCTAAAAATCAAGTGAATAAATAATCTGATGAACAGAATAAACTGATGAATATAATAGAATCAGGGGCATAGAAATGGAGTGGACTGACTATTCTTGGGGGGGAAAGGGGTGTGGGGGATGCAGGAAGAGACTGGACTAAAATCATACACCTATGGAGAGGACAATGGGGGGGGGTGGGGGCGGAGGGTGGGGTGGGAACTGGGTGGAGGGGAGCTATGGGGGGAAAAAAGAGGAACAAATGTAATAATCTTGACAATAAAGATTTAATTTTTTTTTAAAAAAGCGAAGCCTCTGCGTGTTACTTCACTCTAATTTAGAATTTATTCCCGGAGTCCACTAGTGTTAATAAATGGGGTCCCTCCTTTCCTCTAGGAAGCATGCTTGGTATTTCTTTGTTCTTCTGTAACAACAGCACATAGGCTTTGAGCTTTGAAAACTAATTCTATCTAGCAAAGTGACCAATAAGAAGGGATGAGATTTAGAGAAAGAACTGCAGCCTATTTAATGCCTCAAGACAAAAAAAGCGGTGGTCACCCTTCTCAGGGGCCCCTCTGTCCATCCAGGAGGGACAGAGTCTTAGGCTTAGAATTTAGAATTAGGTTTTAGAGGTAGGGTCTGCATGTAATAAAGTTTCTGGGGCCAACAATAATGACCCCCCACCCCCACCCCAGGGCAGTGCATTGTTCACACTTTTTATGGCCTGACACGCCTTTGCAAGACCAGTTTCCTCCTCAGTTTCCTCTCAGTTTCTTTGTTGGGAAACTCAAGAACCCCAATGCCAGCGAAAGGGTTAGCTGGCTAGCTTAATTAGGCAGGCTTTGGAAACCTGTACTTTTCACCAATCACTTTTTGGTCATGGCTTCATTCTTCGAATCCACTGGGACAAGACTCTGGGGAAACAGATCACGTTGCTCAATAAATCAACCCAAATCACCAGTAACACTATTTACTGCTCAGCACAAGCTAGTAACCCAGCTTTTAGACTTCCCTTTGCTCCATATAAGGGAAAGCTGGCTTAACCAATCAGCAATACCCAATATAACTTCCTTGTTCCTGTTCACTTTGGTCTATAAAAAATCTCTCACCTTGTACAATTCTTCAGAACTTCTTTCTATCTGCTATATTGGGTGCTGCCCAATTCATGAATCACTGAACAAAGCCAATCAGACTTTAATGTTTACTAAGTTGAATTTTGTTCTTTAATAGTATAGCAGGCTCTTTGTAGGCAGGGCTGTCTTATTCTCCCAAACCTTTCAAATCCATCAAGCTCAATGTGCCTAAGCCAGAATTCACTAATTTCCTTCTGATCTAATCCTCCTTTAAAGCCTAAGAAGGACAACATATCCACACCTAGACACCAAAGGTAAAAACCCATGTCATCCATGGCTAGCATCTCTTGTATTCACTTGACAAATATTTACTAACCACATTTTCTGTGCCACTGAGAGACAGAGCAGTGAACAAAATAAAGTACTTTCTGAGGACTCTACAACCAGAGTGGCCTTTCCCATTTTTTTCTCTTCTTCTTCTGCCGCCTCCTCTTCTTTTTCTTATTTCTTCTTAATGAAAAGAGCTTTACTGATTGTTCTGATTGTAAAAATTTCATATGCTTATTGTAAAAAGTTCAAACACATTAGACTTTTTTTTTTTAAGTAAAAGTTGAGTGAGAGCTCATGGATGACATTTTGGTACATTGCCGGGGTCCAGCCCCAGCGGTCCAGGGGTTCCCAAAGATGAGGACGGCGTCCTCGAAGAATGAAGGACATGGAGACAGCTTTCAGATCATCAGCATAGTTGGGTTCTTTCTTATTGTCCTGTTACAGCTGTATTTATACTCCTTGATTTATAAGCATGCCTCTATATCAGGAGTGGGCAAACTTTTTGACTCGAGGGCCACAATGGGTTCTTAAACTGGACTCAGAAGAAGGAACTGCAGCCGTGTTTCCCGACATTGCCATGTTAACACTGCTGCTGGTGAAGGAGCGGAGGGGAGAGCAAGAGAACCCTCGGCTCTTTCGGCTCCAAGCCGAAGTTTGCCCACGGCTGCTCTATATCATGGTATGTTTTGGGTCCTCCCTTGACCTTCTACAGTTCCTTGTTTTATCTTTATAGTTTCTTATCTGACCTTTGCTAAAAATCTTATCTCTGTCTAGTTCTGTTGATTTTAATCCTATCCATTCTATTCCAAAGGTTAGGGCTAGTTTGTTATCTTCATTCCAAGGTCACTACTCTACTGTTAAACTACAAGGAAGTAACTGAAGGAGATTATCCTATTCTGTGGCCCAAGTAAAGGTTATGTCCTTTTAGCCTTGTTGGTGGTCTTCCTTGGGACTGCCCTGAGTCGGCGGGTTTTCATAGGCTTCGGTACTTTCTCTGGTGGGTAGACCCCTGGGAATGTGGGCCTAGTAAGTCCCAAATTTATTGCCAACAGTCTTAGTCTAAGTTTTTCATAAGTAGTACACAGTATTTCTGTAACACTAGGGGGTTTTACTGATTTATTCCTTTCCTTAGTCCCGTTAATCCCTAACTCCAGGGAAACATCCCCATCTGGGGAAATAACCTTTCTTGGGGAGGTGGCCCTGGTTAGAACACATAGCACTAAGAAGGGGAGCAAACATATTAAGAACAGTATGCCATATATGCCAGGTCCCTTGGAACATATGCTGTGCAGATGTTTCTTCCCTGCAATGACTGTGTCAAGCAGCAAGGATGGACCAGCTTCCAGCAATACATTTTACTAGCATTTTAGTAATTATAGAGAACTTTCTCAAAGTACAATCTACTCATTCAACTGCTTGAATGGAATTTCTTTAATACCTTTTTATTGATAGACTAGAGGCCTGTTGCAGGAAGATCCTGCAAGAATAGGGCTTCCAGTGGCTAGAGCGAAGCAGAGAAGGGAGCGAAACCCAATGAGGGGGGCTTTGCTCCCACTCCCAGCCGCTGTGGCTGGGTTTCCCCTCCCGCTCCCAGCTGCTCCTGCTGGGTTTCCCCTCCTCCTCCCAGCCACTGCAGTGGGTTTCCCCTCATGCTCCCAGCCGCTGTGGCAGGTTTCCTTATCCTCCCAGCCGCTCCTGCTGGGTTTCCCCTCCCCCTCCCAGCCGCTCCTGCTGGGTTTCCCCTCCCCCTCCCAGCCGCTCCTGCTGGGTTTCCCCTCCCCCTCCCAGCCGCTCCTGCTGGGTTTCCCCTCCCACCTCCCGCCTCCACAGTCTTGGGTTCATTCCTGTCTCTACTTTGCTCCCTTCTGTAGCACTTCGCTTCCATTTTGTCTTCAGTCTTAGCTCCCAGCCAGTATATGCAAATTAACCGCCATCTTTGTTGGTGGATAATTTGCATATGGTGCTGATTAGCCAATGGGAGGTGTATCGAAGGTATGGTCAATTACCATGTTTGTCTATTATTAGATAGGATAGATATAGCTATAGATAGATATAATATAGATATAGATATAGATATAGATATAGATGTAGATATAGATATAGATGTAGATATAGATATAGATATATAAATATGGTTATGGATGTAGATATCAAATATAGATATCACCCTGGCCAGTGTGGCTCAGTTGGTTGGAGTGTTGTCCCATACACCAAAGGTGGTGGGTTGGATCCTCAGTTGGGGCATGCACAGGAGGTAACCAATTGATGTTTCTCTCTCACATCAATGTTTCTCTCTCTCTCTCTCTCTCATCAATAAAAAAATTTTAAGTAGAAAAATATATCTTCTTCAGTTCACACCCTCAACATTGAGCTCTTCCCCTTCATTACTTCTTCATCCTGCTTTCTTTCTCATTGAAGCCTCTACAGAGACCCAATACCCTATTCTTCTCCACCCAGCTACCCTCCTTTCTTAGCCTCTCAGACCCTCTGCATCTGCCTCAGTCCACCTGTCTAATAGCCTAGCCCTCTCCCTGTGGACTGTAAGTTTGGAGGGCAGTCTTGTTTGCCTTGACATCCCAGTACCTAGCTCAGGGCTTGGTAATAATAAATGAATGCATGAGAGAGCTTTGATTTTATTTATTTATTTATTTGGGGCCCAGTGCACAAATTCGTGCACCTTGAAAGGAACTGTGGGCCGCGAGGCTGCAGTGGGCACAGGGGTGGGTCTTGGCCCATCCTCCACGCCCCCACCCTCCCCTCCCACCACGGCCCCTGGTCCCATCTACCGGTAGCCCTGCTCCTGCCACCGCCGCTCCCATGTGCTACAGGTGCGAGCAGAACCATCGCTGGCAGCAGGTGTGAGAGGTGGCTGCTGGCCCTGATCACCCCTCAGGAGCAGGGGGAGGTGAAGAAGCCCTGAGGGGCAAGCGGGGGTGGCGGCAGCAGCAGGTGCGATTGCCAGGCGGGACTGCAGCGTTCAGGAGCAAAGAATTTTCAGTAACCACCAGAGGCTCGCCCTGATGACAGCGACTGGTGCTCCACCTTGGTCTGGTGCCCCTGCTCACCTGCTCTACCATGCTGCCGCAGCCAACGCCAGCCATGTTTTGTGCTCTGCTACCTGCTGCTGATACCCGCCATGTTCCATGTGTGCCCTTGGTGGTCAGCGCACATCATAGCAACCGGTTGTTTGTTTCGTTGTTCAGTCTATTTGCATGTTAGCCTTTTATTATATAGGAGTTGTTTGTTTATTTATTTATTTATTTATTTTTATCAATTTCAGAGCGGAAGGGAGAGGGAGAGAGAGATAGAAACATCAATGATGAAAGAGAATCATTGATTGGCTGCCCCTGCACACCTCCTACTGGGGATTGGGTCTACAACCCAGGCATGTGCCCTGACTGGGAATTGACCTTGGCAGTCCACAGGCCAACGCTCTATCCACTGAGGCAAACCAACCAGGGCAAGAGTGCTTTGATTTTAGATAATGCATCCAAGAGACATTTAGGTGTCAACTGAATGCCAGATTTATACTGTTACCAAGAAGATAAATGTTCCTAGGACAAGGCTTTCCCCCTCAAGGCTTTCATAGTTTCCTGCTTGTCCTTCAGACAGAAATGTCTCTAGAGAAAGGTAGCTCTTCAGGCTGTGTCAGCTTGATACCAATCATTGGTATAAAGTTTAGAGTATCACCCTTAGCTATAATTCTGGGATTCTGAACACTCTTATGATCTTCTATTTTATCTACTACCTTTGAGATAAATCAGTACAATGAGCCTCTCCCTTACTTTTAATTATATATACATATATAATATATACACATATGTAATATATAATTATATGTACACATATATAATATATAACACATATGTTGTGTTATATATACAGATATTTGGCAAATAAACATAAAATATTATATATTGTATATTTGACATATATCTGTATATATAACACTGTTACAGAATTTACCAGGCTACCTAAAAACACAGGGTGTACTTGGAGATCCAGGAGAAACCCATTTATTTTCAGATGTACTAGTACAGTGACTCAGGGGGTCAATTCTCCAAATCCTGAGTGAGTGAACATGGAGGAAGCTTTTCCCTTTATACCCTTTGGTTTGTTTTCTATCTGTTTCCTAACTACCAGGCTTTTATGGTGGGCTTCCACAGCCCCTCCTGAGTCAGTTAGAATGGGGGAGTTAGATTGTATCTAAATGCCTGGTCTGGGTGGTGCTAGTGACCTCCTCTGTAGCTAAGCTGTTACATGCGTTGTTTATGGCCCCTTTGTAAATTGGGAGGATTTAGGAAAACAGGTCTTACTAGACCAGATTGTTAAGAAAGGGGCAGTGATTTAATCATAGGCTATCAAGAATGTACACCAAGAGGGTTACTGGCACAGATTCAGATTGCTAGCGACCCCCCCAAAATGTCTTATATTCCCCATCAACACAATTTGCCTTTAACCATTTTAAGTGTATAATTTAAAACATATATATGTTTTTATTGAGTTTTTAGAGAAACAGGAAGGGAAAGGAATAGAGATATAGAAACATCAATGAACTAACATTGCTTCCTGCATGCCCCCGACTGGGGATGGAGCCCACAATCCTGATATATGCCCTGTGCACAAAAGGGGGCACATGCTAACCTGACAAGTTTAGGGAAGGCCTGCATGGTGGTCTTGCAAACTCAGAGACATACAATAACCACAAAGGATGGTCTGAAATTAAACTTTAACTAAAAGCAGTTATGGTGGGTAGTTATGTCCTAGGCCAGTGATGGCGAACCTATGACACACATGTCAGAGGTGACACGCAAACTCATTTTTTTGGTTGATTTTTCTTTGTTAAATGGCATTTAGATATATAAAATAAATATCAAAAAATAAGTCTTTATTTTACTATGGTTGCAAATATCAAAAAATGTCTATATGTGACACGGCACCAGAGTTAAGTTAGGGTTTTTCAAAATGCTGACATGCAGAGCTCAGAAGGTTCGCCATCACTGGCTTAGGCCAGTATCTTCACTGACAAGGTCAACCTTTACCTTAACTGAGCCTATCTGTCTTTTTGCATCTATGATAACATATACTTGAAATGTCTGGGTAACTTTAACTTTCCTTTTTCTGGACCCCTTGGGGTCCTTCATTGTTATTATTATCATGTTAATTGTTGACTGTTGACTATCCTGCACCCACCTAAATATGTGTCCCACCTCTCTAATCTGTCACCAATGGATTTCATGTAACTCACCTACGTCCCCTCCTTTGATTGCAATGTAGAAAAAGAGATGAAAACCTGCCATTCTCTGAAGCATTATCTCAACCCGTTGAGTTTCTGCTTCCAGGCATTGTCAACAGTTTGGCTGAAATGAACTCACAAAAATTCTTTACAAGTTTCAATGTTTTTAGGTTAACACCCTAACCAGGTATCAAACCGCAACCTCCTGGTTCCTGGAGTTGACACTCAACCATGGAGCCACACCGGCTGGGCTTAAGTGTATAATTAATTACATCCACAATGTTGTTCACCAATCACCACTCTCTAGTTCTAAAACTTTTACATCACCCCAAACAGGAACTGTGTACCTATTAACAAATAACTCCTTACTCCCCATTTTCCCAGCCCCGGATAACCTCTAATCTACTTTCTATCTGTATAAATTTGACTGTTATAGATATATTTCACATAAGGAGAATCATATACAGTGGGGCCTTGACTTACGAGTGTCCCGACTAACGAGTTTTTTGAGATACCCGCTGTCTCTCGGCTGATTTTTTGCATTGAGTTGACAGAGTAATTTGAGTTAATGAGCTCCTTAACGAGCTCCTAACGAGCTTGGTCTCAGAATGAATTAAACTCCTAAGTCAAGGCCCCCACTGTAATATGTTTCCTTTGCTGTCTGGCTTATTTCACTCAGCTTAATGTTTTCAAGATTGCAATAAGCCTTTTTCTTTTTCCATTTTTACTTTTTTTTAAATGTGGGAGAAAATGTTTGGTCTGCTGACCATTTGGAAATAAATCAGTGCAATGTTTTCTATTTTCATTTTTGTTTGGAATGTCTTTCCTAACAGGGAGTAAATGCTTAAGAACCTAATTAGTTTTTTCTCCTTCCTTTAGAGAAATTTTAATTGGTTTTGGCTCACACTTTTTTGTTGTTTTTTTCTACAGGGGACTTAGTCTATCTCCCATCCCCACTCCACAACTTCCTGCAGCTCCTGTGGATGTCTGTTTAGACTAACCAGAGTAACAAGACTTCATGACCCTGGATCTGGGGGAACAGATGATATTACTCATCAGGTATTCTGTTTCCTCCCCCCAAATCTGGGAAAGGAATATCGTGAAGTTGGGGCTAAGAGAAGATTTCGGGTTGTCTGTGGTTCATTGCCCTCTTGTTCAATCATAATTTTTCTACCAATGGTCAAGGCCAAGGTTGTGACTATCCTTTAGGTTCTTTAATTCTTTATAAGTGTTATATTAGCAGTTTTCATAAGCATGGCCACAGCTGGCTAGCATAGCAATGGCTAAAGTTGTTCCTGGCTCTTTCTCTTTCTCGGCTGGCTTACCTGACTCCTGCTCTAACTATTTATGTCTTTTGGCAACATCAATGAAACAATAGTAGTGTTGCAGAAGAGCAAAGAAATACCAAGCACACTTCCTAGAGAAAGGGAGGGGACCCGTTTATTAACACTAGTGGACTCCGGGAATAATTTCCAAATCAGAGTGAAGAAACACGCAGAGGGCTTCACTTTTTATAATCTTCTGGGGTCTTTGTCTTGCAGATATGGTTCCGCCCCCTTTCGTGGGCTTACAGGAAGGCCCCCAGGTGTTGGGGGTCCCCAGGCCATATCCGATGATCTGTCCTGGGGCCAGCAATAACAACCTCTCCCCCCATCCCCCCAGGGCAGTGCATTGTTCAGTTTTTATGGCCTGACATGCCTTTCAAGACCAGTTTCCTCCTCACCATCTTCCATCCGTGGATTCATTTTTGGACTCTGACGGACAAAGAATCCGGGAACCATCCTGCCCAGGGGAACACTGCATGTTCCTGTCCAAAAATCCTATATCAATTGCTTGTGGGGTCCACTTGGCCATGTGCCATGTGGCTTCTAGGGCCACATAGCGAGCTACTGCTGGTCTTGGAGCAATTGAGAAACAGGAGCACAAGAGAATAAGAAAGAGAGTTTTTCATCTTGGGGATTATAACTGGGAGCTTAACCAATGAATCCTTCTGGATTTCAGGAGTTTATAGTGGCTCTACCCTCTTAGCCAATGATCCTTGTTCCCCAGGCTAGACTGACAGCCGAGCACTTTTCCTATGTCACCCTGACCTCACTGCACATGCGCCTATCTTCCCTTTGTTGGACCCCTTCCTCCAGTGATTTGCAGGGAATGGACCAGTGGTTCTGTGGGGAGTGTAAAGTTGCAGCTTCCTAATGAAGCTGCCCAGATGGCCATACTTATAATGTCTGGCCTCCCCTTCGCTTTCTTTCTATTATTAATATTAATAACTAGCTAGTTACTGTAATGGGGGACTTTGGGGTATTCCCCACTGGATGCTTGGGGTGGAGTCCTTATGATATCCCGAGAAAAAGAATTTTCTGAGACTCTCATGGGAGGATGAGTGATTTTTATTTGCGTGGAATTACATCCCAGGGTTTCCAAAGTCCCATTTCCCTTAATCCAGTCCTGGAAGAAGTGTAATTGGGGTTTCAGTAGAGCTAAAACCAAAATCAGTGTCCAGAGTTTCTGTTCCATGTTGCAGTGGGGTCCAGGTCAACATCAGTCTAGTGGCAGTCTATTAGTCCATAGTGTGTGGGGTCCACAAGGCTATGCAGGTGAATGCAGGGGAGCCAAGAGAGTGTGCCCCCTGCAACAAGAATCCCAAGCTGCCGGGAGCCAATCCATCCTTGCTGTTTCAAGGGACCTGGCATATATGGCATACTGTTCTTAATATGTTTGCTCACCTTCTTGGCACTATGTGTTTTAACCAAGGTCACCTCTCCGAGAAAGGTTGTTTCCCCAGGTAGGGATTTTCCCCTGAAGTTACGGAGGGAATAAAACCACTTAACTAAGTGCCAGGCGGATAATTAATCACTTTAACTACAAACAATCATGCTTAAGCTACATAATCTTTACTCCCTGGAATGGAGATAAGAAACGCCCTAACCTTTGGAATAGAGATTGATAGGATTGGAATCAACTGGTATAAATACAAGACAACAGGACACAGAACCTAGACACAGAACCTACACAGAACCTAGACACAGAACCTAGAGAAGAACCTAGCAAGAGACCATGGCAAAAGATCCTGGACAGAAACTGGCAACAGAACCTAGAGACAGAACCTAGCGAGAGAACCTGACTGAAGAACCTAGAGACAAAACCTGGCTACAGAACCTGGATAGAACATGGCAAGAGAACCTGACTAGAACCTGGTGACTGAACCTGGCTGGAGAACCTAGACAGAACTTGGCTGGAGATTCTGGCTAGAGATCCTGGCTAGGCTGCTGATCAACTGAACGCTGTCTCCATGTCATTCCTTCTTCGCCGACTCCGTCCACACCTTTGGGGACTCCTGGACCTGCTGGGGTTGGACCCCAGCATCTGGCGCCCGAACAGGGACCCCTAGGTAAGCCCCACTCTCGGGATGGATAGGACTCCACCGTAGGAAGAGGGTGGAGAGTCTTCACCGACTCCGTCCACACCTTTGGGGACCCCTGGACCTGCTGGGGCTGGACCCCAGCACCAAGCCAATTAAGAGAGACCAAGAGAGCAAATTCTTTTTTGTTCAGGAAATTAAGTATCAAAAATCTTCCCATGCTTGCAGTGGCCATACCCACTCTTGCCAATGACTTCTGTTCTCAGGTGTAACTGACAGAAAGCAACTGTACTTGTCCCCACAACTTTCCTGGGCCTGCATCTCTCTCTTGTCCAGTCCCTTCCCCCAGCGCTCTGGGAGGAATGGATCATTTGCTCCCTTGGGAGTGTAAAGCTGCAGCTTCCTGGCAAAGATGCCCAAATGACATGCCTATAATATTTGGCCTTCCTTTTGTTCCTTTCCTATCTATCTATCTATCTATCTATCTATCTATCTATCTATCTACCTACCTACCTACCTACCTACCTATTTATTTATAGAGGTAGGGAAAGGGAGAGAAGGATAGAAACATCAATGATAAGAGAGAATTATTGATCAGCTGCCTCCTACAGGCCCCTTGGTATTAGAGATCAAGCCTGCAATCTGGGTATGTGCCCTGAATGGGAATCAAACCCGTGACCTCTTGGTTTATGGTTCAATGCTCAATCACTAAGCAACACTGGCCAGGCCTTTTCCTATTATTAATAACTAGGTTAATTACAATGGTATTTAGGATGGTAACAATAAGACTGTGGTTTTTCTTTAACATATCCTTCAATACCCATTAATTTTTATCCTCAAAAAATCTTTCAAAGGTTGTAGGATGCATTGTCTTTTTCTACCTTTACAAATTAAGAGACTTAAGATATAGAGAATTTAGGTGATCTGCACAAATTCATCAGGTAATAAGTGGCAGAGCATAAACTGCAACCATGATTTATGATTGGTTGCCAGGCCTCTAGGCCCTTGGGTCTTATCTCAGATAGACAAAACAAACACTCAATAAATAGTTGTTGAATGAATGAATGAATGAATAATATGCTTGTATTTGCTCTTGTCTGATTGGCCACTCTGTTGGCAGGCTCAACAAAAAGCCATCTCTTTCTTAGCATAAGCAGAACTTTCTGACCCCTATTTTCTTACAGGTGTCTCAGAAATGCTTATTGTTATTTGGACCAAATTTTCTATGGATAGTTTATCTTATCCCAATAGCACAAGATGCTTAATTTATTAAAATTTTCAGAAATTTATTAGAGGAAAATAACATGTAAAAAAGTGGAGAGTTTTGATAATTATTCATTCACAAATAAGAACATTCATTCAACACATTAGAATGGAAGAGAGGAGGGATATGGGAGTTGAGTTTGAGCCTAAAGGGGAAAATGGTTTTATAATTAAATAGAAGAAAGCCATTCATAGATCTATGGTGATAATGAACTATGAACCGAAGAATATGATAAACTTTTGGCACATGAGATACAAAGAAGAAAAAAACATTCTATATATTTTTTCCTTCCTCTCCTCTATGCAATAATGGAGGAAACAAACAAATCATTAAAAAAAAGATGAAACAAAAACAAACCAACAAAAAAACCCCTCTAACCCCACCTCAAAAGATGTAGATTTTGAAGCTAACTTTTATTTTGTAAGTAGTATCCTTTTGGAGAAGTGCCATCTCCGAAGAGAAATAATTCTACATAATAAAAGCCTAATATGCAAATTGTCCCCTTGTGTGGTCAATCGACTGGGAGTTTGACCGCTCACTATGACATGTGCTGACCATCAGGGGGCAGCATGGATCATGGCAGTGGAGGCGCTGCTGGCCCCAATGGGCCCCGATGAGAGCAGGACCATGGCAGGATGGTGGAGCAGGTGAGGGGGCATTGCCAGGCCAAGGCGGGGTGCCAGGTGGGCTGCAGGGCTGTGAGGCTGGGGGTGTGAGCTGGGGCCTGGTCTCCACAGGCCACCCCGAGGGACCCCACCCGTGCACATGGCCGCTAGTTCTTTTTTTTTATTTTTTTAAATATATTTTATTGATTTTTTACAGAGAGGAAGGGCGGGAGATAGTTAGAAACATCTGCCGGGAGCCGGTCCATCCTTGCTGTTTCAAGGGACCTGGCATATATGGCATACGGTTCTTAATATGTTTGCTTACCTTCTTGGCGCTGTGTTTTAACCAAGGTCACCTCTCCGAGAAAGGTTGAATCCCCAGGTAGGGATTTTCCCCTGAAGTTAGGGAGGGAATAAAACCCCTCAACTAAGTGCCAGGAGGGTAATTAATCCCTTTAACTACGAACAATCATGCTTAAACTACATAATCTTTTCTCCCTGGAATGGAGTTAAGAAACGCCCTAACCTTTGTAATAGAGATTGATAGGATTGAATCAACTGGTATAAATACAGTTGTAACAAGACAGAAACAGACAGAACTCAGAACACAGAACTGAGAACACAGGGCTTGGAAGACAGGACCAAGAGAGACAGAGCCTAGGCACAGAACCTACACAGAACATTCTCTAGAGACAGAAGAACTTTGCTGGCGAGAGCATGCCGGAGGATCCTGGAGAGGGACTGGCCTCGGAGCCTAGAGACAGAGCCTAGCGGGAGAACATGGCAAGGGATCCTGGACTGAACCTGACTACAGAGATTGGCAGGAGAACCTGACTGGAACCTGGACACTGAACCTAACTGGAGAGCCTGGACAGAACCTGGCTGGAGAACCTAGCGAGGGAACATGGCTACAGAACCTCGCTGGAAATCCGAAGCAGAACTTCTCTGGAGATCGAGACCAGAACTTGGCTGGAGATCCTGGCTAGGCTGCTGATCAACTGAACGCTGTCTCCATGTCATTCCTTCTTCGCCGACTCCGTCCACACGTTTGGGGACCCCTGGACCTGCTGGGGCTGGACCCCGGCAAACATCGATGAAAGAGAAGTATTGATCAGCTGCCTCCTGCACACCCCCTACTGAGGATGTGCCCACAACCACGGTACATGCCCTTGACAGGAATCGAACCTGGGACTCTTCAGTCTTCTGGCCGATGCTCTATCCACTGAGTCAAACCGGCTAGAGCTGGCCTCTAGTTCTTTATAAGAGTTGCAGTCCTAAAACACAAGCCATTGTGCCAGTTGCTTGCAAATCTTTTTTGCCACATGGGGAGTTACTCTGAATTGTATTGACTTTGTGTGGCCTTCCTTTATCATGCAAATCAAGGCCATCAAACTGACTGAGCTGGGTCCTCCCCAGGCCCTTGCAGATGGTCATTACTCATAGCAAAGGAATGGTAGGATTATTTTGGGCTCTCTCTCTTCCTACCACACTGTAAACCAGTAAACAGGTTCAAGGTTCCAAGATTAGACTAACATTTGCAAAGGCTGATGTTTTGTCATTCTTTTTGGAATGGATTCCTACTTTAAAGCTTTAAATGTTTCCAAATCATAGGTGAGGACTGATCCAAAATATTATGTAAGAGTTGGTTTAAATTTTTAAATCATTAACATGTAACAATCAAAACAAAAATGCTATTTCAATACTATTATAAATCAAAATTCCCAAAGAAGTGCAAAAAATGACTGTATTCAGGTGAAATAGTTTGGAAAGCAGGGAAATACAGCCTTCAGTGGAAACCAATACTATATTACACAGAGATCAAGGGGAGGCCCCTTTTAAAACAGAAAGTTCCTACCCAGGTCCCCAGCAATTCATTTTATGTAAATGAGGTATCCAAATTTGTATGGTTCTGATGAGTCCAAATTGCACAGTTCTGGTTAGTCAGTATTACCCATTCTGGTTGGTTGTTATGGAGCAGTTCTGATTTGACCATGCAGGTCTCTAGCCTCTATGGGCAGCACAGAAGACCGCCAGCAGACCACCAGCAGGCAGGGTCAGAGCCAGCTTGCTCTTTATACCAGCTCAGAGGAAAAACGACATGATCTCAATGCTACCTTACCAGGGGCCTAGACTAATTATAATAAAATTTGCATTTGGTTTTGACCCCACCCCCTGTGGGTTTTTCTGTATACATTATGGATAAAGTTATGCCCAGAAGAAAGATAGTTTCTGTCAATTATCCCTGAATGCAAATGACTCCAACCATAAAATCCTTCTTTCAAACCCAGGAGTAAGAAAAAGAAACAACAACAACAAAAAATAAACAAACCCAGGAGTATGGGACCATTCTCTCTCTCTCTCTCTCTCTCCCCCACTCCCTCCCTCCCTCCAAGGAACACACCCATGCCATTCCCTTTCCCCTTCCCTTTCCCCACAGGCATGTCTTCCTCAACCTCTAATGGGCCCCATGAGACTTGCAACCTGGGGAGAGATGGGCAGCTGCAGCTCATCCCAGGCTATGCCCCTGAACCTGTCTCCAAGGCCCCCTTTTCTCTGACTTCCCAGTGAGCTAAAGCAGCCCAGCCATTGTCATTCTCTCTCTCTCTCTCTCTCTCTCTCTCTCTCTCTCTCTCTCTCAACTGGCCCACTCCTTGTTTGAAATATATCTTTAATAAACCCCATTTTGCTTTACTTTTATTTTCATTGACCTTAAAATCTTTTTGCGTTGATCAAAAGAACCAAGGTCCCAGCCAGTAACCCCAATCTTTAACAGTTGACTGACATATTAAACAAGTATAGCATAGCATGTGAAGTCAAGAGTTCAGTCTAAAGTTCTTTCTGGTATACAGAGTACATGAGGAGCCCCTCTCAGCAGATGACTGCTAGACTCTTAATATTTATAAAACTAGGGGCCCGGTGCACGAAATTCGTGCACTGGGTGTGTGTGTGGGGGTGGGGGGGAGTGCCCCTCAGCCTAGCCTGCCCCCTCTCACATACTGGGAAGCCCTCAGGCGTTGACCCCCCATCACCCTCCAATCACAGGATCGGCCCCTTGCCCAGGCCTGACGCCCCTGGCCTAGGCGTCCGGCCTGGGCAGCGGGGACCTGCAGTGGCAGGGGGGGGGTGCCGCGATCGCGCGGGCTCCGCTCCTGCCCCTGCAGGAAGCCTCTAGCTGAGGCGTCCGGCCCAGGCAGCGGGGACCCACAGCTGCAGCGGCCCCGTGATCGTGGGCTTCGCTTTAGGCCCAGGCAAGGGACCCCTAGCTCCCGGGACTGCCAGCTTCGACCATGCCCAGCTCCCATCGCTGGCTCCACCCCTACTTCCTGCTATCACTGGCCAGGGCGGAAAAGGCACCTGATTCTCTGATCATGGCTGGGGGGGCAGGGCAAAGGCGGCCCCGGGGCCGCCTTTGCCCTGCCCCCCAGCTCTTAGCTCCCCCCTGGATTTCCGATCACTGTCAGTGGCAGGGGGCTTCCTGCTTTCCCTTTCGCCTCCCTGCATTGTGCCTACATATGCAAATTAACCGCCATCCTGTTGGCAGTTAACTGCCAATCTTAGTTGGCAGTTAATTTGCATATAGCCCTGATTAGCCAATGAAAAGGGTATCGTTGTACGCCAATTACCATTTTTCTCTTTTATTAGTATAGATATGGGCCCTTTGTTGACCATGGGGAGTCCTCCTCCACAGATAAATTCTTTCTTGGGGTTCACATCAAATCACTTTAAAAAAAGAAAAGAATCTTTTTCTCCCTAGTCATGAAATAAAATAGAAAACAAACTTATTAATAAAGATATATTTTTCTTGAAAGCTTTTTCATGAAACTTC
Source organism: Myotis daubentonii (assembly GCF_963259705.1). Classification (NCBI taxonomy): domain Eukaryota; kingdom Metazoa; phylum Chordata; class Mammalia; order Chiroptera; family Vespertilionidae; genus Myotis; species Myotis daubentonii. Next base: position 30,714,260 of record NC_081849.1, on the reverse strand, counting down.
TCCATGGTTGTATGTATTACATCAAACATGTCAAACTCACCTGTGGGCCGCAAATACTTTTGCGGTCCAGCAATATAACGGTATGTAAGAAATGTTTCAATAAAAATTTCATAACTTAGTCTTTACAATATCATGTTATACATAATTATTAATAACTAACTACAATGTTCACAAATGACTGATTAGTGTTGCATTCATTTCCCTTACACACCTATGCGCAGGTGCACCATTTCTCTCCACTAATACTAGCAGCAAATATTTTAGCAGCCAATTGGCATGTCATTAGTCTTGAATTGACTTGTTTGGTGTGTGCAACAGGAAATATTTTGCTTTCAGAGAACAAGAAAAATAGGTTCCTTTGCATTATACTTATTAATTTGTGCAGTTATTCAGTTATTTTATGTTAATGATCAGTCACTTATTTCAGCCCTTTGTATTCAGCATGTCTCTATCAAAATAAACCTACGTTTCTATGAAAATTGAAGCTTTTGTTTTTTTTGCAGCCCACATAAACTTAAACCTTGTTTATTTGGTCCATGTTAGCCTTTGAGTTTGATGTGCTTGAATTACATAATATATTCTTTGAGCCATTCCCATAAATCCATAGAGTCCTGCTTTGTTTACTGTAAGCAATCCTAACCAACCAGGTTCATTCTGATAAAAGCATTCCATAGATAAGAACTCCCTAGAGCAGCAAATAGCTTTAGCTCTTTGCTAATGAGGCAGGTTAGTAAGAAACTAGGAGAATTCCTTGGCAAGTGGAATGGGGAAACAGACAGACAACTAGGCAAGACCATGAGCAATTTACAAAAAGCTAATAAATCTCAAGATCTTATCTTCCCTAATCAAGTACACTTAGGAGCAAATAGTTTACACATTCCAGACTGTGCCAGGGGGCAGACCATCCTCCATCTGGTCCCTTCCCAGTGACATTCTTTGAAGGTGAAATTGACCAGAGAATAACTCTGATCCCTCTCAATGCTCATTTTGATACATTAGCATATCAAAGGACACACCTGGAAAGCTGATGAGTATTCTGATAGAGACCTCCCCTAATAGTACCAACTTCAGAAAACTGATAAAAACCTTTAAGACAAAGGACTAAGTGCTCTCTCTCCCTTGAGCATTCAGGAGTCTTTCCACCCTTCTTTCCTCAGGCATGTATCTTTATTTCTTTCTCTTTAGCTCTAAGGGTTCCAACATGATATGCAACCAGGGAGCAGTGGGCAGAAGCAGCTCTTTCCAGGCTAACCCTCTCAACCTTGTCTCCAAGGGCCTCCCTTTTGCCTCTGTAACTTGTTTCCTGAGTCCACACAGCCCACCTGGCTTACGTCCTCTGCCTCTGTGATTTTGTTTCTAGAGGCAGCCTTACCTAGGCTTGATCTTTCCTCATGTTTCCAAAGGTCAAAGCAGCTCAGCCCAGGCTCACATCTGTTGCTATGATCTTGCCTCTTCTATCTTAAGCCCTTCCTTTGTTTCACTTCCTCAGCTTTAACAAACATACTCTCAAAATCACCTGGACTGTGTCTTGGAATCTTTCCTGCATGAAGTCAAGAACCCCACATGTCTGACTGTGCTAGGGCAGACCCACCTCGGTTCCAGTCCCTTTCCAGTGGCCTAGGAGGTATTCATTAACATTGTATTAGGAGATTAGGCCTAGTCATCTGCCTTACTTCTGCCCCACTCTCTTTTCTTCAATCAGAGGACAGAAGAGACTGCAGACTTACTGCTTAACTCTTTCCTTTCCTTAGACATTCAAAATATATTCACATATTCTCCTCTATTAATTTTCCCTTTGGTGTATAGGGGAAGTTGAATAGAAATCCTCCATCTTGATATAGCGATCCTCCATCCTATAAAATAAAAGCCTAATATGCTAAGTGCCTGGTCATCCATTCAACCAATCAAAGCATAATATGCTAATGATATGCTAAGGCCACTCAACTGCTCACTATGATGTGCACTGACTAGCAGGGGGCGGATGCTCTGACTGGTAGGTTAGCTTGCTGCTGGGGTCCTGCTGATCGGGACTGAGCGAGACAGGCCGGACACACCCTGGAGCTCTCCCATGATCCCTTGCTGGCTGGCCAACCTCCCACGTACCTCCTCCCCAGCCTCAATCGTGCACCGGTGTGGTCCCTCAGCCTGGCCTGCGCCCTCTCACAATCCGAGATCCCTTGGGGGATGTCAGAGAGCCAGTTTTGGCCCGATCCTGCTCAATGCAGGAGCTGCCCCCTGGTGGTCAGTGGGCTCCCACAGGGGGAGTGCTGCTCAGCCAGAAGCCGGGTTTATGGCTGGCGAGTGCAGCGGCAGTGGCGGGAGCATCTCCTGCCTCCATGGCAGTGCTAAGGATGCCCGACTGTAGGCTTAGGCCCACTCCCTGCAAGCAGCGGGCCTAAGTCATCAATCGGACATCCCTGAGGGCTCTGCAAGAGGGTGCAGGCCAGGCTGAGGGACACCCCCCCCCCCAACCGAGTGCATGAATTTCATGCATCGGACCTCTAGTCTTGATATAATTGTGTACATCAATAGTTTGCTTTATGGCTTGTACCTTTGAATTATGTTTATAAACCCCTCCCTACCTCAGGTCACAAAGATATTCTCCTTTATATTCTCCTATTTTTATTGGGTGTTTTCTAGATCTTCATTTTAGGGTTGGAGCATCCCTCTAAGGCCTGCTTTAAACCCATAGCTCTGGTCCAGCTGTCTGTCCACAGGGCATGAGCTGCACTCTTTCCTGAGTGGTTGTCATCACTCTAGCCCTGAGTGCTTAGGCCCATCCAGCTCCAAGAACTCTGGGAACCATTTTGGCTTCAGCCTCCTCATGATGATTAGACTTTAAGTTCACTCTTTTTGACATCTTGGGTTTTGGCTTTTAGCTTGGTTATGTTCCCCCCCTCCCCCCCCCTTTATTTCGGTTTAAAGTAAAAATTTTGCAGCAATTCTTTATCTGCAGCCTTGATGATAGATAACCTTTTCACATAAAACTTGCTTTTTATGTTGGTTAAGCAGTTATAATTCCTTCCCCTGTAACATCATAGAAGAGAAACCAGTGTGAGAAACGCTGGTGGAAAGTAACAGAAATATCTAAAGAAGAATTTTATTAAGTTTTTGTCTAAAGTGGTATGTGATGTGAATTTTCCTCAGTTAATCCCCCCACCCCAATCCTTGATAAAATATCCTCCTTTCATCAATAGCCTGAGCTTGGATGTGGGTAAGGACAGAGGCTACTCATAGAATCTACTCAGGTTACAGTTCGAATTCCACTTCTCTTAGTAGCTGTGTGACCTTGGACAAATTATATAATTTCTCAGTCTCAGTTTCCTTATTTCTTCAATTAGGAAAATAATATGCTCCTCATGAGATTACTGTGTAAATGAGGAAGGTCATGCATGTGCCTTTCTTTTCTCCCCTACCTCTGGAGAAACAGAAGTGTAGATGAAAAGATTTCAGTGAGGATATGGATCTGTTTTAACTCAGGCTGCAATTTTGGGTAGGTCACTTGGCCTTAACCTACTTTAGTTTCACCATCCATGAAACAATCTCTAAGATTTATTCCAAGTAAAAAAGTTTCTAATTTAGGTTTTCCAATTGAATTTAAGATAAAAGCATGACAAACCTCCTGTGTCGTTCAGCTTTTCTTTGCAAACATTTATTTACATTTGTAAATTTACTAAATGAGAGAAGTGATTTGATTTATGAGTTAAATATATCACAAGGTAGCATAGAATATTTCTTAAGTTCTCTGCTTTATCCTTATAGACAGGCATGTGTGAGAGGTGTGTCAAGTAATTTGTTTCTAAAATTATTAATTTCAGTGGTAAGTACAATGGAAAGAAAAAGGAGAGGCAGGAGAGGGGAATTAGAAATGATGGATGGAGGAAAAAGAAAAAAAAATGCTGGAGAGATTAGGGAGAAGGGGATGGGCAAAGACTGAAAAGGCTGCTTTTAATTTGTTTTAAAGTTTATTTAAACATTTATTCCTTAAAAAACAACACTGAGACTAATTTGAGTCTTCTGGTATTAATTTGTCTAACTTGATGATCATGTGAAAATTCTAGTTACCAGTAGAAACCATTTTTCCCCCCTTCTGGCTCAAAATAACAAAGTGAGCAAACTGATAAGGACTCTCTCTGGGTGATTTTTCACTCTTTTACAATTAATCAATCTTCAATGAAATTCTTTTTCTTACAGACAATCTAATTTGATACATGGTAATTGGAAAATAACATACTATTCTTAAAAACTGTGAACAGGAGGATTAAAACTGGCTCCTATTAGAAACAGTTGCAGAATGTCCAAGAAAGGAGCACATGAACATACACAAAGAGACCCCTTTCAGCCATGGAGGAGCAGCTAAACTGCATTGCTGCAGAAGGCCATTGATCACATTTATTACAGTGCAGACAGCAGCAATTTTAAGTGAGACTGGGTTTCCCGGATGAATTCCAATAATTCAAGTTATGATTTTTAAACTCGGTGTCAGACTAATTCAATATTACTTTTAGGCAAAAAAAAAAAAAAGAAAAAAGTTGACTTTATTAGTCCCATAATATGGAGAAATAACCTAATTTTATTACTTTAATCATTAATAAAGTCATTACAAACCACTTGGTGATTTTAAAAAAAAGAGAGGCAGCAGTTTAAGTGGAAGCTACACTGACATCCTCCTAGGACCAAACTTGAAATACAACTAAAATATAGGAAAAAAAAAAAACCACCAAGAAAAATCAACTGAAGGCTAGCTGGAGAGAGCCCTGATAATCAAGGATGGAAAGTGGAGACTATGTAGAGACTGGTAGGAAGTATGGAGAAGGAAAAGAGCAGGCCGGGTTCCTAAAGACAGTGGCTGAAGGTCTGGAGAGATATCTCAGCTGTGGGAGATTCCTACTGAGAACTCTGGGATCTAAATCCCAAGCTGGGATACCCAGCTCAGAGCACTAGACCTGAGAAAGGTGCCCACAGAACATCTGGCTGTGAAAAGCAGCAGGGTTGTTGTCTGTGCCAGTCAGAGATGACTGAAAATGCAGGCAACCTCTTAAAGGACTAATGCACAAAATTTCATGTGCAGCCACTCACCTTGAGCTGTGGCAGAGGGAGAGCAGAGAGGACTGGAGCTGTGTGAGGAGAGTCCAGATTTTGGGCTCTAGGGTTGGGGCTCAGAGGGCAGCTATCTTGGTTGCGTGTGTTGAGTCATTCCCTCATGCTGTAGAGGACATCTTTTGTCAGAAGACCTTTATTATACAGGTGGTTTGGCCCTGAGGGAAAGGCAGTTGCCCCACCCTGTTGGAAGACATCTCAACCCACCCTGTGGTCAATAGTCTGAGGCTAAGTTTGAGTATCAATTAGACTGCAGGCAGAGGCAGATCTCTGGAGGCTTTGAGTCTTTGTGTGATCTCCTTCTGGGACTGGGGCTAGGAAAAACAGACCCTAGTGCATATCTTGGTCTTTTCCAAAGGTACCCAGCCACATCAGAGGGAGCCACAAGTGGTGGATTAATGATGGCTCCAAATAGGGTACTAGGGCCAGTCAGAAACAGCATGGGACATTGTCCAGCACTAAGAAATTGGGAATCATACAGATTTACCTAATACATAGATACAAACCTAAATATGCAGCCAAAATGAGGAGACAAAAAAACAACAACACCCAAATGAAAGAAAATTCTCCAGAGGAAGAGCTACAGGGAAATGAGAAGAAATTTATCTGATATAGAGTTCAGAATACTGATGGCAAAGATGCTCAACATCATGAGAAAATACATAGTAACTGTCAAACAAGACCAGCCAGAAATAATGACATAGCACTAACAAAGAACACATTGGAAGGAAAACACAGGAGATTAGGAGAAGCTGAGGATCAGATCCGTGAATTAGAAGATGTGGTAGGAAAAAAACAACACTCATTCAGAGAACCAAAAAGAAAAAAACAATTAAAAAACCGGAGGACAGCTCAAGGGAGCTGTGAGATAACATGAAATGGAACAATATTTGCATAATATGTGTGCTAGAAGGAGAAGAAAGTGAGCAAGGGATAGGGAATGTATTTGAAGAAATAATGGCAGAAAACTTCCCTAACCTGGTAGAGGGAAAAAGTCATGCAATTCAGGAGGTACAGAGAGTCACATGCAAGAATAACCCAAACAGGCAAATACCCAGACATATCATAATTAAAATGCCAAAAACTGAAGACAAAGAGAATCTTAAAGGCAACAAGAGAAAAGAAATTTGTTACCTACAAAGGAGCTCCCATAAAGCTGTTAGATGATTTCTCATCAGAAACTCTACAGGCAAGAAGGGAATGTCATGAAGTACTCAAGGTAATGAAAAGCAAGGATCTGAAATCAAGATGACTATATCCAGCAAGGCTATCGTTCAAAATAGATGGTGAAATAAAGAGCTTCCCAGACAAAAAAAAAAAAAAAAAAAAAAAAAGGCTAAAGGAGTACATCACCACCAAGCCAGCACTACAAGAAATGCTAAAGGGGCTGCTTTAATGAGAAGAAGAAATAGAGAAAGAAACCTAGCCATACAGAAATAAAATGGTAATAAATGAGTACTTATCAATAATAACCTTAAATATAAAGAAATTAAATGCTCCAATCAAAAGACATAGGGTAGCTGAATGTATATAAAACATGACCCAACTGTATGCTGTCTACAAGAGACCTACTTCATAACAAAAAACTCACATGAGAGTGAAAGAATGGGAAAGAATTTTCCATGCAAATGGAAACAAACAAAAAAGCTGGGGTAGCACTACTCATATCTGACAAAATAGACTTCAAAATGAAGATTATCACAAGAGACAATAGAGGTCACTATATAATACCAAAGGGCTTGAACCAACAAGAGGATATAACCATGATAAACACATATGCACCCAATATAGGAGCACTTAAATATATAAAAAATCTTGTAGAGGAGTTTAAGGGAGAGATCAACAGGAATATATCATAGTAGAAAACTTTAACACCCCACTAATGTCACTGGATAGGTCTTCCAGATAAAAAATTAATATGGAAACAGTGACTGTAAATGACATACTGGATCAGATGAATTTAATTGATATTTATGGAACATTTCACCCCAAAGCTGCAGAATATACATTCTTCTCAAGTGCACATGGATCATTCTCAAAGATAGATCACATGTTAGGACACAAATCGAGTCTCTACATGTTTAAGAAGGTTGAAATCATATCAAGAATCTTCTCAGACCACAGTGGAATAAAATTAGAAATCAACTACAGTAGAAACACCCCAAAACATTCAAACACATGGAGGCTAAATAGCATGCTATTAAACAATGAATGGTTGCCAATGAAATCAAGAAAGAAATAAAAAACTTCCTGGAAACAAATGAAAATGAACACACAACAACCCCAAATCTCTGGGACACAGTGAAAGCAATACTCAAAAAAAAAAAAATTAATAATAAAATATTTAACCCTACAACTTAAAGAATTGGAAAGAAGACAACAGGAAAAGCCCAGAGTAAGTAGAAGGAAGGAAATAATAAAGATTGGAGCAGAAATAAACGGCATAGCCCTGACCGGTTTGGCTCAGGGGATAGAGCTTCGGCCTGCGGACTGAAGGGTCCCAGGTTCGATTCTGGTCAAGGGCACGTAACTTGGTTGCGGGCACATCCCCAGTAGGGAGTGTGCAGGAAGCAGCTGAATTGATGTTTCTAACTCTCTATCCCTCTCCTTCTCCCTTCCTCTCTGTAAAAAAAATCAATAAAATATATCTTAAAATAAATAAATAAATAAATAAATAAATAAATAAATAAATGGCATAGAGACAAAAAAATAAAAACAAAAACCAAACAAACAAAATCAATGAAACCAAGAGCTGGTTCCTTGAAAAGATAAATGAGATTGATGAACCATTAGCCAGACTCATCAAGAGATGAAGAGAGAGGAATCAAATAAATAAAATCAGAAATGAAAACAGTAATTACTCACAGCCTATAAATACAAAGGATTGTAAGAAAATACTATGAACAACTATATGCCAACAAGCTGGACAATGTGGATGAAATAAAAAATTCCTAGAAAAATACAATCTCTCAAAACTGAATCAATAAGAATTAGAAAACCTGAATAGGCAAATAACAACAGATGAAATAGAAGCAACAATAAAAAGAAAAACTCGCCAAAAACAAAAGTCCTGGTCTCAATGGCTTCACAGGGAAGTTTTACCCAACACAAAAAGAAGAACTAACACCTATCCTCCTCAAACTATTATAAAAAATCCAAGAGGAAGGAACACTTCCAAGCTCTTTTCATGAGGCCAGCATTATCCTAACTCCAAAACCAGATAAAGACATTACAAAGGAAGAGAATTACAGGCCAGTATTCCTAATGAATATAGATGCTAAAATGCTCTACAAATATTAGCAAATGGGATCCAGCAATTTATTAAAAAGATCATACATCATGACTAAGTGGGTTTTATTCCAGGGATGTAAGGCTGGTACAATATTCACAAATCAATAAATGTGATAATATATCACATAAACAATTTGAAAGACAAAAATCACATGATTATATCAATAGTCATAGAAAAGGCATTCAACAAAATCCAACATCCATTTTTGATAAAAACTCTCAGCAAAGTGGGAATAGAGGGATCATATCTCAACATAATAAAGGCCATTTATGACAAACCTGAGTAAACATTAGACTCAATAGGCAAAAACGAAAATCATTTTCCCTAAGAACAAAAGCAAGACAGAGATGCCCACTTTCACCACTCTTATTCAACATAGTACTGGAAGTTCTAGCCACACCCATCAGACAAGAAGAAGAAATAAGAGGCATCCAAAGTGGAAAGTAGAAAGCAAAATTCTCATTATTCGCAGATGACATGATTTTGTAAATACAACACCATAAGGACTCCAAAAACTACTAGAATTAATAAATGAACTTGGCCACGTAGCAGGATACAAAATTAACACCCAGAAATTGGTGGCATTTTTTTAAAACATTTTTTTTATTGATTTTTTTACAGAGAGGAAGGGAGAGGATAGAGAGCTAGAAACATTGATGAGAGAGAAACATCAATCAGCTGCCTCCTGCACACCCCCTACTGGGGATGTGCCCTCAACCAAGGTACATGCCCTTGACCAGAATCTAACCTGGGACCTTTCAGTCCACAGGCCGACGCTCTATCCACTGAGCCAAACCAGTTAGGGCTTGGTGGCATTTTTATACACCAGTAATGAATTCTCAGAAAGGGAAACTAAACAATCCAATTACCATTGCAATAACAAAAAAATTAAGATACCTAGGAATAAACTTAACCAAGGAGGTAAAAGACTTGTATCTGGAAAACTACGGTATGTTGAAAAAAGAGAGACAGCCCAAGGACACAGACAATAGGGTGCTGAAGGCCTGGGGTAGGGGGGTGGGGGCAGGCTGGAGAGTGTCAATGGGGGAAAAATGGGGACATATGTAATACTTTCAACAATAAAGAATTACAAAAAGAAAAGAGAGATAAAGGAAGATATAAACAAGTGGAAAAATACACAGTGTTCATGGATTGGTAGAATCAAGATCATTAAAATGTCCAGACTACCCAAAGCAATCTACAGATTCAACGTAATCCATATTAAAATACCAACAGCATATTTCACAGATCTAGAACAAATAGTCCAAAACTTTATATGGAACCAAAAAAAGACCCCAAATAGCTGTAGTAATCTTGAGAAGAAGAACAAAATTGGAGGAATCACAATACCAGATATCAAATTATACTACAAGGCCATTGTAATCAAAACAGCCTGGTACATAAGAACAGGCGTATAACTCAATTGAGCAGAACAGAGACCCCAGAAATCAACCCAAACCATTATGCTCAATTAATATTTATCAAAATAGCAAGAACATACAATGGATTCAAGACAGTCTCTTCAATAAATGGTGTTGGGAAAATTGGACAGATACATGGAAAAAAATGAAACTAGACATCCAACTTACACATACATAAGAATAAACTCAAAATGGATAAAACCCTTACATGTAAGTTGTGGAACTATAAAAATCCTAGAAGAAACCATAGGCAGCAAAATTTCAGATATTTCTCATAGAAATATGTTTGTGGATACATCTCCTAGGCAAAGGAAGCTAAGGAGATAATAAATAAATAGGACTACATCAAAATAAAAAGCTTCTTTACAGCAAAAGAAACCATCAAAAAAAAAAAAATGAATAGGGAGGCCACTCTATGAGAGAACATATTTGGCAATGATCACCTGATAAATGGTTACTAGTAATATTCAAAATACATAAGGAACTCAGACAACTTAACAAAAGGAAGACAAACAATCCAATAAAAAATGGACAAAGGACCTAAATAGACACTTTTCCATAGGGGACATACACATGGCCAATAGACATATGAAAAAATGCTCAAATTGACTGATCATTAGAGAAATGCAAATTAAAACAAATGAGTATCACCTCACACCTATCAGAATGGCTCCATCAACAAATCAACAAATGACAAGTGCTGGTGAGGATGTGGAGAAAAGGAAACCTTAGTACACTACTAGTGGGAATGCAAACTGGTGCAGCCATTATGGAAAACAGTATGGAGTTTCCTCAAAAAATTAAATGTGGAATGTTGGAAGCCGATCCACCCTGGCTGCTTGAGGCAGTCCCTGCAGGAATGTTTCAAGGAACCTTGAAATAGAGATGAGAAACGCCCTAGCCTTTGGAATCTGGCTATGATGATCACCTAAACGTTGACTCTGTGTCCTTCATTCTTCGCCAACTCCGTCCACACCTTGGGGAACCCCTGAACCCGCTGGGGCTGGATCCCAGCAGTGGAACTGCGATTTGACCCAATGATCTCACTTCTAGGAATATATCCTAAGAAACACAAAGCACCAAATCAGAAAGAATGTATGCACCCCTATGTTCATAGCAGCGCAATTTACAATAGCTAAGATCCAGAAACAGCCCAAGTGCCCATCAGTAGATGAGTGGGTAAAAAAGCAGTGGTACATTTACACCATGGAATAATATGCAGCAGTTAAAAAGAAAGGTCTCTTACCCTAGGAAACAGCTCGGAGGGATGTCAAGAGTATTATGCTAAGCGAAATAAGCCAGTCAGAGAAAGACGAGTATCACATGATCTCACTCATATGTAGAATCGAATGTACAAAATAAATTGAGGAACCAAACAGATCCAGAGACATGGAAGCATAGAACAGGCTGCAGAATCTCAGGGTGAAGGCGGGGGAGGGTGGGTGAGTAGGAAGAGATCAACCAAAGAACTTGTATGTATAATATGCATAACCCATGGACACAGGTAATAGGGTGGTGAAGGCCTGGGGTGCTGGCAGGGGTGAGCTAGAAGGGGTCAATGGGAGACAATAGGGGACATATAATACTTTCTTTTAAAAAAAATATTTTTATTGCTTTAAGAGATGGAAAAAGAGAAATAGAAACATCAATGATGAGAATTATTGGCCACCTCCTGCACGGTCCCCACATTGGGGATGGAGCCCACTACCTAGGCATGTGCCCTGACTGGGAGTGGAACAGTTACCTTCTGGTTCATAGGTCGATGCTTAACCACTGAGCCATGCTAGATGGGTCTGTAATACTTTCAACAGTAAAGATTTAATTTAAAAAAAAGGAGAGAGAAATGATGTGAATTTTACTTACTGCATCATGGTTGCAAAAATGGTAAGTTGTTTGTTGGTTTACATCAGAAGTGAATTTACTTTGGGCTACACTTTGAAATTTGAAGAACAATTTTTTTAGTGGTTTTTTTTTTCTAAAATTGAAATTTTATTATTGTTTTTATTGATTATAAAAATAATTCATGGTCATGAAAAAGAATACAAGATATATAAAGTGACATTTTCCCCAGGTAACATTGTTTTAGGATATGTAATTTTAAAAAGGTGTATATTTTTCTGATTTTTAATATAAATCTTTTCATCCATCCATCTGCCCATGCATGCCATCTTTTCATATCGAAAAGTAGAGTGTTGGTCAGGTGGTTCCTATTCCTGTGGAGTGGAAGACTCATACAAAGCACATTCAGGGCCCTGCTCAGGCTCCCCTGTGAGCAAAGGAAGGCAGCCCTGCTGTGGGGTAGGCACTGTCCTCATTTTAGCTCAGTTTCTGAGACTAGTGTGAGACTTTGGGCAAATCATATGATCTCATTTGTAAAATGTATATTCTCTGCATGTTAGTACACTCTGAATTAGCTTCTGCTTTATGGTGTGTTTTGAGAAAGGGATCATTAATTTTTTATGAAAAGCGATTTCTTTTTACAGGCTCATCCAACTGGTGGATGCTCTGAAGTATTACAACTAACATGTGACAATACATATTAAAAAAATAGTATAATGACTACTGAGCTAGCCTCCTTTAGGCTGAATTTAAAACACTTGATGTTTTTGAGGAATAGAGATGAAACAGATGTCTCAGTTGTTCTGAGAAGAAACTTTAAAAAATGATCATGTCTTGTAATTGATAAAATGATTCTAGCATTGAGATCAGTTACACAGACAAGGGTTTGGGAGTGGTTGTCTATGCATGCTGAATTTCAAGCATGTGGTTCTCAGGAATACAGGGGGGTTTGTATGGAGCTGAATGAACCTTCCACAGTCTGAAAGCCCTCTTTGGGAAACAAATATCTGGTTGCCATGGTGATACTCAAGGTGGTTGAAGGATGGATTAATCAAAATACAGTAAATCTTTTTTACGAGCTTCCTACAAAATCTAGTGTGACATGAACCCTCTGGTCTGTCTCCTCTTATTCTTCCCTCCATCACACAGGAAATCCACCATGGATGTGCAATGGCACACATTTATTGTGCTGAGTTCTACATACACTCCTGGATGACACCCGCTCTGGCCTGAAAGGCATTGTCATACAAGCAGAAAGTCTCCGCAAACATTTATTTTTAAAAATTGTGTATAACATTAACATTCAAGGGGAAAATTTTATCCAAGTCTCTCTGCAACAAAAAGAAAAGAGGATGGTTAGATGTGGCCTCTGAAAATTGTGATTATTAACTGAGCTACAGTCTCTGGGGAATAAAGAATATAAAATAATTTGTGCTAAGATGGAAGCTGCATTTTGCTTGAGTCTAAATGCACAAATAATCTGATCATCTTAACTATTCAGTTTAGTTTCAAACCAAGCCATCTCAGTCCCAGTGTCAGTTAAATAAATAAATGAATAAATCTAAATAAATTATTAAGTTGAATAAATTAAGTGAATAAATTAAATGGCTATTCCCTTCCTTCCCAACAAACTGACGGGTCAAATTAATCAAAAACAGTTAATACAATTGTGGGAGACATTTCCAGAAGCCTCCAGTAAATCATTCTTGGGCAGCCAATTCAATTTTAACCCCTGGTCTTGAATAGCCACTGCATCAAGTAGATTGGATGAGATAGCACGCAGAATCAAGCCAACATAAGTCAGTTAGTGTTGGGCACCCTCCAAGAACAGAAAAAGTTTCAAAGTGAGGATGTCAGTTACTACAGGTGAGGGGCCTAAAAGAGTCCAGAGGGACCCCAAGGGTTCAGGCAGGGAGATGCTCTCCACTGGCCTGCCAGTTCTGAGGTTGCACGTGTTATTGCAGACAGAAGAGAAGACAGAGGATGAAGATTCCAAAGGAATTTGGCATAGTATGAAACAGTGGTTCTAAACTGGCACCGATCTTGTTATGACTGGGGGTAGGGAAGACTAGGGGATGGTGCTGGCATGTAGTGGGTAGAAGCCAAGAATATTGCTAAACATCCTACATGCACAGGACAGCCTCCTACGAAAAAGGAGAAGTGTCAATAATGCTGAGGTTGAGAAATATTGGTGTAGAAGAAATAAATAGTTAATAGATTCTAAGTAGCACCTTGTATTGAGCACAGATTCATGGACTCATATGAGGAGATAAAAGGCCTATAACTCCAGAGCTGAGCAATAAGGAGTCAGCTCTGGACTCAGAAATGGAAGACCTAGATCTCAATCCAAGCCTTGCTATTTATTCTTTTTTTTAAAATATATTTTATTGATATTTTACAGAGAGGAAGGGAGAGGGATAGAGAGTTAGAAACATCGATGAGAGAGAAACATCGATCAGCTGCCTCCTGCACACTCCCTACTGGGGATGTGCCCGCAACCAAGGTACATGCCCTTGACCGGATTCGAACCTGGGACCCTTGAGTCCGCAGGCTGACGCTCTATCCACTGAGCCAAACCAGTTAGGGCTATTTATTCTTTAGTACCTATATCATGTCAGCCGTTTTGAGACTCTGTTGTTTAATTTATTAAATGATGATAGTAATATCAATGTACCTTATAGTAAGGATTAAGATAATTGGTATGACAATCTCTGCTTCCCTTCAATGGAGGAGAGGGTCACATTGCATAGCGCACAGCGAAGTGTTCAGGGAATAATGACTGGAAACAAACAATCTAGTTTAGTTTATCTTAATGATTTTTTTCTGAGGCAAGCCTGGTCAACTTTGACCAATGCTGACAATAAAAGGAGTTTTTAAATTGATTTGAAATCTATTAATTTTTTTGGATCTTAACATACTGTAGGGAAGAGAAATGTTTTCTTCAACCCTCCTAGGGTCCCTGGCTGGGTCTGAAAATCAAACTGACATAAGATGTTAATAGGCGAAATGCATACACATTTTATTGAATTGTTACATATACATGGGAGCATGCACCAGAGAATGAAGCCCAAAGAAGTTACCAGAATAGGAAACTTTTCTACTTTTTTAGACAAAGAAATAATAAATTTGTGAAAACTTGATAAGGCAGAAAAGTTTGGACTAGAAGTAATCAGCAGTGAAGGAGTAACTAGGCAGATAAGGGTTAATTTAACAAGGTCTATCTATTAAAATATGAGAGAGGAAGGAAGAGGGAGGGAGGGAGGGAGAGAGAGAGAGAGAGAGAGAGAGAGAGAACGAACCTGGATATGTGCCCTGACCAGGAATTGAACCGGGGACCTTTCAGTACATAGGACGAGGCTCAACCAACTAAGCCACACTGGCTAGGGCTACCAAGGTTTATTTATATAAATCCATCTGTCAACCTAAAATTCCCAGTCTTTAATGATAAGACTGTTTTCCTCCCTCTTGGTACAAAGAGGGTAACTTTCAAATGGGAGATTTATGACCTATTTCCAGAACGGGAAGGGAAGTTCAGAATAACCTGTGATAGGAAGTCCCCTTAGATAAAGTCCTTTTCTTAGACTTCTTCAGTTTAAGACAATCAGTAGGACAAAGTCCCATATTTTGGGGTATCATGTCTTGAACTCCATCTGTATAAAATGTCCTTTCTTAGCATAGAGGCTGCTGGGTGTGAGGCTGCAGCGCTGCAGAAGGTTATATTTCTTTGCTCTAGAAAAACAAAAAACTAGGGAAAGTATTAGGAGAGCCAGTGGGGAGGACCATAGCAGGGAAGCTGGATAGCAAGTGTGTGGAGCAGGTATCTAATGGGAAGTCAAAAATGAAGCTTCGCTGTGCGCTATGCAATGTGACCCTCTCCTCCATTGAAGGGAAGCAGAGATTGTCAACCCCCAAATTTGTCTTTTGGGATATTGATTCTTTTAAGCTGGTTATTTTTAAGAAAGGAAAAGATTCTGGAAGAACCTTTGACCTTTCCCCACCTGCTTAAAGGAATTGAGATAGAGGACCTGCTGCAGAAAGGGAGCTATCATCATAAATAACTACAGTTTAATATAAACTAGGTGTGATAGGGAGAAACCTAGCAAGTCCCCTTAGATAAAGTCCTCTCTGTGTCTCATCTTTAAAGATGGCCCAGCAAACATTTCTTTACCAAACACTTGGTTTTTGATCTCCATGTGAATTGTCCCCACTTTCCCTTTGATGTCTCCAAACCACAACCTTATCTTTCTCCTTAGCTCAAGATGGCCTATAAGCCTTAACTGACTGACTTGTCCCTAGGGTTCCATATTCTTATGAAATCCCTGTATGTACATATGTAATAAATTTGATTATTTTCTTCTATTAATGTCTCACGTCAATTTGATTATTAGACCAGACAGAAGAACTTGGAAGGACAGAAAGAAAATTTTTCTTTCTCCCCCATACCATCTCTCTGCAAAATCTTTATTAAAGTCTTCTTTATTCCTCTGTGATTTATGCATTTGGATTTGTTTTGTTTTGTTTTTGATACAACCAAGTGTGAATCCTATGTCAATGTGAATATGCAAGGCTACCACTAGCCCAAATTAAGAAACTTATCCCCAATTTGGATATAAGTCAAAAGGTGATTGTCCAGCTGGTGTGCTCAGTGGGTGAGCCCATGAACTAGGAGGTCATGGTTCTATTCTTGGTCAGTGCACATGCCTGGAACTATGTGTGGGGAATGCAGGAGGCAGCTGATTGATGTTCCTCTATTCCTTTCTTTAAAATTAACTTTATATATATATATATATATATATATATATATATATATATATATATGATTAAAGTCATGTTAAGAACACTTTCTAATATGCCCACCTAAGGGTCACCTGACCCTGGAATTCTATAATTCTGAAGAGATTTTATAATACTGAAGGCTGATCTGGTGCAATAATTTTATTTTTATTTGGTAGGAAAGATAAATCTGAAGGCTATGGTTTTATTAACTTGTAGGATTTTAGCCACTTTATCTAACTTAGCAATTTTATTTCAGCATGACTTTTTCATTTATTGTAAAAATTTCACTCTTAAATTCTCCTTTGAAGTGGTTTTATTATCCTGTTGGTTGGCTTATTAATAGGTTTTTACAAATCTTTGACATATGCTTAATATCTATTTGTATGAAAACTACATTTTTAATATTTGAGACTATGCTTTGACACCTATATGCAGCCTTTGTGTGAATTAGGAAAAAAGTGTCCTTTCTTCGAATAGAATTATTTTTTTTTTCAAGTACAATTTTTAGGACTTAGTATATTATTTACTTCTTAATAATAAAAATTACAGCAAGCCAGAAGTCATTCTATATAAATTCTACAAATTAAATTGTTGAACACACAACAAAGGAAGTAGAAATTTTAAGTCATAATACCTCTCTCAAATACTTAAAAATCAGTAGGAATAATTTATTATAAAATAGTTATATGTCTTGCTTTCATAGAGACAAAATTCTTATTGACAGTTCCAATGCCTGCTTGCTTCAGTGTCTTAAAGACATGCAGTTTTTCTTGTGACATTGTATATCTTTTTTTTTTTTTTTAATATATTTTTATTGATTTTTTACAGAGAGGAAGGGAGAGAGATAGAGAGTTAGAAATATCGATGAGAGAGAAACATCGATCAGCTGCCTCCTGCACATCTCCTACTGGGGATGTGCCCGCAACCCAGGTACATGCCCTTGACCGGAATCGAACCTGGGACCTTTCAGTCCGCAGGCCGATGCTCTATCCACTGAGCCAAACCGGTTTCGGCGACATTGTATATCTTTAATAAAATTTATTTTCCTGAGGCTATAAAATTCTCCATTGGGCAATTGCTACTGCAAGGTTAAATTTATCTGGTTAAGTTTATTCAAAATGTTATTGGAAATGTATCCTGTAAATTATTGCAAGCATATCAGAATACTTCAACTGGACTACTGTGTCTATTTTAGAAGGACAAGTTAGGATTTTAGTTCCTTCTACATTAAATTCCCATCAGAATCATTTTCCTTACTTTGTTCACCAGGCAATTTCAACTATTAGTGATTCCATAGTTCAGTTTATGTTCATTGGAATTCTTCAAATTACATTTGCCATTTGTTACACTGAAAGACCATTATATTCTATCCATATTTTAAAGCTTTCCTTTAAAGATAATATTATTATATCTTAGTATAGGAAAAGGAAAATTGAATTTGAAATTTAGTTTTGGATCATAGATAAGATTTTCAGTTTAACTGAAACTTCTTACTCCTTTTTTGCTAGTGCCGATATTGGGTGAGTTGTCAATGTCAAGAGATCCTGTGATTTGTTTAGTATCCATATATTTTTCATAAACATCATTTCTTTGTCTTCAAGAAGAGTATTAATTCCTTTGATGCTTTTAAATGCATCGTGCACATTGAATTTTTGTTCTTGCATCATTTTGCATTTAACATCAACTGTACTGAAGATATTATGCCAAATTGGTACTGAGCAAATGTAAAATGTAAAATGATGATTTCCAAAACCATACCTTTGATTTGTATAACATCACAATTTCTTTTTTGAAAAATGTATTTTTTATTGCCCTCGCCAGTTTGGCTCAATGAATAGAGCAGTGATGGCGAACCTATGACATACGTGTCAGAGGTGACACACGAACTCATTTTTTTGGTTGATTTTTCTTTGTTAAATGGCATTTAAATATATAAAATAAATATCAAAAATATAAATATTTGTTTTACTATGGTTGCAAATATCAAAAAATTTCTACATGTGACACGGCACCAGAGTTAAGTTAGTGTTTTTCAAAATGCTGACACACTGAGCTCAAAAGGTTCGCCATCAGCCTAAGAACTAAAGGGTCCTGGTTTTGATTCCGGTCAAGGGCATATACCTCCGTTGCAGGCTCAATCCCCGGCCTAGGTCAGGGCATGTGTAGGAGGCAACCAATCGATGTATCTCTCTCACCATCTCTCCCCATCCCTTCCACTACCTCTAAAAATCAATGGAAAAATATCCTCAGGTGATGATTAAGAAAATAAAAATTTTTTGTTGATTTTTATTTATTTGTTTGAAATGTTTTTAATTCGTTGGTGTATTTTGTTGTTGTTGAGTGGAAAGGAGGGAAAGACATAGAGAAACATTGATGTGGGAGACATATCAATTGATTGCCTCCCACACATGCCCTGACCAGCAACGTTTTGGTGCATGGGATGAAATATAGCTTTTTTATAATTATCTTTAGGGATTTTCTGCTGTGATGCCTTATGTTTTCCATGTGTATTTGTGGCATCATAATATCCCAATTCATTCTGATTATTTTGTCTGTATTCAGTTTTCATGGGTATTCTACTGAGAATTGATATTATCTGTGTCAACATAACTTAAATGTTTTTCCTCAGAAAATTCTAGCTCAAGAAGATAAGGTTGCAAACCAACTAATAACTAACATTTGCTTCAGGAAATTCCTGTAAACCAGTCTAGCAAGGCAAACAGGTGCCTCACTGTGGTAAACAGCTAATTTTATCAAGAAAATTGTGAGCTTATCAGGCCAAGAGTTTATCTGTACTTGTTTCAAGATTTGCTGTGTCCACAATCCTAAACTATTATGTCACCAAACTTTGTCCAATCTCAAGCAGTTTATTGTCTTGAAAGACGTGCCTTAAATTACCCGAGCCCAGCCCTGGGTGGTGTTCTCAGTGGTTAGAGCATTTGCCCGTGCATCGAAAGTTTATGGGTTTGATTTCTGGTTGAGGGAAAGTACATGAGTTGCAGGTTTGATCCTTGGCCTGGGTTGGGGCTCATACAGGAGGCTACAGGAGACAACTGATCGATGTGTATCTCTCACATCAATGTTTCTCTCTCTCTCTCTCTCTCCCTTTCTCTCTCTCTCTCTCCCTCTCCCTCCCTTCTACTCTCTCTAAAAAAAAAATAATAGAAAAAAATATCCTCAGAGGAGGATTAAAAAAATAATAATAACATAAAATCACATTTCAGCCTGACTGGTTGGCTCAGTGGTTGAGTGTCAACCTAGGAATCAGGAGGTCACAGTTTGATTCCCTGTCAGGGCATATGCTCTTGACTGAAATTGAACCTGGGACCCTTCAGTCTCCAAGCTGATGCTCTATCCACTAAGCCAAACTGGCTAAGGCTAAAAAAAATTATTTTTAACATCTGGGAAGAAGTTACCAATGGCCTAACATTTTATCTTATAATTTGAAACATCCTATATAATAAAAGGGTAATTGACCAAACAGTAGAACAATTGGAATGCCTGTGGCCCCTTGCTCTGGCTGGGCCAACCCTATCAGGGGCAGGACTTGTTGGCAAACTGCCTGTGGTCCCTCGCCCCAGGCGGCCCACCCCTTATGGCTCCCATTGGGGCTGGCTGGCTGGACCCCACCAGTGCATGAATTCGTGCACCAGGCCTCAAGTTTGAAAATAATAGGTTTGGGGAAAATATAACTTTACAGTGTAGAAACCCAGCAGACAAGTGATCAAAGTTAACATTCCAATAATGACACATATCAACATTTTGTGCCTCCTGACATGATGTACTGACAGGAGGCAACATCACTTCTGTGGTATCATTACCCCAAATCCTAACCTGAATTTTTCATGAGGATACATCAGATAACCCAGCATATCACTTTCCAAGACCAATTTTGTGAAACTAAGTGAATGTTCTACAATTCAATTCAATTCTGACACTAACTACATGGAGTTAGCACAAACCCTGTAGGTTAAGAGGGTCATTCCCACAAGACTGTCCTCTTTTTCGGCAACAGCTTCAATTCTTGGGTGTTTGCAAGGCATCACAATTCTGCCTAGCCAATCACTAATTTGGGGGTTCCCATAATCACCCTTTCCTCCTCAGGTTTGATAATTCTCTAGAATGTCTCACAGAACTCAGGTAAGTTCTATATTTATAGTTACAGTTTTATTTATAAAGGAAAGAACTTAGGAAGAGCCAAAAGAAACAGATGTATAGAGCAAGTATTTGGTGTAGGGAGTTTGGGGGTGTATAGAGCTTACATGCCCTTTGTAGGTGCAACATCCTCCTGTAACAGCGGGCAATTTTAACCACCCCACCATTCTTTTGACATTGTTTCTGTAAATGCTGACCTGGTTTAATATGTAGCTTGTAGACAAACAGCATGTTTGTATAACAATCCTAGGAACTAACTTCAGAAGATGTAGATACTGACTTTTAGTCATCCCAGTTCCGGGAGATTTGCTGACCTTCAATCATAGAATAAGGATGATGTAGAACCAGCATGATGCACATCAGACCATCACTTGACCAGTTTGGAGATCCTCATCAGAATAGACTGTGCTGGTCTGCACATGGAGAACTTTTCAAACTCTTTCCCTTGATCTATTAGTTCTGCTTTGCCTCTTCCTCCTTATAAAACATCTGCCTGCACTGAGATGTGGAGATGTGCTTTGAGACAAGAAACCCCCATCTCCTCAGGTAACTGGCACTTGAATAAACCTCTTTCCTTCTTCACCAGCACATGTTTTACAGTTTGGCTTTCCTGGTGATAGGCAGCTAGACCTTGGTTACAGGCAGCTGGACCTTGGTTACAGTTACACTCCCAGCACATGGATGCATTCACCAACCCAGAAGCTCCCAAGGCCTTGTCATTCAAGAATTTCTATTGTGTGCTCTCCCTCTCAGAAGAATGCCCACACTTTTCCCTTCTCCCTCTTTTCCCCCTACACATGTTACCTTTGCCTTTCTCTTTCCTAAGCCCTTCTTTCGCTTCTGTAACTTATTTCCAGAGCTTGCACAGCCGAGCTGGCTCACATCTACTACCTCTGTAACTTTCTAAATAAACTTACTCTAATAATTTGAAAAAAAAGTTTTTATCAAAGTTTCATTATGTAGGAAAGGTTGATTAAATCATTAACCATTGCTTGAACTCAATTTCCAGCTACTCTCCCACTCACAGAGGCTGAAAATTCAAACCTTTTAATCACTTGGTTGGGATTTTGGGCAATCAACTCCCATTCTAAAGCTATCTGGGGTCAGGGGTAATCTCATTAGACGAACAAACACACTTTTACCACTCAAGAAATCCTAAGGGTTTCAGAAGCTCAGTGATGGGAACTGGGAACAAAGACCAAACATATTATTATACCACAATCCTCAATTGTGGGACATTCTACTGGCACGTGCTCTTCAAAATAGTCAAAGTCCTGAAAAAGAAAAAAACAACAACACAGAAAACAGACAAATAATACTGTCCCAGATTGGAAAAGACCGAAGAGGCATGATAACTAATTCAAGGTGGGATCTTGGAGTGTTTTTTTTTCCTTCATCAGAAAAAGTTATTAGTGTGACGATCGGTAATACTTGAGTATTTTTTTAGATTAATGGTATTTTATCAATGTTAGTTTTCTGTTTTTTTTTAATTAAATCTTTATTGTTCAGATTATTATAGTTGTTCCTCTTTTTCCCCCCATAGCTCTCCTCCACCCGTTTCCCACTCCACCCTCCACCCTCACCCCCCCTACTGTCCTCATCCATAGGTGCACGATTTTTGTTCAGTCTCTTCCCGCATCCCCCACATCCCTTTCCCCCCCAAGAATAGTCAGTCCACTCCCTTTCTATGCCCCTGATTCTATTATATTCACCAGTTTATTCTGTTCATCAGATTATTTATTCACTTGATTTTTAGATTTACTTGTTGATAGATGTGTATTTGTTGTTCATAGTTTGTATCTTCCCCTCCCCCTCCCCCTCCCCTTCCACTTCTTCCTCTTCCTCTTCCTCCTCTTCTCCTTCTCCTTCTCCTTCTCCTTCTCCTTCTTCTTCAAGGATACCTTTCAGCATTTCATATAATACTGGTTTAGTGGTGATGAACTCCTTTAGCTTTTTCTTATCTGTGAAGCTCTTTATCTGACCTTCAATTCTGAATGATAGCATTGCTGGATAAAGTAATCTTGGTTGTAGGTTCTTGGTATTCATCACTTTGAATATTTCTTGCCATTCCCTTCTGGCCTGCAAAGTTTCTGTTGAGAAATCAGCTGACAGTCGTATGGGTACTCCTTTGTAGGTAACTGAGTTTCTTTCTCTTGCTGCTTTTAAGATTCTCTCTTTGTCTTTTGCTCTTGGCATTTTAATTATGATGTGTCTTGGTGTGGTCCTCTTTGGATTCCTTTTGTTTGGGGTTCCCTGTGCTTCCTGGACTTGTAAGTCTATTTCTTTCACCAGGTAGGGGAAGTTTTCTGTCATTATTTCTTCAAATAGGTTTTCAATATCTTGCTCTCTCTCTTCTTCTGGCACCCCTATAATTCGGATGTTGGTACACTTGAAGCTGTCCCAGAGGCTCCTTACACTATCATTGTATTTTTGGATTCTTTTTTCTTTTTTCTTTTCCGGTTGGGTGTTTTTTGCTTCTTCGTAATTCAAATCTTTGACTTGATTCTTGCGATCCTCTGGTCTGCTGTTGGAACTCTGTGTAATATTCTTTATTTCAGTCAGTGTATGCTTAATTTCTAGTTGGTCCTTTATCACAACCTCTAGGGTCTCACTAGATTTCTTGAGGGTCTCATTAAGTTTATAGGCGGTTTCTAGAAAATTCTTGAAAAACCTTAAAAGTGTGGTTTTGAACTCTATATCCAGTCATTTGTTTTCCTCCATTTCTGTCATTTGTGTCCTGTTTCTTTGTTTCCACATTTTTTTATGCCTTGCTGTGTCGATAGAGTGGCTTACTGTGCTAGCTGTCCTATAGGGCTCAGTGGCTCAGCCTCTCCAATTACCTGAGGTAGACACACTTGGTGCACCCCTTTGTGGGCTTTGTGCACAGTCTTCTTGTAGTTAAGCCTTAATTGTTGTAGGTAACACTGGGGGGGATTGACCTCCAGGCCAATTGGCTGTGAGAATCAGCTGTGTCTGCAGTGGGAGAACTTCTGTGCTGGAGACACCCCTCCCGGGCAAGACTTGCTTCAGTGGGGCTTTGGTGCTCACTGAGTCTGCCCCCTGAGTGTGTCCTTTATGGATCCGATGAGCTGCAATCTGGATGGTCCCACTCTGACCACTGGGCACACTGGCTCCTGGATCTCTAAGGAGGTGCTAATCTAGCCTCTGCCTGAGGCTATCCAGCAGGAGCCAGCTGTGACGCAATGCAAGTTGCCCTGGGGCCTTGGGCCAGCTGCAGTTTGTTAGGTAATTATCAGATTGCAAAGGGCCAGGCCTTTCATATGCAAAAGCCTCCTTGCACAGCTTGGGCGGGGCGGGGTCCCAGGGGATCAACAGTGCGGAGCGAGCAGTTATGGCTGCTCTCAGTCCTGCCTTCAGAGGCCCCGCTTCTTAGTGTCCAGGCAATCGCTGCAAGCACCCCCGAGAGAAAGCTGCCCTCAAGTTGCGACCGATGCCAGACAGTCCAGTTTCTCCCGTGTGAGTCTGGGTCCCCAGAGACTCGCCCGGAACTGGAGCTCAGAGCTTGAGACTCCCTCCTGATTGAAAAAGACAACTGTGTCCTCAGCTGCCAGCCCTCTCCGCATGCACCTCTGTACCTCTGTGTTTTACTTCCGCACCACAGCTCCTCTGAGTTTCGGTATGCTTTTCTCTTTCCTTCTAGTTGTAGAATTTCCACTCAGCCAGCCTTCCTGTGGTCCTGGATGATGTCCGTTACATCTTTTAGTTGTATTTTTGAAGTGGTTGTGCGAGGCAGCAATCTCCGGTGTTTACCTATGCCACCATCTTGGTTTTTCCTAGTTTTCTGTTTTTGATAACTGTGTGCTGGTTATGTAAGATGTTAACATTAGGAGAAGGTGGGTAAAGTGTATACAGAAATTTTTTATAGCATTTTTGCAACTTTCTAAGTCTGATATTGTTACCGTATAGGAACTGAGCCTGGAGTGGTCTGTCTTGAGATGGCCTGTTGTGTTTGGGTTCTTGACTTCCTCCAGGAAAGATTTCACAACACGAGTCCAGGTCATTTTGAGATTGTGTTTATTAAAGATGGAGACAGTGAAACAAGGAAGGGCTTAGGATAGAATAAGCAACAGGAGAGAGCCTGGGCAGGGCTGCTTTGGCTCTCTAGAAATGTTACAGGAAAGAGATGAACCTAGATGGGGCTTCCTTGACTCACTGGTAAGTCAGAGAAAAGGGGGCCTTGGAGATAGGTTCAGGGCATTAACCTGGGATGAACTGCTGCTGCCCATTGCTCATCTGGTGGCAAGTCTTGTCCCTTTAGATTTTAGGAGATTCACACTTGAAAGGGAAGAAGAGGGCGAAGGGAAAAGCATAGGCATGCTCCCGGGAGGGAGAGCATGCCCTGGGTTCATTTTGAGGCTGGGAGTTTAGGGAGGTCTTAAGGGAGGAACTCAATAGAATATTCATCAGCTTTATGCTGATGAAAAGTGGGATTTATTCCCTTAACCTTTCCTATCCTTGGGTGTGCTTGGCACAGATGGCACTAATTGGATTTCTGTTGTCCTTCTGAGTAGGGTGATTTTGTGTAAGAATGTAGGGGGTCAGCAGCCTGACTCTGTCCCTAGTTAATCAGTATCCTAATGTACTTTCTTGTTATCCTATAATCAAGTCACTGCCCCTTCCTTAATTATCTGGTCTTGCAAGACCCATTTACCTAAATACTCCCAATTTACAAGGGCCTTAAACCAAGGATGTAACAGCTTAGCTAGAGGGAGGTCACTGGCGCCATCCAGGTTAGGCATTTAGATACAATCTAAATTCCCCATTCTAACTGACTCAGGGGAGCTGTGAAAGCTCACCACAGAAGCCTGGTAGTTAGGAAACAAAGAAGCTCAAGATTATATATAAGGAGAAATCTCATTGTATAAGTTGTTCAGGCTTTGGATCTTTGAATACCCTGAACCAGCAGTGCTGCTTTGAATAAAGATTCTCTTTCCTGATACCTCTGAGTGTTCAGCTGTCCCTTCTTCTGCACCAATTTCAAAACAATTTAAACTATTTACTCTCTGGTTGGGGAAGAGAAGTATAAGCTATTTACTTTTAAGTGTCTTTTGTTAGGGAATATAGGGCTTTGCGATTTACTGGATGGCTATAAACTGCTTGGTCTTTAACTATCTGTCTCAGTTTCCCTATTGCACTTGTCCTGGGTTACTAGCCTTTCTCAATATTATTTAAAAATACAAATAAATTAAAAATAGTATTCATGTTTACACACTAAATCTTAATCAGTTATTTTTATACTGATAAAAATTTCAGAATAAAGAAAACTTTTTAATACATTGTGAATAATCATTTAGTGATCTTATTATGTCTATGAAATCCTTCATTTGAATTTTTAATGGTAAATGAGCATTAGTTATTACATAGTGATTCATGCCATCATGAAAGAACTTAGAGATCTAAATTGGAAACTTTACACTTTTCTAGTACAATAAGTAAGTAGCTGATGATGTGAACTTCAATATGAAATGTCAACTTTAGCCAGAGCCCTATTACTAATAAAAATTTTGTTTTATATTTTATGATGATACTCCCTAATATATTAGTTGGAAATGTATATTAAAAATGTACTCTGAAAATCAATTCAAGCCATTTTAGCTTTAAAATTTTGCTGCGTTATGAACAGCAATTGGTCATAAGTCAAAGAAACATTTTTTTTTTATAATCAATTATACTTATTATACCTGAATGTTATATTTCTGCCATGGCAAATTTAAATCATTGCTTCCATGCTATGTTTTCTAGTTGTTAGGTCTAAAGCAATTTTTCAATCATCAGCTCTCCCCATGGGCAAACTGGCTCTTTCAATGAATTTTCCAGTGGCTCTGAGACACTAGATTATCTAGAGTAGAGCTCTTTGGTGAAGCTAAGTGGATTTTCTGACAAACTAGGCTGGGACATTGAGGTGTAGTCTCTGGGGATGCAGGGTTATACATAAAAGCTACTGGAAAGCTTTGGGGACTGAGGTTAAGGGTTAACACAATGGGGAACTCTGGAACCTGTCTTCAGAGCAGCTAGAAGAGGTTTATGGCACAGATTTCTCTGTCAACTGCCACAAGTCTTCTGTCTCCTCCCTCTCACATGGGTTTGTTCTTCCTCACCCACCCAAGCCATACTCTACATTCAAGGTCCCTTGTGGTTACAGCCTTTTACTGGTGACAAACTTCCTTCCATTGTGGTCAGTGTTCTTGGGCTCCTGGGTAGATGGGGGAGCCTGGGCTGGGGAAGCAAGTCATTCAAGAGGCTACACTATTACTAGCAAAATAGTGTGAGATGCCCACACTCAGACATTTCTCAGTGGCCACGAGGGAGCCATAAGGAAAGCATAACCCAACATCACCCTGCAACAGAAGGGGAAGGGCTAGGTTATAGTCTAAGAGCCCTAATCTATGAGCAACCCAAATATCCATCCTAAAGAGAAGAGATATAGAAATTGAGGTGTATTTATATATAAATTAATGAAAATAAATAAAGTTCAGTTAGAGGCAAATTTAGTTTAAGCTAGCATCACAGGATTATTTGATAATTAGCATTGAGAAAACGTTTTTTAAAAAATTATAATCCATATGTCTAATAAAATTCCATGTTATATACTTTAAAAGAATAAGATACTGCTAATAAATTTTGTATATAGATAGATAGATAGATTGCAAACTCTTTGGGAATAGGCAATGAATATTATACTTATTTGATTTCCTCCTCCATCACAAAATATTTGGGTAAATGAATAAATGAATAGAAATGAACAAAGAATGAATAATGTCTAAAAAGGGGGGGGCTCTGTTTCCTCCTCTTCATGGTTGTTTTTATTGTCCTGGTCTAGTTGGAGTCTTCTTAGTTTGGACAACATATTGTATGTACACCAACAGCCAAAGTGAAATGAGATCCAACTGTCTAAAGTTGAGCTGTTGGCTGAAATCCAGAGAGGGACTAGGGCCCCTGGGAAGTTGCACTAGATCTAATGCCCTATGTAATGTTAAAACGTAAACATAATGGTGTTGAAACCTAAATTAAGTGGCTGACAAAGGGAGAGAGCAAAGACATTGAAGACTGTCAAGTCAAAGATTTCTGGATGTATTTCTGGATGTTCCACTTAGGTGACAACAGGAAGATGACTTAATCTCCCTGAAGCTTTGTTTCTTCATCAGTCAAATACGGTCAATAGCACCATAACAGCCCTAGCCAGTTTTGCTAAGTGGTGAGAGTGTCAGCCCGTAGCCTTAAGGGTTTCAGGTTGGATTCCAGTCAGAGGCACTGCCTTGGTAGCAGGCTCCATCCCTGGCAGGTCCTGCAACCAATCAATGTGTCTCTCTCACATCGACATTTCTCTCTCTCTTTCTCCCCCACTCCTCCCTTCCCTTCACTCACTCTCTAAAAAAATAAATAAATAAAACAATAAATGGGAAAAATATCCTCGGGTGAGGATTAAAAAACCCCCACACCAAAAACCAAAAAATAATAACACTGTAACAGCAAAGTTCTATTGTGAAATGGAAAAGTATATACGAAGGTGGCCACCTGAGGCCCCAAGGAATCATACACCTGCATAAACTGGGAGCCCATATTCTGAAAGGACCACTTCTAGGGGCTATGAAACCTCTGGTACCCCCCCATGTTTGGAGGAGGTTCCTACAACCAGTGTGGCTCGACCAGCTGCCTCCTGCACGCCCCCTACTCGGGATGTGCCCGCAACCAAGGTACATGCCCTTGACCGGAATCGAACCTGGGACCTCTCTGTCCACAGGCCGATGCTCTATCCACTGAGCCAAAACGGCAATTTTTCAACCTTATTCTAAACGTATTTTAACAATTCATTTTTCTCGTTATTGTTTTTAAATGCTTACGGTGGGTGCAGTGCGAGGTCCGCGTGGCCCTGGTTCCCTCTTGGTGAGGAAACTGGCACTCGCCACGGCCCAGGAAAGGCGCCAGGAAGGAGCAGAGCAGAGGTCCCCGCGTTGCATGGCGGGAAGGTTGGCCAGAGAGCCGGTCCGGGGAGCTCCGCCCCCTCCCGCGGGATGCTCCTTCTCGCGCACCGTCCGCCCGTGGGCGCCATCTTCCAGGTCGCAGCCCGGAGAGCGGAGGCGGTGAGACCTTCCCCCCACTCTGGGCCACGTGGTGACGGCGCCCGGGAAGGCCTCCACCTAAACTTTCAGATTCTTCACGAGGTCGGACATGGGCTTGTCCGCCCTGGTCACGCGGGAAGAGCCTCAGAAGTAAGTTCCGCCGCCTTCCCGTCCGCCTCCGAGCCTGGGGCCAGGACAGCCTCGTGGTGCCATCCAAAATCCAGAGGATAACCAGGAAGTAAACGAGTGTGATACTGCGATTTATAGTAAGAAATATGTATTTGGTCTTCGTCCTGTGCCTGCCACACAGCGCCTGAGACCCTAGCGTTTCCTCCGTGCTCGCTCCATGAAGGTGGTTTGGTGGCGGTGATGTCAATAAGGCGACGTTTGAGAAGGCCCCGGGTCACCGAGGAATGGCGTTGCCAGGGCCACCGGCGATGGGACTGGAGGGTGGTACTCCCAGCCCCTGCCCGACCTCAGGGAGTGGAGAGGGCTGGGGATTGAGTTTGGCAGTGGCCAGTGGTTGATCAGTCACGCCAGTGTGGTGACCCTTCCATAAAAACCTGAAAAGGGAGTGGATGGGCCCAGCTGGGTTTGCTCAGTGGGTAGAGCCTAGGCCGCAGGCTGAAGGGCCCCGGTTGGATTCCCGCCAAGGACACATACCTTGGCTGCAGGCGCCATCCCTGTGCGGGAGGCAACCGATGGATGTGTCTCTCTCACATCCATGTTTCTCTCTCTCTCTGACCTTCCCCCTCCCTTCCGCTCTTTCTAAAAATCAATGAACGCCCTAGCCGGTTTGGCTCAGTGGCAGGACATCGGCCTGCGGACGGAAGGGTCCCAGGTTCTATTCTGGTCAAGGGCCCATGCCTGGGTTGCGGCTGGATCCCCAGTGTGGGGCGTGCAGGAGGCAGCCCATCAATGATTCTCTCTTATCATTGATGTTTTTTCTCTCTCCCTCTCCCTTCCTCTCTGAATCAATAAAATATGTTTTAAAAAAATCAATGAAAAAATATCCTCAGGTGAGGATTAACAACAAAAAGAAAAAGGCAGAGTGGACGGAGTTCCCAGAGCTGCTGCGCTGGTGAGCATGGAGAGGTGCTGGGAGAGTTATCACTTGTGTTTCTGACCACCTCGCTGTAGATCGCAAGTTCCCATAAGTCTAGTTAATAAGGACTCAGTCCTTCGCCTGTAGAATTGGATGTTACCTCTGGGTAGGTAGTGTCAGAATTGAGCTGAATTGTAGGACACCCAGCTGGTGTCAGAGAACTGCTTGGTGGTGTGGGAACCCAACCACCCTCATGCCCCTACCATGCCCCTAACACACACACACACACACACACACACACACACACACACACACACACACACACACACACAGGAATTGGGTGCAGAATCATTAACTAGTTAACAGGTACTGGGAATGAATGACACCGATTGTCACTGAGGCAGATTGATGGGAGCAATCAACATAAGGGACACACTTGCCCAGTGGGAAGGTTGGCTGGATGGAGAGAAGCTGTGTCCCCGCAGCAGGAGGGAGGTGTCTACTACAACAGGAGTCTTGCTCTGCTCCAGAACTGTGCTCCCTCAGATGACACTTGCTTAATTAGCAAATTTGCCCCCCACCCTTCCTGACTACCCCAGACTAATTTTTTTTTTTTTTTTTAGTTTTTCACTAAAATCCTTTATTGTATACGGAGAAACTAGTGTCTGTAAACAGGCATAGTGCCTCCTCACTCATTCCCCTTTTCTTTTTAACTAAATGCCCAATGGTATGCTTTGATCAAATGGAGATGTGTGTGTGTGGGCGGGGGGGGGGGGGGTGGGGGGGTGGGGGGGTGAAGCACTGCAAAACCAATAAACCCAATACCCCACTTTTTCCATTAGTGGTATCTCACTGAGCTTTTTACTTTGTATTTCAATGAATTATGTTGAACTAACTAACTAACTAACAACAACAACAACAACAGAAAACAAAAGAGCCAGTTATTTTTATCAGCAAATAGGTTTATTCAGAAATAGTAGAGGAATTGGAATTCAGGACAAACTATGGGGAACAATAGGCAAGTTGGAAGAACAGAGGAGAGGAGCTTGCTTTTAGAGGGGGGGAAAGAGGAGGCTGGAGAGGCTATTTTGATGAGATCTGGGTAGTAACAGCTTCTCATTGGCTGAATGTGGCAGTTTCTTAATGGCTGAATGGTAGCCAGGAGCTCAAACCTGAAGGCAACCAACCAACTAATGAGATTCAGGTGATGATTGAGGTGTTTTGCTGGGCAAGGAGAAATTTTTCCTTCCTTCTCTTGTGGTGTGTCTTTCTGTTTGTGCTCCCTTTCAGGGCTTCCCAACTCAAATTTGAATGAAGTTTCCTTTATTTATTTTTAGCAGTTATTTAGTAATCACTATGTAACTCAACAGTGTCAGCAGCAATCTTTGGGAAGCTTGTTTGATTGGAGAATTTACATATTTTTATTGGTTACTATAAAACCAGGGACAGTGTTACTACTTCTTTTGGTATATAGCTGTTTGTAGAGCAATCTGCCTTTTGAAGGGGGAAAATTACCTTTAAAAGAAAGGGACTTTACTACATAGGTTTTTGTTTAGGTCAGTTGTGTTAACCACACTTTTTTTGTCTAAAAAATTCTTTTTTTTTTCTCCACTTTTTTTTAATTAAATCTTTATTGTTCAGATTATTACATTTGTTCCTCTTTTTTCCCAGCATAACTCCCCTCCTCCCAGTTCCCACCCCACCCTCCGCCCTCACTCCCCACCCACTGTCCTCATCCATAGGTGCACGATTTTTGTCCAGTCTCTTCCCGAATCTCCCACACCCCTTTCCCCCCCAAGAATAGTCAGTCCATTCCCTTTCTATGTCCCTGATTCTATTATAATCACCAGTTCATTCTGTTCATCAGATTATTTATTCACTTGATTCTTAGATTCACTTGTTGATAGATGCATAATTGTTGTTCATAATTTGTATCTTTACCTTTTTCTTCCTCTTCCTCTTCTTAAAGGATACCTTTCAGCATTTCATATAATACTGGTTTGGTGGTGATGAACTCCTTTAGCTTTTCCTTATCTGTGAAGCTCTTTATCTGACCTTCAATTCTGAATGATAGCTTTGCTGGATAAATTAATCTTGGATGTAGGTTCTTGGTATTCATCACTTTTAATATTTCTTGCCATTCCCTTCTGGCCTGCAAAATTTCTGTTGAGAAATCAGCTGACAGTCGTATGGGTATTCCCTTGTAGGTAACTCGGTTTCTTTCTCTTGCTGCTTTTAAGATTCTCTCTTTGTCTTTTGCTCTTGGCATTTTAATTATGATGTGTCTTGGTGTGGTCCTCTTTGGATTCCTTTTGTTTGGGGTTCTCCACGCTTCTTGGACCTGTAAGTCCATTTCTTTCACCAGGTGGGGGAAGTTTTCTGTCATTATTTCTTCAAATAGGTTTTCAATATCTTGCTCTCTCTCATCTTCTGGCACCCCTATAATTCTGATGTTGTTACGCTTGAAGCTGTCCCAGAGGCTCCTTACACTATCCTCGCATTTTTGGATTCTTTTTTCATTTTGCTTTTCCGGTTGCGTGTTTTTTGCTTCCTCGCATTTCAAATCATTGACTTGATTCTTGCGCTCCTCTGGTCTGCTGTCGGGAGTCTGTATAATATTCGTTATTTCAGTCCGTGTATGCTTAATTTCTAGTTGGTTCCCCAATATAACATCGAGGGTCTCTTTAGTTTTCTTGTAGAGCTCATTAAGTTTATCGGCGGCTTCTAAACAGTTCTTGAGAGACCTTAAAAGTGTGGTTCTGAACTCTATATCTTCCTTTGACAATTTTGTCCTGTTTCTTTGTCTCCGCATTTTGTTATGCTTCCTTGGTGCACCCCCTAGTGGTCTTTGTTCGCAGTCTTATAGTTAAACCTTGATTGTTGTAGCTAATTCCAGGGAGGGTTTGACCTCCAGGCCAAGTGGCTATGAGAATCAGCTGTGTCTGCAGTGAGAGAACTTCTGTCCTCTAGGGAGGTGCTAATCTAGCCTTCGCCTGAGGCTATCCGGCAAATGCCTCTGTGCAGGGCTTGGGTAGGGCGGGTGGCACAGGATCAACAGGGTGGGCCGGAGAGAGCAGTTATGGCAGCTCTCAGTCCTGTCCCCAGGGGCTCTGCCTCTCTGAGTCCCAGCACCCGCTGCAAAGCTGGGAGAGAAAGCTGCACTCGCTCTGACCGAAGCCAGACAGTCCCGTTTCTCCAGTTTGAGTCTGGGTCCCTAAAGACTCGCCTGTATCTGGTGCTCAGAGTCTGCGACTCCCTCCCGATTGAAAACAACAACCGTACCCTCCGCCGCCAGCCCGCTCCGCGCACTCCGCACCTCAGAATTTGACTTCAGCACTGCGCCTCCTCTGAGTGTCCGTATGCGTTTCTCTTTCCTCCTAGTTGTAGGACTTCCACTCAGCCAGCGTTCCTGTGGTTCTGGGTGATGTCCCTTCTGTCTTTTAGTTTTACTTTTGAAGTAGTTGTTCAAAGCAGCAAACTCCGGCGTTAACCTATGCCGCCATCTTGGTTCTCCTAAAAAATTCTTATAAAGAAACATTAAAATGTGAATTGATGGTGTTGAACCTAAATTTTCCTTAATGTTAATTTTTGTTAGATGTTTCAAGAAAGATCTCAGTTTTTGTATTATTTGATATTTGCGTGGAAGAACACTCAGTTGATCTTATTTAGTTAACAATCCCTAAGAGATAACCTATTCCTCAGACACACCCAAAGTCTTTTTCCTGAGGTCCCTTCAGAGTAACAAGTTGAAGGAGAAATAATTAATTTTCAAGTGTTAATTACAAATCCAAACTATGACTGCATCAGCACTGGGTCAAGATCAGTGATTTACTGATTTGCAGATTTTGGCCTGGATTTGCTGATTTCCAAAAGCCGAATCCATGAAAATTTTGGCATCAAAGAGTCCTGGTATTACTACACACAGTGGTTCTGTCCAAAAGTTAGTTCATTTGCATGAATAATCTTACATGTATGTTTTGAGGTTAAAATTTACATTTTTATTAAGTAATTATGATAGGTTGAGAAAAATGGCATTTTATCACTAGTAGCTTAAATTCTAGGCTAAAATTTTTGTTCAAAACACATGTGAAACACAAATTATTCTGAAGCAAGATAACAACAAAGCAGGATTTTCTTTTGGTGTGATTCGGCCCTGTTAATTATTCTCTCATTCTAAGTTTAGAATGGAAAGGTGGGTGTCATTATCCAAGTGCAGATGGAGTAACAATAACAGCCGGCCTACAAAGGCGGGGGAGGATTTGTCTTAGCTCTTTTAGGATCACAAGTGCTTTTGTAAGTATGCTGATACAGACCTTTTTGAACCTTGTGATGTCTCTGAGAAATAAATGATCTGTCACTCTGAAAACATTCTTGGGATGGGTCAAGCATGACCGAATCATAACACAATGGATTCTTTTTATGAACATCAGGAGAAAACATCCATGCTGAAATGAATGCCTTGCACTATGGTTTGCCATTTACATTTGAAAGCCTGAGAAATTCACTACCCAGCATGTATGACTCACCCAGTTAACCAAAATAGCATGAAGCACATGCTGGTAACTGTCAAGGTCTTCTTTCCATTCATCTTTAGGGAAGCTCCAAGAGACAGTTTGCCTTTGGGATTTTTCTCTGTGTATTTGTTAAACAATCAATCATTAAGATAGATTTGGTGGACACTGTATTTTGCCATTTCTTCCTTCTCTTTTCCCCCCCTGTTTTATTACCTCCTTCCTCCTCCTCCTCTTTCTCTTCTCAGGAGTTTCCATTTCAATGATATTCCTGCATTCAGTTTGATCTATTGCCCTTGGTGTGGGAATTGGATTGGGGTCACAAGTGGAGCCTTCTAGCCATGAAAAATGATAGAGAGAACATTGCACTGGAATTTAGAAGACTTGGGTTGGTCCTTTTTTTAAAGTATCTGTATTGGAAGTGGAACTCAGGTTTTCTCTATGCTCTCTAAGTCGCACCTTTATTTCTTCTGTTTTTATGCTGGGATCTTTGTTTTATTTGCATATTAATTCCAACAGGCAACTTGTACCAAGTATGGTGAGGATCCCACTTGGAGGAATTAGGGTAGCCCAATGGACAATTTTCCTGGGACAGATGGGTTTGGGTCAGGACATATTCAAAAAGGTGTTTCCTGAAGCAGGTTAATTACTGAGAAAAGCCTCATTTGACTTCAGAGAAGCAAGGTGAAATTATTACCAAACCACTTCCATGTCCTGGGCTGCCCCCCACCCCTGCATGATACAGGACCTTTTGCGTGTCAGGCGACCTCCAGGTTCTTAATTCACCCAGGAAAATTTTCAAACAAGAGTCGGAGTGAGAACAAAGCAAGTCTTATTCAGGTAGAGGAAAAGAAAGAGACCACGTTGTAGGCTGCTGTGAAGGAAGCAAAAAGTACAGGTCCAAGTGGACTTTGGCCAGCTCATAAATGAGTTGTACCATGTGGTTAGTTAGTTCTTGGGATTGTATGTGTTTCCAAGGGAGACTTGTCTGCAAGCTTTGTGACACTAAATTCTGACTTAATAATATGGTCCATGCTGGAAGTGTCATGGCATTTGTCTCCCTTGCCCCCCCCCCCCCACTTCTACTTGTGGTGTTAATTTTCATTATAATCTATACTAATAAAAGGGTGATATGTTAATTAGACCGTTCATCTTCCGGAACCCGGACAAAGCCATGGTAGTGGGGCCGAGACAGAGGTGGTTAGGGGTGATCAGGTGGGCAAGGGAGAACAGTTAGGGGGATCAGGCCGGTAGGCAGTTGAGTGGTTAGGAGCCAGTGGTCCTGGGATTGAGAGAGGGATATCCTACTGTGGGATCAGGCTTAAACTGGCAGTCAGACATCCCCAAGGGGTCCCGGATTGGAGAGGGTGCAGGCCAGGCTAAGGGACCCCCCGCCGTGCATATATTTCATGCACTGGGCCTCTAGTCCTATATAATAAAAGCCTAATATGCTAAATGTCCGGTCATCTAGTCAGCCATCCAACCAATCAAAGTGTAATATGCTAATGATATGCTAAGGCTGCTCAACTGCTCACTATAACATGCACTGACCACCAGGGGGCAGACAGTAGACTGGTTGATCAGTCGCTATGACGTACACTGACCAGCAGGGGGAGGATGCTCCAACAGCATGATTAGCTGGGAAGGTGTGGCTTGAATTGCATCCCCTTAAAAGATATATTCAAGTCCTAATCTTAGTACATGTAAATGTGATCTTATGTGAAAATAAGTGTCTTTGCAGATGTAATCAAGATAAAATGAGTTCATATTGGATTAGAGTGTGCTCAGTCTAATGAGTAGTGTTCATATAAAGAGAAGGAAACTTAGACACAGAGAGACACACAGAGAGAATACCATGTGATGATGAAAGCAGAGGCTGGACTGATGCACCTATGAGCCAAGAAGGCCAAAAGTTTCCTGCAGCTATCAGAAACTAGGAAGATAGAGAAAAGATTCTCCTCTGGAGCCTTGTATATATTGCAAAATGATTACCCCAATAAGGTTAGTAAACATCCATCACCTCACATAGTTACCATTTTGTGTGTGTGTATGGGTGGTGAAAACTTTTAAGATTTACTCTGTTAGCAATTTTTAAGTAATACAGTATGGTATTGTTAACTATAGCCACCAATGCTGTACATTAGATTCCTAGACTTTATTCACTAATAACTGGAATTTTGTATCCTTTGACCACCTTTACCCATTTCCCCAGCCTTTTCTCTGCTACCACAGGAGATTTCTTTATTGGCTTGCATTTTGCAACAATACAGGAAGAAAACACTTAGATCACGGATCTGAGATTTTCTGATAGTATAAAATCTTCCTTCTCAATAACTATCAGTAAATGCTTTAAAAGTGATGATTTCAATGTGAAAGACAAAGAACATCCAGGTCAATTTGAATCACGCTTTGATCATAAAACGACCAGAATGGGCTAGAAGACATGGCAAAGTAATTTTGCTTCATGATAATGCACCATCACATACTTCAAAACCAGTTAAAGACACGTTAAAAGATCTTGCCTGGGAAGTATTAACCTACCCGCTGTATTCACCAGACCTTGCTCCTTCAGATTTACCACCTGTTCTGATCAATGGCACATGCACTTTCTGAGCAGCACTTCAAAACATACGAAGAAGTGGAAAATTGGTCTCTGAATGGTTTGCCTCAGAAAAGTTCTATTGGGACAGTATCCACAAATTACCTGAAAGATGGGGGAAATGTGTAGCTAGTGATGGACATTACTTTGAATAAAGCACTTTTGATGTTTCTCTTGACATTACTGTGTTTTCTTCATTTACAAAATCTGCATTACT
The DNA here is from genome assembly GCF_963259705.1 of Myotis daubentonii. Taxonomy (NCBI): domain Eukaryota; kingdom Metazoa; phylum Chordata; class Mammalia; order Chiroptera; family Vespertilionidae; genus Myotis; species Myotis daubentonii. The sequence continues at coordinate 30,677,224 of NC_081849.1, read as the reverse complement.
AACCGGTACTTACTTTACCTCAATTTCCCACACATATGAAATTAAGTTAGTTTTTCTGCTGTTAATCTGTTTCATGTTGATTTGATTATTAGATGAGTCAAAAGAACCTTTGTAGGGTAGAAAGGAAATTCTCCTTAACATATTCAATTGGAAACATTTTTGCCCTACCTAGTGTTAAAAAAATTATCCAAGATACTTGTGTTAAAAGATAAGTCTAATTAAAATTTTAAAGGGTTAATTTGAGCAAAATTAGAATCAGGCAGCACCAAAACTGAAGTGGTTGGGATTTCCCCTGAGAAAACTTAGTAGAAAGACAGACAGATGTGGAAGCATAGAAAAGAAATTATCTGATTGACTATAGCTTAAGCTTTTGCCTATTAGGAAAAGCTTAGTTGGCTGTGGTTATTTGTCCTCAGGTTTTGATTTCTTAATCTTGAGGCATTTTAGGTTTAGGTTTTAGTTTGCTTGCATAGGCTATAAGGAATTAAAACCACTTTAGTCTAACAGCCTCCTTGTTTAATTAATTTAACTTATATTAAAGACACTAAGATTTTATTCAGGACTATCCCAATCAGTATAGGGATTATGGTAATAGGATTTTGCTACAGAGGAGAAAGGTTGGGCTCAGCTCTAAATAGAACCAGAAAAATGCATTTATAGCAGAGAAGCAGGATAGGTGGGGTTAAGGGGGTTAGTGGATGGAAAATTATTAAGAGGTAGCAGGGTAATTCTTTACTAAACTGACCTAATGGGATTCTTGCTAATATTGGGCAATGTAAAGATGGACATAGAAGTCGAAGGTTAGCAGATGTAGTTCAGATGTAGTTGAGTAAAAGGCTTAGAGAAACCTTACTAAAGTTTAGTCAAGGAGAGAATCTATCACTAGTTCTTTCCTTCCTTGTTTTTTTTTTAATGGTAATCACCAGAAGATAAACAATGTTTAGCCAACACCTTTTCATTTGTACTGAGAAAGATAATGGCCAGCCCAGCATTTTGGATTTCATAAAACTTTTTATTAAATGTTACTATAATTTACATTTCTATTATTGCCAGTCTGATGAAATAAAAGATAACACTTTCTGATTTCTACAGAACTACGTTATTACCTGGTGTTTCCTGAAGGTTAAAGCTGTCCATTTATAATGTGTTTGATGGTGGTGTATGAGGAAAGCAGGAGAATTTTCAGGTAAAGGTGGCTCTGGTATTAGGTGCTAGATGAAGGGGCTAAGAAATCTCATTAATTCTTCAACTGAAAGCTGCAGGCTGAGTCTCTGCTGCCTTTGCATTTGTAATTTAAAACTATTCCCAAGGTATGTATGAGCCTTGCTCTCTGTTCACATCCCCTCCCTCACTACATGGTGATACTTCACAATCTATTATCTGTTTTCATTTGATAGAAAAAATTTTTGGTGTTATAACTTTGATTTTGCTTCTGTTCCATTTGTTCTGATTTTTTTGGTAATGCCTGCTTTCCATTCATCTTTATCATCTCTTTTTCTCTATTTTATTTAAACTGCTGTGTGGTTTGTCATTATTTCTCTTATGAAAGTCTATTCTGATTTAATAAAGGAAAGCAATGCTTTACCTCACTAAGAATGAAGTGGATATATTTCATTTAAAAATTTTTATGCTTTATGAAGGAACTTGATTAGAAGTGGGGTAGCCCACTGGGGTAGTGATTATAAGATTTTCTCAGGAGCCTTTGCTGTCTTGCTCTTCCATTGTTTGTAATACTTGGTTATTTTTGGTTGCAATAATAGGCTAATTTATTTTTTATTTTATGTTTTTGTTTATTTTGTTGAAATTAATGGAATGGTTGTTTCTGGTTTTAAGGCTGGTGACTTAAAATCTATTTGACTATCGAAAGAGTTATCCAGAGATAGAGACAATATTAGAATAAACTTGGCAGTAAAAATTTGCTTTTGGGTTTTCATTTATTTTGGAGGTTTTTCTCTCAAAGTGTCTTCTGTGGGAGCAGTAGCCATTCAGTATTTCTTAATTCCCTTTGTAGATGCAAATTGTCAGTTCAAATCAGCTAAGCAAAGAAAAAAAGACCTCTCAAATCTAATCTGAGAAGAAAATCTCCTCGAGGGTATAGTCTCAGTTCAGAGAACAAAGAGAGAATAGACCAGAGGCTTATTTACTTTTCACAGCTTCAGGGTTGTAGAAGCCAGAAAGCACACAGATGGGAAAAAAGCAAAAAAAAAAAAAAAAAAAAAAAAAAAAAAAGCTTAAGGGCTATACATTTTTTATTCTACTCTATTTTCTTCTTCTTTTTGAGAGACAGTGAGAGACGGACTTGCCTAGAGGCAAGGGTGTTAAGAGTTTCTAAATCTGGGCTAGGGGAAATGTGATGGTGGAATTATAAAGGCATTTTTTACTAATGAAGATAAAGGGGATGATAAAATATGGACTCTGGACAGGAGTCCTATGGGAATGAAACATAAGAGTGCTGGGTTTGGGAAGATGAATGGTAGCTTTCCCTCTTGGTAGGATTAACAGAATAGAGAGGTCTTTTCTTAGCAGATTTTGATAAACTGAACTTGGAACAGAATTCATCCTCAATATCCCACTTCCTCTTGAGAATCCTAGACTATGTTGAAAGGAAGGTGTTATTCATAAGGCAAAAGAAGACATGGCTTTCTCTAGTGGTCCCCAAGCCTTAACCAGATGTCCTTCGTGAAGGGGTGAGGACTACGCCCTCCATCTTACCCTGGGTTCTCCATTTTTGGGCAGAGCCATGTGCTCGGCAAGGCTTCTTCCCAGAAGCCCAAGCCTCTGCTAGCCACACCCAGGATTTCTCTGGACTAACCAATGATAATCAAGGGAAGTGCACACTATCAATATGACCACATCCTGTGTAATGAGACACCGACTTGCGCCTGGCCAATCGGCGGGGCCCACAGTCCCCTCTCCTGCCCTTACTCCACCCCCCTATAAAACTCCTCATCCCATCGGGCTAGGCCTCTCTCTGCCACCTGCTGCTGTGTCAGTAAGGAGGGTAAGGGACCCAGACTCGAGTTTGAAATAAAGGACTCTTTGCTTTTGCATCAGACACGGCTGGCTCCCTCGCGTGGTCTGTTGGGGATCTTGAAATCTGGGCATAACACTTTGTAAAGGCAGGTTTTAGGAGTTCCAGTCAAGATAGTGGTGTAGGTAAATGCAGCACTTGCTGCTTCCCACAATCACATCAAAATAATAACTAAAATACAGAACAACTATCATTCAAAAATACAGAACAAACACCTGAAATCTAGCTGAAAGGAAGTCCTACAGCTAGAGAATTAAAGAAGAAGTTCACAGAGACTTATAGGAGGGATGGAGACTCAGGGTGTAATAGTGGAACCTGCTGGTCATACACTGTGTGGCGGTTTAAAATCAGGAGAGAAATCTTGGCTGTGGAGGTTTCCCTGAGGAGGGAGGGGTCCCAGTCCCACACCAGGCCTCCCAGCCCAGGGTTCCAGTGCTGAGAAGAGAAGTTCCCACAACTTCTGGCTATAAAAAACAGTGGGCATGGTTGTTGAGTGACATGGATGCTGTTGGAACCCCAGGCAGCTTCTCTTAAAGGCCCTTCACATGGATTCAGTTCCTCTGAGTCCCAGAGCTGGGGCAGCAGCTTGAACAGAACCTGAGACATTTGTGGAGGAACTAACTTGTCTGGAATGAGAGCAAGAGCTGGAGGGGCAGTTTTATCCCAGACAGAAATGCTGGCAGAGGCCATTTTTACTTTGATGGGCCCTCCTCGCCACAGATCTAAAAGATAGTTGCCATATCTGAGTCGTCAACCTGGCTCACACTGTTTTCCTCGCCCTGGTGCCCTGAGACGCCACCCCTCCCTGCTTGCATTCTCAAGCCATTTCCAGTGGCTTTTCCATACAACTGTCCTTTCTTGCCTCATGCTTTGGACTTTCTAAAGTCTCTCAAACAAGCAGCAGCTGGCCTCACTCTGCCCCGTACCTCTCAATAAATAGCCCCAGGCTCAGCACTAGTGGCAGCCTGCCTTGATTCACAGCTTGGCCTCTCCTGGGCACCTTTCAGCCCAATACAAGTAGCAGCCATTTTCAGATTGCTTTGCTGCTCATGCTGGGTGGCATCGGCCAGGACACAGGGAGTGGCTAACTTTGTATCTCCTGGGAGGCACCAGACCCAGTGCACCTGGTGATCTCTTTCAACCATGCAAGATTACAACTACATCACCTCTACAAGTAACACACTCAAGGGGCAAACTTGGTGAGCACCAAAGCCCCACTGAAGCAAGTCCTGCTGCATATGGTTGGCTCCTGCACAGGAGCTCTTCTGCTGTAGTCGTAGCCGATCCTCACAATCAATTGCCCTGGGGGTCAATCCCTCCCAGTGATGCCAGCACCAGTCAAGGCTCAACTACAATAGGACAGTGCACACAGCTCACACAGAAGCATACCTGGAATGCCCAGCTCAGTGACTGTGGAAGCTGGGCTACTGGGCCCTACAGCACATCTATTACACAAGGCCATTCTACCAAGTCTGAGAGACATTGAAGCTCTACCTTATCGTAGGAACAAACATAGGGAAGCAGCCAAACTGTGGAGACAAAGAAACATGTCACAAATGAAGGAACTAGAGAAATCTCTAGAAAAAAAAAACAAATGAAAAGGAAGCAACAAAACTACTATATACAGAGTTTAAAACAATGGTTATAAAGATGCTCAAGAAACTTACTGAGAAATTCAAGGAACTTAGTAAGAACATCAACAACATAAAAAAGGCCCAGTCAGAAATGATGGTACACTAACTGAAATAAAGAATATTTTACAGGGAATTACAGTTGAGTAGAGGATGCTGAGAATCAAATAAAGAATTTGGACCCTAGCTGGTTTGGCTCAGTGGATATAGCATCAACCTAAAGGGTCCCAGGTTCAATTCTGCTCAAGGGCACATGCTTGGGTTGTGGGCACAATCCCCAATGGGGGGTGTGCAGGAAGCAGCCAATCAATGATTCTTTCTCATCATTGATGTTTCTACCTCTCCCTCTTCCTTCCTCTCTGAAATTAATACAAATATATGTTTTAAAAAATAAAAAAATAATTTGGAATATAAGGTAGCAAAAAACAAAACAACACATCCAAACAGAACAGCAAAAAGAAAAAAATAATCCAAAAATAGGAAGATAGTGTAAGGAGCCTCTGGGACAAATTCAGGTGTACCAACATTCTCATCATGGGGGTGCTGGAAGAAGAAGAAAGGGATCAAGACATTGAAAAGCTATTTGAAAAAAAAATGACAGGAAACTTCCCTTACCTGGTGAAAGAATTTGGCATACAAGTCCAGGAAGCACAGAGAATCCCAAACAAGATGAACCCAAAGAGGCCCACACCAAGACACAATATAATTAAAATGCCAAAAGTAAAAGAGAGAATCTTAAAAGCAGCAAGTGAAAAGCAGTTAGTTACCTAAAAGGGAGTGCCCATATGACTGTCAGCTGATTTCTCAACAGAAACTTTGCAAACCAGAAGGGAGTGGCAAGAAATATTCAAAATGATAAAAACGAATCTATGGCATTTCTATACACCAATAGTGAACTTACAGAAAGAGAGATTAAAAAAGCAATCCCATTTTCCATCGCACCAAAAAAATTAAGATACCTATGAATAAACTTAACTAAAGAGGTAAAAGACCTCTACTCAGAAAACTACAGGACGTTGAAAAAAGAGATTGAGGAAGACATAAACAAATGGAAGAACATACCATCTTCTTGGATTGGTAGAATCAACATCATTAAAATGTCCATTCTACCCAAAGCAATCTATAAATTCAACACACTTCCCATTAAAATACCAATGGCATATTTCACAGTCCTAGAATTAACTCTCCAAAAATTCATCTGGAATAAAAAAAGACCCCGAATAGCTGCAGCGACCCTGAGAAAGGACAAAGTAGGTGGGATCTCAATACCAGATATCAAGCTGTATTACAAAGCCACTGTTCTCAAAACTGCCTGGTATTGGCAGAAGAACAGACATATAGATCAATGGAATATAATAGAGAGCCCAGAAATCGGCCCGAACCAGTATCCTCAATTAATATTTGACAAAGGAGGCAACAACATATAATGGAGTCAAGATAGTCTCTTCAATAAATGGAGTAGGGAAAATTGGACAGATACATGCAAGAAAATGAAAATAGACCACCAACTTACACCATACACAGAAATAAACTTAAAATGGATAAAGGACTTAAATGTATGATGGGAAACCATGAAAATACTAGAAGAATAGAAAGGCAACAAAATCTCAGACATATGCTGAAGCAATTTCTTCACTGATACAGCTCCTAGGGCACTTGAAACTAAAGAGAAAATGAACAAATGGGACTACATCAAAATAAAAAGCTTCTGCACAGCAAAAGAAACCATCAACAAAACAACAAGAAAGCCCACTGCGTGGGAAAACATATTTGCCAATGTTATATCTGATAAGGGCCTAATCTCCAAAATTTATAGGGAACTCATACAACTTAACAAAAGGAAGATAAACAATCCAATCAAAAAATGGGCCAAGGACCTAAATAGACACCTTTCAAAAGAGGACATTCAGAAAGTCAAGAGACATATTAAAACATGCTCAAAGTCACTAATTATCCGAGAGATGCAAATCAAAACAACAATGAGGTACCATCTCACAGCTGTCAGAATGGCTATCATCAACAAATCAACAAACAACAAGTGCTGGAGAGGATGTGGAGAAAAAGGAACACTCATGCACTGCTGGTGGGAATGCAGACTGGTGCAGTCACTATGAAAGACAGTATGGAGTTTCCTCAAAAAACTAAAAGTGGAACTCCCACTTGACCCTCTGGTCTCACTTCTAGGGACATATCCCAAGAAACCAGAAACACCAATCAGAAAGGATATATGCAACCCATATGTTCATAGCTGCACAATTTACCATAGCTAAGATCTGGAAACAGCCTAAGTGCCCATCAGTAGATGAATGGATTAGAAAACTGGTATATCTACACGATATTCTATGCTGCTGTAAAAAAGAAGGAACTCTTACCATTTGCAACGGCATGGATGGAACTGGAGAGCATTATGCTAAGTGAAATAAGCCAGTCAATGAAAGAAAAACACCACATGATCTCACTCACTCATGGATAAGAAACACCGTTATAAAATTATGAACAAAAATAGGTACAGAGTCAGAGATGCCTTGAACAGACTGTCAAACTACAGCAGGAAGGCCAGGGAGGGATGAGGGCTGGGAGGGGGGTGGTAAGAGATCAACCAAAAAGAAAAAAAGAAAAAAAAGAAATGGTGGAACTTGAAAATGACTCCAGGTTTTCTCACTGTGCAGCATATAGTCAAACACTGTTGCAGTTAAACATTTTACCCTTCGTTCTCCCTATGTGATCTATAATGATAATCTGCTTTGTGTTGATATTTACTTCTGTGTTGCTAACAATAATCTGAAAGAGAAGTTGGGGTGCTTCACTGGCCTGGAAAATGTTTAGCTAAATCAGAAAGCAGGTCTAATTAAGCAAGTTTATTCTATACATATGAAAGGGTAAGTTGACTTGCATGATACTTATAAAGCTCTCGCTGGCACGAATCACACGCGTGTGTTTTGATATGTTATTGTCAGTCATGAATTTGGTTGACACTTCTATTATACAGAAAGGGCGAATAGCGATATTAAAATATTTCTTCTAATTAATTTCCTTTCAGTGTGCACGAATTTGTGTACTGGGACACTAGAATGATGTAAAATAATGAATTTAACAGAGTTTTAATTCTGTGAAAAGGATTGTTCATCTAAAGAATGCACATTTAGATGTGGCCCGTCTAACAAATAGTCAGAAATAACGTGTGCTAAAATAGATGTGTTTATAAATGAGTCCTTGTTCAGAACATAACCTTTTTAAATTTAGTGAAGACATTTGGATAACATTACTCATTTCAGCTCTCTTCCAAATGGCAAATAGAATGACTTTTGGCAGCTCAGTTTGTAATATACTGCCAATCACCAGAGGCAATGCCTGACAATTAGCAAATCTCATTGCTTTTGACTCAGAAAAGGAAAGGGATACTTTCCAGTTTATAAATATTTGGCTTATTATTGCATGGGAAACAAACAGATTTTGTGAGGCGATATTATTTATGTCAAATACATTCTCCTAGTAGGTTGGTAAACAGACATCTTCTGTCTACAGATCAGTGATAGTTATAGCAGACCTCTCTTAGGTACAGGCAGCTGTTAAGGTCATTGTATCTACAACTAATTCAAGCACTGACTTGGGCATTTACATTTGTTCTTAACCTTAGTCCAGAGAGAAATCACTCACTCCATCATGAATGTCCCTTCAATGAAGTCTAGCCCTCCCTGGAGAAAGCCTGCTGTGGAAGGTGTGGCCTTCTCAAACATCAGTGCATAGAGACTGCTTTGTGCAGACATGAGCATTGATGCGCAACAAGTAAAATTAATGCAACTAACCCAAATTATTATTTATTTGTGGCACTGGAATTCCCTTCCCAGAAGTAGAAACCCTGATTCTATGAAGAATGAGAAGTACACCATTTCAAAGCAAAACTCACAATGTACACAAAGCACTGCTTTAGATAAAAGATGGCAGCTGCAGAGGGAATGGTAGCTGGTTGCCGTGGTTACCAAGGCTCTGATTCAGGCACCAGATGCCACCTGGTGTTCTCAGCCTGAAAAAGCAGGTCTGTGGTGTCCTAGTTTGGAGGTGGAGTTTTGACCATAGTTCCCCAGGGGAACAGTACTGGCCTTAGGTGTGAGGCAGTGTTTGTACTATTTTACCTGGTGATAGAAAGATTATGGAGCTACAGCCTTATTTGTTGTAGAAAGGAAATAGACACACCTCTCCCCTTTTAAAAATTATTATTTTTCTTTATAGAAACACTGCTATATGAGCATTCATTCTCAAAGGTTATTCTTTATCCTGTTTTCAGGTCAAATTAGCTACCCAAATATGTTAGGTAATGCAATATTATAATAGTAACAAACTCAAAATGTTGCGTACAGTGATTCACAATCTTATACCAATTCTTAGGCATCCAGTATCTTTAGTATCCTTATCTCCTTCTAAAAGTGCTATATGGGCCCAGCTGGCATGGCTCAGTGGTTGAGCATTGACCTATGAGCTGAGAGGTCATGGTTCAGTTCCTGGTCAGGGCACATGCCTGGATTGTGGATTCGATCCCCAGCGTGGGGCTTGCAGGAGGCAGCCAATCAATGATTCTCTTTTATCTTGATATTTCTCTCTCCCTCTCCCTTCCTTTCCCTGAAATCAGTAAAAATATATTTGAAAAAAGAAATAAAAGTGCTATATGGCAAATGACAGCTGTATGACTTTATTTTAATGTTGAATTGTGTCCACATTTAAATATGTATTACAAATCTATAATAATTTTTATACTGTTCCACCATGGAAGATAAAGATTCTGGGTACTTGCCTTGGGATTCCTTGAGCATGTTCATAGTCATTTGGTTGTATTTCATTATGCAGAAGTTAATAAACACTATACCATATATGATAATGTCATATAAAAATTTTAACTCAATATATTTTTAAGAACTTCATGTTTGGTTTTTATATTTGTGGTAAAGATACCAATGAGGTTTAGATATTGTTAGTGATTCAGCTTTGAAATAAACACTTCATGTTACCTTCTCTCCGTTTTTGAGAGATATTAAAAAAGTGATGACTGCGTAGAGTTTCCAAGTAGATGAAGACTATGAGGTTGGTGGAGAGTGACCAGCCTGGAGAGAACTTGAACACTCCGCACCCTTTCCCCCAACTTGCATCTCTTTCGTCTGGCTGTTCCCGAGTTATCTTCTTATTACAACCCTGCAATCTAATTTTCATCTGCATGATGAGAGCTGTGAGCTTGCAGCCTGCCCCTTTTTATATTTACAGCCAGAAGATGGTCAGATCTCTATTAATTGTTAAAACGTGCAGTTTCTCTCAATGGAAAGGTGTCATTTTACAGCCATGGTGTTGAGCAGTGAAGCAGTCAGATGAGATGGGTACAGAGAAAAGACATTCAGACTTTTACTGAAGCAGGGCCACAGGAGTCAGAGCCCAGGAGAAGAAAATAGCAGAGGTATAGATGGACCTGTCCTGTGCGTTGTCCAGGAGAAGATAAGGTTGAGCACTTGAAACGGGTAACATACAGCCCTAATAAGCTGAAGATACTCAGCTGGGAGACAGTTTGCAGCTGGGAAAGACAGAGAACTCCCAGAGAAAGGGAAGAGTTGGAAATTGTGGCTGAAATCTCTCCTGGAGCCGCCAGCTCAGCCGCGGAGAACACACCATCTTGAGTGGTTGTTATTGGAAGCGTATAAAGCGAAAGAACCGGCATCCACGGCATCCAGAGATCGGCTACTAACCCAGAAAAAACGGAACCCAAGCAGGGCGACTACATGAACTTAGAGCAGGGGTGGGCAAACTTTTTGACTCGAGGGCCACAATGGGTTCTTAAACTGGACCAGAGGGCTTGAACAAAAGCATGGATGGAGTGTTTGTGTGAACTAACATAAATTCAAAGTAAACATCATTACATAAAACATAAAAGGGTACGGTCTTTTTTTTTTTTTTTTTTTAGTTTTATTCATTTCAGGGGCCGGATACGGCCCGTGGGCCGTAGTTTGGCCACGGCTGACTTAGAGGAACCCTGCGTCTCCACACGGAAAGGTCAGACTTCCCTGCGGTTTGCAATTCAGGTTGGAGAGAGGGATGCGCACGTGCAGGGAAAATCTGAGCCCCACAAAGACTATGGATGTTGGGGCCAGCGTGATCCACGAGTGTGGAAGGGCTCCCGCAGGGCTGCTGGCAGAAGGGATTGCTAAAAATAAGCCCATAGCTGGACTGGGTGCAAAAAAAAGCAGCCTTGGATTTTGCCAGTATGCCGGCTGCTTAGCACTGGGGAAGAGAGTGTGCGCGGCAGGGACTGCGCAGAGCTGAAAGGTGGGGGGTTGTGAATTCGTGCAACCTCTCAGGCCCTTGTTCTCTCCCCATTAAATTTTTGCGTTTTATTATTAAACCCAGTACATGGGATTGCCCAGTCAGGGTCACTCGCAGAGACTGAAGGGGCAAGTTGTTTTTGTGGAACCTGGGAAACAGAGCGGGAGTAACGACTAAAGAACAGGCTCTAGGACAGTCGACTCTCCCAAACCAGTTTTAAGTGCCATAGGGAAAATAAACCCAACTGCTGGATAGAGAGGACTTATAGCCTCAGAGGTCAATCCAAAAACACTGCCACCCAGAGGCTGAGCCACAAACTGACTCTTATGTAAACACAAATTAAGGCAGTCTGGGAAATATACGGCGTGCTTTAAAATCAGGACTGTGGTTTACAAAACAGGAACAGTGTATAACAGGGAAATTCAACACTCTTCTGAATACCTAGCAGGACTAAGGCGTGCCAGACTGAAGAGTAGAAGAACCAAAGGACCTTCACGACTGTACATTTTTATTTATTTATTTTATTCTTTTTTCACCTTTTAATTAAGAAACCAATTTTTTTTCTTTTTTCATCACCTGATTTTACTCTTTAAATTACTACATTTTTATTTTTAACCAGTATTATTACTGCTACCATTTTTTGAAGTGTCATTTTATTTTCTCTTTATGTTATTTTGGGATTAGTGTTCTCCATTCTAATTTCATCATTCCTTTAACATGATTTTTCTCTACCTCAATTTTACCTGTATGCTAAAACCCTCTTCCTCACTTTCCCCCTTTTGTTGTCCTGTTTCTCTTACCCTATTCCTGCATTAGATTATCCCTATTCCTTCTTTTTACCCCCTGTCAAAATTTCACCCTACTTATATACCCTATTTTCAATCCCCACTCTAAATCCTTATACACCTCTCCCCTATCTTTCTTCACTATCCAATTTTTTTTTCTCTTCTCTCTCTATTGTTTTGTTTTTGTTTGCTTGATTGTTGAGTATATTGGTTTTTTGTTTTTAGGATTGTTTGTGAGGTTGTTTTTCTTTTTCTTTTTCTTTTTCTGTTTTTTTTTTCTTATTTTTCCCTACCAGTTACTTTTGTGCTTCTGTTTTCCCTTGCCTCGCCTGATATTATTGGTTGTATGTAGTTTGCATTCATCTCCAGGGATCTGTTGCTGGAATTTGTTGGGATTAGTGGCGGTTCTATTGAAGTTTTCTTCTCATATAAATAGTGCCTTCCCCTCTTCTACTTCATTCTCTCTTTTCTCTCTTACTTTTTTTTCCATCCCTTTTCCCAATTTCATTTTTGCACTCTTTTTTTCTTTCTTTTTTCTCTTTTATCTTTTTCGCTTCTTTCCTCCTTATTCCCGAACTCTCTTAACTCAGGTGGTCACCTTTATTTGGGGTTATAAATATCATGAATACATTTGTGTTCAGTGCCTGGTACTTTGTGCCTTTGTTGTGTTGTATTTTGTGCCTTTAAATCAACACAGCAGATCCAAGCAACAGCAGCCTCCTGATCACCACACCCTCTGTCTGAGGAACAGCAGCTGTATGTGAAGCCTCCCCACACCAGCCATAAGAGCCACCACAGCTGTGAACAGCACCCACCAGAGGAGCTGCTACCAACTGAGGAGCAGCTGCTACCACAACCGCCCGAGGAGTAACTGCAGCCTGAGGAGCCACTGCCACCCAGGGAGCAGCCACTGAACAACTCAACATCTAGATATGTCAGTGAGATCAAACATGGGCAGACAAAGAAACCCCCAAAGTAAAGAAAAGGAGGACTCGCCAGAAAAGCAGCTAAGTGATACAGAGGCATGCAACATGACAGTAAAAGAATTCAGAATAAGGGTCCTAGAGTGCATAAACTGGATGGAGGGAAAAAATCAACAACTTACACAAGAAGCAAGAAGAAACAGAGGCAAAAAATCAACAACTTATGTAAGATTCAAAAAGTAATGGATGAAAAAATCAATAACGTAAGTAAGAACCAAGAAGAAATGAAGAGTGATATAGCTGCAATAAAAAACACCATTGAAACTTTCAACAGTAGACTAGGAATAGCGGAGGATCGAATCAGTGAATTAGAAACAAGGAAGCAAAACACACCCAAACTGAACTGCAATTGGAGAAAAAAATTAAAAGAAAGGAGGAGAGTCTAAGGGAGCTTTGGGACAACATGAAATAAAACAACATACGAATAATACGGGTGCCAGAACAACAGAAAGAGGAACAAGGGTTAGAAAACCTATTCAAAGAAATAATATCAGAAACCTTCCCTGAGGTGGGGAACAAAAAAGTCACACAAGCACAGAGAGTCCCAAACAAGGTGAACCCGAAAAGACCCACACAAAGACACATCATAATTACCATGGCAAATGTTCAGGACAAAGAGAGAATCTTACAGGTTGCAAGAGAGAGACGGAAAGTTACATACAAGGGATCTCCCATTAGATTATCAAATGCTTTCTCAACAGAAACACATCAGGCCAGAAAAGAATGGACAGAAATTTACAAAGTGATGCAAAGCAAAGGACTGAATCCAAGAATACTCTGTCCAGCCAGACTATCATTCAAAATAGAAGGGGAAATAAGAAGCTTCACAGACAAAAAAAGGCAAAGGGAGTTTATCACCACCAAGCCAGCAATGCAAGAAATGCTAAAGGGATGGGTGTAAACAGCAGAAATTAAAAACTCAGAAAGATAACAGGCACACAAAAAAGGAAATGGCTACAAACAAGTACCTTTCAATAATAACTTTAAATGTAAATGGACTAAATGCTCCAACCAAAAGACATCGAGTGGCTGAATGGATAAAAAAACATGACCCATACATTTGCTGTCTACAAGAGACCCACCTCAGAGGAAGGGACTCACACAGACTGAAAGTGAAAGGATGGAAAAATATCTTTCAGGCAAATGGAAAGGAAAGAAAGCTGGGGTAGCAATACTTGTATCAGACAAAATAGACCTCAAAGTGACGGCCATAACAAGAGATGAGGAAGGCCACTTCATAATACTAAAGGAATCAATACAACAGGAAGATATAACCCTGGTTAACATATATGCACCCAATGTAGGAGTAACCAAATACGTAAAAAAACTCCTGGAAGATATCAAAGGAGAGATGGACAACAATACAATCATAGTAGGGGACTTTAATGCACCACTGACATCATTGGATACATCCTCTAGACCAGCCGTGGGCAAACTACGGCCCGCAGGCCGGATCCGGCCTGTTTGAAATGAATAAAACTATTGGAAAAAATACTGTACCCTTTTATGTAATGATGTTTACTTTGAATTCATATTAGTTCCCACAAACACTCCATCCATGCTTTTGTTCCGGCCCTCCCGTCCAGTTTAAGAACCCATTGTGGCCCTCGAGTCAAAAAGTTTGCCCACCCCTGCTCTAGACAAACAATCAGCAAAGAAACAGCATTCCTATATGACTCACTAGATCAGGTGGACTTAATGGACATCTTCAGAACACTTCACCCCAAAGCCACGGAATATACATTCTTCTCAAGGGCTCATGGGACATATTCAAAAATAGATCACATATAGGGTCACAAGCAAAGTCTCCCCAAATTGAAGAAGATTGAAATCATACCAAACATCTTCTCAGACCACGAGGGCATAATATTAGAAACAAACTACAATGAAAACAACCCCAAATACTCAAACACTTGGAAGCTGAATAGCATGTTATTAAATATTGATTGGGTCACCAATGAGATCATAGAAGAAATTAAAAACATCCTGGAAACTAATGACAATGAAAACACAACAATCCAAAACCTATGGGACACAATGAAAGCAGTCCTGAGAGGGAAGTTTATAGCTCTACAGGCCTATCTCAAAAAACAAGAAAAAATGGTAGTAAATCATCCAACTCTACATCTCAACTAGAGAGAGAGCAACAAGGAAAGCCCAGCGTGAACAGAAGGAAAGAGATAATAAAGATTAGAGCAGAAATAAATGACATAGAGACCAAAAAACAATACAGAAAATCAGTGAAACCAAGAGCTGGTTCTTTGAAAGGATAAACAAGATTGATGAACCTCTAGCCAGCTCACCAAGGAGCAAAGAGAGAGGACCCAAGTAAACAAAATCAGAAATGATAGAGGTGAAATAACAACAGGCCCCACAGAAATAGAAATGATTGTTAAAAAATACTATGGACAACTCTACTCCAACAAACTAGACAACCTGGAGGAAATGGACGAATTCCTAGAAAAATAAAACCTTCCAAAATTCAATCAGGAAGAATATACAAATCTCATTAGGCCAATAACTATGGAAGAAATCGAAGCAGTCATCAAAAAGCTTCCAGCAACCCAAAGCCCAGGAGTAGATGGCTTCACAGGGGAGTTTTACCAAACATTCAAGGAAGAACTAAAACCTATCCTCCTCAGACTACTACAAAAAATCTAAGAGTAAGGAACACTTCCAAGCTCATTCTATGAAGCCAGCATCAACCTAATATCAAAACCAGGTAAAGACAATACATGGAAAGAGAATTACAGGCCAATATCCCTCATGAACATAGATGCCAAAATCCTCAACAAAATCTTAGCAAATCGGATCCAGCAGTCCATCAGAAAGATCATACATCAGGACCAAGTACGATTTATCCCAGGGATGCAAGGATGGTACAATATCCACAAATTAATAAATGTGATACATCACATAAACAAATTGAAAGAAAAAAACCACATAGTCATAACAATTGATGCAGAAAAAGCATTTGACAAAATCCAACATCCATTTTTGTTTTGTTTTTTTTAACATCCATTTTTGATAAAAACTCTCAGCAAGGTGGGAATAGAAGGATCATACCTCGACATAATAAAAGCCATATATGACAAACCCACAGCCAAGATCATCCTCAATGGACAAAAACTAACACCATTATCCCTAAGAACAGGAAGAAGACAGGGATGCCCACTCTCACCACTCCTGTTCAACATAGTCCTGGAAGTACTAGCCATTGCAATTAGACAAGAAAAAGAAATAAATGGCATCCAAATTGGAAAAGAAGAAGTAAACTGTCCTTAGTTGCAGATGACATGATATTATACATAAAAATCCCTAAAGACTCCATCAAAAAACTATTAGACTTTATAAATGAATTTGGCAATGTAGCAGGATACAAAATTAATGCCAAGAAATTTATGACATATCTATACATCAATAGTAAACTTACAGGATGAGACTAAAAAAAAGAATACCATTTACCATCGCACCAAAAAATTAAGATACCTATGAATAAACTTAACTAAAGAGGTAAAAGACCTCTACTCAGAAAACTACAGGACGTTGAAAAAAGAGATAGAGGAAGACATAAACAGATGGAAGAACATACCGTGTTCATGGATTGGTAGAATCAACATCATTAAAGTGTCCATTCTACCCAAAGCAATTTATAAATTCAGTGCACTTCCCATTAAAATACCAATGGCATATTTCACAGACTTAGAATGAACTCTCCAAAAAGTCATCTGGAATAGAAAAAGAGCCTGGCCGAAACCGGTTTCGCTCAGTGGATAGAGCGTCGGCCTGCGGACTGAAAGGTCCCAGGTTCGATTCTGGTCAAGGGCATGTACCTGGGTTACGGGCACATCCCCAGTGGGAGATGTGCAGGAGGCAGCTGATCGATGTTTCTAACTCTCTCTCTCCCTTCCTCTCTGTAAAAAATCAATAAAATATATATTTTAAAAAAAGAGCCTAAATAGCTGCAGTGATCCTGAGAAAGAACAATGTAGGTGGGATCTCAATACCAGATATCAAGCTGTATTACAAAGCCACTGTTCTCAAAACTGCCTGGTATTGGCAGAAGAACAAGCATATAGATCAATGGAATTGAATAGAGAGCCCAGAAATCAGCCTGAACCAGTATCCTCAGTTAATATTTGACAAAGTAGGCAACAACATATAATGGAGTCAAGATAGTCTCTTCAATAAATGGTGTTGGGAAAATCGGACAGATACATGCAAGAAAATGAAAATAGACCACCAACTTACACCATACACAGAAATAAACTTAAAATGGATAAAGGACTTAAATGTATGATGGGAAACCATGAAAATACTAGAAGAATAGAAAGGCAACAACATCTCAGACATATGCTGAAGCAATTTCTTCACTGATACAGCTCCTAGGGCACTTGAAACTAAAGAGAAAATGAACAAATGGGACTACATCAAAATAAAAAGCTTCTGCACAGCAAAAGAAACCATCAACAAAACAACAAGACAGCCCACTGCGTGGGAAAACATATTTGCCAATGTTATATCTGATAAGGGCCTAATCTCCAAAATTTATAGGGAACTCATACAACTTAATAAAAGGAAGATAAACAATCCAATCAAAAAATGGGCCAAGGACCTAAATAGACATCTTTCAAAAGAGGACATTCAGAAAGCCAAGAGACATATTAAAACATGCTCAAAGTCACTAATCATCCGAGAGATGCAAATCAAAACAACAATGAGGTACCATCTCACAGCTGTCAGACTGGCTATCATCAACAAAGCAAAAAACAAGTGCTGGAGAGGATGTGGAGAAAAAGGAACACTCATGCACTGCTGGTGGGAATGCAGACTGGTCAGCCACTGTGGAGAACAGTATGGAGTTTCCTCAAAAAATTAAAAATGGAACTCCCATTTGACCCTGTGATCCCACTTCTAGGGATATAACCCAGGAAACCAGAAACACCAATCAGAAAGGATATATGCACCCCTATGTTCATAGCAGCACAATTCACCATAGCGAAGATCTGGAAACAGCCTAAGTGCCCATCAGTAGATGAATGGATTAGGAAACTGTGGTACATCTACTCGATGGAATACTATGCTGCTGTAAAAAAGAAGGAACTCTTACCATTTGCAACGGTATGGATGGAACTGGAGAGCATTATGCTAAGTGAAATAATCCAGTCAGTGAAGGAAAAATACCACATAATCTCACTTATTCATGGATAATAAAGACCATTATAAACTTATGAACAAAAATAGATACAGAGGTAGAGCTGCCTCAAACAGACTGTCAAACTACAGGGGAAGGCCGGCGATAGTGGGGCGGCAGGAGAGAGGGATAAGAGATCAACCAAAGGACTTGTACCCATGCATATAAGCATAACCAATGGACATAAGACACTGGAGGGTAGGGTAGGCCAGGGGATTGTCAAGGGCAGGGGAAAAAAGGAGACATTTTTAATACCCTTTGTAATACTTTAAGTAATATTAAAAAAAAAGTGATGACTGATTTCATACTAATGATTTTAGCATTCAAAATTATGGTATATGTTATTTTGCTGTATTTTTTAATAGTGCTGAGTAAATATCCACAAAAAATAAATAAACTGGTAAAAATATAAGAAAAATAATTGTTACTCTTTGGAACTATTCCTGTATTGTGTCAGGAGTTTTAATTTTGTGCAATTAAAAATAAATCTGATCTAGAGATTTCTATAATACAGGATTGGGTAAAACAGGTTTATAGTTTTGAGTGCACAGAACAGAGTTTATTCTTGTATTCTTATTTATTTATTTATTTTATTAATTAAATATTTATTCAGATTATTACATTTGTTCCTCCTTTTTCCCCTCATAACTCTCCTCCACCCAGTTTCCACCCCACCCTCCTCCCTCACTCTCCACCCACTGTCCTCATCCATAGGTGCATGATTTTCGTCAAGTCTTTTACCGCATCCCCCTCACCCCTTTCCCCCCCAAGAATAGCCAGTCCACTCCCTTTCTATGCCCCTGATTCTATTATAATCACAAGTTCATTCTGTTCATCAGATTATTCACTTGATTTTTAAACTGATAAGAACAGATACTACACTTGATCTTAGCCAAAAGGCCGAGAAGCGATTATTCACTTGATTTTTAGATTCACTTGTTGATAGATGTGTATTTGTTGTTCATAATTTGTATCTTTACCTTTTTCTTCTTCTTCCTCTTCTAAAGGATACCTTTCAGCATTTCATATAATACTGGTTTGGTGGTGATGAACTCCTTTAGCTTTTTCTTATCTGTGAAGCTCTTTATCTGACCTTCCGTTCTGAATGATAGCTTTGCTGGATAAAGTACTCTTGGTTGTATGTTCTTGGCATTCATCACTTTGAATATTTCTTGCCACTCCCTTCTGGCTTGCAAAGTTTCTGTTGAGAAATTAGTTGACAGTTGGATGGGTACTGTCTTGTATGTAACTGACTTTCTTTCTCTTGCTGCTTTTAAGATTCTCTCTTTGTCTTTTGCTCTTGGCATTTTAATTATGATGTGTCTTGGTGTGGTCCTCTTTGGATTCCTTTTGTTGGGGTCCTCTGGGCTTCCTGGACTTGTAAGTCTATTTCTTTCACTAGGTAGGGGAAGTTTTCTGTCATTATTTCTTCAAATAGGTTTTCAATATCTTGTTCTCTCTCTTCTTCTGACACCCATGTAATTTGGAAGTTGGTATGTTTGAAGCTGTCCCTGATGCTCCTTATACTATCTTCTTATTTTTGGATTCTTTTTTCATTTTGCTTTTCCGGTTGGGTGTTTTTTGCTTTTTCGTATTTCAAATGTTTGACTTGATTCTTGCAATCCTCTAGTCTGCTGTTGTGAGTCTGTATATCATTCTTTATTTCAGTCAGTGTATGCTTAATTTCTAGTTGGTCCTTTATCACACCATTGAGGGTCTCATTAGGTTTCTTGTAGATCTCAGTAAGTTTATCAGCAGTGTATAGAAAATTCTTGAAAAACCTAAAAAGTGTGGTTTTGAGCTCTATATCCAGTTGTTTGCTTTCCTCCATTTCTGTCATTTGTGTTCTGTTTCTTTGTCTCGGCATTTTTTATGCTTCGCTGTGTTGATAGAGTGGCTTTCTTTGCTGAGTGTCCTCTAGGGCCCAGTGGTTCAGCCTCCCCAATTACCTGAGGTAGACCCTCTTGCTGCACCCCCTTGTAGGCTTTGTGCACAGTCTTCTTGTACTTAAGCCTTGATTGTTGTATATAAGACTGGGAGGATTTGACCTCCAGTCCAACTGGCTGTGAGAATCAGGTGTGTCTGCAGTGGGAGAACTTCTGTGCTGGAGACACCCCTCTGGGGCAATACTTGCTTCAATGGGGCTTTGGTGCTCACTGAATCTGCCCCCAGAGTGTGTCTATTATGGTTCCACGGAGCTGCAAACTGGATGGTCCCACTCTGACCTCTGGGCTTCCTGGCTCCTGGATCTCTAAGAAGGTGTTAATCTAGCCTTTGCCTGAGGCTATCCAGCGAAACCCTCCCTGCAGGGCTTGGGCAGACTGGGTCCCCCAGGATAAACAGGGCGGGGCTAGCAGTCATGGCTGCTCTCAGTCCTGCCTTCAGAGGCTCTGCTTCTCAATGTCTGGTTTATCCCTGCAAGCCTCTCAGAGAGAAAGCTGCCCTCGAGTTCTGACCGATGCCAGATAGTCCTGCTTCTCCCTTATGAGTCTGGGTCCCTAGAGACTTGCCCGGAACTGGAGCTCAGAGCTTGAGACTCCCTCCTGATTGAAAAGGACAACCTCGCCCTCAGCCGCCAGCCTGCTCTGCATGCAACTCTGCACCTTAGTATTTTATACTTCCGCACTGCGCGTCCTCTGAATCTCGGTATGCTTTTCTCTTTCTTTCTAGTTGTAGAATTTCCACTCAGCCAGCCTTACTGTGGTTCTGGATGATGTCTGTTCTGTCTTTTAGTTGTATTTTTGAAGTGGCTGTTTTTGGCAGCTAACTTCGGTGTTTACCTATGCCGCCATCTTGGTTCTTCTCCTATTCTTATTTATTAATCATTGTGTTATTTTTCATATAAACAACTGTAAATGTACTTTTTTCTCATACTGTATTTAGTATTTTTAATTTTGGGGTTCATTAAAACAGCTTCATTGTCCTAATAATTGATTTTGTAGTAAGTAAATGTTAGAAATTTGAATTTGTAAATTAAATTATGTTAATTGATATTTCTCTTATATATTGGGGCCCCAAATGCAATTTTTTTGTCAATTGAGTTCTGTTTCTTTTTTTTTCTTTTTTTTTTAAATTAAATCTTTATTGTTCAGATTATTACATTTGTTCCTCTTTTTTTCCCCCCCATAACTCCCCTCCTCCCAGCTCCCGCCCCACCCTCCGCCCTCACTCCCCACCCACTGTCCTCATCCATAGGTGCACGATTTTTGTCCAGTCTCTTTCCGCATCTCCCACACCCCTTTCCCCCCCAAGAATAGTCAGTCCATTCCCTTTCTATGTCCCTGATTCTATTATGATCACCAGATTATTTATTCACTTGATTTTTAGATTCACTTGTTGATAAGATGCATATTTGTTGTTCATAATTTGTATCTTTACCTTTTTTTTTCTTCTTTCTCTTCTTAAAGGATACCTTTCAGCATTTCATATAATACTGGTTTGGTGGTGATGAACTCCTTTAGCTTTTCCTTATCTGTGAAGCTCTTTATCTGACCTTCCGTTCTGAATGATAGCTTTGCTGGATAAAGTAATCTTGGTTATAGGTTCTTGCTATTCATCACTTTGAATATTTCTTGCCATTCCCTTCTGGCCTGCAAAGTTTCTATTGAGAAATCAGCTGACAGTCATATGGGTATTCCCTTGTAGGTAACTGGGTTTCTTTCTCTTGCTGCTTTTAAGATTCTCTCTTTGTCTTTTGCTCTTGGCATTTTAATTATGATGTGTCTTGGTGTGGTCCTCTTTGGATTCCTTTTGTTTGGGGTTCTCTGCGCTTCCTGGACCTGTAGGTCTATTTCTTTCACCAGGTGGGGGAAGTTTTCTGTCATTATTTCTTTAAATAGGTTTTCAATATCTTGCTCTCTCTCATCTTCTGGCACCCCTATAATTCTGATGTTGGTGCGCTTGAAGCTGTCCCAGAGGCTCCTTACACTATCTTCGTATTTTTGGATTCTTTTTTCATTTTGCTTTTCCAGTTGGGTGTTTTTTGCTTCTTCGCATTTCGAATCTTTGACTTGATTCTTGCGCTCCTCTGGTCTGCTGTTGGGTGTCTGTATAATATTCTTTTTTTTTTTATTGCTTAAAGTATTACAAAGGGTATTACATATGTATCCATTTTATCCCCCCGCCCTAGACAGTCCCCTAGCCTCCCCTATCCCCCAGTGTCTTATGTCCATTGGTTATGCTTATATGCATGCATACAAGTCCTTTAGTTGATCTCTTACCCCCCTACCTTCTGCCCCCCAACCCTCCCCGGCCTTCCCGCTGCAGTTTGACAATCTGTTTGAGGCAGCTCTGCCTCTGTATCTATTATTGTTCAAAAGTTTATAATGGTCTCTATTGTCCATGAATAAGTGAGATCATGTGGTATTTTTCCTTTATTGACTGGCTTATTTCACTTAGCATAATGCTCTCCAGTTCCATCCATGCCGTTGCAAATGGTAAGAGTTCCTTCCTTTTTACAGCAGCATAGTATTCCATCGTGTAGATGTACCACAGTTTTCTAATCCATTCATCTACTGATGGGCACTTAGGCTGTTTCCAGATCTTAGCTATGGTGAATTGTGCTGCTATGAACATAGGGGTGCATATATCCTTTCTGATTGGTGTTTCTGGTTTCTTGGGATATATTCCTAGAAGTGGGATCACAGGGTCAAATGGGAGTTCCATTTTCAGTTTTTTAAGGAAACTCCATACTGTCTTCCATAGTGGCTGCACCAGTCTGCATTTCCACCAGCAGTGCACAAGTGTTCCTTTTTCTCCACATCCTCTCCAGCACTTGTCGTTTGTTGATTTGTTGATGATAGCCAGTCTGACAGGTGTGAGATGGTACCTCATTTCTGTTTTGATTTGCATCTCTCGGATGATTAGTGACTTTGAGCATGTTTTCGTATGTCTCTTGGCTTTCTGGATGTCCTCTTTTGAAAGGTGTCTATTTAGGTCCTTGGCCCATTTTTTGATTGGATTGTTTATCTTCTTTTGTTAAGTTGTATGAGTTCCCTATAAATTTTGGAGATTAGGCCCTTATCAGATATGTCATTGGCAAATATGTTTTCCCACACAGTGGGTTTTCTCGTTGTTTTGTTGATGGTTTCTTTTGCTGTGCAGAAGCTTTTTATTTTGATGTAGTCCCATTTGTTCATTTTTTCTTTAGTTTCAAGTGCCCTAGGAGCTGTATCAGTGAAGAAATTGCTTCGGCATATGTCTGAGATTTTGTTGCCTTTGGATTCTTCTAGAATTTTTATGGTTTCCCGTCGTACATTTAAGTCCTTTATCCATTTTGAGTTTATTTTTGTGTATGGTGTAAGTTGGTGGTCTAGTTTCATTTTCTTGCATATATCTGTCCAATTTTCCCAACACCATTTATTGAAGAGACTATCTTGGCTCCATTATATGTTCTTGCCTCCTTTGTCAAATATTAATTGAGCATATTGGTTCGGGCCGATTTCTGGGGTCTCTATTCTATTCCATTGATCTATATGCCTATTCTTGTGCCAGTACCAGGCAGTTTTGAGAACAGTGGCTTTGTAATACAACTTGATATCTGGTATTGAGATCCCACCTACTTTTTTCTTTTTCAGGATTGCTGCAGCTATTCGGGGTCTTTTTTTATTCCAGATGAATTTTTGGAGAGTTCGTTCTAGATCTCTGAAGTATGCCCTTGGTATTTTAATGGGAAGTGCGTTGAATTTATAGATTGCTTTGGGTAGTATGGACATTTTAATGATGTTGATTCTACCAATCCATGAACACGGTATGTTCTTCCATCTGTTTATGTCTTCCTCTATCTCTTTTTTCAACGTCCTGTAGTTTTCTGAGTAGAGGTCTTTTACCTCTTTAGTTAAGTTTATTCCTAGGTAGCTTAATTTTTTTGGTGCAATGGTAAACGGGATTGTTTTTATAATCTCTCTTTCTGAAAGTTCACTATTGGTGTATAGAAATGCCTCAGATTTCTTGGGGTTAATTTTGTATCCTGCTACATTGCCAAATTCATGTATTAAGTCTAGTAGCTTTTTGATGGAATCTCTAGGGTTTTGTATGTATAATATCATGTCGTCTGCAAATAAGGACAGTTTTACTTCCTCTTTTCCAATTTGGATGCCTTTTATTTCTTCTTCTTGCCGAATTGCAATGGCTAACACTTCCAGTACTATGTTGAACAGGAGTGGTGAGAGGGGGCATCCCTGTCTTGTTCCTGTTCTTAGGGGAAATGGTGTTAGTTTTTGTCCGTTGAGTATGATGCTGGCTGTGGGCCTGTCATATATGGCTTTTATTATGTTGAGGTATGATCCTTCTACTCCCACCTTGCTGAGAGTTTTTATCAAAAATGGGTGTTGAATTTTGTCAAATGCTTTTTCTGCATCAATTGATATGACCATGTGGTTTTTTTCTTTCAATTTGTTTATGTGATGTATCACGTTTATTGATTTGCGGATATTGTACCATCCTTGCATCCCTGGGATAAATCCTACTTGGTCATGGTGTATGATCTTTCTGATGTACTGCTGGATCCGATTTGCTAAGATTTTGTTGAGGATTTTGGCATCTATGTTCATGAGGGATATTGGCCTGTAATTCTCTTTCATTGTGTTGTCTTTACCTGGTTTTGGTATTAGGGTGATGCTGGCTTCATAGAATGAGCTTGGAAGTGTTCCTTCCTCTTGAATTTTTTGTAGTAGTCTGAGGAGGATAGGTTTTAGTTCTTCCTTGAATGTTTGGTAAAACTCCCCTGTGAAGCCGTCTGGTCCTGGGCTTTTGTTTGATGGAAGCTTTTTGATGACTGCTTCATTTTCTTCCATAGTTATTGGCCTGTTGAGATTTTTAGATTCTTCCTGATTGAGTTTTGGAATGTTGCATTTTTCTAGGAATTTGTCCATTTCCTCCAGGTTGTCTAGTTTGTTGGAGTAGAGCTGTCCATAGTATTTTTTTAACAATCATTTGTATTTCTGTGGGGTCTGTTGTTATTTCGCCTCTATCGTTTCTGATTTTATTTATTTGGGTCCTCTCTCTCTGCTTCTTGGTGAGTCTGGCTAGAGGTTTGTCAATCTTGTTTATCCTTTCAAAGAACCAGCTCTTGGTTTCATTGATTTTCTGTATTGTTTTTTTGGTCTCTATGTCATTTATTTCTGCTCTAATCTTTATTATCTCCTTCCTTCTGCTCACTCTGGGGTTTTCTTGTTGCTCTCTTTCTAATTCTTTGAGTTGTAGAGTTAGATGATTTACTACCATTTTTTCTTGTTTTTTGAGATAGGCCTGTAGAGCTATAAACTTCCCTCTCAGGACTGCTTTCATTGTGTCCCATAGGTTTTGGATTGTTGTGTTTTTATTGTCATTAGTTTCCAGGATGTTTTTAATTTCTTCTTTGATCTCATTGGTAACCCAATCAATATTTAATAGCATGCTATTCAGCTTCCAGGTGTTTGAGTATTTTGGGTTGTTTTTATTGTAGTTTATTTCTAGTATTATGCCATCGTGGTCTGCGAAGATGCTTTTTATGATTTCAATCTTCTTGAATTTGGGGATACTTTGCTTGTGACCAATATGTGGTCTATTTTTGAAGATGTACCATGAGCACCTGAGAAGAACGTATATTCCCTGGCTTTGGGGTGAAGTGTTCTGAAGATGTCTATTAAGTCCATCTGATCTAGTGAGTCATTTAGGATTGCTGTATCTTTGCTGATTGTTTGTCTATAGGACTTATCCAGTGCTGTCAATGGTGTATTAAAGTCCCCTACTATGATTGTATTGTTGTCGATCTCTCCTTTGATATCTTCCAGGAGTTTTTTTATGAATTTGGGTGCTCCTACATTGGGTGCATATATGTTTACCAGGGTTATATCTTCTTGTTGTATTGATCCCTTTAGTATTATGAAGTGGCCTTCCTTATCTCTTGTTAAGGCCTTCACTTTGAGGTCTATTTTGTCCGATATAAGTATTGCTACCCCAGCTTTCTTTTCCTTTCCATTTGCCTGAAAGATATTTTTCCATCCTTTCACTTTCAGTCTGTGTGAGTCCCTTCTAATGAGGTGGGTTTCTTGTAGACAGCAGATGTATGGGTCATGTTTTTTTATCCATTCAGCCACTCGATGTCTTTTGGTTGGAGCATTTAGTCCGTTTACGTTTAAAGTTATTATTGAAAGGTACTTGTTTGTAGCCATTTCTTTTTGTGTGTGTGTGTGGCTGTTTTCTTTCTGAGCTTTTTATTTCTTCTTTTTATACCAGTCCCTTTAGCATTCCTTGCATTGCTGGCTTGGTGGTGACAAACTCCCTTAGCCTTTTTTTGTCTGTGAAGCTTCTTATTTCCCCTTCAAGTTTGAGTGATAGCCTTGCTGGATAGAGTATTCTTGGATTCAGTCCTTTGCTTTGCATCACTTTGTAAATTTCAGTCCATTCTTTTCTGGCCTGATGTGTTTCTGTTGAGAAATCATTTGACAGTCTAATGGGAGATCCCTTGTATGTAACTTTCCGTCTCTCTCTTGCAGCCTGTAAGATTCTCTCTTTGTCCTGAACATTTGCCATGGTGATTATGATGTGTCTTTGTATGGGTCTTTTCGGGTTCACCTTGTTTGGGACTCTCTGGGCTTGTGTGACTTTTTTGTTCCCCACCTCTGGAAAGTTTTCTGATATTATTTCTTCAAGTAGGTTTTCTAATCCTTGTTCATCCTTCTGTTGTTCTGGTACTCCTATTATTCGTATGTTGTTTCGTTTCATGTTGTCCCAAAGCTCCCTTAGGCTCTCCTCCTGTCTTTTAATTTTTTTCTCCAATTGCAGTACATTTTGGGTGTGTTTTGCTTCCTTGTCTTCTAATTCACCAATTCGGTCCTCCGCTTCTCCTAGTCTACTGTTGATACTTTCAATGGAGTTTTTCATTGCAGCTATATCACTCTTCATTTCTTCTTGGGTCTTACTTAAGTTGTTGATTTTTTCATCTGTTTCTTCTAGCTTCTTCCATATGTTATCGATTTTTTCATCTGTTTCTTCTAGCTTCTTCCATATGTTATCGATTTTTTCATCTGTTTCTTCTTGCTTCTTGAAGAGGTTGTCGATTTTTTCCTCCATCCGGTTTATGCACTCTAGGACCCTTATTCTGAATTCTTTATCTGTCATGTTGCATGCCTCTGTATTACTTAGCTGCTTTTCTGGAGAGTCCTCCTTCTCTTTCCTTTGGGGGTTTCTTTGTCTACCTATGTTTGATCTCACTGACATATCTAGATGTTGAGTCGTTCAGTGGTTGCTCCCTGGGTGGCAGTGACTCCATGGTCTGTGGTTGCTCTTCGGGCGGTTGCGGTAGCTGCTGCTCTTCAGTTGGCAGCAGCTCCTCTGGTGGGTGCTGTTCACAGCTGTGGTGGCTCTTCTGGCTGGTGGGGCGAGGTTTCACATACAGCTGCTGTTCCTCAGCAGAGGATGTGGTGCTCAGGAGGTTCCTGTTGCTTGGATCTGCTGCATTGATTTAAAGGCACAAAATACAACACAACAAGGCACCACGTACCAGGCACTATACACAAATATATTCACGATATTAATAACTCCAAATAAAGGTGACCACCTGAATTAAGAGAATTAGGGGATAAGGAATAAGGAAGAGAAAAAGATAAAAGAAAAAAAAGAAAAGAAAAGTTGGGACCAAAAAAAGGAGTGCAAAAATGAAATCAGGAAAAAGGAGGGGGGAAAATAAAAGCGAGAAAAGAAAAGAAAAAAAAAAAGAGCAAAAAGAGAGAATGAAGTGGAAGAGGGGAAGAGACTTTTTATATGAGGAGAATACTCCTATAGAACAGCCATTAATCCCAACAAATTCCAGCAACAGCTCCCTGGATATGAATGCAAACTAGAAACAACCAATAATATAACAATGAAAATAGAATGGAGAACACTAATCCCAAAATAAAATAAAGAGAAAATAAAATGGCACTTTAAAAAATGGTAAAATGGTAGCAGTAATAATACTGGTTAAAAAATAAGAAGGTAGTAATTAAAAGGGTAAAATCAGGTGATGGAAAAAGAAAAAGAAAAGAACAGAAAAAAAAATTTTAAAAAAATTGATTTCTTAGTTAAGTGAAAAAAGAAAAAAAAATGCAGTAGTGAAGGTCCTTAAGTTCTTCTATTCTTCAGTGTGGCTCGCCTTAGACCTTCCAGGTATTCAGGAGAGTGTTGAGTTTCCCTGCGATATACTGTTCCTCTGTGTTGTGAACCACAGTCCTTATTTTAAAGCAGGTCGCATTTATTTCCCAGACTGCCTTATTTTGTGTTTAGCAAAGAGTCAGTTTGTGGGTCAGCCTCTGGGTGGCAGTGTTCTGGGGTTGGCCTCTGAGGCTATAGGGCCTCTCTGTCCAGTGGAAGTTCACTGCCCAGAGCTGACCGCGTAATAGTTAGTTACCGGCGCTATGTTGTTGCTGGGATTGAAAATCCCTCTATAGGCCAGACCCTGTTAACTCCCAGGGACTGATAAGGTTATTTTAATCCTTGATCTCGTACAGGGTGGAATCTGGGTGTGGCTGTGCTCCTTGCCTGGGGGCCGGGGGGAGGAGTCTCACTCTCTGGAGAGAATGGCTGCCCCAGTCTTGGGCTCAGGGGTGTCTCAGCACTCAATTCGCTGCCACCTCTCCCGGCTCCCCCTCTCTCCCCAGTCTCTCCCCAGATTCCACTCCTCCGCACACCTTCCCTCTCTTCAGCACAGGTGAGTGTCTGTATCCGAAATGTCCCATGAACAGGATTCAGTGAAAACAGACAAACGCCGGCCGCGGAAACGGGGAAGGCTTGGTTTCTGTAAGCTTCTTCTCTTACCGGGACTGCATGGTCAGGTCAGCTCTTCAGGCTGCCCCCTTTAGGCTCAGTCCTCTGCGGTCACAGAACCCAGCTCTCAATTTCCCTGGCGGCGCCAGGAATCCCGCGGTTCTCCTTTCCCCCGTCAGGGGCTGTGCCTGTCCCAGGGGACGCGGCTGTCTGCCACGCGGTCTCCCTCCGACTCTCTGGGCTCAGAGGTCTGGCAAACTTTCCTGCCCAAATCCCTGGTTTTTTTTTACCTTTCCAGGGGAGTTCTGCTCTTCCCGGCTGCAAACCCTCTCACCAGCTGAGCAATTTCGCCAATTCGGTGTGGGTGTTACTAGTTTCAGCTGCTCATTCCATTTGCTCCGGGACACGACCTGGGACGCGTCTGCCTATATCGCCGCCATCTTGGTTCCTCTCTGTATAATATTCTTTATTTCAGTCAGTGTATGCTTAATTTCTAGTTGGTTCTTTATCACAACATCGAGGGTCTCATTAGATTTCTTGAGGATGTCACTACATTTATCGGCGGCTTCTAGACAGTTCTTGAGAGACCTTAAAAGTGTGGTTCTGAACTCAATGTCCTCCATTGACAATTTTGTCCTGTTTCTTTGTCTCCGCATTTTTTATGCTTTCTTGGTGCACCACCTAGTGGTCTTTGTGCGCAGTCTTGTTGCCTTTAAGCCTTGATTGATGTCGGCTATACTGGGGGTGATTTGACCTCCAGGCTAACTGGCTATGAGAGTCCGCTGTGTCTGCACTGGGAGGGCTTCTGTGCTGGATCTCTAGGGCGGTGCTAATCTAGCGTTTGCCTGAGGCTATCCGGCAAATGGTTCTGTGCAGGGCTTGGGCGGGGCGGGTCCCCGGGGATCTACAGGGCGGGCAGGAGCGAGCAGTTATGGCTGCTCTCAGTTCCTTCCCCAGGGGCTCTGCCTCTCTGAGTCCCAGCAATGGCTGCAAACCTCGGAGAGAAAGCTGCCTTCGAGTTCCGACCGAATCCAGACAGTTCTGCTTCTCCCGTTTGAGTCTTGGTCCCCAGAGACTCGCCTGGATCTGGAGCTCAGAGTCTGAAACTCCCTCCTGATTGAAAACAACAACCTCACCCTCAGCCGCCAGCCCACTCCGCGCGCGCACTCCGCACCTGAGTATTTCACTTCAGCACTGCGCCTCCTTTGAGTCTGGGTGTGATATTCTCTTTCCTCCTAGTTGTAGAATTTCCACTCAGCCAGCCTTCCTGTGGTTCTGGATGATGTCCGTTCTGTCCTTTAGTTATATCTCTGAAGTGATTGTTCGAGGGCAGCAATCTCCGGCGTTAACCTATGCCGCCATCTTGGTTTCTCTTCTGTTTCTTAAAACAAGGCTAGAATCACTAGATTTAAGTCGGGGCCCTACTCAAGTACTTTTTTTAAAAGAATCGACACATTCTCAGCAGACAAATCATTTGAAGGAATTTTAGATAATTTAGCCTCCCTTCTGATCCAGGTAGAAGTATTAGTAGTTTTAATCATCCCGAAAGGAACTCCATTAACAGTCACTTCCCATTTTTCCGGATCTCCCAACCCTAGGCAACCACCAATGTACTTTCTGTCTTTGGGGGATTTGCTATTCTGGACATTTCATATAAATGGAATCATATAATATATGGTCTTTTAGGGTAGCCTCTAAGCATAATGTTTTTAAAAAAATATTTTTATTGATTTCAGAGAGAAGGGGATAGGGAGAGAGATAAAAACATTAATGATGAGAGAGAATCATTGATTTGCTGCCTCCTGGATGACCCCCATTGGAGATGGAGTCTGCATCTTGGGCATTGGCCCTGACTAGGAATGGAACCGTGACCTCCTGGTTCATAGGTTACACTCAACCCCTGAGCCATGCTGGCTTGGATAAGCATAATGCTTTTAAGTTTGGTCCATATCATGAACCAGTACGTTATTTTTTCTTTATGGCTAATCAACATTCCCTTGTTTCGATATACCAGTGATGTACCATTCTTTGTTGATGGATACTCAGGATGAGTGATGGTCCGTTGTGTGAGGTTTCTCTGGGTGAGAAGAAATTCAACCTGGGACTGTAGTATTGGTTCCTGCCAGGGAGCTCCAGCCTTTTTCTCCTGTGGCCTCTCCTATGACTTTTTTTACTTTCCAAGCCAGCCCCAGGATCAAGTAAGCTAATTCCTAGCAATAAATTTTGTCATAAACATACATATATACATACATACTGTTTCCATTTCTCCGGTAGAATTTTAAGTTATACAGATTTCCCCCACTTTCTGGCTACTCTAATGATTGCTAAGAGGGACTCCCATTTTCATTTCTCTTGTGAATATACCTAGGCATAGAATTGCTGGGTAATATAGTAAACCTGTGTTTAATATTTTGAAGAGTTGCCGAACTGTTTCCAAAACAGCTGCATTTTTATTCTATCAGTATATGAGGGTTCTAACTGCTCCACATCCTCACCAACATATTTTTTTCTAGTTGATACTCATTCTAGTAGTTATGAATTGGTGCCCCATTGTGGGTTTGATTCACATTTCACTGATGACTAATGGATGTTGAGCATCTTTTTATGTGCTTATGGGCATTTGTATATCTTCTATGGAGCACTGTCTATTCATATTATTTACCCTTTTTTAAAAAAATTGGATTTTTGTCTTTTTATTAACTACTAATGTTTCTTTATATGTTCTAGCTATGAGAGTCCCTTTTCAGATATATAGTTTGTAAAATTTTTCTTCCATTCTGTGGGTTAGCTTATCGCTTTCTTGATGATATCTTATAAAGCACAAAATTCATTTTTTTGATGATGTTTAACTTATTAATATATCCTTTCATTGCTTGTGCTGTAGGCTTCATATTTAAGAAATCATTGCCTTTCCTGATTGATCTGCCTGATGGATTTTGGACTTACCTAGCCAGCCTCCACAAGCCAGCTCCCTGATTCAAGGTAATACAAGATTTATTCCTGTGTTTTCTTCTGTGTGTTTAATAGTTTTAGCTCTTACGTTCGGGTGTTTGGTATATGTTTATTTAATTTTTATATATGAAGTAGAGGTCCAGCTTCATTCTTTTGCATGTGGATATTCAGTTGTCTCAGCACTATTTGTTGAACAGAGTTTTTCCACCATTGAATTGATATTGTGTAGAAAATCAATGGGCCATAGATGTATGGATTTTTTTCTGGACTGTCAATTCTATCCCATTGATCTATGTATGTATCTTTTTGTTGGAACACATTATCTTGATTATTGTAGCTTTGTAGTAAGTTTTGAAGTCAGGAATTGTGAGTCCTCCAACTTTGTTCTTTTTCAAGATTTTTTTGGCTATTCTGGGTCTCTTGATTTAGAATTAGCTTGTCAATTTCGTAAAAAAAAGCTGTGCACCACATTTTTTTTAAACAGAGATTTACTGAGACTCCTTACATTTTAACTTTTTGACTTGGTCTAACACCTCTGGGAAGGTATTTTGTAGAAAAAAACATGAGTGGATAGATATACTGGAAGTCTTTGCGTAGTTCTGAAATGCACAAATTTCAGTAACCATTGTTTAGTTACCACCAGTCCCCCAACAACATGGTCCAAATTTCAGTTACTATAGTATTGTGAAAGAAAACCCCTATTCTGTAAAACTACTGTTTGGAATTCTCTGCTATTCTTTGGACGGCCTCTTATTCCGAAAAAGTAACTTTGCTTTCTAGCCTGCTTGAATAGTGGGGGAGATAAACTTAGCTATCTGACCTTGTAGGCCAGAGACTAGATACACCCAATGCCATGCTAGGTGCATTTTTTAATTGGATAGAACTGTATAGTTTTCAAGGCCGCCGCCAGCAAGCACAGAAAGGGCTGGCTCTTCTATAAAAAGGGAAGTTCTGCTTGTAGTTTTGCTTAGATTTTGGATTCATTTCCCTAAGCCCGCCGAGGTGAATAAAGTGTAACTCCAAACTCTCAGAGCGCTGTTTGGTTCTGGTCCGGTTTTCCTGTAACACTATAGTAACTGTGATTAATTTCAAAAAGTACAAACTTCACTGCTAGTTCTTAGGGCTCCGAATCACTACTTAGGAAACAAATTTACACCAAAATCAATGATCAGTCATTTTCTATGCCAGTCACTAATTGGTTATTGTGAATCTGTTTTGCCCATCACACACAGCCAGCAGAGCATGCAGTTGCAATATTTTCTTGTCTTCCAGTGATAAACCCACACAACATTTTGTACAATTGAATAATTAAAATAGGGAATTGACCAGCAAAGATGAGTGGAGAATAATAACAACAAAAAATTTGATAATGCTAGAAATGAAATTTGAATCAAACAGAAATGGAGTTATAAAAGAGATCACTGACCATAGGAATATTGACTGTCACCATTAGAGAGCCTCTAGATATGCAGCCAGAGGAACTTAGTGAAGGCAAATTTATGCATAAACAAGGTCCTTGGTTGTGAGGAAAAGGTGATGCCCAGAGGAAATGACGAAAAGTCACATGAAAGGATTTTGAAAGCATAAAAAGGGTAAAATGTTGGTATCTGATCTAAACTTAGAAATTATTATGACACTTCTAAGTATAAAAAAGATGTTAACTCTATATTATGATTTAGGTAAGAAAAAAAGCAAAAACTGTTCGACTACTCTTGATAAGTTTTTTACTAAGAAATAAAACACTTTAGTCCTCAAGTAAAGTTTCTGAAGTTTAAAATTAAAGCATAGTAAATAAATATTAGTTCTATTTTTCTCAATTTTACACCAAATTTATAATTGAGTAAGATAATTTTTTGTTTTGACAAAAATGTTATGTCCTCCAGTAAAACTGTATAGTTTTCCTCAGAAAATTGTAATTTTTTGTTAACTATTAAGAAAGCTTTGCAGTTTTAACTTTTTTAATAGTCCTATGCTAACAACAAAGGGAGGATTACCTAATTCAAACATGTCAAACTTGTGATCCGCCAGCCATGAGTTTGACATGCTTGACCTAGTTGGTATAATGCTTGTTGGCATAAATTTATTTGCATTTATCCTATTTAAAATAATTTAATGTTATTAATGCTTTTCACCTTTAAATTTTAAGCTTCTGTGTTGTGTCTGGCCTCCTGTCTGGCCCATAGATGTTGCTTAATTTTATGTGTAGCTGATTTATTTTATATACAAATAAATAACTTGTCTGGTATTCGCTGGCACCCTGCCCCGGGGGCGAAAGGACCCCCTCCCTTTCTTGGGCCAGTGAGAAGCTGACCTGTCCACACTGACGTCTGGAAACCACCCCACCCCAGTGAAAAATCCCTGCCGGACAAACAGCTCCCGGACAATGGCCAAACCGCAGGACAGACCGCAGGTTTCACCTGACCCTGGAAAGCCCCGACTGCCACCAGTTTCGGCCAGCAACAATTGCCTCAGAAAAGTATAAAACCTTGCCCCTGCCCAGGTTGGGCACGGCTTCTCCGGCTCCCCTCTCTGAGCCGGTGAACCCGCCCGTGTGCTCCCAATAAAGCCTGTTTAATCTGGTCTCTGTTTGGACTCACGGTTTTTCCTTGTGGCGGTGTAAAACCTAAGATAACTTATTTTTTCTGAATACATCATTATGTGTGTATTTATGTAACTGGACAAAAGATGGGTCCATGCTGCCTGTCACTACTCAAGCCAGTTAAGCAGGGACAGGTTAAATCATATATGAGCATTTATTCCAATATTGCTGGCAGCATGGGAGATCAGCAGGTTATCCACAAAAATCTGCTCTGCAGCCCACCATAAGCCAGTTGCTTATATAAGTAACATACAAAGGAAAGTAGACAAAAGGGCAAATGGGCAGTTTAAAGATATGCAAAAGGACTGGGGATCTTCAAAGGGCTTAGTGATTAGCAAGGGCTGGGGTTACAAGGGGAAATAGCCAAAGGGTGGGCCAAATGGGCAGTTAACAGGTAAGAAGGCTGGATATTTGCAAAGGCCTGCAAGTATGCAAAAAGGGCTGCCAACTCTGGTTTCTGCAGCAAAGTTAATCTTTGCATGATAATAGGGAGCTCCAAATAGGGAGGGTGGGCTGCATTTCCAGGTGAGCTCCCAGGTCCTAAATGCAACTGCCAGCCAAGTTAGCTGGTTCCCCAACATTTTATTCCTGCCCCTTTCATTTCTGAATACAACTTTTACTTTACATACTGGTGAGCTAAATGCTTTAAAATTTTTAAATTTTTAAACAGTATTATAAGCATTCTGCTCATGTGTGTCTATAAAATAGAAATAGTTTGAATCTAAATATCCTTTTCTCTTGCTTACTCAAAAAGGAAAACAATTATTAATCATCTATCACCTTCTGAAAATTGAAAACTCAAGATATTGAAATTTAAAAAATACAAATATAAAAAGTAGACTTTTGATAACAGCACCTCAATTAGAAATGGAAATTAAAATAACATTTATAGTAGCAAAATATTATGAATTATCCAAGAATTAATTTTTTTGATGATGAAAAATACATTTATTTATTTCTTTTTTTAAATTAAATCTTTATTGTTCAGAGTATTACAGTTGTTCCTCTTTTTCCCCCCCCATAGCTCCCCTCCACCTGGTTCCCACCCAACCCTCTGCCCTTATGGCCCCCCCCCCATCCATAAATGTATGATTTTTGTCCAGTCCCTTCCCCAACACCCACACCCCTTTTCCTGTGAGAATTGTCAGTCCACTCCTTCCTATGCCCCTGATTCTATTATATTCACCAGTTTATTCTGTTTATCAGATTTTTTATTAACTTGATTTTTAGGTTCACTTGTTAATAGATGTGTATTTGTTGTTCATAATTTGTATCTTTACCTTTTTCTTCTTCTTCCTCTTCTTAAAGGATACCTTTCAGCATTTCATATAATACTGGTTTGGTGGTGATGAATTCCTTTAGCTTTTTCTTATCTGTGAAGCTCTTTATCTGACCTTCAATTCTGAATGATATCTTTGCTGGATAAAGTAATCTTGGTTGTAGGTTCTTGGCATTCATCACTTTGAATATTTCTTGCCACTTCCTTCTGGCCTGCATAGTTTCTGTTGGGAAATCAGCTGACAGTCGTATGGGTACTCCCTTGTAGGTAACTGACTGTCTTTCTCTTGCTGCTTTTAGGATTCTCTCTTTGTCTTTTGCTCTTGGCATTTTAATTATGATGTGTCTTGGTGTGGTCCTCTTTGGATTCCTTTTGTTTGGGGTTCTCTGGGCTTCCTGGACTTGTAAGTCTATTTCTTTCACCAGGTAGGGGAAGTTTTCTGTCATTATTTCCCCAAATAGGTTTGCAATATCTTGCTCTCTCTCTTCTTCTGGCACCCCCATAATTCGGATGTTGGTACACTTGAAGTTGTCCCAGAGGCTCCTTATACTAGCTTCATATTTTTGGATTCTTTTTTCATTTTGCTTTTCCGGTTGTGTGTTTTTTGCTTCTTCGTATTTCAAACCTTTGACTTGATTCTTGTGATCCTCTAGTCTGCTGTTGGAACTCTGTATAATATTCTTTATTTCAGTCAGTGTATGCTTAATTTCTAGTTGGCCCTTTTTCATAACCTCGAGGGTCTCACTAGATTTCTTGAGGGTCTCACTAAATTTATTGGCAGTTTCTAGAAAATTCTTGAAAAACCTTAGAAGTGTGGTTTTGAACTCTCTATCCAGTCGTTTGCTTTCCTCCATTTCTGTCATTTGTGACTTGTTTCTTTGTCTCTGCATTTTTTATGCTTCCCAGTGTTGATAGAGTGGCTTTGTGTGCTAGGTGTCCTATAGGGCCCAGTGGCTCAGCTTCCACAATTACCTGAGGTGGACACTCTTGGTGCACCCCTTTGTGAGCTTTGTGCACAGTCTTGTAGGTATCACTGGGAGGAATTGACCTCCAGGCCAATTGGCTGTGAGAATCAGCTGTGTCTGCAGTGGGAAAAATTCTTTGCTATAGTCACCCTTCTGGGGCAAGACTTGCTTCCGTGGGGATTTGGTGCTCACTGAGTCTTCCCCCTGAGTGTGTCCCTTATGGATCTGAGAAGTTTTAATCTGGATGGTCACATTCTGACCACTGGGTACACTGACTCTTGGATCTCTAAGGAGGTGCTAATTTAGCCTCTGCCTGAGGCTACCCAGCAGGAGCTCTGGAGAGATCTGCAGATTCTTCTT
The DNA here is from genome assembly GCF_963259705.1 of Myotis daubentonii. NCBI lineage: Eukaryota > Metazoa > Chordata > Mammalia > Chiroptera > Vespertilionidae > Myotis > Myotis daubentonii. Next base: position 30,640,420 of record NC_081849.1, on the reverse strand, counting down.
CTTTGGTTGGGGTTTGGAGGTGCCCAGGTGAGGCCCAGCTGTGAAGCAATGCAGGCTGCTGTGGGACCTTGGGTCTTCTTTTGGAAGTTCTGGGTCTCTCTGACCCAGCTGCAGTTTGTTAGGTAATTTTCAGATTGCAAATTGCCAGGCCTTTCATATGCAGAAGCCTCTGCGCACAGCTTGGGTGACGTGGGGTCTCAGGGGATCAACAGGGCAGAGGAAGCAGCTATGGCTGCTCCTCAGTCCTACCCTAAGAGGCCCAGCGTCTCAGTGTCCTAGTAATCGCTACAAGCACCTCTGAGAGAAAGACGCCTTAGAGTTCTGACTGATGCCAGACAGTCCAGGTTCCCCCGTATGAGTCTGGGTCCCCAGAGACTTGCCCAGAACTGGAGTTCAGAGTAGTCGGGAGCTTGAGACTCCCTCCCAATTGAAAAAGACAAACATGTCCTCAGTTGCCAGCCCTTTCCACGTGCACCTCCGTACCTCTGGACTTTACTTCCATACCTCCTCTGAGTCTCAGTGTGCTTTTCTCTTTCCTTCTAGTTATAGAATTTCCACTCAGCCAGCCTTCCTGTGGTTCTGGATGATTTTGTTTTGTCTTTTTTTTATTTTTATTTTTTAAAATATATTTTATTGATTTTTTACAGAGAGGAAGGGAGAGGGATAGAGAGTTAGAAACATCGGTGAGAAGAGAAACATTGATCAGCTGCCTCTTGCACGCCCCCTACTGGGGATGTGCCCGCAACCAAGGTACATGCCCTTGACCGGAATCGAACCCGGGACCCTTCAGTCCGCAGGCCGACGCTCTATCCACTGAGCCACATCAGTCATGGCCGTTTTGTCTTTAAGTTCTATTTTTGAAGTGGTTGTATGAGGCAGCAATTTCACTCATTGGGGATCTTGAAAAGTTTTATTTTTATCTGAAGGAAAAAAGTATGTGATAATTAGCAAGAAATTGCTGAAAAAGAATAATAGTGAGGGAGGACTTAACAGATACTAAAATATGTTAGAAAGCAACACTAATTAATAGTTTTGGTGGAGGAATAAACAAAAAGATCAGAGGAATAAAAAAGAACCCAGAAATAGACTCATGTACACACGAAAGTTAAGTGTAAAATAAATGGGCATTTAAAATCAGGGAAGAAAGGATGTCCCCTTGAATAAACTTTACTGAGGTAACCTGATTTCCACTAAAATTACAAAATTATGATCATACTGTGTAGCAATTGAAAGTGTTTTCAGATGTATTAAAAATTTTAATGTAAAAATAAAACAACTACAACTGATGAGAAAAATAAAGGTAATTTATATAATTTTGGGATAGGAAAAAGAAGTCAGAATATCTAAAGGAAAATACTGACATATTCAACTCTATGGCATTTTATTTTTTATACTAGAGGTCTGGTGCATGAAATTCATGCACTGGGAGGGGGGGATGTTCCTCAGCCCAGCCTGCACCCTCTCCAGTCTGGGACCCCTTGGGGGATGGGACTGATCCGGCCTAAACCAGCAGTTGGACATCTCTCTCATAATCTGGGACTGCTGGCTCCTAAGTACTAGCCTGCCTCCCTGCATGATTGCCCCTAATCACTTCTGCATGCCAGCCTGATTGCCCCCTAACCGCTCTCCTGTCAGCCTGATTGTCCCCTAACTGCTCTCCTGATGGCCCGTTTGACGTCTCACTTCTCCCCTGCCGGCCTGATTACCCCCAACTGCCCCCCTCCCCCCGCCAGCCTGATCGCCCCCAACTACCCTCCTCTGCCAGCCCGATCGCCTCCAACTGCCCTCCCCTGCCGGCCTGATTGCCCCCAACTGTTCTCCCCTGCCGGCTTGGTTGGCATCAACTGCCCTTCCATGCTGGCCTTCTCCCCCCCAACTACCCTCCCCTGCAGACCTGCATGCCCCCAGTTGCCCTCCTCTGCCAGCCTGATTGCCCACAAGTGCCCACCCCTGCTGGCCATCTTGTGTTGGCCACCTTATGGTGACCATCTTGTGATGACGTGGGGGGTGGCCATCTTGTGGTGGCCATATTGTGACGATGTGGGGGTGGCCATCTTGGGACAACATGGGTGCAGCCATCTTGTTATGACATGAGGGCATTGCGCGAGGACCAAGGACCACCTAGGCTTTTATTAGTATAGACTAGAGGCCCGGTGCACAAAAATTTGTGCACTCGGGGTGGAGGGGGTCCCTCAGCCCGGCCTGTGCCCTTTCGCACTCTGGGACACCTCAGGGGATGACCACCTGCTGGCTTAGGCCCACTCCCCGGGGGATTGGGCCGAAGATGGCAATCAGACATCCCTCTGGCAGCCCGGCAGCCCTCCGGGGATGTCTACTTGCCAGCGGGGAGCAGGCCTAAACTGCAGTTGGACATCCTTAGCGCTGCTGAGGAGGCAGGAGAGGCTCCCACCACCGCCGCTGTACTGGCAGCCATCAGCCTGGCTTGTGGCTGAGCAGAGCTCCTCCCATGTGAGAGTGCCCTGAACATCAGAGGGCAGCTCCTGCATTGAGCGTCTGCCCCCTGGTGCTCAGTGTGTGTCATAGTGACCAGTCATTCCCAGTCTTTCTGCTGTTAGGGTCAGTTTGCATATTACCCTTTTACTATATAGGATAGAGGCCTGGTGCACGGGTGGGGGCCAGCTGGTTTGCCCTGAAGGGTGTCCCGGATCAGGGTGGGGGTTCCGCTTGGGTGCCTGGCCAGCCTGGATGAGGGGATGATGGCTGTTTGCAGCTGGTCACACCCCCTTCAGGGTGGGGTCCTCACTGGGGTGACTGGCCAGACTGGGTGAGGGGATGATTGCTGTTTTCAGGCTGGCGGGTGACTGAAGCTCCCAACCTCTCCTTTTTTTTTTTTTTTTATTCTGGGATTTATTTACCTTCTATAGCTGTCACTGGAGCTGAGAGCCGGCTCCAGCTCTGAGGCTGTGGCTGGCTGAAAGCAGGTATCGGGCTTGTTTAGCTTCTATATTTGAAATTCTGTTGTCTTCCTTGGCGCTCTAAGCTCTGAGCCCGCTGGCAGCTGAAAGCAGGTTTCTTAGCTTCTATAATTGCAACATTGTTACATCTGGAGCTCAGAGCTGGGCTGCGGCAGGCAGGGAACCTTGGCTTCCTCCGTCACTGGAGCAAGCAAGCCTCATGTTCGCTTCAGCTATGTGGCTGCCGGCCGCCATCTTGGTTGGCAGTTAATTTGCATATCTTGCTGATTAGCCAATGGGAAGGATAGCGAAGTTGCGGTTAATTACCATGTTTCTCTATTATTAGATAGGATGTTTTTCTTAGCTGGACTTCATGTACCGGGGACTGTGTTAATCATATGCCTCAGTTTATGTACTGATATTAATAGCTATGTGAGGCTTTTTTTGTTTTTATATATGTACATGTGTATTTATGTATTGTCACTTATCTCTTTTATTTTTTCACTTCCTTACATATGTAACTAACCATTCTAATACTTTAAATGCATATTCTTTTGTTTGTGTTGCTTTGAAATGGGTTATGTGGTTCAGAAGGCATGTTGCTGATTATGTAAATTGTATTATATTATAGATCTCATTCCATTTCCTCTTTTTTAATTTTAGAGTTTCTATATATTTTTATGACTTAAAACTTTTAAAATATAGTTGACATGCAGTATTATATTCGTTTTATTCCATTTCTTATTTTTTTCCTCACCATGATTTTAAAAGCTCCATATTGCTATGTTTACAATTAGCCTGTTGCTTCTCCTGGCTGCATAATATTCCATGGTGTGCATTTACTGAATTTACTCATCTTCTCCTCTGCCATGGGTACCCAGGTTGCTTCTAACACTCAGCTACAACAAACAGTGCTTCTGTAGATAGCCTAATGCATGCAATCTTATGCATATAGAATAGATGGGTATTTCTTTGGCATATATCCTCAGATATGGACTAGCTGGACCAGAGGGCTACACAGATTTAATCTGGACAAGTGCCAGATTGCTCTCCAAAATGACAATACTGGCAGAATGCACTTTCATCAGCAGTTCATTAGGCTAATATCCCCTAAACTAGGGGCCCGATGCACGAAATTCGTGCACTGGGTGTGTGTGGGGAGGGGAGTGTCCCTCAGCCCAGCCTGCCCCCTCTCACATACTGGGAGCCCTCAGGCGTTGACCCCCATCACCCTCCAATCGCAGGATTGGCCCCTTGTCCAGGCCTGATGCCTCGGCCAGAGGCGTAGACCCCCATCACCCTCCGAGCGCCTGATCGGCCCCTTGCCCAGGCCTGACGCCTCCGCCAGAGGTGTCAGGCTTGGACAGGGACCCCTATCTCCCCCCGATCACTAGCTCTGGCCCCCGCCCAGGCCTGAGGCCTCTGGCCCAGGAATCATGCCTGGGCTGGGGACCCCCATCTCCCTCTGATCGCTTGCCCCACCCCCCGCCCAAGCCTGATGCCTCTGACCCAGGCTTCAGGCCTGGGCAAGGGGACCATCATATCCCCCCAATCCCCGGCTCTGCCCCCCACCCAGGCCTGATGCCTCGGTCAGAGGAGTTGACCCTCATCACCCTCCGATCACCAATCACCGGATCGGCCCCTTGACCAGGCCTGAGACCTCCGGCAGAGGTGTCCGGCCTGGGCAGGGGGTCCCCAGCTCCCCGCGGTTGCAGGCTCCGCCCCTGCCCACGCCTAACGCCTCTGGCTGAGGCGTCCGGCCCGGGCAGCAGGGACCCGCAGCTGCAGCGGCCCCGCGATCGTGGGCTCCGCTTTAGGCCCAGGCAAGGGACCCCTAGCTCCCGGGACTGCCAGCTTCGACCATGCCCAGCTCCCATCGCTGGCTCCACCCCTACTTCCTGCTATCACTGGCCAGGGCGGCAAAGGCGCCTGATTCTCCGATCATGGCTGGGGGGCAGGGCAAAGGCGGCCCCAGGGCCGCCTTTGCCCTGCCCCCCAGCTCTTAGCTCCCCCCTGGGTTTCTGATCACTGTCAGTGGCAGGGGGCTTCTTCCTGCTTTCCCTTTCTCCTCCCTGCATTGTGCCTACATATGCAAATTCGCCGCCATCTTGTTGGCAGTTAATTTGCATATAGCCCTGATTAGCCAATGAAAAGGGTATCGTCGTATGCCAATTACCATTTTTCTCTTTTATTAGATAGGATTTTCTAATTTGACAGGTGTAAATATATGTCATTACTTTGTTTTTTAATTTATATTTAAAGTGACTTTCCTATAGATAGCATATAGTAGGGTCCTTTATTGGTATCTAGTTTGACAGTCTCTGCCTTTTATTTTGAATTCTGGTAAAACTTACATTAGATGTAATTATGGATTTGATTCGGTGTGGTTTTGCCATCTTGTTTGAAGCTTTCTGTTCCATCTGTTTTTTGAGCCTTCTTTTGAGCCATCTTCTTTTTCTGCCTTCTTTTGGATTAACTAAATATTGTTAAGATTTCTCCCTGGCTGGTTCGCACAGTTCGTTGGAGTGTTGTCCCGTACATGAAAAGGTTGTGGATTTGATTCCTGGTAAGAGCACATACCTAGGTTGAAGGCTCAGTCCCTAGTCAGGGAGCATAAAAGAAGCAACTAATCAATGTTTTCTCTCTCTCCAATCAATACACATATCCTTGGGTGATAATTATATGTATGTGTATATGTATATGTATATGTATATGTATGTGTATATGTATATGTATATGTATATGTATATGTATATGTATATGTATATGTATATGTATATGTATGTATGTGTGTGTCTCCATAATAATAAAAGCGTACTATGCTAATTAGACTGGATGTCTTCCGGATGTCCTTCCTGACAAAGCTGGGGCTGGAGGGAAGCCATCCCAGGTCTCAGGTGCCTGCAGGCAGTGGGAGGAGGGAAGCAGCCTGGGTCCCGGGTGCCAGAGGGAAGCCGGTGCTGGCAGCGGGGGGGGGGAAGGAAGGCCTACCCTTGCACGAATTTTTATGCATCAGGACTCTAGTATATATATTTAAGATTTTATTTATCTCCACTATTATCTTATTAACTCAATTAAAAACAAATGGTTTCTCTAGCTAGAGTTTCCCTGATGCATGTTTAACTTAAAATAGGCTAATGTCAAATAACTTCAAATGCACTGTAAAAACCTTATCACAAGGTACTTTGATTTCCCACTTGATAGTTATGCAATTATGTGTATGTAGTTTGTTACGTAAATTCCTCTTTTGCACCTCCACCTGATAAGCATCTAAAGTTGTCTCCAGTGATTAACTTTTGCCTTTCCTAGTAGAGAGGGGATGATGAACACTGCAAATTTATGTCCTCCCTTTGGGCAAATAGAGCTTTTCTTGTAATTGTTTCTTCTCAATTGCCTTCAGCTCAAAATAAGCTTATGCCAAAGTGGCATATTTTGAGGTGGGAAATTCTGTCTCCTTCAGTCATAATGCACTAGTCCTTATGTAGCCAAGGGTCTCCTTTAATACTATGTCCTCCTGTTTGCTCCTTCAATTGTCACTTCTTCTACCTTTCCCCACTCCATAGGTTTATCCCAGAAGTGAGGGCCAGAATTGCTTTGTGATTTTCTTTTTTTTAATCTTATCTTTTGTGTGGTTCTTTGAAATTACTCGAGACTGTGATCTGTTTCTCAATCCAGTTTCAGTATTGTGTTACCTGCCCTCTTCCAGAATAATATTCTCTTCAATTAGAATGAAGTGATTTCTTGAATTGGTAGTACAAAATAGTCACAGGGATGTAAAATATAGCACAGGGACTGTAGACCACAATATTGCAATAACTATATATGGTGCCAGGTGGGTACTAGACTTACTGGAGAAATTACTTTGTAAATTATATGTGTCTAACCACTATGTCTATATGAAACCAATACAAAATAATATTGAATGTCAACTATAATTGAAAAATTTCAAAAAGAAATTAAAAAAAAGAAAGAAGTGGTTTCAGCTGGAAGAACAAACATGGTTCTTGGCAGCTTCTCAGGTCTGTGTACGTGTAGGAGGGAATAGCCCTGGTGAAATGTGAGGTCATTAAAATGTCTACTTGCTTTTCTTCAGTTTTTTGAACTAAAGTTTGAAGCATGTGTAACGTTGTGATTGTGTTTGCAGCAGTTAGGGGTGAAATAGGCAAGTTAAGGAATTTTTTAAATTAAGGGGTCCATTGGAAAAAACACAGGACTAGAGTTGCAAAAGGGTACATTTCCATAAGACAAGGAAATTTGGAGAGAGCTGCTATGTGTTTTGATCTAATTAATTGTCTCTCTGCTTAGTTATTTCAAGAAATTTAGGACAGGAAGAAAAGTAGATTACACCTTAATCTAACCTCTCAGATTATTTCTGTCTTTCAATAGCAGTCAGTTATTATCAGAGCAATTTTCTCTTCACTCATACTGAAGAAATAATTTATCATTTCTGTTGCCTGCATTAACTCATTTTCATAGGGACTCATTTGCCCATATGCTTTAAACTGAAAAACTGAAATGAAACCTGGTATTAGATTAATGATCTGAGAAAATATAAAATGCATCAGAAAAAACATAGGTAAATTGTAAAGAATGGGTGGTTTACTATATATATATTGATCTTAGAGAGGAATGAAGAGGGAGAGCGAGATAGAAACATCAGTGATGAGAAAGTCATTGATCTGCTGCCTCCTGCACCTCTACACTGGGGGTCGAGCCTGCACCCCTATGCCTACCAGGAATGGAACCATGACATCCTGCTTCATAGGTTGACACCCAACCACTGAGCCACGCCAGCTGGGCACTTTAAATGGGTTAGTTTTTAGTTACATGCAACAAGCTAAGATTATGGCATTAGTGATAAGCACATTTTAACTTTTTGAAGAAAAACTCTTGTCCTGGCTGGTGTGGCTCTATGGTTGCATCATTCCATGCACTGAAGGGTCTTGGTTCTACTCCCAGCCAGAGCACATATCCAGGTTGCAGATTCCATCCCTGGTCAGGGTGCATGTGTGAGGCAACTGATAGATGTTTCTTTTGTTGCAGAAGACCAAAGAAAAACCAAGTGACACTTTAAAGAAAAGGAAGGACACTGTTTAATACACCAGCGGACTCAGATAATAACTTTCCAAATCTGAGTACCGAAACATGCAGAGGACTTCTTCTTATATTTCCCTGTGGTCTTTGTCCTGCGAATATGGATTATGCTTCCAGTCCTTTTCATGGGCCTTGCAAGAAGGCCCCCAGGTGTTGGGGGTCTCCAGGCCATATCTCATGGTTTGGCCTGGCGCCAGCATTAATAACCCTCCCTCCAGGGCAGTGCACTGTTCATAGTTTTATGGCCTCTGTAACAGGTTTTGCAAGACCAGTTTCTGGGAAAAAGTAATGACTTAATTATAGGTTATCAAGAATGTGCACTGAGCTTGCTGGCATGGATTCCAGTTGCTAGCCCCCAAAATATCAGGGTTACATTGGAATTAGCCCTTAGCCTTCTCGCTGTCTCACATTGATATTTCTCTCCCTCTCCCTCTCCCTCTCCCCCTCCCCCTCCCTCTCCCTCTCCCCCTCCCCCTCCCTCTCCCTCTACCCCTCCCCCTCCCCTCCCCCTCCCCTCCCCCTCCCCTCCCCCTCCCCTCCCCCTCCCCTCCCCCTCCCCTCCCCTCCCCTCCCCCTCCCCCTCCCCCTCCCCTCCCCCTCCCCCTCCCCCTCCCCCTCTCCCTTCCTCAAGACATCCAGGTTGAGTTGTGGAGGGAAAAAACAGTCCCCTTATGTTCTTTCTCTCTTGCTTAACCCCATAACCGCAAATCCACTTGTGTAATCTTTCTTGTTACACCTGGCAATGGCAGCTTAATGGAAATTCCCCAGCAAAACCCAGAAGCCCTGAAAATGTATAAAAGGAAAGTAAGAACCAAAGCTGGGGCTCAGCTTTGGGAACTGATTCGCCTGAACCAGAGTGCTGGGGGTAGAAATAAAGTGCCTTTTCTTAATCTTCCAAGTGCCTGGTTGTCTGTCCTCCCGCTGCCTGGTAATTCTGCCATAACATAGTTACTAGTCTACAGCTATCAGAAATTGAAGCACCAGCAGGAGCCTGAAATTGCTAGGGACTTCCAGAGAAATACCAACCCTGAGAAATGATTTTGCTCATCCTTCATTCATTCCCAGAAGTGTGGTCATAAAGTGTGCACATCTCAAAGTGCTGAAGGCTGCAGGCATGGGATCATTGTCCATGTCCCTCTCATGGCCCCTCCCACTGCCCTCAGTGTTAGTGCCTATGGAAGATAGTGCCCAAGGGCAGTCCCTTTGGAGAACAGTCAGGATTAGGTCAGTCAAGAAATATTCTGTGGGCTTGAGCAGAAATCCTTTGCTGCTCATGTCCCTGTGTTTTTGTGGATCAATGAGCACCATATGCTTTTGGCCTCTTCTCCTTTTCCTCGCAGCTAATGTCACTATTGACATGTCTTACTCCACAGTACATCAGAGCCCTCATATTAGACTGGAGTTTGATTTGGGTTAATAAACATCTCTGGGATTACAAAAGTCCCCAGGAGGGTCAAAAGTATTGGTCAGCAATGCCTGAGCTCAGCAAAGCTTTGACTAAGTTAGGTGATTTTTACCATTGACTTCAGTTGGAGAGGCTGGAAATCGTGACAGAGGGATGGTGTGTTAGTTGGCTAGGGCTGCTGTAATAAAGTGCCACAAGCTGGGAGACATACACAAGAAAAATTTCTTCATTTTAAAATATATTTTTATTGTTTTTGAGTTGTTGTTTTTTAAGAGAAAGGAAGAGGTTGAAAGAGAGAAACATCAATGTGAGAGAGAACATTGACTGGCTGCCTCCCACACGCACCGTGACCGGGGATTGAGCCCGCAACCTGGGCATGTACCAGGAATCAAACCGGCAACCATTTGGTGCACAGGATGATGCTTAACTGAGCCACACAACAAAAATTTATTATCTCACTGTTCTCGAGGCCAAAAGTCCAAGATGAAGGTGTCGGCAGAGTTTATCCCTTCTGACAGCTCTGAGGGGGAATCTGGTCCATGCCTCTTCCCGAACTTTTAGTGTTATAGAAAAACTGGAGAAGAACCAAGCAACACTTGGAGAGATGGAGTTACATTTTATTACGTGCAGGCCCAGAGGAAAATGTTTCTCAAATTCTGTGTGTCTTCACATACGATGTTTCTCATATTTATACGATCTTACCCTCTTTGTCTCCCAAATATGGGTTTTTCCAGTTCCCTTTGCAAGTTCTTAAAGGGCCCTATGTGCTGGTGCTTTGAGACCTTGCTCAAAGGCTTGGCTTGACGCCAGCACTGATAACTTCGTCTAGAGAAGGTTTAATGGCCTCTCTGAAATGGGAGTAGTCTTATTTTCCTTATTATTTAAGCCAGCAAGCATCTACAGAGGCCAGAAATAGCAGGGTTAAAATTTCAAACAGCAGTTTTTATATAAGATGGATGCTTCACTAGTATAGTGATGGCGAACCTATGACACGCGTGTCAGAGGTGACACGTGAACTCATTTTTTTGGTTGATTTTTCTTTGTTAAATAGCATTTAAACATATAATATAAATATCAGAAATATAAATCTTGGCCGACTTGTCCCCATGGCCCCTGCGCCAGAGCCCAAGGAACCCAGGCAGAAGGGGAACCGCTGTCATGTAATGGTCATCAGGGTGTTTTAATTCACTGAGAGTTGATAAAAGAATTCAGTGGAAGAAAAAATTAATGACCTATTTAATTGGTCCAGCATTAACAAAATACTGATAGGAGGAACCAAGATGGCGGCATAAGGTATAGACCTGTGCATGCCTCCCACAACAACATTGAAACTACCAACTATAAGACAAAACAGCTATGATCTAGAACCATGGGAAAGCTGGCCCAGTGGAAGTTCTACAACTGGAAGGAAAGAAAGAAGCTCATTGAGACTGAGTAGGAGGTGCAGAGGCGCCAAGAACAGAGGAACGGAGTCGTGAGCCAGGCGGGCTGCAACTGGATGCGCGGTTTTTTTCAATCGGAAGGGGATACAAGCTCTCGAATCCAATGAGCTTGTTTGGGGCGGGATTCTGAGGTCCCAGACCCCTACGGGGAGAGGCGGGACTGTCTTTCAGCAGGTTGGAGTGCGAGGGTGGCTTTCTTGCGGAGCAGCTCGCTGGCACTCAGGGACACAGAGACGCGAATCACAGAGATGCTGAAAACAACCATTGCTGTTTGCTCCGCCCTGATGATTCTCTGAGACCCCGCCCTACTCAATTTACATCCTCACCCAAACTGTGCCAGTGGCACAAAAGGAACCACCTGGGCTTTTGCAGCCTAACCCAACAAACTGCAGACTTCAACTCCTGGCATCCATAAGGAACACACTCAAGAAGCAGAATCAGGTTCGGAGGAAGCCGGAGCCGGACCTGGCTGGGCCGGGTGTACCAGCAAACGCACAAGCAGGTCCACCAGATCCAGTCTCACATAGGATGCCAGGAGATGGCAGACAAGCAGTTTGTGCACTTAGTAAAAAACGAAATCCAAGCAAAGCATACCAGATATTCAGCCAGCTAGAACATCTGGAGATTTTGTCCAGCAGGAAGCCTCCCAATAAAAGACAGAATGCCAAACTTCATGTTGACTAGTTAAAGTATCATGTCCAGCACCTGCAGACTGCTCTCACAAACTTACAGCATCGGCGATACGCAAGGGAGCAGCAGGAGAGACAGTGAGAGGAGCTTCTGTCTCACACCTTCACCCCCAACGTGGGATGCAGCATCCCCTGAAAGGATGTGTGAGGCTGCTACGGCCCCTGCGAGAGTGTGACGCCCCTTGCGAGGTTGCGTAAGGTTCTGACGCCCCCTGAAAGGCTGTGTGAGTCTGCAACGGCCCCTGTGAGGCTACCACGGCCCCTGTGAGGCTGCGACATCCCATGTGAGGCTGGGTGAGGCTGCGACGGCCCCTGTGAGGCTGCGTGAGGCTGCGACAGCCCCTGCGAGGCTGCGACGGCCCCTGTGAGGCTGCGACGGCACCTGTGAGGCTGCGACGGCCCCTGCGAGGCTGCGACAACACCTGTGAGGCTGTGACAGCACCTGCGAGGCTGTGACGGCCCCTGTGAGGCTGCAATGGCTCCTGCAAGGCTCCGATGGCCCCTGCGAGGCTGTGACGGCCCCTGGGAAGCCTGCGGAACCAAGCAAGCCGCTCAGACAGCTTCGTCGACGGCCCACGAACCAGCTCCCAGCCCCACACACAACTATCACCTGAAGGGCGAGAGGGGTGAGAGCAGCTGGAGTGTTGCTTTCTCCTCACTTTTGGTAGCGAAATCCTCATTTTAAACATAAGAGGATACATTATTTTAAAAAGCCATTATGTGCCTCCGTACCATTTCTGAGTAGAGTGTGAACAAGTCATGAGAGACCTTTCCAAACACAGGGACGCGTCTCCCCCTCTTTCTTCCTCTTACTCTAAAAATCAATTTAAAAAAATGGTTTGATAGGTATGGTCCCTCCTCCACCCCAGCCCTCTCAAAATACTTTGAAGTGATTTGACAAATGAGATCAGGACTCAAGTTTCTGTTCGTTCATTTTCGTTTCTGTTCTCCTTTTTCTCCCCTCTCTACCCAGTGCTAAATGTGCAATATGAACTCGATCAAGGTTTTTTTACTTGAATTGAATTCAGATGACCAGCCCACTATCCCTACAACAAAATGGAGATCCATGTGGTTGAGTAAGTTACCATAATTTATTAATATTTGTGAACAATACATTTTCCAGAGCACAGCATTATAAATATTAATATTAGAATCAGTGCAAATAATGAGTACAGATCAAATGTTTTCAAAGTGATAATTTCTCAGAAGTGTATGTTTTCAGGTCATTGAAGATTTTAAGCAATTGGTTTGGACAAATACTTTTTATTTTTTAAAAAGAATTTTGTGGACAAATACTTTTTAAAGACCTCTCTTGCTCTGTGAAAGTGACCCAATATAAATGAATAAAATATATTGCTTTAGTGAATTGAAAATAGATATATTTCTCTTGCAGAATTCTAATAATCTTCTTATTCACTTTGAAAACCTTTGAGTAAAATTACCAGTGATCTTTGGAACTTGCTACATTGAAATTGACACAGTTATCCCAGTAATACTTTAAAAATTTTATAAAGCTTTTTTCAGTATGTTATTAAAAGCCTTCTTTTAAAATAGTTGTCTTTGGACCGTCTTACAATACAGGGTTTTATTTGTGTATGTTGATAGTCTCAAGCCATTTTGCATAATGCTGGTTGTATGATACATGGGAGCAGCAGTGATAGGCAGTAAGTTTGATCACCAGTTACGTTGAAGCTCATTCCCTTTACAGCATGCAAGAGAAAACTAGCAGTTATCCGTCCCTAAAGCTGGGTAAAATGAATAAAAAGTGATGGAAACCCACAACCACCAAATCATTATGGCTTTGCCGACAATTTAATTATTTAATTCCAAACTATTATTTCAATAGATTTAAACATTTTTTTCTTCAACATAGCTAAGTCAAAGTCACTTCTCTTATACAGAAGTTAAGCCATCGCCACTTCATCTGAGGATAGGAAAACTCTTTTCATTCCACGTGTTGGGGAATCGCCCAGCCAAAGGTCATGGTACACACGCAGGGAAAAATAAGTGCAGGTGGTCTCTGAAGTCAGTATTCTTCATGGAATGGATATTCAGGATGACCAGACCACCTGCCAAAACAAGGGAAAATCTTTCATTCCAAGGTCGAACAGCTGTATGTGTTACAAGCATCTTCTGACAATTTCAGCGACCACTCCCTCCCTCTGTTAATCATTCTTTAGGTTTCTTACCCACCTCCTCCCAGTTTTCATCAAGCCAGCACTTTTACTAAAGCCCTGGAGGTTTCAGTGTGTGTGTTTGGGCATGGAGGGGGCTGGTTGCCTCTACACCAACATGTTGCTCAGAACAAAAACACAGGAGGTGAGTGAAGCCTGCCTCTTTCCAACTCCTCCCTCCCTTCTGCTGTCCTGATAGAGGAACCACATAGGCACTTCTCTTCACAGCTCTGTCACCAAGCAAGGGCACCCTCTTCTCTGTACAGTGCTTCCTCGCCCTTCTCACTAGGCCTCCTGAGAGTTGATAGTTTGAGATCTAGAAGGTGATGACCAGCAAAGGAAGTTTCTGCTATAATGATGACAGTGATGATGTTGAACCTGTATCTTTTTTTAAAAAAAATATATTTTATTGATATTTTACAGAGAGGGAGGGAGAGAGATAGAGAGCTAGAAACATCGATGAGAGAGAAACATCGATCAGCTGCCTCCTGCACATCTCCTACTGGGGATGTGCCCGCAACCCAGGTACATGCCCTTGACCGGAATCGAACCTGGGACCCTTCAGTCCGCAAGCCGACACTCTATCCACTGAGCCAAACCGGTTTCGGCTAAACCTGTATCTTAAATAGCAATAGCATAGTACTCATACAAGTACTATGAGCTTTCAATTAAAATAAACATGGACACAGACTATAGGGTCCTGAAGGCCTGGGACAGGGGCCAGGGCAGGCTAGAAGAGATTAATGGGGGAGAAAGGGGACATATGTAATACTTTCAATAATAAAGATTTAATTTAAAAAATTAAAATATAAATTAAAATAAAATACAAATTAAATTAAAACACAAAAAGGCTGTGAAATCCAGTCAGGAATAAACTGGATGAAAAACAAAAAAGACTCATGGCCCACCATGCCTAAATAATACATTTTTTCGACCCACGGGGCCTAATATTTGTTTCTCCTTGATGATTTTTCTATTCCTGGTATGATGAATTATTTTTTCAGTGCTTCTAGAGTTAGGTATTAAACATGTCAAATGTCAAAATGATATTACCAACGAATTGTCTATAAAAATAATCAGTACATTTGTGGACTGACTACATCCAACTATCTCTTCCTAATTTAATACTTATTCAATAGAAACCACTTATTATCAAAAGCTATTAATTAACCTACATGCTTTTTATTTCTGAGTTTGTTTATTCTTTCATTCTTGCAGTTAGATGTCAAAATTTTTTCCCCTGGAAAATTCACAGTAGGAAGCTATTTTATTCATTCAGAAATGGATTCAGAAATTTGATATTAAGGCAGTCACAGTAGTTTTTGACTCTTGAAATACTTGGTGTCCAAAGTATCTGAATTATTTTTATGAGCATTTATATTGCTCACTTATAGAGAAGATTATAAAGAGAAGATGACTATTCAGGTGATCTGAAGAACTGGAAATATTAATAAAGAATGATTAAGAAGAAAAAATTGTGTGTATGTACATACATACCATGTGTGTGTATTCACTTTTTATTTTCAAGGACCAATAATATCCTATCTAATAAGAGACAAAGATTGAAATTAACCATACCTCTGCTACACTTCCCATTGGCTAATCAGGAAGATATGCAAATTAACCGCCAACAAAGATGGTGGCCGGCAGCCATGCAGCTGAAGCGAACAGGAGGCTTGCTTGCTCCAGTGATGGAGGAAGCCAAGGTTCCCCGCCTGCCGCGGCCAGGCTCTGAGCTCCAAAAGCAACAAAGTTGCAATTATAGAAGCTAAACAAACCCAGATACCTGCTTTCAGCAGGCCGTGGCCTCGGAGATGGAGCGGCAACCAAGTTTCAATTATAGAAGGTAAATAAATCCCAGAATAAAAAGAAAAAGAAACGAAAAAAAAGGAGAGGCTGGGAGCTTCAGTCGCCTGCGGTCTTGGCCAGCCTTAAAACCCTCAGCCCCTCATCCAGAGTGGCCAGGCACCCAAGTGGGGACCCCCACCCTAAAGGGGGTGTGGCCAGCCTGAAAACAGTCATCAGCCCCTCATACAGGCTGGACAGGCACCCTAGTGAGGACTCCCATTCTGAAGGGGGTGCAGGAAGCCTGAAAACAGCCATCAGCCCCTCATACAGGCTGGCCAGGCACCCCAGTGGTGACCCCCACCCTGAAGAGGGTGTGACCAGCTGCAAACAGCCATCAGCCCCTCACCCAGGCTAGCCAGGCACCCAAGTGGGACCCCCACCCTGATCCAGTACACCTTTCAGGGCAAACCAGCCAGCCCCCACCTGTGCACTGGGCCTCTATCCTACATAGTAAAAGGGTAATATGCAGACTGACCCAAACAGCAGAAAGACTGGGAATGACTGGTCACTATGAAACACACTGAGCACCAGGGGGCAGACGCTCAATGCAGGAGCTGCCCTCTGGTGGTCAGTGAGCTCCCACATGGGGGAGCTCTGCTCAGCCACAAGCCAGGCTGATGGCTGCCAGTACAGCGGTGGTGGTGGGAGCCTCTCCTGCCTCCTCAGCAGCACTAAGGATGTCTGAATGCAGCTTAGGTTTTCTCTCTGCTGGCAAGGGGACATCCCCTGAGGGCTGCCGAGCTGCCAGAGGGGTGTCTGATTGCCATCTTAGGCCCAATCCCCCAGGGAGCAGGCCTAAGCCAGCAGGTGGTCATCCCCTGAGGGGTCCCAGACTGCGAGAGGACACAGGCCAGACTGAGGGACCTCCCACCTGAGTGCACAAATTTTTGTGTACAGGGCCTCTAGTTAGAGAATAAAGGGCTACCTCATTAAATAACCGAATCTGGCAACATTTGAAGAAGTGTTAGGAATTTTACTTGTAGATGGATGGAGCTAGAATGGTGGAACTAGAAGTTTCAAATCTTATAGGTGAGCATTCATCTAAAACTAATTTCTTGATTAGTCAAAGAACATATATACATAGCTAATGGATACAGACAACAGTATGGTGATGGCCAGAGAGAGGAGGAGGGGGGGTCTGATCTGGGTAGGTGTGGGTAAAGGGGAGGATGGGTACATCTGTAATAGTGTCAACAATAAATAAAATAAAACTAGTTTCTTGGCTCTCAACTTGATGCTCTTTCTACTACACTCCCATGTATCTGTCTCAGGAAGTATTTTTTATTGATCCGTGCATCACTTTGATTTTTAGGAAGAAATACATATGGTGTTTGAATAATCGTGGTGTGATTGTATTAATTTGAATCGTATTATTTATACACTATGACTAATTTCTTCTTAAGGTCATTAGCCTGCCATGCCTTAACCTGTCATAGGATGTGATATAAATGCCAGAAATCTTCTTTTAAATAAAAATGTAGATTTACAGGGAGTTCCTAGAATGAATGTAATTTACCCAGATCAATTTAATATTCAGAATATGCTGCCCAGTGGCCTTTAGCCTTGTGCTTTCTGTGGACATAGGTCCGGGTTCATAAGAGCCCACTTGGTGATGCTTTTCAATTTAACACCACCGGGTGGTACCTGATTAAGGATCCCCCAGAACTCACTTGAGCAGATCCAGTAAGCGGACATCTCTATTCAAGGTTTCGATGGTCTTCATTTCTTCTGTAGTGAGAGAAAAGTCAAAGATCTGAAATAACAGAAATAAAAGACAGACATTTAAAAAGATAAGATATGGGTCAAGCTTGGGATTGTGGAGTGGGATCAGCAATTGGAAACTTTCTAAGATTTATGAACATCTCTGAAAATGTCTAAGAGGAGTTGGTCTAGTGCTGGGGGTCCACCTAATGGAAATGGATCCAGAATTCTCTTCTGCACTTTGTCTTAAGATAATTCTGCTAGGGACATCTTACAAGAAATTTTAAGTGCTGTGAAACAATGTATGTTCAGGACATCTGAAGAATTCTTATTAATTCTGGAAAAGACGCTGAACTTTTGATTCTGGACTAGAGCCTGTGTACACTTAAAAAATATTCCCTTATCTCTAAATTTGCTTTTGTACTTTCAAAAAACGTTTGTTTTGTCCTTTTAATCACTTCTCTCATTATTTAAAAAATATTTCTATTGATTTCAAAGAGGAAGGGCGAGGGAGGTAGAGAAATATCATTGATGAAAGAGACTCATTGACTGGCTGCCTCCTGCATGCTCTGCAGTGGTGATTGAGCCCGCAACCCAGGCATGTGCCCTGACTGGAATCCAATTGTGACCTTCTGGTTCATAGGTTGATGCTTAATCACTGAGCCACACTGGCAGGGCTGAACAGTAAAGTTTTGAATCCATGAACACTTTTGTTTCAGATACCTCAAAGTTTATAGTTTTTGTTGTTGTTTTTTGTTAATCCTCATCCAAGGACATATTGCCATTGATTTTTAGAGAGAGTGGAAAGGAAGGGGAGAGAAAGAAACATTGATGTGAGAAAGACACATCAAGTTGTTGCCTTCACATGTGCCCCTGACCAGAGCCTGGAATCACGCACTTGACTGGAATCAAACCTGGGACCCGTCCGTCCCCAGGCTGATGCTCAATCCATTGAGCCAAACCAGCCAGGGAATAATTTGTAGTTGTTTTTTTAAAAAAATTTTGATGAGTCTACACATTAGCCTTGCAGTGGCTCTCTCTTTTAAGATGGCTAAAAACAGTGTCAATGACTTTTTACTGTGAGGAATTTGAGAAAGTGTTAAAATAGTGTCAGTAGTTGATATTACTGTCTAGTATTCTTTCTTCTCTTGGCTAATAACAGAATCCCACTTTTTCCTTTTATGAACTTCCCTTCCACCATCTAGTAAGGCTGTTTGTCACATGACCTCAACTCCAGCAATGAAATAGGGATGACTCTCTTCTTAAGGATTAATGCAGCTGGTGACCTTAAGTTGAAGCAAACAGTCATTTACCATTTTGAAAAACTAGAAATTTAAGTATTATGCTAAATCTCCTCTGGAAAAACAAAGCTGGAATGATAACATGATTTGCTGAATGTTTTGAGCCCACTGTTGACATCCACTATTCAGAAAAACAATAAATTTATTTCAAAATATGACAATGTATCCAGTCACTCAAGAACTCTGATGAAGATGTACAATGAGATTATTGTTTTCAGGCCTGCTAACACAACATCCGTTCTGCAGCTTATGGGTCCAGGAGTAATTTTGACTTTCAAGTCTTATTATTTAAGAAACCAGTGGCCGGGTGCACGAAATTTGTGCACGGGGGAGAGTGTGTTCCTCAGCCTGGCCTGCACCCTTTCCAATTTGGGACCCCTTGAAGGATGTCCTACTGCTAGTTTACAGGGATCGGGCCTAAACCAGCAGTCGGACATCCCTCTCGCAATCCGGGACTGCTGGCTTTTAACCACTCACCTGCCTGCCTGCCAGCCTGCCTGATTGCCTCGAACCACTCTGCCTGCCGGCCTGCTCACCCCCAACTTCCACCCCCACCACACTGCCAGCCTGCTTGTCCCCAAATGCACCCCCCCTGCCAGCCTGATCACCCCAAACTGCCCACCTTGCTGGCCTGCTTGCCCCTACCTGCCCTCCCCACTGGCCTGATCATCCCCAACTATCCCCCTGCTGGCCTGCTCACTCCAAAGTGCCCCCCCCCCCCGCTGTCCTGATCACCTCCAACTGACCCCCACTGATGGCCTGCTTGCCCCCAACTGGCCCCCCTGCTGGTCTGATTAACCCCAAAGGCCCTGCCCCCCGCCACCCTGGTCACCCACAACTCCCCTCCCCTCTTGGCCTCTAACCGCCTCTTCCTCGGCCCTGCCACCATGGCTTTGTCCAGAAGAACATTTGGAAGGTTTCCTGGAAGGTCTCCCAGTCTAATTAGCATATTACTCTTTTATTAGTATAGATATATTTGTCTGTAAATATAATTATGATTGCAAATATGAGTAGGACCAGGTCAGATTTTATAGAATGGGCCTTTTATTACAGATGGTTTGCCATATATGCATTTTTTTCTAAAGAAGTAAAAATTACTTTAAAAAATGTTTCAGGAAGACTTTGAGAAATTTACAGTATCTGCTTTTCTTCCAAGAAAGTTGTCACTTTTATGCCAGAGTGAGAATTATTTGTATGCTTTCTATGTCAGCATTGGGCCACTGTGACTGGGGGGCACTTAGCTTGACTTGAGAGTAATTATCTTGCTCACTGGCTGGGGGAGGGTGTGAGGCAGAGGAGATAAATACTCGGTTCTGGATTATTCATAGATTGCTGACTTTCTGGATTCATTGTGAAAGCCCCTCCTTTTATTGATGTTCACCTTCTATTGACAGACATCTACCCTGGGAGAGAAATGAGATGAAACTCTCTTTCTTTTAATTGTAAAAAGCATTTGAATTCCTAAGGTGTGATAAGGCCACCCAGCCATCCACAGTCAAGGTACACATTTTCATGGAGGATATTCCCACTCTTGAATAAATTAAAACAATTTTTTTCTTTTAATTTAAACTTTCTTCTATAACTGTTTTCTTGTTACTTAAAAGCTAGTTTTTCTGAAACTACGTCCAAAGCTTTTCAAGCTGTATATGTCCTTGGAATGAATTTATAAATAAGAATTGAGCCCAGCTGGTGTGACTCAGTGTTTTAGCATTGACTTATGAACCAGGAAGTCACAGTTTGATTCCAGGTCAGGCCACATGCCCGGGTTGTGGGCTTGATCCCCAGTACAGGGTGTATAGGAGGCAGCGGATCAATAATTCTCTCTCATCATTGATGTTTCTATCTCTCTCCCTCTCCCTTCCTCTCTGAATCGGTAAGAATATGTGTGTGTGTGTGTGTGTGTGTGTGTGTGTGAGAGAGAGAGAGAGAGAGAGAGAGAGAGAGAGAGAGAGAGAGAGAAGTAAAAATGTTTGTAAATAAGAAAACATGTATTTGATGCTCTTAGAAAGTCTTATTTTCTTTCATTAAAACTTGTGCAGTATAGGGAACTCCATAGATTCTCTTAATTTGAAGAAAGTTAGAGGGAAAGGTACTAATTGAGAGTTCCTTTGAAAATGTGTCACTTATATATTTTTTTATGTTTATTTTTTTTAAATGAAAAACTGAAATATTTCTATTCAGAAAATATATTTGGATCTAAATATCTTCTATAATTTTAACCCTAAAATATCAATTTAAATATTTTAAAAATGGTTGGGATGTTTGTTTTTTTAAATAAGTTAGGTTACTGGAGTTCTACATGTTACTGGATCACCTGGGGTAATTTTTTGATTGGAAAATTAAGAATTATAGTCAGAGGGGAGGACATGAGAAGTTTTAAAGAACATATTCAACTTACTTTAGAAGCTGAACCTCTCTTATCATGTGACTTGTTTTGTATGTTTGCTAAACTATATTATCACATAAGCATTGCTGCTATTGGGACAAACAGTGACAGTTGATTCAGGTCCTTTGAATGTCCACTGTCTGTTTTAATTTGTATGTTCATTTTTGACTCTGTCATATGCTCAAACTTCAGTGGAAGTCATGAGAACCTATTATTTTTGCCTGCTCCCTCTTTTATGTTGGAAATATACTTTTTTACTCAGAGGGACCTTAACTCTGATGTAAGGGATCGTTTCCGTTGCCAACTGTTTTCTTCCTTGCCAAGTAAGAGAGTTGTTGTGAACTCTTCACTGATGCCTTCCCCAGGATATTTGCAGATGTGGTTGGGAAAAGTCATTTCATCCCCGACCTTAGCATGTCAGGTGCTGGGGTGCCAGGGTGCCGCCTCACCTGCGCCCCGCCTCTCCGAGCCCCATGTGGCTCTCTCTCCCTCCAATTGTCATGGGGACCACTGGCCTGCGCCCCTGCTCTCTCTCCCTTCGATCGTCATGGCGACCACCGGTCCGCCCGGCTTGTGCCCTGACTCTCTCTCCCTCTGATTGCCGTGTGATCACAGGACCGCAAGCGAGGCTGACCCCCGTGGCTCTTGCCTGCTGCCTGGGTTTCCTATCACTGTTCTTCTGTCCTTCCCCTTTCGCCTCCCATCATTGTGCCTACTTATACAAATTAAGCGCCATCTTTGTTGGCAGTTAATTTGCATATTGCCCTAAGTAGCCCCTGGGAAGGGTAGCGGAGGTTCCGTTAATTACCCTTCTTGTCTTTTATTAGATAGGTTATGTTCTATAAGGACATAGCTGCTATACGTAGGGATTCTTCTGATGGATCTGGACAAAGTAAATTGAAAACCTGGAAAGGATTCACATTCTAGATGCCATTAAGAACATTCCTGATTCATGAGAAGAGGTAGAAATATCAACATTACAGGAGTTTGGAAGAAGTTGATTCCAACCCTCACTGATAACTTCAGTGGAGGAAGCAATCACAAATGTGGTGGAAATAGCAAGAGAACTGGAATCAAAAGTGGACCCTGAAGATATGACTGACTTGCTGCAATCTTATGATAAAACTTGAATGAACGTGGAGTTGCTTTTCATGGGTGAGCAAAGAAAGTGGTTTCTTGAGATGAAACTTAATCCAGGTGAATATGCTGTCGATATTGTTGAAATGACAACAAAAGATTATTACATGAAGTTAGTCCATAAAGCAGGGCCTGAGAGGATTAACTCCAATTTTGAAAGAAGGTCTCTGGGTAAAAATGCTATCAAACAGCATCACAGATGACAGAGAAATTGTTTATGAAAGGAAGAGTTAATCAAATGGGAAATATTTTTTTTTAATTTAAAGAAATTGCCACAGCCACCACACCCTTCAGCAACCACCATTCTAATATTTTTAGAATTTTAGCCCACCAACATTAAGGCAAGACCCTTCACCAGCAAAAAAATTGCGATTCACTGAAGTCTTGAATGCTGGTTAATATTTTTTAGCAATAAAGTATTTTTAAATTAAAGTATGTACCCTTTTTAGACATAATACTACTTAATAGACAGTATAGTGAAACATAACTTTTATGTGTACTGGGAAAGCAAAACATTTGTGTTAGTTTATTGCAATTCACGCTTTATTTTGGTGGTCTAGAATGGAACCTGTAATATTTCTGAAGTATGCCTGTAATGTACACTCAGCAAAGCAATCCCCAAAGTGCTAGCAATAGTTTCAAATTCAGCTAAAATTAAATGCAGATATTGGCAGAGTGTGTCAGGGAGTTGCTAGAAAATAAAATATGAAGACGTTACAAGTTTCTTTTTAGTCTAAACAAAATTCTTTGAATAAAAAAATCCTACATTTTACATTTTCAGAAGCAGTTCTCTTACCTGAAAGTTTTCTTTAATCATTTTAGGGTCAAAGCTTTTAGGAATGACAACTATCCCTCGCTGGATGTTGAAACGCAAAGCAACCTGAGCTGCAGTCTTTTTGTACTTTTTCCCCAATGAGTTTAGAAGTTCATCCTCTAACAAAGGTTGGAAATAAGTACTCATCCTTAAAAAAATAAAAACATGCATGATATTTAGCTAGAATCTATGAGAAGCAGTGGTTAATCAATCCTCCTCCTCTGTCTTCCCATTCACCTGGTAACCTTCCAGGACATTTCAGGTCACCTGTAAGCAATTTCTGTGATTGCCGAGCTCTCAATGAAGAGTTGTTCTTTGTGTGGGAAGATCAAGAGAGGCAAATTTATATTGCTGCCTTTTTGAGAAAGTACGTATGTTTTGATGTGTCTTACAGAGAGGGCTGGGCTGAAAGAAGGCATATGTGAGAAGGCAGGTATCCTGAAGTGGAATAAGTAGAAATACAGCTCTTGGAATCATATTAGAATAGAATAATTTCTACTTTGGTCTGTGGAACACATCATAGTAGAAGTGTTGCCATTGAATACAGAGATAAAAATTATAAAATTTCAGAATTTAGGCCATAGAGACTCTATCAAATAACAACTAAACTAGCATTTATGGCTCACCTCTGTATTTTAGGCACTGTTAGGTAATTTTATACATGTCGTATAATCAATTCCTATAACATCTAAGTGAGTAAGGTTTTATTAGCTCAGTTTGGATATATGGAGAATGACCTGAAGAGTTTAAGTAAGTTTCTTAAGATTACACAGTCCAATAGAATCATTTCAATAAATAAAATAATTCACATTAGCCTCATACTCTACATCAAAGGGAACACTTTCTGAAGAGACATATAGTATTACTTACCAGTCTCGATCCTTAGAGATTCCCAATGGAGTAAATGCAACCATGAGAATGTCATGTTGTTGGCAAAATTCCAAGAGTTTTCTCTGGGTGAAATATGGATGGCACTCTACCTATGTGGTTGCATTGAAGAGCAGAGCACAAAATTAAGGCCTTGTAGATGAATGCAATTTTACATAGTTTAAAAAAACTTTAAATAAACTTCATTTTAAAGTATTATGGATAGTGAGACAAATTCTAAATATTTTTTCTAACAAGGAAACTTACATTGTTTATATACTGGTGAAGTTAATTACAACAACGTTAGTAAGGGCACCATCTGTGAATTAATTATAAAATAATGGGGGGGGGGGATTCAATTTTGTGTCCCTATCATAGTTTCAAACTTGAAATGCATAGAATCAGTTATTTATAATAAACATCCTAGAAAATACAATTTCCATAACAAACAATCTCAATGTTCAGACTAGTCTTAGTAAGTAGAAGCGACATGTTACAGAAGCCCTCTGCTCTAGCTATCAAACATCTAAGAATATTTTCACAAGATGAAGAACATGTTTGAAACTAAATTTAAAGGTAAATTTTATTTTCTTGGATGAGAGTTCTATTTATTTTTTTACATTCAACATTGAAAACAGTAAGTATGATACAGAGAGGACAGAGGCAAAATCGTTGGGAGTATCACTGTGGATGCTGCAAACTGTTGAAGGTGGGGCTTCAGAAGGGCTGCAGTATTGGTAAGCCATCTCCACAGTATTGCTGTGCTCTGCTTTCAGACACCACGCAACACATGAATAGGCTCAGGCTGTGATCTTCCAACAGGTCTTGCCTCCCTCGTCGGATATGTTTCTGAAGCTGATCAACATTCTTGTGCCAACAGATTAGGGTATTGACTCATTAGCATGAGGCAACACACTGTCAAATTTTTACTCTCTTTTTCATTCTGAGATAAAATGTTACCATCTTTCTCTGTATACCAGTAGCCCGGTGCATGATATTCGTGCACATTAAAAGGGAATTAATTGCCCTATCTGGTTTGGCTCAGTGGATAGAGCATCGGACTGCCGACTCAATGGTCCCAGGTTTGATTCTGGTCAAGGGCATGTACCTTGGTTGCGGGCACATCCCCAGTGGGAAGTGTGCAGAAGACAGCTGATCGATGTTTCTCTCTAATCGATGTTTCTAATTCTCTTTCCCTCACCCTTCCTCTCTGTAAAAAATCAATAAAATATATTTTTTTTAAGAAAGGGAATTAATTAGCAAAGATATTTTAATGTTGCTATTAGCCCTTTCTATATAATAGAAATGTGAGAGATGAAAGGAAATTAGTAAAATGTATATGAAAATAATATATAAATTTATTAATAAATAAACAGTAACAAAAGGATATAACAACAGAGGCATGATATAAAAATGACAAAAACATGATATGAAAACAACAAAAAAAATGATATAAAAACAACAGTGATGCAAACAATGACTGATAAAGTGATTAAACTTATTCTAATATCTCCCTGTACATCACATTAGGAGTGAAAACACTTTCAGAGTGCTTGACTAATTTCGCTTGTGATAAGTACTTAGAACTTTAACTGTAACATCACATGCTCTTCAAACTCGAGAGAAAGCAACATATAACTGACCATGTGCAAAAACAGCTTTAGGTATGAATATGCCCACTTTGTCTGTAGTTTGTCCTTGTGATTTATTAATAGTCATCACAAATGCTGGCATCACGGGAAACCATCGTCGAATCAGTTTAAATGGGAGGCCAGTGTCAGATGGGGACAAATTAATTCTTGGAATCAGAACAGCCTCTCCCTCTGCAGATCCTGTTAATACTTCAGTCTCAATAATGTTAGGTTGTAATCTTTTGATAATAAATCTGGTACCATTACAAAGATCCCATTTACTTTTGAGATTTCCCAATAGCATGATGATTGCACCCACTTTCAATTCTTGGCTGCACATTAAAATCACCTGGGAATCTTTTTAAAATCCTGATTCCTGTGCCTCATTCTCCAGAAATTGTTTCTTTGTTATGGGGTGGGGCCACAACATCAGTAACAAAGAAACCGAATTAAAACTTTATTGTGGGGAGCCGCTACAGTGTTTTGGACAGGTTCAAGCCTTGGACAGAGGAGAGGGCACAGTCCTCTCATTGCCACGTGCAAGTCCCAGCTTGGAGGGCAGGGCCCTCCCAGCACAATTATAGCCAACAGCTATAGCCAACAGTAGTTGTAAGCTTGAACCTATGGTCCGAACACATGGCCCCACGTGCCTGAGTGATGTAGGCTTGATAGAGTTCAGATGCATGTAGTTCAGTAGGACTGAAACCCAGGAGAATGTTGTAAGCATTGTGGTCATGCCCTTACTTTGCCTCATAGCTTCTGGTATAAAATAAAAGCATGGCTGTGGACGTTATCGCTGTCTCTCAGAGAAGCAGCATCCCACTGAGTCCCGGCTTTCATTCTCTTCTCCGTCTTTTCTAAGCCTTTCTGTTGCCCCCACTCAGGTTCACCCCTGGCCGTGCTGGTGCGGCACACTCCCAGGGAACCACGCTCCCAGGGCGGGTTCCTGCCTCAAACCCTGACCTTGCCAGAAACAGCTCCCGGGAAACAGCTCAGGGACGGCGCAGCCGTTGCCAAGACAACCCCTGCAGGACTGACTTCCTTCTGGTTGGTCGCCAGCCAGACCCCAGTCGTGATGAACACCACTCATGGTTTTTATATAAGTAGATTTGTAAGAAACCTATTGTCATTTCAACATTTACATGACAGACTATTGTTCTTGGGGGTATAGAAAGGAGATGTGTTGGTGAGGGAAAAGGAGGAATATAGGGATGGATGGAGGTCAGCTAGGAAGTCAAAGGCTACTCTGTATACCTGAGAGCATATTGTATAGTGTTAGCTTAGGTGTCAGTTTGGAAGTGGTACTTGTAAAATAGCCACTCTTCTATTTTAGCTGTGGGCTATAGTGGTAGTGTAGGTAATAATTCATTCTTTCTGTCATGGACTCATGCCAGACTTTTTAAGTTACTAAAAACACTAATTTTTCAGTGAGCCAAATCAGAGAAAAGGGTGCTTTGGAGACAGTTTCAGGGGGTTAGCCCAGGTTGAGCTGCCTCTGGCCATTGCTCCCCTGATTGCAGGGCTCCTGCTGTCCCCTAGAGTTTAGGAGATGCATGCCTGAGAGGGAAGAAGAAGGGGAAGAGAAAGGTGTTTGCATGCTTTCAGGAGAGGGAGCATGTCATCATACTTAAATTTACATTTCTGTTATTACTAGCACAATTACACATTTTCATATGTTTACCAATCTTGCAAATTGTCTTTTGCAAATTTCTGTTCATTACTTTTGCCCATTTTCCTGTTGAGCCTTAGTATTCTATGTTTTCATTGATTTTTATTAGACTTTTAATTCACAAGGATATAAACCTCTTTTCTATTATATTTAAAAATACAATTATCTATATTTACTTGCTCCTTGCTTCTGCTATTTTTACATTTAACATTTTGATACTATTAAATTTAACATCTTCATTATAATTTTTCCATGGCTTACTTTTCTGTCCATAGCTTCAGAAAACTGAAATTCTTGTGTAGCATTTACAATGACTTTGTCTTTCTCTATAACTCTAAGTCATAAGGACATTAATTTTGGAGTATGGTATGAGGCAAAGATCTGTATTGTTTCCACCTAACTAGGCATTTCCCCACACCATTTCTGTTATTACTAGCACAATTACACATTTTCATATGTTTAGCAATCTTGCAAATTGTCTTTTGCAAATTTATTTCATTACTTTTGCCCATTTTCCTGTTGAGCCTTAGTATTTAATTCATTTTTATTTAAGGTTATTATTGATTGATACTTTTTTACTGCTATTTGTATTTTGTTTGCCTAGATTTCTCTCTCTATTTCTTCTTCTCATTTCAGCAGTCCCTTTAGCATTTCTTGCAATGCTGGTTGGTGGTGATAAGCTCCTTTGGCTTTTTTTTTTTTTAATGTCTGGGAAGCTCTATTTCACCATCTATTTTGAATGATAGCCTTGCTGGATATAGTCATCTTGGTTTCAGATCTTTGCTTTTCATTACCTTGAGTACTTCATTCCAGTTCCTTCTTACTGGTTGAGTTTCTGATGATAAATCAGCTGACAGCCTATTGGAGTTCCTTTGTAGGTAAGAAATTGCTTTTCTCTTGCTGCCTTTAAGATTCTCTTGCTTTTTTTTGTTTAATTTTTGACATTTTAATTATGATGTGTCTTGGTGTTGGGCTCTTTAGGTTCTTCTTGCTTGGGACTTTCTCTGCCTTCTAATTGTGTGAATTTTTCCTTCACCAGGTGAGGGAAATATTCTGCTATTATTTGTTCAAACATGTTCTCTGTCTCTTGCTCACTTTCTTTCTCTTCTGGTACACTTATTATGTGAATATTTTTCCATTTCATGTTGTCTCACAGCTCAGCTGTCTTCTTGTTTTTTAATTGTTTTTTTCTTTTTGTTCTCTGTGTGGTTTTTTTCTATCCTGTCTTCTAATTCACTAATCTAATCCTCAGCTTCCCCTAATCTGCTGTGTATTACTTCCAACGTGTTCTTTATTAGTACTAGGTCATTCTTTATTTCCAACTGTTCTTTTTCTATAGTTATTGTATCTTTTCTCATACTGTTAAGCATTATTTACCAACATTATTCTGAATTCTATATCAGATAAATTTCTTGTCTCCATTTCATTTATCGCTTCTTCTGGAAAATTCTCTTGTTTTATTATGTGGTGTCTGTTTTTTGTCTTCTCATTATTGCTACCTGTTTGGGTTTATGACTATGAATTAGGTAGATTTGATATGATTCCCAATCTCTAGTGAAGGACAGTGTCAAATGCTGTTTCTGACTAATTAGATCAGGCAAAGACTCAAAGCCTCCAGAGACCCATCTCTGCCTGAGACTGACTGGATTCAGTCTTGAGTAGTCCTTAGGCAATCATACACAGGTGTGGTGAGAGGTTTACCAACTGGGCAATTGGAGCAATTGTTTCTTCCTATAGATTATTATTCTCTGTCTCTTTTAAAAAAATGTATTTTTGTTGATTTTAGAGAGGAAGAGTTAGAGAGAGAGAAACATCAGTGATGAGAGAGAATCATTGATCACCTGCCTCCTGCATGCCCCCTACTCTGGACTGAGTCCAAAACCCAGGCTTGTGCCCTTGACTGAAATAGAACCAGGGACCCTTCAGTCCACAAGCTGATGCTCTATCCACTGAGCCAAACCAGCTAGAGCTAGGGTGTCTGCCTTCTGAGCTAATCCAAAGCCCCCAAATCTAGCTTCTGCTCCCAGAGCTCCAGTCCACTCTGCTTTCCCTCTACGAGAGCCCAACGTGAGTGGCTGCACATTAAATTTTGTGCATTGGCCCTTTAAGAGGGTGCCTGCATTTCCAGCCATTTCTGGCTGGCAGACAGCAACCCTGCTGCTTTTCACAGCCAGATGTTATGTGGGCACCTTTTTTAGTTTTGGTGCTCTCTGCTGGGGGCCCAGCCTGGGGATTAAACCCCAGAGTTCTTAATGGGAACCCCCCACAGCTGAGATATATCTCCAGAAATTCATCTGCTGTCTCTTAGAGCCCGTCCAGCCCTTCCACATCTCCATCCTTCCTACCATTCTCTCTGAGGTCTCCATTTTCCATGCTTGGTTATCAGGATTCTCTCCAGCTAGTCTTCAGTGGATTTCTCAGGATGGTTTTTTTTGTATTTTAGTTGCAATTCCAGTTTGGTCCTGGAAGTGGGTCTGTGTAGCATCCATTTTCTCTGGTACCATTTTTAATCTCTTCTATTCCAACTGTCTTAATATCAGGAAGGTCTTGTTCCCATCATTATATTTCTTCAAAAATTTTTTGGGGTTACTTTGGTCTGGATTTAAACTTTCAAATCTTTATTTGTTATTTTTTTAAAAATATATTTTATTAATTTTTTCAGAGAGGAAGGGAGAGAGATAGTTAGAAACATCGATGAGAGAGAAACATCAATCAGCTGCCTCCTGCACACCTCCCACTGGGGATGTGCCTGCAACCCAGGTACATGCCCTTGACCGGAATCGAACCTGGGACCCTTCAGTCCGCAGGCCGACGCTCTATCCACTGAGCCAAACCGGTTCCGGCTATTTGTTATTTTTTAAGAGACATAAGTTGAGAGAAGTTAAAAACTTCTCCAGGGTCTTTTTGTAGAGTGAGCACAACACTTTCTGACACCTAACCCATGGTCCTTTATGTTAAATAAGTCTTGAAATTCCTTGTCACATCCCACCCTCTTGTCAGACTGTACCTGGTTGCAGACTGGCTTATACTTGAGTCTTGGTTTGTTCAGTATTAGCTCCAGCTGTCTGCGGTTAAAATGGGATACACCAAGGGATTTCACCAAGCCAGCATCTTTGCAAGCTTCCAAAGCCTGTGTAGAGCAAATGCCATTGAATTTAGAATGAAGCCTCAAAACAAGCAAGAATGAATGTTTAGAAGGTTAGTATAAATTCTTTAAAAAAGGAAAGTCCCCGGGTATGTTAATAGTCATTCTGTGAAGAAAAAAATTTGGGGTGGACACAAGTCGGAATTGTTTGATTACGGTATATTGTATACCATATCTTTCTCTGGTAATATATATATAATAATCTTATTTCTTTTTTCTTTGTTTGTTTATAATGATCTTATTTCTTTGAATTTGTTGAGGCTTTCTTTATGGTATGGTACGTAATCAAGTGTCTTAGATGTGTAGAAAATGTATATCCTGCTGTTTTTTGATGCAAATCTTTCTTCTCTATCTCTGTCTCTCACTCTCTCTCATACATATATGAGCTTTTCATGGCTTCTCAATAATTTATAGGAATATGACAGTAATCTCCCACTATAATAGTGAATTTATCAATGTTTTCATGCATTCTATTTAAAAATTAAAAAAAAAATTTATTGTTTTCAGAGGGAGGAAGAAGGAGAAAGAAACACCAAAGATGAGAGAGAATCATTGGTCATCTGCCTCCTGAATCCCCTACTCCCCCCACTGGAGTTCTAACAGGCAATTTGGGCATGGGCCCTGAGTGGAATGAAACCTTGACCTCTTGGTTCATGCTGAACCACAAAGCTTCACCCGTTGGGCTCTACTTTAAAATGTTTTCATATAATTTTTGTTTCATATATTTGCAGATATTTTATTGGGTACATATTTGAGCTTGTATGGCTCAGCAGTTGAGTATTGATCTATGAACCAGGAGATGACAGTTCGATTCCTAGTCAGTGCACATTCCCAGATTGTGGCCTGGTCCCCTTTCGGGGCATGCAGGAGGGACCTGATGGATGATTCTGTCTCATCATTGATGTTTCTATCTCTTCCTCTCCTTTCCTCTCTCTGAAATAAAAATAAATAAATAAATAAAAATAAACATGTCCTCAGGTGAGGATTAAAGAATAAAATAAAAAACTATGTTGTCTGATCCTATATAATAAAAGGCTAATATGCAAGTTGTCCCCTGGGGAGTTTGACCAAGCAGGAGTTGGACCCCTCGATATGTGTGCTGACCACAAGCGGGCAGCGTGGAAAGAAGGAAGGCTCAGCCGGCAGCCAGAAGGCTCTGATTGGCTTTGATCGCTGGCCAGGCATAGGGACCCTACCTGTGCATGACTTTCGTGCACTGGGCCTCTAGGATTAATATCACTATACAACTTTTTCTAAGTATTAGACTGATAAGATTTCCCCCCGCTTCCGTCCTTTAAATTTTAATATAAAATTAGGCCTAGCCTAATTTTTCACATGCCTTTATGTTTAGATGTGCCTAACTCTAATCTGTCAATCTTTGTGCCTTTTAGTAGGCGAATTTAGTTCATATTTATTGTAACTATATATATATTTGGATTGTTTCTACCATCTTAATTTCTTCAGTTTTTCCCACTTTTATATCTCTTTTTAATACTTCCCTTTAAAAAGTTTATACTATATCCTTCCTTTAATAAATATAAGAACTTATATGCTCACACATCCCTTGATTTACCTTCACCCCAACATCTATGATATTAATAGTCTATGCAGAATTTCATTTCCTATTATTATAGGTATATTTTTCTCTCTTTAATATTAAATAATTTTATAGATAATAAAAACTATATCATATTTGATTTGATTACTTTCAGTTTATACACTTCTTGAAGCATCTTTTACAGTTTTGCTCCTCTTATTTAGTAATAGTTTTCAGTGTTGGTCTTTATGTGGCAAAACTTCTGAGCAATGTATGGATCAGAAAATAGTTGCATCATGCATCATTTTTGTCTTACAGTTTGGATACGAAGTTCAACTTCAATGTTCTTTATTCTTTAATACTTTGGTAATACTATTCTATTATCTCTTTTGCTGCTGATAATATAACAGAACTGATCAAAACAAAACTGATACCAATCCTATATAATAAAGAGGTAATATGTTGCCCTAACTGGTTTGGCTCAGTGGATAGAGCGTCGGCCTGCAGGCTAAAGGGTCCCAGGTTCGATTCCAGTCAAGGGCATGTACTTTGGTTGTGGGCACATCCCCAGTAGGGGGTGTGCAGGAGGCAGCTGATCGGTGTTTCTCTCTCATCGATGTTACTAACTCTCTATCCCTCTCCCTTCCTCTCTGTAAAAAAATCAATAAAATATATTTTTTAAAAAAAGAGGTAATATGCAAATTAACCCTCATGCCCTCACAAGATGGCTGCCTATGACCAGACTGGCAGGGATTTAGTGAGGGACGACCAAACAACTGAACAAGCAGGCTGCATGGGGTGACCAGGCCGGCAGGGGAGGCAGTTGGGGGCGACGAGCCCAGCAGGAGGATTAGTGAGGGATGACCAAATGACTGAACAGCAGGCTGTATGGGGCGACCAAGCCAGCAGGGGGAGCAGTTGGTGGCAACCAAGCTGGTGTGGGGGGCAATTTGGGGCAATCAGGGTGGCCTGCATAGGCAGTGAGGGTGATCAGGCCAGCAAGGGGTGGGGGCAGTTACGGGTGACCAGGAAGGCAGGCATGTGAGTGATGAGGAGCCAGCGGTCCAGGATTGTTAGACAGATGTCTACCTGCCAGTTTAAGCCCGATCCCCTAAACCGGCAGTTGGACTTTCGCCGAGGGGACCCAGATTGGAGAGGGTGCAGGCTGGGCTGAGGTACACCCCTCACCCCATGCATGAATTTTGTGCACCAGGCATCTAGTCTAATTATATACTAGTATGAATGACTCTTTTATTGCCTTTCCCTTTTCAGTTTTGTTAGTTTATGCTTCATGTATTTTTGGAGTTTTGTTATTAGGTGCATAGATGTTTAGGATTTATTACCTTTTTATTATAAAACAAACTTTTTTATCCCTGGAAATAAAGAGGCTCTGGAATCTTTGTTGATATTAAAATAGCTACTCCAGCTTTCTTTTTATTACTGTTAGCATATTATATTTTTTCCTGTCCTATAATTTTTTAAACCTTTGATTTTAAACATGTTTGTATAAACGTTTTTATTTAAAATGGGTTTCTTGTATATAACATATAGTGGGGTTTTGCTTTTTGTCCATTCTGACCTCTGCCTTTTAACTGCATTGTTTTAAATATGTATATGTACTGTGATTATTGATATGACTGAGTTTAAATCTTTCATCTTGGTATTTGTTTTTTTATTTCCTCATTTATTCATATACCTTCCTTTTTTCTTTTCCTGCCTTGTCTTGGATTATCTTTTATTATTCCATTTTGTCCCCTTTACTGACTTGTTTGATATACTCTGGAAGCATTAACATTGTCTTTATATTTGATATTCTTAAATTTCTCTATATTGTGTCTAGGTGTGGGTTTCCTTCTCTTCACTCTTTGGTAATCTATGCTCATTCAATATCTCTGTTTTTTTTCTTTAACTATTACCTCTTTACCTTTTTCTTTCTTTCTTGTTTTTCTATTATGTGAGTTCTGAAAATTCTAAGTACTGTACAGCTCTTTGCTTTTCTTTCATATTCAATTTTTTTCTTGTCTTTTCCTATTTCATATTGGGAGATTTCCTCATTCTGATCTTTCAGTTTGATCCCTTTTTCTTTATATCCATTTCATATTTATCCCATCTATTGCATTGTATTTTATTTTTCCTAATTATTACTTTTTTTAAAAATATATTTTATTGATTTTTCACAGAGAGGAAGGGAGAGAGAGAGAGAGTTAGAAACATCGATGAGAGAGAAACATCGATCAGCTGCCTCCTGCACACCCCCCCACTGGGGATGTGCCCGCAACCCAGGTACATGCCCCTGACCGGAATCGAACCCGGGACCCTTCAGTCCGCAGGCCGACGCTCTATCCACTGAGCCAAACCGGTTTCGGCTTTCCTAATTATTACTTAATGCTTGTTTTTAAAAAATGTTTTCTTATTTCTCATTGCTAATATCTTTTCTTATCTCTTTAATATAT
Source organism: Myotis daubentonii (assembly GCF_963259705.1). Lineage (NCBI taxonomy): Eukaryota > Metazoa > Chordata > Mammalia > Chiroptera > Vespertilionidae > Myotis > Myotis daubentonii. The sequence continues at coordinate 30,606,212 of NC_081849.1, read as the reverse complement.
TAATTGGCTAATTTAAACGTCCTTGGTTCTCTGTTCTGTTTATGTTGGGATCTGTAATTGAGATATGTTGTTTCCTTTTGAAATAAATACCTTATTATTTTGAGCAATGAGCTTATTTTCTCCTGGGGATACTGGCTAACCTGTCAGGCAGACCTTTAGAGGGAAACACCAGACTCCAAATTACTCAGCTCCGATGACATCAGGAGTCAGTATATTGTCTCTTGGGTAGAGAGCCCCAAGCACCAGAAAACTAGTAGCTGCCTCTTCACCCCTCAAAACAACTCCACCCTTCAGGTCTTCAACTGTTACCTAGAGGGGGACACCCATTAGAAAGAGATACTGTACTCATTAGAGTATATTCCCAGACTCCAGAATTTGGAATGGGATGGTAAATGCTGCATCTCTTCCTAAATCAAATAGGAATAATCAGGTCACAATTCAAAAATGTAGTCTTTTAAAATAAAAGAATACAAGGCCCACTTGAACTTACCTCCCAAGTAGCACACAGATTTGTCTTGTGAACTCTCCTATTGCCATTCTCATCTGTAGGAAAAATTTCTTCTCCAGGCTGAGAAAGTAAGACAAAAACAAATGTAATTCTTTTTATTTATCTCTGGGAATTGAAATGATGGAATTTGAATTGTCTTTAGGCCAATATACCCTAGCTCTGGGAAAGCAATTCAAGTTTAATTATTTATATCCTATATAATAAAAGCCTAATATGCAAATTGTCCCCTTGACTGGTAGTTTGACCACTCGTTATGACGTGCGCTGACAACCAGGGGGTGGCACAGTAATGGTGGGTGTCAGTGACACAGTGGTAGCAGCTGGCGGCAGTGGAGACGCTACCAGCCCTAATGGGACCTGATGAAAGTGGGACCTAAGTGGGTTGGTGGAGCAGGTGAGTGCGCAGTGCCAGCAGCAGCAGCAAGGGGCGGGGCTGCCGCCTGGCTCCCAGGCATTGAGGAGCCAGGTGAGGGGCAGGGCGGCTATGACTGATTGCTGCCCAGTGACCAGACAGTGAGCAGTAGCGGTGGCAGGGGGTGGGGCCACTGCCCGGCTCCCAGGCGCTGAGGGAGTAGGGCAGGTGGCCTGACCCCAATCAATTGCCCTGCAGGCAGGATGGTAGAGCAGGTGATGGCGCAGCACCAGGACAAGGCAGGGTGCCAGGTGGGGCTGTGGGAGCTGCAAGGATGGGGTTGCGAGCTGGGGCTGTGATGCGGGGGGCACGAGCTTGGGGCCCAATCCCCACAGGCCACACCGAGGGACCCCACCCATGCACGAATTTGGGCACCGGGTCTCTAGTGTTTATATAATTATATAATAAATTATATTTACATATATATTTACTACTTTTATGGCACTGTCCAAAAATTCTTTCATTTTGCCAAAATATGTGACACATTAATCTCATTATCCTATAGGTACTGGCATTCAGTTTCCCTTTATTTATCAACAGATTATTGTTCTTAAGCCATGAATTTTCTTCTAATGACAGAATTACTCATCAGAAATAGTAGAGCCCTAACCGGTTTTGCTCAGTGGATAGAGCGTCAGCCTGCGGACTCAAGGGTCCCAGGTCCGCTTCCAGCCAAGGGCATGTAAATGTACCTTGGTTTCAGACACATCCCCAGTGGGGGGTGTGCAGGAGGCAGCTGATCGATGTTTCTCTCTCATCGAAGTTTCTAGCTCTCTATCCCTCTCCCTTCCTCTCTGTAAAAAATCAGTAAAATATATTACAAAAAATAGCAGAGTTTGAGACTCAGTGTTTTGACAGCCTAGCCTTACCAAAGTTGAGGAGAGCACGGCATGTTACTTCTCAGTTCTGACAGACTTGCTCACTGGTTTTTTTCCTTTCATTTTGGGGACCTCCAGGAGTTCAGCATTTCTTTTTCCTACTTCACACCATAGCTAGTGTCAACTCCCCTTTTCTGGTTTTTGGGTGATCCTTTCCCAACTAAGGCTGCTGGTGTGGAACGTTATCTTTCAGATTTCTCTTTTTTGGCTGTATCTAAACATGGGACTCATTTCTTATGGGCTTCAAAATGGAATAGAGAGAAATGAAAGATGATTCCTAGGCTCCTTGGGTGGATGGTGGTAATCATTTCCTGAGTTTGGGTTAGCAATCAAGAGTTTTTTATGAATATTTTGAGTTTGAAATGATCAAATGTTCAAGTGGCTATTTGAGAAGGCAGGTGAACAGAGAAATCTCAGAAAGATGCTTAGAAAGATGCCATAGCTGTAGACAAAAGTTGGTAGCCCTTACATATAAAATAAAAATCAATCCTTGCAACTATATGAAGTCATTTATAGACACAGGGTGGCTCATTAAGACAAGAATATTGAGAATAGAGGTACTGTTCAGGGCATAACAACATTTGGAGGTTGGCAGAGAAGATGCCAAAGTGTCAAGAGAGGGTGGTATTATAGAAGTCACAAGAAGAAGAAGTGTACGGGAGATAATGGTCAACTGTGTTGAAAGATATCCTGTATAATAAAATCCTAGTAGGCAAATCAACAGAACAGCTGAAGGACCGGTTGCAATGATGTGCACTGACGAGGAGGGGGCAGATGTTCAATGCAGGAGCTGCCCTCTGGTGGTCAGGGTGCTCTCACATGGGAGGAGCTCTGCTCAGCCATAAGCCAGGCTGATGGCTGCCAGTACAGCGGTGGTGGTGGGAGCCTCTCCTGCCTCATCAGCAGCGTTAAGGATGTCCGACTGCAGCTTAGGCCTGCTCCCGCTGGCAAGTGGACATCACCCGAGGGCTGCCAGGCTACCAGAGGAATGTCTGATTGCCATCTTAGGCCCAATCTCCTGGGGAGTGGGCCTGAGCTAGCAGGTGGTCATCCCCTGAGGGGTCCCAGACTGCGAGAGGGCACAGGCCTGGCTGAGGGACCCCCCTCCCCCGCAGAGTGCACAAATTTTTGTGCACCGGGCCTCTAGTTCTATATAATAAAATCCTAATAGGCAAATCAATGGAACAGCAGAAGGACCGGTTGCTATGATGTGCACTGACCAGCAGGGGGCAGATGCTCAATGCAGGAGCTGCCTCCTGTGGTCAGTGCACTTCCACAGGGAGAGCGCCACTCAGCCAGAAACTGGGCTCATGGCTGGCAAGTGCAGTGGCGGTGGTGGCCAGCAGACGGTCATCCCCCAAGGGGTCCTGAACTGTGAGAGGACTCAGGCTGAGCTGAAGGACCCCCTAAGTGCATGGATTTGGTGCACTGGACCTCTAGTCAAATAATATGAGGATACAATGTCTATTTGGTATGGTTGGCAGCATTGAGGTCTTTTTAGGATAATAGGAATTTTTATTGAAAATCAAGCAATTGGACAAAATTCATTATATATATATTTTTTTCTGCATCTCACCTGACAAAACTTTCCCCTCGTGATAACTTAGCAAACACAATTTTGGCTCAGTTTCCTCCTGTCTCACTTATTCCTCCATGCCACATAACCATTCATGTTAATTATCCTTTCTGTCTCTGCTTCCCAAGCTCTTTGTACTTCTCAACACGATGGCCCACATTTCCACTCCAGTCTCTCTCCTTATTTCTTGCCTTTTGCATTTCCCAATTTTATTTCTGCTCAGAATGGTTTTATGCCTCTATCATACACTGTGTTAAATATTTTTTACTTACCCCGATTTTTATTAAGTCCTTATCATTTCTGAGCCCATGTTAGCTATTTACATGATGTTCCTCTTAAGCTTCCATTGTGCCTACCTTACTCATCCCTCATCCGAATCATTCCATGGTCTTTCTCCCTCTACTCCTGCTCCTACTGTACGACAGTATTAGAAGAATATTTCAACCCTCTAAAAATCCATGCTATTGATTCTCATTCCTGTCCATCGGTAACTTCATTTGTCTTTTAAAAATGCCATTCCTCATTTAAAAAGCATAAGGCAGAAGGGGCTGTACAGTGTAGAAGAACAAATATGGGATTGGCATCAGGGGATCCAGGATCTGGTCTCAGTCTGATGGATTTTAAACCTGAGTTACCTATTTCATTGCCTGGGGCCTCAAACTTTTCTTTTGTGAACTGAAGATATTCTGTATATTGAAATATATATTTCCACCTGAAGATTTTATAACATTTTATTAGCTATAAAATGTCAGGCACTGTGTCTGTAATTTCACATATATAATACTAGTGACTCCTCATAACACTTGGCAAATGAGTTGGTATCGTCTCCAATTTACCAATTATGAAATTGAAGGAAAGTTCAGGAATATCAAAGACAATATGCTAATACACAATAAAACTGAAAGTCAGTCCCTCTTCTGTGTGACTCCAAAGTTCATACTCTTTCCACTGGAACATGTTTAGGTGATATGTAAAAGGATCAGGTCATAACTTGACCAAGTCATCTGGCTCACATCTGACAGAGCTGGGATTCAAACAAGGTGCCCTGAATCTGTAGCCCGCTTCATACCGCCATGCTTGCTACGTGACCTCTGATTATTGAGTGCAGTGGAAATCGGTTATTTTTCTTTCTACTATCCTTAGCCTTCTTTATAGAGGAACTCATTACACATTGTGTGGGCTGACCCAGCTCCAATTCTTGGCCACAGATGTCAGACACCAATGCCCTTACACAAAGATTAGTCAGCAAAAGTTATGTGACCCAAGCAAGGCAGATCTGTGTTTCTTTATGAGTTTTAATGTGTAGTCTCTCTTCCTCTGAATTCTTTTTTTCAAAAAAATATTTTATTGATATTTTTAAAGAGAGGAAAGGGAGGGGAGATAAAGAGTTAGAAGCATTGATGAGAGAGAAACATCGATCAGCTGCTTCTTGCACACCTCCTACTGGGGATGTGCCTGCAACCAAGGTACATGCCCTTGACTAGAATCGAACCTGGGACGCTTCAGTCCGCAGATCAGCAATCTATCCACTGAGCCACGCCAGCCGGGCTCTTCCTCTGAATTCTTAAGTTGTATTGACAAGGAAGGATTGGCATATCAATGGGCATTTGCCATCATATAGAAAGAGATTTTTGAGAAAGTGCCAGAGTATAGAAACATAGTTTCAACTTCTGGATCCAGTCCTTTGGAATTAGATATGCCTTGGAATTCTTAGTTCCCTTTTTTGCTAAAGCCAATTTGAGTTGGGTTTCTGCTATTTATAACAAGAGTTCTGACTAAAACAAAGGTGTTGGGTATACCAAGTAATGAACAAAGAGTGTGGAATTGCCTAGGTCAGTATGGGATTGTGGATAGTGAGGATTCTCCAGCTGAGAATTGGATATTCTTGCTATGCAATAGCATGGCATCTTGTTAAATTGTTGCCTTGCTGTGTCTGAGACTGACAATGGGCATACTAAGATTGGAGCTTTAGGGCACTTAGTAGGAAAACATTGGGTGTTAAGAGTTTGTTGGCCATTTTTGCAGTCTTCAGTCAGGTACTGAAGAAATATAAATGTGTTTATTGCTACTTGGCTTGTAAGATGAGTGGTAAGATCATATTTTGATAAAACAGGTACTTTCTGCTTCTAGATTCCTCCCCAAATAGCAGAAGTTCAGCTCTGAGCCTTCTAGAGTTAGAAAAGTCTGTGTCAGCCAGGACAGGAAGGTAAGAATCCTAGAGGGAAATAAAATTGGACTTTGGGAGAATCCTTGTCCATTTTTCTCTGAAGACAAGATCTCAGGCCAATGATGCCACACCCAACAAAGGAGCACCATCCAATGAGATGGAGACTGGGTGCAAAGAATGCATGACCTGTGCCTCCCTGTTTTGTATTATTTCAAGTCAGAAGGGGCATTAAGCTAAGGACTGATCAGATGAGGCGGATAGGATATTTCTTTACTCAGATGCAGAAACCACAGGCTAAAGATTAGATACAGGAAGATTTCTAGTTTTAATTACTCTTTAATGGAGCTGACTGAATGTGAATTTACTGAAAGCCAAGGAAATTTTTAAGGGATATAGACTGTCCACAAAATCCCAAACTGGCCATTAAAAGCCTTTGCTTAACCAAGGCCACTGTGAAGCTTGCAAATTCGTCTGAAGAATGCAAAAGGGGAATCTTTACCAAAGGCCCTTTTGGATGTTACCATGGAGAAGAGTCATCAAGGAAAGAGCTTCCAGAGAACAGAACAAGGGCAGCCAGGTTGCTTGTGTGAAGGAAATCTGGGCACCTCAATGACCAGTTTCATTTTTCGTCTCTCCTTTCTCAGAGACATTTTAAAGCAGTAAGGATGTGTTGTTGGTGGTTAAATTAACACAGAGTCCATAGATTGAGAAAGTTTAAGGAAGAAGTGCATTTGAACCAGAGGAATAGCTATCACCATGATCTTGTTGCTGACACCCCAAAAACTTGACCATTCTTTGGGTTATTTCCCTTTTTGGGGGTGGAAGGTAAGTTTTCAGTTGTATATATTATTTTGCGTTTTGTCATGCAGATATATTTTCAAGTCTATATGAGTGGGAAGAAGGGTGTGTCTGGATGCTGGACAATTAAAATATGGAGTATCCTTTGGTGACTATGTGATGGATTGATGGAGACAATTTAAACTACAGTTGTAAAGATATGTTGTAATAGAAAGTGCATTGGATTCGGAATCAAGAACCATGGGATCCAAGCCTGAGTCTGTTACACGTAATGTTTCTGGGCATTTGTTAGGCTAGGTCAGTGCTGTCTGACCTACAGTAACAAAACGATAACATTCTGTGGTGCTAAGTAATGAACTAGCTTTGTGCACATGGCTGCTGGCTCATGGCTGCCAAAGAGCAGAGGCCAAACCTTTAGGTGTCTGAACTCACCTTAAAAGCCATGGGCGTTTCCATTATGTAAAGATCAACATAATCTAGCTGGAGGTCCTGGAGTGTCTTCTGCAGTCTTGGGAGGACTCTCTTTGGGTCAAAATCTGTACCCCAAAGCTGAAAGAATAAAAAGGGGATCATTGTGACATCCACTCTCTTTAAAAGTAAAGGGTGCAGCTCTTTATTCTTTACGATGCATTCATTCATTTTACTGCATAAAAATGTTTATGCTGAAGTTTCATCTGAGTATAGGATAAGCTGATATAACTCTTGACACCCGTAGTACAACTTTATCAGACTATAATATCAGAACTGCCTTAGCTATAATATCAGGTTTGGCTCAGTGGATAGCGTGCCAGCCTGAGGACTGAATGGTCCCAGGTTTGATTCCAGTCAAGGGCACATGCCCGGGTTGCAGGCTCAATCTCCAGTAGGGTGCGTTCAGAGGCAGCTGATCAATGATTCTCTCTCATCATTGATGTTTTATCTCTCTCTCCCTCTCCCATCATCTCTGAAATTAATTAAAAGAATATATTTTAAAAATGAATATAATACCAGAATATGTATCCATATGTTCATTGCAGCATTATTTACAATAGCCAAAATATGGGAGTAACCCAAGTGCCCATCAGTAGGTGAGTGGATAAGGAAGTAGTGCATCTATGCAATGGAATATTACTGAGCCATTAAAAAGAATGAAATATTGCCGTCTGCAACAGCATGGGTGGACCTACAGGATACTGTGCTGAGTGACATAAGACAAAAAGAGAAAGGTAAATGTCATATGATTTCACTTATACCTGTAATCTAGAACACAAAATTAAATCAACAAGCAACAACAGATAAAGACTCACAGATGCAGAGACCATTTGGATGGTTGCCAGATGGGAGGAGAGTTGGGGGGATGTGTGAAAAACATGAAGGGATTTAGAAGTACAAATTGGATTTGTAGTAACAGGATAGTCTTGGGGATGTGAAGCATAGCATAGGGAATCTATATGAATAAAAGCCTATATGGATGTCACACCCTCACACTGTCACAATGTAACAATCCATCACCAGGAGACTGCGTGTGCAGCAGATGCGTGTGGGTGGGTGGGGACTCGACGCTGTGTGTGTGGCACTGAGGCAGGTCCTGTGGCTCCACGTGGCGATGCCAAGGGCGGGACCCCTGGCTCTGGCCTACCTCTTTGGGGCAATCCATTGAGGAGCTTTGGATGGGTGGGCGGGGCCTACCTCTTTGGGGAGATCGATCGTGGGGCTAATGCACTGTGTGAGGGTAGAGGCCAGGCTGGGGACCACCCCCCCCTCCCGCAGAGTGCATGAATTTCATGCACCGGGCCTCTAGTATAGTCAATAATATTGTAATAACGATGTATGGTCTCAGATGGGTACTAGATTTATCAGGGTGAGCACTTTGTAAGTTATTTAAATGTCTAATCACTGGGTTGTACACCAGAAGCTAATATAATATTGCACATTAGCTGTAATTGAAAGATAAATAATTATTTTAAAAATAGGAATAATGGACCCGAGACTTAAAGATTCCCCTGAACCACAGAGGACCTAATTTGGAGACAAGCCTTCCTCTATGCAGTGCTAATTTCCTAATTGACTCTCAGTACTTAAACTTTTCCTCACTGTGTAACTAGGGAGCATGTACCTGAATAGTTGTGCTGACCTGGCCCCTTTACTTTCATGTCACTCTGATAAAGGATGTGCTTCATTTGAGCAAGAAATATGATTGTGTGGACATCTTCTCTGGATCCTTCACATTGTTATGGGCAATGCAGAAGCTGGTGAAGTTTTAAATTATTGCAAAGATTTAGATTTACTGGTCTTTTGTTCTCATTTGGTTATACTCAGACTCCAGGGAAATTTTGTCAGTTCCTACTAAGAAGTTACGGGATGTCTATTTTAAACGATAATGTCACCAACACAGCAGGGTATGAGACCCCAGACTTATCCCACAATGAGGCCAACAATTAGACAGGTAACCATGAATGAAATGGGGAGATGTTGGTAAAAGGGTATAAACTTCTAGTTATGAGATGAGTAAGTTCTGAGGAGCTAATATACAGCATGGTATTTCAGGTTAATAGTACTCTATTGTATACTTTAAAGTTGCTAAGAAAATAGGTCTTAAATGTTTTCTCACCATAAGAAAAGGAATGGTAATGATGTGAAGAGATGGAGGTGTTAGCTAACATTATGGTGGTAATCATTTTGCAATCTATAAGTGTTTCAAATGAACATGTTGCACACAAATTCACATAATGTTGTATGTCAATTATATCTCAACTAGAGACCCAGTGCACAAAATTCGTACACGGGTAAGATCCTTAGGCCTGGCCAAAGATCAGGTCCGATCAGGGCCATCCGGCTGCAAGCCAGGGCCTCCCTTCCCCAGCTGCCGGCTGCTTTTCGGGTCCTTCCTTCATTCTGCACCACCTCCAGGTGGTCAGTGCATGTCATAGTGAGCAATCGAACTCCCAGTCTCCCAGTTGAACTCCCGAGGGGACAATTTCCACATTTGGTTTTTATATATATACTAGAGGCCTGAGGCACGAAATTCGTGCGGGTGGGGGGCCCCCAGCTTGTCCTGCACCCTCTTGCAATCTGGGACCCCTAGCTTCTAACTGCCTGCCTGCTCGCACCTTACCTCCTGCCTGATCACTCCTTACTGCTTGGTCTTAGCGCTGCTGTGGAGGCGGGAGAGGATCCCGCCACCACCACTGTGCTCACCAGCTGTGAGCCCGGCTTCTGACTGAGCAGCACTCCCACTGTGGGAGTGCACTGATCACCAGGGTGCAGTTCCTGCATTGAGTGTCTGCCACGTGGTGGTCAGTGCGCGTCATAGCAACTGGTCGTTTTGGTCAGTTCACCATAACGGTCACTGGGCTTTTATTATATAGACTAGAGGCCCGGTGCACAAAAATTGGTGCACTCGGGAGGGGAGAGGGGGTCTCTCAGCCCGGTCTGTGCCCTCTCGCAGTCTGGGACCCCTTGGGAGATAACGACCTGCTGGCTTAGGCCTGCTCCCAGGTGGCAGAGGGCAGGCCCAATCCCTAGGTGCAGCCCCTGATCGGGCTCAGAGCAGGGCCGATTGGGGAGTTGGGGCACCGCCCCCTGTCATGCACAGAGCAGGGTGGATCAGGAGGTTGCGATGCCACCCCTAGTCACGCTCAAATACCTGCTTTCAGCAGCGGATGCGTAAGAGCTGGAGCCTCAGAGCTAAAGCTGGCCCAGAACAAAAAAAAGAAAGAAAAAGAAAAGAAAAAAAGGAGCTGTTGGGAGCTTCAGTCACCTCTAGCCTGAAAACAGCCCTCAGTCCCTCACCCAGACTGGCCAAGCATCCCAGTGGGGACTCCCACCCTGAAGGATGTGTGACCAGCTGCAAACAGCCATCATCCCCTCACCCAGGCTGTCCAGGCACCCCAGTGGGACCCCCACCCTGATCCAGGACACCCTTCAGGCCAGACCAGCAGGCACCCACCCGTGCACCAGGCCTCTACCCTATATAGTAAAAGGGTAATATGCCCCCCAGCACCGGGATCAGCAGAGCCGCGAGGCCTCCTGGCACTGGGATCAGCATGACAGGGGGCAGCACCCAAACCCCCTGATCGCCCTGTGGCTCTGTGTGTGACGGGGCGGGGCCACAACCTCCCTATCCACCCTGCTCTGTTTGTGACAGGGGAAGGCACCCCAACCCCCTGATCAGCCCTGCTCTGTGTGTGACAGGGGGGAGCTCCCCAACCTCCTGATCGCCCTGCGGCTCTGTGTGTGACGGGGTGCACTGGGCCTCTAGTCTAATCTAATAAAAGAGAAACATGAAAATTGACCGTACCTCCGCTTTGCCTCAAGTACACCCACCAGCCAATCAGAGTGACTATATGCAAATTAAACCAACCAAGATGGTGGCCTGCAGTCATGGTGCAGGAGCAAGCAGGAGGCTTGGTTGCCCTGGCGATGGAGGAAGCCAAGCATTCTGCCTGCCCTGGTTGGCTGTGGCCTCCGCGCAACGCAACAAAGTTTCAATTATAGAAGATAAATAAATCCCAGATACCTGCTTCCAGCCAGCCTCCACTGGGAGCTTGTTTGGCTGGGGGCTGTGGTCAGTCTGCAAACAGCCATCAGCCACTCACCCAGGCTGGCCAGGCACCCCAGCAGGACGCCCCACCCTGAAGGGGCTGTGGCCAGTCTGCAAACAGCCATCAGCCATTCACACAGGCTGTCCAGGCACCCCAGCAGGACCCCTCTCCCTGAAGAGGGTGTGGTCAGCCTGAAAACGGCCCTCAGCCTCTCACCCAGGCTGGCCAGGCACCCTAGCGGGACACCCACCCTGATCCGGTACACCCTTCTCAGTAAACTAGCAGGCCACCACCCATGCACCAGGCCTCTATGCTATATAATAAAAGGGTAATATGCAAATTGACCCTAACAGCAAAACGAATGGCAGTGACTGGTCACTATGACACACTGACCACCAGGGGGCAGACGCTTAGTGCAGGAGCTGCCCCCTGGTGGTCTGTGTGCTCCCAGAGGGGGAGCACTGCTCAGCCATAAGCCAGGCTGACGGCTGCCAGTATACCAGTAGTGGTGGGAGCCTCTCCCGCTTCTCAGCAGTGCTAAGGATGTCTGACTGCAGCTTAGGCCTGCTCCTCGCTGGCAAGTTGACATCCCCCGAGGCCTCCTGGGCTGCCAGAGCGGTATCTGACTGCCAGCTTAGGCCCAATCCCCCGGGGAGCCGGCCTAAGCCAGCAGGTTGTCATCCCCTGAAGGGTCCCAGACTGCAAGAGGGCACAGGCTGGGCTGAGCAACCTTCCCTGAGTGCACAAATTTTTGTGCAGCGGGCCTCTAGTGTGTGTGTGTGTGTGTGTGTGTGTGTGTGTGTGTGTGTGTGTGTATACACACACACAAACATATATATATCTGGAAAAAAAGTTAATAAGATAAACTTAGATAGGTTAACAAAAAAAAAGAAAAAGAAATTACTCATTCTTGAAAGAGTCAGGTAATGAAAGAATAAGGCTTGGATTGTCAAGGAGAAGCATGTGTACTTTTAAAGTCTGTACACATAAGTTCCTGAGGGGTAGTAAGCATCTCACGATAAATTAGTACATCTTGAAGCATCAAATTTGCTGAAAGATTTCAGTGGGGAAAAATGTTCTACCCCTTTTGTCACAAGTAAGGGAAAGCAAAATTAGTAAAATGTGATCTTGATCTTTTATTTATTACTAGCTGTACCCGGCAACGCGTTGCTGTGGCTCAGTCTGGTTAAATGGAAAGAAAGAAAAGAGAAAGCACACGTTCCTAATATGTTTAATTTCACAATGCTTGTGGGCGTACAATATTTTTTGTTGTTCCATTGTCTGTGCAGATATAGAGATTGCGTAAAATATTTAGTATAGCGTGTGTTGCTTTTTTGTCCAACAGATGGCGCTGTTTTTCAAAAAAGCATGTTTTTACCTGTCACAGGTATGACATCTCTATAATCAACACTAATAAAAGAGAAAAATGGTAATTGGCGTACGACGATACCCTTTTCATTGGCTAATCAGGGCTATATGCAAATTAACTGCCAACTAAGATTGGCAGTTAACTGTCAACAAGATGGCGGTTAATTTGCATATGTAGGCACAATGCAGGGAGGCGAAAGGGAAAGCAGGAAGAAGCCCCCTGCCACTGACAGTGATCGGAAACCCAGGGGGGAGCTAAGAGCTGGGGGGCAGGGCAGAGGCAGCCCTGGGGCCGCCTTTGCCCTGCCCCCCAGCCATGATCGGAGAATCAGGTGCCTTTTCCGCCCTGGCCAGTGATAGCAGGAAGTAGGGGTGGAGCCAGCGATGGGAGCTGGGCACGGTCGAAGCTGGCAGTCCCAGGAGCTAGGGGTCCCTTGCCTGGGCCTAAAGTGGAGCCCACGATCGCGGGGCCGCTGCAGCTGCGGGTCCCCGCTGCCCGGGCCACACGCCTAAGCCAGAGGCATCCTGCAGGGGCAGGGGCGGAGCCCGCGCAATCGCGGCGCCCCCCGCTGCCACTGCAGGTCCCCGCTGCCCAGGCCCGATGCCTAGGCCAGAGGCATCAGGCCTGGGCAAGGGGATGATCCTGCGATTGGAGGGTGATGGGGGTCAATGCCTGAGGGCTCCCAGTATGTGAGAGGGGGCAGGCTGAGCTGAGGGACACTCTCCCCCCACACACATACCCAGTGCACGAATTTCGTGCACCAGGCCCCTAGTAGGTATATAAAAACACGGGAGTATTCGAATGCAACATACTTTCAAAATTTCAAAGATTTAAGATTTTGAAAAACTAACATTTACATTTTTATTTATATAGATGTCAGGCAATCATTTTATTTTTTTAGCCTTGAAAGCAAGACAAGAGAAAACTTCAGATGGAGAGCATAGTGGGAAAATGTTTTTTGTTGTTACTGTGGGCCCCTTTGGTGGTATTGCTGCCACCCAATGTCAGTGAAAATTCTGTGTTTTTTTATATTTTAATTTTAAAAAAGCCATATAGTACTAGCTTTATAATAGGCACTGTTTAAGTATTTTGTAAATGTTAATTCATGCTAACTTTATGAAATAATTGATTTAATTCAGTGTGATTTTTCCAACATGATAGATATTGCAACAGGTTTAAATGTTTACCAGAAGGAAATTTTGGGGTTCATTTTTCTTGGTGATTATTAAAAACCTCATTCTTGCAAGAAACAAACAAGGATAAATTATTCAGATAATGTAAAAGTTTAAAAAATTTAAGATAAGTCAGTTTTCAAAAGTCTTTCTGGCTTTGGACAGGTTGCTTTGGCGTAGGTCCTGACAATATGAATTCAAGTTTACTCCTCTGTGGAAACATTTGGAGAGCACTGTTAAAGGTTTAAGGTTTTACTCTAGTGTGAGACTGTAATAATAAAATCTTTAGGTATCAGAATTGTAAAGCTATAATAAAGTGAAAGCTTCAGGTTGATATTTTGGGACAGTGGCCCCTTGGAATCATAACCCATACATGGCTGGTGATTTGGGGAACTGAAAATCCATGGAGAAATTGGAAAGAGACTGAGTAGGGAGCTGGAAGGAGGGGAGGTCTGGAGAGAAGGTGAAATCAGAAACAGTATTTTTTTTTTTCTTTAGGTTTCTCAGGATAATCCCCTATCTAATAAGAGAAACATGGTAATTAGCATACGACCGCTACCCTTCCCATTGGCTAATCAGGGCAATATGCAAATTAACTGCCAGCCAAGATGGTGGCCGGCAGCCAGGCAGCTTAAAGTGAACATGAGGCTTGCTTGCTTCAGTGACGGAGGACTCCAACGTTCCCCACCTGCTGCTGCAGGCCTCTGAGCTGCAACTCTAAGCAACTATGTTACAAATATAGAAGCTAAACAAAACCCCAGAAACCTGCTTTAGTCCGTCTGGCTTCAGCCAGCAGGATCGCAACATTGTTTCAAATACAGAAGGTAAACAAAGGCCAGAAACCTGCTTTCAGCAGCAGAGGCCTAAGAGCTGGAGCCAAGCCTCAAAGCTAAAGCTGGCCCAGAACAAACAAAAAAAAGAAAAAAAGGAGCTGTTGGGAGCTTCAGTCACTCACCAACCTGAAAACAGCCCTCAGCCCCTCACCCAGACTGGCCAGGCACCCCAGTGGGGACCCCCACCCTAAAGGGTGTGCGACCAGCTGCAAACAGCCATCATCCCCTCACCCAGGCTGTCCAGGCACCCCAGTGGGGACCCCCACCCTGATCCAGGACACCCTTCAGGGCAAACCAGCCGGCCCCCACCCGTGCACCAGGCCTCTATCCTATATAGTAAAAGGGTAATATGCCTCCCAGCACCGGGATCAGCAGAGCCGAGAGGCCTCCTGGCACTGGGATCAGCATGACAGGGGGCAGCGCCCAAACCCCCTGATCGGCCCTGCTCTGTGTGTGACAGGGTGCGGCACCCCAACCCCGCCCCCCCACGGGCCCTGCTCTGTGTGTGACGGGTTAGAGCCTTCACCTCCCCATCAGCCCTGCCCTGAGTGTGACAGTGGCAGTGCCCCAACCCCCTGATCAGCCCTGCTCTGTGGGTGATAGAGGGCAGTGCCCCAACCCCCCCTGCCCCCCCACGGGCCCTGCTCTGTGGTTGACGGGGTAGAGCCATAACCTCCCCATTAGCCCTGCTCTGTGTGTGACAGGGGACGGTGCCACAACTCCCCTATCGGCCCTATTCTGTGAGTGACAGGGGGGAGCTCCTCAACCCCCAGATGGGCCCTACTCTGTGCGTGACAGGGGGGAGCTCCCCAACCCCCTGATGGGCCCTGCTCTGTGTGTGACAGGGGGGAGCTCCCCAACCCCCTGATGGGCCCTGCTGTGTGCATGACAGGGTACGGAGCCCCAACCCCCCGATGGGCCCTGCTCTGTGCGTGATAGGGGGCAGCACCCCAACCCCCTGATTGGTTCTGCTCTGTGCGTGATGGGGATGGCGCCGCAACCTCCCCATCGACCCTGCCTTGAGTGTGACAGGGGGCGGTGCCCCAACCCCCCAATCAGCCCTACCCTGAGCGTGACTGAGGGTGGCATCGCAACCTCCCAATCCACCCTGCTCTGTGCATGACAGGGGGCGGTGCCCCAACTCCCCAATCGGCCCTGCTCTGAGCCCGATCAGGGGCTGCACCTAGGGATTGGGCCTGCCCTCTGCCACCCGAGAGCAGGCCTAAGCCAGCAGGCCATTATCTCCTGTGGGGTCCCAGACTGCGAGAGGGCATATGCTGGGCTGAGGGACCCCCCCTTCCCCCCGAGTGCACAAATTTTTGTGCACTGGGTCTCTAGTATATATATAAGAGCCTAAGCAACTGTCCAACTGTTCGACTGTCCGACCGGTAGCTATGACACTCAATGACCACCAAGGGTAGACTCTCTGAATGTTAGCTATGATGCGCACTGACCACCAGGAGGCAGACGCTCAACACAGGAGCTGCCAAGCAACAGCAACTTGGCAGAGTGCCCTCCCATACTCTGGGACCCCTCGGGGGATGTCAGACTGTCAGTTTCGGCCTGATCACGCAGGCCAGGCTGAGGGACCCCATCTACTGGAGGAACCCCGCTCACTCAGCAGATGCCCTCTGAACCTCGGCGCTGCCCCAGTTGCGGCTGGCGGGGGAGGGACCATAGGAGGTTGGCTCCAGGGCGTGTCTGGCCCGTCTCGCCCAGTCCCACCCCACTGGCCATCTTCTAATTACTTTCAGTTTGCATGAATCCATTCACCGGGCCTCTAGTAAAACCTTAAAAATACTAGAAGAAATTACAGGCAACAAAATCTCAGACATCTCTCCTAGTAATATGTTTACTAAAACATCTCCTAGGGCAGTGGTCGGCAAATTGCGGCTCGGCAAACTGCAGCTCGCGAGCCTCATGCGGCCTTTTGGCCCCTTGAGTGTGGCTCTTCCACAAAATACCGACTTCTACGCATGGGCCACGAAGTTTCAATTGCTCTGTATGTGCGCGTCTGCATGTGGTATTTTGTGGAAGAGCCACACTCAAGTGGCCAAAGAGCTGCATGTGGCTCGTGAGCCACCGTTTGCCGATCACGGTCCTAGGGCAACGGAAACTAAGCAGAAAATAAAAAAATAGGACTACATCAAAATAAAAAGCTTCTGCACAGCATGAGAAACCATCAATAAAATGAAATGGGAGCCCACAATATATGACAATGATACATCTTGCAAAGGGTTAATATCCAAAATATATACGGAGCCCTAGCTGGTTTGGCTCACTGTATAAATTGTCGGCCTGCAGACTGAAGGGTCCCAGGTTCAATTCCAGTTAAGGCACATGCCAAGGTTGCATGCTTGATCCCCAGGAAGGGACATGCAGGAGGCAGCCAATCAATGATTCTCTCTCATCATTGATGTTTCTATCTCTCTCCCCCTCTCCCTTTCTTTCTTAAAATCAATAAAAAAATATATTTAAAAACAACAAAAACCCCAAAATATATAAGAAAGTCATACAACTTAACAAAACGAAGACAAACAATCCAATTAAAAAATGGGCAAAGGACCTAAATGGACACTTTCCAAAGTGGATATACACATGGCCAAGAGACATATGGAAAATCCTCAAAGTCACTCTCATCATCAGAGAGATCCAAATTAAAACAACAATGAGGTATTACCTCACACTTGTTAGAATGGCTACCATCAGTAAATCAACAAATAACAAGTGATGGCGAGGATGTAGAGAAAAGGAAACCCTAGTACACTGCTAGTGGGAATGCAGACTGGTGCAGCCATTATGGAAAACATTATGGAGTTTCCTCAAAAAATTAAATATGGAACTGCCTCTTGACCCAGTGATCCCACTTCTAGGAATATATCCTAAGAAACCTGAAACACTAATCAGAAAGGATATATGCACTCCTGTGTTCATAGCACAATTTATAAAAGCTAAAGCCAGGAAAACCCAAGTGTCCATTATTAGATGAGTGGATAAAAAAGCTGTGGTACATTTATATCATGGAACTAGAGGCCTGATGCGCAGATTTGTGCACTGATGGGGTCCCTCGGCATGGCCTGCGGGGATTCGGCCGAAACTAGCAGTCCAACGCCACCTGGTGCTCCTGCCTCCTGGCCCCGCTGTGCCTGCCATGGGCTCACTCCCAGTCACTCTCGATCAGCAAAGGCATGTTCCACCACAGCAGCACTCGCCAGCCATGAGCTCAGCGTCTGGCACCTGGCGGTCAGCTGAGCAGGACCCCCACTGCTGGAGTGCACTGATCACCAGGGGGCAGCTCTCACGTTGAGCGTCTGCCCCCAGGTGGTCAGTGCGCATCATAGTTACTGGTTGATCGGTTGGTTGCTAAGGCTTTTATATATATAGATAGATACCATGCGCCAGAAAAAGGATCCCTTACTCTTTGAGCAAGCATGGAAGGACCTTTAGCATATTATGCTAAGCCAGTGGTTCTCAACCTTCCTAATGCCGCGACCCTTTAATTCAGTTACTCAATGTTGTGGTGACTCCCAATTTCATTGTTACAAATTGAACATAATTAAAGCATAGTGATTAATCACAAAAACAATATGTAATTATATATGTGTTTTCCAATGGTCTTAGCCGACCCCTGTGAAAGGGTCGTTCAACCCCCAAAGGGGTCACGGCCCACAGTTTGAGAACCGCTGTGATAAGCAACAATAAGCCAGTCACAGAAAGTCAAGTAGCACATGGTCTCACTCAGAAGCGGAATTTAATGAACAAAATAAACTGATGAACAAAATAGATCCAGAGACATAGATGCATTGAACTGATTTTTGAATAACAGAGGGAAAGCAAGGGAGGGTGGGTGGGTGGGAAGAGAAAAAGGAAAGAACTTGTATGCATGTATGTGCGTATATATAAAATCCATGGACACAGACAATAGGGTGGTAAAGACCTGGCGTGGGTGTTGGAGGTGGGCTAGAAGGGCTCAATGGGGGATATATGTAATACTTTCAACAATAGAGATTTAATTAATAAAAAGAATTAGTTATCTATGAATAAATAGGCACAAAAGGGGGCACAAAGGTTTAAAGAAACCTTTAGCAAATACTTCTATTACTGTGATTCTCAACCTTCCTAATGCCGTGACCCTTTAATACAGTTCCTCATGTTGTGGTGACCCCCAATTTCACTGTTACAAATTGAACATAATTAAAGCATAGTGATTAATCACAAAAACAATATGTAATTATATATGTGTTTCCCAATGGTCTTAGGCGACCCCAAAGGTTTTGCGACCCACAGGTTGAGAACCGCTGTTCTATAATGTGCACCATCTCCTCCTTTCCCTCCACTTCCATAATTTTTGCTCCATAGACTTGGTTCTTTGCATATTATTTTAAATCCATGCCCATGTATGAAGAAACCTTTGCTGGAAGCCCACTTCAAGGGGCTCATTAGTCTCTAACATCTTGGCAAGAGTAAGGAATTTGGCAGTTGAAAATTCACTCCTCTTCGTGAGTCCAACTTTCTTGGGCAGAGAAAAGTGACATCAGGTCCATCATTAATATGAGGGGATGGAGGGTGAAGGGAAGCTCTCACCTTTCCACAGTAGAAAATATCCTCTCTCTTCACCCATCCTTCTGCTATCTTCTCTCTGATGGCCTCCCCCACTTCGTCCTCATTCTCGGAGCTGTAGGCCCCATCAATGTGCCGGTACCCAACATCGATGGCGAACTTCACTCCTGCCCTACAGCTCCCCTTAGGGGTCTGAAATAAAGGGGTTGAAATTTGGGAGAAAAGAAATGAGTCTTTCATTTAGTTCAGGGGTCCTCAAACTTTTTAAACAGGGGCCAGTTCACTGTCCCTCAGACCATTGGAGGGTCGGACTATAGTTTAAAAAAACACTATGAACAAATTCCTATGCACACTGCACATATCTTATTTTGAATTAAAAAAACAAAACAAGAACAAATATAATATTTCTATTTGCATGTGGCCTGCGGGCCGTAGTTTGAGGACCCCTGATTTAGTTTAATCGGTATTAATCAGGACACTGCTGTAGAGTGAAAATGACAAATTCCCAATTCCATGCTGTTGTGTTTGGAAGATGGTATCTAGAGGCTGGAGAAACTGACCTTCTAGGGAGCATTCCATCCTCAGTGGGAGACTCCATCCATCCCAGGTCTGCCCTTAGATTTGTGGTTTCAGAAATATGACTTGGTCAATGTGACCAGTGACAAGATATTTCATGGTTTCCATGCTATAGGAAGGCACAGTTCATTGACATTGGTTCAGTTCTAAATCAAAGGTTTGGGTGAATAAACTGAGATATAGCCACAGAATGGAAAACTAACAGATAGTAAAAAGGAATGAACTATTGATAGACACAGATACATGGATGAATATCAAATAAGTATACTGAAGAAAAGAAGCAAGACAAAAAAGAATGGTAACAAATTCTAGGACAACAGATGGTGGCTGGCAGGACGTATGTGAGTGAGTGAGGTGGTGAAAGGAGAGTGTGTGGATGTATGTAGTGTGTGTGAATGAGTGAGGCAGTGAAAGGAGAGTGTGTGGATGTATGTAGTGTGTGTGAGTGAGTGAGGGACAGTCAAATCTAGCAGGAGTATCAGAGGCTGGCAGACCAGGCTCTCCTGGGCAGGGAGTCCCTACCACTGCTGAGGGCACTCTCCAGCTTGTGGGGCTCAGACAGGGAGCCCAGGCCATCTTGAAGGGGAGAGTGGCCTCCTCTAGGAACTCATCAGCACAACCATGTAGACTAGCTTTGGACACTGTCCATGACCCTGCAGCCACACCAGCCAAAGTCCTGCTTCCCCGCCCACAGACCTACAGACCTGCAGACCTACAGACCCTAGGAAGTCTGTCTCCAAAGGTGCATAGATCCCGCAGCACTAAGTGCGAATTCTACCTCCCCAACTGCTGACCTCTGGACACCAAAGTTGTGTTTCCAGTGCGCAGGCCTCCTGAGCCCATCGCCTGGCTCCCAGAGGCCTCGGTAAGCCCCCACTGGGTGCGCTCATATCCAAACAAGGGAACAAGGCCCTGGCAGCAAAACTTGAACTTCCCCCTCCTCAGCTGCTGATCTCCAGTCACCACAGTCGCACTGATCCAGGGCTTAGGCCCCCTGAGTTCCCTGCCCCAGTAATGTGGCTCTTGAGTTCCTCTCTGAGCTGCTACAAGGTGTGACACTGGCTGCCTGCATCCACTCCCCGTGGTTGGACAGATATTTGAAAAAAAAAATGAAACTAGACCACCAACTTACACCATACACAAAAAGAAACTCAAAATGGATAAAGGACTTAAATATAAGGCGGGAAACAATAACAACTTTAGAAGAAGCCATATGCAGAAAAATAGCAGACATTTGTCATCGCAATATCTTCAGTGATATAGCTCCTAGGGCAATGGAAACTAAGGAGAAAATAAAATAATGAGACTACATCAAAATAAAAAGCTATCTTTGCTAAGGGTTTAATTTCTAAAATTTACAGGGAACTCATACAACTTAACAAAAGGAAGATAAACAGTCCAATCAAAAAATGGGCAAAGGACCTAAATAGAGTACATACAGAAGGTCAAGAGACATATGAAAACATGCTCAAAGTGACTAATCATTCAAGAGATGCAAATCAAAACAACACATCTCACACCTGTCAGAATAGCTGTCATCAACAAATCAACAACAACTGCTGGGGAGGATGCGGAGAAAAAGGAACCCTCTTGCACTGCTAGTGGAAATGCAGACTGGTACAGCTACTGTAGAAAACAGTATGGCATTTCATCAAAAAATTAAAAGAGGAACTTTCATTTGACCCAGTAATCTCACTTCTAGGAATGTATCCCAAGAAACCAGAAACACCAATCAGAAAGGATATCGCACCCCTATTTTCATAGCAGCACAATTTACAATAGTTAAGATTTGGAAACAGCCTAAGTGCCCATCAGCAGATGAATGGATTAAAAAATGGTGGTACATCTACACAATGGAATTCTACGCTGCTATCAAAAAGAAGGAAGTGTTAACTATTTGCAACAGCATGGATGGAACTGGAGAGCATTATGCTAAGCGAAATATGCCAGTCAGAGAAAGATAAATATCACATGATCTCACTTATTTGTGGAATTGTTATTTCCTTTCTGTGTTACCATGTTACCTTGATTGTTCATGGTACTTGATGGGTTGTTTCTCTGCTGGAACATTTAAAACTGTGAATATCTTTCTTATTTAGATACTGTCTTAATTTTAATTCATCAAGTTGATAATTAGAGGTCTTTGTTTTGTCTACCAGTAGATGGTGCTCTAGTACAAGCTTCTGTTTTCTCTTACCAATTCTACTTGCCCCTGGGGTGGGGGGGTCACCACTGTGGTCATGGGAGTTGCCACCTGGGTGATAGGGTGGTGAGTGCTCTGCTGTATTTTGTTCCTCTGGGTCTGGAGGCCTCACTACTGTGGTGTGAGGATGTAGTGGCTGAGGGGAGAGTTTCCTTTGTGAACCCAGTGCTGGGTTACCTGGTTCCCTTCCTGGCTGGTGCCACTGCACTATATAGAGCTGGGAGACCAGAGACATGTCTTTGCTTTTGCTACCAGGCTCCACTGCAGTAAGGGAGGAGGAAGCAGGTTCTCAGGTGCCAATGCTGTTTCTATCCCTCTTATTCTCCACTGGGCCATAGTGTGAGCACTCCACCCCGACTCCTCCACCACTACCCCATTAGCTGGGGCCACAGGCTAGCCATGGTGGCTGTGGAACCACATCTGCAGACACCATCCCTGTTTTCTCCCTCATCTTGCCTCCCCTAAGTGTTCCAATACACCCTCCTTCAGATGTACCAATGTGTGTCTCTCTCAAGCTTGCTAGTGTGTTGAACAGAGTAACTTTTTTTGCATTAAAGATGTCTGATTAGTTGTAGATTTAAGGGCAGATAGACATAGGTCTATGTATTCCACTCTGATGCTCTGAGATGACATTTTAAATATATAAATATGTGTCTCTACAAACAGTTGGCCAATAGGTAGATATATGAAAGGATGTTCAGTGTTACTAATCATTAGGTAACTGCAAATTAAAACCACAATAAGATATCACCTCACACCTGTCAGAATGGCTATCATCAATCCTTTATAATAAAGAGCTAATATACTAATTAGACCGAACAGCAGAACAACCATCCAGACGCCCTTCCAGACGAAGCCAGAGCTGTGAAGGCTGAGCCCCTTGCACAAATTTTGTGCATCGGGCCTCTAGTAAATTAATAAACAAGTGTGCGTGATGATGTGGAGTAAAGGAAACCCTTGTGTGCAGTTGGTGGGAATGCCTGTTGGTGCAGCTGCTGTGGAATGCAGTATGGAGTTTCCTCAAAAAATGAAGTGGAGCTCTGGCCAGGTTGCTCAGTAGGTTGGAACCTTGTCCCATACACCAAAAGGTTTCGGGTTCGATTCCCAGTCAGGGCACATACCTCGGTTGTGGGTTTGTGCCTCGGTCAGGGTGCATGCAGGAGGCAAACAATCAATATTTCTCTCTTACATCAATCTCTCTCTCTCTGCTGTCTATCTCTCTGTCTCTCTCTCTCTGTCTTTGTTTCTCTCTCTCTCTCTCTCTCTCTCTCTCTCTCTCTCATACACACACACACACACACACACACACACACCCTCTTACTCTCTCTCTCTCTCTTCCTTCCTCTATTTCTCTCTAAAATCAATAAATATATCTTTAGGTGAGGAAACAAAATTAAAAATGGAACTGCCTTATGAGTCAGTGATTCCATTTCTGGGGATATAGCCAAAGAAACCTGAAACATTAATTGGAAAGAAGATATGTACCTGTATGTTCATTTCAGTATTATCAACACTAATAAAAGAGAAAAATGGTAATTGGCATACGAGCTACCCTTTTCATTGGCTAATCAGGGCTATATGCAAATTAACTGCCAACTAAGATTGGCAGTTAACTGCCAACAAGATGGCGGTTAATTTGCATATGTAGGCACAATGCAGGGAAGTGAAAGGGAAAGCAGGAAGAAGCCCCCTGCCACTGACAGTGATCAGAAACCCAGGGGGGAGCTAAGAGCTGGGGGGCAGCCCCCAGCCATGATCGGACAATCAGGTGCCTTTTCTGCCCTGGCCAGTGATAGCAGGAAGTAGGAGTGGAGCCAGCAATGGGAGCTGGGCACGGTCGAAGCTGGCAGTCCCGGGAGCTAGGGTTCCCTTGCCTGGGCCTAACGCGAAGCCCACGATCGTGGGGCCGCTGCAGCTGCGGGTCCCCGCTGCCCAGGCCGGATGCCTCAGCCAGAGGCGTCAGGCCTGGGCAAGGGGCCGATCCTGCGATTGGAGGGTGATGGGGGTCAATGCCTGAGGGCTCCCAGTATGTGAGAGGGGGCAGGCTGGGCTGAGGGACACTCCCCCCTACACACACCCAGTGCACGAATTTCGTGCACCGGGTCCCTAGTTTATAATATCCAAGATTTGGAAGCAGCCCAAGTGCCCATCAGTAAAAGAGTGGAAAAAAAGCTGTGATACATTTACACAATGGACTATTACTCTGCTGTTAAAAAGAAGGAAATCTTACCCTTTGCAACAACCTGGATGGACCTGGAAAGTATTATGCTATGTGAAATAATCCAGTCAGAGAAAGGAAGTATCACATGGTCTCACTTATATGTGGAATCTAATGAACAAAATTAACAAAACATAAATAAAAACAGACTTCTAGATACAGAGACAAGATCGACAGCTGTCAGAGGGCACAGTGGTTGAGGGGCTGAATGAAAAAGATGAAAGGATTAAACAAAACAAAACAAAAGAAAAACATCCTCATGGACAAAGTATGGTGATTACTAGAGGGAAAGGGGGGAGGAGGGAATTAGAAAAGGGTAAAGGGATGATAAATGGAGATGAAAAGAGATGACTTTGGTTGATGCACATACAATACTGATGCTGTATTATGGAATTATACCCCTGAAATGTATATAATTTTGTTTACTAATGTTACCCCAATAAATTAAATAAAAGGAAGTGAAAAAGACAAGAGCTAAGGTAGAAGTGTGGTATTGACTATTAGCCTGAAGTAATATTTGGATGGTGCTTTGTTTAGTAAGGATTATGTCACAGAAACAAGTTATAGTCGTGAAAGTCTTTAATTATTCAGCCATCATTAAAGAGACTTTTCTAAAAAACTGAATATATGGTATACCCTTTCTTTGTTAAAAATATTCTCCTTAGGAAGATAAACGATCCAATCAAGAAATGGTCAAAGATTCTAAATAGACATTTTTCGAAAGAGGACATACAGAAGGCCCAGAGACATATGAAAACATACTCAAAGTCACTAATCATCTGAGAAATGCAAATCAAAACAACCATGAGGTACCATCTCACACCTGTCAGAATGGCTATCATCAACAAATCAAATTACAAGTGCTGGTGAGGATGTGGAGAAAAAGGAACCCTCTTGTACTGCTGGTGGGCATGCAGACTGGTTCAGCTACTGTGGGAGACAGTATGGAGTTTCCTCAAAAATTAAAAATGGAACTCCCATTTGACCCAGTAATCCCACTTCTAGGACTATATTCCAAGAAACCAGAAACACCAGTCAGAAAGGATATATGCAACCCTATGTTCATAGCAGCACAATTTACAATAGCTAAGATTTGGAAACAGCCTAAGTGCCCATCAGCAGATGAGTGGATTAAAAAATGGTGGTACATCTACACAATGGAATTCTATGCTGCTGTAAAAAAAGAAGGAATTGTTAGCATTTGCAACAGAATGGATGGAACTGGAGAGCATTATGCTAAGCGAAATACGCCAGTCAGAGAAAGATAAATATCACATGATCTCACTCATATCTATTTATATAAAAACCCTGGGTGTAACATCACGATCAAGGGGGATATAGCCAACTGGAAGGAAGTCAGTCCTGCAGGGGTTGTCTTGTAAACAGCTGCACCCTCCCTGAGCTGTTTCCTGCGAGGACAGGGTGGTTTCAGGTAGAAAACTGCCCTCGGGAGCATGGCTGCACTGAGTCCTGTGTCCTCTTAGCCACAGCTGCACCCTCCCGGAGCTGTTTCCCAGGAGGATGAGGTTTTAGGCAGGAACCAGCCCTCGGAGAGTGGAGGCATATCTTTATACAGTTTTAATATTAGAGGTCATGGTGGTAGTTTTACCCACAGCATCGACTGGAATTGTTGCAAATTTACTTCTCAGTGGAAGCACCTTTCATTCCCAATATAATTTACCCATTCCACTATATGAAACTTCAATTTCTAGACTCGATATAAACAGTGAAGTTCCTAAAACTATTAAAAACACCCAACTTCTCATTATTGATGAATGCACCATGGCATCCAGTCATGCTATAAACACCATAAACAGATTACTAAGAGAAATTTGAATGTTGTATTTGGTGGGAAAGTTCTCCTTCTTGGAGGGGATTTTCAACAATGTCTTAGTATTGTACTGCCTGCTATGCGATCGGCCATGGTACAAATGAGTTTAAAGTACTGCAATGTTTGGGGATGTTTCAGAAAGTTGTCTCTTACACAAATATGAGATCAGAGGATTCTGTTTATAGTGAATGGTTAGTAAAACTTGGATATGGCAAACTTGATAGCAGTTTTCATTTAGGAATGGATATTATTGAAATCCCCTGTGAAATGATTTGTAATGGATCTATTATTTTATTTTATTTTTTTAAATTGTTTTATTGCTTAAAGTATTACAAAGAGTATTATATAAGTCTCATATTTTTTTCTCCCCTTGACCCTCCCCTAGCTTCCCATGCCCCCCAATGTCTTGTGTCCATTGGTTATGCTCATATGCATGCATACAAGTCCTTTGATTGATCTCTTACCCACCCCCCCCCCCCGTCTCACCCCCCAACCCTCCCCAGTCTTCCCGCTGTAGTTTGACAGTCTGTTTGAGGCTGCTCTGCCTCTGTATCTATTTTTCTTCATAAGTTTATAATGGTCTTTATTATCCAGAAATGAGTGAGATCATGTGGTATTTTTCTTTCATTGACTGGCTTATTTCACTTAGCACAATGCTCTCCAGTTCCATCCATGCTGTTGCAAAATGGTTAGAATTCCTTCTTTTTTACAGCAGCATAGAATTCCATCGTGTAGATGTACCACAGTTTCCTAATCCATTCATCTACTGATGGGCACTTCGGCTGTTTCCAGATCTTAGCTATGGTAAATTGTGCTGCTATGATCATAGGGGTGCGTATATGCTTTCTAATTGGTGTTTCTGATTTTTTGGAATATATTCCTAGAAGTGGGATCACTGGGTCAAATAGGAGTTCCATTTTTAACTTTTTGAGGAAACTCCA
This sequence comes from Myotis daubentonii, assembly GCF_963259705.1. Classification (NCBI taxonomy): domain Eukaryota; kingdom Metazoa; phylum Chordata; class Mammalia; order Chiroptera; family Vespertilionidae; genus Myotis; species Myotis daubentonii. The sequence continues at coordinate 30,579,648 of NC_081849.1, read as the reverse complement.
TACTGTCTTCCATAGTGGCTGCACCAGTCTGCATTCCCACCAGCAGTGCACGAGTGTTCCCTTTTTTCCACATCCTCTCCAGCACTTGTCGTTTGTTGATTTGTTGATGATAGCCAGTCTGACAGGTGTGAGATGGTACCTCATTGTTATTTTGATTTGCATCTCTCGGAAGCTTAGTGACTTTGAGCATGTTTTCATATGTCGCTTGGCTTTCTGAATGTCCTCTTTTGAAAAGTGTCTATTTAGGTCCTTTGCCCATTTTTTGATTGTATTGTTTATCTTCCTTTTGTTAAGTTGTATGAGTTCCCTATAAATATTGGAGATTAAACCCTTATTGGTGATAACATTGGCAAATATGTTCTCCCATGCAGTGGGCTTTGTTGATGGTTTCTTTGGCTGTGCAGAACCTTTTTATTTTGATGTAAGTCCCATTTGTTTATTTTCTCTTTAGTTTCCAAAGCCCTATCGGTGAAGAAATTGCTTCAGCATATGTCTGAGATTTTGTTGCCTTTGGATTCTTCTAGTATGTTTATGGTTTCCCGTCTTACATTTAAGTCGTTTATCCATTTTGAGTTTATTTTTGTGTATGGTGTGAGTTGGTAGTCTAGTTTTATTTTTTTGCATGTACCTGTGTAATGGATCTATTATGGAAGCTACCTTTGGAAATACTATATCTACAGACAATATTAAAAATATATCTAAATGTGCAATTCTTTGTCCAAAAAATGAGCACGTTCAAAAAGTAAATGAAGAAATTTTGGATATACTCAATGGAGATTTTCACACATATTTGAATGATGATTCCATTGATTCCACAGGTGATGCTGAAAGGGAAAATTTTCCCATCGAATTTCTTAAGAGTATTACTCCTTTGGGAATGCCATGTCATAAATTTAAATTGAAAGTGGGTGCAATCATCATGCTATTGAGAAATCTTAATAGTAAATGGGGTCTTTGTAATGATACCAGATCTATTATCAAAAGATTAGGACCACCCTAACTGGTTTGGCTCATTGGATAGAGTGTGGGCCTGTGGATTGAAAGGTCCCAGGTTCGATTCTGGTCAAGGGCATGTACCTTGGTTGTGGGCACATCCCCAGTAGGGGGTGTGCAGGAGGCAGCTCATTGATGTTTCTCTCATCAATGTTTCTAACTCTCTATCTCTCTTCTTTACTCTCTGTAAAAAAATCAATAAAATATATTTAAAAGAAAAGATTAGGACCTAACATTATTAAAGCTGAAGTATTATCAAGATCTGCAGAGGGAGAGGTTGTTCTGGTTCCAAGAATTGATTTGTCCCCATCTGACACTGGGCTCCAATTTAAATTGATTCGACAACAGTTTCCTGTGATGCCAGCATTTGTGATGACTATTAATAAATCACAAGGACAAACTCTAGACAGAGTAGGCATATTCCTACCTGAACCCGTTTTCACACATGGTCAATTATATGTTGCTTTTTCTCGATTTCGAAGAGCATGTGATGGAAAGTTAAATTGCTAAAAACTTCAGCACAAGGGAAATTAGTCAAGCACTCTGAAAGGGTTTTCACTCTTAATGTCATGTACAGGGAGATATTAGAATAAGTTTAATCACGTCAACAGTCATTGTTTGCATCGCTGTTGTTTTTATATCATGTTTTTGTCGTTTTTATATCATGCCTCTATTGTTGTTATATCCTTTTGTTACTGTTTGTTTATTAATAAATTTCTATATTATTTTCATATACATTTTACTAATTTCCTTTCATCTCTCACACTTCTATTATAGAGAAAGGGCAAATAGCAATATTAAAATATTTCCGCTAATTTATTCCCTTTTAATGTGCCTGAGTTTCGTGCACCGGGCTACTAGTATGGGATATAATGATCAACATAATTTGATGAACAAAAATAGATTGATCTAGAGACAAATGGTAGGGGAGGCGGGGTTAGAGAGCAACTAAAGGACTTGTATGCATGCATATTAGCATAACCAATGGACACACACACTGGGGCAGTGGAAGCTTGCCCGGGGTGGGAACGGCTTGGGGAGTGGGAGGGTCAATTGGGGAAAAAGGAGACACTAAAAAATAAAATAAAATAAAATAAAATAAAATAAAATATTCTCTCTGCATTGGCTGGAGTGGCTCAGTTGCTTGAGCATCATCTCATGCACCAAAAGGTAACTGGTTCACTTCCCACTTAGGGCACATACCCAGGACATGGGTGCATACTGGAGGCAACTGATCCATGTTCCTCTCTCTCTCTCTCTTTCTCTCTCTCTCTCTCTCTCTCCCCCCCCCTCTCTTCCTCTCTCTAAAATCAATAAAACATATTTAAAAATATATTCACCCTTACATGGCAGAAGCAGCAATGGGGTGAACTATAATTACTAAATTAGTAATTAATTACTAATTAATTCTAACCAATCTGTATAAACCAGTTGGATATGTGGACATAAACAACAAACTTTATAATTTTAAATATAGCATTTGAGAATTCTATATAAATTCCAACAGCTTTGTTAGGAAAATAAATTTTAGAAAAATCAGAAAGATCAAATAGAATACCATATATGGAGACTGAAATAAGTCATATGATAGGAAAATCTAAAGTGCAAAGATTTTTTTTCATAATTAAGGACAATATCAATAAAATAAAGAGTTCTGTTTCCTAAAATGGCCAATAGCACCCTTCCTCCACTTGAGAAATGAGCAAGTCCTTAAGGATGAACTTTCTTTTTTTTTTCTTTATTTATTAAGGTATTATATATGTGTCCTTATCCCCCGATTCCCCCCCCCCCACTCATGTCCTCACCCCCTGTGGTCTGTGTCCATTGGTTAGGCTTATATGCATGCATGTAAGTCCTTTGGTTGATATCTCCCCCTTGCCCCCAACCTCCCCTACTTTCACTCTGAGGTTTGACGGTCTGTTTGATGCTTCTGTCTTTGGAACTACAGGATATAACATATGTCCTAGGGCAACATATTTGTATGGTATTGTGTAATAAGTACAATACATGAGTCTGAAAACCCAGTTGGAGTGATTCAGTTTAGCATCACTCCCTTTGACCTACTTGGAAAATGTGTGCTTCCTATCTCTGAATTTTAGGCTCTGTGATTCTAAAGGTCCTAATTCACAGGGGAAATCAGCCTCCTTATTGTAAGAGTTCAGCATTCAAGGGAAAGAATTGCCATATTGGCACGGGTAACATACCTTATCACAAGAGGTTAGGTGAACCAATGATATACTTATTACCAATTGTGATTGTTAATGGACAAGGCAGCAGCCATAACTTGAGAGGGTAGTTGATTAGAGATTCAGACAACTCAGGGATGAGGATTTGGGACATAATACTAGGTAAGTCACCCAGACTAGCAGAGATATTGGCTAAGGATACAGGGAACTTAGAATGGGCATTCTGGGAGGAAGAGAATAAGGTGACGTTACAATTGAAGACAGCTTTAGTGGCAAGGGCCCTATTCATCCTGCTAACCTACCTCTTTAAAAATTTTCCCAGGAAACAGACCAAACAGAATTATGGAAGAGCTGTTCCCAGGGGTGAACTTAGCATATAAAAGCAATTGACAGCAGGGGTAGAATATGTCATAATGAACCCCATTTTCTCAGTCCTCAGAAGTGTTGACTGCTCATTACTCACATCTGTTTCCCTCTATGGATGACCCAGGGTATAAAGCCTGATGCTCTTACCTGAACTCAGCACAACTCTGTGGCACCATTCCCATTCCAGAACTCCTGTGGCATTGATGAGCAACTGCATCGCAGTACAACTGTCCCCATTGCACACACCCTTACAGGTCTGGTCTCTGAGAGTACTCTCCAACAAGCCTCCTGCATGCAAATCTCCTTCTCAGAGGCTGTTCCCAGATTTCCCAATTTAACACTTGGGTAGAGAAGGATTTCTTAAACAAGCCGCAGAAAGTACTAATGATAAATTAAAGAGTGCTAAATGTGAGCACATTAAAATTGGGAATCTCTGTTCATCAGAAGACACCATTCATTAAAAGAGTAAAAAGGTAAGTGGGAAGAGATATTTTCACATAGATATAACTGACGAAGAACTCATATGCAGATATTTTAAAAATCCACTATAGCAATAAGAGAAGAGAAATACAATAAAAAAACATTCGTGGAAGACACAGCCACTTTGCAAAAGATCTCCAAATGTCTAATAAAAATATGAAAAATTAATCTCATGTAGAGTTGAGAGGAAGTGCAAATTAAAACCAGAGTTGCATAAATTTAAAAAATCAGCAAGTGTATGTGAGAATGTTGCCTCATACTGTGGGCTCCTTTTTCATTTTGTCGATGGTTACTTTTGCTGTGCAGAAGCTTATTTTGATATAGTCCTAGTTGTTTATTTTCTCTGTAGTTTCCTTTGCCCTAGGAGATGTATTTGTAAACATATTGCTACAGAGATGCATTTTAGACTGAACTAAAAGTGCTCAAATACGAACTTAAAAAAATCACAGGCTGTAAACTCAGTGATTTCATGTGCTTGAGATCAATAAAATAAGAAGCACCTTGCTGAATTTTAGTCAAGAAAGCAGAAAGGTCCCATTCTCTAATCCAAGATCATTTTAAATCACAAATTGATTTAGTTTAATGTTTGGCTCAATACTCATTCAGCGAAACAATAGCCCTTGGAAGTTGCTTTCATTATTACAAAAAGTGAATCAATTAGATCCATTTAAAATGAAGTACAGATTATACTTTAAAAAAGATTCTTATTTAAAAAAAATACAGAAAGAGATATAAATTTACCAATTTAGAGTCTTGGTAGGTACCAAACCCAATGATAGGAATGCTGTTTCCATCACTTAGAGGTATGCGGTGATCTCCTGCAGTGAGTTCCATCTTGGAGAGTCTAGGACTTCAGATTTCTGGGAGTGATTCGGAACACATTTGGATGGGAGTCCTAGGGCCTATTTAATGAAAGAAAGGAGGGCAAGAGGGAGGAGCAGTGGGAGGGAAGAGAGATTGACAGATCTATTTCTCAACCTGTTTTCTTCTAGGTTGTTAGGGAAATACTGAGATTGTCCTTTGAACTTTATTCGAGACATAAGAATAACTCAATTGAGAATTTATGCTTATACCTCTGCAAAGAAAAGATTGAACAACAACAACCAAGGAAAGGAATCGAGTGGGGTTCTGTTAGGATGCTTTTGTTGCCAACTAACAGGTCTATCTCAACTTCTCTTAGAATATAAAGGAAATTTATTGGTTCATATTCCTGAAAACGTCAACATTAGGACTAGCTTAAGGTGAGACTAGAGTAGTTCCTGTCCTAGAACTTCCCTGGAGATTCTGAGGCAGCAGGATTGGGCAGGGGTCTCGATTGCTACCACCTTGCAGTAAACTTGGAAACATTGGGCCAGAAGAACAAAGGAAAAGGCAGGAAACAATTTCACACCCTCTGTCTCCTGGCTTTCTCAGCTGAATCTCCCCTTATCATTGAAAGACAGTAATCAGCCTTTGAAGTGACTCAGCTCCAGCTTCAGGTCCACTAAAACAGAGCTTACCTCCTCCATAGCTCAAGCATAACCCAGGAATGGAGTCTTTTTTGCCTCAATAATCTTTTTTGGTTGAACCATCCCTCGCTAAATCAATGAGAGTGGTCAAAGGAAATAAAAGACCGATTTGATTGCCTTAAGAGAATACTAGTAGAAGCCATTTCTACATGTGGAGTTGGTGTTAATCCAGTGGTTCTCAACTTCCCTAATGCCGCGACCCTTTAATACAGTTCCTCATGTTGTGGTGACCCCCTATGTCATTGTTACAAATTGAACATAATTAAACAGTAGTGATTAATCACAAAAACAATATGTAATTATATATGTGTTTTCTGATGGTCCTAGGCGACCCCTGTGAAAGGGTCTTTCGACCCCCAAAGTGGTTGTGACACACAGGTTGAGAACCGATGGGTTAATCCCACCTGGGTAGATTCTGGATGTTGTTAATTAAAGGGAAAGAAGTAGTAATTTGGGAAACAATGGTCATTTATTTTAATCTTCCTCTAAAGGACTGTGCAACAGTCCATGATGATGGAAGTGTCCTGAAGTTTGTCTAAAATTGACTTGTCCTCTCTCTAGGAAATTCATTCTTGCTAATATACACACAGGCAGTGGGCACAATAATTTCTACCAGGGTGGGGCAGTGTGGAATGTGGGTAGTAATGGTCCTCAATATCAGTTGTCTTATCAGTCCATCACTCATTGCCACCTTTGTGTGCTAAGATGTTAGCTAGAATGTCTCTTTATTATTGACTTTCTAGCTCTATGAATTTTAGCACATGTACAGATTTATATAACTACCACCACATGTAGGATACTGAAACATTCTATAACCCAGAGAATGCCTTCATGTTATTTCTTTATAATCACCCCCTCCACCACCTGCACCCCCTGGAGAAGTCACTCCCTGTTGTTCATTCCTATTGTTTTATCTTTTGAGAATATCATATAAATGGAATCATACAGTATATATAGTCTTTTGAAATTGCCTTCTTTCAGTCAGCAAAATCTGTTTGAGATCCAACCATGTTGTGGCTTGTATCAATAGCTTATTTAGTTTTTATTGTTGCTTAGTCTCCTATATAATAAAAGCACAGTATGCAAATTGTCACCTCAAATGGGAGTTCATCTGGGAGTTTGACCAGGGGGCTGGGCCAGCCGGGGGAAGGGAGGGAGGCCCCATCTGGCAGCGGTGGTGGCAGCAGGCAACTTGGGGAAGGGAGGGAGACTCTGGCTGGCAGCAGTTGCAGCATCTATAGGCAGCTGGGGAAAGAGAGGGAGTACCCGGCCGGCCGCCGGCAACCGGCAGCCACTAGGGATCCTACCAGTGCTCGAATTTAGTTTGTTTTCAATTTTTGGTGATTGTGAATAGAACTGCTGTAACCATTTGCATACAGGTGTTTGTATGAACATTAGTTTTCATTTCTCCAGCAGTGAGATGGTTGAATCATGTGGTGTGTTTGACTATGTAGGAAGCTGCCAAACTGCTTTTCTCAATGGTTGTAACATTTTGCATCCCCCTCCCAACAATGCATATGAGTTACAGTTGTTCTCCATCCTTGACACAATTTGCCATTGTTTATATTTTTTTACTCTAGTCATTCGATAGATTTGTCATTGTATCCCCTGGTTATTTTAATTTTAATTTCCCATGTGGATAATGATGTTGAACATTTTTCATGTACTTATTTGACATCTTAATTTCTTCTTGGTGAAGTGCCTTTTCTAGTCTTTTGCCTATTTTTTAATTCGTTTTTTGTCTTAGTGTTGAGTGTGGAGATTTCTTGGTACATTTTTGATACATGGTATTTAATGGATATGTCGTTTGCAATTCCCCCTTCCCCCCCCCCCCACCCCCCGTCTGTAGCTTGCTTTTTCACTCTCTAAATTGTGTCTTTTATGGAGCACAAATTTTTAAATTTTGCAACGTTCATTTTTTTTGTATTGTGTTTTGAATCTGACCTCCAGATTTTCAGGTCATTCAGACTGTGTATGTGTTTAAGTTGGAAAGCACACTTGTACCTTTCCTGTACAATGATGAGATTAGTAGTATTTAGTCACATCAACACGCAGTTTCACAAAGACTACGATTAGAGAGGACATTCCTAAATGCATAGGGTAGTCTGACATTGACTCATAATGGGAGTGTTGATGTCATTAAAGTTAATGGGAATACCTTGAGATGTGGAAATTTAAGTTTGAGAACTTCAATAATTTTTAGTTTTTGAATTTGTTTTCTACATTTTTCTGAAGAGCAATGATAAGGATAATAGTTTGGAGGTAAAAGGCAATAGTTTTCAAAGTTTTTAAAAGATGGTCTGGTAAGAAACATAATATTTACCCTACAAATAGGCAAAGAGTGATCAAAGTTTACCAGAAGATACTGATTGAACCAACATTTGCTCTTTTATTTCATGCTATTTGCAGGCTAGCCCATTTAAAGTGAATTTACTTTTGGAAAAGACTCATATACCAAGAGTGAATTTGAATCTGTGATAGCATAACTTGCTTGAGAAGCTTTAGTTTTTGTGTTTAAGTGTGAACTATTAATGAACAAAATTAAATTAAGCTTATCAAAAGGTGCGTTACGATGTTTGAGACAGTGTTTGATTATTGAAAGTATCCACAGAATTCAATTTACAAGTTACAGGCAACAAGCATAATATAGCAATGGCAGGAGAAGGAAATGTATTGGGAGAAGTCTGGAGACCTCTAGTATAGACTTTTTTACCCTCCTATCACTGGGTTGCTTAGGATATACTTTGTCTTAGTTTTTTTTATATATATATATGTTTTTATTGATTTTTAGAGAGAGAGGAAGGGAGAAGGATAGAGAGATAGAAACATCATTGATTGACTGCCTCTTGTGCAACCTGGGCATATACCCTGACCGTGAGTTGAACAGAGAACTGAAAGGGCAAGGTCTACGCCCTCCATCTTGCCCCAGGGTAAGGGCTACGCCCTCCATCTTATCCTGAATCCTCCATTTTTGGGCAGCCATGTGCTCAGCAAGGAGCTTCTTCCCGGAAGCCCAAGCCTCTACTAGCCACACCCAGGATTTCTTTAAAGTAACCAATGACAATCAAGGGAAGTGCGTGCCATAGATATGAGCACATCCTGTGTAACAAGACACCGACTTGCGCCTGGCCAATCGGTAGGGCCCACAGTCCTTACTCCTCCCCTTACTCCAACCCCCCTATAAAACCCCTCTCCACACAGAGTTCTCTCTCTCTGCTGCTTGCTGCTGCGTCGGTGAGTGTGGCTGGGGTGCCGAGCTAGCTGGAATAAAGACTCTTTGCTTTTACATTGGATTCGGCTGGCTCCATGGTGGTCTTTTGGGGATCTTGAAATCTGGGCATAACAGAACCTCATGGTTCATGGGTCGACATTCAACCCCTGAGCCCCACCAGCCAGGTTGTCTTCAGGTTTGAACCACCACTGCCATGTGTATGAAGCACCTTGGTACCAGACAGCCCAAACCTGTTCAAGGTGTGCTCGTTGCCCATGTGTTTTCCAGCTATATGACCAGCCTAAACTCTCAACCCTCCCCAAACAAGGTGTAAGTTAAAAATCCAATGACTAATACTAAACATTGCTGATACATCTGTCCCCAAACAACTCACTGCCCTATGGTTACAGAACTTATTAGGTTCTGTAGTAATGTCAAAGTTCAATTATGCTGTGTGCAGTTCTGGAAATAAGTATTTTGTCCTTTCAAACCTGCTGAGATTAACCCATGCTCTACAAGGGGAATATTCAAAGATGTGGACAGACATAGATAATTTTTTTCACACAGGTTAAATAATCAAGGTAGGGAAGGAGAGTTGGTGGGTTCAAAATGTCACAATTATGGATAGTGATATGTGAAGGAGAAGCAATGATGGAAATAACCTGTCTTATGGCCTTTAATTTATTTCATAAAATGTATTATAATTGTTTCCAATCCTGGGAGGAAAAAATTCTTTTAATACACAGTTATTTCTCTAGTCCTTTATTTAAACATGGGTATGCTTCTTTTTTCTTTTTAATTTATCTTTATTTTTCAAAGTATTACCGGTGTCCCTGTTTTTCCCTCCATTAACCCCTTCATCTTTCACTGGCCCCTCCCCAGGCCTTCACAACACTATTGTCTGTGTCCTTGGATTATGCATATATGCATACAAATTCTTTGGTTAATCTCTCCCCAACCACCTTTCCACCCTAGCCTTCGCTCTGAGAGTTGTCTGTTAAACGTGGGTATGTTTCTTTTAACCTGAAAAGTACATCGTTGTTTATATGTATTTATATGAATATATTTTACCCAGGAAGATACACTTTAATTTTCATTTATCAGGCTTCTCCCACCCCTTTCCTCCTAAGCTTGGTCAACAAAAAGAGTTCATACAATCATTCCAAATTAATACAAATCTGGAGAATAAAAGCAAACCTGATTATTTTTATTTACTTTAAAAATAAATCTTAGTGGTACCTAGTAGTCTTTCCAGTAATTCAATTATAGTTCAGTCATCAAAAGACATCTTAAGTAAAAAGATTTCCCAAATTGGGACATTTGAAAGCCTCAGCAGACTCTATATTAGGTAATTCTTTGATTTAGAGGTAAAGGTTAGAGTGCAGCAAGGCAGTACAGGCAAACATGACAGGTTGGAGGGATGACCTCCCAGGCTCAGGCAACTCAGGACCCATATTCACGCACACAACATGCCATGTCTCCTGATTGAACCACCAAGATTGGTGTGCAGTATATTAGCTCGGGCTAGAACACAAACCTGAAGTTCCCAGCATAGACTTTGATGACTCTGGTCACATAGTCAAGTCCAGCTAACTTAACTGCTTTGGACAATTGTACACCATCAGTTAAAAAACTGAGCCGAACAACATAAACTGATGATCAAAAATAAATCCAGAGACATAGAAGCATCAAACAGACCATCAATCCTCAGAGGGAAGGCAAAGGAGGGTTGGGGGGAGTGATCAACCAAAGGACTTGTATGCATACATATAAGCATAACCAATGGACACAGATAGTAGGAGGGTGAGGGCATGTGCTGGGGGGTGGGAGCAGCCAGGGAGAGGTGAAGGGGGGAAAAAGGAGATCTATGTAATACTTCAAACAAGAACGAAATTAATTAAATAAAAAATGAAGGAAGGAAGGGAGGGAGGGAGGAAGGAAGGAAGGAAGGAACAAATGAAGGAAGGAAAAGAGGAAGGAACAAAAGGAGGAAGAAAAAAAAGAAGGAAGGAAAACAAGAAGGGAAGGAAGAGAAAATAAGTATAAACCACAAAAAAACAAAAACAAAAAGAAACCTGATCTGGGATGGAAGGTATTGCTAGGGGAGTTTTACCTTTTAGCCAATTGATCATAAAACTGTTCTCTTCTTGCCCAAGAGTCAATAATGTCATCCTGGAGACCCAGAGATAAAGATAGAGTTATTCTATCCCATCTGTAAATCAACTCTATTGTCTATATTGTCTTATTTTTCTGAATTTGGAGCCTAAATTTGGGAAAGACAAAGTCAAGTCTTTTAGGGAGAAAAGTTATAAATGTAAGATGAAAGAACCAGAGACAAGCGCTAGTTATAGGAATTATTTTTTTTTTCAGGCAGTATTTTAAAAGCACATCACAAACACAAACAATAATTGTTATAATGAGTTAAATGGCCCTGGCCGATGCTTCTAAGTGGTTAGATCGTTGGCCCACGGACCAAAGGGTTGTGGGTTTGAATGCCAGTCAAGGACACATACCTTGGTTGCAGGTTCCATACCTGGCCCTGGTGGTCAGGGTGCCTGAGGGGGCACAACCAATGGGTGTGTCTCTCTCACACTGATGTTTCACTCTCTGTCTCTCTCTTTCTCTCCCTTCCACTCTCTCTATAAATCGTGGAAAAAAATATCCTCAGGTGAGGAGTAACAACAAAAAGATTTAAATGTATGCCAGAAATAATGACGGCTAATGGAATATTGGGACAATAAAATAAAATGTCTATGGTACAGAATAACAGAGTTATTTTACAGAAAAAAATCTAAATTGTAACTTTCTTATTTGGTTCACTATAGATGTAATAATTTTTGATAAAGAATTTATCAATACTCCTTTATATGTAAGCACTAAGCAGAGATATATAAATATACAACTAGTTAATAAACGTAAGGATTTTAATTTTAGTCTTAATATATAACAAATTGTTAAGTATCTATACTAATAAAAGGGTAATGTGCTAATTAGACCAGACATCTTCTGGACATCCTTCCAGACATCCTTCTGGACAAAGCCACGGTGATGGGGGCTGAGGCAGAGGCGGTTAGGGGTGACCAGGCTGGCAGGGGAGAGTAGTTAGGGGTGACCAGGCAGCAGGGGAGGGCAGTTAGAGGCGACCAGGATGGCAGGGAAGGGCAGTTAGAGGTGACCAGGCAGGCAAGCAGAGTGGTTAGGGGCAATCAGGCAGGCAGGCCAGTGAGTGGTTAGGAGCCAGCAGTCCCAGATTGCAAGGGGGATGTCCGACCTCTGGTTTAGGCCCAATCCCTGTGGGACATCCCCTGAGGAGTCCGGAATGGAGAGGGTACAGTCCAGTCTGAGGGACACCAACCCCCCTGCCATGCACGTATTTTATGCACCGCGCCTCTAGTTTTAAATAAAACTATGTTTATTATATTGAATTTTTAATCATAACTTGTAACAATTTCTTTGATAAATAAGCAAGTCATATTTATTATTTTATCCCTATATTTGTATTTTTATGTACCTATAAACATAGGATAGTCAACAATTTACATTAATTTCTATATTTAATCAAGGTAACCAATCATTTCAAAGAAATTAAAAATTTTCTTATAACAGAGAAAACAAAAGGGTATAAACCTAAGAACTGTCACATTACTACTTTTTAGTGAACATAACTTATATAACTTATATAAAAATAAACAGCCTATCTAATAATAGACAAACATGGTAATTGATCATACCTTCGCTCCGCCTCCCATTGGCTAATCAGCATGATATGCAAATTAACCGCCAACAAAGATGGCTAATTTGCATACTGCAGGCAGGGCGGGACAGTGTGAGCCGCCAGTGCGCCACCAACCAGGGCAGCCGCAGAAGACTCAGAAGCCAGGGCCCAGAAGACACAGCAGCCGGACTGCGTTGCCGTGGGGGACATAGGCCAGGACCCTAAGACACAGCAGCCGGGTTTTCTTTTCTTTTTTTTTTTAGATTGTTTAATTATTTATTACAAATAAATGGTGGTTTCACATCTGTCAAAAACGGGTCTTGTTTTTACATGTGTGTGCAGGTTCTGAATGTACAAGAAAGGTCATGTGCTTAATTCGTCCATGCAAAGCTCACACGTACATCACTAAATACTTTAAAAATAGAACGATCTCTATTTGAACCAATCTGTTTAGATTCAGGATTAGAAAAATAGTATGAAACTAATGAAATACAATGATAGGAATTAGGAAGTGTGACACTGATGGTTCTGGGCATGTGAAGGGTGAGGGACAGAAGGGTACACACGGTCTTCCCTTCAGTTCTGCTGGAGAGCTCTGAGGGCCGGAGCTGCTCCATGCCCAGAGGAGGTGGGTGTGGTCAGTGGCTCTGTTTCAGAACTTCTTGCCAAGCAGAGACCTTACCCGACGCACAGGAACCTTTTTACTCCAGAAAACAAACAGCCAGTTACCAATGAGCATGGGAAAACCAGTGTCCCCTCCTGTGCATGGTGTCCTGATGGGGTGACGGGGAGGTGGGCGAGGGGAGCAGTGCAGAGTTGTTAGGCAGCTGGAGTGGGAGTGGAAAGGCCATGAAATGTCCAAAGTCCTGGCTGTGCCCACAGCCTGGGCTGCTCCTCCAGGCCCTGGCTGAGGGATTAGGGCTGATTCTCTCGGAAAGGGAATATTCCATGGGTGGAAGACTTACAGGCTCAGGGTGGGCCATGTGCTCGTTTGGGGCAAATCCCTCAGCATTCCTGCTGCCAAGCCCTCAAAGGAATGAGGCAGAGGCACCCCTCACCCCCAAGACCCCTTTGTGGACATTTTAGCATCTATGTGATTTTTAATCCCTTCAGGGAGACTTTCTATCCTGCAGTCCCATCCCACCCCACTGTTGCTGTTTGTCTGCCAGCTGGGTCGAGCATCAAGGGGAAGGGGTGTTTATACTCACTGAAAGACTACTGATCCTACCCAGAAACCAACCTGTTTACTGTACTGTTGTAAATATCATACCCTTTATATCCTGTATATTGGCTTCTTTTAAATAAAGTGAAATGTCTTAAAAAAAAAAGGCAAGGCAGGGCGGGACCCAGAAGACCCAGAGCCGCCTGATGTGGTAGTAACTCTATCTATCACTAAGCACTCTGAAAGTCAGTGGCATAAATGCACCAATTAAAGGACAGATTATGAGGGTGAATCAAATACAAAACCCACTTTAAATATAAAGACACATATAGATTAAAAGTAAATGAACTAAGCTGCAGCCTGTTATGCTCAGTGGATAGAGCATTAGCCCATGGACTGAAGGGTCCCAGGTTTGATTCCAGTCAAAGGCATGTACCTCAGTTGCTGGCTTAATCCCCAGTCCCTATCAGAGCATGTGCAGGAGGCAACCAATCAATGTGTCTCTCCCTTTCCCTTTACTCTCTCTAAAATTCAATGGAAAAATATCCTTGGGTGAAGATTAACAAAAACAAAGTAAATGGATTAAGTAACATTAAAGAGATTATAAGAAAAATATATTTCAAATTTTGTTAGTTGTATAATGGTTATGTTTAAATTATTAACACCTAAGAAATTGAGTGAAGGGTACATATAATATGCTGTAGTATTTTATAGGTTTTTTTTTTACATGTATGAGATTATTTCAAATTAAAATATTAAAAAATTAATAAAATATTAATTGAAATGTATCTGCATTACATGAAAAATCTCCTAATTGCTTCTAGCATAATTTATTAAGTTGTGCTAAAATTTACAAGGGTTCAATTAAAAAATACCTTAATTCTAAATGATATAATAGAAAATATATAATCGTGCGGTTATAAGCACTTATCTGAAAATACAAATTTAAAGAAGTGAATTTAAAGAAGGGATTAGCCAAAGAAAATATATACATAACCCATGGACACAGACAACAGTATGGTGATGGCCAGAGAGAAGTGGGGGGCAAGAGCTGGGTAGAGGGGGGAGAAGGGGGAAATAGGGACATCCTATATAATAACCATAAAAGCCTAATATGCACATTGACTGAACAGCAGAATGACCGGTTGCTATGATGTGCACTGGCCATCAAGGGGCAGAGGCTCAATACAGGAACTGCCCCCTAGTGGTCAGTTCACTTCCATATGGGGAGTGCCACTCAGCCAGAAGCTGGCTTATGGCTGGCCAGTGCAGAAGTGGTGGCAGGAGCCTCTCCCACCTCCGTGGCAGCACTAAGAATATCCAACTAACAGTTTAGACCTGATCCCTTGGGTCCTAAGCCTTTAGTCAGACATCCCCCGAGGGCTCCCTGGCTGCCAGAAGGATGTCTGACTGTAAGCTTAGGCCTGATCCCCCAGAGAGTGGGCCTGAGTCAAAAGGTGGACATCCCCCAAGGGGTCCTGGACTGTGAATGGGCGCAGGCCGGACTGAGGGACCACGCCCCCCCACCCCCCCACCCCCGCCCCGAGTGCACAAATTTTTGTGTACCGGGCCTCTAGTTATATAATATGATTTTAAAGACATTTATACATACTCTTAATATTATGGAAATAATGAAGTAACAATGTTTCAATTGCAGGTATTTTTCAACTGGGAAAAGGTAAAATATATTTTTTCCTGGAAACCATGTACTGTACATAACTTTTTAAAACTTTTTTTTTTTTTTACTTTTGGAAACTTTTGCTGTTTGTAAGTATATTCCATATAGTCCTTTCTCTATCTGTCAATTCTTACTATTTTGAGTTTTACACCATAGAAAAAATACAATGTGCTCTGCCACCCACTTAGCACCAGTTAGAGGTGTTCTATTCTTCTTTAATGATACTGAAGGTTTCCATGCTCAAATATGAGTCCCCATAGTTCTGCAGCATTTAGAAATATGTGTGCTTAATGGTTATGTCAGGCCCATGGGTTTATCATGATTTAGTGAAGAGAATATTATCTCAGGGGCTGAGGAGTCCCAGGGCAAGATGTGGTACATTTTTTTTTAAATATATTTTTTATTGATTAAGATATTACATATGTGTCCTTATCCCCACGTTACCCCATGGTACATTTTTTTTTATTATTATTACTTAAGGTATTACAAATGTGTCCTCATCCCCCCCATTAACCCCCAACCTCCCCCCGCCCCCGCCCTGCACACTCATGCTCCCATCCCCCTGTTGTCCCTGTCCATTGGTTTGGCTTATATACATGTATACAAGTCCTTCGGTTGATCTCTTCCCCTTACCCCCGCCCTCCCCTACTTTCCTTCTGGGGATTGATAGCCTGATTGCTGTTTCTCAGTCTTTGGGTCTGTCCCTTTTCATCAGTCTATGTTGTTCTCTATAATCCACAAATGAGTGAGATCATGTGGTATTTATCTTTCTCTGACTGGCTTATTTCACTTAGCATAATGCTCTCCAGTTCTATCCATGCTGTTGCAAAAGGCAAGAGTTCCTTTTTTTTTTTTTTTTTACCGAAGCATAGTATTCCATTGTGTATATGTACCACAGTTTTCTAATCCACTCATCTGCTGATGGGCACGTAGGCTGTTTCCAAATCTTAGCTAAGGTGAATTGTGCTGCTATGAACATAGGGGTGCATATATCCTTTCTGATTGGCGTTTCTGGTTTCTTGGGATATATTCCTAGTAGTGGGATCACTGCGTCAAATGGGAGTTCCATTTTTAGTTTTTTGAGGCAGCTCCATACTGTTCTCCACAGTGGCTGCACCAGTCTGCATTCCCACCAGCAGTGCAGAAGGGTTCCTTTTTCTCCACATCCTCTCCAACACTTGTTGTTTGTTGATTTGTTGATGATAGCCATTCTGACAGGTGTGAGATGATAACGCATTGTCGTTTTGATTTGCATCTCTCGTATAATTAGTAACTTTGAGCATGTTTTCATATGTCTTTTGGCCCTCTGTATGTCCTCTTTCGAAAAGTGTCTATCTAGGTCCGTTGCCCATTTTTTTATTGGATTGTTTATCTTCCTTTTGTTAAGTTTCATGAGATCCCTGTAAATGTTGGAAATTAAACCCTTATCGGTGGTATCATTGGCAAATATGTTCTCCCATGTAGTGGGTCTTCTTGTTGTTTTGTTGATGGTTTTGTTGTGCAAAAGTTTTTTATTTTGATGTAGTCCCATTTGTTTATTTTCTCTTTAGTTTCCATTGCCCTAGGAGCATTATCAGAGAAGAAATTCCTTCGGCATATGTTTGCGATTTCGCTGACTGTGGATTCCTCTAGTATTTTTATGGTTTCCCGTCTTACGTTTAAGTCTTTTATCCATTTTGAGTTTATTTTTGTGTATGGTGTGAGTTGGTAGTCTAGTTTCATCTTTTTGCATGTATCTGTCCAATTTTCCCAACACCATTTATTGAAGAGACTGTCTTGACTCCATTGTATGCTCTTGCCTCCTTTGTCGAATATTAATTGGGCATAGTGGTTTGGGTCGATTTCTGGGGTCTCTCTTCTATTCCATTGATCTATAGGTCTGTTCTTGTGCCAGTACCAAGCTGTTTTAAGAACAGTGGCTTTTTAATACAGTGATATCTGGTATTGAGATCCCACCTACTTTGTTCTTTCTCAGGATTGCTGCAGCTATTCGGGTTTTTTTTTTAATTCCAGATGAATTTTTGGAACATTCGTTCTAGATTTGTGAAGTATGTCGTTGGTAATTTAATGGGGATGGCATTGAATCTATAAATTGCTTTGGGTAGTATGGACATTTTGATGATGTTGATTCTACCAATCCATGAACACGGTATATTCTTCCATCTGTTTATGTCTTCCTCTATCTCTTTTTTTCAGTGTCCTGTAGTTTTTGGCATATAAGTCTTTTACCTCCTTAGTTAAGTTTATTCCTAGGTATTTTAATTTTTTTGGTGCAGTGGCAAATGGGATTGCTTCTGTAGTTTCACTTTCTGTAAGTTCACTATTGGTGTAAAGCAATGCCATGGATTTCTTAGCATTAATTTTGTATCCTGCTACATTGCCGAATTCATTTATTAAGTCTAATAATTTTTTGATGGAGTCTTTAGGGTTCTGTATGTACAGTATCATGTCATCTGCAAATAAGGACAGTTTTACTTCTTCTTTTCCAATCTGGATGCCTTTTATTTCTTCTTCTTGTCTGATCGCAACGGCTAGTACTTCCAGTACTATGTTGAACAGGAGTGGTGAGAGGGGTCATCCCTGTCTTGTTCCTGTTTTTAGGGGGAATGGTTTTAGTTTTTGCCCATTGAGTATGATGTTGGCTGTGGGTTTGTCATATATGGCTTTTATTATGTTGAGGTAGATCCCTCAATTCCTATCTTGCTGAGAGTTTTTATCAAGAAAGGGTGTTGGATTTTGTCAAATGCTTTTTCCGCATCAATTGATATGACTATGTGGTTTTTTTCTCTCAATTTGTTTATGTGATGTATCACATTTATTGATTTGCGGATATTGTACCATCCTTGCATCCCTGGGATAAATCCTACTTGGTCATGGTATTTGATCTTTTTGATGTACTGCTGGATCCGATTTGCTAGAATTTGTTGAGGATTTTGGCATCAATGTTCATGAGGGATATTGGCCTATAATTCTCTTTCATTGTATTGTCTTTATCTGGTTTTGGGATTAGGGTGATGTTGGCTTCATAGAATGAGCTGGGAAGTGTTCCTTCCTCTTGGATCTTTTGACATAGTCTGAGGAGGATAGGTTTTAGGTCTTCCTTGATAGTTTGGTAAAACTCCCCTGTGAAGCCATCTGGCCCCGGGCTTTTGTTTGCTGGAAGCTTTTTGATTATTGTTTCGATTTCCTCCATAGTTATTGGCCTATTGAGATTTTTAGATTCTTCCTGGTTAAGTTTTGGAAGGTTGTATTTTTCTAGGAATATGTCCATTTCCTCCAGGTTGTCTAGTGTGTTGGAGTAGAGTTGTTCATAGTATTTTCTAACAATCCTTTGTATTTCTATGGGATCTGTTGTTATTTCTCCTCTTTCATTTCTGATTTTGTTTATTTGGGTCCTCTCTCTTTGTTTCTTGGTGAGCCTGGCTAGAGGTGTATCAATCTTGTTTATCCTTTCAAAGAACCAGCTCTTGGTTTTGTTGATCTTTTGTATTGTTTTTTTGGTCTCTATATCGTTTATCTCCGCTCTGATCTTTGTTATTTCCTTCCTTCTGCTTACAGTGGGCTTTTTTTGTTGCTCTCTTTCTAACTCTTCGAGTTGTAGTGTTAGGTCATTTATTCTCATTGTTTCTTGTTTCTTGTAGTAGGCTTGTAGAGCTATGAACTTCCCTCTCAAGACTGCTTTTGCTGTGTCCCATAGGTTTTGGATTGTTGTGTTTTCATTGTCATTTGTTGCCATGATGTTTTTTATTTCTTCTTTGATCTCACTGGTAACCCAGTCATTGTTTAATAGCATGCTATTTAGTCTCCATATGTTTGATTTTTCTGAATTGTTTTTTTTGTAGTTGATTTCCAGTTTTATGCCTTTGTGGTCTGAGAAGATGCTTGATATGATTTCAGTTTTCTTGAATTTGAAGAGACTTTGTCTGTGACCCAATATATGGTCTATCTTTGAAGATGACTAATGTGCACTTGAGGAGAATGTATATTCTGTGCCTTTGGGGTGAAATGTTTTGAAGATGTCAATTAATTCCATCTGAGCTAGTGAGTCATTTAGGATTGATGTTTCTTTCCTGAGTTTCTGTTTAGAGGATTTGTCCAGTGGTGATAATGGGGTGTTAAGGTCCCCTACTATGATTGTATTGCTGTCAATCTCTCCCTTGATCTCCTCCAGAAGATTTCTTACATATTTGGGTGCTGCTATATTGGGTGCATATATATTTACCAGAGTTATTTCTTCTTGTTGGACTGCTCCCTTTAGTATTATGAAGTGGCCTTCTTTATTTCTTTTTATGTCCTTCACTTTGAGATCTAATTTGTCAGATATAAGTATTGCTACCCCGGCTTTTTTTTACTTCCATTGGCCTGAAAAACCTTTTTCCATCCCTTCACCATCAGTCTGTGTGCATCTTTTTTTCTGAGGTGGGTTTTCTGTAGACAGCAGATATATGGGTCATGTTTTCTTATCCACTCATTTACCCTATGCGTTTTGACTGGGGAATTTAATCCATTTACATTTAAAGTTATTATTGATAGAAACTTGTTAGTCGCCATTTTTGTTCTTTACCACTGCATTCCTTCTTTGTTTCCTGTTTTTTCTATTTACAGCAGACCCTTTAGCATTTCTTGCATTGCTGGCTCGGTTGTAATAAACTCCCATAGACCGTTTTTGTCTGTGAAGCTCCTGATTTGACCCTCAATTTTGATTGATAGCCTCACTGGGTACAGTATTCTTGGATTCAGACCCTTCCTTTGCATGACTTTGTATATTTCATTCCATTCCCTTCTTGCCTGATGTGTTTCTGTTGAGAAATCGGTCGCTAGTCTGATGGGGGATCCTTTGTAGGTAACCTCCTGTCTCTCTCTGGCTGCTTTTAAGATTCTCGCTTTGTCGTTGGTGTTTGCCAATTTAATTATTATGTGCCTTGGCGTCGGTCTTTTCGGGTTCATTTTGTTTGGGACTCTGTGAGCTTCTTGGATTTGTGTGAGTTTTTTCTTCCCTATATCAGGGAAATTTTCTGTTACTATTTTTTCAAACAGGTTTTCTATTCCTTGCTCCGTTTCCTCTCCTTCTAGCACCCCTATTATCCGGATGTTGTTTCGTTTAGCGTTGTCCCAGAGTTCTCTTAGGCTCTCCTCCTGCTTTTTAATTTTTTTTTCTAGAAGCTGTTCTGTTTGGGTATTTTTTTCTACCTTGTCTTCTAGCTCGCTGATGCGGTCCTCTGCTTCTTCTAGTCTACTGTTGATGCTTTCTATTGAGTTCTTTATAGCAGTGATGTCATTTTTCATTTCTTCTTGGTTTCTCTTCATTTCCTCTTGGTTCTTCTTCATTTCCTCTTGGTTCCTACATATATTGTTGAATTTGTCTTCCATTCTTTTCATCCACCTTATGGACATTTCTCTGAATTCTTTCTCTGACAGGTTGCTTGCCTCCAGTGCCTCCATTTCGTTTACTTTGTTTTCTGATGATGCCTGTTTTTCTTTCATATGTGGGTTGGTTCTTTGTTTCACCATGATCTCTCTTCCCCAGGTGTTTGGTATGTAGTTCTCTCTCTGCTGCATTGATTTAAAAGCACAAAATACAACACAACAAGGCACAACGTACAAGGCACTGAACAAAATGTATTCACGATATTAATAACCCCAAATAAAGGTGACCACCCGAGTGAAGAGAATTAGGGGATAAAGAAGAAAAAGGAGAAAAAGATTAAAGAGAAAAAGAAAAAACAAAATGGAGTGCCGAAATGAGATTGGGAAAAGGGAGAGAAGAAAAAAAACAAACAGACAAAAAAAAAAAAAGTAAGAGAGAGAATGAAATAGAGGTGGGGAAAAGGCTATTTGTATGGGGAGAAAACTCTAAGAGAACTGCAACTAATCTCAATGAATTCCAGCAGCAGATCCCTGGAGGTTAATGCAAACTACAAACAACCACTAATATCAAGCAAGGCAAGGGAAAACAGAAGCACAAAAATAACCAGAGAAAGAAAAAATAAGCAAAACAGAAAAATGAAAATGAAAAACAAAACAATCTCCCAAACAAGCATAAAAAAACCAATATACTCAAAATCAAGCAAACACTAGCAAAACGACAGAGAGAGAGAAAAAAAATTGGATAGTGAAGAAAGATAAGAGAGAGGTGTATATGGATTTAGAACAAGGGATTGGAAATTAGATATATAAGTAGGGTGAAATTTAGACAGTGGGTAAAAAGAAGGAATAGGGAAAATCTAAAGCAGGAATAGGGTAAGAGAAACAGGACAACAAAAGGGGAAAAGTGAGGAAGAGAGTTTTGGCTTAAGGGTAAATGTGAGATAGAGAGAAATGATGCTAAAGGAACGATGAAAATAGAGTGTAGAACACTAATCCCAAAATAAAATAAAGAAAAATAAAAAAAATAAAAAATAAAATGACACTTGAAAAAATGGTAAAATGATAGCAATAATACTGGTTAAAAATGTAGTAATTAAAAAGGTAAAATCAAGTGATGAGGAAAAAAATAAAAAAAATTAATAAAATAGGTTCTTAATGAAATGGTGAAAAAAGAATTAAAAAAATATATAAAAATATGCAGTAGTGAAGGTGCTTCAGATCTTCTACTCTTCTTTTTGGCACGCCTTAGTCCTGCAAGGCATTCAGGAGAGTGTTGAATTTCCCTGCGATACACTGTCCCTTCGTGCCGTAAACCACAGTCCTGATTTTAAGGCAGGTTGTATTTGTTTACCAGACTGCTTTATTTGTGATCACAGAAAAGACAGTTCGTGGCTCTGCCTCTGGGTGGCAGTGTGTCCAGATTGACCTCCGAGGCTGTTAGTCCTCTCTATCAGTAGGGTTTTTTTTCTCTATGGTACTTGAAACTGATTTGGGAAAGTCCACTACCCAGACCTGGTTCTTTAATCTTTACTGCCCGCTCTGTTTTCCAGGCTCCCCCAAAAGAACTTTCCCCTACAGGCTCTGCAAATGACCCCAACTGGGGAATCCCATGCACTGGGTTTAATAATCAAATGCACGGATCTAAGGGGAACCGTAACAAGAGCCTGATACGTTGTGCGAATTCGCAAGCCTCCACCTTCCAGGTCTGCGCGCAGTCTCCGCGTGCCCACTCGCCCCTGGCACCAAGCAGCCAGCACACTGGCAAAGTCCAAGGCTGCTTTTTTACATCCAGTCCAGCTGTGGGCTTATTTTTAATGTTCCCTTCTGCCAGTAGCCCTGTGGGGCCCCTTCCCGGGTCATGCTGGTCCCAACAGCTGTGGACTCTGTGGGGCGCAGATTTTGCCCAGCGCACATGCGAGCTCAGTCCTCTCTCCAACCCGAACTGCAAACCGCACCTTTAGGGGAAGTCTAACCTTTCCGTGAGAAGAAGCAGTGCTCGTCTGAGTTCACACAGTCACGCTGCTTGAAATCCCTTGTTTCCAGGTTAGTAGCTGGTCTCTGGATGCTGGCAACAGCCACCCAAGATGGCGCAGTCTCCGCTGCTGAGCTGGTGCACCGAGAGAGGTTTCAGCCGCAGTCTCCAACTGTCCTTTTTTTTCTGGGGGTTCTCGGTCTTTCCCAGCTGCAGACAGTCTCTCAGCTGAAAATCGTCTGCCTATTCGGGCTGTATGATACCCATTTCAGCTGCTCACCCTTATCTGCTCCAGGACAAGGCACAGGACACGTCCGTTTATACCTCCGCCATTTTCTTGACCTCGATGTGGTACATTTTGATCACCAAAAAGAAAAACTGTTTCAATCCCAAGACTGCCCAAGACTATTCTGTTTATTTTGTCTGCTAATCATTTTGTTGCAAACCCTGTAAAGATGGCGTCTACATCAAAGCCTAATTAAGGAGCAATAATAAAGAAACACTCATCAATATTACAGTTCCATTTTGGTGGTCATCTATTGTTTTGTACACCTAGCACTCCTGCCATCTTCTTAAAGCAATCCTCCCTCCATCTTTTTGAAAATTGCTCCTTGACTTAGTTTAGTCATGTGCTTATTTTAGAGGCTGCTTAATCACAGTATCTTCTCCATTTCCTGACCGGTGTCAATTGGTCCAGAAAGTAGGCATGTAAAGTAGGTTGGGTCAATCAGAGTACTTCTTGAATTTAAAAAGCTCAAGTTGAGCCTGGTTGGCATGGCTCAGTGGTTGAGGGTCGACTTACGAACCAGGATACCAGGGTTTGATTCCGAGTCAGATCATATGCCCTGGTTGTGGACTTGATCCCCAGTGTGGGGTGTGCAGGAGACAGCCAATCAATGATTCTCTCTTATTATTGACTAGGGGCTCGGTGCACGAAATTCGTGCACTGGGTGTGTGTGTGTGGGGGGAGTGTCCCTCAGCCCAGCCTTCCCCCTCTCACATACTGGGAGCCCTCAGGCATTGACCCCCATCACCCTCCAATCGCAGGATCGGCCCCTTGCCCAGGCCTGACGCCTCTGGCTGAGGCATCCGGCCGGGCAGCGGGGACCTGCAGCTGCAGCGGCCCCACGATCGTGGGCTCCGCTTTAGGCCCAGGCAAGGGACCCCTAGCTCCCGGGACTGCCAGCTTCAACTGTGCCCAGCTCCCATCGCTGGCTCCACCCCTACTTCCTGCTATCACTGGCCAGGGCGGAAAAGGCACCTGATTCTCTGATCATGGCTGGGGGGCAGGGCAAAGGCGGCCCCAGGGCCACCTTTGCCCTGCCCCCCAGCTCTTAGCTCCCCCCTGGGTTTCCGATCACTGTCAGTGGCAGGGGTCTTCTTCCTGCTTTCCCTTTCGCCTCCCTGCATTGTGCCTACATATGCAAATTAACCGCCATCTTGTTGGCAGTTAACTGCCAATCTTAGTTGGCAGTTAACTGCCAATCTTAGTTAGCAGTTAACTGCCAATCTTAGTTGGCAGTTAATTTGCATATAGCCCTGATTAGCCAATGAAAAGGGTAGCTCGTACGCCAATTACCATTTTTCTCTTTTATTAGTGTTGATGTTGAAGGGTATTTTTTAAAAAATATATATTTATATCAATTTTATTTTATTTTTAGAAAATCTTTATTGTTCAGATTATTACAGTTGTTCCTCTTTTTCTCCCCATAGCTCCCCTCCACCCAGTTCCCACCCTACCCTCTGCCCTTAACCCACCACTGTCCTCAACCATAGTTGTATGATTTTTGTCCAGTCTCTTCCTGCACCCCCAGATCCCCTTCCCCCTGAGAATTGTCAGTCCACTCCCTTTCTGTGCCCCTGATTCTATTATATTCACCAGTTTATTCTGTTCATCAGATTTTTGATTCACTTGATTTTTAGATTCACTTGTGGATAGATAGGTATTTGTTGTTCATAATTTGTATCTTTACCTTTTTGTTCTTCTTCCTCTTCTTAAAGAATATCTTTCAGCATTTCATATAATACTGGTTTGGTGGTGATGAACCCCTTTAGATTTTTCTTATCTGTGAAACTCTTTATCTGACCTTCAATTCTGAATGATAGCTTTTCTGGGTAGACTAATCTTGGTTGTAGGTTCTTGCTGTTCATCACTTTGAATATTTCTTGCCACTCCCTTCTGGCCTGCATAGTTTCTGTTGAGAAATCAGCTGACAATCGTATGGGTATTTCCTTTTAGGTAACTAGCTGTTTTTCTCTTGCTGCTTTTAAGATTCTCTCTTGGTTTTTGCTCTTGGCATTTTAATTATGATGTGTCTTGGTGTGGTCCTCTTTGGATTCCTTTTGTTTAGGGTTCTATGTGCTTCCTGGACTTGTAAGACTATTTCTTTCACCAGGTAGGGGAAGTTTTCTGTCATTATTTTCCCAAATATGTTTTCAATACCTTGTTTTCTCTCTTCTTCTGGCACCCCCATAATTCGGATGTTGGTATGCTTGAAGTTGTCCCAGAGGCTCCTTACACTATCTTCATATTTTTGG
This sequence comes from Myotis daubentonii, assembly GCF_963259705.1. Lineage (NCBI taxonomy): Eukaryota > Metazoa > Chordata > Mammalia > Chiroptera > Vespertilionidae > Myotis > Myotis daubentonii. The sequence continues at coordinate 30,554,472 of NC_081849.1, read as the reverse complement.
ATTCTTTTTTCTTTTTGCTTTTCCAGTTGGGTGTTTTTTACTTCTTCATACATCAAATCTTTGACTTGATTCTTGCGATCCTCTAGTCTGCTATTGGATCTCTGTATAATATTCTTTATTTTAGTCAGTGTATGCTAAATTTATAGTTGGTCCTTTTTCTTTTTTTTTTTTTTTTTTTTTTTTTTTTTTTTATTAAATCTTTATTGTTCAGATTATTACATTTGTTCCTTTTTTCCCCCCCCATAACTCCCCTCCTCCCAGTTCCCGCCCTACCCTCCGCCCTCACTCCCCACCCACTGTCCTCATCCATAGGTGCACGATTTTTGTCCAGTCTCTTCCCACATCTCCCACACCCCTTTCCCCCCCAAGAATAGTCAGTCCATTCCCTTTCTGTGTCCCTGATTCTATTATAATCAACAGTTTATTCTGTTCATCAGATTATTTATTCACTTGATTCTTAGATTCACTTGTTGATAGATGCATATTTGTTGTTCATAATTTGTATCTTTACCTTTTTCTTCCTCTTCCTCTTCTTAAAGGATACCTTTCAGCATTTCATATAATCCTGGTTTGGTGGTGATGAACTCCTTTAGCTTTTCCTTATCTGTGAATCTCTTTATCTGACCTTCAATTCTGAATGATAGCTTTGCTGGATAAAGTAATCTTGGTTGTAGGTTCTTGGTATTCATCACTTTGAATATTTCTTGCCACTCCCTTCTGGCCTGCAAAGTTTCTGTTGAGAAATCAGCTGACAGTCGTATGGGTATTCCCTTGTAGGTAACTGAGTTTCTTTCTCTTGCTGTTTTTAAGATTCTCTCTTTATCTTTTGCTCTTGGCATTTTAATGATGATGTGTCTTGGTGTGGTCCTCTTTGGATTCCTTTTGTTTGGGGTTCTCCGCGCTTCTTGGACCTGTAAGTCCATTTCTTTCACCAGGTGGGGGAAGTTTTCTGTCATGATTTCTTCAAATAGGTTTTCAATATCTTGCTCTCTCTCTTCTTCTGGCACCCCTATAATTCTGATGTTGGTACGCTTGAAGCTGTCCCAGAGGCTCCTTACAGTATCCTCGCATTTTTGGATTCTTTTTTCATTTTGCTTTTCCGGTTGGATGTTTTTTGCTTCCTCGCATTTCAAATCATTGACTTGATTCTTGCGCTCCTCTGGTCTGCTGTCGGGCGTCTGTATAATATTCGTTATTTCAGTCTGTGTGTGCTTAATTCCTAGTTGGTTCCCCAATATAAGATCGAGGGTCTTATTAGTTTTCGTGTAGATCTCATTAAGTTTATCGGCAGCTTCTAAACAGTTCTTGAGAGACCTTAAAAGTGTGGTTCTGAACTCTATTTCTTCCATTGACAATTTTGTCCTGTTTCTTTGTCTCCGCATTTTGTTATGCTTCCTTGGTGCACCCCCTAGTGGTCTTTGTTCGCAGTCTTATAGATAAATCTTGATTGCTGTAGCTAATTCCAGGGAGGGTTTGACCTCCAGGCCAAGTGGCTATGAGATTCAGCTGTGTCAGCGGTGAGAGAACTTCTGTCCTCTAGGGAGGTGCTAATCTAGCCTTTGCCTGAGGCTATCCGGCAAATGCCTCTGTGCAGGGCTTGGGCGGGGCGGGTCGCACAGGATCAACAGCGTGGGCCGGAGAGAGCAGTTATGGCGGCTCTCAGTCCTGTCCCAAGGGGCTCTGCCTCTCTGAGTCCCAGCACCCGCTGCAAAGCTCGGAGAGAAAGCTGCACTCGCTCTGACCGAAGCCAGACAGTCCCGCTTCTCCCGCCTGAGTTTGGGTCCCTAAAGACTCGCCCGGATCTGGAGCTCAGAGTCTGCGACTCCCTCCCGATTGAAAACAACAACCGCGCCCTCCGCCGCCAGCCTGCTCCGCGCACTCCGCACCTCAGAATTTGACTTCAGCACTGCGCCTCCTCTGAGTGTCCGTATGCGTTTCTCTTTCCTCCTAGTTGTAGGACTTCCACTCAGCCAGCGCCCCTGTGGTTCTGGGTGATGTCCCTTCCGTTTTTTGGTTTCACTTTTGAAGTAGTTGTTCAAAGCAGCAAACTCCGGCGTTAACCTATGCCGCCATCTTGGTTCTCCTATAGTTGGTCCTTTTTCATATCCTCGAGGGTCTCACTAGACTTATTGAGGGTCTTACTAAATTTATCGGCATTCTCACTAGACTTATTGAGGGTCTTACTTAATTTATTGGCGGTTTCTAGAAAATTTTTGAAAAACCTTAAAACTGTGGTTTTGAACTCTATATCCAGTAGTTCGCTTTCCTCTATTTCTGTCATTTGTGACCTGTTTCTTTGCCTCCACATTTTGGCTTCTTTCCTGTGTTGATAGAGTGGTTTTCCGTGCTAGGTGTCCTATAGGGCCCAGTGGCTTAGCCTCCCCAATTAACTGAGGTGGACACTCTTGGTGCACCCCTTTGTGGGCTGTGTGCACAGTCTTGTTGTCGTTAAGCCTTGATTGTTGTAGGTATCACTGGGAGGAATTGACCTCCAGGCCATTTGGCTGTGAAATTCAGCTGTGTCTACGGTGGGAGAACTTCTATGCTGGAGACACCCTTATGGGTCAAGACTTGTTTCTGTGGGGCTTTGGTGCTCACTGAGTCTGCCCCCTGAGTATGTCCCTTATAGATCTGAAGAGTTGTAATCTGGATGGTCCCACTCTGATCACTGGGTACACTGGCACTTGGATCTCTAAGGAGGTGCTAATTTAGCCTCTGCCTGAGGCTACCTAGCAGGAGGTATGGAGAGATCTGCAGATTCCTCTTCTTTGTTTGGGATTTGGAGGTGCCCAGTTGAGGCCCAGCTGTGAAGCAATGCAAGCTGCTGTGGGGCCTTTGGCCTTCTTTTGGATGATCTGGGTCTCTCTGACCCAGCTGCAGTTTGTTAAGTAAATTTAGATAGCAAAGGGCAGGTCATTCATATGCAAAAGCCTCTATGCACAGCTTGGGTGAGGTGGGATCTCAGGGAATCAACAGGCTGGAGAAAACAGCTATAGCTAATTCTCAGCCCTGCCCTAAGAGGTCCCGGGTGTCAGTGGCCCGTGGTAATCGCTGCAAGCCTCTCTGAGAGAAAGCCACCCTCGATTTCTGCCCACTGCCAGACAGTCCAGTTTCTCCCCATATGAGTCTGGGTCCCCAGAAACTTGCCAGGAACTGGAGTCAGGACCGTCGGGAGCTTGTGTCTCCTTTTTTATTGAAAAAGACAACGGCATCCTCAGTTGCCAGCCTTTTCTATGTGCGCCTCTGTACCTCTGCAGTTTACTTCCATACCTCCTCTGAGTCTCAGTGTGCTTTTCTCTTTTCTTCTAGTTGTAGAATTTCCACTCAGCCAGCCTCCCTGTGGTTCTGGGTGGTGTCCGTTTTGTCTTTTACTTGTATTTTTGAAGTGGTTGTGTGAGGCAGCAATTTCCGGTGTTTACCTATGCCACCATCTTGGTTTCTCTGAAGGGTATTCTTTAAGAAGAGGAGGAGGAGAAGGAGGAAGAAGAAGAAAAAAGAGGAAAAAATATCTACACTAATAAAAGAGAAAAATGGTAATTGGCGTACGACGATACCCTTTTCATTGGCTAATCAGGGCTATATGCAAATTAACTGCCAACTATGATTGGCAGTTAACTGCCAACTAAGATTGGCAGTTAACTGCCAACAAGATGGCGGTTAATTTGCATATGTAGGCACAATGCAGGGAGGCGAAAGGGAAAGCAGGAAGAAGCCCCCTGCCACTGACAGTGATCAGAAACCCAGGGGGGAGCTAAGAGCTGGGGGGCAGGGCAGAGGCGGCCCTGGGGCCGCCTTTGCCCTGCCCCCCAGCCATGATCGGAGAATCAGGCGCCTTTGCCGCCCTGGCCAGTGATAGCAAGAAGTAGGGGTGGAGCCAGCGATGGGAGCTGGGCACGGTCGAAGCTGGCAGTCCCGGGAGCTAGGGGTCCCTTGCCTGGGCCTAAAGCGGAGCCCGTGATCGCGGGGCTGCTGCAGCTGCGGGTCCCCGCTGCCTGAGCCGGACGCCTCAGCCAGAGGCGTTAGGCCTGGGCAGGGGCGGAGCCTGCAACCACAGGGAGCTGGGGGTCCCCTGCCCAGGCCTGACACCTCTGCCGGAGGCCTCAGGCCTGGTCAAGGGGCCGATCCGGTGATTGGTGATCGGAGGGTGATGAGGGTCAACTCCTCTGGCCGAGGCATCAGGCCTGGGTGGGGGGCGGAGCCGGGGATTGGGGGGATATGATGGTCCCCTTGCCCAGGCCTGAAGCCTGGGTCAGAGGCGTCAGGCTTGGGCGGGGGGTGAAGCAAGCGATCAGAGGGAGATGGGGATCCCCTGCCCAGGCATGATTCCTGGGCCAGAGGCCTCAGGCCTGGGCGGGGGCCAGAGCCAGTGATCGGGGGGAGATGGGGGTCCCCTGTCCAAGCCTGACACCTCTGGCGGAGGCGTCAGGCCTGGGCAAGGGGCCGATCAGGCGCTCGGAGGGTGATGGGGGTCTACGCCTCTGGCCGAGGCATCAGGCCTGGGCAAGGGGCAGAGCCAGCAATCGGAGGGGTCTGTTGGTCCCCTGCCCAGGCCTGATGCCTGGGCCAGAGGCATCAGGCCTGGGCGGGGGCCAGAGCCAGTGATCGGGGGGAGATGGGGGTCCCCTGTCCAAGCCTGACACCTCAGGCGGAGGCGTCAGGCCTGGGCAAGGGGCCGATCAGGTGATCAGAGGGTGATGGGGGTCTACGCCTCTGGCAGAGGCGTCAGGCCTGGGCAAGGGGCAGAGCCAGCAATCGGAGGGGTCTGGGGGTCCCCTGCCCAGGCCTGATGCCTGGGCCAGAGGCATCAGGCATGGGCTGGGGGCAGAACCAGTGATGGGGGGAAGTGAGGGTCCCCTGCGCAGGCCTGACACCTCTGTCAGAGGCGTCAGGCCTGGGCAAGGGGCCGATCCTGCGATTGGAGGGTGATGGGGTTCAACGCCTGAGGGCTCCCAATATGTGAGAGGGGGCCAGCTGGGCTGAGGGACACTCACCCCCCCACACACACACACACCCAGTGCACGAATTTCGTGCACCGGGCCCCTAGTATGAATAATAAAATGGCAATAAATACATATATATCAACAATTAAATCTAAAAATCAAAATTGCCAAAAAAATCTAATGAACAAAATAAACTGGTGAATTAAATAGAATCAGAGGCATAGAAACATGGAAAGACTGACAAATCTCTGAGGGAAGGTAGGATTGGATATGGGAAGGGATTAATCTATGGACACATACAAAAGGGTAATGGAGGAATAGGGTGGAGCAGGATTGGAACCAGGTAGAGGGAGGGCAATGAGGGGAGTTCAAGGGGACATCTGTAATACTCTAAACAATAACTATTTTTTAAAAATAATTAAGAAATAAAAAAATGATAAAATATCAATGAATCCAATAATGGATTGGTTTTAGACTCAGAAAAAAAGACACACACATAAAAAAGACTGTCTACTCCATGGTATATTCTTGCCCATTTTTTCAAATATTAATTGACTGTAACAGTGGGGGTCGATTTCTGGGGTCTCTGTTCTGTTGGTCTATATGCCTGTTCTTTGCCAGGACTAGGCTGTTTTTATTACAGTGGCTTTCTAGTATAGTTTGATATCCAGCATTGTGATTCCTCCAACTTTGTTTTATTTCAAGATTTCTGCAACTATTCAGGATCTGTTTTGATTTCATATAAATTTTTTGGGAGTATTTGTTCTGGATCTGTGAAGTATGCTATTGTTATTTCAATAGGATTATGTTGTATCTATAGATTGCTTTGGGTGGTATGGACATTTTAATGATGTTGATTCTTTTAATCCATGAATACAGTATATGCTTTGACTTGTTTGTAGCTTCTATTTCCTTTTTCAATGTCCTATAGTTTTCTAAATACAGGTATTTTACCTCCTTGGTTAAGTTTATTCTTATGTATCTTATTTTTTTGTTGTTGCAATGGTAAATGGTAATTGTTTTTTAGTTTCTCTTTTCTGAGAGTTCATTGTTGAATAAAAATGTCATCAATTTCTGGATGTTGATTTTGTATCCTGTTACTGTGCTGAATTCATTTATTAAATTTGGTAGTTTTTGGTAGAGTCTTTAGGGTTTCCTAAATACAATATCATGTCATTTGCAAATAATGATGATTTTACTTCCTCCTTTCCAATTTGGATGTCTTTTTTCTTTTCTTTTTGTCTGGTCATTGTGGCTAGGATTCCCACTAATATGTTGAAGAAGAGTGGTGAAAGCGGACATCCTTGTCTTGTTCCTGATGTTAGTGAAATACTTTTAGTTTTTGCCTATTGAGAATGATGTTGGCTGAGGGTTTGATGTATGTGACTTTTATTATGCTGAGGTTTGATCGCTCTATTTCCACTTTGTTGAGAGTTTTTATCAAAAATAGGTTCTGTATTTTATTGAAGGCTTTTTCTGCATCTATTGATATGATTATGTGATTTTTATCCTTTATTTTGTTTGTGTGATGTATCACATTTATTGGTTTGCAAATATTGTACTAGCCGTGCATCCCCAGAATAAATCCTACTTGGTCATGGTGTATGATCTTTTTCATTTATTGCTGGATCTGATTTGCTCATATGTTGCTGAGGATTTTAGCATCTATGCTCATTAGTGATATTGGCCTATAATTTTTTTTATCCTATTCCAAAACCAGATAAAGACATAATATCTGTTTTTGGAATTAGGATAATGCTGGCTTCATAAAAAGAGATTGAAAGTGTTCCTTCCTCTTGAATTTTTTGGAATAGTTTGAGGAGGAGAGGTGTTAGTTCTTTGAATGTTTGGTAAAACTCTCCTGTAAATCCATCAGGTTCAGGACTTTTGTTTGCTGGGAGTTTTTTGATCACTGCTTCAATTATATTAGTTGTTATTGGCTGATTCAGGTGCTCTGATTTTCCATGATTGAGTTTTGGAAGACTGTATGTTTCTAGGAATTTGTTCATTTTGCCCAGGTTTTCCAGTTTGTTTGCATATAGTTGTTCATAGTATTTTCTTACAATTCTTTTTTTTCTGTGGTGTCTGCTGTTATATTGCCTCTTTTCATTTCTGGTTTTATTTACTTGGGTCCTCTCTGTTTCTTTAAAAAAAATTTTACTTTTAGAGAGAGTGGAAGGGAGGAGGGAGCGGGGGAAGATAGAGAGAAAAACACTGATGTGAGAAAGACACATTGATTGGTTGCCTCCCACAGGCGCCCTGACCCAGACAGGGAATCGAGCATACAACTGAAGTATGTGCTCTTGACTGGGAATAGAATCCACGACCCTTTGGTCCATAGGCTGATGCTCTAACACTGAGCCAGAATTGCGAGGGCTCTCTCTTTGATGCTTGATGTGTCTGGCTAAAGGTTCATCAATCTGCTTTATCTTTTCAAAGAACCATCTCTTGATTTCATTGATCTTTTGCATTGTTTTTAGTCTCCATGTCATTTGTTTCTGCTCTGATCTTTCTTTCTTTCTTTCTTTCTTTCTTTCTTTCTTTCTTTCTTTCTTTCTTTCTTTCTCTCTCTCTCTCTCTCTCTCTCTCTCTCTCTCTCTCTCTCTCTCTCTCTTTCTCTCTCTCTTTCTTTCTCTCTTTCTTTCTTTCTTTCTTTCTTTCTTTCTTTCTTTCTTTCTTTCTTTCTTTCTTTCTTTCTTTCTTTCTTTCTTTCTTTCTTTCTTTCTTTCTTTCTTTCTTTCTTTCTTTCTTTCTTTCTTTCTTTCTTTCTTTCTTTCCTCTAGGCTTTTCTTACTGTGTTCTTCCTTCTTGTATTTTAGTATTTTTATTTATTTTTTTTATTTTTAAAGAGATAGGAAGGAGAGGGATAGAGAGATAAAAACATTGATGAGAAAGAAACATCATCGATCTACTGTCTCCTGCACACCCCCTACTGGAGTTTGACCCCACAACTGGGGCATGTGCCCTGACTAGGAATCGAACTGGTGACCTCTTGGTTCATGGGTCGACACTCAATCACTGAGCTGCACTGGCTGGGTTCTTTCTAAATCTTTTAATTGTAGTGTTAGATTATGTATTGGAGCTTTTTCTGATTTCTGGAAGTAGGCTTGTAATGCCATGAACTTCCCTCTCAAGACTGACTGCCTTCACTGTGTCCCACAGATTTTGGGTTGTTGATGTACTTTTAACCTGGGGGAGAGGATATGCTTGTATATTTCCACAGGACGCAGACTCACCTGTGTGGATTCCAGAGTGTCTAGTGCTAGCCGTGGGCAAACCGGCCCGCGGGCCGGATCCGGCCCCTTTGAAATGAATAAAACTAAAAAAAAAAAAAAGACCGTACCCTTTTATGTAATGATGTTTACTTTGAATTTATATTAGTTCACACAAACACTCCATCCATGCTTTTGTTTCGGCCCTCCAGTCCAGTTTAAGAACCCATTGTGGCCCTCAAGTCAAAAAGTTTGCCCACCCCTGGCTCTAGTCCCACCTTATGTCTCACCGCCCTCCGTGTCCGCCTCCCCCTCCTCCTCCCCGGTATCATCCATATCGGCTGACCCAGAGGGCACAGCTAACTCCTCCCGGGACACGGACACCACCATCAAGCGCGACCCTGATGGACCCTTATATCCAGCCCTTCAATGCGCTGACACTTCAGGAAGCCCGTAGCCAGCGATGCCACCTGCTAGCCAGATCAACAAGGACAACCAAACCACCGACTTGGGGACAGTTGTAATCCTTGACTGAAGAGGCCAGCAACCTTCTATAGGAACAAGGCTCTGTGTGCACTCCATCCACCATGTTTATTGCTATGCTCGCTATCATTGCTTGTCAGTCTTCTTCCGAGTCTTAAACAACCCAATCCGAGAGGTGGCCGCTGATTTACACATGCTATCATTTAAAAAATAAAAAAGGCGGAATTTGCCGGAAGCCGGTCCATCCTTGCTGCTTGACACAGTCACTGCAGGGAAGAAACATCTGCACAGCATATGTTTCAAGGGACCTGGCGTATATGGCATACTGTTCTTAATATGTTTGCTCCCCTCCTTAGCACTATGTGTTTTAATCAAGGTCACCTCTCCGAGAAAGGTTGTTTCCCCAGGTGGGGATTTTTCCCTGAAGTTAGGGATTAACAGGACTAAGGAAGGGAATAAAACCCCTTAACTAAGTGCCAGGCGGGTAATTAATCACTTTAACTACGAACAATCAAGCTTAAACTACATAATCTTTACTTAGGATAATCTCCTTCAGTTACTTCCTTGTAGCTTAACAGAACAATAGAGTATTGACCTTGGAATGGAGATAACAAATGCCCTAACCTTTGGAATAGAATGGATAGGATTTAAATCAACTGGTATAAATACAGATGTAAAGGAGAATAAAGACAGAACCTGGCTGGAGAACCTGGCTAGAGAACCTGGCTAGAGAACCTGGCTAGGCTGCTGATCAACTGAACGCTGTCTCCATGTCATTCCTTCTTCGCCGACTCCGTCCTCACCTTTGGGAACCCCTGGACCGGCTGGGGTTGGACAACAACACCCTAACTTAGCTCTGGTGTGGTGTCACATATAGAAATTTTTTGATATTTGCAATCATAGTAAAACAAATATTTATATTTTTGATATTTATTTTATATATTTTAATGCCATTTAACAAAGAAAAATCAACCCAAAAAATGAGTTCGCTTGTCACCTCTGACATGCGTGTTATTGGTTCGCCATCACTGTTCTAGTAGGTTGATGTAAACTTCTGAGGTTCCTTTATTGTGAAAGCATCAACCAGATCTCTGCCTCTTTCTGCACGTGGCATTTTTTTTTTTTTTCTGTTTTAGTATCTGTGTCCAAATTTCCCCTTTTTATAAGGATACCTTCATATTGGATTAAGGTCCACCCCAAAGACCTTATCATAGCTATTTGCATTTGCAATGGCCTTATTTCGAAATAAGGTCACATTCTGAGGTACTGGGAGCTAGGACTTCAACATATAAATTTTGGGGATACAATTCACCCAAAAATAAATGGAAAGCTTGAGAGGAGTGAGAATGGAGGAAGAAGTGACATGCAGAAGCTCATATCAGACTGTCACTCTTTCTTGACCTTTCTGTTTTCTATCCTCAGCATCACTGTCATGACTAATTGAGGATTCCCCTCTTCCATTTTTAGAAATTTATATTTTTTCCCTGAGAACTGATGGGGATCTTTTTCTATTGCCTGTTTTTTAAAAATGGTTTGAGTCTTGGCTGGTGTGGCTCAGTTGGGTGAGCTTTGTCCCAAGCACTGAGAGGTCACCAGTTTGATTCTCGGTCAGGTGAAAGTCCAGATTGTGGGTTTGATCCCATTTAGGGGCTTGCAGGAGGCAGTGGATCGATGTTTGACTCTACATTGATGTTTCTCTCTCTCTTTTCCTGTCTCCCCCTCTTTCTTCCTCTTGCTCTAAAAATCAATTTAAAAAAATGGTTTGATAGGTATGGTCCCTCCTCCACCCCAGCCCTCTCAAAATACTTTGAAGTGATTTGAAAAATGAGATCAGGACTCAAGTTTCTGTTCTTTCATTTTCGTTTCTGTTCTCCTTTTTCTCCCCTCTCTACCCAGTGCTAAATGTGCAATATGATCTCGATCAAGGTTTTTTTACTTGAATTGAATTCAGATGACCAGCCCACTATCCCTACAACAAAATGGAGATCCATGTGGTTGAGTAAGTTACCATAATTTATTAATATTTGTGAATAATACATTTTCCAGAGCACAGCATTATAAATATTAATATTAGAATCAGTGCAAATAATGAGTACAGATCAAATGTTTTTAAAGTGGTAATTTCTCAGAAGTGTATATTTTCAGATCATTGAAGATTATAAGCAATTGGTTTGGACAAATACTTTTTATTTTTTAAAAAGTATTTTGTGGACAAATACTTTTTAAAGACCTCTCTTGCTCTGTGAAAGTGACCCAATATAAATGAATAAAATATATTGCTTTAGTGAATTGAAAATAGATATATTTCTCTTGCAGAATTCTAATAATCTTCTTATTCACTTTGAAAACCTTTGAGTAAAATTACCAGTGATCTTTGGAACTTGCTACATTGAATTTGACACAGTTATCCCAGTAATACTTTAAAAATTTTATAAAGCTTTTTTCAGTATGTTATTAAAAGCCTTCTTTTAAAATAGTTGTCTTTGGACCGTCTTACAATACAGGGTTTTATTTGTGTATGTTGATAGTCTCAAGCCATTTTGCATAATGCTGGTTGTATGATACATGGGAGCAGCAGTGATAGGCAGTAAGTGTTGAAGCTCATTCCCTTTACAGCATGCAAGAGAAAACTAGCAGTTATCCGTCCCTAAAGCTGGGTAAAATGAATAAAAAGTGATGGAAACCCACAACCACCACATCATTATGGCTTTGCTGACAATTTAATTATTTATTTCCAAACTATTATTTCAACAGATTTAAACATTGTTTTCTTCAACATAGCTAAGTCAAAGTCACTTCTCTTATACAGAAGTTAAGCCATCGCCACTTCATCTGAGGATAGGAAAACTCTTTTCATTCCACGTGTGGGGGAATCGCCCAGCCAAAGGTCATGGTACACACGCAGGGAAAAATAAGTGCAGGTGGTCTCTGAAGTCAGTATTCATCATGGAATGGATATTCAGGATGATCAGACCACCTGCCAAAACAAGGGAAAATCTTTCATTCCAAAGTCGAACAGCTGTATGTGTTACTAGCATCTTCTGACAATTTCAGCGACCACTCCCTCCCTCTGTTAATCATTCCTTGGGTTTCTTACTCACCTCCTCCCAGTTTTCATCAAGCCAGCACTTTTACTAAAGCCCTGGAGGTTTCAGTGTGTGTGTTTGGGCATGGAGGGGGCTGGTTGCCTCTACACCAACATTTTGCTCAGAACAAAAACACAGGAGGTGAGTGAAGCCTGCCTCTTTCCAACTCCTCCCTCCCTTCTGCTGTCCTGATAGAGGAACCACATAGGCACTTCTCTTCACAGCTCTGTCACCAATCAAGGTCACCCTCTTCTCCGTACAGTGCTTCCTCGCCCTTCTCACTAGGCCTCCTGAGAGTTGATAGTTTGAGATCTAGAAGGTGAAGACCAGCAAAGGAAGTTTCAGCCTTAATGATGACAGTGATGATAATGAATCTATCTCTTAAATAGCAATGGTGAAACAGCCTTTAAAAGGATTGGAGTGTGTGTGTGTATGTGTGTGTGGCGCCTGTCATAGAGCACATCTAAGACTCAGTTCTCTACAAGTACTAGGAGCTTTCAATTAAAATATACCTGTGGGCACAGGCAATAGGGTGGTGAAGGCCTGGGGCAGCGGCCAGGGCAGGCTAGAAAGGATTAATGGGGGAGAAAGGGGGCATATGTAATACTTTCAACAATAAAGATTTAATTTAAAAAAAATGAAATATAAATTAAAAGGAAATACAAATTAAATTAAAACAGAAAAATGCTGTGAAATCCAGTCAAGAATAAACTGGATGAAAAACAAAAAAGACTCATGGCCTAAATAATACATTTTTTTGACCCATGGGGCCTAATATTGGTTTCTACTTGATGATTTTTCTATTCCTGGTATGATGAGTTATTTTTTCAGTGTTTCTAGAGTTAGGTATTAAACATTTCAAATGTCAAAATAATATTACCAACGAATTGTCTATAAAAATAATCAGTACATTGGCTGACTGACTACATCCTACTATCGCTTCCTAATTTAATATTTATTAAATAGAAACCATTTATTTTCAAAAGCTATTAATTAACCTACATGTGTTTTATTTCTGAATTTGTTTATTCTTTCATTCTTGTAGTTAGATGTCAAAATTTTTTTCCCTGGAAAATTCACATTAGGAAGCTATTTTATTAACTCAGAAATTTGATTTTAATTCAGTCACCGTAGTTTTTGACTCTTGAAATACTTGGTGTCCAAAGTATCCAAAGTATATGAATTATTTTTATGAGCATTTATATTGCTCACTTAAAGAAAAGGTTGTAAAGAGAAGATGACAGGTGATCTGAAAAACTGGAAATATAAATAATGATTAAGAAGAAAAAATTGTGTGTATGAATATACATACCATGTGTGTGTATTCACTTTTTATTTTCAAGGACTGTTAATATTTAGAGAATAAAGGGCTACCTCATTAAACAACAAAATCTGGCAACATTTGAAGAAGTGTTAGGAATTTTACTTTTAGATGGTTGGAGCTAGAATGGTGGAACTAGAAGTTTCAAATCTTATAGGCTAGCATTCATCTAAAACAAATTTCTTTAAAAAAATATATTTTATTGATTTTTTACAGAGAGGAAGGGAGAGGGATAGAAAGTTAGAAACATCGATGGGAGAGAAACATCGATCAGCTGCCTCATGCACACGTCCCACTGGTGATGTGCCCGCAACCAAGGTACATGCCCTTGACCTGGGCATAAATCGAACCTGAGACTCTTCAGTCTGTAGGCTGATGCTCCATCCACTGAGCCAAACCGGCTAGGGCTAAAACTAATTTCTTGATTAGTCAAAGAACATATATACATAGCCCATGGATACAGACAACAATATGCTGATGGCCAGAGGGAGGAGGGGGTGGCGGTCTGAGCTGGGTGGGGGTGGGTAAAGGGGGGAATGAGTACATCTGCAATAGTGTCAACAATAAATAAAATAAAACTAGTTTCTTGGATCTCAACTTGATGCTCTTTCTACTACACTCCCGTATCTGTCTCAGGAAGTATTTTTTATTGATTCGTGCATCACTTTGATTTTTAGGAAGAAATACATATGGTGTTTGAATAATCGTGGTGTGATTGTATTAATTTGAATTGTATTATTTATACACTATGACTAAATTCTTCTTAAGGTTTTTAGCCTGTCATGCCTTAACCTGTCATAGGATGTGATATAAATGCCAGAAATCTTCTTTTAAATAAAAATGTAGATTTACAGGGAGTTCCTAGAATGAATGTAATTTACCCAGATCAATTTAATATTCAGAATATGCTGCCCAGTGGCCTTTAGCCTTGTGCTTTCTGTGGACATAGGTCCGGGTTCATAAGAGCCCACTTGGTGATGCTTGTCAATCTAACACCACCGGGTGGTACCTGATTAAGGATCCCCCAGAACTCACATGAGCTGATCCAGTAAGCGGACATCTCTATTCAAGGTTTCGATGGTCTTCATTTCTTCTGTAGTGAGAGAAAAGTCAAAGATCTGAAATAATAGAAATGAAAGACAGACATTTAAAAATATAGAAAATGGGTCAAGGTTGGGATTATGGAGTGGGACCAGCAATTGGAAACCTTCTAAGATTTATGAACATCTCTGAAAATGTCTAAGAGGAGTTGGTCTAGTGCTGGGGGTCCACCTAATGGAAGTGGAGCAGGAATTTTCTTCTGCACTTTGTCTTAAGATAATTCTGCTAGGGACATCTTACAAGAAATTTTAAGTGCTGTGAAACAATGTATGTTCAGGACATCTGAAGAATTCTTATTAATTCTGGAAAAGATGCTGAACTTTTGATTCTGGACTAGAGCCTGTGTACACTTAAAAAATATTCCCTTATCTCTAAATTTGTTTTTGTACTTTCAAAAAACATTTGTTTTGTCCTTTTAATCACTTCTCTCATTATTTAAAAAAATATTTCTATTGATTTCAAAGAGGAAGGGCGAGGGAGGTAGAGAAATATCAATGATGAAAGAGACTTGTTGATTGGCTGCCTCCTGCATGCTCGGCAGTGGTGATTCAGCCCGCAACCCAGGCATGTGCCCTGACTGGAATCCAATTGTGACCTTCTGGTTCATAGATTGATGCTTAATAACTGAGCCACACTGGCGGGACTGAACAGTAAAGTTTTGAATCCATGAACACTTTTGTTTCAGGTACCTCAAAATTTGTAGTTTTTGTTGTTGTTTTTTGTTAATCCTCATCTGAGGATTTTTCCATTGATTTTTAGAGGGAGTGGAAAGGAAGGGGAGACAAAGAGAGAAACATCGATGTGAGAGAGACACATCAATTTGTTGCCTTCACATGCGCCCCAGACCAGAGCCAGTAATCAAGCCCTTGACCTGAATCAACTCTGGGACCCTTCCGTCCCCAGACTGATGCTCAATCCATTGAGCAAACCAGCCAGGGCATAATTTGTAGTGTTTTTCTTATCTTTTTAAAAATATATTTTATTGATTTTTTACAGAGAGGAAGGGAGAGGGATAGAGAGGTAGAAACATCAGTGAGAGAGAAACATCGATCAGGTGCCTCCTGCACACCCCCTACTGGGGATGTGCCCACACCCAAGGTACATGCCCTTGACCGGAATCGAACCTGGGACCCTTCAGTCCGCAGGCCAACGCTCTATCCACTGAGCCAAACCAGTTAAGGCTTGTAGTGTTTTTTTTTAAAAAAATTTTGATGAGCCTACACATTAGTCATGCAGTCAGTCGCTCTCTCTTTTAAGATGGCTAAAAACAGTGTCAATGATTTTTTACTGTGAGGTATTTGGGAAAGTGTTAAAATACTGTCGGTAGTTGATATTACTGTCTAGTATTCTTTCTTCTCTTGGCTAATAACAGAATCCCACTTTTTCATTTTATAAACTTCCTTTCCACCATCTAGTAGGGCTGTTTGTCACATGACCTCAACTCCAGCATTGGAATAGGGATGATTGTCTACTTAAGGATTAATGCAGCTGGTGTCCTTAAGTTGAATCAAATGGTCATTTACCATTTTGAAAAACTAGAATTTAAGTATTATGCTAAATCTACTGTGGAAAAACAAAGCTGGGATGACAACATGATTTCCTGAATGTTTTGAGCCCACTGTTGACATCTACTGTTCAGAAAAACAAATTTATTTCAAAATATGACAATGTACCGAGTCACTCAAGAACTCTGCTGGAGATGTACAGTGAGATTAATATTTGCAAGCCTGCTAACACAATATCCATTCTGCAGCTTATGGGTCCAGGAGTAATTTTGACTTTCAAGTCTTATTTAAGAAATATGTTTCATAAGGCTGTAGCTGCCATAGGTAGGTATTCTTCTGATGGATCTGGACAAAGTAAATTGAAAACCTGGAAGGGATTCACATTCTAGATGCCATTAAGAACATTCCTGATTCATGAGAAGAGGTAGAAGTATCAACATTACAGGAGTTTGGAAGAAGCTGATTCCAGCCCTCACAGATAACTTTGAGGGGTTCAAGACTTCACTGGACGAAGTAATTACAAATGTGGTGGAAATAGCAAGAGAACTAGAATCAAAAGTGGAGCCTGGAGATGTGACTGAATTGCTGCAATCTTATGATAAAACTTGAAAGAACGAGGAGTTGCTTTTTATGGGTGAGCAAAGAAAGTGGTTTCTTGAGATGAAACTTACTCCTGGTGAATATGCTGTTGATATTGTTGAAATGACAACAAAAGATTATTACATAAAGTTAGTCCATAAAGCAGGGCCTGAGAGGATTAACTCCAATTTTGATAGAAGGTCTGTGGGTAAAAATGCTATCAAACAGCATCACGTATGACGGAGAAATTGTTTATGAAAGGAAGAGTTAATCAAAATGGGAAATACTGCTTTTTTATTTTAAGAAATTGCCACAACCAACCCCACCCCACCCTTCAGCAACCACCAGCAGCCCATCAACATTGAAGCAAGACCCTTCACCAGCAAAAAAATTGCGATTCACTGAAGTCTTGAATGCTGGTTAACATTTTTTAGCAATAAAGTATTTTTATTTTTTAAAATATATTTTTTGATTTTTTACAGAGAGGAAAGGAGAGAGATAGAGAGTTAGAAACATCGATGAGAGAGAAACATCGATCAGCTGCCTCCTGCACATCCCCCACTGGGGATGTGCCTACAACCCAGGTACATGCCCTTGACCGGAATCGAACCTGGGACCCCTAAGTCCGCAGGCTGACGCTCTATCCACCGACCCAAACCGGTTTCGGCAATAAAGTATTTTTAAATTAAAGTATGTACCCTTTTTAGACATAATACTACTTAATAGACAGTATAGTGAAACATAACTTTTATATGTACTGATAAAGCAAAAACATTCGTGTTAGTTTATTGCAATTCACGCTTTATTTTGGTGGTCTAGAATGGAACCTGAAATATTTCTGAAGTATGCCTGTAATGTACACTCAGCAAAGCAATCCCCAAAGTGCTAGCAATAGTTTCAAATTCAGCTAAAATTAAATGCAGATATTGGCAGAGTGGTTCAGGGAGCTGGTATAAAATAAAATATGAAGGCATTACAAGTTTCTTCTTAGTCTAAACAAAATACTTTGAATAAAAAATATCCTACTTTTTACATTTTCAGAAGCAGTTCTCTTACCTGAAAGTTTTCTTTGATCATTTTAGGGTCAAAGCTTTTAGGAATGACAACTATCCCTCGCTGGATGTTGAAACGCAAAGCAACCTGAGCTGCAGTCTTTTTGTACTTTTTCCCCAATGAGTTTAGAAGTTCATCCTCTAACAAATGTTGGAAATCTGTACTCACCCTAAAAAAAATAAAAACACGCATGATATTTAGCTAGAATCAATGGGAAGCAGTGGTTAATCAATCCTCCTCCTCTGTCTTCCCATTCACCTGGTAACCTTCCAGGACATTTCAGGTCACCTGTAAGCAATTTCTGTGATTGCCGAGCCCACAATGAAGAGTTGTTCTTTGTGTGGGAAGATCAAGGGAGGCAAATTTATATTGCTGCCTTTTTGAGAAAGTACATATGTTTTGATGTGTCTTACAGAGAGGGCTGGGCTGAAAGAAGGCATATGTGAGAAGGCAGGTAGCCTGAAGTGGAATAAGTAGAAATACAGCTCTTGGAATCATATTAGAATAGAATAATTTCTACTTTGGTCTGTGGAACACATCATAGTAGAAGTGTTGCCATTGAATACAGAGATAAAAATTATAAAATTTCAGAATTTAGGCCATAGAGACTCTATCAAATAACTAAACGAGCATTTATGGATCACCTCTGTATTTTAGGCACTGTTAGTTAATTTTATACATGTAGTATAATCAATTCCTGTAACATCTAAGTGAGGAAGGTTTCATTAGCTCAATTTGGCTACATGGAGAATGACCTGAAGAGTTTAAGTAAGTTTCTTAAGATTACACAGCCCAATAGAATCATTTCAATAAAATAATTCACATTAGCCTCATACTGTACATCAAAAGAAACACTTTCTGAAGAGACATATAGCATTACTTACCAGCCTGGACCCCTAGCGACACCCAAAGGGGTATATGTAACCATGAGAATGTCATGTTGTTGGCAAAATTCCAGGAGTTTTGTCTGGGTGAAATATGGATGGCACTCCACCTATGTGGTTGCATTGAAGAGCAGAGCACAAAATTAAGGCCTTGTAGATGAATGCAATTTTACGTAGTTTTAAAAAACTTTAAATAGCCGAAACCGGTTTGGCTCAGTGGACAGAGTGTCGGCCTGGGGACTGAAGGGTCCCAGGTTCGATTCCGGTCAGGGGCATGTACCTGGGTTGCAGGCACATCCCCAGTAGGAGATGTGCAGGAGGCAGCTGATCGATGTTTCTCTCTCATTGATGTTTCTAACTCTCTATCTCTCTCCCTTCCTCTCTGTAAAAAATCAATAAAATATATATATAAAAAAAATTAAATAAACTTCATTTTAAAGTATTATGGATAGTGAGACAAATTCTAAATATTTTTTCTAACAAGGAAACTTACATTGTTTATGTACTGGTGAAGTTAATTACAACAAGGTTAGTAAGGGCACCATCTGTGAATTAAATATAAAATAACTAGGGGCCCAGTGCACGAAATTCGTGCACTGGGTGTGTGGGGGGGTGTCTCTCAGCCCAGCCTGCCCCCTCTCACATACTGGGAGCCCTCAGGCGTTGACCTCCATCACCCTCCAATCGCAGGATCGGCCCCTTGCCCAGACCTGACGCCTCTGGCCTAGGCGTCCGGCCCGGGCAGCAGGGACCCACAGCTGCAGCAGCCCCGCGATCGTGGGCTTCGCTTTAGGCCCAGGCAAGGGGCCCCTACCTAGCTCCTGGGACTGCCAGCTTCGACCGTGCCCAGCTCCCATCGCTGGCTCCACCCCTACTTCCTGCTATCACTGGCCAGGGCGGAAAAGGCACCTGATTCTCCGATCATGGCTGGGGGCAGGGCAAAGGCGGCCCCAGGGCTGCCTTTGCCCTGCCCCCCAGCTCTTAGCTCCCCCCTGGGTTTCTGATCACTGTCAGTGGCAGGGGGCTTCTTCCTGCTTTCCCTTTCGCCTCCCTGCATTGTGCCTACATATGCAAATTAACCGCCATCTTGTTGTCAGTTAACTGCCAATCTTAGTTGGCAGTTAACTGCCAATCTTGGCAGTTAATTTGCATATAGCCCTGATTAGCCAATGAAAAGGGTATCGTCGTACGCCAATTACCATTTTTCTCTTTTATTAGTGTTGATGGGGGGGGGGGGATTCAATTTTGTGTCCCTATCATAGTTTCAAACTTGAAATGAACAGAATTAGTTATTTATAATAAACATCCTAGAAAATACAATTTCCATAACAAACAGTCTCAGTGTTCAGATTAGTCTCAGTAAGTAGAAGCGACATGTTACAGAAGCCCTCTGCTCTAGCTATCAAACATCTAAGAATATTTTCACAAGAGGAAGAACATGTATGAAAACTAAATTTAAAGATAAATTCTATTTTCTTGGATGAGAGTTCTATTTGTTTTTTTACATTCAACATTGAAAACAGTAAGTATGATACAGAGAGGACAGAGGCAAAATCGTTGGGAGTATCACTGTGGATGCTGCAAACTGTTGAAGGTGGGGCTTCAGAAGGGCTGCAGTATTGGTAAGCCATCTCCACAGTATTGCTGTGCTCTGCTTTCAGACACCACGCAACACATGAATAGGCTCAGGCTGTGATCTTCCAACAGGTCTTGCCTCCCTCGTCGGATATGTTTCTGAAGCTGATCAGCATTCTTGTGCCAACAGATTAGGGTATTGACTCATTATCATGAGACACACTGTCAAATTTTTGCTCTCTTTTTCATTCTGAGATAAAAAGTTACCACCTTTCTCTGTATATTGATAAGAAACCTATTGTCATTTCAACATTTAAATGACAGAATATTGTTCTTGGGGGTGTAGGAAGGAGATGTGCTGGTGAGGGAAAAAGGAGGAATGTAAGGATGGATGGAGGTCAGCTAGGAAGTCAAAGGTTGCTACTCTGTATACCTGAGAGCATATTGTATAGTGTTAGCTTAGGTGTCAGTTTGGAAGTGGTACTTGTAAAATAGCCACTCTTCTATTTTAGCTGTGGGCTCTAGTGATGATGTAGGTAATAATTCATTCTTTCTGTCATGGACTCATGCCAGACTTTTTAAGTTACTAAAAACACTAATTTCTCAGTGAGCCAAATCAGAGAAAGGGTGCTTTGGAGACAGTTTCAGGGGGTTAGCCCAGGTTGAGCTGCCTCTGGCCATTGCTCCCCTGATTGCAGGTCTCCTGGCGTCCCCTAGAGTTTAGGACAGTGATGGTGAACCATTTGAGATCGACGTGTCAGCATTTTGAAAACCCCTAACTTAACTCTGGTGCCATGTCACATATAGAAATTTTTAGATAATTGCAACCATAGTAAAACAAACATATTTTTAATGTGTGTTTTATATATTTAAATGCCGTTTAACAAAGAAAAATCAACCAAAAAAATGAGTTCACGTGTCACCTCTGACACACGTGTCATAAGTTCGCCATCACTGGTTTAGGAGATGCACGCCTGAGAGGGAAGAAGAAGGGGAAGGGAAAGGTGCTGGCATGCTCTCAGGAGGGGGAGCATGTCATCACTTAAATTTCCGTTTCTGTAATTACTAGCACAATTACACATTTTCATATGTTTACCAATCTTGCAAATTATCTTTTGCAAATTTCTCTTCATTACTTTTGCCCATTTTCCTGTTGATTCTTCGTATTCTATTTTTTCATTGACTTTTATTAGACTTTTAATTCACAAGGATATAAACCTCTTTTCTATTATATTTTAAAATACAATTATCTATATTTACTTGCTTGTGATATTTTTACATTTAACATTTTTAAACTATTAAATTTAACATCTTCTTTATAATTTTTCCATGGCTTACTTTTCTGTCCATAGCTTCAGAAAACTGAAATTCTTGTGTAGTATTTACAATGACTTTGTCTTTCTCTTTAACTCTAAATTGTAGGATCATTAATTTTGGAGTATGGTATGAGGCAAAGATCTATATTGTTTCCACATAACTAGGCATTTCCCACACACCATTAGTTATAGGGTTAAATTGTTTATTAAAAAACCCATCCATTTGACACTAGTTTTTCCTATTATATTTTGCATGAAATTTTTTGTTATACTTGGGCCTTGTTATTTTCTACTTATCTGTACTATTGGTTCTTGCACTAATCTTACATTATTGTAAAAGTCTACATATCTTTTTTTAAAATATATTTTATTGATTTTTTACAGAGGAAGGGAGAGGGATAGAAAGGTAGAAACATCGATGAGAGAGAAACACCAATCAGCTGCCTCCTGCACACCCCCTACTGGGGATGTGCCCACAACCAAGGTACATGCCCCTGACCAGAACCGAACCCGGGCCCCTTCAGTTATAGGCCGACGCTCTATCCACTGAGCCAAATGGGTTAGGGCTATATATCTTTTTATCCACATAGTCCAGCATGTTGTCATATAGTTGTTCATAGTATTTTCTTACAATTCTTTGTATATCTATGGTGTCAATTGTTACTTCACTGCTTCTATTTCTAATTTTATTTATTTGGGTCCTCTCTATTTCTTGGTGAGTCTGGCTAACAGTCCATCAATCTTGATTATCTTTTCAAAGAACCAGCTCTTGGTTTATTGACTTTTTTTTAAGTTTCTATGTTATTTATTTCTGCTCTAATCTTTGTTATTTCATTCCTTTTACTTACTCTGGGCTTTTCTTGTTCTCTTTCTAATTCTTTAAGTTGTAGGGTTAAATAGTTTATTATTAATTTTTCTTGTTTTTTGAGGTAGGCCTAGTAGTGCTATGGACTTCTCTCTCAGGACTCCTTTTGCTGTGTCCCAGAGATTTGGGTTTATTGTGTTTTCATTTTCATTTATTTCAAGGACGTTTTTTATTTCTCTCTTGATCTCGTTGGTAACCCATTCATTGTTTAATAACATGCTATTTAACCTCCATGTATTTGAATGTTTTGGGGTGTTTTTACTGTAATTGATTTCTAATTTCATTCCACTGTGATCTGAGAAGATGCTGGATATGATTTCCATCTTCTTGAACTTGTAGAGACCTGTTTTGTGTCCTAATATGTGGTCTGTCTTTGTGAATGACCCATCTGCACTTTCAAAGAATATATATTCTGAATATATTCGGTGAAATGTTAACTAAATCCATGTGATCTAGTGTGTCATTTAGAGTCATGGTTTCCTTATTAATTTTTTGTTTGGAAGATCTGTCCAGTGAAGTAAGTGGGGGTGTTAAAGTCCCCACAATAGCTGTATTATTGTCTATCTCTCCCTTAAAGTCCTCAAGAAGTTTTCTTATATATTTAGGTGCTCCTTTATTGAGTGCATATATGTTTAGCAGAATTATGTCCTCTTGTTGGATCTATTCCTTTATTACTATGAAGTGACCTTTGTTGACACTTGTTATGGACTTCATTTCAAAGCCCATTTTGGCAGATATGAGTATTGCTACCTCAGATTTTTTTTTTCTTTTCCATTTGCATGGAAAATTTATTTCCATCCTTTCACTCTCATCCTATTTTTCTCTTTTGCTCTGAGGTGGGTCTCATTGTAGACAGCATATAGTTGGGTCATTTTTTTGCATCTATTTAGCTACACTTTGTCTTTTGATTGGAGCATTTGATTCATTTTTATTTAAGGTTATTATTGATAGATACTTTTTTACTGCCATTTGTATTCTGTTTGCCTAGCTTTCTCTCTCTATTTCTTCTTCTCATTTCAGCAGTCCCTTTAGCATTTCTTGCAATGCTGGTTGGTGGTGATAAATTCCTTTGGCTTTTTTTTTTTTATGTCTGGGAAGCTCTTTATTTCACCATCTATTTTGAATGATAGCCTTGCTGGATATAGTCCTCTTGGTTTCAGATCTTTGCTTTTCATTACCTTGAGTACTTCATTCCAGTTCCTTCTTACTGGTAGAGTTTCTGATGAGAAATCAGCTTGCAGCCTATGGAGGCTCCTTTGTAGTTAACAAATTGCTTTTCTCTTGCTGCCTTTAAGATTCTCTCTTTTTTACATTTTAATTATCATGTGTCTGGGTGTTGGGCTCTATAAGTTCTTCTTCTTTGGACTTTCTCTGCCTCCTAATTGTGTGAATTTTTCCTTCACCAGGTGAGGGAAATATCCTGCTATTATTTTTTCAAACATGTTCTCTGTCTCTTGCTCACTTTCTTTCCCTTCTGGTACACTTATTATGTGAATATATTTTCATTTCATGTTGTCCCACAGCTCAGCTATCTCGTTTTTTAATTGTTTTTTTCTTTTTGTTCTCTGTGTGATTTTTTTTCTGTCCTGTCTTCTAATTCACTAATCTAATCCTCAGCTTCCCCTAATCTGCTGTGTATTCCTTCTAATGTGTTCTTTATTAGTACTAGATTACTCTTTATTTCCAACTGTTCTTTTTCCATAGTTACTGTATCTTTTCTCATGCTGTTGAGCATCTTTACCATCATTATTCTGAATTCTATATCAGATAAATTTCTTGTCTCCATTTCCTTTATCTCTTCTTCTGGAAAATTCTCTTGTTCTTTTATGTGGTGTTTGTTTTTGGTCTTGTCATTATTGCTACCTGTTTGGGTTTATGACTATGTGTTAGGTAGATTTGATATGATTCCCAATCTCTAGTGAAGGACAGTGTCAAATGCTGTTTCTGACTAATTAGATCAGGCAAAGACTCAAAGCCTCCAAAGACCCATCTCTGTCTGAGACTGACTGGATTCAGTCTTTAGTAGTCCTTAGGCAATCATACACAGGTGTGGTGAGAGGTTTACCAACTGGGCAATTGGAGCAATTGCTTCTTCCTATAGATTATTATTCTCTGTCTATTTTTAAAAAATGTATTTTTGTTGATTTCAGACAGGAAGAATTAGAGAGAGAGAGAAACATCAGTGATGAGAGAGAATCATTGATCAGCTGCGTCCTGCATGCCCCCTACTGGGGATTGAGTCCAAAACCCAGGCATGTGCCCTTGACCAAAATTGAACCCAGGACCCTTCCATCCACAAACCAATACTCTCTATCCACTGAGCAAAACTGGCTAAGGCTATTCTCAGTCTCTTAATGGGCCTCAGAAACTCCACAGGTTGGGGCAAAAGATTTTTCAATAGGGTGGGTCAACTGTCTTCCTCCTAGTCAAAAACCGCCTGGATAGCAAAGGTCTGCCTGAGAAAGATGACCTCCACAGGGTGCGGGAATGACTCAGCACAGGCAACTGGGGTGTCTGCCTTCTGAGCTAATCCAAAGCCCCCAAATCTAGCTTCTGCTCATAGAGCTCCAGTCCACTCTGCTCTCCCTCTGCTAGAGCCCAACATGAGTGGCTGCACATTAAATTTTGTGCATGGGCCCTTTAAGAGGGTGCCTGCATTTCCAGCCATTTCTGGCTGGCAGACAGCAACCCTGCTACTTTTCACAGCCAGATGTTATGTGGGCACCTTTTTTAGTTCTGGTGCTCTCTGCTGGGGGCCCAGCCTGGAGATTAGACCCCAGGGTTCTTAGTGGGAACCCCCCACAGCTGAGATATGTCTCCAGAACTTCATTTGCTGTCTCTTAGAGCCCGTCCAGTCCTTTCACATCTCCACCCTTCCTAACAGTCTCTCTGAGGTCTCCATTTTCCATGCTTGGTTATCAGGGTTCTCTCCAAATAGTGTTCAGTTGATTACTCAGGATGGGTTTTTTTTTTGTATTTTAGTTGCAATTCCAGGTTGTTCCTGGGAATGGGTCTGAGTAGCATCCACTTACTCTGCTACAATTATTAATCTCTTCTATTCCACTGTCTCAATATTGGGCAGGTCTTGTTTCCATCATTATTTTTCTTCAAAAATTTTTGGCGGTTACTTTGGTCTGGATTTAAACTTTCAAATCATTTATTTGTTATTTTTTAAGAGACATAAGTTGAGAGAAGTTAAAAACTTGTCCAGGGTCTTTTTGTAGAGTGAGCACATAACTTTCTGACACCTAACCCATGGTCCTTTATGTTAAGTAAGTCTTGAAATTCCTTGTCACATCCCACCCTCTTGTCAGACTGTACCTGGTTGCAGACGGGCTTATATTTGAGTCCTGGTTTGTTCAGTATTAGCTCCAGCTGTCTGCGGTTAAAATCAGATACACCAAGAGATTTCACCAAGCCAGCATCTTTGCAAGCTTCCAAAGCCTGTGTAGAGTAAATGCCATTGAATTTATAAAGAAGCCTCAAAGCAAGCAAGAATGAGTGTTTAGAAGGTTAGTATAAATTCTTTAAAAGGGAAAGTCTCTGGGTATGTTAATAGTCATTCTGTGAAGAAAAAAATGTTGGGTGGACACAAGTCGGAATTGTTTGATTGTGGTATATTGTATAGCATATCTTTCCCCTGTAATATATATAATAATCTTATTTCTTTAAATTTGTTGAGGCTTTCTTTATGGTATGGTACGTAATCAATTTTAATAAGTATGTTAGATGTGTAAAAAATGTATATTCTGCTGTTTTTTGAGGAAAATCTCTTCTCTATCTCTGTCTGTCACTCTCTTTCATACATATATGAGGTTTTTATGACTTCTCAATAATTTATAGGAATATGACAGTATTCTCCCACTATAATAGTGAATTTATCAATGTTTTCATGTTTTTTATTTAAAAATTACTATATATATATATATTTTTTATTGATTTCAGAGGGAGGGAGAGGGAGAAAGAAACACCAAAGATGAGAGAGAATCATTGGTCATCTGCCTCCTGAATCCCCCATTCCCCCCACTGGAGTTCTGACTGGCAATGGGCCCTGAGTGGAATCAAACCTTGACCTCTTGGTTCATGCGCATCCACTGAGCTTCGCCTGTTGGGCTCTACTTTAAAATGTTTTCATATAATTTTTGTTTCATATATTTGCAGATATTTTATTGGATACATATTTGAGCTGGTATGGCTCAGTAGTTGAGCATTGATCTATGAACGAGGAGATGACAGTTCGATTCCTAGTCAGTGCACATTCCCAGATTGTGGCCTGGTCCCCTTCGGGGGCATGCAGGAGGGACCTGATGGATGATTCTGTCTCATCATTGATGTTTCTATCTCTTCCTCTCATTTCCTCTCTCTGAAATCAATAAAAAAATAAATGAAAATAAACATGTCCTCAGGTGAGTATTAAACAATAAAATATGTTGTCTGATCCTATATAATAAAAAACCATGTTGTCTGATCCTATATAATAAAAGGCTAATATGCAAATTGTCCCCTCAGGAGTTTGACCGACCAGGAGTTGGACCACTCGATATGTGTGCTGACCACCAGAGGGCGGCATGGAATGAAGGAAGGCTCCAGCCAGGAGCCAGAAGGCTCTGATTGGCTTTGATCGCTGGCCAGGCATAGGGACCCTACCTGTGCATGACTTTCGTGCACTAGGCCTCTAGTATTAATATAACTATACAACTTTTTCTAAGTATTAGACTGATAGGATTCCCCCCCCATCCTTTACATTTTAATATAAAATTAGGCCTACCTAATTTTTTACATGTCTTTATGTTTAGATGTGCCTAATTCTAATCTGTCAATCTTTGCCTTTAGTAGGTGAATTTAGTTTATATTTACTGTAACTATAAATATATTTGGATTGTTTCTACCATGTTAATTTCTTACTTCAGTTTTTCCCCCTTTTATGTTTCTTATTAATACTTCCTGTTAAAAAGTTTATACCTACATCTTTTCTTTAATAAAGATAAGACCTTATATGCTCACACATTACTTGATTTTCCCTCACCCCCAACATCTATGATATTAATAGTCTATGCAGAATTTCATTTCCTATTATTATAGGTACTAGGGGCCCGGTGCACGAAATTCGTGCACTGGGTGTGTGTGGGGGGGAGTGTCCCTCAGCCCAGCCTGCCCCCTCTCACATACTGGGAGCCCTCAGGCGTTGACCCCCATCACCCTCCAATCGCAGGATCGGCCCCTTGCCCAGGCCTGACGCCTCTGGCCTAGGCATCCGGCTCGGGCAGCGGGGACCCGCAGCTGCAGCGGCCCCACGATCGTGGGCTTCGCTTTAGGCCCTGGCAAGGGGCCCCTAGCTCCTGGGACTGCCAGCTTCGACCGTGCCCAGCTCCCATCGCTGGCTCCACCCCTACTTCCTGCTATCACTGGCCAGGGCGGAAAAGGCACCTGATTCTCTGATCATGGCTGGGGGGCAGGGCAAAGGCGGCCCCAGGGCCTCCTCTGCCCTGCCCCCCAGCTCTTAGCTCCCCCCTGGGTTTCCGATCACTGTCAGTGGCAGGGGGCTTCTTCCTGCTTTCCCTTTCGCCTCCTTGCATTGTGCCTACATATGCAAATTAACCGCCATCTTGTTGGCAGTTAACTGCCAATCTTAGTTGGCAGTTAACTGCCAATCTTAGTTGGCAGTTAATTTGCATATAGCCCTGATTAGCCAATGAAAACGGTATCGTCGTACGCCAATTACCATTTTTCTCTTTTATTAGTATAGATGTTTTTCTCTCTTTAATATTAAATAATTTTATAGATAATAAAAACTATATCATATTTGATTTGATTACTTTCAGTTTATACCCTTCTTGAAGCATCTTTTAGAGTTTTGCTCCTCTTATTTAGTAATAGTTTTCAGTGTTGGTCTTTATGTGGCAAAACTTTTGAGCAATGTGTGGATCAGAAAATAGTTTCATCATGTATCATTTTTGTCTTACAATTTGGATATAAAGGTCAAGTTCAATGTTCTTTATTCTTTAATACTTTGAAAATACCATTCTATTATCTCTTTTGCTGCTGATACTATAACAGAACTGATCAAAACAAAACTGATACCAATCCTATATAAAAAAGAGGTAATATGTTGCCCTAACCGGTTTGGCTCAGTGGATAGAGCGTCAGCCTGCAGACTAAAGGGTCCCAGGTTCGATTCCAGTCAGGGGCATGTACCTTGGTTGTGGGCACATCCCCAGTAGGGGGTGTGCAGGAGGCAGCTGATTGGTGTTTCTCTCTCATCGATGTTACTAACTCTCTATCCCTTTCCCTTCCTCTCTGTAAAAAATCAATAAAATATATATTTTTAAAAAAGAGGTAATATACAAATTAACCCTCATGCCCTCACAAGATGGCTGCCTATGACCAGGATGGCAGTGGGGTTAGTGAGGGATGACCAAACGACTGAACAAGCATGCTGCATGGGGTGAGCAGGCTGGCATGGGGGGTAGTTGGGGGCGACCAGGCCAGCAGGAGGATTAGTGTGGGATGACCAAATGACTTAACAGCAGGCTGTGTGGGGCGACCAGGCCGGCAGTGGGGGGCAGCTAGGGGCAACCAAGATGGTGGGTGGGGGACAGTTACAGGCGATCAGTCTGGCATGCAGAGGCAGTGAGAGTGATCAGGCCAGCAAGGGGGGTGGGCAGTTAGGGGTGACCAGGCAGGCAGGCAGGTGAGTGATTAGGAGCCAGCAGTCCAGGATTGTGAGAGGGATATCTACCTGCCGTTTAAGCCCAATCCCCTAAACCGGCAGTTGGACTTTCCCTGAGGGGTCCCAGATTGGTGAGGGTGCAGTCTGGGCTGAAGGATTCTCCCCATGCAGGAATTTTGTGCACTGGGCCTCTAGTCTCATTATATACTAGTATGAATCACTCCTTTATTGCCTTTCCCTTTTCAGCTTTGTTAGTTTATGCTTCATGTATTTTTGGAGTTTTGTTATTAGGTGCATAGATGTTTAGGATTTATTACCTTTTTATTATAAAACAAAGTTCTTTATCCCTGGGAATAAAGAGGCTCTGGAATCTTTGTTGATATTAAAATAGCTACTCCAGCTTTCTTTTTATTACTGTTAGCATAGTATATATTCTCCTGTCCTATAATTTTTTAAACCTTTGACTTTAAACATGTTTGTATAAATGTTTTTACTTAAAATGGGTTTCTTGTATATAACATATAGTGGGGTTTTGCTTTTTGTCCATTCTGACCTCTGCCTTTTAACTGCATTGTTTTAAATATGTATATGTACTGTGATTATTGATATGACTGAGTTTAAATCTTTCATCTTGGTATTTGTTTTTTTTATTTCCTCATCTATTCATATACCTTCTGTTTTTCTTTTTCTGCCTTGTCTTGGATTATCTTTTATTATTCCATTTTGTCCCCTTCACTGACTTGTTTGCTATACTCTGGAAGCATTAACATTTTCTTTATATTTGATATTCTTAAATTTCTCTATATTGTGTCTAGGTGTGGGTTTCCTTCTCTTCCCTCTTTGGTAATCTATGCTCATTCAATCTCTCTCTCTTTTTTTTTCCCTTTAAATATTACCTCTTTACCTTTTTCTTTCTTTCTTGTTTTTCTATTATGTGAGTACTGAAAATTCTAAGTACTGTATATCTCTTAGCTTTTCTTTCTTTTTCTTTCATATTTAATTTTTTTCTGTCTTTTCCTACTTCATATTGGGAGATTTCCTCATTATGATCTTTCAGTTTGATCCCTTTTTCTTTATATCCATTTCATATTTATCCCATCTATTGCATTGTGTTTTATTTTTCTTAATTATTACTTAATGCTTGTTTTTAAAAAATATTTTCTTATTTCTCATTGCTAATATCTCTTCTTATCTCTTTAATATATTAATTGGCTAATTTAAACATCCTTGGTTCTCTGTTCTGTTTATGTTGGGATCTGTAATTGAGATATGTTGTTCCTTTGTGAAATAAATACCTTGTTATTTTGATCAATGAGCTTATTTTCTCCTGGGGATCCTGGCTAACCTGTCAGGCAGACCCTTAGGGGGAAACACCAGACTCCAAATTACTCAGCTCCGATGACATCAGGAGTCAGTATATTGTCTCTTGGGTAGAGAGCCCCAAGCACCAGAAAACTAGTAGCTGCCTCTTCACCCCTCAAAACAACTCCACCCTTCAGGTCTTCAACTGTTACCTAGAGGGGGACACCCACTAGAAAGCCATGCTGTACTCATTAGATTATATTCCCAGACTCCAGAATTTGGAATGGGAGGGTAAAGGCTGCATCTATTCCTAAATCAAATAGGAATAATCAGGTCACAATTCAAAAATGTAGTCTTCTAAAATAAAAGAATACAAGGCCCACTTGAACTTACCTCCCAAGTAGCACACAGATTTGTCTTGTGAAATAACCAATTGTTATTCTCATCTCTAGGAAACATTTCATCTCCAGGCTGAGAAAGTAAAACAAAAACAAATGTAATTCTTTATATTTATATCTGGGAATTGAAATGATGGAATTTGAATTGTCTTTAGGCCAATATACCCTAGCTCTGGGAAAGCAATTCAAGTTTAATTTTTTATATCCTATATAATAAAAGCCTAATATGCAAATTGTCCCCTTGACTGGGAGTTTGACCACTTGTTATGATGTGCGCTGACAACCAGGGGGTGGCGCAGAAATGGTGGGTGTCGGTGACACAGTGGTAGCAGCTGGCCCAGTGGAGATGCTACCAGCCCTGATGGGACCCGATGAGAGTGGGACCTCAGTGGGATGGTGGAGCAGGTGAGGGGGTGGTGCCAGCACCAGCGGCAGGGGGCGGGGCTGCGGCCTGGCTCCCAGGCACTGAGGAGCCAGGTGGGAGCTGGGGGGAGCTATGACAGATTGCTCCTAAGACAGTGACCAGTAGTGGTGGCAGAGGGTGGGGCCACTGCCCGGCTCCCAGGCACTGAGGGAGGAGGGCAGGGGGCCCGGCTCCAATCAATTGCCCTGCAGGCGGGATGGTAGAGCAAGTGATGGGGCAGTTCCAGGACAAGGTGGGTTGCCAGATGAGGCTGTGGGAGCTGCAAGGATGGGGGTGAGAGCTGGGGTTGTGTGGCTAGGGGCACGAGCTGGGGCCCAATCCCCACAGGCCACACCGAGGGACCCTACCCGTGCACGAATTTGTGCAGTGGGCCTCTAGTGTTTATATAATTATATAATAAATTATATTTATATACATTTATTACTTTTATGGGGCTGTCCAAAAATTCTTTCATTTTTGCCAAAATATGTGACACGTTAATCTCATTATCCTATACTGGCATTCATTTTCTCTGTATTTATCAACAGATTATTGTTCTTAAGCCATGAATTTTCTCCCAATTACAGAATTACTCATCAGAAACAGTAGAGCCCTAACCGGTTTTGCTCAGTGGATAGAGCGTCAGCCTGTGGACTCAAGGGTCCCAGGTCCGCTTCCAGCCAAGGGAATGTACCTTGGTTGCGGGCACATACCCAGTGGGGAGTGTACAGGAGGCAGCTGATCATTGTTTCTTTCTCATCGATGTTTTTAACTCTCTATCCCTCTCCCTTCCTCTCTGTAAAAAATCAATAAAATATATTTTTTAAAAATTGTAGAGGTTGAGACTCAGTGTTTTGACAGTCTAGCCTTACCAAAGTTGAGGAGAGCACGGCATGTTACTTCTCAGTTCTGGCAGACTTGCTCACTGGTTTTTTTCCTTTCAATTTGGGGACCTCCAGGAGTTCAGCATTTCTTTTTCCTACTTCGCACCATAGCTAGTGTCAACTCCCCTTTTCTGGCTTTTGGGTGATCCTTTCCCAACTAAGGCTAACTGGTGCGGAACGTTAACTTTCAGATTTCTCTTTTTTGGCTAAACATGGGACTCATTTCTTATGGGCTTGAAAATGGAATAGAGAGAAATGAAAGATGATTCCTAGGCTCCTGGGATGGATAGTGGTAATCATTTCTTGAGTTTGGGTTAGCAATTAAGAGTTTTTTATGAATATTTTGAGTTTGAAATGACCAAACGTTCAAGTGGCTATTTGAGAAGGCAGTTGAACAGAGACGTATCAGAAAAATGCTTAGATAGAGGTCATGGCTGTAGACAAAATTTGGTAGCCCTTGCATATAAAATAATAATCCTTGCAACTATATGAAGTCATTTATAGACACAGTGTGACTCAGTAAGATGAGAATATTAAGACTAGAGCTACTATTCTGGGCATAACAACATTTGGAGGTTGGCAGAAAAGCTGCCAAAGAATCAAGAGAGGGTGGTATTATAGAAGTCACAAGAAGAAAAAGTGTACAGGAGATAATGGTCGACTGTGTTGAAAGATATCCTCCTATACAATAAAATCCTAATATGCAAATCAATGGAACAGCTGAAGGACTGGTTGCTATGATGTGCACTAACCAGCAGGGGGCAGATGCTCAATGAGGAGCTTCCCCCTACAGTCAGTGCGCTCCCACAGGGTCAGCGCCACTCACCCAGAAGCCGGGCTCACGGCTGGCAAGTGCAGTGGTGGTGGCAGGAGCTTCTCCTGCCTTCATGGCAGGCAGACATCCTCCAAGGGGTCCTGAACTGCGAGACGGCACAGGCCGGAATGAAGGACCCCCCTAAGTGCATGGATTTCATGCAGTGGGCCTCTAGTCAAATAATATGAGGATACAGTGTCTATTTGGTATGGTTGGCAGCATTGAGGTCTTTTTAGGATAATAGGAATTTTTATTGAAAATCAAGCAATTGGACAAAATTCATTATATATATATTTTTTTCTGCATCTCACCTGACAAAACTTTCCCCTCGTGATAACTTAGCAAACACAATTTTGACTCAGTTTCCTCCTGTCTCACTTATTCCTCCATGCCACATAACCATTCATGTTAATTATCCTTTCTGTCTCTGCTTCCCAAGCTCTTTGTACTTCTCAACACGATGGCCCACATTTCCACTCCAGTCTCTCTCCTTGTTTCTTGCCTTTTGCATTTCCCAATTTTATTTCTGCTCAGAATGGTTTTATGCCTCTATCATACACTGTGTTAAATATTTTTTACTTATCCTGATTTTTATTAAGTCCTTATCATTTCTGAACCCATGTTAGCTATATCTATGATGTTCCTCTTAAGCTTCCATTGTGCCTACCTTACTCATCCCTCATCCAAATCATTCCATGGTCTCTCTCCCTCTACTCCTGCTCCTTCTGTAAGACAGTATTAGAAGAATAATTCAACCCTCTAAAAATTCATGCTATTGATTCTCATTCTTTTTCATCAGTAACTTTATTTATCTTTAAAAAATGTCATTCCTGCACTCACTGGTTTGGCTCAGTGGATAGAGCATTGGCCTGTGGACTGAAGGGTCCCAGGTTATATTCCGGTCAAGGGCATGTACCTTGGTTGTGGGCACATCCCCAATGGGGAGTGTGCAGGAGGCAGCTGATCTATGTTTCTCTCTCATCGATATTTCTAACTCTCTATCCCTCTCCCTTCCTTTCTGTAAAAAATCAATAAAATATATTTTTTTAAAAATGTCATCCCTCATTTAAAAAGCATAAGGAAGAAGGGGCTGTACAGTGTAGAAAAACAAATATGGGATTGGCATCAGGGGATCCAGGATCTGGTCTCAGTCTGATGGATTTTAAACCTGAGTTAGCTATTTCATTGCCTGGGGCCTCAAACTTTTCTTTTGTGAACTGAAGATATTCTGTATATTGAAATATATATTTCCACCTGAAGATTTTATAACATTTTATTAGCTATGAAATGTCAGGCACTGCGTCTGTAATTTCACATATATAATACTAGTGACTCCTCATAACACTTGGCAAATGAGTTGGTATCATCTCCAATTTACCAATCATTAAATTGAAGGAAAGTTCAGGTATATCAAAGACAATATGCTAATACGCAATGAAGCTGAAATCCAGTCCCTCTTCTGTGAGACTCCAAAGTTCATACTCTTTCCACTGAACCATGTTTAGGTGATATGTAAAAGGATCAGGTCATAACTTGACCAAGTCATCTGGCTCACATGTGACAGAGCTGGGATACAAACAAGGTGCCCTGAATCTGTAGCCCATGCTTCATACTACCATGCTTGCTACGTGACCTCTGATTAATGAGTGCAGTGGAAATCGGTTATTTTTCTTTCTACTATCCTTAGCCTTCTTTATAGAGGAGCTCATTGCACATTGTGTGGGCTGACCCAGCTCCAAATCTTGGCCACAGATGTCAGACACCAATGCCCTTACACAAAGATTAGTCAGCAAAAGTTATGTGACCCAAGCAAGGCAGATCTGTGTTTCATTAGGAGGTTTAATGTGTAGTCTCTCTTCCTCTGAATTCTTAAGTTGTATTGATAAGGAAGGATTGGCATGTCAATGGGCATTTGCCATCATATAGAAAGAGATTTTTGAGAAAGGGCCATAGTGTAGATCCATAGTTTGAACTTCAGGACCCAGTCCTTTGCAATTAGATATGCCTTAGAATTATTAGTTCCCTTTTTTGCTAATGCCAATTTGAGTTGGGTTTCTGCCATTTATAACAAGAGTTCTGACTAAAACAAAGGTTTGGGTATGGCAAGTAATGAACAAAGAGTGTGGAATTGGCTAGGTCAGTATGGGATTGTGGATAGTGAGGATTCTCCAGCTGAGAATTGGATATTCTTGCTATGCAATAGCATGGCATCTTGTTAAACTGTTGCCTTGTTGTGTCTTAAGACTCTGACAATGGGCATACTAAGATTGGAGCTTTAGGGCACTTAGTAGGAAAACATTGGGTGTTAGAGTTTTTTGGCCATTTTTGCAGTCTTTAGTCAGGTCTTGAAGAAATATAAATGTGTTTATTGCTACTTGGCTTGTAAGACGAGTGGTAACATTATATTTTGCTAAAACAGGTACTTTCTGCTTCTAGATGCCTCCCCAAATGGCAGAAGTTCAGCTCTGAGCCTTCTAGAGTTAGAAAAGTCTGTGTCAGCCAGGACAGGAAGGTAAGAATCCTAGAGGGAAATAAAATTGGACTTTGGGAGAATCCTTGTCCATTTTTCTCTGAAGACAAGATCTCAGGCCAATGATGCCACACCCAACAAAGGAGCACCATCCAATGAGATGGAGACTGGGTGCAAAGAATGCATGACCTGTGCCTCCCTGTTTTGTATTATTTCAAGTCAGAAGGGGCATTAAGCTAAGGACTGATTAGATAAGGGGGGATAGGATATTTCTTTACTAAGATGCAGAAACCACTGGCCAAAGATTAGATACAAGATTTCTAGTTTTAATTACTCTTTAATGGAGCTGACTGAATGTGAATTTACTGAAAGCCAAGCAAATTTTTAAGGGATATTGACTGTCCACAAAATCCCATAGAGGCCATTGAAAGCCTTTGCTTAACCAAGGCCACTGTGAAGCTTGCAAATTTGTATCAAGGATGCAAAAGGGGAATCTTTCCCAAAGGCCCTTTTGAATGTTACCATAGACAAGAGTCATCAAGGAAAGAGCTTCCAGAGAACAGAACAAGGGCAGCCAGGTTGCTTGTGTGAAGGAAATCTGGGCACCTCAATGACCAGTTTCATTTTCAGTCTCTCCTTTCTCAGAGACATTTTAAAGCAGTAAGGATGTGTTGTTGATGGTTAAATTAACACAGAGTCCATAGATTGAGAAAGTTTAAGGAAGAAGTGCATTTGAACCAGAGTAATAGCTATCACCATGATCTTGTTGCTGACACCCCGAAAACCTGACCATTCTTTGGGTTATTTCCCTTTTTGGGGGTGGAAGGTGAGTAAGTTTTCAGTTGTATATATTATTTTGTGTTTTGTCGTGCAGGGATATTTTCATGACTTTATGAGTGGGAAGAAGGGTGTGTCTGGATGCTGGACAATTAAAATATGGAGTACCCTTTGGTGACTATGTGATGGATTGATGGAGACAATTTAAACTACAGTTGTAAAGACATGTTGTAATAAAAAGTGCATTGGAGTTGGAATCAAGAACCATGGGATCCAAGCCTGAGTCTGTTACACATAATCTTTCTGGGCATTTGTTAGGCTAGGTCAGTGCTGTCTGACCTACAGTAACAAAACGATAACATTCTGTGGTGCTAAGTAATAAACTAGCTTTGTGCACATGGCTGCTGGCTCGTGGCTGCCAAAGAGCAGAGGCCAAACCTTTAGGTGTCTGAACTCACCTTAAAAGCCATGGGCGTTTCCATTATGTAAAGATCAACATAATCTAGCTGGAGGTCCTGGAGTGTCTTCTGCAGTCTTGGGAGGACTCTCTTTGGGTCAAAATCTGTACCCCAAAGCTGAAAGAATAAAAAGGGGATCATTGTGACATCCACTCTCTTTAAAAGTAAAGGGTGCAGCTCTTTATTCTTTACGATGCATTCATTCATTTTACTGCATAAAAATGTTTATGCTGAAGTTTCATCTGAGTATAGGATAAGCTGATATAACTCTTGACACCCGTAGTACAACTTTATCAGACTATAATATCAGAACTGCCTTAGCTGGTTTGGCTCAGTGGATAGCGTGCCAGCCTGAGGACTGAATGGTCCCGGGTTTGATTCCAGTCAAGGGCACATGCCCGGGTTGCAGGCTCAATCTCCAGTAGGGTGCGTGCAGAGGCAGCTGATCAATGATTCTCTCTCATCATTGATGTTTTATCTCTCTCTCCCTCTTCCATCATCTCTGAAATTAATTAAAAAAATATATTTTAAAAATGAATATAATACCAGAATATGTATCCATATGTTCATTGCAGCATTATTTACAATAGCCAAAATATGGGAGTAACCCAAGTGCCCATCAGTAGGTGAGTGGATAAGGAAGTAGTGCATCTATGCAATGGAATATTACTGAGCCATTAAAAAGAATGAAATATTGCCGTCTGCAACAGCATGGGTGGACCTACAGGATACTGTGCTGAGTGACATAAGACAAAGAGAGAAAGGCAAATGTCATATGATTTCACTTATACCTGTAACCTAGAAAACAAAATAAATCAACAAGCAGCAACAAATAAGGACTCACAGATGCAGAGACCATTTGGATGGTTGCCAGATGGGAGGAGAGTTGGGGGGATGTGGGAAAACATGAAGGGATTAAGTAGTACAGATTGGATTTGTAGTAACAGGATAGTCATGGGGATGTAAAGCATAGCATAGGGAATCTATATGAATAAAAGCCTATGTGGTTGTCACACCCTCACGTTGTCACGCTGTAACAATCCATCACCAGGAGACTGCATGTGCAGCAGATGCGTGTGGGTCGGTGGGGACTTGACGCTGTGTGCATGGCACTGAGGCAGGTCCCGTGGCTCCACGTGGCGATGCCAAGGGCGCGACCCCTGGCTGTGGCCTACCTCTTTGGGACAATCCATTGAGGAGCTCTGGATGCGTGGGCAGAGCCTACCTCTTTGGGGAGATCAATCGTGGGGCTACCGCACTGTGTG
The DNA here is from genome assembly GCF_963259705.1 of Myotis daubentonii. Classification (NCBI taxonomy): domain Eukaryota; kingdom Metazoa; phylum Chordata; class Mammalia; order Chiroptera; family Vespertilionidae; genus Myotis; species Myotis daubentonii. The sequence goes on along the minus strand of NC_081849.1, from coordinate 30,517,111 downwards.
CGGGCACAGGTCAGGTTGGGGACCACCCCTCCCGAGTGTACAAATTTCATGCCCCGGGCCTCTAGTATAGTCAATAATCTACACTAATAAAAGAGAAAAATGGTAATTGGCGTACGACGATACCCTTTTCATTGGCTAATCAGGGCTATATGCAAATTAACTGCCAACTAAGATTGGCAGTTAACTGCCAACAAGATGGCAGTTAATTTGCATATGTAGGCACAATGCCGGGAGGCGAAAGGGAAAGCAGGAAGAAGCCCCCTGCCACTGACAGTGATCAGAAACCCAGGGGGGAGCTAAGAGCTGGGGGGCAGGGCAAAGGCAGCCCTGGGGCCGCCTTTGCCCTGCCCCCCAGCCATAATCGGAGAATCAGGTGCCTTTTCCGCCCTGGACAGTGATAGCAGGAAGTAGGGGTGGAGCCAGCGATGGGAGCTGGGCACGGTCGAAGCTGGCAGTCCCGGGAGCTAGGGGTCCCTTGCCTGGGCCTAAAGCGAAGCCCAGGATCGTGGGGCCGCTGCAGCTGCGGGTCCCCGCTGCCCGGGCCGGACGCCTAGGCCAGAGGCGTCAGGCCTGGGCAAGGGGCCGATCCTGCGATTGGAGGGTGATGGGGGTCAACACCTGAGGGCTCCCAGTATGTGAGAGGGGGCAAGCTGGGCTGAGGGACACTCCCCCCCCGCCCCACACCCAGTGCACGAATTTCGTGCACCAGGCCCCTAGTATTGTAATAACTATGTATAGTCTTAGATGGGTACTAGATTTATCAGGGTGAGCACTTTGTAAGTTATTTAAATGTCTAATCACTGGGTTGTACACCAGAAGCTAATATAATATTGTACATTAGCTGTAATTGAAAGATAAAAATTATTTTAAAAATAAGAATAATGGACCAGAGACTTAAAGATTCACCTGAACCACAGAGGATCTAATTTGGAGACAAGCCTTCCTCTGTGCAGTGCTAATTTCCTAATTGACTCTCAGTAATTATACTTTTCCTCACTGTGTAACTAGGGAGCATGTACCTGAATAGTTGTGCTGACCTGGCCCCTTTATTTTCATGTCACTCTGATAAAGGATGTGCTTCATTTGAGCAAGAAATATGATTGTGTGGACATCTTCACTGGATCCTTCACACTGTCACAGGCAATGCAGAAGTTTTTGAAGTTTTAAATTATTGCAAAGATTTATATTTCCTCTTATTAGTCTTTTGCTCTCATTTGGTTGTACTCAGACTCCAGAGAAATTTTGTCAGTTCCTACTAAGAAGTTACTGGATGTCTATTTGAAACAATAATGTTACCAACAAGGCAGGGTATGAGCCCCAGACTTATCCCACAACAAGGCCAACAATTAGACAGCTAACCATGAGTGAAAATGAGGAGATGTTGGTCAAAGGGTATAAACTTCTAGTTATGAGATGACTAAGTTCTGGGGAGCTAATGTACAGCATGGTATTTGAGGTTAATGATACTTTTTTGCATACTTTAAAGTTGCTAAGAGAGTAGGTCTTAAATGTTTTCTCACCATAAAAAAAGGAATGGTAATGATGTGAAGAGATGGAGGTGTTAGCTAACATTATGGTGGTAATCATTTTGCAATCCATAAGTGTTTCAAATGAACATGTTGTACACAAATTCACATAATGTTATATGTCAATTATATCTCAACTAGAGGCCCAGTGCACAAAATTCATGCACAAGTAGGATCCTTAGGCCAGGCCAATGACCAGGGCTGATCAGGGCCTCCCGGCTGCCAGCCAGGGCTTTCCTTCCCCTGGCTGCCAGCTGCTGGCCAGGTCCTTCCTTCATTCTGCACCACCCCCTGGTGGTCAGCGCATGTCATAGTGAGCGATTGAACTCCCGAGGAGACAATTTCCACATTAGGTTTTTATATATATACTAGAGGCCCAGTGCACAAAAATTTGTGCACTCGTGGGGGAGAGGGGGTCCCTCAGCCCGGCCTGTGCCCTCTCATAGTCTGGGACCCCTCAGGGGATGACCACCTGCTGGCTTAGGCTCGCTCCCTGGGGGATTGGGCCTAAGATGGCAATCAGACATCCCTCTGGCAGCCCGGCAGCCCTTGGGGGATGTCCACTTGCTAGTGGGGAGCAGGCCTAAACTGCAGTCAGACATCCTTAGCGCTGCTGAGGAGGCAGGAGAGGGTCCCACCACCACCGCTGTACTGGCAGCCATCAGCCTGGCTTGTGGCTGAGCAGAGCTCCTCCCATGTGAGAGCGCCCTGACCACCAGAGGGCAGCTCCTTCATTGAGCGTCTGCCCCCTGGTGGTCAGTGTATGTCATAGTGACCAGTCATTCCGAGTCTTTCTGCTGTTAGGGTCAGTTTGCATATTACCCTGTTCCTATATAAGATAGAGGCCTGATGCACGGGGCTGTCTGGTTTGCCCTGAAGGGTGTCCCGGATCATGGTGTGGGTCCTGCGTGGGTGCCTGGCCAGCCTGGATGAGGGGATGATGGCTGTTTGCAGCTGGTTGCACCCCCTTCAGTGTGGGGGTCCCCACTGGGGTGCCTGGCCAGTCTGGGTGAGGGGCTGAGGGCTGCTTTCAGGCTGGTGGGTGACTGAAGCTCCCAACATCCCCTTTTTTTCTTTTTTTTTTATTCTGGGATTTATTTACCGTCCATGGCTGTCACTGGAGCTGAGAGCCGGCTTTAGCTCTGAGGCTCGGCTCCAGCTCTGAGACCTTGGCTGCTGAAAGCAGGTATCTGCTTTTGTTTGGCTTCTATAATTGAAACACTGTTGCAACTCCAGTTCTGACGGCTGAAAGCAGGTTTCTGGGGTTTGTTTAGCTTCTGTATTTGCAACATTGTTTCTTAGAGTGCAAGCTCAGAGCCCAGCAGCGGCAGGTGGGGAACCTTGGCTTCCTCCTTCACTGGAGCAAGCAAGCCTCCTGTTCACTTCAGCTGCCAGCTGCCGGCCGCCATCTTGGTTGGCAGTTAATTTGCATATCTCGCTGATTAGCTAATGGGAAGGGTAGCAAAGGTACAGTTAATTATCCTGTTTGTTTATTATTAGATAGGATTTAAGAAAACCATATAGTACTAGCTTTATAATAGGTACTTTTTAAGTATTTTGTAAATGATAATTCATGCTAACTTTATGAAATAGTTGATTTAATTCAGTGTGATTTTTCCAACATGATAGATATTGCAATAGGTTTAAATGTTTACCAGAAGGAAATTTTGGGGTTCATTTTTCTTGGTGGTTATTACAAACCTCATTCTTGCATGAAACAAACAAGGATAACAGCAGGAAGGCCGGGGAGGGTGGGAGGGCAAGAGGGGGGTGGGTAAGAGATCAAGCAAAGGACTTGTATGCATGCATATAAGCATAACCAATGGACATAAGACACTGGGGGGTAGGGGAGGCAAGGGGATTGTCAAGGGCGGGGGAAAAAAAGGAGACATATGTAATACTTTTTGTAATACTTTAAGCAATAAAAAATTTATGCAGATAATGTAAAAGTTTTAAAAATTTTAAGATAAGTCAAAGTTTTCAAGAGTCTTTCTGGCTTTGGGCAGGTTGCTTTGGCATAGGTTCTCACAATATGAATTCAAGTTTACTCCTCTGTGGAAACATTTGGAGAGGAACTGTTTAAGGTTTAAGGTTTTACTCTGATGTGAGACTGTCATAATAAAATCTTTAGGTATCAGAATTGTAAAGCTATAATAAAGTGAAAAGCTTCAGGTTGATATTTTGGGACAGTGGCTCCATGCGGCCCCTCGGAATCGTGACCCATATGTGGCTAGTGATTTGGGGAACTGAAAACCCCTGGAGAAATTGGAAAGAGACTGAGTAGGGAGCTGGAAGGAGGGGAGGCCTGGGGAGAGGGTGAAATCAGAGACAGTATCTTCTTTTCTTTAGGTTCCTCAGGAGAATTGTATTATAAGTTCTTTAAAGTTCTACAGCTTTATTCCTGCAAAGCTTCCCCCTAAATATACATTCTTTATTCCCATTGGCTTTCATTTTAATCGTGATGCTTTATTTTTCTGATTGCTCTTCAGTGGATAGTGATATATAACACTGGAGGTTTAAATTGCTCACAAGGTAGTGATCTAAACAAAAGGGGGTCTATCCATACAATGGGATACTATTTGACCATGAAAAGAAATTATATTCTGATACATGTTACGACTTGGATGGACCTAGAAACATTATACTAAATGAAAGAAGCTAGACACAAAAGGTCATATTGTATGATTCCATTTGTATGAAATGTCCAAAATAGGAAAATGATAGAGACAGAAAGTAGATAATGATCACAATTAAATTGGGGAAAGGGATAAATAGAAGTGATTGCTATTGGGCATGGGATGTTTTTTTTTTTAGAGTGATGAAAATATTCTGAAATTAGGTAATGGTTATGGTCATGCAACTTTTGTGAATATACAAATAATTACTTATTCAAAATGGTGAAATTTGGGTATGTGAATTATAGCTCAATAAAGAATTAGTGCTCTATGATAAAATACGTAAATATAAGTCATCTATCCTATATAATAAAAGGCTTATATGCAAATCAACTGAACAGGGGAATGATGGGTCACTATGGCACACATTGACCACCAAAGGGCTGACACTCAATTCAGGAGCTGCCTCCTGATGGTCAGTGCGCTCCCACAGGGGAAGGGCCTTTCAGCCAGAAGCTGGGCTCACAGCTGGCAAATGCAGCAGTGGTGGTGGGAGCCTCTCCTACCTCTGCAGCAGCGTTAAGGATGTCTGACTGACACCTTAGGCCCACTCCCCTTGGCTGTCAGTTGGACATCCCCCAAGGACTCCTGGACCATGAGAGGGTGCAGGCCGGGCTGAGGGACCTCTCAAGGTACTCGAATTTCATGCACAGGGCCTCTAGTCTTATCTAATAAAAGAGAAACATGGTAATTAGCCATACCTCTGCTACCCTTGGCTAATCAGGGCGATATGCAAATTAACTGCCAGCCAAGATGGCAGCCGGCAGCCAGGCAGCTTGAAATGAACATGAGGCTTGCTTGCTTCAGTGATGGAGGAAGCCAACATTCCCCGCCTGCCGCTGCCGGCCTCTAAGCTTGCAGTTTGAAACATTGTTACAAATATAGAATCTAAACAAACTCCAGAAACCTGCTTTCAGCCAGCCGGGATCTCAGAGCTGGAGTTGAATCAGTGTTTCGATTATAGAACCCAAATAGACCAGATACCTGCTTTCAGCAGCCGAGGCCTCAGAGCTGGAGCCAGAGCTAAAGCTGGCCCAGAATTAAAAAAAAAAAAAAAGGAAAAAAGGAGCATTTGGGAGCTTCAGTCACCCACCAGCCTGAAAACAGCCCTCAGCCCCTCACCCAGACTGGCCAGGCACCCCAGTGGGGACCCCAACCCTGAAGGGTGTGTGACCAGCTGCAAATAGCCATCATCCCCTCATCCAGGCTGGCCAGGCACCCCAGTGGGGACCCCCACTCTGATCTAGGACACCCTTCATGGCAAACCAGCCGGCCCCCACCCGTGAACCAGGCCTCTATCCTATGTAGTAAAAGGGTAATATGCCTCTCAGCACCGGATCAGCGGACCTGCGAGGCCTCCCGGCACCGGGATCAGCGTGACAGGGGGCAGTGCCCAAACCCCCTGATTGCCCTGCGGCTCTGTGTGTGACAGGGGGCGGGGCCACAACCTCCCTATCCGCCCTGCTCTGTTCGTGACAGGGGAAGGCGCCCCAACCCCCTGATCAGCCCTGCTCTGTGCCTGATAGGGGGGAGCGCCCCAACCCCCTGATTGCCCTGGAGCTCTATGTGTGACAGGGTGCGGCGCCCCAACCCCCTGATCGGCCCTGCTCTGTGTGTGACAGGGTGCGGCGCCCAAACCCCCCCACAGGCCCTGCTCTGTGTGTGATGGGGTAGAGCCATAACCTCCCCATTGGCCCTGCCCTGAGTGTGACAGGGTGCGGCGCCCCAACCCCCTGATCCGCCCTGCTCTGTGTGTGACAGGGAGCGGTGCCCCAACTCCCCTATCGGCCCTACTCTGTGAGTGACATGGGGGAGCTCCTCAACCCCCTGATTGGCCCTGCTCTGTGTGAGACGGGGGAGCTCCCCAACCCCCTGATCGGCTGGCTCTGTATGTGACAGGGGTGGCACCACAACCCCTTGATGAAAATATTCTGAAATTAGGTAGTTGTTATGGTTATGCAACTTTTGTGAATATACAAATAATTACTTATTTAAAATGGTGAACTTTTTGTACGTGAATTATAGCTCAATAAAGAGTTAGTGCTCTATGGTAAAATACATAAATATAAGTCATCTATCCTATATAATAAAAGGCTTATATGCAAATCAACTGAACAGGGGAACGATGGGTCACTATGATGCACATTGACCACCAAGGGGCAGGCACTCAATTCAGGAGCTGCCCCCTGGTGGTCAGTGCGCTCCACCAGAAGCTGGGCTCACTGCTGGCGAATGCAGTGGTGGTGGTGGGAGCCTCTCCCACCACCACGGCAGTGCTAAGGATGTCTTACTGACGGCTTAGGCCCACTCCCCTTGGCTGTCAGCTGGACATCCCCCAAGGTCTCCTGGACCTTGAGAGGGTGCACTCCAGGCTGAGGGACACCCCCCCAAGTACTCGAAATTCATGCACAGGGCCTCTAGTATATATATAAAAGCCTAAGCGTCTGTCCAACTGTTCTACTGTTTGACCGGTAGCTATGACACGCAATGACCACCAGGGGAACATGCTCCAACTGGTAGCTATGATGCGCACTGACCACCAGGAGGCAGACGCTCAACACAGGAGCTGCCAAGCAACAGCAACTTTGTAGAGTGCCCTCCCATACTCCGGGACTCCTCAGGGGATGTCGGACTGTCAGATTTGGCCCGATCCCTGCAGGCCAGGCTGAGGGACTGCATCTACTGGAGGAACCCCGCTCACTCAGCAGATGGCCTCTGAGCCTCAGTGCTGCCTCAGGTGCGGCTGGCTGGGGAGAGACCACAGGAGGTTGGCTCCAGGGCATGTCTGGCCCGTCTCACCCAGTCCCACCCCACCGGCCATCTTCTAGTTACTTTCCTTTCAATGGGCATGAATCCATTCACCGGGCCTCTAGTACAACCTTAAAAATCCTAGAAGAAATTACAGGCAGCAAAATCTCAGACATCTCTCATAGTAATATGTTTACTGATACATCTCCTAGGGCAGTGGTTGGCAAACTGCGGCCCGGCAAACTGAGGTTTGCTAGCCACATGCAGCTCTTTGGCCCCTTGAGTGTGGCTCTTCCACAAAATACCGACTTCTGTGCATGGGACACGAAGTTTCAATCCACTGTACATGTGCGCCCGCACGTGGGATTTTGTGGAAGAACCACACTCAAGGGGCCAAAGAGCCGCATGTGGCCTGCAAGCCGCAGTTTGCTGATCATGGTCCTAGGGCAAAGGAAACTAAGGAGAAAATAAACAAATAGGACTACATCAAAATAAAAAGCTTCTGCACAGCATGAGAAACCATGAATAAAATGAAAAGGGAGCCCACAATATATGACAATGATACACCGTACAAAGGATTAATATCCAAAATATATACGGAGCCCTAGCTGGTTTGGCTCACTGTATAAATTGTCGGCCTGCAGACTGAAGGGTCCCAGGTTCAATTCCGGTTAAGGGCACATGCCAAGGTTGCATGCTTGATCCCCAGGAAGGGACATGCAGGAGGCAGCCAATCAATGATTCTCTCTCATCATTGATGTTTCTATCTCTCTCCCCCTCTCCCTTTCTTTCAGAAAATCAATAAAAATATATTAAAAAAAACAATAAAGACAACCCGAATGTCATACAACTTAACAAAAGGAAGACAAACAATTCAATTAAAAATGGGCAAAGGCCCTAACCGGCTTGGCTCAGTGGATAGAGCGTTCAGCCTGCAGACTGAAGGGTCCCAGGTTCGATTCCAGTTAAGGGCATGTACTTTGGTTGCAAGTACATCCCCAGTAGGGGGTGTGCAGGAGGCAACTGATTGATGTTTCTCTCTCATCGATGTTTCTAACTCTCTATCCCTCTCCCTTCCTCTCTGTAAAAAATTAATAAAATATATTTTTTAAAAAATGGGCAAAGGACCTATATGGACACTTTCAAAAGTGGATACACACATTGCCAAGAGACAGATGGAAAAGTGCTCAAAGTCACTTATCATCAGAGAGATACAAATTAAAACAACAATGTGCTATCACCTCACACTTGTTAGAATGGCTACCATCAGTAAATCAACAAATAACAGGTGATGGCAAGGATGTAGAGAAAAGGGAACCCTAGTACACTGCTAGTGGGAATGCAGACTGGTGCAGCCATTATGGAAAACATTATGGAGTTTCCTCAAAAAATTAAATATGGAACTGCCTCTTGACCCAGTGATCCCACTTCTAGGAATATATCCTAAGAATCCTGAAACACTAATCAGAAAGGATATATGTATGCCTGTGTTCATAGCACAATTTATAAAAGCTAAAGCCAGGAAAACCCAAGTGTCCATTATTAGATGAGTGGATAAAAAAGCTGTGGTACATTTATATCATGGAACTAGAGGCCTGGTGCATGGATTTGTGCACTGATGGGGTCCCTCGGGATGACCTGCGGGGATTAGGCCAAAACTGGCAGTCCAACGCCACCTGCTGCTCCTGCCTCCTGGCCCCGCTGTGCCTGCCATGGGCTCAATCCCAGCCACCCCTGAGTAGGAAAGGCTTGTGCCACCACAGCAGCTCTCGCCAGCCATGAGCTCAGCGTCTGGCACCTGGCGGTCAGCTGAGCAGGACTCCCACTGCTGGAGTGCACTGATCACGAGGGGGCAGCTCTCACGTTGAGCGTCTGCCCCCTGGTGGTCAGTGTGCATCATAGTTACTGGTTGATCGGTTGGTTGCTAAGGCTTTTATATATATAGATAGATACTATGCACCAGAAAAAGGATCTCTTACTCTTTGAGAAAGCTTGGAGGGACCTTTAGCGTATTATGCTAAGCCAGTGGTTCTCAACCTTTCTACTGCCACAACCCTTTAATACAGTTCCTCATGTTGTGGTGACCCCCAATTTCATTGTTACAAATTGAACTTATTAAAGCATAGTGATTAATCACAAAAACAATATGTAATTATATATATGTTTTCCGATGGTCTTAGGCAACTCCTGTGAATGGGTCGTTCAACCCCCAAAGGGGTCATGACCCACAGGTTGAGAACCTCTGTGATAAGCAAAAATAAGCCAGTCAGAGAAAGACAAGTAGCACATAATCTCACTCATAAGCGGAATTTAATGAACAAAATAAACTGATGAACAAAATAGATCCAGAGACATAGAAGCATTGAACAGACTTCTGAATAACAGAGGGAAAGAAAGGGAGGGTGGGTGGGTGGGAAGAGAAAAAGGAAAGAACTTGTATGCATGTATGTGTGTATATATAAAATCCATGGACACAGACAATAGGGTGATGAAGGCCTGGCGTGGGTGTTGGAGGTGGGTTAGAAGGTCTCAGTGTAGGACATATGTAATACTTTCAACAATAAAGATATAATAAAAAAATTATTTATCTATGAACAAATAGGCAGAAAAGGAGGCACAAATGTTTAAAGAAACCTTTAGCAAATACTTCTATAACAGTGGTTCTCAACCTTCCTAGTGCCACGACCCTTTATTACAGTTTCTCATGTTGTGGTGACACCCAATTTGATTGTTACAAATTGAACATAACTAAAGCATAGTGATTAATCACAAAACAATATTTAATTATACATGTGTTTTCCAATGGTTTTAGGCGACCCCTGTGAAAGGGTCATTAGACCCCCAAAGGGGTCGCAACCCACAGGTTGAGAACTGCTGTTTTATAATGTGAACCAACTCCTCCTTTCCCTCCACTTCCATAATTTTTGCTCTATAGACTTGGTTCTTTGCATGTTTTAAATCAGTGCCCATGTATGAAGAAAGGGCTTTGCCTGAAGCCCACTTCAAAGGGCTTATTAGTCCCTAACATCTTGGCAAGAGTAAGAAATTTGGCAGTTGAAAATTCACTCCTCTTCGTGAGTCCAACTTTCCTGGGCAGAGAAAAGTGACATCAGGTCCATCATTAATATGAGGGGATGGAGGGTGAAAGGAAGCTCTCACCTTTCCGCAGTAGAAAATATCCTCTCTCTTCACCCTTCCTTCTGCTATCTTCTCTCTGATGGCCTCCCCCACTTCGTGCTCATTCCGGTAGCTGTAGGCCCCATCAATGTGCCGGTACCCAACATCGATGGCAAACTTCACTCCTGCCCTACAGCTCCCCTTAGGGGTCTGAAATAAAGGGGTTGAAGTTTGGGAGAAAAGAAATGAGTCTTTCATTTAGTTTAATCTGTATTAATCAGGACACTGCTGTAGAGTGAAAATGACAAATTCCCAATTCCATGCTGTTGTGATTGGAAGATGGTATCTAGAGGCTGGAGAAACTGACCTTCTAGGGAGCATTCCATCCTCAATGGGAGACTCCATCCATCCCAGGTCTGCCCTTAGATTTGTGGTTTCAGAAATGTGACTTGATCAATGTGACCAGTGACAAGATATTTCATGGTTCCCATGCTATAGGAAGGCACAGTTCATTGACATTGGTTCAGTTCTAAATCAAAGGTTTGGATGAATAAACTGAGATATAGCCACAGAATGGAAAACTAAAAGGTAGTAAAAAGGAATGAACTATTGATAGACACAGCAACATGGATGAATATCAAATAAGTATACTGAAGAAAAGAAGCAAGACAAAAAAGAATGGGAACATAAGATGGTGGCTGTCAGGATGTGTGTGAGTGAGTGAGTGAGGGGGTGAAAGGAGAGTGTGTAGATGTATGTAGTGTGTGTGAGTGAGTGAGGGACAGTTAAATCTAGCAGGAGTATCAGAGGCTGGCAGACCAGGCTCTCCTGGGCAGGGAGCCCCTACCACTGCTGCGGGCACTCTCCAGCCTACGGGGCTCAGGCACGGAGCCCAGGCCATCTTGAAGGGGAGAGTGGCCTCCTCTAGGAACTCATCAGCACAACCATCTAGACTGACTTTGGACACTGTCCATGACCCTGCAGCCACACCAGCCAAAGTCCTGCTTCCCGCCCCCAGACCTGCAGACCCTAGCATGTCCATGTCCAAGGGTTCACGGATCCTGCAGCAGTAAGTGTGAATTCTATCTCCCCGACTGCTGACCTCCAGACACCAAAGTTACGTTTTCAGTGCACAGGCCTCCTGAGCCCATCACCTGGCTCCCGGTTGCCTCTGTGAGCCCCCACTGGGTGCACTCATATCCAAACAAGGGAACACAGCCCTGACAACAGAAACTGGGACTTCCCCCTCCCCACCTGCCTGCTCAGAGACACCACAGTCACGTGGCTTCAGCAAATGGGTCCCTCTGAGCCTGCCAACCTGGCAGGTGGCTCCCAGGTGCCTCTGTGAGCTGCCATTGTGTGTGCTCATATCCAACCAAGGGAACAAGGCCCCGGCAGCAGAAACTTGAACTTCCCCCTTGTCAGCTGCTGAACTCCAGTCACCGCAGTCGCACTGAGCCAGCGCACAGGCCCCCTGAATTCACTGTCCCAGTAATGTGTCTCTTGGGTTCCTCTCTGAGCTGCTGCAAAGTGTGACCCCAGATGCCGTATCCAGTCCTTCTGGTTGCTCTGCTCCAGCACGTGGGCCTCCTGAGCCTACCACCCCAGCAGACAGCACCTGGGTGCCTCTGTAAGCCACCGGTGGGTGTGCATAGCTAACCAAAGGTGCACATCTCCTAAAGCAGAAACTGGGACTTTTCCCTCCCCAGGGCCGGCAGCACACATGATCACGCCACTCTAGTGTGTAGACCCTGCGAGAACATAGCCCTGGCACAGTTCCTGGGCCCCTCAGTGAGCTGCCACTGGGCATGTGCATCTCCAACCAAGGGCATACGGCTCCCTCAGCAGGATCCATGACACCCCCCTCCCAGCTGCCTACCAATGGACACCTTGGTGTGTTACTGAGGACTCACCTCCCCAGACAAGGTCACATTGTTTCAGCCACAGACTCCCAAGATTCCTATATCCCCAGCTGCTTGCTCCTGAACTCCCTTATAACTGAGAGAGGGAAATCATTTTGCCAGAGTCACAAATTCGTAACCACAGACAATGGGATAGCTGCCCCCCACCTTCACGGGCTCTGGGACCCTCATAGTAAGTTGCAGAGTGATGCTACCCCAGCAAATCACAAAACACTGGCCAAAGTCAGAGTACCTGAGCCTCTGGCCCTGAGACCCCTTCTTCCCAGGCCATGGACTGGGAAATCACAGTGAGCACATACCAGTGAGACATCAGGCAACACTTTCCACAAGAGCCGGAACCATGATCATATCCACAACAGCTTGCACAATGAAGCCAGGGGTGAGTCACTTTGCCAATCCATGAATGAGCTTCATCCACAAATAAAAAACTAACATTCAAGACCCAACTACATCAAGAGAGCCCAAAAAGCTCAAGTAGGGGGCTCCACTAGATCACCAAGCCCAGGAGACATGAGAGACCACACTACTGGAACCCCCAAACCACCAACTACATAGCACCACCTCCAAAAGGACCTGGGTAGAAAAGCAGTTGGATATATGACATAGAACAATTAAAACGTTACAGCAAAAAATGAGGAGATAAAAAAACAATCCCTAAAGGAAAGAAAAAGAGGATCACCAGAAAGAGACTTAAATGAAATGGAGGCAAGTAATAGGTCAGAGAAAGAATTCAGAGTAATGGTTATAAGGATGCTCAAATGTCTAGATGAAAAATACACAAAACTCAATGAGAATTATAAGGAGCTGAATGAGAATGTCACTAACATGAAAAGGAACTAAGAGGAAATAACGAATGGCCTAGCTGCAATAAAGAACACAATGGAAGGCTTCAACAGTAGACTAGAAGAGGCTGAGGACTGTATCAGTGAAATTAGAGGACAAGGTAGGAAAACACACACAAACACAACAGCAACCGGAAAGAAAACTTAAAAAGCAGGAGGAGAGCCTAAGGGAGCTTTGGGACAACACGAAATGAAACAACATCTGCATAATATGGGTACCAGAAGGAGAGGAAGCAAAGCAAGGAATAGTGTTTAAAAATAATGACAGAAAACTTCCCTGATATTGGGAAGAAAAAAAACCATATAAGTCCTAGAAGCACATAGAGTCCCCAACAAGTTGAACCCAAAAAAGACCAACGCCAAGACACATCATAATTAAATTGGCAAAAATCAATGACAAAGTAAGAATCTTAAAGGCTGCCAGAGAGACACAGAAAGTGACCTTCAAGGGATCTTCCATTAGAATAAAAACTGATTTCTCAACAGAAACACATCAGGCCAGATGGGAAGGGAATGGAATAAAATATACAGTGATGTAAAGCAAGGGACTAAATCCAAGAATACTATACCCAGCAAGGCTATCATTCAAAATTGAAGGTGGAATCAGGAGCTTCTCAGGCAACAATGGCTAAGAGAGTTTATTACCAAGCCAGAAATGCAAGAAATGCCCAGCAGCGGTTCTCAACCTGTGGGTCACGAACAATGAAAATACATACTGCATATCAGATTACATACTGCATATTACGATTCATAACAGTAGCAAAATTACAGTTATAAAGTAGCAATGAAAATAATTTTATGGTTGGGGGTCACCACAACATGAGGAACTGTATTAAAGGGTCGCGGCATTAGGAAGGTTGAGAGCCACTGTAGGGACTGCTATAAAAAGAAGAAATAGAAAGGCAAGAAGGAACATAAGCATGAAGAATAAAAATGGTGACAAAAAAGTGCTTGTCATTAATAACTTTAAATGTAAATAATTAAATGCTCCAATCAAAAGACATAGGGTAGCTGAATGGATAAGAAAACATGACCCATATATTTGCTGTCTACAAGAGACCCACCTCAGAATAAAGGATTTACACAGACTGATAATGAAAGGATGGGAAAAAAATTTTCAGGCAAATTAAAATGAGAAAAAAGCTGGGATAGCAATACTTATATCTGACAAAATAGACCTCAAAGTAAAGGCCACAACAAGAGATAAGGAGGGCGACTTCATAACACTAAAGGGAGCAATTCAGCACTAGGAAGTAACTCTGGTAAATATATATGCACCCAATACAGGAGCAGCCAAATACATAAAAAAAACTTCTGGAAGATATCAAGGGAAAGATTGACAGCAGTACAATCATAGTAGGGGACTTTAATACCCCATTGACACCACTGGATAAATCCTCTAAGCAAAAAAATCAGCAAAGAAACAGCAATCCTAAATGACTCACTAGATCAGATGGACTTAATAGACATCTAAGATAGACCACATATTAGGACACAGGCAAGGTCTCTTCAAATTCAAGAAGATAGAAATCATACCAAGCATCTTCTCAGGTCACAATGGCATAAAATTACAATAAAAACCAAAAAAATCAAACACTTGGAGGCTAAATAGCATGCTATTAAACAATGATTGGGTTACCAAAGAGCATCCTGGAAACAAATTACAATGAAAACACAACAATCCAAAACCTATGGGACACAGTGAAAGCAGTCCTAAGAGGGAAGTTCATAGCTCTGCAGGCCTACCTAAAAAAAAAAGAAAAGAAAAGGTAAATTATCTAACCTTTCAATTTAAAGAGAGCAGCAAGAAAATCTCAGGGTAACCAGAAGGAAGGAAATAATGAAGCTCACAGCAGAAATAAATGACAGAGACCAAAAAACAATACAAAAGATCAATGAAACCAAGAGCTGGTTCTTTGAAAGGATAAACAAGATTGATGAACCTCTAGCCAGGCTCACCAAGAAACAGAGAGGACCGAAATAAAATCAGAAATGAAAGAAATGAAGTAACAACTGACTCTACAGACATACAAAGGATTGTAAAAAACTAGGAACAACTCTACTCCAACAAACTGGACAACCTTGATGAAAAGGACATATTCCTAGAAAAACACAAGCTTCTAAAACTCAATCAAGAAGAATAAAAAAACCTGAACAGGCTGATAATGACTGATGAAATTGAAACAGTAATCAAAAAGCTTCCAGCAAACAAAAGCCCTGGACTGCATGGCTTCATAGGGGAGTTTTACCAAATATTCAAAGAAGAACTAAAACCTATCCCTCTCAGATTATTCCAAAAACTTCAAGAGAAGGCACAATTCCAAGCTCTTTCTACAAAGCTACCATTACCCTAATCCCAAAACCAGATAAAGACACTACAAAGAAAGATCATTTCAGGTCAATGTCCCTGATGAACATAGATGCTAAAATCCTCAACAGAATTTTAACAAACTGGATCCAGCATTACATTAGAAAGATCAGACACCATGACCAAGGGGGATTTATTTCAGGGATGCAAAGCTGGTACAGTATCCACAAATCAATAAATGTAATATGTCACATAAACAAATTAAAAGACAAAAATCACATAATCAGCCCTAACCAGTTTGGCTCAGTGGATAGAGTGTCGGCCTGCAGACTGAAAGGTCCCAGGTTTGATTCCCATCCAAGGCATGTACCTTGGTTGCGGGCACATCCCCAGTAGGGGGTGTGCGAGAGGCAGCTGATCCATGTTTCTCTCTCATCGATGTTTCTAACTCTCTATTTCTCTCCCTTCCTCTCTGTAAAAAATCAATAAAATATTTTTTTAAATTACATAATCATATCAATTGATGCAGAAAAGGCATTTGACAAAAATCCTATATACTTTTCTGATAAAAACTCTCAGTAAAGTGGGAATAGAGGGATCATACCTCAACATAATAGAAGGCTTATAGCGAAAACTAAAACCATTTCCCCTAAGAACAGGAACAAGACAGGGATGCCCACTTTCACCACCCATGTTCAACATAGTACTTGAAGTGCTAGCCATAGCGATCAGACAAGAAGAAGAAATAAAAGGCATCCAAATTGGAAGAGAAGTAAAACTGTCATTATCACAGATGACATGATATTGTACATTGAAAACCCTAAAAACTCCATCAAAAAACTACTAGATTAATAAATGAATGCAGCACTGTAGCAGTATGCAACATTAACACCAAGAAATCTATGGCTTTTTTATATACCAATAATGAACTCACAGAAAGAGAAACTAAAAAAAAAAAAAATCAGATTTACCATTGCAGCAAAAAAAGTAAGATACCTAGGAATAAATTTAACCAAGGATGTAAAGGAACTGTGCTTAGAAAATTACAGGACACTGAAAAAAGAGATAGAAGAACACATAAACAAATGGAAGAATATACCCTGTTCATAGATTGGTAGAATCAACATAATTAAAATGTCCATACTACCCAAAGCAATCTATAGTTTCAATGCAATCCTCATTAAAATACCAACAGCATATTTCACAGACTTAGAACAAACTCTTCAAATATTCATATGGAATAAGAAAAAAGGACCTCAAATAGCCATAGCAATCCTGAGAAGGAAAAACAATGTTGGAGGGATCACAATACCAGATAGCAAGCTATATTACAAAGCCACTGTTCTCAAAATTGCCTGGTACTGTCACAAGAACAGATATGTAGACCAAGGGAACAGAACAGAGAACCCCAGAAGTCAACCCAAGCCATTATGATCAATTAATATGTGACAAAGGAGACAAGACCATATAATGGAGTCAAGACAGTCTCTTCAATAAATGGTGTGGAGAAAATTGGACGGATATTTGGGGGGAAAAATGAAACTAGACCACCAACTTACACCATACACAAAAAGAAACTCAAAATGGATAAAGGACTTAAATGTAAGGCGGGAAACGATAAAAAGTTTAGAAGAAGCCATAAGAAGAAAAATAGCACACATATGTCATAGCAGTATCTTCACTGATATAGCTCCTAGGGCAATGGAAACTAAGGAGAAAATAAAATAATGAGACTACATCAAAATGAAAAGCTTCTGCACAGCAAAAGAAACCATTAACAAAAGAACAAGAAAGCTCACTGCATGGGATAAAATATTTGCCAATGTTATCTTTGATAAGGGGTTAATCTCTAAAATTTACAGGGAACTCATACAACTTAACAAAAGGAAGATAAACAATCCAGTCAAAAAAATCAGCAAAGGACCTTAATAGAGTACATACAGAAGGCCAACGGACATATGAAAACATGCTCAAAGTCACTAATCATTCTAGAGATGCAAATAAAACAACAATGAGGTACCATCTTACACCTGTCAGAATAGCTGTCATCAACAAATCAACAAACAACAAGTGCTGGGGAGGATGCAGAGAAAAAGGAGCCCTCTTACACTGCTGATGGCAATGCAGACTTGTGCAGCTGCTGTGGAAATCAGTATGGCGTTTCCTCAAAAAATTAAGAAAGAAACTTCCATTTGACCCAGTAATCCCACTTCTAGGAATGTATCCCAAGAAACAAGAAACACCAATCAGAAAGGATATATGCACCCCTGTGTATATAGCTGCACAATTTACAATAGCTAAGATTTGGAAACAGCCTAAGTGCCCATCAGCAGATGAATGGATTAAAAAATGGTGGTACATCTACACAATGGAATTCTACGCTGCTGTCAAAAGGAAGGAATTGTTAACCATATCCAACATTATGGATGGAACTGGAGAGCATTATGCTAAGCGAAATATGCCAGTCAGAGAAAAATCAATGTCTCCTTTGTCACATATTAATTGAGCATAATCGCTTGGGTCGACTTCTGGGTTCTTTGTTCTGTTCCATTGGCCACATGATCTCACTTATTTGTGGAATTGTTATTTCCTTTCTGTGTTACCATGTTACCTTGATTGTTCATGATACTTGATGGGTTGTTCCTCTGCTACAACATTTAAAATATCTTTCTTATTTAGGTACTGTCTTAATTTTAATTCATCAAGTTGATAATTAGAGGTCTTTGTTTTGTCTACCAGTAGATGGTACTCTAGTACAAGCTTCTGTTTTCTCTTACCAATTCTACTTGTCCCTGGGGTGGGGGGGGTCACCACTGTGGTCATGGGAGTTGTCACCTGGGTGATAGGGTGGTGAGTGCTCTGCTGTATTTTGTTCCTCTGGGTCTGGAGGCCTCACCACTATGGTATGAGGATGTAGTGGCTGAGGGGAGAGTTTCCTTTGTGAACCCAGTGCTGGGTTACCTGGTTCCCTTCCTGGCTGGTGCCACTGCACTATATAGAGCTGGGAGACCAGAGACATGTCTTTGCTTTTGCTACCAGGCTCCACTGCAGTAAGGGAGGAGGAAGCAGGTTCTCAGGTGCCAATGCTGTTTCTATCCCTCTTAATCTCCACTGGGCCATAGTGTGAGCACTCCACCCCGACTCCTCCACCACTACCCCATTAGCTGGGGCCACAGGCTAGCCATGGTGGCTGTGGAACCACATCTGCAGACACCATCCCTGTTTTCTCCCTCATCTTGCCTCCCCTAAGTGTTCCAATACACCCTCCTTCAGATGTACCAATGTGTGTCTCTCTCAAGCTTGCTAGTGTGTTGAACAGAGTAACTTTTTTTGCATTAAAGATGTCTGATTAGTTGTAGATTTAAGGGCAGATAGACAGAGGTCTATGTATTCCACTATGATGCTCTGTGATGACATTTTAAAAATATAAAAATGTGTGTCTACAAACAGTTGGCCAATAGGTAGATATATGAAAGGATGCTCAGTGTTACTAATCATTAGGGAACTGCAAATTAAAACCACAAGAAGATATCACCTCACACCTGTCAGAATGGCTATCATCAATCCTATATAATAAAGAGCTAATGTGCTAATTAGGCCGAACAGCATAACAGCCATCCAGACGACCTTCCAGATGAAGCCAGGGCTGTGAGGGCCGAAACCCTTGCACAAAGTTTGTGTTTGTGCATCGGGCCTCTAGTAAATTAATAAACAAGTGTGCGTGATGATGTGGAGTAAAGGAAACCCTTGGGTGCTATTGGTGGGATTGCCTATTGGTGTAGCTGCTGTGGAATGCAGTATGGTGTTTCCTCAAAAAATGAAAAGCAACCTCTAGCCAGGTTGCTCAGTAGGTTGGAACCTTGTCCCATACACCAAAAGGTTGCGGGTTCGATTCCCAGTCAGGGCACATACCTAGGTTGTGGGTTTGTGCCTCGGTCAGGGTGCATGCAGGAGGCAACCAATCAATATTTCTCTCTCACATCAATGTCTCTCTCTCTCTCTCTCTCTCTCTCTCTCTCTCTCTCTCTCTCTCACACACACACACACACACATACACATACACACACACACACACACACATATACACACTCTTTCTCTCTCTCTCTCTCTCTCTCTCTCTCTCTCTCTCTCTCTCTCTCTCTCTCTCTGTCTTCCTTCCTCTATTTCTCTCTAAAATCAATAAATATATCCTTAGGTGAGGAAACAAAATTCAAAATGGAACTGCCTTATGAGTCAGTGATTCCATTTCTGGGGATATAGCCAAAGAAACCTGAAACATTAATTGGAAAGAAGATATGTACCCCTATGTTCATTTCAGCATTATTTATAATATCCAAGATTTGGAAGTAGCCCAAGTGCCCATCAGTAAAGGAGTGGAAAAAAAAGCTGTGATACATTTACACAATGGACGATTGATTACTCTGTTGTTAAAAAGAAGGAAATCTTACCCTTTGCAACAACCTGGATGGACCTGGAAAGTATTATGCTATGTGAAATAATCCAGTCAGAGAAAGAGAAGTATCGCATGATCTCACTTACATGTGGAATCTAATGAACAAAATTAACAAAACATAAATAAAAACAGACTTATAGATGCAGAGACAAGACTGACAGCTGTCAGAGGGCACAGGAGTTGAGGGCTGAATGAAAAAGATGAAGGGATTAAACAAAACAAAACAAAAGAAAAACATCCTCATGGACAAAGTATGGTGACTACTAGAGGGAAAGGGGGGTGGAAGGAAGTAGAAAGGGGTAAAGGGATGATAAATGGAGATGAAAAGAGATGACTTTGGTTGATGCACATACAATACTGATGCTGTATTATGGAATTATACCCCTGAAATGTATATAATTTTGTTAACTAATGTTACCCCAATAAATTAAATAAAAGGAAGTGAAAAAGACAAGGGCTAAGGTAAAAGTGTGGTATTGACTATTAGCCTGAAGTAATATTTGGATGGTGCTTTGTTTAGTAAAGATTATGTCACAGAAACAAGTTATAGTAGTGAAAGTCTTTAATTATTTAACCATCATTAAAGATACTCTTCTAAAAACTGAATATATGGTACACTCTTTCTTTGTTAAAAATATTCTCCTTAGGAAGATAAACAATCCAATCAAAAAATGATCAAAGGATCTAAAGAGACACTTTTTGAAAGAGGACATACAGAAGGCCCAGAAACATATGAAAACATGCTCAATGTCAGTAATCATCTGAGAGATGCAAATCAATACAACAATGAGATACCATCTCACACCTGTTAAAATGGCTATCATCAAAAAATCAGCAAACTACAAGTGCTGATGAGGATGTGGAGAAAAAGGAACCCTCCTGTACTGCTGGTGGGCATGCAGACTGGTGCAGCTACTGTGGGAGACAGTATGGAGTTTCCTCAAAAATTAAAAATGGAACTCCCATTTGACCCAGTAATCCCACTTCTAGGACTATATCCCAAGAAACCAAAAACACCAATCAGAAAGGATATCTGCAACCTTATGTTCATAGCAGCACAATTTACAATAGCTAAGAGTTGGAAACAGCCTAAGTGCTCATCAGCAGATGAATGGATTAAAAAACTGTGGTCCATCTACACAATGGAATCCTATGCTGCTGTCAAAAAGAAGGAATTGTTACCATTTGCAACAATATTGGATGGAACTGGAGAGCATTATGCTAAGTGAAATATGCCAGTCAGAGAAACATATCACATGATCTCACTCATATATGGGATATAATGATCAACATAATTTGATGAAGAAAAATAGATGGATCTAGAGACCAATGATAGGGGAGGGGGGTTAGAGAGCAACAAAAGGACTTGTATGCATGCATATTAGCATAACCAAAGGACACAGACACTGGGGCGGTGGGGGCTTGCCCTGGGTGGGAATGGCTGGGGGAGTGGGAGGGTCAATTGGGGAAAAATGAGACACATGTAAAACTTTAGACAATAAAAAATAAAATAAAATAAAATATTCTCCCTGCATTGGCTGGAGTGGCTCAGTTCCTTGAGCATCATCTCATGCACCAAAAGGTAACTGGTTCATTTCCCACTTAGGGCACATACCCATGGCACAGGTGCATACTGGAGGCAACTGATCTATGTTCCTCTCTCTCCCTCTTGCTTCCTCTCTCTCTAAAATCAATAAAAACATATTTACAAAAATATTCACCCTTACATGACAGAAGCAGCAATTGGGTGAACTATAATTACTAAATTAGTAATTAATTATTAATTAATTCTAACCAATCTGGATAAACAAGTTGGATATGTGGACTTAAACAACAAACTTTATAATTTTTAAATGTAGCATTAGAGAATCTACTCTAATAAAAGACAAATAGGGTAATTAACCATACCTCCAACATGCTTCCCATTGGCTAATCAGGTCAATATGCAAATTAACTGCCAACCAAGATGGTGGCCACAGCCAGGCAGCTGAACCGAAAAGGAGGCTTGCTTGCTCTAGTGATGGAGGAAGCCAAGAGTCCTGCCTGCCGCTGCCGGGCTCTGAGCTGCACTCTAAGAAACAATGTTGCAATTATAGAAGCTAAACAAACCCCAGATAGCTGCTTTCAGCCAGCCGGGGCCTCAAAGCTGGAGCTGCAACAGTGTTTCAATTATAGAAGCCAAACAAACCCCAGATACCTGCTTTCAGCCAGCAGAGGTCTCAGAGCTGGAGCTGGGCCTCAGAGGTAAAGCCGGCTCTCAGCTCCAGTAACAGCCATAGAAGGTAAATAAATCCCAAAATTAAAAAAAAAAAAGAAAAAAGGAGAGGTTGAGAGCTTCAGTCGCCCACCAGCCTGAAAATGGCCCTCAGCCCCTCACTCAGACTGGCCAGGCACCCCAGTGGGGACCCCCACCCTGAATGGCGTGTGACCAGCTGCAAACAGCCATCATCCCCTCATCCAGACTGGCCAGACACCCAAGCGGGACCCCCACCCTGATTCATATCACCCTTCAGGGCAAACCAGCCCCCCCACACCCGTGCACCAGGCCTCTATCCTATATAGTAAAAGGGTAATATGCAAACTGACCCTAACAACAGAAAGACTGGGAATGACTGGTCACTATGACATACACTGACCACCAGGGGGGAGATGCTCAATGCAGGAGCTGCCCTCTGGTTCTCAGCACAATCTCACATGGGGAGCTCTGCTCAGCCACAAGTGGTGGGAGCCTCTCCTGCCTCCTCAGCAGCGCTAAGGATTTCTGACTGCAGTTTATGCCTGCTCCCTGCTGGCAAGTGGACATCCCCTGAGGGCTACCCGGCTGCCAGAGGGATGTCTGATTGCCATCCTAGGCCCAATCCCCTGGGGAGCGGGCCTAAGCCAGCATGTGGTCATTCCCTGAGGGGTCCCAGACTGCAAGAGGGCACAGGCCGGGCTGAGGGCCACTGCCCTCCCCCCCGCTACCCCCCCCCTCCCAGTGCACAGATTTTTGTGGGCTGGGCCTCTAGTTCTATATAAATTCTAACAGCTTTGTTAGGAAAATAAATTTTAGAGAAAAAAATCAGATCAAATAGCATACCATATATGGAGACTGAAATAAGTGATATGATAGGAGAATCTAAAGTGCAAAGATTTTTTTTCACAATTAAAGACAATCTCAGTAAAATAAAGAGTTCTATTTCCTTAAATGGCCAATAGCACCCTTCCTCCACTTGAGAAATGAACAAGTGCTTAAGGATGACTTCCTTTTTTTCTTTATAAATTAAGGTATTACATATGTAATTCCATATTATCCCCCCGCCCCACTCATGCCTTCACCCCCCTGTTGTCTGTGTCCATTGGTTAGGCTTATATGTATGCATACAAGTCCTTTGGTTGATATCTGCCCCTTATCCCCACCCTCCCCTACCTTCCCTCTGAGGTTTGACGGTCTGATCGATGCTTCTCTGTCTTTGGAACTACAGGATATAACATATGTCCTAGGGCAACATATTTGTAAGGTATTGTGTCATCAATACAACACATGAGTCTGAAAACCCCGTTGGACTGATTCATTTTAGCATCACTCCCTTTGACCTACTTGGAAAATGTGTGCTTCCCATCCCTGAATTTTAGGCTCTGTGACTCTAAAGGTCCTAATTCACAGGGGAAATCAGCCTCCTTATTGTAAGAAGTCAGCATTCAAGGAAAGAATTGCCATATTGGCAGGGGTACAATACCTTATCATAAGGGGATAGGTGAACCAATGATATACTTATTACCAATTGTGATTGTTAATGGACAAGGCAGCAGCCATGACTTGCGAGGGTAGTTGACTAGGGATTCAGACAACTCAGGGATGAGGATTTGGGACATAATACTAGGTAAGTCACCCAGACTAGCAGAGATATTGGCTAAGGATACAGGGAACTTAGAATGAGTATTCTGGGAGGAAGAGAATAAGTAGAAGTTACAATTGAAGACAGCATTAGTGGCAAGGTCCATATTCATCCTGCTAACCTACCTCTTTAAAAATTTTCCCAGGAAACAGACCAAACAGAATTCTGGAAGAGCTCTTCCCAGAGCTGAACTTAGCATATAAAAGCAATTGATGCAGAGGTAGAACATGTCATAATGAACTGCATTTCCTCTTCATCAAAAGTGTTGGCTGCTCATTACTCACATCCGATTCCCTCTATGGATGACCCAGGGTATAAAGGCCTGGTGCCCTTACCTGAACTCAGCACAACTCTGTGGCACCATTCCCATTCCAGAACTCCTGTGGCATTGATGAGCAACTGCATTGCAGTTCAACTGTCCCCTTTGCACACACCCTTAGGTGTGGTCTCTGAGAGTACTCTCCAACAAGCCTCCTGCGTGCAAATCTCCTTCTCAGAGGCTGTTCCCAGATTTCCCAATTTAACACTTGGGTAGAGAAGGATTTCTTAAGCCACAGAAAGTACTAAAGATAAATTAAAAGAGTGCTAAAGGTGAGCACATTAAAATTGGGAATCTCTATTCATCAGAAGACACCATTCATTAAAAGAGTAAAAAGGTAAGTGGGAAGAGATATTTTCACATAGATATAACTGATGAACAACTCATATGCAGATATTTTAAAAATCCACTATAGAAATAAGGGAAGAAAAATTCAATAAAGAAACATTTGTAGCCGAAACCGGTTTGGCTCGGTGGATAGAGCGTCGGCCTGCAGACTGAGAGGTCCCGGGTTCGATTCCGGTCAAGGGCATGTACCTGGGTTGCGGGCAGATCCCCAGTGGGAGATGTGCAGGAGGCAGCTGATCGATGTTTCTCGCTCATCGATGTTTCTAACTCTCTATCTCTCTCCCTTCCTCTCTGTGAAAAATCAATAAAATATATTTTTTAAAAAAAGAGAAACATTTGTGGAAGACACAGTCACTTTGCAAAAGATCTCCAAATGGCTAATAAAAATATGAAAAATTAATCTCATGTAAAGTTGAAAGGAAGTGCAAATGAAAACCAGAGTTGCAAACATTTAAAAAATCAGCAAGTGTTGGTGAGAATGTTCTCTCATACTGTGGGCTCCCTTTTCATTTTGTTGATGGTGATTTTTGCTGTGCATAAGCTTATTTTGATATAGTCAAATTTGTTTATTTTCTCCATAGTTTCCTTTGCTCTAGGAGATGTATTTGTAAACATATTGCTACAGAGATGCATTTTAGACTGAACTAAAAGTGCTCAAATATGAACTTAAAAAAATCACAGGCCATAAACTCAGTGATTTCATGTGCTTGATATCAAAATATAAGAAGCACCCTGCTGAATTTTAGTCAAGAAAGCAGAAAGGTCCCATTCTCTAATCCAAGATCATTTTAAGTCACAAATTGGTTTAGTTTAATGTTTGTCTCAATACTCATTCAGCCAAACAATAGTCCTTGGAGGTTGCTTTCATTATTACAAAAAGTGAATCAATTAGATCCATTTAAAATGAATTACAGATTATACTTTAGAAATGATTCTTATTTAAAAAAAACAACAACAATACAGAAAGAGAGATAAATTTACCATTTTATGGGGTGGGCAGGTACCATACCCAATGATAGGAATGCTGTTTCCATCACTTAGAGGTATGCGATGATCTGCAGTGAGTTCCATCTTGGAGAGCCTAGGACTTCAGATTTCTGGGAGTGATTCGGAACACTTTAGACAGGTGTCCTAGGGCCTATTTAATGAAAGAAAGGAGGGCAAGAGGGAGGAGCAGTGGGAGGGAAGAGAGATTGACAGATCTATTTCTCAACCTGTTTTCTTCTAGGTTGTTAGGGAAATACTGAGATTGTCCTTTGAACTTTATTCGAGACATAAGAATAACTCAATTGAGAGTTTATGCTTATACCTCTGCAAAGAAAAGTTTGAATAACAACAACAACAAAAAAGGAAAGGAATTGAGTGGGGTTCTGGTAGGATGCTTTTGTTGCCAACTAACAGGTCTATCTCAAATTCTCTTAGAATATAAAGGAAATTTATTGGTTCATATTCCTGAAAACATCAACATTAGGACTAGCTTAGGTGAGACTAGAGTAGTTCCTTTCCCAGAACTTCCCTGGAGATTCTGAGGCAGCAGGATTGGGCAGGGGTCTGGATTGCTACCACCTTTCGGTAAACTTGGAAACATTGGGCCAGAAGAACAAAGGAAAAGGCAAGAAACAATTTCACACCCTTTGTCTCCTGGCTTTCTCAGCTGAATCTCCCCTTATCATTGAAAGACAGTAATCAGCCCTTGAAGTGACTCAGCTCCAGCTTCAGGTCCACTAACACAGAGCTTACCTACTCCATAGCTCAAGCATAACCCAGGAATAGAGTCTTATTTGCCTCAGTAGTCTTTTTTGGTTGAACCATCCCTCGCTAAATCAATGAGAGTGGTCAAAGGAAATAAAAGAGTGATTTGATTGCCTTAAGAGAATACTAGTAGAAGCCATTTCTACATGTGGAGTTGGTGTTAATCCAGTGGTTCTCAACTTCCCTAATGCCTCGACCCTTTAATACAGTTCTTCATGTTGTGGTGACCCCCTATGTCATTGTTACAAATTGAACATAATTAAACCATAGTGATTAATCACAAAAACAATATGTAATTATATATGTGTTTTCTGATGGTCTTAGGCAACCGCTGTTAAAGGGTCTTTCAACCCCCAAAGGGGTCGCGATCCACAGGTTGAGAACTGCTGGCTTAATACCTCCTGAGAAGATTCTGGATGTTGTTAATGAAAGGGAAAGAAGTAGTAATTAGGGAAACAATGGTTATTTATTTTAATCTTCCTCTAAAGGACTATGCAACAGTCCATGATGATGGAAGTGTCCTGAAGTTTGTCTGAAATTGACTTGCCCTCTTTCTAGGAAATTCATTCTTGCTAATATACACACAGGCAGTGGGCACAATAATTTCTACCAGGGTGGGGCAGTGTGGAATGTGGGTAGTAATGGTCCTCAATATCAGTTGTCTTATCAGTCCATCACTCATTGTCACCTTTGTGTGCTAAGATGTTAGCTAGAATGTCTCTTTATTATTGACTTTCTAGCTCTATGAATTTTAGCACATGTACAGATTTATATAACTACCACCACATGTAGGATACTGAAACATTCTATAACCCAGAGAATGCCTTCATGTTATTTCTTTATAATCACCCCCTCCACCACCTGCACCTCCTAGAGAAGTCACTCCCTGTTGTTCATTCCTATTGTTTTATCTTTTGAGAATATCATATGAATGGAATCATACAGTATATATAGTCTTTTGAAATTGCCTTCTGTCAGTCAGCATAATCTGTTTGAGATCCAACCATGTTGTGGCTTGTATCAATAGCTTATTTAGTTTTTATTGTTGCATAGTCTCCTATATAATAAAAGTACAGTATGCAAATTGTCCCCTCAACTGGGAGTTCTACCAGGGGGCTGTGCCAGCAGGGGGAAGGGAAGGAGGCCCCAGCTGGCAGCAGTGGTGGCAGCAGGCAACTTGGGGAAAGGAGGGAGACTCTGGCTGGCAACTGTGGCAGCAGCTATAGGCGGCTGGGGAAAGAGAGCGAGTATCCGGCCAGCCGCCGGCAACCGGCAACCACTAGGGACCCTACCAGTGCACGAATTTCGTGCACTGGGCCACTTGTTCCATTATATATTTTTACCACAGTTTGTCTATTTGAAGGACCTTTAGTTTGTTTTCAGTTTTTGGTGATTGTGGATAGAACTGCTATAACCATTTACATACAGGTGTTTGTATGAACATTAGTTTTTATTTCTCCAGCAGTGAAATGGTTGAATCATGTGGAGTGTTTGACTATGTAGGAAGCTGCCAAACTGCTTTTCTCAATGGTTGTAACATTTTGCATCCCCACTAAAAATGCATATGAGTTACAGTTGTTCTCCATCCTTGACACAATTTGCCGTTGTTTGTATTTCTTTACTCAAGTCCTTCGATAGATTTATCATGGTATCCCCTGGTTATTTTAATTTTCATTTCCCATGTGGATAATGATGTTGAACATTTTTTCATGTACTTATTTGACAACTTTATATCTTCTTGGTGAAGTGCCTTTCTAGTCTTTAGCCTATTTTTCAATTTGTTTGTTTGTCTTAGTGTTGAGTGTGGAGATTTCTTGGTGCATTTTTCATACATGGTATTTACTGTATATGTGGTTTGCAATTTTTCCCCCAGTCTGTAGTTTGTTTTATCACTCTCTTAATTGTGTCTTTTATGGAACACAAATTTTTAAATTTTGTAACGTTCATTTTTTTGTATTGTGTTTTGAATCTCACCTCCAGATCCTCAGGTCATTCAGACTGTGTATGTGGTTAAGTTGAAAGAACACTTGTACCTTACCTGTACAATGATGAGAGTTATAGTACTTAGTCACATCAACACGCAGTTTCGCAAAGACTATGACTATAGACGACATTCCCAAATGCACAGGGTAATCTGACATTGACTCATAATGGGAGTGCTGACGTCATTAAAGCTAATGGGAATACCTTGAGATGTGGAAATTTAAGTCTTTGAGAACTTCAATAATTTTTAGTTTTAGAATTTGTTTTCTACCTTTTTCTGAAGAGCAAGGATGACAATAGTAGTTTTGGGGTAAAAGGCAATAGTTTTCAAAGTTTTTAAAAGATAGTCATTCAAGAAACCAAGATGGCGGCTTAGGTAAACACCGGAGATTGCTGCCTCACACAACCACTTCAAAAATGCAACTAAAAGACAGAATGGACATCATCCAGAACCACAGGAAGGCTGGCTGAGTGGAAATTCTACAACTAGAAGGAAAGAGAAGCATACCGCGAATCAGAGGTGGTGTGGTGCGGAAGTAAAATACAGAGGTATAGAGGCGCATGCAGAGAGAGTTGGCAGCTGAGGAAAAGGTTGTCTTTTTCAATCAGGAGGGAGTCTCAAGCTCTGAGCTCCAGTTCTGGGTGAGTCTCTGGGGACCCAGACTCATATGGGAGAAACTGGGCTGTCTGGCATCGGTCGGAACTCGAGGGCAGGTTTCTTTCGAGGGTGCTTGCAGCGATTACCAGGACACTGAGAAGCAGGGCCTCTGAGGGAAGGACTGAGAGCAGCCATAACTGCTCTCACCGCCCTGTTGATCCCCTGGGACCCCGCCCCGCCCATAAACTTAATGAGACCCTGAAGAAATCTAATGAGACCCTCGAGGTTGTGATAAAGGACCAACTAGAAATTAAGCATACACTGACTGAAATAAAGAATATTATACAGAACCCCAACAGCAGACTAGAGTATCGCAAGAATCAAGTCAACGATTTGAAATACGAAGAAGCAAATAACACCCAAACGGAAAAGAAAAATGAAAAAAGAATCCAAAAGTCTGAAGATAGTGTAAGGAGCCTCCGGGACAGCTTCAAGCGTACCAACATCCGAATTTTAGGGGTGCCAGAAGAAGAGAGAGAGCAAGATATTGAAAACCTATTTGAAGAAATAATGACAGAAAACTTCCCCTACCTGGTGAAAGAAATAGACTTACAAGTCCAGGAAGTGCAGAAACCCCAAACAAAAGGAATCCAAAAGAGGACCACACCAAGACACATCATAATTAAAATGCCAAGAGCAAAAGACAAAGAGAGAATCTTAAAAGCAGCAAGAGAAAGAAAGTCAGTTTCCTACAATGGAGTACCCATACGACTGTCAGCTGATTTCTCAACAGAAACTATGCAGGCCAGAAGGGAGTGGCAAGAAATATTCACAGTGATGAATGCCAAAAACCTACAACCAAGATTACTTTATCCAGCAAAGCTATCATTCAGAATTGAAGGTCAGATAAAGAGCTTCACAGATAAGAAGAAGCTAAAGGAGTTCATCACCACCAAACTAGTATTATATGAAATGCTGAATGGTATCCTTTAAGAAGAGGAAGAAGAAGAAAATGGTAAAAATACAAACTATGAACAACAAATACACATCTATCAACAAGTGAATCTAAAAATCAAGTGAATAAATACTCTGATGAACAGAATAAACTGGTGATTATAATAGAATCAGGGGCATAGAAAGGGAGTGGACTGACTATTCTTGGGGGGGAAAGGGGTGTGGGGGATGCAGGAAGAGACTGAACAAAAATCGTGCACCTATGGATGAGGATAGTGCGGGGTGGGGTGGGTGAGGGCAGAGGGTGGGGTGGGAAACGGGTGGAGGGGAACTATGGGGGGAAAAAAAGAATAACTGTAATAATCTGAACAATAAAGATTTAATTTAAAAAAAAAGATGGTCATTTAAGAAAAAGTATTATTTACCCTACAAATAGGCAAAGAATGATCAAAGTTTACCAGAAAAAAACTGATTGAATCAACATTTGCTCTTTTATTTCATGCTATCTTCAGGCTAGCCCAGATTTAAGGTGAATTTACTTTTTGAAAACACTCATATGCCAAGAGTGAATTTGAATCTGTGGTAGCATAACCTGCTTGATTGACAAGCTTTAGTTTTTGTGTTTAAGTGTGAACTATTAATGAAGAAAATTAAATTAAGCTTATCAAAAGGTGCGTTACTATGTTTGTGACAATGTTTGATTATTGAAAGTATCCACAGAACTCAATTTACAAGTTACAGGCAACAAGTATAATATTGCAATGGAGGAAAAGGGAATGTATTGGGGGAAGTCTGGAGACCTCTAGTACAGACCTTTCTTACCCTCTTATCACTGGGTTGCTTAGGATATACTTTGTCTTAGTTTTTCTTTAAATACGTTTTTATTGATTTTTAGAGAGAGAGGAAGGGAGAAGAATAGAGAGATAGAAACATCATTGATTGACTGCCTCTTGTGCAACCTGGGCATGTGCCCTGACCCTGAGGTGAACAGAGAACCTCTTGGTTTATGCTTGAACATTCTACCCTGAGCCCCACCAGGCAGGCTGTCTTCAGGTTTCAACCACCACTGCCATGTGTATGAAGCACCTTGGTACCAGACAGCCCAAACCTGTTCAATGTGTGCTGGTTGCCCAAGTGTCTTCCAGCTATATGACCAGCTTAAACTCTCAACCCTCCTCAAACCAGGTGTAAGTTAAAAATCCAGTGACTAATGCTAAACATTGCTGGTACATCTGTCCCCAAACAACTCACTGCCCTATGGTTACAGAACTTAATAGGTTCTGTAGTAATGTCAAAGTTCAATTATGCTGTGTGCAGTTCTGGAAATAAGCATTTTGTCATTTCAAACCTGCTGAGATTAACCCATGCTCTACAAGGGGAATATTCAAAGATGTGGACAGACATAGACAATTTTTTCACACAGGTTAAATAATCAAGGTAGGGAAGAAGAGTTGGTGGGTTCAAAATGTCACAATTATGGATAGTGATATGTGAAGGAGAAGCAATCATGGAAATAACCTGTCTCATGGCCTTTAATTTATCTCATAAAATGTATTATAATTGTTTCCAATCCTTGGAGGAAAAAATTCTTTTAATACACAATTATTTCACCAGTCCTTTATTTAAATATGGGTATACTTCTTTTTCCTTTTTAATTTATCTTTATTGTTCAAAGTATTACCAGTGTCCCTGTTTTCCCTCCATTAACCCCTTCATCTTTCACCTGCCCCTCCCCAGGCCTTCACAACACTACTGTCTGTGTCCTTGGGTTATGCATATATGCATATAAGTTCTTTGGTTAATCTCTCCCCAACCACCTTTCCACCCCAGCCTTAACAGAGTTGTCTGTTAAACATGGGTATGTTTCTTTTACCCTGAAAAGTACATCATTATTTATATGTATTCATATTAATATATTTTACCCAGGAAGATACACTTTAATTTTCATTTATCAGGCTTCTCCCACCCCTTTCCTCCTAAGATTGGTGAACAAAAAGAGTTTGTATAATCATTTCAAATTAATACAAATCTGGAGAATAAAAACAAACCTGATTATTTTTATTTATTTTAAAAATAAATCTTAGTAGTACCTAGTGTTCTTTCTAGTGTAATTCAATGATAGTTTACTCATCAAAAGACATCTTAAGTAAAAAGATTTCCCAAGTTGGGGCATTTGAAAGCCTCAGCAGACTCTATATTAGGTAATGCTTTGATTTAGAGGTAAAGGGTAGAGTGCAGCAAGGCAGTACAAGCAAACATGACAGGTTGGAGGGATGACCTCCCAGGCTCAGGCAACTCAGGACCCATATTCACGCACACAACATGCCATGTCTCCTGATTGAGCCACCAAGATTGGTGTGCGGTATCTTAGCTCGGGCTAGAACACAAACCTGAAGTTCCCAGTACAGACTTTGATGACTCTGGCCACATAGTCAAGTCCAGCTAACTTAACTGCTTTGGCCAATTGTACACCATCAGTTAAAAAACTGAGCCGAACAACATAAACTGATGCTCAAAAATCAATCCAGGGACATAGAATCATCAAAGAGACCATCAAATCTCAGAGGGAATGCAAGGGAGGGTCGGGGGGAGAGATCAACCAAAGGACTTGTATGCATACTTATAAGCATAACCAATGGACACAGATAGTAGGAGGGTGAGGGC